>NW_028078844.1:2927044-4216084 GCF_014824575.4 Sturnira hondurensis
AGGGCAACTAAGTCGCTGGGTTGTGACGCTGTATGTGGGGGCGGGGTCAAAGAGGGACTATGGCGTCCTGTCCGCCGCCTGCTGCCACGGCCCTCACCGGTGCCGCAGTTGCTGCCGTCACCTGGCCCACGCGTTTCGTCCCACTGCTCGCGAGTGCGCCACCGCGTCAGCCCTCGCCCCCTGGGGCCTGCGTGGTCTGTCTCACTGTGCGCGAATATGCGCCCGCGGTCTGCCCCACACCCCAGCTGGTTCTCGTCCGCCTGCGCGCCTGGGTCGGGGGCCCTGTCCTGCCCGATCCCGCTCACTGCTGGCTCCGCCCCTCTTACCGTCCCCGTTGAACGGTTAGATGTAGTCGGACTTCCGTATAATTCAATTTTCTGTCCTTTGGTTGTGTCTTTGTTTCTCCAATCCTTTGTTGTATTCAAACTTGGTTGTGGGAGAAGGCACAGTGTTTCCACCTATGCCTCCATCTTGGCGGAAGTCCCTCCTTTCCTTTTTCTTTCTACCTGGAAAGTATACCAACCACCTTGTGACCATAAAGACGAAGGCTGGATGCTAAAAATGATGGTAGGAGAGAGAAGAAGAGCCTAATTCATTCTGGATTTGTTGATCTGCTCTACCAGCTCTGGACATTTTCTTTGTGACAAATCAGTACTTGTTTAAGCTACTGGTGGTTGGATGTTCTCTAAGTACAACTTGAAAACTCTTCTTGGCTTCTATAAAACCATTCTCTCCTAGTTTCCTATTCTTTTTAAACTTCTTCACTGACTCCTCTTTCTGTGACCCATTTCTTATGAATTGAAGTTCCTAAGGTATCCATATTTCTCCTCTTTACTTTGAGGTGTTTCTGGTGACTTCCTATGCTCCACTGACTTTAGTTACTCCTTTACACAAGCCATATGACCTCTGCCCAACCTCAGCTCTGCCTTTAGACCCACATTTATTCTTTCTTTCTTTTCTTTTCTTTCCTTCCTTTCTTTCTTTCTTTCTTTCTTTCTTTCTTTCTTTCTTTCTTTCTTTCTTTTCTCTTTTCTCTTCTCTTCTCTTCTCTCTCTCTCTCCCCCTTCTTTCTTTATTTTTCTTTCTTTTATTGTTGTTCAAGTACAGTTGTGGGGGGCTCCACCCACAGGGCTCCCTGGCCACCACAGATGAGAATAAGTCTACCAAGACATGATCTGCCTGGGGAGGAAAGGTGGCTGATCTCTCAAAGGAGAAGGGCCAAGGGCCTTTTCCTCAATGGGCTTTTATTGGGTTCAGTTTGCATAGGAATATAGGTAAAGCTCATCAATCATTGTCAGGCAGTAAGGATCAAACAATAGATAACATACAAAGAACTCGGAGGGCTTATTCTGAGTCAGGGTCTGTTAGCTAAAGGGCTATAAAACTTTGGGAAACAAACTCATTTCCAGCTCAAACTCTTATCAGAAAAATAGCATTCTTAGCAAAGCAGGTTTCAAAGGATTTTCTGTATTCTTTCTTAGGCCTGATCTTCCCGGTAACCCTCACTTTCCAGCACAGGACTTCACTGCCCTCTGTCATTGTTTCAGGCTTAAATCAGGCAGGGGAAGTAAGGCAGCCAAGAGATTAGGAGACTTCACCCCCTTTTTCTATAGCCCCCCCCCAAGTCCTTCCCTGAGGGTCCCTTCATGACCATGCCTGTCTTAGGTTGTTGCTTCTTTAAGGTATCTTACCTGTCATTGGCTAACCTGCCATGCACTGGGGGCCATGCAGGGTTAAGTAACGTGTTCAGAAGTGGTGCTCCTGCTGGGAAGATAAGCTTTGTCTCCTTAATGACCTAAGGTCTGGAGGTCTCTCACTCAGCTTTGGCCATGGCGGGGTTATAGCTTTTGAAACCAGGAAGGGCAGTTCCCAACACTTTTGAATGGGTGTTTCAGGGTTTTTAGGTTATAATCCTAGCAGTGGGATTTCTGGGTCAAAAGGCAGTTCTATATTTAGTTTTCTGAGGAAATCCCATACTGTCTTCCATAGTAGCTGCACCAGTCTGCATTCCCAACAATGCAGTGAACGAGGGTCCCCTTTTCTCTACATCCTCTCCAACACTTGTTGTTTGTTGATTTGTTTATGATGGCCATTCTGACTGGTCTGAAGTGGCATCTCATTGTGGTTTTAATTTGCATTTCTCTGATGGCTAGTGATGCTGAGCATCCTTTCATATGTCTCTGGGCCCTCTGTATGTCCTCCTTGGAGAAGTGTCTGTTCAGATCTTTTGCCCGTTTTTAAATTGTGTCTGTTCAGATCTTTTGCCTGTCTTCTTAGAGTGTATTCGTGTGAGTTCTTTATATATCTTGGACATTAAACCCTTGTCTGAGGTATCATTGGCAAATATATTTTCCCATACAGTTGGTTCTCTTTTCATTTTAATGCTGTTTTCCTTAGCTGTGCAGAAGCTTTTTATTCTGATGAGATCCCATTTGTTTATTCTTTCCTTTATGTCCCTTGCTGTAGGGGACATATCAGTGAAAAATATTGCTGCAAGGACGAGCTGAGATTTTCCTGCTTATTTTTTTCTGTAGGATTTTTATGGTGTCATGACTTATATTTAATCCCTTTATCCACCTTGAATTTATTTTTGTGTATGGTGTAAGTTGGTGATTGAATTTTATTTTTTACTGTTTTATTGATTATGTCATTGCAGTTGTCCCAGTCCCTGCCCCTTATTCCCCTCTGCCCTGCAAACCCTCTCCCATCCACATTCCCCCCTGCTTTACTTTATGTCCATGGGTCATGCATATAAGTTTTTTGGCTTTTAGTTTTCCTATACTATTCTTTCCCTCCCTCATCTATTTTCTACCTACCATCTATGCTACTTATTCTCTGTATCTTTCCCCCCCTCCCCCTCCTCCTCCCCTGTTGCTAACCCTCCATTTGATCTCCATTTTCTGTGGTTCTGTTCTAGTTTGCTTAGTTTGTTTTTGTTTTAGGTGTGGTTGTTAATAACAGTGAGTTTGCTGTCATTTTACTATACATGTTTTTTATTTTCTTTTTCTTAGATAAGTCCCTTTAACATTTAATCAAATAAGGGCTTGGTGTTGATGAACTCCTTAAACTTGACATCAAATAAGGGCTTGGTGATGATGAATGTCTTGAACTTGACCTTATCTGAGAAGCACTTTATCTGCCCTTCCATTCTAAATGAAAGTTTTGCTGAATAGAGCAATCTTGGATGTAGGTCCTTGCCTTTCTTTACTTGGAATACTTCTTTCCAGCCCTTTCTTGCCTGTAAGGTCTCTTTTGAGAAATCAGCTGACAGTCTGATGGGAACTTTCTTGTAGGTAACTGTCTCTTTTTCTCTTGCTGCTTTTAGGATTCTCTCCTTCATTTTAATGTTGGCTAATGTAATTATGATGTGCCTTGGTGTGTTCTTCCTTGGGTCCAACTTCTTTGGGACTCTCTGAGCTTCCTGGATTTCCTGGAAGTGTATTTCCTTTGCCAGATTGGGGGATTTCTCCTTTCTTATTGGTTCAAATAAGTTTCCCACTTATTGCTCTTCCTCTTCCCCTTCTAGTACCCCTATAATTCGGATGTTGGAATGTTTAATGATGTCCTGGAGGTTCCTAAGCCTCTCCTCATTTTTTGAATTCTTGTTTCTTCCTTCTTTTCTGTTGGTTGTTTCTTTCTTCCTTCTGGTCCACTCCATTGAGTTGAGTCCCAGTTTCTTTCCCATCACTATTGGTTCCCTGTGCATTTTCCTTTATTTCACTTAGTGTAGCCTTCATTTTTTTCATGTAATTTGTGACCAAATTCAACCAATTCTGTGAGCATCCTGATCATCAGTGCTTTGAACTGTGCATCTGATAAGTTGGCTATCTCTTCATCACTTAGTTGTATTTTTTCTGGAGCTTTGATCTGTTCTTTCATTTGAGCCATTTGTTTTCTCGGCACACCTGTTACGTAGTTAGGGGTGAAGCCTTAGGTGTTGACCAGGGTCGGGCAACCCACATCCAAATGTTGTCATTCTGTATGTGGGGCATGGGTCCAAGAGGGAACAATGGCGCTTGCTCTGCTCTCTGTTGATTTCAGACACTTCCCCCGGCTACCCACAAGCTCAGTGGGCTCTTCTGGTGCTAATTTTTCGTGCGTGGGCTTGTGTTTATTCTAGGACCCTGTGGGTCTCTCCAACAAACTCTCCTGTGAGGCTGGGAGTCTCCCCTGCTGCTGCCTCAACCCCCACAGGTGTTTTCAATGAGTGGTTTGAGGCTTTATTTCTGGGAACTGGAGCTCTGGGCCACACAGTCTGTCTCGCTCCCCAGTAGTTTCTCCCAGCGTATCTGCACACAAATGTGGGACCACTGGCTCCACTAGCTGCTGCCTTGCTCACCCTGTTCCACAATCTGCGGCCTTGCATGCCCTGGTCTGCTAGCCAGTGCCTTGCCAAGTCCTCTCTGTCCTGGCTGCCCAATTCTGCCCCTCCTATTGCTCTAGATGAGTGTTTTTTCTTTAACTCCTTGGTTGTTGGACTGGCATACAATTCGATTTTCTGTCAGTTCTGGTTGTTTTTTGCTTTTAAATTGTCCTTATTTTGGTTGTGCAAGGAGGCACAGTATGTCTACCTATGCCTCCACCTTGGCCAGAAGTCCCTTGAGTTTCATTTTTTTTTGCATGTAGCTGTCCAGCTCTCCCAACACCATTTGTTGAAGAGGCTGTTTTTACTCCATTTTATGCTTTTCCCCCCTTTGTCAAATATTAATTGACTGTAGAGATTTGGGTTTATTTCTGGGGTCTGTCTGTTCCATTGATTTATGTGTCTGTTCTTATGCTAACACTAGACTATTTTGTTTACAGTGGCCTTGTAATACAGTTTGATATCATGCATTGTGATCAGTCCTACTTTGTTCTTCTTTCTCAAAATTGCTGCAGCTATTCAGGGTCATTTATGGTTCCACATAAAGTTTTGAAATATTCTGTATCTGTGAAATATGTCATTGGTACTTTACAAGGGATTGCATTTAATCTATAAATCACTTTGGGTAGTATGGCCATTTTGATGATGTTGATTCCTCCAATTCATGAACATGGTACATGCTTGCATTTATTTGTGTCTTTCTTAATTTCTTCCTCCAGTGTTGTGTAGTTTTCTGAGTACAGGTGTTTTACCTTCTTGGTTAGGTTTATTCTTAGGTATTTTCTTTTTCTTTTTTTTTCTTAAAGATTTTATTTATCTTTAGAGAGGAAGGGAAGGAGAGAAGGAGAGAAATATCAATGTATGGTTGCCTCCCGTGAGTCCCCCGCTGGGAACTGGCCTGCAACCCAGGCATGTGCCCTGACTGGGAATCAAACCATGATTGTGTGGTTTGCAGGCCTGAGCTCAATCCACTGAGCTACACCAGCCAGGTAGTATTTTATTTTTCTTTTTACTATTTTTTACTATAAAAAATGGGATTTTTTTCCCTGATTTCTGTTTCTGGTATTTCATTGTCGGTGTACAAAAATGCCTTTGATATCTGGATATTGACTTTGTATCCCACTGTTTTGCCAAATTCATTTATTAGGTCAAGCAGTTTTTTGGTGGAGTCTATAGAATTTTCTATGTACACTATCATGTCATCTGCAAACAATGACAGTTTTGTTTCCTCCTTTCCGATTTGGATGCCTTTTATTTCCTTTTCTTGTCTGACTGCTGTAGATAAAGCTTCCAATACTATATTGAATAGAAGTGGTGAAAGTGGACAACCTTGTCTTGTTCCTGATCTTAGTGTGAAAGCTTTTAGTTTTTGCCCATTGAGTATGATGTTGGCTGTAGGTCTCTCATATATGGCCTTTATTATGTCAAGGAATTCTCCCAATATTCCCACTTTGCTGAGTGTTTTTATCATAAGTGGGTGCTTTACCTTATCAAATGCTTTTTCCACATCTATTGATATGATCATGTGATTTTTGTCTTTGCTTTTGTTTATGTGATGTATTATGATTATTGATTTGCAAATACTGTATTATCCTTGCATCCCTGAGATGAATCCCACTTGGTCATGGTGTGTGATCTTTTTTGTTTTTAATAGGTTTCCTTTAAAAAATTTTTTTAAAGATTTTATTTCTTTATTTTTGGAGGGTAAGGGAAGGAGAGAGGGAGAGAAATATCAGTGTATGTTTGCCTCTGTGCATCCCCTTCTGGGAACTGGCCTGCAATCCAGGCATGTGCCCTGACTGGGAATTGAACCAGGATCTTTTGGTTCACAGGCCTGCACTCAATCCACTGAGCTACACCAGCCACAGCAGTGTATGATTTTTTAAATGTATTGCTGGATGCAGTTTGCCAATATTTTGTTGAGGATTTTAGCATCTATGTTCATCAGTGATGTTGGCCTGAAGTTTTCTGTGTTGTGTCTGGGATTAGGATGATGCTGGCTTCATAAAAAGAGTTTGGTAGTCTGGCATCATTTTGGGATTTTGGGAATAGTCTGTGAAGTATAGGGGTTAGCTCTTCCCTAAATGCTTTGCAGAATTCTCCTGTGAAACCATCTGGTCCAGGGCTTTTGTGTGATGGGAGTTTTTTGATTACTGCTTTGATTTCATCTGCTGTTATTGGTCAGTTCAGGCTTTCTGCTTCTTCTTCATTGAGTTTTGGAAGATTATATTTTTCTAGCAATTTGTCCATTTCACCTAGGTTTTCAAATTTCTTGGCATACAGTTCTTCATAGTAATTTCTTACAATCCTTTGTATTTCTGTAGTGTCACTTGTAATCTCTCTTCTTTCATTTCTGATTGTGTTTATTTGGGTCCTCTCTCTTTTTTTCTTGATAAGTTTCCGTAAAGGCTTGTCAATTTTATTTATCTTTTCAAAGAACCAGCTCCTGTATTTATTGATCCTTAGAATTGTGCCTTTAGTGTCTATGTCATTTAATTTTGCTCTGATCTTGGTTATTTCCTTCCTTCTACTAGCCCTGGGCTATCTTTGTTGTTCCTCTGGTTCTTGTAGGTGTAGGGTTAGGTTTTTTATTTGAAATGTTTCTTTTTTTTTTTTTTAGTTAGGCCTGTATTGCTATAAACTTCCCTCTCAGGACTGCCTTCGCTGTGTCCTATAAATTTTGGATTGTTGTAAGTTCATTTTCACTTTTTTCCAGAAACTTTTTGATTTCTTTCTCGATCTCATTCTTGACCCATTCATTGTTTAATAGCATGCTATTCAATCTCCATGAGTCTGAGTGTTTTTGAATTTTTTCCTTGAGGTTGGTTTCTAGTTTCAGTCCCTGATGGTCGGAGAAAATGCTTGGTATGATTTCAATTTTCTTGAATTTGTTGAGGCTTTTTTTGTGTCCTATCACGTAGTCTGTCTGAAAATGTTCCATGTGCATTTGAAAAAAATGTATATTTAGCTTCTTTGGGATGAAAGCATCTATATATATGTTAGTTAAGTCCATTTGATCTAGGGCATTGTTCAATGCCACCATATCTTTGTTGATATTTTGTTTGGAAGATCTATCCAGTTTTGTCAGTGGTATGTTAAAATACCCTCTTGTAATTTTGTTGCTGTAAATATAGTCCTCCAAGATTTTCCTTATATATTCGGGTGCACCTATGTTGGGTGCATATATATTTATAATGTTTATGTCTTCTTGGTGGATTCTTCCCTTAAGTATTATGAAATGACCTTCAGCAGACCCACATTTTCAACTACTTCTCCTCTTAGATGTTAGATACACATATCAGACTCAACACCTCTGCCTTAGTCAGGCTTCTTTGAAACAAACTCCAGTTAAGGGGATATAAAAAGATGAATAAACTTATCATAAAGATACAGAGGTATTTTTATGGACTCCACAGGAAGGAATGTGACTGGTATTAGAAAGAAATTGGAACCAGAAAAGGGAAAGCTGTAAGGAACCCAAGCATCATGTGTCTTTGTCTCTAACATCTACTTAATTCTTCTCTCTCTGCAAACCAGTTTTCCCTGCTGCTTAGTTTATATGGAAGACAAAATTTCTGCAGTTTTCACATTAAATATGTAGATATTTAAATATGGATACTGACCACCACTCTCTGTAGAGACAGTCCAGTTGTCCCAGTTTGAAACACGTGTTTGTACCAATGAGATATGGCCAGTGGAACAGGAATATGCAGCAGGCCAGTCCTTAGATGGTGTATATGGGGTATTAGCAGTCCTGAAGAAAAGGTAGGTTAATACTTTCCTTTCCTTTGCAAAACTACATTCTCACTCTGCCTGTTATGACTTAGTGAGTTGGGCATCGTCCCACAAACCAAAAGGTCACCAGTTTGATTCCTGGTCAGGGCATATGCCTGAGTTGCAGGCCAGGTCCCCAGTTGAGGGTGTGCTAGAGATAACTGATTGATATTTCTCTCTCTTGTTGATGTTCCTCTCTGTCTCCTTTTCTATCCCTTCCCCTCTCTTTAAAAATAAATAAATAACATCTTTAAAAATATATTCTCTATAATGCCCCAAAGTGAACTCATCAACTTTCTTGCTATGTTTTCTTTTTCTACATATTTACAAGTTGTTTGATGGTTTTAGTGCCTTTTCTAGCTCACTATATAAGTGAGAGCATGTGGTATTGAATTTGGAGGCTGAGGGTTTGTGTTGTATCCATCTTGGGCTCCTCCCTCTCTTTGGGCATATTCAGCCAATCATTAAATCCTGTTGCTTTTACCTCATCAATATCTTTCAGATTTATGATACTTCTGAACATCCCACTGCCACTGTCTTTATTCAGTCCCATCACTTTAGGCTGCACTGTTCAATAGCCTGTATTAGTTCCCTAGGGCTGTTGTATCAAAGTACCAGAAACAGAGTGGCTTAAAATGCAGTTGGCTCTCCGTGTGTGTAGGTTCCATATCCACAGAGTCAACCAACCTTGGATCAAAAATACTCAGATAAAAAGTTACCTTGTGGTTGACATGTACTACATAGTTAGGCCTTGGATGGTTGTGCCTGTATTGTACTGAACATATATAGACTTGTTTTTCCTTGTCATTATTTCCTAACAATACAGTATAACAACTATTTACATAGAATTTACATTGTATTACGTATTACAAGTAATCTAGAGATGATTTAAAGAATACAGGAGGATATGTGTGGGCTACAGACAAAAACGACACCATTTTAATATAAGGACTCAAGCATCCTTGAATTTTGATATTAAGGGGCTCCTAGAACCAATCCCTTGCAGATACCTTGGGACAACTGTAACAGAAACTTACTGTGTCACAGTTTGGGAGGCTAGAAGTCCAAAATCAAGTTGTCGGCAGGGTTGGTTCCTTCTGAGGGCTATAAGGGAGTCTGTTCCATGCCTCTTCCCTTGCTTCTGGTGGTTAGTTGGCAATCTTTGGCATTCCTTGGAGTGTAGATGTATCACTCCAATCTTTCACATGGCATTTTTTGTGTCTCTTCACACAGTCTTCCTTCTGTGCATGTCTGTGTCAGTGTCCAAATTTTTTCTTTTTTATAAGGACACAAGTCATATTGGATTAGGACCCACCTGATGACTTCATCTTAACTTGATCATCTGTCTGCAAACACTATCTCCAAATAAGGCACATTCTGAAGTACTGGAGGTGGGACATCAACATATCTTTTTTTGGAGGATCAATTCAACACATAATATCTTGACATTTAGTACCTACATTGTTCCTAGAATTAACTTATTAAACACCTTTGATGAGTCGTTCACCCTAGGATAAATTCTAAGTACCTAATTATGTTACAAATTATCAATCATAATGTGGCATCTGTGATCCAAGCAGTGATTCCTCTATATGATATGCTATTCATGTTTTACTTTTTTCCTCCCAAAGCTATTGTCTCTCCTCTTTATACCCCTTTATCTGGTCAGCAAGTTTCTATTCATCTTTCAAGGCACAGAACAAATTTGGGGGCTTTTTATAAATCGCCTACTCTGAGTTTCTGGTTCTTCATTTAGACAATAAAAAGGTTGAGCTGCATCCATGTTTTTGAAACTGGGGGTAATAAAATCAATTTGGTGAGTAACTACCAAGCTTTAAAGCAAAATAAAACACCAGAATACAATTGTATATAATAGGGATGTTTGTTTCATAAGACTTGTGTTTCAGTGATATATGCATAAGTGTGTGTGTGTGTGTGTGTGTTCATGTGTGTGTTCTGAGTCAAGACGGAACATTTATTTCTTACGGATCAAAGTAAAAAATTTCAAAAGCCAGTGAGCTACATGACCTCTAATGTATCTTCTGGCCTTGGGAGTCTCTTAAAATGCTCAGGAATTCTCCATGTGCTCTTTGTGTTTCCTGTGTTAAACGCTAAGAAGCACTTTATATGCTCACTATGGCTGTTAGGATACACACATGAGAAGACAACAAAAAGAATCTGCTCCCCTGTGAGTCTTCATCAGCTTAGTAAATGACAATACCATTCTTTTAGACTATATGAAAGAAAAAATTTCTGGGTATGGAGAGTAGAGACAGGGATTTATCAGGTATAAGTTTGTATTTCTAAATTGAGTGTTTCATCATTTTTGCTACCAAAGATTAACTCGATAATAAATTAAATTTGATGTGAAAATTGGATATTTTTCTAGTGGCTCCACCAGGGGGTCATGAGATAAACTATTGCAGGGTCCATATGACACTATTAAAACCCTCAGTACCCTGAATATCCTGACCCTCACAATCAGAGACAGGTTAAACTAGAACCAAACGTCTGATTTCAGCTGGTTAACTAGCTTCATTTTCTTTTGTTTAACTATCTAATAGGACTGTTGGAGAAAACAGTTTTCCAGAGTATGCGAGTAGTGTGGATGGAAATAACTGCATGAAATTAGAAGTCAGCTTGGAATGTATGTTCATGCCACTCTCAATACTCTAAAAAATTGTGATTTGTGTCTTTACAATTTTTTCCTGAGGAGGACAGACCATCCAAGTGAGTTAGAGGTCATCTTATACTTTATTTTTTTTTTTTATTTTTTTTATTTTTATTTATTTATTTATTTTTTTTAAAATATATTTTATTGATTATACCATTACAATTGTTCTATTCCCCCCTTCAATCCCTTCCACCCGCACCCTCCCTCCCCCACCATTCTGCCCCCCTTAGTTTATAACCACGTGTCTCAAGTTCTTTGGATTCTATATTTCCNTTATATTTGTAATGAGGGGCATCAGATGGTGGAATTTCCTCTAGATACTCCTCTGTACTTAGAAGATAAGACTTTACAGCCATTGCATTAGTGAAGGCCTTCGTCATCTCTCAGTTGAATTCTACACCCTGCCTCTAATACAATGAACACATATAAACATTCAGGAGTTTAAATGATCTGAATAAATATGGGCAAGGAGAAAATATCCTGAACTGAGAAGAGTTTAAACTTACAATGGCTGGGAAAAAATATCCTAAATAACTACATTAGGTCATTAATTGGAATAGAGGCTAAGAATAAAGACTATTGAGTTGTAGGAGAATAGTTACAGCTCATTTGCATGTCTGAGGCAGCAGTTTGAAGACATCTTGCCTGCTCAAAAACACTCCAATAAATTATGCACATTCATGTGAATCTCAGGACTTTTATGAGAACTATAGTCACAAGTGGTAAATAAAAAATCTACAACATGGACAGCTGCCTTTTTTCATGTCATCTCTCTGGAATGCCCCTTTGGACTCCTTACACTAGCCAGTTGTACTCTTGTTTAGTTGTGCCTGTTTGCCTCTAGTGCTCTGGAACTCGTTCAGGTTGACCAAATTCTGGCCCATTCTGCTTTATATAAATATTTTTAAATCTGTCTCTTTGTTGCCTTCTTTAGCACTGTTTGCTCTGATTCTGATCCTTAGTCCTTGCTAGAGTTGCTAGTGGGTTGGCCAGCAACGTTTGTTTAGTTTTTTTCCATAGGATGGTTCTAGTAGCACTTAGTTGTCTTTAAATTCATTTGAAACAATTTTGTTAGGTTGTATTGTGACAGCTCTGCATTGAAAACAACTTACCAGAATTAGTGAATTTTTGTGCAGCTATTTTAATATTGAAGATGGAAGAAAATACACAACATTTTGGGTATATTATGCATTATTATTTCAAGAAAGGTAAAAACACACTGAAACACTAAGAAGGATTTGTGCAGTGGATAGAGAAGGTGCTATGACTGATCAAGCATGTCAAAAGTGGTTTGCAGTTTCTTTTTTTTTTAAGATTTTACTTATTTATCTTTAGAGGGGAAGGGAAGGAGAGGAGAGAAATATCAATGTATGGTTGCCTCTTGCGCTTCCCCTGCTGGGAACTGGCCTGCAACCCAGGCATGTGCCCTGACTGGGAATCGAACCACGATACTCTGGTTCGCAGGCCTGAGCTCAATCCACTGAGCTACACCAGCCAGGCCAAGTTTGCAGTTTCTTGGTACTGTTGACATTTTGGCCAAGTAATTCCTTGCTTTCAGGCTGTCTTATGCATTGGAAGATGTTTAGCAGCATCCCTGGCCTCTACCCACTAGAAGCCAATAACCAGAAATAGCCGACAGGCTCAAAATATCCAAATCAATAAAGTTATTAGTAAAAATGAAAAACTTGTCTCTTATTTTATGGAAAAAACTAAACAACTTTTCGGCCAGCCCCAGTACAAGCTCAATTCCTGTTGTCTTGCCCACCTCCAAAATATCCATCATTTCACTTGAAGAATCTTTCTAACATATACAGTAATCCAATCACATTATGCCTAGCTTGAACTATTTCAAATTCCCCTGTAGGTACACATACATACTGCTAAAAGGATACAATATTAAATTAATTAGGATGGCATAAAAGACGTTCTTTAGTCACCACTGGACTTTCTTTCCTTCTCCCATTTCTAGTTGCCCTTATGTTGTTACATGGTCCATGGCTCCTGAAATGCCATGGCTCCCAAAATACCACGGATCGTGTAACAACATAAGGGCAAATAGAAGGGCAAATGGTCTATCTCGATACCATACACGTTGAATGGTTGAGGGTTAGATTAGGCTGTAAGTGAAAGAAAAAAGAAAAATAATAAAATAATAATGGTTTAAACAAGGTGAAAGTTCATTTCCCTTTCATGTAAAAGAAGTATAAAGAGGTATCCAGGACTAATAGAGCAGCTTTTCATGGGTAGGGACCCAGGCTTTGCCTGTGCTACTTGGCCATGCTCCTCACATGGCTTTCACCTACAAAATGGTTGTGTGAGCACCAGCCATTACATCCATATTCTGGTAAGCCAGAAGAGGGAAGGATGAAGTGTACACCCTCTGATGAGTGATTCCTAGTGATAAGATTTTATTTACTTTATTTTTTTTTTAGAGAGGGGAAGAGAAAGGGAAAGAAGGGGAGAGAAACATTAATGTGTGGTTGCCTCTCCCACGCCCTTTACCCACGGGACCTGGTCCGCAATCAGGCAGGTGCCCTGACTGGGAATGGAACTGGCGACCCTTTGATTCACAGGCCAGTGCTCAGTCACTGAGCCACACCAGCCAGGGCTGAATCCCAGAACTTTAGTGAGAACTATTAATAAAGGAAATAGCTCTTTTAGTTGGATTTGACACTGTGAGGCTGAATGCATTCCTCTTGCCATCATGAAGACTGAACCAGCCTAAGAGTGGAGCCAATCTGGAGAAAGCAGAGACTCTTAAACCTAGAAAAGAGACTAAGATCCCTTGATATGGTCTGATGCCCAGCATCAAACTGTAGCTAAAGCAAGATGCACCCTTGCATTTTTAAATTACAGGCATAGCTTGTGTTATTGAGCTTCCCTTTATTGTGCTTAGTAGACATCGTATTTTTATAAATTGAAGGTTTGTGGCAACCTTGCATCAAGCAAGTCTATTGGTGCCCTTTTCCCCCAAAACATTTGCTTACTTTGTGTCTCTATGTGTCACATTTTGTTAATTCTTATAATATTCCTAACTTTCATTGTTACTGTATTTGTTATTGTGATCTGTGATGTTATTATTGTAATTGTGTTTGAGGCAGGCACCACAAACAACGGCCATGGAAGATGGTGAACATCATCAATAAATGTCATGTGTGTTTGGACTGCTCCACCAACCAGCCATTCCCCCCTCTCTCCCTCTCCTCAGGCCTTCCTATTCCATGAGACACAACAATATTGAAATTAGACCAATTAATAACCCTACAATGACATCTAGGTGTTCAAACTTCATTGTTGTCTCATTTTAAGACATTGCCACAGCTGCCCTAACCTTCAGCAACCATCACCCTCAACAGTCATCAACGCTGAGACAAGACTTCACCAGCCAAAAGATTACAACTTGCTAAAGACTCTGATTAGCATTTTTTAGCAATAAAGTATTCTTAAATAAGGTACCTACATTGTTTTTTAAGACATGCTCTTGCATACTTAATGGACTACAGTGTAAACATAACTTTTATTTGTACTGGAAAATGAAACATTTCACAGGACTTGTTTTATGATAATATCTGTTTCATTACAGTATTTGTTTTATTGTTGTGGTCTGGAATCAAACCAGCAATATCTCTGAGGTTGTGATTATAAATTTTGGCCATGGTACCTAAGGTGGATAAGAAAGAAAGTAATGACAAAAAAACCTTGATAGGTCGCGAGTGGTGCTGGTGGGCTTGGTGGTGTCAGCGGACAGCTGCTCTGCGTGAGGCAAAGACTGTGGCAGTATGCTACTGGAGTAAGGAGCTGGGTGGACAGAACAAAGGTTGAGATGTTAGGCTTGTCATTGTGGTGCAGTTTCTGGTGATGACATCCAGAACATGACTCTGGAAAGTGGATATACCTCAGGTAGTGCAGATAAAAAATGTCCATGGAGGTGAGGAGATCAGAAAAGTGAGAGGCCAGTGAATCTGATTATTTCACATAAAAGCTCCTTGGTGTAGGCCAATGGCCTCAATGTCATAGCTTAATTCAGCAAAATAATGAGAGGCTGAGGTTCAGGTCCTTTCTGGTTTGGTCTTTATTAATAATAGGCCTGAGCATGAATTAGGAGAATAGATCATTCAGTCAATCTTCCATAAAAGATTATTTTTGTCTCATTTGGACAGGTATTATGAATTTAATGTTATTTTCATTGCCAGGCACCTAAAGTGTAGTTAAAGGTAAAGCTATAAATCTTAATAGTCAGCTGGGCTGGAAATAGAAGTAAGTCTTTTGAAAGCAGAAAAGCCTTATGAAGTCATGGAGTAGGCCAAGAAACTATGCTTCCGTGGGGACTAGATTTTCCTCAGGAACTAGTTTGTTCAATATAGTAGAGCATGACTGTAGTAACTTAACCCAGAAAACTTTTAAATTAGATGAAACTAATATCTATCTCAACTAATCAAAGTGAAAATATGCATAGGTAACTGAATGAGTTAACTTGTATACGTTTATGGTACAAGTAAGTTAAACATTGGCATCTGTATTTCAAGGGTAAGGATGAACAGTTGACTTTCCAGAAGCACTTCTTGTCTGAAAATAGAGAGATCAGTTATACTAAAATACTAAATTACTAAAATACTAAATTACTAAATACTAAAAAAAATAAAAGTAATTTACATTTGAGATAAAGGCTGGTATTTTGTTTTGTTTTATGGCTGGGGGTCTGTACTCTCATCCAAGAGCATTATCATTGAGGAGCAAAGTTAAAAAGAGAGGGGCCAGTTTGTCTTTATCTCACTGGAAATTGTTACCTGATTATTAAAAGACCACTCTACCTATGAAGAGGCTATTCACAGCTGAAGAAATACAATGGCCATTAAGCACTGAAAAACATGCTTAACCTTACTAGCAATCAAAAAGATGTAAATTAAATCAATGATATGCTGTTTTTGCCTATCAAATTGACAGTTTTGCTGAGGGTGACCAACTTGATGATTGATCACTCTAGTTTTTCCTTACCTCACTTTTCCCGTCACTGAGAATTAAATGAATCAATGGTCAGGGTATATGAATCATCACAATGAATTTCAAGATTGTTACGGAAGCAATTTTGTTGGAATTTCTGAACTGTGAAAGTAGATACAAATTCTCCTCTTGTAAACGAAAACATTTAGAAAATTTTACTTCACAAATATGTTCCAAAAATCAATATTATTGAGGAAGAGTAAAAAGAAAGAATTGGCTCTCTTCCAATTCTAAGCCTTCTCAGATGCCAGTTATTTCTGACTGGAAGTCTACCAAAGAGTGTTCAGGACCTATTCACCTCATCAAAGCGAAATGCTTGGGCTCTGATGATTCCTTAAGAAGTGATTTAGTTTTTACTACATTTGCTACCAAACAACATTTCATTAGGAATAGGCAACCTGTATATAGACTGCATTCTTCAATAATGCATCCATGGAGTTACTGCAAAAGAGTACCCATTTATTTTTATTAAAAATATAGAGACCTAGCATATTATAGAAGAGTCACTATTATGGTCCTTCCTAGTGTTAATATATTGAACTGCATTTCCCTAACATCCTAAAGATCTCAAAAAGAAGAAGAAAAAAGCTTATTCCCCCCCAATGCCTCCCCCCCACCAATCCGTCCCCCGCCAAAACCACCTTCTTAACATATATTTGAATGGCAGTGGCTGGCCAATCCTTCTTTGAAATTTTTTTTATGGTCATCTTTTTGGCCTCGTCCTTGGAGGCTTTCAGGGACAGTCAACAGGATGTTCAGTGTGGTTGGTTGCTATACTCTTCCCTGATCATGTTACCCCACATACACTTGTACCCCCTTTCCTCCTCTTCTATTTATATACACCTTCCCCACCCCACCCCCAAACATACTGTTTTTAGAACTGGAAGAGACCTTAAAATTTAGCTAGTGTTTTGAAAGCCCATCATTTAAATTTCAATTTTTGCCAAAATGTAACAAGATATAATGCTAGTTTCGACAGAATCTCCTTTAAACAGAGACCATATTCCAAAGTAAGTCTTCAGACCAAGATTAAAAAGTTTCAAAGAAGACAGCCCCAAAATGATCATTTCACTCATAAACCTCTTCCTATATACAGAATATTTAAAAAATCGGCTATAAAGAGAATATAAAAAGGGTTGTTAGTGATGAGAAGAGAGTTTTAGAGAGAGCTGGTAGTGCTCTGTGTGTCCCTAGTTCCTTCGCAAGGGAGGCCTACCACTGCTCTCAAGTGCAGGGAAAGGGCCTCAACAAGACCACCTGCAGAGCTCAACACAGACCCCCCACAGTGTGGGGGTACTGAGTTTCCCCTGAGAAATCTAGAGCGAGAACCTTGCTGGTTCTCTGTTCCAGTGCAAGAGCAAAGGAGAGGTTGCTGATATGTTGGGACTAACCTGCATCTCTACTCTTGATTTGGGCAAAAGATGAGGAAGTGTTTTCTATAAACAGGAAGAAAATGTTTTGCTGTATCACCACAATGATGCCAGTTAGGTATGATTTTTTTCTACTCTCCTTTCTTCTCCCCTTTTCATGCCTTCAGACCTTAGAGTAGCCAGAACCCAGGATTGGCAAGATGTGGGAGGAGACGGAGCAGCAAGCACTAGGTGGCATAGGGGGAGAAGCTGCCTTCCTTCTCTTCCCTGATTGCAGCCTTCTCACACAACAGGCCAGAGCAGGTGTATGTGTGGGGCGAGGAGCTGGGGAGAAGCCACAACTGAATCTTGGAACAGGGGGCTTTTATTACGGAATTAGTGTATGTTGTGTGACTTGGAGTACTACAAGGGTGGCCTGAAAAGTCCATGGCTTCAGTTTGACCTAAAGGTGAAGGGCAATAGAGTATATTTAAAGGAACCCAGGGAGTCAAAAAATAACCTGAAAATTTCAGTCCTTATGTATTCCGTGCACATCACACTGTACTATGTACTATGAGGAGCTTTGGTTACTCATTCCATCAAAGCTGTGACTACAAAAGGCACTTCATTGTAACACACATGACATGTTATGTAACATGCCTTTGGGTGGCACAGACTATCTGCATCCCATCTTCCAATTGTAACAGTTCCCCATGTTTTTCAGATACATCCAGGTCACATAATCCCAGATCCTTCCTTGAATGATTGTCACCTACAATCCTTTTGGGTACAGATAGACAACACAAATCACTCTAGCTATTTAAAGCAGAAAATGATTTCATACAGGAATTCGGTGGTAAAGATGATTGCTGAGAGGGCTAGAGGAGCAGGCTCTAGGCTGGGCCTCCAGAGATGACCCTCAGAACAAGACTGGCTATTGAAGAGCTGCCACATCTGCTCTGACCAGGAAGCTGGTGAGTCGGGAAGCCTGGCTGCAACAATTGTCTCCAGGAACAAATCTTCTGAGCTCTGCACAGAAATCAGGATGCTGCCACAGTACTGTCAGAGTCATGTCACAATTGCTATAGCCAGGCCAGCAAAAATGGATGTCATGCATATTATATACCCCTCCTCCACTGAATTCAGTTCTGAATTCAAGTCTTGCACGTATGCATATTCAAGAGAAATGGGCAAATAACAATTTTTATCTCTCCAACCTTTACACAACCAGGGAAGTACACTAGGGGAAGGTCAGGACAGTAATTTAGGGAGCCCATCACTGCATCTAGCATACCATATCTCCTTATTTCTTGATACACTTTTTCATTTGGTGGATCACACTCTCAAACAGCTTCCTCCAAAAAGATGCATTGACAAGAATTTTGGGGAGAATTTTCATGTCTAAAAATGTCTTTAGCCCTACCTGGTGTAGCTCAGTAGATTGAGTGTGGGCCTGCGACCCAAAGGATCATGGTTTGATTCCCAGTCAGGGCACATGCCTAGGTTGTAGGCCAGTTTCCAGCAGGGGATGCACAAGAGGCAACCATATGTTGATATTTCTCTCCCTGTCCCCTTGCCTTACCCTCTAAAGATAAAGAAATAAAATCTTAAAAAAAGAGAAAGGAAACCTATTTTTTAAAATGTCTTCATTTTACCTTCATATTTACTTAATAGTCTGCCTGGATGTAGTATTTTATTTTTGTAAATAATTTTCATAAGAATTTTGAAGGCATTTTTGCACTGTCTCCTGGGTTCCAGTGTTGTGGTTGAGAAGTCAATGTCATGTTCATTCTTTTTTTAAAAAAGATTTTATTTATTTATTTTTTCAGAGAAAGAAAAGAAGGGAGAAAGAGACAGGGAGAAACATTAAAGGGTGAGTGATACATTGATTGGTTGCCTCTCGCACACCCCTGAGGACCTGGCCCACAACCCAGGCATGTGCCCGGACTGGGAATCGAACTGATAACCTTTTTATTTGCAGGCTGACCCTCAACCCACCAAACCACAACAGCCATGGCCATGTTCATTCTTAAATGTTTGTGTGGAGACTACCTGCTTTTCCTCTCTGGGAGCTTTTTAGATCCTTTCTTTATATCAAATTTTATAAAGTTTTACAATAATGTTATTTTTGTTTGCTTCATTATGGGCTCTTTCATTATTGATACTCTTAATTTTCAGTTCTAGCGTTTTTAAAAAATATATTTTATTGATTATACCATTACAGTTGCCCCATTTCCCCCCGCACCCTGCACACCGCCCCCCACCATTCCCACCCTTTCATTTATGTCCATGTGTCACAAGTTCTTTAGATACTGTATTTCCCATAGTATTCTTGTCCTCCCCCTGTCTATTTTCTACCTACCGTCTATGCTACTTATTCTCTGTACCTTCTCCCCCCTTCTCCTCCTCCCACTCCCCTGTGGCTAACCCTCCATATGATCTTCATTTCTGTGGTTCTGTTCCTGTTCTAGTTGTTTGCTTAGTTTGCTTTTGTTTTAGGTGTGGTTGTTAATAAGTGTGAGTTTGCTGTCCTTTCACTGTTCATATTTTTATCTTCTTTTTTTAGATAAGTCCCTTTAACATTTCATATAATAAGGGCTTGGTGATGATGAACTCCTTGAATTTGATCTTATCTGAGAAGCACTTTACCTGCCCTTCCATTCTAAATGAAAGCTTTGCTGGATAGACCAATCTTGGCTGTAGGTCTTTGCCTTTCATGACTTGGAATACTTCTTTCCAGCTCCTTTTGCCTGCAAGGTCTCTTTTGAGAAATCAGCTGACAGTCTGATGGGAACTCCTTTGTAGGTGACTGTTCCCTTATCTCTTGTTGCTTTTAGGATTCTCTCTTCATTTTAATCTTGGCTAATGTAATTATGATGTGCCTTGGTATGTTTCTCCTTGGGTCCAACTTCTTTGGGACTCTCTGAGCTTCCTGAATTTCCTGGAAGTCTATTTCCTTTGCCAGATTGAGGAACTTCTCCTTTATCATTTGTTCAAATAAGTTTTCCATGCATGGCTGTTTCTCTTCCCCTTCTGGTACCCCTATAATTCAGATATTGGAACGTTTAAAGATGTCCTGGAGGTTCCTAAGCCTTTCCTCATTTTTTTGAATTCTTGTTTCTTCTTTTCTGTTTGGTTGTTTCTCTCTTCCTTCTGGTCCACTCCCTTGATCTGAGTCCCAGTTTCCTTTCCATCACTATTGGTTTCCTGTGCATTTCCCTTCATTTCAATCAGTTTAGCCTTCATATGTTCCTCTAATTTGTGGCTAAAATCAACCAATTCTGTGAGCATCCTGATCACCAGTATTTTGAACTGTGCATCTGAAAGTTTGGCTATTTCTTGGCCACTTAGAATTATAGGCTTTGAGCTGTTCTTGAGCCATATTTTGGTCTGTTCGCACCTGTTATGTATGAGGGGCAGAGGCTTAGGTGTTCACCAGGGCAGGGCGACCCAGTTGCTGTGTTGTGACGCTGTATGTGGGGGTGGGGTCAGAGAGGGGAAAAATGTGGCGCTTTACTCCGCTCCACTCTCTCTTAGATTTCTGTCCCCTCTGTGGCTTCCCACAGGCAAATTAGGCCCCTCTGGTGCTGGTTCTCATGTGTGTGGGCCTGTGTACTCTCTCCAACAAACTCTCTGTGAGCCTGGGAGCCTCTCCCTGCCCCTCGACCCCGAGAAAGTCTTTCCAGTTGGTGCTTTCAGGCTCTAATTCCTGTTGCTGAGGCCCTAGCCTGAACGGTCTGTCTCACCGTTCGCTACTCTGCTTGGTTTATCTGCGTGCGAATGTGTGACTGCAGTCAGCCAGCCACCCTGTGCCCTCACTGGGTCTGCCCGACACCACCCCATGCCTGGGATCCACCAACTGCCTCCACCTCCACTCCTGGGTTGGTGGGACCAAACAATCTTTCTAGCCCGATCCCACTCTGCCACTAACTCCATCCCTCTTACCAGTCTCGCTGAGTGGTCGGTTGTCGGACTTCCATACAGTTCAATTTTCACTGTTTTGGCTGCATTTTTGTTTCTAAAACTTTGCTGTCTTTAAATTTAGTTGTGGGAGGGGGCACAGTGTTTCCACCTACACCTCCATCTTGGCTGGAAGTCTGTGCCAGTTCTAGGGTTTTTTGTATTTGTTTTTTTTCTTTGAGAAATTCCTTTTCTCCATTTCTTTGTTCTGACTCTGAAATGCCTGGTGTAAAAGTTTGATGTAAGATCTTTTGGATATATCTTCTGATTGTCTTACTGTTTATCTCCCGTTTTCTATCTCTACTACTTTTTAGTGTATTTCTTCAACTTTATCTTTCAATATTCTGTCGAATTTTTAATTTTGCTATCCTACTTTAATTTTCAAAAGGCTTTTGTTTTGTTGTTGTTCTCTGATTATTTTTTAACAGCATGCTGTTCTTGTTTTATGAATACATTATTATAATATCTCTCTGATGATACTAATTATTATTTTTAAAGTTTTCTTTTGGTGTCTGCTTAGTTTATATTTCCTCTGAATTCCTTTTATTCTCTCTGGTGGTTTGTTTTGGCCTCTGACTTTCCACACTGAGATTTCAGTTTCCTCAGTTCTGTGCAGTTACCACTTGTTCACTACTTTTATCTCCCCAAATTTGATGGACACCTTTTCTGCTGTTGTCTTTTCTTCTGTTATCTTTGTCCTTGAGGTATTTGACTTTTTTGTTGTTATTAATCTGTTTACTGTCACTCGTTGAGGTTTTAGAAAAGAATAAAGATAAACACAAGATCTGTCTAGAAGGTATCCAGCCATGTAATATAAAAAACAGACACATATATTGAAGAAGATACAAAATACAAGAAACATTGTACATAGGACAATGATGCCTCAGTCTCCTTCAAAGTAGGCACCTGCGGACCTCACACATCTCTCCCAATAGCCATCAGCTGCCCCATCATATTTTCATGAATCTCATCAATGGTCTGCAATCTCTTCCCTTTCAAAGGTTATTTTAGTTTTGGGAAAAGCCAGAAGTTGCAGGGCACCAAATCTGGGCTATAAGGGAGCTAAGTCACCTGGGTGATTTGATGTTTTGCAAAAAACTATGCACAAGACATGACTCCCGAGTAGGAGCATTGTTGTGATGAAGATGCCAATCACCAGTAGCCCATAGCTGTGGCCTTCTGAATCATCTGAATAGTTTCTGCAGAGCAATGTTCAAGCTTAATGCAAAATTTGATGCTGATTCATTGCTCAGCTCTCTCAATCATTTTGAATGTGATGGCCACACAGTACACATGCTCACTCAACAGTATCTACCACCCCCACTGACTAATACAGTGAAGTCATCATTGTGCACACATGTGCATTCCAGTCCACTCTCCTTGGCTGCCAGGTCACATCAATGTTGCACAAACCATTCTCATTATATTAACAATGGTCTGACTTTTTCCTCATGTATTCAATACATTAGGTTTTAATATGACTTTCATGTGGTGTGTGAGTAACTAAGATACAGCGGAGTGAGGTACTTTGCCCAAAGACCAAGTGCTAGTCTGTGGCATAGCTGAACTAAATCTTAGTTCTTTTGATTTCAAGTTCAAGGCTATTACCAATTTTTTCTTTCCCCTATCCTTCTACCATATAACTGTCTGATATGCTTCCTGTTTATTTTATTCATTCATTCATTCACTCCCCCACTCCATCATGCTATATATATGCAATACTAGAATAGTGCCTGGCTCAGAGTAAGCACTCAGTATTTACTTATTAGACAAATTAGTGAAAAAGTAAGAGAACTGTACCTTTGATTTTCCCTTACTTAGGATTAGGCTTTTGGAGAGGACAAACTCTTCTCTAGGCAATGGTGGATGAGAGGCATTTAGACATTTCAACTTGGGGTTCTGAAAGATAATATCTAAACTTCTTTACTAAGAGAGAAAGAAGCGTGACTGAGAGAATAACATTTAAAGACATAGGTAGGCTTTTGATCAGAGAAATGCAAATTAAAACCACAATGAGATATCATCTCACACTTGTCCAAATGGCTATCATCAATAAATCAACAAACAACAAGTGTTGACAAAGATATGGGGAAACAGGAACCTTCATGCACTGTTGGTGGGAATGCAGGTTGGTGCAGTCATTGTGGAAAACAGTATGGAGTTATCTAAGAAAATTAAAAATGGAACTGCCTTATAACCTAATTATTCCACTTCTGGAAATATATCCAAAGAAATCTGAAATATTAATTTGAGAAAATATATGCACCCATGTGTTCACTGCAGCATTATTTACAATAGCCAAGATTTGGAGGCAACCCAAGTGCCCATCAGTGGGTGAATGGATAAAAAGGCTATGGTACATTTTTACAATGGAATACTACTTGCCTGTAAAAAAGAAGGAAATCTTACCTTTTGCTGTACAGCATGGATGAACCTGGATAGTATTATGCTAAGTGAAATAAGCCAGTCAGAGAAAGGTAAATACCATATAATTTCACTTACTCGTATATGTGGAATCTAATGAATAAAATAAACCAATAAACAAAATAGAAACAGACTCACAAATAGAGAATAGACTGACAGCTGTCAGAGGGGAGGGAGTCGGGGCTAAGTGAAAAAAGATGAAGGGATTAAGCAAAAAAAAAACCACACAAAAACCAAAACTCCCACAGAGAAGAGTATAATGATTACCAGAGGGAAAGGGAGGTGATAAATGATGATGGAAGGAAACTTGACTTGGGTTGGTGAACATGAAATGCAATACATGTGTGATGTATTATAGGACTGTATCCATGAAACCTATATAATTTTATTAACTAATATAACCTCCCAATAAATTCCATAATAAAAAAAAGAACTAGATTCCTGTTCTTGGGTTCAAATCCCAGCTATCTTACTTTAAAACCTGCAATTGCTTCCTCCTTTTCAAAAGTCTGAGAAGGTAAGAAAGTTTGAGTTTTAACGCCTCAGATCAGTTCATTCTTTTAAGTTTGCCCTTTTCTCTCCTCATCATCATTCTTCCTTTTGGAGTTCTATGGTGTCTGTGTTTGAAGAAAGGAGGCATTTCTGCCTCATTCATTATGGATAAGTGCTAACTAACTATATTTTGTAGAACTTGTGTGAGTTTACTTCCTAAAGGTTAGAAAATCATTCTTTATTGTCTTGGTGTTTTTTCCTAAATCTTCAGACTATGATGGACTGTAATGATTAGCAATGCTTTTGTTTTTATTTATTTCTTACTTTATAAAATCATATTTTATCGATTATTCTGTTACAGTTGCTCCAATTTTTCCCCTTTGCCCCCTGTCACCCAGCATCCACACTCCCCCAGGCAATTCCCACACCATTCATTGTTCATGTCTATGGGTCACGGGTATAAGTCCTTTGGCTACTCCATTTCTTATACTGCACCTTACATCCCCATGGCTATTCTGTAACTACCATTTGTACTTCTTAATTCCCTCACCTCTTCATCCATTGCCCCAAATCCCTCTCCCATCTGTCAACCATCAAAACCCTTTTCTTATCCATGATTCTGTCTCTGTCCTTGCTTGCTTATTCTGTTCTTTTACATCCAATTGTTGATAGGTATGTATATATTGCCATTTTGTTGTTCATAGTTTTGATCTACTTCTTTTTCTTAAATAAGTTGCTTTAACATTTCATATAATAATGGTTTGGTGATGATGAACTTCTTTAATTTTTTCTTGTCTGGGAAGGTCTTTATCTGCTGTTCAATTCTAAATAATAGCTTTACTGGGTAGAGCAATCTTGGCTGTAGATCCCTGCTTTTATTGACTTTGAGTATTTGTTGCCAATCCCTTCTAAACTGCAAAGTTTCTTTTGATAAATCAGCTGACAGTCTCATAGGAACTTCTCTGTAGATAACCAACTACTTTCTCTTGCTACTTTCAAGATTCTCTGTTTATCTTTACCTTTAGCATTTTAATTATGATGTGTCTTTGCATGGGCCTCTTTGCATCCATCTTGTTCGGGGCTCTCTGTGCTTCTTGGACTTGTATGTCTATTTCTTTCACCAAATTAGGAAAATTTTCTTTCATTATTTTTTTCAAATAGATTTCCAACTTCTTTTTCTTTCTTTTCTCCTGCTGGCACCCCTATGATGTGAATGTTGGAAGGCTTGAAGTTGTCCCAAAGGCTCCTTACACTATTTAATTTTTTTGGATTCTCTTTTCTTCTTGTTGTTCTGCTTGTTTGTTTTTTCCTTCCTTATGTTTCAAGTCATTGATTGGATTCTCAGCTTCATCCACTTTACTCTTATTTCCTTGTGAATTGTTCTTTATATCAATTAGTGTATCCTTCATTTCTTATTGATCTTTTTTTGCTGCCAAGATCCTCACAAAGTTCCTTGAGCATCCTTATAACCAGTGTTTTGAACTCTACATCTGACAGATTGCTTTGTCTAGTTCTTTTTCTGGAGTTTTGATCTGTTTTTTCCATTTGAGCCAGATTTGTGTGTCTCCTCATTTTGGCAGCCTCCCTGTGTTTGTTTCTATGTATTAGGTAGAGCTGCTTTGACTCCATGTCTTGGTAGTGCGCCCTAAGGTAGTAGGTGTCCTATTGGATCCAGTGGCACAGCCTTCTCTATCACCCAAGCTGGGTACTCAAGGTGCGCCCTTTGTGTGGGCTGAGTACATTCCCCCCTCTTGTAGCTGAGTCTTGATTGCTATTGGCAGATCAATAGGAGGGATTTACCCAGGCCAATCAACTGCAGGGACTGGCTGTGGTCACTGACCACCAGTGTCTGCCCTCCACTGAGGATGAGCTATGCAGGGGCAGGTTTGTGGTGCTCCAACATGGTCTGTAGCTGTCTACTGGGTGTGCTGGCCTGAGGTTTCCTGGGTGCTGTGGGCCAAGGTCAGTCCTGATTTGTACTTTTTGGGCCATACTGCCTGAGCTGTAAAGTAACCTGAGATGGCTGCAACTTGTGCTGGGCTTGGATATTCCCAGGGGAAGCCAAGCTGTGACTGTAATCTGGCTGGTCTAGGGTTCAATGAACCCAGTTGTCTCTTGTTTGATAGGATTTAGGAGCCAAGATGAATCATTCTTTTGGAAAAGCAGCGTGGGTGGTCATGTAAGTTGGGTGGTATAGAGCCTTGGTGGATCTCCAAGGTGAGTCATACAGTGTTAGTTAGGTTGATGGAGTGTCAGATATGGCACCAGTCTACTGGCTTGGGCAGAGATGGGGCAGGTACTCAACAGAGGGACAATGGTCTCTGCTCGCCCTGATGCCAGACACTTCAGTCTCTCCCTGTGTACCACTGGTCCTCTTCAAGCTGCCACCTGGTGCTGGAGCTCAGACGGAGTGAGTCTGAGTAGGTGAGTTGTGTGTGTGTTTCCCAAGAGGAAGTGCTTAGGGCTCCAGCAGCCTCCTCCACCAACTGAATCCCTGCTGGTTTTCACAGCCAGAATTAGTGGGGACTTAATGTCCTGGCACTGGAACACTGGGCTGGGGGGCCTGGTGTGAGTCAGGACTCCTCGCTCCCAGGATATGCCTCCTGAATTTTTCTCCACATGGGTGTAGGGCCAGCCTATTCCAGGCCCATGCCCCTCCTAACAGTCTGGATGGATGTAGTTTCTTCAATTCCATAGTTGTCAGACTTCCATTCAGCTTGATTTCTGATGCTCTTGAGTGATGGTTGTTCTATATTGCAGTTGTAATTTTGATGTTGTGTGAAGAGGCAAGCCATGTCTGCCTACATTGCCATCTTGACCAGAGTAATATCACTCTCGATCCCTTTTGTACCCTCTCAGTGCTCTCTCTTGACTCCCTGCATCAGCACTTCCTCATTTCTACTTCCATAGTACCTTCTATCCAACTACATCAGGAGATCTGTGTTTTAGAGCCCAGACTGTGGAGTCAGAAAATCTGTGTTTGAATGTATCACTTACTAGTTGTAACATTGTGCAATTTACATAACTTCTCTAGATTTGAGTTTCTTGTTCTAGAAAGTGGGGATAATAATTTACCCATGGTAAGTACTTAGTAATAATGCAAATATAAGGTACTGTTATTATTCCATTTATTTATTTATCTTCAATGGAGGATATGTTCATTGACTTTAGAGAGAGGAAGGGAGAGAGAGAGGGGGAGAGAGAGAGAAACATTGACTGGTTGGTTGCCTCCTGTATGTGCCCTGATTTGCTGACAAGCTAGGTATGTGCCCTGACTGGGGATCAAATGTGCACCCTTTTGGTGCAGGGATGACACTGCAACAAAATGACTGACCTGGACAGGGCTATTTTATTTTATTTTAATTGGTGACTTATGTATCTGGTTTCTTCTGTTGCAGATGAGCATCTGAAGTCAGAACTTCCTTAATTATTCAATAACACTAACTAATCACTTTTTATGTACATATATTCACTCATATACTTCCAATGATCTGTCTGGGTCTAAGTCTGCCTGCCTCCCAAATCCATACTATTTTACCAGACAGCATCCTGGTTTAAAAAATATATATATATATATAATTTGATTATGCTATTACAGTTGTCCCATTTCCCCACACCCTTCAGTCCCCTCCACCCTGTACACCCTCTCCCACCCACATTCCCCCACTTCAGTTCATGTCCATGTGTCTTAAGTTCTTTAGATTCTATATTCCCCATACTATTCTTGCCCTGCCCCGTCTATTTTCTACCTACCATCTATGCTACTTATTCTCTGTACCTTTTCCCCCCTCTCCTCCTCCCACTCCCCTGTTGCTCACCCTCCATGTGATTTCCATTTCTGTGGTTCTATTCCTGTTCTAGTTGTTTGCTTAGTTTGTTTTTGTTTTAGGTGTGGTTGTTAATAATTGTGTTTGCTGTCATTATACTATACATGCTTTTTATCTTCTTTTTCTTAGATAAGTCCCTTTAACATTTAATCAAATAAGGGCTTGGTGATGATGAACTCCTTGAATTTGACCTTATCTGAGAAGCACTTTATCTGCCCTTCCAATCTAAATGAAAGCTTTGCTGGATAGGGTAATCTTGGATGTAGGTTCTTGCCTTTCTTCACTTGGAATATTTCTTTCCAGCCTCTTCTTGCCTGTAAGGTCTCTTTTCAGAAATCAGCTGACAGTCTGATGGGAACTCCCTCGTAAGTAACTGTCCGTTTTTCTCTTGCTGCTTTTAGGATTCTCTCCTTCATTTTAATCTTGGCTAATGTAATTATGACGTGCCTTGGTGTGTTCTTCCTTGGGTTTAACTTCTTTGGAACTCTCTGAGCTTCCTGGACTTCCTGGAAGTCCATTTCCTTTGCCAGATTGGGGAAGTTCTCCTTTATTATTTGTTCAAATAAGTTTTCCAGTTGTTGATGTTCCTCTTCCCCTTCTGGTACCCCTATAATTCGGATGTTGGAACGTTAAAGATGTCCTGGAGGTTCCTAAGCCTCTCCTCATTTTTTTTTGAATTCTTGTTTCTTCCTTCTTTTCTGTTTGGTTGTTTCTTTCTTCTTTGTGGTCCACTCCCTTGATTTGAGTCCCAGTTTCCTTTCCATCACTATTGGTTCCCTGTGCATTTTTTTATTTCACTTAGTGTAGCCTTCACTTTTTTCATGTAATTTGTGACCAAATTCAACCAATTCTGTGAGCATCCTGATCACCAGTGCTTTGAACTGTGCATCTGATAGGTTGGCTATCTCTTCATCATTTAGTTTTATTTGCTGTGGAGCTTTGATCTGTTTTTCCATTTGGGCCATTTTTGGGGGGGTCTTGTCACACCTGTTATGTAGTTAGGAGCAGAGCCTTAGGTGTTCATCAGAGGGGGCAACCCAGTTGCTGGGTTTTGATGCTGTATGTGGGTGTGGGGTCAAGAGGGAATAATAGCACTTGCTCCACTCTGCTGTATTTCAGTCCCTTCTGCTGCTTCTCTCAAGCAAACTGGGCCCTTCTGCTGCTGATTCCCATGTGGGTGGGCTTGTGTACATTCTATGACCCTGTGGGTCTCTCCAATGAACTCTCCTGTGAGGTTGGGAGTCTCTCCTGGAACCTCAACCCCCACAGGTGTTTTCAATTCATGTTTTGAGGCTTTATTTCCCATTGCTGGGACCCTGGGTTGAGTGGTCTGCTTTCTCCCTCAGTTTCGCTTGGTTTATCTGCACGTGAATGTGGGACTGCTGCCCGGTCAGCCAGCTGCCTTGAGTGTAGTGCCTTGCTTCACAATCGCTGCCCTGCTGGGTCAGCCCCTTGCTGCCCTGTGCCCAGGGTCTGCCCAACTGGGTTGCCTTTGGCACTTGGTGCCACCACTTTTGTGTGACAACACCTCTCCAATCGGCCACTTGACTCTGTTCTGCCTACCAGTGTGGATGAATGTGTCTATTTTAACCCCTTGGTTGTCTGACTTCCATACAGTTCAATTTTCTGTCAGTTCTGGTTGTTATTTTGTTTCTAAATTGTTGGTGTACTTATTTTGGTTGTGCAAGGAGGCACAGTGTGTCTACCTATGCCTCTATCTTGGCTGGAAGTCCAGCATCCTGGTTTTAATATCAACTTTTTAAAATTCTTCAAATAACTTGGTAATTCCATAAAAGTTTATTAATAGCCTTATACTTATAATGTAATTATTTCCAAACATTATGTTATTGCTTGATATACTATGGAAATGGGATCAACCCAGTCAGAGTTCAGGGACTCATACAGAATAGGTTTGAGGAATATTTATATAGTGTCAGTGAATAATTAGGATTTAAGAACTGACTTCTGCCAAGATGGAGGCGTAGGTGGAAACACTGTGACTTCTCTCACAACCAAGTTTGAATACAACAAAGGTTTGGTGAACAAAGATGCAGCCAAAGAACAGAAAATTGAACTATACGGAAGTCCAACAACTACAAACCATTCAATCAGACCGGTAAGAGGGGTGGAGCCAGCAGCGGAATGGGAACAGGCAAGAAAGATCCCCAGACCCCAGGTGCCCAGGCAGCTCCACATCTGGTTGACCCAGGGAGGGCTTGGGGCGGTGGGCTGGCTGCAGTTCCACATTCCCGTGCAGATAAACCAGTGAATAGTGAGACGGATGCGCAGGCCCCAGCGGGCGAACCGAGGGCTGACTGCGGTCGCACATTCGCATGCAGTGGGCCAGACCGTGCGGCCCGTGGTGGTGGCGTGAGACAGCAGAGGGGGCCCACCATTGCTTTCCTTTGGCCCCGCCCCAACATACAGCATCACAACCCAGCAACTGAGTGGCCTGGCCCCGGTGAACACCTAGGGCTCTGCTCCTCATATGTAACAGGCACGAACAGTCCAAAATATGGCTCAAGAAGAACTCAAAGCCCCAGAGCCGATAACTCTAAGTGACCAGGAAATAGCGAACCTCTCAGATGCACAATTCAAGACACTGGTGATCAGGATGTTCACAGAACTGGTTGAGTTTAGCCACAAATTAGAGGAACATATGAAGGCTAAACTAATTGAAATGAAGGGAAATGCACAGGAAACCAATAGTGATGGAAAGGAAACTGGGACTCAAATCAAGGGAGTGGACCAGAAGGAAGAAAAAATGACCAAACAGAAAAGAATGAAGAAAAAAGAATTCAAAACAATGAGGAGAGGCTTAGGAACCTCCAGGACATCTTTAAACGTTCCAACATCCAAATTATAGGGGTACCAGAAGGGGAAGAAGAACATCAACAACTGGAAAACTTATTTGAACAAATAATAAAGGAGAACTTTCCCAATCTGGCAAAGGAAATAGACTTCCAGGAAGTCCAGGAAGCTCAGAGAGTCCCAAAGAAGGTGGACCCAAGGAGAAACACACCAAGGCACATCATAATTACATTAGCCAAGATTAAAATGAAGGAGAGAATCCTAGAAGCAGCAAGAGATAAGGGGACAGTCACCTACAAAAGAGTTCCCATCAGACTGTCAGCTGATTCTTCAATAGAGACCTTGCAGGAAAAAGGGGCTGGAAAGAAGTATTCCAAGTCATGAAATCCAAAGACCTACAAGCAAGATTGCTCTATCCAGCAAAGCTTTCAATTAGAATGGAAGGGCAGATAAAGTGCTTCTCAGATAAGGTCAAATTCAAGGAGTCCATCATCACCAAGCCCTTATTATATGAAATGTTAAAGGGACTTATGTAAGAAAAAGAAGATAAAAATATGAACAGTGAAAGGACAGCAAACTCACAGTTACTGACAACCACACATAAAACAAAAACAAACCAAGAGGACAGCTGGATCGGGAGCGGAACCCTAGAAATGAAGAACACATGGAGAGTTAGCCACAGGGGAGTGGGAGGAGGGGAAGGGAGGAGAAGACACAGAACATACGTAGCATAGACAGTAGGTAAAAAATAGGTGGAGGGGAAAAATAGTAGGGGAAATATAGAATCTAAAGAATTTGAGACACATGATCATAAACTAAAGGGGGGGAAGGGTGTGGGAGGGCATGTGCAGGGTAGAGGGGAATGAAGGGGGGAATAGAACAACTGTAATGGTATAATCAATAAAATATATTTTTAAAAAATTAGGATTTAAGCATATATTTGAATATGTTTGGCTTTGTCCATGTGACCATATAATTCTAAGCAAGCAATCAAATACATTGATTAAATTGGTCAATTTGTTGACAAAACCTCGCCTTAGTTAATTGACTCAGGTAGCTAGCACAGTTGATTTATTTTCCATATGTAAATGTCATCATTACAGATAATTGCATCTTACTCTTCCTAGAAGTTTTGTATTCATTCTTTGCTTATATGTTTGTTTCAAGTACTAACCTTCATCTCATTTAAGTGAGGAATATACATTTGATTTGAAAACATTGCAACATTTATCGTTCTCTTAACATGTTATGATTTCATGAAAAAGAGTTTCGATGTCATGCTTGTCTTTTTATTATTCTTATTGACTTGTTTTTTTCTTTTTATTGATTATGTCATTATAGTTGTTCTATTCTCCCCTTCATTCCCCTCCACCCTGCACGCCCATACCCCCACCATCCCCCCTGTAGTTTATGTCCATGTGTCACAAGTTCTTTAGTTTCTATATTCTCCTTACTATTCTTGCCCTCCCCTGCCTATTTTTTACCTACTGTTTATGCTACTTATTTTCTGCACCTTCTCCCCCCTTCTCCTCCTCCCACTCCCCTGTGGCTAACTCTCCATGTGATCTCCATTTCTACGTATCTGCTCCTGAACCAGCTGCCCTCTTAGTTTGCTTTTGATTTAGGCATGGTTGTTAATAACTGTGAGTTTGCTGTCTTTTCATTGTTCATATTTTTAATCTTCTTTTTCTTAGATAAATCCCTTTAACATTTCATATAATAAGGGCTCGGTGATGATGGACTCCTTGAATTTGACCTTATCTGAGAAGCACTTTATCTGCCCTTCCATTCTAATTGAAAGCTTTGCTGGATAGAGCAATCTTGCTTGTAGGTCTTTGGATTTCATGACTTGGAATACTTCTTTCCAGCCCCTTTTTCCTGCAAGGTCTCTATTGAAGAATCAGCTGACAGTCTGATGGGAACTCCTTTGTAGGTGACTGTCCCCTTATCTCTTGCTGCTTCTAGGATTCTCTCCTTCATTTTCATCTTGGCTAATGTAATTATGATGTGCCTTGGTGTGTTTCTCCTTGGGTCCACCTTCTTTGGGACTCTCTGAGCTTCCTGGACTTCCTGGAAGTCTATTTCCTTTGCCAGATTGGGAAAGTTCTCCTTTATTATTTGTTCAAATAAGTTTTCCAGTTGTTGATGTTCTTCTTCCCCTTCTGGTACCCCTATAATTTGGATGTTGGAACGTTTAAAGATGTCCTGGAGGTTCCTAAGCCTCTCCTCATTGTTTTGAATTCTTTTTTCTTCATTCTTTTCTGTTTGGTCATTTTTTCTTCCTTCTGGTCCACTCCCTTGATTTGAGTCCCAGTTTCCTTTCCATCACTATTGGTTTCCTGTGCATTTCCCTTCATTTCAATTAGTTTAGCCTTCATATGTTCCTCTAATTTGTGGCTAAACTCAACCAGTTCTGTGAGCATCCTGATCACCAGTATTTTGAACTGTGTATCTGAAAGGTTGGCTATCTCTTGATCACGTAGATGTATTAGCTCTGGGGCTTTGAGCTCTTTTTCTGCTTGAGCCATAATGTTTTGGTGTATTCACACCTGTTACCTATAAGGAGCGGAGTCTTACGTGTTCACCAGGGCAGGGCAACCCAGTTGCTGGGTTGTGACGTTGTATGTGGGGGCGGGGTCAGAGAGGGGTAATGGCATTTGTTCTACTCTCTCTACGATTTTGGTCTCCTCTGCTGCCTTCTGCAAGCAAACTGGGCCCCCTTGGTGCTGGCTCCCAGGTGTGTGGGCCTGTGAACCCTCCAGGACCTTGTGGGTCTCTCCAACAAACTCTTTGTGAGCCTGGGAGCTTCTCCCAGCACCTTGACCCGGAAAGTTTTTCCAATTGGTACTTTTAGGCTTTAATTTCTGTTGCTGGGGCCCCAGCCTGCATGGTCTGTTTCACTGCTCGCTCCTTCACCTGGTTTATCTGCGGGTGAATGTGCGATGGTGGTCAGCCAGCTGCCTTGCGCCCTCACTGTGGGCACCCATTGCCACCCCACGCCCAGGATCTGCCAATCTCTGCCTGCGTGCCTGAGTTGCTCTGGCCTCTTTTTCCTGCCAGGACCTCTCTCTGCCAGTTGCTGTCCCCGCCCCTCTTACCTGTCTGGATGAATTGTTCATTGTTGTTGGACTTCCGTACAGTTCAGCTTTATGTGTTTTGGTTGCGTTTTTGTTACTAAAACTTTGTTGTCTTTAAACTTGGTTGTGCAAGGAGGCACAGTGTTTCCACCTACGCTTCCATCTTGGCCGAAGTCCTCTTATTGCCTTGTTGTATGACAGATTTTCAATATCTTATATTTTCTTGAGTAATATTGAGAAGTAAACTTTTCAAATAGTAATCATTATTGTCATTCATGTTAAAAATTTTCATTTTCTGAGCTGACACCTATTACATGTTTTAACCTTTACAGTAGTAGCCTCTCTTCTGTCCTCTTTTCCATCCTCTAAGTGAGGGCTTTGTTAGGTTGGTTCTGGTTTTATTTACATTCTCATCCTCAGAAATTTAGTTTCACGCATGGCCTTCTATAAATGGGGAGACTTTGGCTTTTGAGTAATTCTGTAAAATGCTGCCTGTTTATAACTTGAATTTTTCCTAAAACATGATTATAGACTTTGGATTGTTTGTTTTCAGGTTGGCAGCCTCTTTTTGGTTGCACTTTATAGATGTCTGCTGCTAAAAATAATAATAAAGAGTTTCACATTTTTTGCCAGAGTGGTTATTGAGGTAACTCAGAATATTATCCTAAAACTGAGGTTTTGATGTCTAGGCAAAAAGGTTCCTGCCAGGTGGAATTTTACATAATAAAGCCATTAAACATGGGCTAGCTTTAGTAGAAGAAGCAGACAGTAATAAGTCAAATAAGTATGAAGAATTATCTGAATCAGAGGAGATACACTTGCAAATGAGTAACCAAAATTATTATTAAAGTAGAAATGTGACATCCAGATTAATAGAGTAAGAGGTTGAAAGAAATGTTTAACTATTGAGAGTAATTATTGAAAGTTTTTTCATAAAAGAATATGTTACGTAGTCCCCTATTTTTGGAAGCTTATTTTTCTATGCCAGAATAAAGAACCCATAGATTCTTCAAAAAAAAAAAAAAAGAAATTTAGTTTCATTGTTTCAGCTACCACTTCTAGGCAAAAGAATCCCAATGTCTTTTTCTAATGTTGTCTTCTCTGTATAGCTCAATCAGGACAAGAGGTGATGAAAGCTTAGGTGCTCCTTGAAGTGCAGCATGTTTGAAAATCAAACATTCTGTTTTTCACCAATCGAATCCTCCTGGTTTCTCTTTCTCTGTCAATAGTGCCATCATTCTCTTGGTCACTTTCAAATCACCGAAGTTCTGTAGATCCTATAGGTACCTGTTTGTTTTTATTTTTTTTGTATTCCTATCACTACTACTCAAGTGGACCCTATTACTGAATGTGGTGCTATAGTAATTACCTTCTAATGGCTTTCCCTGCCTTCAGGATCCTTTCTTTTAAATTCATTCTACATGAGCAATCTTCTTAGTACAACTCTACAGTGCAAAAAGGTTCTAATGATGGTCTACAGAATGAAACTGAAACTAGCGGACTGAACTTCAAGGCTCTTCATAATTTGGTCCCAATCTACCTACCTTTCTTTCCTTCTCTTCTCCCGTTTCTTAACACGAAATCTCCTCTTACAGCCAGGCTCTTTTGCTTATTCGTTCACAGTCACACATAATGCTCTACTTTTTGCCTTGCTTCCAAATGCGCTCCAACTTGTCACCTATCCAAGGTCATTACCAAGATTTCAAGCTCAGGAAAAAGGGGTATTTTTTCCCTCAGGAAGTTTTCTCTGAGCCTGGATACATATTCTGAATCCCTGCGGAATTTATGGTACTTGATATTTAGTGTCTTATTTTGTCAGTTAACTTTTATTATACATTCTCTATTTTGCCAATAAAGTGCTAATTTCTTGATGCCAAGGACACATATGAATATTAATACATATACTAATGTCTTGTGCCTGAAGATTGTATACATTAAACTAAAAATTGTGACAAATAGTCTGTGAAAATGTGTCCTTATGGGAGAGAGAGGACTGCTATTTAAAAATGGGCCACTTGTGACTTGTGGAAATCCACTCCAATGTCAAACTTTGTAACTCCTTTTTGCTGATGTACTGATGTCTGTTTTCTAACCAGTTTTGCAGGACAGTAAACGTGATGTTATTTGCCATATATGAGTTAAGAGTTTAACTGTTTCATGAATTTTATTTTTTCTGATACTGAGAAAACAAGTAAATCAAAGCATGAAAATCAAATATATTAGACCTCAAAATATTCTTTGCTGATTTATTTTGACAAGTGTTTAAATTATTTAGCTGTTTTGAATTTATTTGATTTTAATTATTTATAACAACACACTGTAGTGCATTAGTAAATGTCTTGAAGAGTGTTTTGTAAAAGTAGGCAGCATTTCAGTAGTAATAGCACTATAACTCTGCCATTTAATTTTTGCTGACAAGTGGGCTGAGCTTGTGAGGATAATTGTAAGACACATCAGGGGACAATGTCTAGGCAATTGATACAGGACGGCGCTCTAGCTGCCTTTTCAATTCTTTGCACTACTATAGTTTTTCAATACTTTTCAAAACTGTCAGCAGTTCAATAAGACATTTAGTTCATTCTTGAGCTTAAAATATCCTCGTTTATATGCTCTGACTGCTATATGCCCAAATTTCTCAAGTGCTTACCTACTTACTTTTCAACAACAGTACTTTAAATGATGTTCCATTCCATCCTAAATGTTCGAATCTCTTCCTTTTTTACTTCTGCTTGGAATTTCATTTAAGCACTTCAGTATTTGAACATAATGCAATAATGTACAAAGTAGATTTTACATGGAATAACTCTACATAATGAACCTAGCTTCCCTATGCATTTTTCTCCTTGATTTCTTTCCTTTTGACATTTTCAATACAGGCAACTGGGTTACTCACCAGTGAGAATGATAAGTATAAAGAGGGCTACAGTAAGGCATTTCCCAAAGTTGGTTGGCTTTGAGAGCAAAACCAAGAAGAATCAATGCATTATTTATCTCCTGCAGTGGACACCACCTGTGTTTATTGTTGTAAACACTGTGCTTAGACTATAATCCTAGTGCTTAAATAACCCAGAAAATTATAACCTTCAGCACTGTCCAAGATAGAGAGTCATTGTATTTAACAGATATAAATATTCCAGTTACTGGAGAGATGGACTCTCTTGCAGGACAAAGGTGTCCTAATTTATGTACTGACTCTTTTGTGTTTCATTTATGTGATAACATCATGGCTTAGCACTTTATCTCCATCCTTCCTTCCTAGCACTTCATTTCTTCTGTGAGCTTCCTAGCACTTCATTTCCCTGTGAGCTTTCCTGGTTAGCAAAGGCTGGAAACATAAAAATTAGATTTCCAGATTATTTTATGGCTGTGTTTAAAAAAAAGCTTTAGCATGGACATTTTCAAACATTTATAAAAGTATAAAAACTGGTATTTTGCACCCTGCATATCAGTGCATCATCCAGCTTCAACAGTTATCAACATTTTGCCAATCTTGTTCCCTCTATCCCCTCCGCTTAAAAAAAAAAACAAAACAAATCTAAGATGTCATTTCTTTGTACCTATAAGTATTTCAGAAGGTATCTCTAACTGATAGGTACCTTGAAAATATGACAACAGCCAATCTCTTGCAAGATGGATTTGAGCAAGATGTGAAAGGTAGAGGGGAGGTGGAGGTGATCTCTCTGTAACTTCTACTGGTGGGCATGATGGTGAAAACACTGAGTTTATTTGCATCAGCAGTCCGGTGTCTAACTGCTACTATTGGCCAGTGAAAAGTCACTACGCTTTCTGAAATGAATGATCTTTATCATCAAGGAGATATAAGGTTGCTGATAGCAATACAGGGGGAAAAAGGGTTTTTCTGGAATCTAGGAAGTCCTGTGGGTTGCCTCTCATGTGCCATGCCAGTGATGAAATTTAATGGAAAAGTACGCTCCCTAATGCAGGCAGGACTCCTCAGGAAATGAGCAACATCTTGTACTTAGATGGCCTTGACTACGTGTCATCTACTGTTCTAAGCATTTCACATACATCAACCCATCTAATTCTCACAATCACCCGTGATGGAGACACTTCCATTATCTGTGTTTTACAGATGAGCATACTGAAGCACAGAAAGATTAAATAACCTGGCCAAGATCACAGAATTAATAAGTGGTCAGAGCTGAGTTTCAAACCCAGAAAACATAACTCCAGAGTCAAGACCTTAACAGCTGCATTTTACCTGTTATTAGTTTGGATCATCCTATCAGGTAAGACCCAAACCAGTTGAACTTCTAACAGTGAACGTGGAAGGAGTAATGAAGAAGAAAATTATGAGTAACAACTACGGTTTTAGGACCTGTAACAGAAATAGGACCTGTAGTAGCAACCCAGACTTTTTTCCTTTTGATATTACATATTGTTTCAGACACCTTTGGTGTTCTCTGATTTCAGCTGCAGTTGTTGTGACTAGTTCCCCTGGTAGACAATTCCTTTGCTTGAGGACATTGTCTCCCTTCAAGTGTTTCTCTGTTTTCCTGCTCAGGGTCTTCTCTGAAGTTGTGGAGTTTGCCCAGCCCATGCACAGGGCAGCCCAGAAAGGGAGAGACATTAGCAGCCTGGGTGACTCTAGATTGGAGTCGTGGGATAAATGCCCCCTTCCATCCTTCAGAGGGACAACTTGGAGTTGCATTTGATCTGTTCCTCAGGATTCTCAGTAGAACTAGCTCTAGTTTCCCCCAGTAGTAACCAGCTAAATAATGGATACTTTTATTATATTTTCTCTTTTCTTGTTTCACACACCCCCCACTCTTTCATTCTTCCTTTGTGGGATCAGTACCCAAATAAATACATGTACCTATGTCCTTGCCTTGGGTATAATATTTATATACCTGAACCAATTTTCATCGATTTTCTTCTTCCTTTTCCCTTATTTGTGCAGGATGTGTTGTCAGTGGTTAACTTTGTGATGGTAGGATTGGGATTCAACCAGATGAAGACCGAACATCACCCAGGGATGGATGCAGTGATTCTGGAGAATTTGAATATACTCTTCTTGTGAGAGATTTCGCATGTCTTTTTATTAGGAAGAGAAACTGCATCATATTAGATAGAAGCAGGTTGTTTTTGCTCTTTCCATTGTTTAGAAGTTTATGTGTGGCTATGCAGTAGCCAAAGGGTTGAATTATGGGCAACATAATTCATAATTCAACCCGATTTCCAATGCCTTCCACTTTCCCTTCTTATACTTCAGAGTCTGAAAAGTTAGAAACTGCAGGTTTCAGACTCTGTTGCATTTATGATTATTGTTATGATATAGTTTCTACAAATTAGGTGCATTTGTTATGCTTTAAAGGTAGAAGTAAGGCAAAGTCCATCTGTCCATCACTTGTAGAATTTTCTGCTACAAGCTATAGTGGAGGTGTTGGTTTTTTCTTAATTTTTCAGCTTTGCTGGTAGCAAGAGGCAAGGTGTTGGCCATCTGACAGGCAGGAAGCGAGTTCACAATCCCCATGTGTAGCAGCAGGGACTCCGTGATCCATTACAGTTTCCACACTGTGTTCCAGAGGCAGCCTTGGATTCTCCACCTTCCTGACTGTGGCCGAGGCTGCAGCTCCCCTGGTGGGCTAGTTCTATGGTGCTGTTCTTTCTAGATGGTGTCCTGGAGACCTGACTAGTGTCTGCTTCTCCAGGCACTCCAAATGTTTTCTTTGTGAGCAACCTAATTCTCCCATTTATATCCTTTTGTGTTTAAAATAGTTCCTGGGTTTTTTTTTTTTTCCAACTAAACCCTAACTGAAAAAATTAGAATGGGACATGTCTCTGTTTGGTATCATCTCAGGGTTTGGACTTGAGACCTGTGCACTGTGTGAGTCCTGGCCCAAGATGTTAGCTGGTTCCCTTTATGATTTGTATTCTCTACTAAAATAAAAGCTCTCATTAAGAATGTTTAGGTCTGGCAGCATATAGAGGTAAACTTTTTCAGCACCCTCATCTTACTCTATTTTATTGTATGTACTATGTTTTTTCTGTCTAGTTTCCTTTTTATCTACTTTTTAAATTATAGTATAACAAAGTGCACATAAAAGTGTAGCTCTGTGAATTTTTATATGTCTACATTTTTAGTAACCCAGAGGGCTTCTTTGTTTTCTCTCCCAGTTGATATCTCCCTATGGTGTTTTAGTTTCTCAGGGCTGCCATAACAGATTAGCAGAGTGTCTTAAACTACAGAAATTTATTCTTTCCCAGTTCTGGAAGCTAAGAGTTCAAAATCAAGTTATTGGTGAGGTTGGTTCCTTCTAGAGGCTCTGGGGGAGAAAATGGTCTCTCTCTCTCTCTCTCTCTCTCTCTCTCTCTCAGCTTCTGGCGGCTGCCAGCAGTCCTTGGAGCTCCTTATCCTGTAGCCGTATCACTCTAATCTCTGCCATCCTCCTAAAATGTCATTCTCCTTCTATGTCTGTTCTCCTAAGAACATCAGTCATTGGATTAGGGCTCACTCTAATCCAATATGACCTGACCCAACTTGATTACACCTTCAAAGTCCCTACTTCCAACTAAGGTCACATTCACAGGTACCTGACTTGGAACTTCAACCTATGTTTTGGAGAGGGCACAATTCAACCCATTACATCAAAAGTAACCACTGTTCTATTCCTATTATAATAGAGTCATTTTACTTTGTTGAATTTCTTGAAATACATATAAGTGAAAACTCAGAGTAGTTCAGCCTATTTTCACTCCATAGACATCTGTGAGATTCATCCCATACTGTTTCATGTATCAGTACTTTTTCCCCCTCCAATGCAATACAGTATTTCATTGTAGATACTTATATACACTACTGTTGATGGAGATTTACATGTTTTCCAGCTTGGAGGTACTAGAATCTGTTTTTATCCACAGAATGCTTCTAAGACCAAATGGGTAGATTTTGCATACCAATGACCCATTAAGCCACTCTCCATCTACCCACAGGGTGTCCTACAGTTCAATTCAATTCTGATACTAACTGCCTGGAGTTAGCACAGATCCCACAGGTTAATGGCTCACAAGACTGCCCCCCAGCCCCGCCTTCAGACGCTAATTGCAAGTCTGAGCCACCTATACTTCTGACTGCCAGCTATAAAGTCAAAGAGTTCCCATGATACCCTCCTTGGGTTTTATAATTTATAAGAAGGGTTCACAAATCTCAGAAAAAGAGTTTACTTACTATCATTAGTTTATTACACAAGACAAAACTCAGGAACAGCCAAATAGAGGAGCTACATAGAGCAAGGTATGAGAGTGGGTGGGCACAGAGCTTCAGGCTCTCTGGGTGCATCGCCCTCCAAGAACCTCCTTGCAATCACCAAACTGGGACATCACTATTTTAGTGTTTTCATGGAGGTTCTATTATGGAGCTACAGTTGATTAAATCGCTACCCATTGGTCATATACCAAATTTCCAAATCCTCTCTCCTCCCTGGAAGTCAGAGGTTGAAGCTAAGAGTTACAACTCTTTAATCAAGCCGTTGGCCTCTCTAGCAACCAGACCCCATCTTCCAAGATTCATCATGTTAGCATAAACTCAGATATGGTCTAAATAACAAAAGATGTTCCTCTAATCCCACCACTCAGGAAGTCTTAAGAATTTTAGGAGTTCTGTGCTAGGAACTGGGACCAAATATGTATTTCTTATTATATCATCATATTATATGGATATTATTGATAAAGATGCTATGAACATTCTTGTATATGTCATTGATATAAATATGTATTCATTGTCCCTTGGATTTACACTAGAATTGGGGTATGCACATGTTCAGCTTTAGTGGATATATGAGGGAAGACCCCCCCAAAACCTAGAATTTATTTATAAAAAATTATGTATTTATTCTTACATGTTTAAACTTCAGTCACCTTCAAGGTAATCTCCATTTGATGCAATACACCTGTTGAGATGTTGTTTTCCATTGCTCAAAAAGAGTTCTTGAACTTGTCAATTTTGATGCCTTTTAATGCTTCTACTGTTTTTTGTTTCACCTCTTCCATATTGGCAAAACATTTCTCTTGGATGACTTTTCCCCCCTCGGGGAAACAAAAAAAAAATCGCTCCAGGTGAGATTTGGGTGAATAGGCAGGGTGGGGCATGGAGATCATACAGTTTTTGGTCAAAAACTGCTGAACAGTCAGTGTGATGTGGGCAGGTGCACTTGTAAATCATCGATCAAGAAACGGGCAAATGTGTTGAGTCCTCAGAAAAATTCGCTGATGCTGAAAACAGCCGCTCACAACAAAATCAGCTGGAACAGATACGGATGGATTCCTAGACACTCACCTAGTTGGGGTAGCCTGTACTACAAGGGACTTGTCCTCCAGAAGATTATTCCAGTTTTTTTGGGGGGGTCTCCCCTCATACAGTTTTCTGAAGTGGTTGTGCATAATCATATTGCCACCAGCAGTATATGAAAGTTTTAGTACTGCTACATCCTCATCAATGCTTGTTGTTGTTGTTTTAAAAAGTTAGCAGCTCTGTTGGATCTTTAGTGGAATATATTTGCATTTCCTTAACGAATAATGATGGCATTTCATATTTTTGGGTCATTTGGGTATCCTATCTTGTGAAGTACCTGTAAAAATATTTGCCTGCTCTTTACTTGGGTTGTCTTTTTTTTCTTGATTTGTAGTTGTAATTTACTGTGGATTTGAGTCTTTTGTGTGATACATATAAGTATTGTAAATATCTTCTCCCCAAAATAGTTTGTTGCTATTTTTTCTTAAATTATTCTAATGGTTCAATACATTCATGTTATAGATTAAGTAAACACATTGTTCCATTTCAGGCACTGTTGCCAATTATTGGCCCTACATAGCCCTACAAATTAAATAAATAAAACAAAGAATACAAAATCATTTAAAATCTGTCACTGAGCTGGTAAGAAAGTAACACCTCTGCAGAGGCCTCTAAACAATGTGCACTCAAAGCCCCTGGGAACTAAGGAGATGCTAAAGCCAGTTTTTGCCCTGAAGAGTTTTGCTAAATCTCGAAGAATATGAGCCTCTGCTTTGAGACCAGTTACCTCTTTTAGTGCAGATGTGAAGGTTCTCGGCATGCATGCCTAAAATGAAGGGCCTAGTGATAAATCTTCTGTGTAAAGCTGGAGGCCCAGAGAACTATACTTCGAAAATGAGAGTGAAAGAAAAATGAATCCCATATGCTGAAGGGATCAGAAAAGAGAGTTGCTTGTCTTGAAACTGAGACTTGGTGGAGGTGAAAAATATTCTTTGAAGATTAAGAATGGAAACAAAAGCCTGGAGATAACCTTTTTTTTTTAAAAAAAAAGAAATTTACAGAGAGTTTATTCAGATAATGATTTTCAAACTGGAAAACATAGTCCCTTGGTATGAACTGAGAGTATGTTTAAAAATGGATGGGATGGGGAATGATTTATAAAGGCAACAGTTGCGAGGAGCTAATGATCAAAGCGATGGGTTTCTAGGGGAAACAAGACCATAAACTTACATCATTTGTTTTCTGACTGGTGGGGCTAACTGAACTTTCAATGGCTGGCTGATTCCGTGATCAAGCAAGTGGGGTGGTGATGTGAGAACAATGGGTAATATGTGATGAAGCATTTATCAAGTCCTGGTTTCAGTCTGGGCTTGTAGAACAAAAAGGCTGTCTTTAATCACCATCATAGTACAGTGAGTATTATTTAACAACAGTGCAAGGAGTACAGTTTATCAAATAGCACAATCAGCACAGTGGGGCTGCTGGCTCTGTAGGCAGACCCAGAGCCCAAATGGGCAAAGTTAGGCTCTGCAAGCAGCTTCAGAGCTCAGCCTGTAAAAATCCAACTCTTGGGCCACAAGTTATGAAATTAAAGTTCTTATAAGTCCTCAATAACACAAACTGGCCCTTATGAGTTTTAGAGTTCTAACTGATGCTACTTGTGTGACTCAAAAAATCTCCAGTATGGAAATTAATTTAAAGTGATCCCAGTTTGGTAGCTGCAATCTAGATATAAAAATATTCACAGATACTTCTGATCAAGATGGAGGCATAGGTAAATACACTTCGCCTCCTTGCACTACTATGGAAAAAATTACAACTAGATTACAAAGCAAGTATCATACAGAACCATCATAAAATCAAGCAGTATACAAGTCAGACAACCAAGGATTTAAAGAAGCCACATTCATCCAGATGAGTAGGAGGGGTGGGTGGGTGGAGACCGGGGGTGGAGAGGCATGTGGACACAGATACATGGTGGAATAGGTGGTCTCACATTCACATGTCGTGGATAAAAATTAGGAGGGATACCTTGGGAATGAGGAATTCTAGTCCCAGGCCAGACCACACAGTCCAGGATTCCATGCCAGCAAAATAAATCCCCCTAAATTCTGGCCATAAAAACCAGTGGGTGTTAGGGCAGTGGAAGAAACTGCCTGATTTTCAGAAGACTCCTCTTAAAGGGCCCACATGGACTTAGGACTTATTCAGATCCACCCCCTCTAGGATTCAGCACTAGACAACACCTGGAAGGGTGGAATACAGGAAGAAAGTGAAGTGACTGGAAATAGGTGAGTGCTAAGAGATAGCTTCCTCCCTGGCAAACCTCCAGAAGCCAGGCAGCAGCACTGTCCCCCTTTCTGAGCCCTCCCCGCAACACAGAGCCACAAAGTAGTGAAACAGGTTGCCTCACCCTGGTGGTTACCCAAGCCTCTGCCCCACACAATTTACAGGTGCCTTTTATATAGTAGGCCATGCTACTAAGACAGGGAGTCAAAGCAGCTCTACTTAATACACAGAAATGGAGACTTCCGCCAAGATGGAGGCATAGGTGGAAACACTGTGCCTTCTCCCACAACCAAGTTTGAACACAACAAAGGTTTGGAGAACTAGGACACACCCAAAGACCAGAAAACGGAATTATACGGAAGTCCGACAACTATGAACCGTTCAACGGGGACGGTAAGAGAGGCGGAGCCAGCAGTGGAGCTGGGTTGGGCAGGACAGATCCCCCAACCTAGGCACGAAGGCAGCCCAGAACCAGTTGGGGTGTGGGGCAGACTGACCGCGGTTGCACATTTGCGCACAGTGAGACAGACCACACAGGCCCCAGGGGGTGAACCCAGTGGTGGAGGGCTGATGGCGGTGGAACACTCATGTGCAGTGGAATGAAACGCGTGGGCCTGGTGACGGTGGTGGTTGCGGTGGCGCCGGGGCCGCGAAGGCAGGCGGCAGACGGGAAGCCATTGTCCCTCTTTGACCCCGCCCCCACATACAATGTCACAACCCAGCGACTTAGTTGCCCTGTTCTAGTGAACACTTTTTAGGGCTCTGATCCTGCTACGGAATAGGCACGAACAGCCCAAAAGATGGTGCAAGAAGAACTCAAAGTCCCAGAGCCAATAACTCTAAGCGACCGAGAAATTGCCAGCCTCTCAGAAGCACAATTCAAGACACTATTTATCAGGATGCTCACAGAACTGGTAGATTATAGTCACAAATTAGAGGAACATAGTCACAAATTAGAGGAACACATGAAGGCTAAACTAATTGAAATGAAGGGAGATGTCCAGGAAACCAATAGTGATGGAAAGGAAACTGGGACTCAAATCAATGGAATGGACCAGAAGGAAGAACAAAACATCCCACCAGAAAGGAATGAAGAAATGAGAATTCAAAAAAATGAGGAGAGGCTTAGGAACCTCCAGGACATCTTTAAACGTTCCAACATCCGGATTATAGGGGTACCAGAAGGGGGAAAGAAACAGCCACGAGTGGAAAACTTATTTGAACAAATAATAAAGGAGAACTTCCCCAGTCTGGCAAAGGAAATAGACTTCCAGGAAATCCAGGAAGCTCAGAGAGTGCCAAAGAAGTTGGACCCAAGAAGGAACACACCAAGGCACATCATAATTACATTAGCCAAGACTAAAATGAAGGAGAGAATCCTAGAAGCAGCAAGGGATAAGGGGACAGTCACCTACAAAGGAGTACCCATCAGACTGTCAGCGGATTTCTCAAAAGAGACCTTACAGGCAAGAAGGGGCTGGAAAGAAGTATTCCAAGTCATGAAATCCAAAGACCTACAGCCAAGATTGCTTTATCCAGCAAAACTTTCATTTAGAATGGAAGGACAGATAAAGTGCTTCTCAGATAAGGTCAAGTTCAAGGAGTTCATCATCACCAAGCCCTTATTATATGAAATGCTAAAGGAACTCATATAAGAAAAAGATGATGAAAAATATTAACAGTGAAAGGACAGCAAACACACAGTTATTAACAACCACACCTAAAACAAAAGCAAACCAAGAGGACAGCTAGATCAGGAGTGGAACCATAGAAATGAAGAACACATGGAGGGTTAGAAACAGTGGGGTGGGAGGAGGAGAAGGGGGGAGAAGGCACAGAAAATAGCATAGATGGTAGGTAGAAAATAGATAGGGGGGAGGGTGAGAATAGTGGGGGAAATATAGAATCTAAAGAACTTGAGACACGTGGTTATAAACTACAGGGGGGAGAATGGTGGGGGAGGGAGTGTGTGGGTGGAGGGGAATGAAGGGGGGGAATAGAACAACTGTAATGGTATAATCAATAAAATATATATATAAAAAAGAAATGAACACAGAAAGGCTGCCAAATAGAGGAGAGAAAAAAATACAGCCCAAAGAAAGAACAGAAGAAAACTCTAGAAAAGAACTAAATGAAATGCAAATAACCAACCTATTTTCAGATGCAGAGTTCAAAACTCTTGTTATCAGGATCCTCAAAGAACTTGTTGAATATGGCAACAGCGTAAAATAGACCAAGGCAGAAAAGAATGTTACACTAAGTAAAATAAAGAAAAGTCTATAGGGAACCAACAGTGGAGGAAATGACGCTGAGATTCAAATCAATAATTTGAAATATAAGGAAGAGAGAAGCATTCAATAAGAACAGCAAGAAGAAAAATTTTTTAAAAATGAGGATAGTCTAAGGAGCCTCTGTGACATCTCCAAGTGTACTAACATCTGGATCATGGGAATGCCAGAGGGAGAAGGAAGAGCAAGAAATTAAAAACTTATTTGAGAAAATAATGAAAGAAAATTTTGCTATTTGGTGAAGGAAATAGACAACACAAGTCCAGGAAGCACAGAGAATCCCAAACAATTTGGACCCAAGTAGGACCACACCAAGACACATCATAATTAAAATGCCAAAAGTTAAAGGTAAAGAGAGAATCTTAAAAGCAGCAAGAGAAAGTAGGTAGTTACATACAAAGGAGTTCCCATAAGACTGTCAGCGGATTTCTCAAAAGAAACTTAGCAGGTTACAAGGTATTGACAAGAAGTATACAAAGCCATGAAAAGCAAGGACCTACAACCTGCATTACTCTATCTAGCAAAGCTATCATTTAGAATGGGAGGACAGATAAAGTGCTTCCCAGGCAAAGTAAAGTTAAATAAATTAATCATCACCAATCCCTTATTATATGAAATGTTAAAGTGATTTATTTAAGAAAAAGAGGATCAAAACTAGGACCATGAAAATGGCAGCAAATTCACAACTATAAACAACTGAATCTAAAAAACAAACTAAGCAGACAGCCAGAACAGGAACAGAATCATAGATATGGAGATCATTTGGAGGGTTATCAGCTGGGAGGGAAAAAGGGACAATGGGGGAAAAGGTATAGGGATTAAGATGCATAAATTGGTAGGTACAAATAGGCAGGGGGAGGTTAAGAATAGTATAGGAAATGGAGAAGCCAGAGAACTTACATGCATAACCCATGGACATGAACTAAGTGGGGGGATTGCTTAAAGGAATGGGGTACCAGGTAGAGGGGGACAAACAAGGAAAAATTGTGACAACTGTAATAGCATAATAAAAATATACTTAAAATATTCACAGATAATATTTCAAAGGAAAGAATAGTTTGAAGAAAAAAGCCATCATTAGTGAGAAAAGATAGAATCAATGAACAGCAGAAATAGGTCTATAAAAATTTCAGCTTTTAGAATTTTAAGACAGATTCTTGGCCTTTTGGCTAAGATCAAGTGTAGAATTTTAAGACAGAATATAAAATAACTTTGTGTAGTATTTAAAGAAATAAGAGCAAAGCTTAAAAATATAAGGAGGAAACAGATAGATTTGCAAAATAACCACTAAGAAATAATTTAAATGAAAATTTCAAAATTGCTTTAAACCACCATTAAAACACAATTAAAAAGAGAAGATAGAGTTGAAGTAATTATCCAGAATAAGTTCAGAGACAAAGATATGGAAAATGTGAAAGAAATGAAGAGATATGGGGAAGAGAATAAGAATGTCTCATCTATGTTTAAAAGGTGGTCTTAAAGAAAATAATAGACTTCTGGCCAAGACAAAGGTGTGGATAGAAACCCTTCACTTCCTCTCATAATCAGAAGGAGGATAACAACCAATGTAAAATCAATAAACAACTAAAAACACCAGAAAATCAAACTGCATGGAATTCCAACAACCAAGGAATTAAGAAAAAAAAATCAACCAGAATAACCAGACCTGTAAGGTGGCCCCCTCCAGGCAGGTGACTCAGAAAAACCAAGAGGTGGCAGAGGGTCAGGGCTGACTGCTGAGCTTGGCAGAGCTGTGCAGGAGGGACCGACTTAAGGGGGAAACTGAGACTCAGAGCTCACTGTGGGCTACAGCTGGGGTTGCCACAGAGGGAGATACTTCCAGTCTGACTAAAGAGTCTGTTGGAAAGTGTGCTAGAGAAGAACAGGTAAGCTACATCGCTCCCTCTCTGGCCTCTTCCCCACAGACAGCACTGCAAAGAGGGTTGCCTTGCCTGGGTGAATACCTAAGGCCCACCCCTTACAACTTATCAGGTGAGCCAAGACAGAGAAATAGGGCCCAAATGAAAGAACACAGCAGAACTAAGAGATGAGGACATTGCCAACCTATCTGATGGAGAATTTAAAGCCCTGGTAATCAAAATGCTCACAGAACCGATTGAGCTTGGTTGAAAAATGAAAGAACAAATGAAAGATACCCAAAATGAAATAAAGCAAAATGTTCAGGGAACCAACAGTGACAAGAAGGAAACCAGGATTTAAAGCAATGATTTGGAACAAAAGGAAGAAATAAACATCCAACTGGATCAGAACAAAGAAACAAGAATCCAAAAAAATGAAGAGAGGCTGAGGACTCTCTGGGACAACCTGAAACGTTCCAATATCTGACTTAAAGGGGTGCCAGAAGGAGAAGAACAGCAGCAAGAAATTGAAAACTTATTTGAACAAACAATGAAGGAAAACTTCCCCAATCTGGCAAAGGAAATAGACTTCCAGGAAGTCCAGGAAGCCCATAGAGTCTCAATGAAGTTGGACCCAAAGAGGAACACACCAAGGCACATCATCATTAAGTTACCTAAGATTAAAGACAAAGAGAAGATCCTAAAAACAGCAAGAGAAAAGGAGACAATTACCTACAAAGGAGTTTCCATAAGGCTCTCAGCTGATTTCTCAAAAGAAACCTTATAGACAAGAAGGGGTTGAAAAGAAATATTCAAAGTCATGAAAGGCAAGGACCTACATCCAAGATTACTCTATCCAGCAAAGCTATCATTTAGAATAGAAGGGCAGATAAAGTGCTTCCCAGATTAGGTCAAGTTAAAGGAGTTCATCATCACCAAGGCCTTACTATGTGAAACGTTAAAGGGATTTATCTAAGAAAAAGGAAGATAAAAATATGAACAATAAAATGACAACAAACTCATAATTGTCAGCAAATGAACCTAAAAGAAAAGAAAAACAACGAAAACAAAAACTAAGCAAACAGAGCAGGAACAGAATCAGAGAAATGGACATCACACAGAGGGTGTTCAGTGGGGAGGGGGAAGGGAGGGGGATAGGGGAAAAGGTACAGGGAAGAAGAAGCATAAATGGGAGGCATAAAATAGATGGAGAGAGATAAAAATGGTATAGGAAACAGAGGACTCAAAGAACTTACATGTACAACCCATGGACATGAACTAAGCGGGTGGGGCATGATGGAGGGTTGGGGGGTCAGGGTAGAAAGGGGATAAAGGGAGAAAATTGGGAAAACTGTAATAGCATAACCAACTAAAAATACTTAAAAAAGAGTATAATGGAATAAAAAGTAAAAGGGCAGTCTCCAAAAAGATAATGGCTAAATGATGCAGACCCCAGCTCGTGGGGTCCATGACATTGTGGATGAGACATGAGAAATTCACAGGGACTACCGAGTCCTGTGGAGGAAAAGGGATGGCGAGGCTTCTCTCTCAAGAGGAGAAAAAGCCTTAGAGTACCTCAGCCACTCTCTCAAGGGGAGAGCACCTCAACCTTTGACTTGGCAAGCTTTTATTCCTTTTCTGGGCACATTACATGATGGTCTTCATTTACTATGCACAGGTTAGTTTTAAGTGGTTACCTTTTACAGAAAACAAAGGAGAAAATGCCGCTAATCACATCACAGAAGAAGGATATTTGCAAATGCAAAGGGAAAAGTGGTTGAACTGGTTACACTCATCTTTGGAAGGTTCAATAAAGATTTCAGGAAGTTACTTTAAAAATATGCAGTAAATGTTTGCTGTCCCAATTCAGGATGAGGGAATTTTAGCAAAAGCAAGTCTCATAGCAGCCTAGGTACAATCTAGGCCTGATTCCCCATGGGAGAACCTATCTATGCGCATGGGTCTTCTCTGGGCTGACACCATGCAGAACAGTCTCCTATAGCTCAATATTTTAAAATATATTTTATTGATTATGCCATTACAGTTGTCCCATTCCCCCTTCACTCCCCTCCACCCTGCACACCCTTCTTCCCACATTCCCCACCTTTAGTTCATGTCCATGTGTCATAAGTTCTTTAGCTTCTACATTTCCCATACTACTCTTGCCCTCACCCCTGTCTATTTTCTCCCCACCATCTATGCTACTTATTCTCTGTACCTTCTCCCCCACCTCCTCCTCCCACTCCCCTGTTGCTAAGCCTCCATGTGATCTCCATTTCTGTGGCTCTGCTCCTGTTTTAGGAGTTGGCTCAGTTTGCTTTTATTTTAGATGTGGTTAATAACTGTGAGTTTCCTGTCCATTCACTGTTCATATTTTTATCTTCTTTTTCTTAGATAAGTCCTTTTAACATTTCATATAATAAGGGCTTGGTGATGATGAACTCCTTGAACTTGACCTTATCTGAGAAGCACTTTATCTGCCCTTCCATTCTAAATGAAAGCTTTGCTGGATAGAGCAATCTTGGCTGTAGGTCTTTGGATTTCATGACTTGGAATATTTCTTTGCAGCCCCTTCTTGCCTGCAAGGTTTCTTTTGAGAAATCAGCTGACAGTCTGATGGGAACTCCTTTGTAGGTGACTGTCCCCTTATCTCTTGCTGCTTCTAGGATTCTCTCCTTCATTTTTATCTTGGCTAATGTAATTACGATGTGCCTTGGTGTGTTCCTTCTTGGGTCCAACTTCTTTGGGACTCTCTGGGCTTCTTGGATTTCCTGGAAGTCTATTTCCTTTGCCAGATTGGGGAAGTTCTCCTTTGTTATTTGTTCAGATAAGTTTTCCACTTGTTGCTCTTCCTCTTCCCCTTCTGATACCCCTATAATTCAGATGTTGGAATGTTTAAAGATGTCCTGGAGGTTCCTAAGCCTCTCCTCATTGTTTTGAATTCTTGTTTCTTCATTCCTTTCTGGTTGGATGTTTTGTTCTTCCTTCTGGTCCACTCCATTGATTTGAGTCCTAATTTTCTTTCCATCACTATTGGATCCTTGTGCATTTTCTTTTATTTCACTTAGTTTAGCTTTAATTTTTTTCATCTAATTTGCAACTAAAATCAACCAATTCTGTGAGCCTCCTGATCATCAGTGTTTTAAACTGTGCATCTGATAGGTTGGCTATCTCTTCGTCCCTTAGTTGTATTTGCTGTGCAGCTTTCATCTGTTCTTCCATTTGGGCCATTTTTTTTAGTCTTGTCCCGCCTGTTGTGTGTGAGTGGCAGAGCCTTATGTGTTCACCGGGGTGGGGCAACCCACGTCACTGGGTTGTGACGCTGTATGTGGGGGTGGGGTCAGAGAGGGACTAATGGCGCTTGTTCAGCACTTTCTCGGATTTCAGTCCCCTCTGCTGCTTCCCATAACCAGCACCTTTTCAATTGGTGCTTTTAGGCTTTATTTCCTGTCAGTGGGGCCCTGGGTGGCACAGTCTGTGTTGCTGCCTGTTTTTGCTTAGGTGTTTACCAGGGCAGGGCAACACAGTTGCTGGGGTGTGATGATGTATGTGGGGGCAGAGTCAGAGAGGGAGCAATGGCATTTGTTCTGTGCTCTCTGGGATTTTGGTCCCCTCTGCCATTTCCCACAAGCAAATTGGGCCCTTCTGGTGCCGGTTCCTGGGTGGGTGAGCTTGTGTACATTTTAGGACCCTGTGGGTCTCTCCAAGAAACTCTCTTGTGCGGCTGGGAGTCTCTCCCAACATCTCAACCCCCACAAGTTTTTTCAGTCAGTGCTTTTAGGCTTTATTTCTCATCACTGGGGCCCTGGGTTGCGTGGTTTGTGTCACTGCCCATTTTTTGCCTGATTTATCTATGCATGAATGTGTGTCTGTAGTCAGCCAAACACCTTGCATATCTTACTGGGTTTGCTGGTTTCCTCCCCACCCGAGAGTCACCAACCTCCACCTTTTCCTCCTGGAACCCCTCTCTTCTGGCCGCTGACTCTGCTCCTTTTACTGATCTGGATGAATGGTTTGTTGTTGTAGGACTTCGGTACAGTTTAGTTTTCTGTTTGTTCTGGTTGTGTTTTTGTTTCTTAATCTTTGTTGTCCTTAAATTTGGTTGTGCGAGGAGGTACAGTATTTCTACATTTCCATCTTGGCTGGAAGTCTAAATATTTTTTTAATTATTGAAAGATATCTTTAGATCCAGGAAACCCAACAAAGCCAAATCAATCCCATGCAAAAAAACCCTAGACACATCATAATGAAATGTACAGCCCCCTTTACCCTCTCAAAAAAGAAGGGAAGTTAGGAAGAAGTTGAAGTATGAGAGTCAGATCACCTGCAAAGAAATGGTAATTAGATGTCTGGGTGGTTCTCAATTGCAACAGTGAAGACAAAGAATATATTCAAAGCAGTGAGAGGAAATACTAGTCAATCTAAACTTCTACACCCACCAGAGCTATCTTGAAAAACAAAGAGGGTAAAATAAAGGTATTTTCAGAGACAAAAATAGACTTTACCATCAAAAGATATCCTCTATGAAGTTCTAAAAATCTAACCCAAGTGGAAAGAAAATAAATTCTCAATGGGAGATTGGCTACATAACTTTTGGATCTCAATGCAAGGCCCCCCAAATTCAGGGGCCCTCATTAAAAAAAAGTATTAAGAATTTCAAGATGACAGCCACAGAGCATGAAATCAAGCATGGGTCCCTTCTGAGCAGGTGTCCTGTGTCACCCACCCATGAATCTGACCCTAGGTGAGTCTAAATAGTCAACTGAATGAAACAATAATAAATTTATCTACTTCATGGAGGAGAAAAAGCAAGCTAGAATTAAATTCCTAGACAACAGCATTTAAGTTGGAGGAGTTATCAGAGTTCAAGTATTCTAAGGTTCTTGTATTATTTGGGAAGAGAACGAAGACAAATTTTAACTTTGTTAAGTTTACATGTTAGAATAGGTAGGACAACCATAAAAGAATAAACATAGTGTACACAACTTTCAAATAAGTAGAGGATAAAAAACAGCCAGTACAAAGGAAGGCAAGAAAGTTCCACTGAGACAAGTTGAAAACACATACTTTTTAGTATATATTAAATCCAAATATTCTGGCAACCACTCTATAGGTAAATAGACAAAAGTCTAATGAAAAGACAAAGATGGTCAAATTGAAAATTAAAACAAAATCCAGCTATATGCTATCTTAAGAGGTGTATAAACATTGTTATTATACAGACATATTGAAAGGCAATAAATGGGGTGGGGGGAATGCCCCAGGTCAGTACTAACTACACAAAAAGAAGCTAGAGATGATACTGATATAGTAGCACTGGGAAAAAACTGACTCTATCACAAAAAGTATTGCCATAGGTGAAGAGTCTCAGTTCATAATAATAACATATTCAATTCATTAAAAATAAGTAAAAACTTTATTTTTTGTCCTCACTCAAGGACATTTTTTGTTTTTTGCTCTCAGAGAGAGATGAAGGGAGAGAGAGAAACATCAGCATGAGAGAAAAATTGATTGGCTGCCTCCTGTACGTGCTGGAACTGGCGATCAAACCCACCACCCAGGTATGTGCCCTGACTGGGAATTGAACCTGCAATCCTTTAGCTACAGGACAACACTCCAACCAACTGAGCCACACTAGCCAGGGAAATAACAATATAAAAGTAATATGTACACAATACGAAAAAATTAGAATATAAAAGGCAAATATTGGCAAATCTGCAAGGAGAAACCGACAAAGCCCCCTTCACAGAGGGAATGTTGAATGCACTGGTTCTCACTTTAGCATGCACCAGAACCAAAGGAAGGCTTGCTAAATATAGTTTGTTGGCCCCACCTCCAGAGCTTCTGATTTAATAGGCTGAAGGTGGAGTCTCAAAGTTTCCACTTCTAACAAGTTTTCAAGTGCTGTTGATGTTTATGGTTCCAGAACATTTTTAGAAACACTAGTTTAACAAATATTTCAATAATTGATAGACTAAACACACAAAAAATCAGTAGGAGATGGAATATTTGAAGAGCACCATTATTAAACTTGATGTAATGGATGTATTAAAACATTACAGCATACATATTATTTTAAGCACACATGAAACATTTATGAAATTGACCATGTACTAGGTCTTAAAGCTAGTCTTGGCAAATTTCAAAGTGTTGGCACCATTGTGGCTACATTATTATGCAATTAAGTTAGAAATCAATTGTAGAAAAATAACTAAAAACATCTTATGTTCAGATATTAAGGGATATCTTAAAAACTCATGGGCAACAAAGAAGTTATGATGGAAAGATGGAAGGTAGGGTGAAGGCATCTTTCATGTCTACAATACCACTGACCATCTAGAGCTGTGGTCTGTACGTATGTTTTCAACTAATACTGGCTGATTGATTTTCAATATGACCCATAATAAGACAATGGTAATAATGTGAATTCTTCAAACGAAGTTGCCACCTACACACACAATATTATTGATTTAGTCTGCTTAATGGCAAATAATTCTGACGTCCTCATTTTTGGTACCTTGCATACTTTTGGTAATTCAAATTGAAGACAGATTGACACCAAGATTCTTAGAACACTTCCGAAACAGCAAATAAGAAGGTTTAGCTGGTACAAGACAGCTATTTGTCTTTGTGAGTCTCAAGTATAATGGCAACAGATGTAGTTAATAGATACTACAAACAGGATCTTTTAAAAGAATGGGTTTTCTCTTAATACCTCACAGTTACCATTTCTGTGGGTGTGGTGAGAACATTTATGATCTACTCTCTTAGTAAATTTCAAGTTTATAACACAGTGTTGCTAACTGTTGTCATTATGCTATATTTGTCTTACAACTGAAAGTCTGTACTTTGACCAGTGTCTCCCCGTTTCCCCCAGCACCCGGTAACCACCATGTTACTCTTTCTCCATTGAGTTCACCTGTGAGATTTGAAAGTATGTTCATTTACAATTATTTTTACAAACAGGAAGATAAAGCTATTGCAAGAGAGGCTCAGGAATGCTTGTCAGCTAAGTCAGAGAGGCAGCTCAGTGACCCTGATATCAGAGTCAGTTACTATTCTGAAGATCTTGGGCATGCTACTTAATCTTTCTGAGCTTTAGTTTACTTACCTGAAAAAAACAGTGCTAATAGGTTAATAAGTGCTAATGAGCCTAGCATTTTAGGAAGCACGTGTGGCAGACTATATTTTTCAGTGACGGCTGCAACAGTATCTTCTATCCCTCATGCTCCCTTCCATGTGACTCTGCCACATCTCCACTGGGATGTAGGGGGTTGTCTTTGTTTACTGAGACTGCTATAAACAATGACCATAGATGTGTGCCTTAAACAGCAAACATTTAGTTTTCGCAAATCCGGAAGTTGGGAATCTGAAATCTGGGTAATGGCATGGTCAAGTTCTGGTGAGAGCCTTCTCCTGGGTTGTAGACTGCCAACTTCTCCCTGTATCCTCACGCGGTAGAAAAAAGAGTGACCTAGCTCACTGGCTTCTCGGAGTGTTCAACTCTCATGCCCTGTAACTTCACAAAGTTCCCACCTCCAAATACCATCCCATTTTGGGAATTAGATTCCAACCCATGAATTTTGGAAGGTCACAGATATTCAGTCCATAATGGAGTCTCCCCTTGAATGTGGAAGGGCTTGTGATTATGGTAAATATGGTGCTATGTGACTTCTGAAGCTGGGTTATGAGAAGAGATACTAAGGGGTAAAAAAGCAGTCTTCATCATTTTGAAGCTGAACTGGCACTTAGATGCTAGGCCATATTTTTTTTCTTACTGAACATCTTAGAAGTACTATCCTCACACAACATTGCTCTGAGACCATGATGAAATGAGACAAGGCAAGACCACTTCATAACATTGTCTAAGCTCAAAACAAGGTCACTGTGCCACCCACGAAATACCAGCTCTCCTCCTCTTGGTCAAAATGAGTGAGGGCTACTTCTTCACCAATTGCAGTGTTATCCTCATCTTAGTCTGCTCTCCAAGTAGGTAAGGCAATTGAGATACCCATCAGAATTGCATCCAATCTGATAGCATTCAATCTGGAGAATCCATCCCTCCTTCCTCAAATCCTTCCTCAAATAACTCAGTCAAAGCCCAAATCCTATAGTAGATTCTTTCTAACATCCTCTTACTTAGATAGCCTGTAGTTCTCCCAGGGGATTTGTTCTCCCTCACTGCAAGGAGTAATACATTCAATTTATTTAACTATGTGTGTATTCACATATAGTCTGGCTAGAAGACATCAACTATATTTTGTCTTTTTTCTTAGAACACTTGCTTGGGAGTGGAGGTTTGGGAGGGAAACCAGCTTCCATGTAAGCAGACCAGCTTCCAGTCATCAGGTTGTGAGGACTAAGTGGAGAGAGAGATGCTGGTCAGCCCCTAGATGCTCCAGCCCAAACACCCCTCCCCACTGTCCCCCTGCCCCTGGACTTCTAGCTTCAGTTGCCTTCTGACTGCAACTGCGTAAAAGACTTTGAGCTAGATCTCCTAGCTCAGACCTTCCAAATTTCTGACCCACAGATACCACAAGAGATAATAAAATGATTATTGTTTGAAGCCACTAAAACTTTGGGTAATTTGATACATTCAATAGATAACTGAAACAGTATTGAAGTTTGTAAAATATCCGGCACAGTAGGTGCTTAATAAGTGGTAGCTACCTTCTGGTACTTGTAAGAAGGTTATTATGTGCAAAATCTCCAATATCTAAATAATTTTTTTCCAGTAAATTTCTGTAAATTTATGGATTGGTGCCTATGGATCCACTCCATTTATTTTAATCCTGATACCAAAATAATGTAGACTGACCAATAATCCTCAGTAAAGGGAAGAATTTATTTTGGAGCAATGCTAGAACATTACTACCATTGCTACGTAAAAAAATTAAACCCACAAAATTATGGTTGCTTATGATGTGCAAAACATTGATTTAGGCACAGAGAATATATTAGGAGCCTCTGTGAAGCTGATATTGTAAAGAGGATACAATAAGCAATGATCAATAAACGAATAATTAAGAATATATGTAATAGGTCAGATGGTGAAATTTTCCGAGGAGAAAAAGCAGGGAAGGAGAGAAGTAGTACTGGTAAGGAACTAGGGGAATAGCATTTGCCCATTTTAACAGGGTGATCAATGTTTTGTTGAAAAAAAAAATGCTTCATTGACAAGGGGACATTTGAGCAGACTTGAAGGGGGTGAAGGAGCAAGTCACGAGGACACTTGAGAGAAGAGCATTCCAGGCAGGGAGAAGAACAATGCAGAGGCCTAAGATAGGAGTGTACTGGTCTGTTTGATGAGCTGAGTTGAAGGCCAGTGTGGCTGAATTACAGAGATCAAGGGGGAAGAAAAAGAGATGGGGTCACTAAGACCACAAGGGACCAGACCACGTATTCTCTTACAGGTCATTGGAAGGACTTTAACTTTTTAAAAAAATATATTTTATTGATTATACCATTACAGTTGTTCTATTCCCCCCTTTTCATTCCCCTCCACCTGCACACTCCCTCCCCAACTATTCTCCCCCCCTTAGTTTATAACCACGTGTCTCAATTTCTTTAGATTCTATATTTCCCCCACTATTCTCGCCCTCCCCCTATCTATTTTCTACCTACCATCTATGCTATTTTCTGTGCCTTCTCCCCCCTTCTCCTCCTCCCACCCCACTGTTTCTAACCCTCCATGTGTTCTTCATTTCTATGGTTCCACTCCTAATCTAGCTGTCCTCTTGGTTTGCTTTTGTTTTAGGTGTGGTTGTTAATAACTGTGAGTTTGCTGTCCTTTCACAGTTAATATTTTTGTCTTCTTTTTCTTAGATAAGTCCCTTTAACATTTCATATAATAAGGGCTTGGTGATGATGAACTCCTTGAACTTGACCTTATCTGAGAAGCACTTTATCTGCCCTTCCATTCTAAATGAAAGCTTTGCTGGATAGAGCAATCTTGGCTGTAGGTCTTTGGATTTCATGACTTGGAATACTTCTTTCCAGCCCCTTCTTGCCTGTAAGGTCTCTTTTGAGAAATCCGCTGACAGTCTGATGGGTACTCCTTTGTAGGTGACTGTCCCCTTATCCCTTGCTGCTTCTAGGATTCTCTCCTTCATTTTAGTCTTGGCTAATGTAATTATGATGTGCCTTGGTGTGTTCCTTCTTGGGTCCAACTTCTTTGGGACTCTCTGAGCTTCCTGGATTTCCTGGAAGTCTATTTCCTTTGCCAGACTGGGGAAGTTCTCCTTTATTATTTGTTCAAATAAGTTTTCCACTCGTGGCTGTTTCTTTCCCCCTTCTGGTACCTCTATAATCCGGATGTTGGAACATTTAAAGATGTCCTGGAGGTTCCTAAGCCTCTCCTCATTTTTTTGAATTTTCATTTCTTCATTCCTTTCTGGTCGGATGTTTTGTTCTTCCTTCTGGTCCATTCCATTGATTTGAGTCCCAGTTTCCTTTCCATCGCTATTGGTTTCCTGGACATCTCCCTTCATTTCAATTAGTTTAGTCTTCATATGTCCCTCTAATTTGTGACTACAATCTACCAATTCTGTGAGCATCCTGATAAATAGTGTCTTAAATTGGGCTTCTGAGAGGCTGGCAATCTGTTGGTTGCTTAGAGTTATTGGCTCTGGGACTTTGAGTTCTTCTTGAGCCATCTTTTGGACTGTTCGTGCCTGTTCTGTAGCAGGATCAGAGCCCTAAAGTGTTCACTGAGCAGGGGAACTAAGTCGCTGGGTTGTGACGTTGTATGTGGGGGCGGGGTCAAAGAGGGACAATGGCTTCCCTCTGTCGCCTGCTGCCGAGACCCCCACCGGCACCGCAGCCACCACCGTCACCAGGCCCACGCGTTTCGTTCCACTGCACTCGAGTGTGCCACCGCCATCAGCCCTCCACCACTGGGTTCGCCCCCTGGGGCCTGCGTGGTCCGTCTCACTGTGCGAGAATGTGCGACCACAGTCAGTCTGCCCTGCACCCCGACTGGTTCCGGGCTGCCTGTGCTCCTAGGTCGGGGGATCTGTCCTGCCTGACCCAGCTCCACTGCTGGCTCCGCCTCTCTTACCGTCCCCGTTGAACAGTTCGTAGTTGTCGGACTTCCGTATAATTCCGTTTTCTGGTCTTTGGGTGTGTCCTAGTTCTCCAAACCTTTGTTGTATTCAAACTTGGTTGTGGGAGAAGGCACAGTGTCTCCACCTATGCCTCCATCTTGGCGGAAGTCTAGGACTTTAACTTTTATTCTGACAGTATTTTAAAAGACAGTATTGAACAGATAAGTGCCATGATATGACTTGTATAGTAAAGGGTTTACGCTAACTGCTGGGCAGAGAACAGACTGTTGAGAGAGCGTTTATCCCAACAGTCCAGTTAAGCAGTGATGGTGGCTTGAACCTGGGCAGTGGGAGTAACAGTGGTAAGACCTGCCCACTGGTATTTTTTGAGGATTTTCTGTTTGGAAAATATTGCCTATAATTTTGTTCTTAACTTTAGAGTCCACATATAGTGGTAGACTATATTTACTGGCTTCTTTTTCCTGTGTAGGCGATATGCTGAATCTAACATGTTTTGAATTAGGATTAATGTGATTTAACTACATATTAATGTATCTTAACTGATAAGTAAGAACACGAAATGGAGATGTATAAGGCCATTTCTTCTCTGAATTCCTATCCTCACTATTTCCACCACCACTCCCATGATTTAAGCTAGTATCAGTGGCCTGCTCTGTATTCTTCCACAGTCTCCTTGTTGCTCATATACAAACAGGGAAGCATAAAGATATGCATATAGGTATATGTACATATAAAGATACTTAGTTACTTAGTTGGTGGTTTTTATTGAAATGGAATTATGTTATACAATTGTTCTGCAACTCTGTAACTTTCTTTTCACTTGACAGTATATCATGAGCTCTACACATGAGTGTATGTACATCTGCTTTTGTTTTCTATACCCACTATAACAAATTACCACTAACATAATGACAAAGCAAATTTATTCTCTTACAATTCTGGAGATCAGATGTCTGAAATCAGTTTTACTGGGCTCCAGCTAAGGCTCCAGTCTGGAAGGCTACTTCCTTTCCGAGGCTCTGAGCTTCTAGTGGCTGCCTTTATACCTTGGCTTCTAGCGCCTCCTACATTTTAACACTCTCACCTTTAACAGGAACCTGAACAACAAAACAAACAAGCAAGCAAAATATAACCAAGAACACTGAAATAGAGAACAGGCTGTCAGGGACCAGAGGGGAGAGGGGGCGGTATTTCAGGGAAAAGAGGGAAGAAAGGTTTACAGAAACAAGTATATAGGACACATGGCAAAAACTAAGGGGGGTGGAAATGGGAGGGAGGTGGGGAGCACTGGGGGCGGTGAGCTGGGATGGGAGTAAAAGACAGAAAGCTGTACTTGAACAACAATTAAAATAAATAAATTTAAAAAATTGTAACACTCTAATCTTTGCTCCCATCATCGTATCATCTTCTCACTCTGCTTCCCTTCCTCTAATATTATGGCCAATCACAGAATTCAGATAGTCTCCTTCATCTCAAGGCATATAATGTAATCACATCTCGAAAGCCCCTTTGGCTATATAGTGGTCCCCTTTATCCATGGAGATATGTTTCAAGAGCCCCACTGATACCTAAAACTGTGGAGGGTACCAAATCCTATACATTCTGTGTTTTTTTTCCTATACGTACATACTTTTTGACTTAAAGAAAGCACTTTATGGCTTCTTTTTGGTATATTGGAATTGCTAGCATCATTACTTATACTTTGGGGCTATTAAGTGAACTAAGTTGCTTGAACGTAAGCACTGAGATACAGCAAGAGTCCATCTGACAACTGAGAACTAAATGAGGAACAGGGAGTATGTACAGCACTGACACTGTGGACAAAGGGATGATTCACAATTTAAAATTTATTAATTGCTCATTTCTGGAATTTTCCATTTAAGATATTTGGATCATGGGTAACTACGGGTAACTGGAACTGTGGAAGTGAAACCATGAATAAGGGAGACTACTGCATAAAGGAACATTCTCAGGTTCTAGGGATTAGGAACTGGATGTTTTTAGGGTGACATTATTCAGCTTGCCACATCTAAGTCCATTTTTTAATTGCATGTATTTATTCAAAATACATACTTTTACATAAAAGGAACCTATCAGACATGCTGGAATATTTTAATTGAGTTTTCTTCTTTTTCTTTCCGTATTCCTAAAGATTACTTACACTATTCTCCTTGCTCACTAACCACATACATATTGTGAAATAAAAAACAAACCTGATTTAGGTAAGGAGAGACTTTGTTTGAAAGGACTGCAAGGGGTGTGTGTGTGTGGTGGGGGGCATGGGTATTGCAATAGGAAGTTGGAGAATATTCCCTGCCTGTGGGAAGTGGAAAGAGAAGATTGCTAGACTGCATAGTAGATCAGGGAATGTTTTACCCTGAGGCAAACATATTCATAGGGGGAGCCTGTTAAGGAAGGGTTATATGCTGGCTCAGGCCATACTGGATACAAGTTCCCAGGCCTGGGGGAAGAAGAAGAATTTAACCAGTTTGGTTAAGGAGCATTTTGTTTCTATTAGTCAGGGGGGATAGGTAGTTCAGCTAATAATTTATGAGGCAAGGGTCTGGCCTTGTCCTAGGTTGACAAAGAGTACCTCTGGGTCTTACATGAGTCGCGTGGGGAAGGGCAATTGTTCGCAGTATGCCACTTACAAGAGACTAGGGCATGAGAGAGAGATTGATAGGGAGAGAGAGAGAGCTTCAGGCTGGTTCCTTGGTCCTGAGGGGTTTTATCTGGAGGACTCAGAGGAGGATCTCAATAGAATCTGTATCAGCTTTGCAGGTGTGCAGGTGTGTCCTTCATGGTTTTGGTCTCTCCAGTGACTGGTCTTGATGTTAGCCATGATGTTGCCCCAGGTGGTCTTGCTGTTTTTCTGGGCCTGGAGCTGAAATATGCCTAGATGTTATCTCTTACGGCTTAATGCTTAAGAGAGTAGTCATGCAAGGTCTTGTGTGGGAATCATATGAGGGTATTCTTCAATTCCCTTTGCTCTTCCTCTAAGGATGTCTCCTGGGTGGCTGGCGACATGCCAGGGAAGAAAGGTCACGGGAGGGTCTAAACCTTATGACTAGCAATAAGCTAGGGGAAGAAAGGTCACCCTGGATAAGGTCCCACCTTTTAATTGTCCGTTGCTAGGCTCCTGAGGCCGTCCATCCTTGTGACCTTCTGTACCTGGCCTGTTGTTCCTACTCTGCTCCAGCCTGGCTAACTGTCTACTACAGCAGTTTTCTTAACCATCACTGTTTTCCAGGTCTATAGTGCTCAGGTAAAATTCAACATCAACAGTGTACAAGGTTTAATGGTTTGGTGGCTTTATGAAAGTGAGATCATTTTAAATGTACTCACTTTTCTGTATCGTACCTTTTTACTCAAAAATAGCTAGAGATAATTTCTTTCAAGGGCTGGTATAGCTCTTTTGCATCCTTTTCCATATTGTCATAGTGTTTCACAATGAAGTTGTACCATGCATACTATTCAGTTAGCCCTCTATGGATGACCATGTTCTTATTTTTCTGTTTTTTCCCTCCATATTACTTTGACAATTACAAAAAAATCACTTCACTTAGAATTTAGGGTTCCTGTAGTTGCTGCACTTGGGGTTTCTAAAGCTGCATTTCATTTTTTTCAAAATTTATTTTCTTTCTTAGAATCTCCTCATTGAACTGTCAACCCATTTGAAGTTACATTTGTTATGCTTCTTCCTCATCTCCACGCCCTGTCCTTTTGCCCAACGAGGTAGTTGGGAGTAAAAATGACCCCGGTACCTTTTCTTTTGTCTTCCTAGTTCTTTTCCGGAAGCAGGAGTCTCTCAGGCCCACAGAAGCCCTGTCAGCGAGAGGAACTTTGGGACTCTGGCTGGCGGTCCCTCCTGGTCCACAGAAGCCCCGGGAGGAAGGCGTGGCCTGGGCCTCCGGGCTGAGCGCCCTGGTCGTGTCGCACCCTGGAGGGTGTCTCCCAGATACACTGAAAAGCAAACCGAGCACGTGGTGAGGAAGCAGACACACCACAAAGACAGGTTTCCAGGATCCTTTCAAGATTTTACCCATGTTTTTCGAGGAAAAGAAACGGAACTAAAGCATCCCCAGTTCCTTTAGATGGAAAATGTTTTCTAAATTAGTCAGAGGGAGGGAGTCTGGGAGATTGAGGGAACGGCCAGCCGGTTCTTTCCAGTTAGCAAAGTTCAGGCAGCTGCTAAATCAAGGCTTTTTAAGTTAGGACGCGCGGGCATAACCTTGTATCACCTCATTTGCTCATGTTTAATAAGGGACCATAAAAACCTGAAATGCAGACTGGGTGTCACCCAACGCGGAGGCTCGACAGCTAAGGCAGAGAAAAAGCGCCCTTTCCCTCCCTGCTCCCGCGAAGGTGCCAGGTTGCAATCGCAAATGTATTCTTGTCTGGCCCCAGGGGTTTGACATTTAATGATTTGCCGCAGAAGGAGCCTGCCAGAGAAGCCGGAGAGAGGACCGAGCGAGCGGCGCGGGAGCGCGGGCACAGGGGCCGAGCCGAGCCCCCGCCGGTCCGCAGGCGCCGCCTCCTGTCTTCCGGGCCCCGGCACTTCGGGGGATTCCGGGCTCCGGAGACCGCTGGCGCTCCGATGGAGGTAGTCTCGCCGCCCGCGGGAAGCGGCACCCCGCCGCCGCAGGCACAGGGAACGAGGAGCACAGTCGCCGGCCTGCTGCGCAGGATAAAAGGCAAACTCTTCACCTGGTGAGTGGAAGGGGCGGCGGGAGCGGGCGGGAGCGCTGCGGCGCTGCGCGCGGGACCTGCTCACACGTGGCTGCGGAGCACTCAGCCGGCAGCCGGGGAGAGGCGGCGGTGCGCGGACTTTGGAACTGGTTCGGAGGACTCAACATGTGCGTCAGGGATGGGGCTCTTCACCTGGCTTTGTGAAGCTCTTGGGGCTCCTCCCTCGGCCCCTTCTTAGAGATCGGGGGGCATGAATATCAGAAGATTGGGGGAAATTCACCCTGTTGGCACAGTCAGATCGGTCCCTGGTGGCCTACCAGCGGGGAGGGGGCGAAGTCCCCAGGGATGCTGTGAAGGAGGGGTGCCCACTCCTGGGCTTGGCAGATGGGTGAGCTACTCCGGTTGGCGCCAACGCCCCGGTCCTTCTGCAGCAGAGCACGTCTGACAGGGCCCGGGAATCATCCTTAACAGATGAGTTCACCCAAGTGAGAAATCTGGGTTAAGTTTTGTGCTGCCGCCCGGAGGTAGTTTAGAGCCTGCCTTCTTCCCAGGCCTGGGGCCTGAGCGAGGCGACATGGCCACCTCCAGGCTGGGGTCCAGGGAAGCCTTCTTGTAGTGTCACTGGGCTCCGTGGGAAATAGAAATGCGCTTAAGGAATTGATAGCGATTCTGAAACAGAGAAAGCATTTCTGGGGCTACTGGAAGACTTGAATTCTGTAAATAGAAATCACTCAGGATCTAAATAATGAAAGGCAACATCTAGTGAGCATTCGCTGTATGAAGTCCTGTGCTGAGTTAGCAATGAAAGTGGTTAGTATCAGCTAATCCTTGTTATTTCATGAGACCTCACTGTTCTCACACCCACTTTGCAGATGGGGAAGTAATAAACAAGGCTAAGCTATTTCCCTGAGGCCGTGAGATGACCTGTAAGGAATGGTGTAGCGCAAGCCGTCTAAACTGCAGCTTTAACCACGCCTGCCCACTGTTACTTCTCATGAAACAGGCATTTGATTTTTTGTCAGATTAACAAAGAGAATTTCTCTTTAAAGATTGTGAAAACTATATACTGAAAAGCCACACCATTTTCAAAACTAGATCAGTAATAGTGTATGTATTCTTGTCATATATAAATACGTATAGTGTTAAATAGATGGATGTATTTAAAGGGGAAAGCTGACCAAAAATCACCTGTATCATGCAGCTGTGTAAGTTCTGAAAAATTTAACCACAAGTTCTCAGCTGAGAGGCAGCGCGTAGTGTATAAATGGCTAAGGCCACGGATTTTGGATTCCAATCCTGTCTGTGCTGCTTACTAGCTGGGTGACCTTGGGCAAGTCACTTAACTTCTCTGCCCCATTTTTTCTTTTTTTAAAAAAAGATGTTATTTGTTTATTTTTAGAGAGAGGGGAGGGGAGACAGAAAGAGAGTCTGAGAAACATCATTGTATGGTTGCCTTTCACGTGGCCCCCACTGGGGACCTGGCCTGCAATTCAGGCATGTGCCCTGACTGGGAAGTGAACTGGCGCTGCTTTGTTTCGCAGTCTGCACTCAATCCACTGAGCTACACCAGCCAGGGCCACAGTTTTCTTATTTGCTTCTTTTTTCTTTCTCTCTTTTTTAATTGTTCTTCAAGTACAGTTGTCTCCAGTTCCCTCACCACCACCACCACCACCACCACCACCACTCCCCTCTTATTTGTAAAATGGAGATAATAATGGTACCTACTTTGGGGATGTTGTGAGGATTAAGTGGCTGACTACGCAGGAGTGGGCAGACAGCTGGCTCATGCTACTACATGTTTCATCATCAGCTCTCCATTCCCTGGTGATGGGAAAATGTGGTATTGCCCCAAGAGATGCCAGCAGCCCTCATGTTGGGACAGACGATATGGCAGATGTCATTTAAGAAAGATGTAACAAGGATTAGCATTGATTTTTTTCTTTTAGTGTTCTAATATTTTATTTATTAACTTAACTTTAAAGATCTTATTTATTTATTTATTTATTTATTTTTAGAGAGGAAGGAAGGGAGGGAGGGAGAGAAACATCAGTGCACAAGAGACACATCAATCGGTTGCCTCTTGCATGCCCCCAACAGGGGACCTGGCCTGCAACCCGGGCATATGACCTGACCAGGAATCGAACTTGAGACCCTTTGGTTCACAGGCTGGTGCTCAATTCACTGAGCCACACCAGCCAGGACTTAATATTCTAGAATTTTCAAAATCCTGGTATGTTTTACAATCAGGAGTATCTAATAGCTTCCTAAATATGAGATTTCTTCTGTCTCTGAACATAGTTTTATGGTATCTCCCTTGTGGATATTTATTTTCTTCCTTGTATAATAACTGTTTGTAGGTGTCTTACATTTCTGATAAGGAAAGTGCTTAACAGCAGAATTGTCTTTTTCATTTTTTATTTTCCACAATCCTTAGCACATGAATGATCGAATGAGTGAGGGATGACAGAAGGCCTTGAGGCTTCCTTTCCCTCCTGCCATACATCCTGCACTTTTCTCTTTATTGATGTTTATTTATTCTGAGAGCCTTGGGCTGGACCTTTTTTTGTTGCTATTGTTGGCAGAGATCTTCAGGTCATTAAGGGTGTCAGTCTTACCTCTGGCAATAGTTCAGATGATAGGGAAACTCAAGAGTTAAAGACTTTAGCTTCAATCATAGTTGACAGGCGTAAGTGATTAATGCACATGGAAAGCTGTTACTCCAGCAACTGGAATGCATGGCCACATGACTCCAGGGGGTCTGGGTATCTGAGCCATTGTCTTCCAGGGAGGGAATGTCTGTGACACTGGTAAAGAGTTGTTGAAGAACAGATAAAGAAGTACTAGGAAAATCGCTGTAGCTCTCATCCAATTAATCCTTTTTTCCAAACTGCTTACCTACTCTGTCTTCTTATAAAAAGATAAGAGATGAGATAAAAAGATAAAAAGATAATCTCGAGATGAGATTTTAAGATTGTTTTTGAGGGTGCATAACCCACTGTCTCCTCATATTGCTAGCATCTGAATAAAGCACTCCTAAAGATTCTATCCTTGTCTCTACTTATTGGTTCTGGTAGTGACAGGCAGCACAAACACTGACTTTTCTGGTTTCACAGACATTTGGATTCTGGTTCGTATTTTCTCCTTGTCTTACCCATCAATCAGAAAAGTGCATTTTACCAGATATCCAGTACTCCTTTTTCTAAAAAATTATGTTAGCCATGTTCACCTATAATTTTTTTATATGTTTTATTGATTATACCATTACAGTTGTCCCATTTTTCCCCCTTCACTCCCCTCCACCCTGCACACCCCCTCCCCCACCATTACCCCCATGTAGTTCATGTCCATGTGTCACAAGTTCTTTAGCTTCTATATTTCCCATACTATTCTTGTCCTCCCCCCTGTCTTTTCTACATACTGTCTATGCTACTTAGTCTCTATACCTTCTCCCCGTCCTCCTCCTCCCACTCCCCTGTTGCTAACCCTCCATGTGATCTCCATTTCTATGGTTCTGCTCCTGATCTAGCTATTCTCTTGGTTTGCTTTTGTTTTAGGTGTGGTTGTTAATAACTGTGAGTTTGCTGTCCTTTCACTGTTCATATTTTTATCTTCTTTTTCTTAGATAAGTCCCTTTAACATTTCATATAATAAGGGCTTGGTGATGGTGAACTCTTTGAACTTGACCTTATCTGAGAAGCACTTAATCTGCCCTTCCATTCTAAATGAAAGCTTTGCTGGATAGAGCAATCTTGGTTGTAGATCTTTGGATTTCATGACTTGGAATACTTCTTTCCAACCCCTTCTTGCCTGTAAGGTTTCTTTTGAGAAATTAGCTGACAGTCTGATGGGAACTCCTTTGTAGGTGACTGTCCCCTTATCTCTTGCTGCTTCTAGGATTCTCTCCTTCATTTTAGTCTTGGCTAATGTAATTATGATGTGCCTTGGTGTGTTCCTTCTTGGGTCCAACTTCTTTGGGACTCTGAGCTTCCTGGACTTCCTGGAAATGTATTTCCTTTGCCAGATTGGGGAATTTCTCCTTTATTATTTGTTCAAATAAGTTTTCCACTCCTGGCTGTTCTTCTTCCCCTTCTGGTACCCCTATAATTTGGATGTTGAAACATTTAAAGATGTCCTGTAGGTTCCTAAGCCTCTCCTCATTTTTTTGAAATCTTGTTTCTTCCTTCTTTTCTGTTTGGTCGTTTTTTTCTTCCTTCTGGTTCACTCAATTGATTTGAGTCCCAATTTCCTTCCCATCACTATTGTTTTTTTGTACATTTTGCTTCATTTCACTTAGTTTAGCCTTCAGTTTTTCATCTAATTTGCAACTAAACTCAACCAGTTCTGTGAGCATCCTGATGACCAGTGTTTTGAACTGTGCATCTGATAGTTTGGCTATCTCTTAGATGCTTAGGAGTATTGGCTCTGGGGCTTTGAGATGTTCTTCTTAAGCCATAATGTTTTGGTCTGTTTGCGCTTGTTACGTATGAGGGTCAGAGCCTTAGGTGTTCACCAGGGTGGGGCAACCCACATTGCTGGGTTGTGATGCTATATGTGGGGGTGTGGTCAGAGAGGGGCAGTGGTGTTTTTTTCTGCTCTCTCTCGGATTTTGGTCCCCTCTGCTGCTTCACACAAGCAAATTCGGCCCTTCTGGTGCTAGTTCCCAGATGTGTGAGCTTGTGTACCCTCCAGGACCCTGTGGGTCTCTCCAATGAACTCTCTGTGAGCCTGGGAGTCCCTCCTGGCACCTTGACCCCCGAAAATTTTTCCAATTGGTGCTTTTAGGCTTTATTTCCTGGTGCTGGGGCCCTGAGTTGCATGGTCTTTCTCACTGTCTGTTTTTTCACCTGGTTTATCTGTGCATGAATGTGTGACTGCGGTCAGCCAGCTGCCTTGCACCCTCACTGGGTCTGCCCGTTGCCACCCCATGCCTGGGATCTGCCAGCCACTGCCTGCATGCCTGGGTCGGTCTGGCTGCTTTTTCCTGTGTGACCCCTCTCTGCCAGCTGCTGACTCCACCCCTCTTACCTGTCTGGATGAATGGTTGGTTGTTGTCGGACTTTGGTACAGTTTAATTTTCTCTCTGTTTTGGTTGCATTCTGGTTTTTAAATATTTGTTGTTCAGAAACGTGGTTGTGTGAGGAGGTACAGTGTTTCTACCTATGCCTCCATCTTGGCCGGAACTCCAGTATTCCTTATACTCAATATTTTAAACTCTCAGTATTAAAAGTCATCTCCTAAATTTGAGTTTAGCTCCATGAGTCACCAACCCTGGTAAGGGAACCACGGGGGCGGAGAGATATTGGTGAGTTAGGTGTGTTATTATCACATGGATAAGAGATAGAGGGATAGTTTGTGGCCACACAGTTCTTCTACTCCTTACACCAAAAGTGGGTAAGAATAGCCCTTTGGCAACTTGGTCCTAAAGACAGGGGAAAAACTTGGGGTCTAGAGCTGGTTCTGTTTTCATTATGAGAAGAATATATTCTAAATAACCCCAACTGTTCATATACCTGCCTTACTAGCACATAGATAACTTTTCTCTATGATTAGGAATATCAGGTCACTCATTCAATGAAAGTTTATGAGTAATTAATCACTATGCGCCAAGAATTCATAATAATGAGCACTGCATGTTTCCAGATAGACTGTGTATAATTTTGTCTTTTGTCATGTATTGCTATCAATTCAAATGACAAACACTGTAGGAGGAGGCTATGTGTTTCCAGGAATACCTGAAGATTTATTTAATTGTATGCCACCTAGCTGTTTACATTGCAGTATGTTATTTTAATTCATATCTAAAAATGCATATTCCATATGATGACTGTCAAGCTTGTATCTCTAGCAAAAAACTTTAGTTACTATTTGATATATTTACGCTTTCCCAATGAATAGACAGTAAGCTTTTTGAGGGCATGAATTTTATCCTGTCCTTTTTGTAGCACTGTACAGGACATGTGTTCATTCATTCATTTGTTCTTTCGTTTGCTAAACCTTGAGTATTTACCATGTTCTAGGTTCTAGACTAGTCCTGGGCTACAAAGATGAATAGGCTCTGGTCCTCTTCCTAAGAGAGCTCATGGTTAAATTATGGTAAGAGGTGATGAGGTTATCGTAAGTGCTTTAGAGGTGAGGCCAAAACACAGGTAGCATGAGGGCAGAGACGGAGTCCCCCAGGGTGAGGTAGGGTTAGGGAGCGCAACAAGGTGATAAGGATTCTGAAGCATGAATAAGAGCTTTCCAGGTGGACTAGGTGAGGAAAGGGCAGTCAGCGTTGGAGGTGCTAGAGAGTTTTACGGAAGGAACTGCAAGTAGCTTGTTATGAGAGGGCACGGGCTTGTGGAGGGAAGAACAATAGTAGCTAGTCAATCTACACGCACTCCTTGTTCTTGTCTAGCAAACAGTCTGGCCCTTTGATTCCTCCTTTCTGTTCACCTTCCTGTTTCAAAGGTTGAGCCCAGAAATTTTTGAAGGAGTCATTTAGTGGTGTTTAACTGTACAGCCCTCATCTATTTATTCAGCAAACATCTATGGAACTCTCACTGTATGGACAGTACCATCCTAAGCTGGTGTGTAGGCCTGCAAAGGCTACTGTTCTGCAGTGTTATTTAAGCAAAGATGTAAATTGAGGGACTTTTTGTGGCCCGTTCAAGTGGAGGATTGGGAAAATCTAGATCATACCAGTCTCCAAAATGTCTCCTCCCATCTCCCTTTTATTTGTGTAATTATTTCCTTAACATTTGCTTCTTCTACTAGACTCCAGGAGGTGAAGAATCTTTAGTATTGATCACTGTGATTTTTAAATTTTTTTTTGTTTTTTTTAAAAATACATTTTTTATTTATTTGTTTGTTGAGAGAGGGAAAGGGAGGGAGAAAGAGAGGGAGAGAAATATCAATGTGTGGTTGCCTCTCACAGGTCCCCCCGCCAGGTACCTGGCCCAAATCAGGCATGCGCCCTGACTGGGAATTTCACGGGCAGTCCTTTGGTTCACGAGCTGGTGCTCAGTCCACTGAGCCACACCAGCCAGGGCTGATCACTCTGGTCTACTCTGCCAAGCACAGCATCTATCTTGCAACAGATATGCAATTAATATCAGATAATTGAATGGATGAATTGAATGAGTGAATGAATAATTGAATTTGGAATGAATGAATTCCAAATAGGAATTTTTATTATAGATCTCATCTTTTATTTATTTATTTATTTATTTACACTGCCCTTCCACATTTTACTGAGAGTTTTTAAAGCTCACAAATCGGGGACTTCTGCCAAGATGGAGGCGTAGGTGGAAACACTGTGCCTTCTCCCACAACCAAGTTTAAAGACAACAAAGTTTTAGTAAACAAAAATGCAGCCAAAACACAGAAAATTGAACTATATGGAATCCGACAACAACCAACCATTCAACTGGATCGGTAAGAGGGGGCTGAGCCAGCAGTGGAGCAGGGTCAGGCAGGAAAGATCCCCCGACCCAGGCACGCAGGCAGGCGTGGGCAGATTCCCAGGTGTGGGGTAGCAACAGGCGGACCCAGTGAGGGTGCAAGGCGGCAGGCTGACTGCGGTCACACATTCAAGCACAGATAAACCAGTGAAGGAGTGAGCAGTGAGACAGACCTCGCAGGCCCCAGCAGCAGGAAGCAGCAGAGGGGACCACCATTGCCCCTCTCAGACCCCAGCCCCACATACAGCGTCACAACCCAGCAACTAAGTTGCTTCACCCTGGTGAACACCTAGGGCTCCTCTCCTCATCCGTAACAGGTGCAAACAGACCAAAATATGGCTCAAGAAGAACTCAAAGCCCCAGAGCCAGTAACTCTAAGCAACCAAGAAATAGCCAACTTATCAGATGCACAGTTCAAAACACTGGTGATCAGGATGCTCACAGAACTGGTCGATTTTAGGCACAAATTAGAGGAACAAATGAAGGCTAAACTAATTGAAATGAAGGGAAATGCACAGGAAAGCAATAGGGATGGAAAGGAAACTGGGACTCAAATTAAGGGAGTGGACCAGAAGGAAGAAAAAATGACCAAGCAGAAAAGAAGGAAGAAACAAGAATTCAAAAAAATGAGGAGAGGCTTAGGAACCTCCAGGACGTCTTTAAACATCTCAACATCTGAATTATAGGGGTACCAAAGGGGAAGAGGAACAGCCACGAGTGGAAAACTTATCTGAACAAATAATAAAGGAGAACTTCCCCAGTCTGGCAAAGGAAATAGACTTCCAGGAAATCCAGGAAGCTCAGAGAGTGCCAAAGAAGTTGGACCCAAGAAGGAACACACCAAGGCACATGGTAATTACATTAGCCAAGATTAAAATGAAGGAGAGAATCCTAGAAGCAGCAAGAGATAAGGGGACAGTCACCTACAAAGGAGTGCCCATCAGGCTGTCAGCTGATTTCTCAAAAGACACCTTACAGGCAAGAAGGAGCTGGAAAGAAGTATTCCAAGTCATGAAATCTAAAGACCTACATCCAAGATTGCTCTATCCAGCAAAGCTTTCATTTAGAATGGAAGGGCAGATAAAGTGCTTCTCAGATAAGGTCAAATTCAAGGAGTTTATCATCACGAAGCCCTTATTATATGAAATGCTAAAGGAACTTATCTAAGAAAAAGAAGATAAAAAATATGAACAGTGGTCCTGGCTGGTATAGCTCAGTGGATTGAGCACGGGCCTGCGAACCAGAGGATCGCGGTTCAATTCCCGGTCAGGGCACATGCCTGGGTTGCAGGCCACTCCCTGGCAGGGGACACACGATACATTGTGTGTCCTCGGCAGAGGCAACCATACATTGATATTTCTCTCCCTCTCTCCTTCCCTTCCCCTCTAAAGATAAATAAATAAAATATTTTAAAAAAATAAATAAATAAAATAAAAATGTTTAAAAAAAATATGAACAGTGAAAGGACAGCAAATTCACAGTTACTAACAACCACACCTAAAACAAAAGCAAACCAAGAGAATAGCTAGATCAGGAGCAGAACCATAGAAATGGAGATCACATGGAGGGTTAGCAACAGGGGAGTGGGAGGAGGAGAAGGGGGGAGAAGGTAAGAAAATAAGTAGCATAGACGGTAGGTAGAAAATAGATAGGGGGGAGGGCAAAATAGTATGGGAAATATAGAATCTAAAGAACTTGAGACATGTGGTCATAAACTAAAGGGGGGAATGGTGGGAGAGGGGTTGTGCAGGGTGGAGGGGAATGAAGGGGGGGAATAGAACAGCTGTAATGGCATAATCAATAAAATATATTAAAAAATAATAAAAATAAAAAACAAAGCTAACAAATCCTTAGATTATAATTTGCTCAATCAAATTGAATGTAAATTTTAATGTCTGACATTATGCTTTGCAGGTAAAAACATTGTAACATGTTTTATTACAGCTCTAATTTTAAATTGATAATATAGATTTGATAATCTTTCAGTATAGTAGATTTTACAAGTAATAATTTTATTTGTCTCTAGGAGTTATTATTTCACAATGTATACAAACAAATGAATAATTATGTTGTAAACATTAAACTAATGTAATTTTATGTTAACTATACTTCAGTTAAAAATGAACTCATTGATAAATAAAAACAAAGTTTTTCTTGGAAGTATAGCCATTTTAATCATTAGTGCTCTTATAAATACTTTGGAAAAAGTCACTATTTCCAGGCTGAAATTGACCATCTCTCTTTTAGAATTAAGTTTTTTATTCAGTACTATGTGACTCAGTCATGTTGTTTGTTCATTTGGTCCAGTATTTCCCCTCTGAAGCTTTACCAACATCTTGGGTTGAATGATTCTTGCTGTGGGGGCCTGTCCTGTACCTTACAGGGTATAGCAGCATCCCTGGCCTTCACCCAGGGTAGAGCTGCCAGATTACCCCTGACCCCTCACCTCTGAGTTGTGACAAGCAAAAATCTCTCCATACGTAGTCAAATGTCTCTTTAGGGGACAAAATCACACCTGGTTGACTAATTTATCCCATTGTTTTTAACTAACTGCTGTAGACAATTCTGTGCTTTTGTGGCACTCCAGTGATGGACACCCAGGTTGTTTCCAGCTCCTAGTGTCAACGGGACACGAGTTTAGCCCTGGCTGGATTTGCCTGGGGATGGCTGGTAGGTAGTGTTGGGTTCTTATCTTTGTGTAGAAAAGATTTCACAACATTGATCAGTTCTCCAGACATGCCCTTTCAGGATCATGGTCTCCACTGATTGGTCAGTGCCAGGTCCTTAGTCATTATAATTGGTCCTGGGGTCATCCACCTGGTTTTGCTGCTTTTCTGAGCCTGGAGCTGAAATACAACTGAGGCCTATATGTTATCTCTAAGGAGGCGACCCTCTGTATCTGGCTGTAAACTGCTCAGCCAGTTTCTTCAGCTTTCTGTCTCAGGTTCTCCATTTTATTTGCCAAGCAGGTTTCCTAGCTTCTTACTGTCCTGCTGCACCAGCCTCCACAAACAACACTGTGATGAGCATTCTCGTGCATGTCCCCTTATGTCCTGGGGGAGAGCCAATGGCCAGGCCCAGTTCTGAGTCCCTCCAGGTGACTGTAAGTAGAAGGGAGGGGTGAACACCAGGATGCAGAATCCTTGGGCACCACAGAACCGCTGTTGATTGCATTGTCTTTTGCCCCTTCATTAGGCTATGCTACGACCATGGCTTTATCCTCAGCTGCTTTGGAAGAAGAAGGAGTAGGCATTTTCTCTAGGGTTTAGCCCATTAGTATTAGGAGCATGGAGGTGGTGGATGGATTCCTAGCTGGACAGCCTGAACTTTTTTATTAACTTCTCAATATAACAAGGAGTTGTTAAAGGCACAGTCGGCAATTGTCCCCATGGAATATAGGGGAAAGGTAAGGGCGGGATTTTAGAAGCTCTTTTCCAACCTACACTCCACTGGACCTTGGGCTGTTCTCTGCCCCAGGCTACAGTCCTCTCTCCTATACCAACCACACCAGTTCTAGGCAACCTTTGGATTTTTCCTGCTTATTTCTGATCCTCACTTCTGGTTGATTCGGAGCAAGATGAAATGGCTGCCAGTTCTTATCCTCCATCTCTATGGCACTTCCAGTAAATTTTGGAGTTCATCCCCCCTTCCAGTCCCTATTGTCACTACTGAATTTCAGGCTTTTTAGACTTTTCATTGGACTCTTGTCATAGCTTCTGTCCATGCCTCCAAATCTCACTAACCGGGCACCAGAGTGATGCCAAATTAAAGTAAAGGGTAGCAATAGCTACCACCAAATGATAGTTCACCCTTATCATTTGGGGCACCCAAATTCACCCCAAATGATATGGGGCATTTAGGATGTAATGCTCCATATGGGGCATCCTAGTCACATTTCATCAGTCCTTAGACAATCCTACACAAATCGTTTTCTTAGTTCTTTTGACAGCCGGGTACAGAACACACTGTAGGGCACATGGCTGGTACGAGGCTGAGCTGAGACCTCTCCTTTGATACTAAAGACCAGACCCATTTTACTGTTTCAGAAATCTCCCTGCTTCTTGTTCAGGCTAACACGTTTCCGCTTCCTCCCATCACCTGTACCAGTGGCTCGCTAACTGGGGAAGCTCTCTGGGTTCCCTGGAGGTTCCTTAGGGTCTGTTATGGAGGCAAGTTGGGAAAGAGTTGCTGGTGGGCTTCTGGGCTGGCTTCTCGTACCCACGGGGCTTTTTGCTTTGCCTGTTTTGTCATTGGGCTTTTATGCAGGATGTTGAAGAAAGGGTTCTGCTGCTAAAACAAGTCTGAGAGCCACTGATTCCTGGGTCCAGCTTAAGCTGTGGCTGTTGCTACTGCTTCTGGTATTGTTCCCCTCCTCCTCTTTGCTTCCTCTCCTCCCCTCACCCCTTTCTCCTTTTCTACCTGAACACAATTGTTATAGTTTTAGTGTTTTTTATCATGGTAAAGTATATGTAACAAAAACTTACCATTTTAATACTTTTATTTAAAATTTTTTATTTATTGATTTTAGGAGGGGAGGAAGAGAGAGAGAAACATTGATTTGTTCCACTTATTTGTTCCATTCATTTGTTGTTCCACTTATTCATGCATTCATTGGTTCTTGTATGTGCTCCGCCTGACCAAGGATCGAACCCACAACCTTAGTGTATCAGGACTATGCTCTAACCAACTGACATACCCAGCCAGGGCCATTTTAACCATTTAAAAGGGTATAATTAGTGACATTAAGTATATTTAGAATGTTATGCAATCATCACCACTCTCCATTTCCAGAACTTACTCATCATCCCTAAGAGAAACTCTAAACCTGTTAAACACCAGTTCTGTATCCCCTTCTCCCCGTAGCTCCTGGTAACTAACATTCTGCTTTCTGCTCCTGTGAATGTGACTGTTCTAGACCTCTCCTGTAGAGGGAGTCATGCAATATTTGTTGTTTTGTGAGAGCTCAAGCTTCTCAACGTGAACTCAACTTCCTCTATCACTGGCCTTCTCCCCTCTGTGGGCTCATCTCCCAGCACATCCATCTCTCACGTGGCTCTCCACCTGCACAAGCCTTGGTTTCCTCACACACACCATAGTCTGCCCCATTACACCTGTTTTCTCTCCTTGAATGCTTTTGCTTTCAACCTCTCTCATAGCTGCTTTAAGACTCTTTGTAGACAGCACCATGACAGGCAGTCTTCCCTGACTCCTTTCTGTGACTCTTCTTATATGTCTTGGGTTGTGTGCCCTTCCTCTGTACCCTCCAGGTGTCTGTTCCTAACTCATTACATTTACCATGAAGTAAAAGGTGATTATCACTAGCCGGGGAGAATGCCTTATGGCCAGAGATGGTAGTTCATCTTTGACATATCTGTACTACTTTGTGCCTGGCATTGAACTGAAATGGTAGTAATTGATTTCTAGGAACAGTAAAAACCTATTTACAACCAGATTTAATAAATAAGATGTAGGAGTTAGGACTGAAATAAAATTAAGCTATTTCTGAAGAGGAGTTTTCAGAGATGTCTTGAAAGTAGCCACATCTGTGGAAGAAGTGGATTGCCTCCCAAGGTAACTATTTATGTATATAAGTTTTTGTAAGTTACTTAAAAAGTATAAAAAAACTTTCTTGTTATTTATTGAGGATTATCAAAGAAAATAAACCATTTCATCCAGGTGGATTTTATAGGTAACATACAACTCACTTTTTTAGATTTTAAAGTTTCCTTTTAAATCCAAATGAATGGGACTATTTATGTAATGGATTACTCACTTCTGTTAATTAATTTATTCAAAATTTTGGGTAACAGTTCTAAAGCACTTAGTTGGTTTGTATCAAACAACTTTATATTGTAGGCCAATCTAATCACTTACTCAATGGGTCCATTTGCAACTAATCCTGGAGATTTTACCCCCCCCCGCCCCCCAAAAAAAACATTATTTAAAAGTCTTCATGGTGCATTTAAGACAAATATGAGACTACTTGCATTTTAATAAACACATCACCTTTTCTTCATGATTCAGGATTACCACTGAGAAATTTATTCTGCTGAGTGGCAGTAATGCTTTTAGGGGCCATTGAAATGAATTATTTTTTTCTGACTTTTTTCTCACAGTTGTCACTAGTGATTTTTTCTGTTACTAAGCGTATCCCTGGAAGCCCGCATTCTTTCTAAATTATGGCCTTTAACCTGTTAACTGTAGACACCAGTTCCTTAGAATTGCTTGTACTGATGGCATTAATAGTCCCTGTATAAAGATTTAAAAATGATTTTTATTTTAATAAACTATAGAAATTTTTAGTCCACATATTTTAGGATATATATATATATATATTTTTGGATGGTTACAGGAATCTGTGTTAATTAAAGTCATCAGATGTGTCACAAATACTTGGTTATTTATGTTAATGATGCAGAGATAGGTTACGTGAAAAACAACAGCTAAGTCCCAAACATCTTTCTAGTCATTCCTTGGAAACCAGAGCATTTTAAGGACCAAATCCTTATTGAGAGCTTGAGGCTAGTATTTTGCTGTGATTTAGAGTTTCCCAAAGTAGTACTGGGATTAGCTTGCCCAGAGGTGTTTAGAACACTTCCTAAACTTTTCACAGTAGTATCAAGCCAGAGATAAAAATAAGCTGGCCCTGACTGGTGTGGCTCAGTGGGTTGGGGGTTAGAGGTAGTCTGTTTGAGTCCCAGGCAGGGACCATGCCTGGGTTGAGTGCCAGGCCCCCAGTTAGGGGTGTGCAAGGGACAGCCGGTCAATGTTTCGCTAACACATTGATGTTTCTCTTTCTCCTTCCCTTCCCCTCTTTCTTAAAAAAAAACAAGCCAACTTTCTTGAGTACACTTTACCTAGTGCTTCTAGGTCAACCTAGTATTCCAAGACCTCAGGGGAAATTAACTCATGTAATCTTTACAGTCATTTTCTGCAGGGTTATAACACTGTCATTGCCGGTCCCATTTGGCATGGAAGCTGAGGCAGATTAAGTAATTTTCCAGAGCAGGACTAGTCACACAGCAGTAAGAAACACAACCAGGTTTCTTCTTCTCCCCTCTGAGGCAGTCTTGGCCCCAGGACCTATATTCCTCACCATTGTGGCACCCTGTCTCTTGTGAGCTGGGCGGTGAGCCTGGGACAATTTACACTGCCTCCCACTGGCTTTTTGCTCTCAGCTGTTTGTATCTTCAGGGGTTCCAGAGAGTATATAAAGTCACAAGGATAAATGTAGCTCATCTTCCTGAAGCATCATTCATCTATTTTTTGAGACTCCTGTTGCACAGAAGTGGATTAATCATAGTCCCTAGCTCATGATACACTTTCATTGTAGGCCCATGAGTGGCTAAATTAAGTTTCTTTTTAATGCAGTAAGGTCCTGTAAATCACCATCAGTCCTAAAACCAGAATGGCCATGTACCTACTGGTCATTTCTTCCTCCCTCTCCTTCCTCCCCAATGAAAGATCATCACCATTCTGAATCCCCTTTCATTATTTCCTTGCTCCTGTTTTTGTCTGGTTTTTATACCTCTGTATTTTTAATATATCTTTATTATCATTTTTCCTTTATTAAAAGGGTATTATGCTTTTAATAAGTATGTAACCTATTGGGATGTATTCTGCCCACTATATCACGTTGCTGAGATTCATTTATATTGTTGCCTGATGCTGCAGAACACTCGTTTTGGCTCCATATAATATTCCTGTGCAATATACCACACTTTATGCATTCATTCTGTTGATGGGCGTCTGGGTTTTTTGCGGTTTTTGTTATATTGAATAGGACTTCTAGGAGCATTCTTTTACATGTCTTCTGTGGACATGTACAAGAGCTCCCTGTATACACACATATTCATATTGCATACATCTAGGAGAAAAAGAGCTGAATTGCAGGATGTGTGACTGTGCAGCTCCATAAAATAATGCCAAACAGCTCTTCCGAAGTGGTTGTACCCATCAGCCAATTATGAAACAAACATCTTTTCTAACACTGAGTGCTATCAATCTTTCACATTTTTGACCAATGCGTGTAAAAGAGTATTTCTGAATTTGCATACCCCTAATGACTATTGAAGTTAGGTCTCTATTATATTTACTGGCCTGTGTGTTTCCACTTCTGAGAAATAGCCGTATTACTTTGGGAAATAATATGCATTTTAAAGGTAACACCTGAGAGCTGAAAAAGCGGGGGCTGCATCCGGTTTCCCACTAATGCTCAGCTATTTCTCACCTAATAGGGCAGTTCAGTTGAAAAGTTCCGGAGTAGTTGAGTTAGCTGCGTTAAATTAGAGCAGCTAAAGCCGGCTGAGGAGGGGAGTGAGCTTTTCTGGTCTGAGGCCTGTGGAGTGCTGCCGAATGGCTAACCTGACTCACAGGAATCTCCCTTAGGCTGTTTCTCTTGCCGGCTGAGTCCCCAGGAACTTTCTCTGTCAGGCTTAGAGTCCTGTTTTCTTCTGGTTTCTGGGGGGTGTTTGATGAGTGTATTAGTTTGGTTGTTGGCAGAGAAATTCTTCGCACCACTGGCGCAGGCGAAAAAGAAGGTTTACTGCTTCACAGAATTCAAGGAGGATTAACGTGGCAAACCACAGAGAGCAGAGAAGCCACTGCAGCCAGGAACCCAAACCACACCAGATTCTCTACGTGCTTTGCTTTCACTGTTGAGTTCATTCTTCTGGCTGCAGACGAGTTGATTATCTTCATCAGAGGATTACATTTATTACAGCATAAACCACACAAAAAACAAACAAACAAAATCCTCAAGGTTTGATAATGTATTTTTGTTTTGATAATCCACAAGGAGGTTCACTTAAATATTACAATAGTTTAAAAAATAGCCCTTCAAAACATCCTGTTTGGCCTCCATAGGCAGGCTGTATTAGGAATTTAAAATGTTATAGGCATGAGCCTCAGCCGGGTAGCTCAGTTGGTTAGAGCATCATCCCAATAAACCAAAGTTGTAGGTTCAGCTCTGCAGTCAGGGTACAAAGAAGAATTAATCAATAAATGCATAAATAAGCAAAACAACAAATCCATGTTTCTCGCTTCCAAATCAATAACATTTTTAAAAAGTTTATGGACATGCCTTCTTGTCCGCCTGTTGAGAACAGGGTTCTTGCTCTTTTTGGCACTGTGCCAGACTGGGGTGGGTAGAGAGAGGGTTGTGTACCTGTCACAGGGTCATAGATTCTCATCATCCAGACTCTTGAAATAGTACACTCATTACCCAATACTAATCCCATCCTTCCCAGTCTACTCTTCCCCCATCTCCACACCCACCTTGTCAGCCATTCTGGAGCTCCTGTTCCTGATTTCTGGAGTGTGTTCACATTGGTGTCCCTCTTCGAATTTTCACAGAAGAATCTGTGGGGGAGGGAGGATCTAGAGCAGGGGTGTCAAACTCATTTTCACAGGGGGCCACATCACCCTCGCAGTTGCCTTCAAAGGGCCCAGTGTGGTTTTAAGGACTGTATAAATGTAAATAGTCCTTAACAATTAAGCAAGAGCTTGGCACTGCCTCCAGGTAGAAACAAGGTGCTGGTCCAGATAAAACAAGGTGGAGGGCTGGATTTGGCCTGTGGGCCTTGTCTTTGCCCGCTGTGGTCTAGAGATAGATCACAGGTTCTCCATGTATTGCTCACAGTTTAGCGTAGACCCTCCCTCCAGCTAGACTGTGGGACTCGAGTTTCTTTGACCTATATCCAAGGAGAATAGGTGATTTGAAAATGTTTCACTATTTTTCATTAACCCCATCAGAAATCAGAGGGTGAACTAGAAAGAAAAAAATAAAAGAAACAAAAAACAAAAAAATAAGGAAACTATCAGAAGACAGAGGGATAATATCATAAATAGATTGTATGTTCTCTCAATTTCATAAGGACACACTTGATTAAAATAATTAATTGTAGGACATATAATCAAATGAGTTTTGGTAGTCAGTGCCTGTTGTTGGAGATATAGGACAATTTGTATCAGTTGATTTCCCTGCATGGTATCTAATCCTTAGTGTTTTATATAACACACACACACACATACACACACACATACAAGGCCTGTCTAGAAAGTATACAGCCGTATACTGTGAAAAGCAGAGACATTTACTGAAGAACATACAAGAAACATTGTACGTAGGATGATGATGCCTCAGTCCTCTTCAAAGTAGGCACCTTGGGACCTCATACAGTTCTCTCAACTGCCATCAGCTGCCCCATTGTGTTTTCCTGAATCTCGTCAATGATCTAAATCTCTTCCCTCTCAAAGGTGATTTTAGTTTGGGGAAAAGCCAGAAATCACAGGCCACCAAATTTGGTTAGTGGGTAGTTTGAATCAAGTCATTAGCAGCTGTAGCACGATGTTCCTTCTGCTCTGTAATGCAGAAGCCAGAACGAATTTTGCCACAACACATTTTGTGCCCACATCCTGCATCAAAGTCTCAGGCACAGTAGTTTTGGAATCCCCAGATCAGCTTCTAATTCCCTCGTTGTCAGTTGCTGATCTTTGTAAATGGCAGCCTGTATACACTCAACATTCCTATGTGTTCTGCTTGTTGTAGGCCCTCCAGAACGTGGATCACTTTTAACAGATTCTCAACCATCTTTGAAGCATTTGTGCCACACTTTTATTTGTGATGCACTCATTATATCATCCCTGAAAGCCTTCTGAATCACCTGTATAGTTTCCACAGAGGAATGTTCAAGCTTAATGCAAAATTTGATGCAGATACATTGCTGTACTCACTCAGTCATTTTGAATGTGATGGCCACACAGTAAACATGCTCACTCATTGGTGTCTACTGCTCCCATTGACTAGTACGATGAAATTGTCATTATTCACACTTGCATATTCTGGTCCACTCTCCTTCATTGTCAGGTTACATCCATGTCGTGCAAACCGTTCTTATATTAACATGGCTGGACTTTTTCCCAACAGACCATGTGTGTGTATGTATATATGTATGTATGTATATATTTATTATGGAGGCAATGTGTAGAATGGGAAAAACATACTAATTTTCTGACCTCGGGCAAGTTATTCAACTTCTCTAAATGGCTGAAACTCTTGTGACTGGTACAGTTACAATTTCTATCTCAAACACTCAGCAAAGTGGAAGTAGAGGCAGCATTCCTCAACATAATAAAGGCCATATATGAGAGACCTACAGCCAACATCATACTCAATGGGCAAAAACTAAAAGTTTCCCCACTAAGATCAGGAACAAGACAAGGCTGTCCACTTTTACCACGTCCATTCAATATAGTATCAGAAGTCCTAGCCATAGCAATCAGACAAGAAAAGGAAATAAAAGGCATCCAAACTGGAAAGGAGGAAACAAACCTGTTATTGTTCGCAGATGACGTGATAGTGTACCTAGAAAATCCTATAGACTCCACCAAAAAACTGCTCAATGTAATAAATGAATTTGGAAAAACAGCAGGATACAAAGTTAATATTCAGAAATCAAAGGCATTTTTGTATACCAACAATGAAACATCAGAAACAGAAATCAGGGAAAAAATTCCATTTGATAGAGCAACAAGAAAAATAAAATACCTAGGAATAAACCTAACCAAGGAGGTAAAAGACCTGTACTCAGAAAACTACACAACACTGAAGAAAAAAATTAAGGAAGACACAAACAAATGTAAGCATGTACCTGGGTCATGGATTGGGAGATTTAACATAATCAAAATGTCCATTCTACCTAAAGTAATTTATAGATTCAATGCAATCCCTATTAAAGTACCAATGGCATATTTCACAGGTATAGAATTAATACTTCAAAAATATATATGGAATGATAAACAATCATGAATAGCTGCAGCAACTTTGAGAAAGAAGAGCAAAGTAGGAGGGATCACAATACCTGATATCAAACTGTATTACAAGGCCACTGTAATCAAAACAGCCTGGTACAGGCATAAGAACAGACACATGGACCAATGGAACAGAATAGAGAGCCCAGAAATAGCCCCAAGTCTCTATGGTCAATTAATATTTCACAAAGGGGGCAGAAGCATAAAATGGAGCAAAAATAGCCTCTTCAACAAATGGTGTTGGGAGAATTGGACAGCTACATGCAAAAAAACGAAACCTGAGCACCAACTTATACCTTATACAAAAATAAATTCAAGGTGGATAAAAGGATTAAATATAAGTCACGACACCATTAAAGTCCTAGAGGAGAACATAGGCAGGAAAATCTGAGATAATTCCACACAGTAATATTTTCACTGATATATCCCCTATCACAAGGGACATAAAGAATAAACAAATGGGATCTCATCAAAATAAAAAGCTTCTGCACAACTAAAGAAAACAGCATTAAAATGAAAAGGAAACCAATTGTATGGGAAAACATATTTGCCAATGACACCTCAGAAAAGGGTTTGATATCCAAAATATATAAAGAACTCACACGACTCCACTCTAAGAAGGCAAGCAACCAAATTGAAAACTGGGCAAAGACCTGAACAGACACCTCTCCAAGGAGGACATACAGAGGGTCCAGAGACATATGAAAAGATGCTCAGTATCACTAGCCATCAGAGAGATGCAAATTAAAACCACAGTGAGATACCACTTCACACCAGTCAGAATGCCATCGTAAACAAAGCAACAAACAACAAGTGTTGGAGAGGTTGTGAGGTAAAGGGAATACTAGGGCACTGTTAGTGGGATTGCAGACTGGTACAACCACTGTGGGAAATAGCATGGGATTTTCTAAAAACTAAAAATGGATCTGCCTTTTGACCTGGCAATTCTGCTAGGATTATATCCTAAGAACCCTGAAACACCAATCCAAAAGAACCTATGCACTCCAATGTTCATAGCAGCACAATTTACAATAGCCAAGTGCTGGAAGCAACCTAAGTGCTCATCAGTAAATGAATGGATCCAAACACTATGGTACATTTACACAATGGAATTCTATGCAGCAGAAAGAAAGAAGGAGCTCCTACCCTTCACAACAGCATGGATGCAATTGGAAAGTATTATGCTGAGTGAGATAAGCCAGGTGGTTAAAGACAAATACCATATGATCTCACCATTAACAGGAACATAATCAACAAACCAACCAACCAAGCAAACCATAACCAAAGATATTAAAATTGAGACCAGGCTAACAATGACCAGAGGGAGAGGGGAGGGGATAATGGGGACACGGGGTGAAGGGTTTACAGGAACAAGTATAAAGGACGTATGGAGAATAACAAGGCAGGGTGGAAACGGTGGGGCGGGGGGAGGTGGAGTTGGCTGGGCATGGTGGAGAAGGGTATGGGGGAAAGGCAGAAAACTATGCTTGAACAACAATGTAAAAAAAATAAATATTATGAAGGAGGAAAAAACAATTTCTATCTCTCAAGAGTTTTTGTGAGATTTAAGTGAAACAGCATACAGGGTGGGGCAAAAGTAGGTATATAGTTGTAAGTATGTTAAACACAGATTTTATTCTTATATTATTATTAATTATATTATTTTTCAATGCACAACTGTAAACCTACTTTTGTCCCACCCTGTATGTAAGCACATAATGTGGCACCTGGCACTGGTATTTTTATTAAGCCACCTCACTTTTGTTAGGATGATAAGAAAGGTGTTCAGAGCCCCTAACGGTACAAGTAGAGTACTTCCAATATAACAGTTATTTGGGGCCACACTGCTTGAGTTGCTCTCCAGGTTCTATCATTTGCTCCCTGTGTGTGTTATTGGGCAAGTTTTCTGTCATCTCTGTGCTTCAAGTTTCTTTACTTATAAATAGCAGTAATAATAGTACCTACATCATAGGATTGTTGGGAAGATTGAATGAATTAGGACTATAAAATTGTGAAATGTTTAGAACACTGCTTGGTACATAGTATGCACTCAGTGAGTGTAGGTATTATTATTGTTCATAACAATAGTCACAGTAATAATATGAATAGTAATAATAGTAACAGTAACCACATTAATGATAACAGTACCAGATATTGTGTCAATATGTATGTAAGGGAGGGGGCACAAAAATATCCATGACAGTTTCTGCTTTTTTAATCTACTAAATCAAACACAATAGACATATGAAACACTACAGGCAGCCCTGGCTGGTGTAGCTCAGTGGATTGAGCACAGGCCTGTGAACCAAAGGGTCACCGGTTCGGTTCCCAGTCTAGGGCACATGCCTGATTTTTGGGATAGGTCCCCAGCAGGGGGTGTGCAACAGGCAGCCACATATTGATGTTTCTCTTCCTTTCTTTCTCCCTCCCTTCCCCTCTCTAAAAAATAAATAAATAAAACTTTTTTTTAAAGAAAGAAGTACTGCAGGCAAAAAGTGGAAGGAAAGTGGAGAAAGAGGGTTACAATCTAAATGCCATAGAAATTGAGAGGTCATCCTTCGGAATTTTGGTACCTTTCCTATTATTTTTCTTTACACAATAGAGTTTTATTTGGATTTTAGTTCAGTGCTGCTATTTATTTACTATATGAATTTAGTTAAAAGACTTGGACTTTGGCAAAATGATACTTACATTTTAGTGTTACATGAAAATCCAATAAATTAATATATTAGGTCTGTCCAGAAAAAGTCCAGCCATTGTTAATATAGTGAGAACAGTTTGTGTGACATCGATGTAACCTGGCAGCCCAGAAAAGTGGACTGGAATGCACATGTGTGAACAATGATGACTTCACTGTACTAATCAGTGGGGACAGTAGACATCATTGAGAGAGCATGTGTACTGTGTGGCTGTCACATTCAAAATGACAGAGTGAGTAGAGCAATAAATCTGCATCAGATTTTGCATTCAGCTTGAACATTCTTCCATGGAAACTATTTGGATGATTCAGAAGGTGCAGCTATGGGCAACTGGTGATTGGCAGCTTCATCATAGCAATATGCTGTCTCGTGTATCATGTCTTGTGCAAAGTTTTTTGGCAAAATATCACATCACCGAGGTGACTCAGCACCTCTACAGACCAGTTTTGGTGCCCTGAGGCTTCTGGCTTTTCCCCAAACTAAAATTACCTGTGAAAGGGAAGAGATTTCAGACTGTTGATGAGATTCGGGAAAATACAACAGGGCCTCTGATGGCTATTGGGAGAACTGTGTGAGATCCCAAGGTGCCTACTTTGAAGGCAACTGAGGCATCATTGTCCTATGTACAATGTCACTTGTATCTTGTATCTCCTTCAGTAAATGTCTCTATTTTTCATAGTACATGGCTGGATACCTTCTGGACAGAACTTATACATAAGAATTTAGTTCAGTGACTGGCACTTACCTCTCTTTTATTGTGTAGAGGGTGAGTATTAATGTTTCCCCTATGTTCTTGATTACCGTAAGAGTCATGGAGGACACAACATATAAGGAAAAATGACAGGGTTTATGATTTTTACTTCTGTTGGCTTACCTAAAACTATTTTCATAGTTTCTGGTTTGTTGCATGTTTTTATTTTCCTCCCTGCGAACTGATGAGGGTCTTTTAATCCAGAATAGCTCCTGATCTGCTTTGACTGCAGCTCTTTAATAGATTCTGCTCATTTGATGAGATTATCTCATTACCAAGGAAATTCATTTAGATGAATGTACCTAGTTGTAGCTTTATGATTCAAGTAGTATTTAAAGTATCATAAGAATTGTTGGCGTAGTTTATTAGTTTCTATTGCTGGCATAACAAACTAACACACGTGTTGAGGCTTAAAACAACACAGATTTACTATTTTACAGTTCTTTAGGGCAGAGATTTGACACAAGTCCCTGGACTAAACTCAAGGCGTCAGCAGATTGTGTTCTTTCTGGAGGTATGGGGGGGTGAGGTTTCCTTGCCTTGCCAGCTCCTAGAGTCTGCCTGCATCCCCTGGCCTGTGCCCTTCCTCCACCTTCAAAGCCAGTCATGTATCTCTCTGACTATTTCTGCGGTCACATCTCCCTCTGACAACAGATTGGAATGGTGGTCTTTTAAATTGGGTTTACCTGGTTAATCTGGGATAACCTCCCCATTTCAAGGAACTTAACCACAATCACATCTGCAGAGTCCCTTTGCCATGTAGAAATTTCCCATGCTCAATACTTCTGACAAATGTGTGGGTTTTTCTTGCATCAGCCAATTCCCCAGCTCTCCAGACAAACTGAATATCTTGTGATTCGGTTATGACACTAATCACCTGGAGTTAGCACAGACTCCACAGGTTAAGGGCTCAGTCCCACAAGATTACCCTCCTACTCCCACAACTCCCATTCCAGACAGCAGTTCCGAGTCCCAGGGGGTCACCTCGTACTTCTGATCATCCAGGAGCCAAGACCAAGATATACTAATGTACATATACGTACCTACATATACTAATATGCATATATATATATGTATATATATATATCATAATATCACACCAGTTAAAGTGACCTATTCACAGGGGACTAAGACATGGACACTTTGGGGGAACCATGATTCTGCTTCCTACATTAGGTGATATAATCTAAAAATAGTTCCAATAAAAAAATAGCTTTACAACACAAAGACCACCTGGATACTGGTGAGAATGTAAGCAATAATTCACAATAATTCATGAAATGTTAAGGAAACCTTTGTCCTCTAACCCACAACCTTTTGTGCATGGTTTGTGTTTAATAGTCAACCCGAAAATGCTGCGCTCTTTTCCAGTTGTACCGCAGGTTTGCAAGGGACTGGGTGGCTGCTCATTCCTTTGCATGAGTTGTAGCTACCGGCTTCAGTCACGCTGGAGAAATGACAGCACTGTCCCTCTGCTGGGACAGCCCAGCAATTCCTATTCCCTTTCTCTTGGCCTGAACAACTTGTCTTCATTCTTAAGCCTCCATGAAATATCACTTCATGAGTAAAGCCTTTCATGAAATCTCAGATTGGGTTAGGTCCCGTCCTAATCGTTTCTTTACTGCTGCATTGTGAATTCCACGAAGGCTGGGCTCTGTTCACTATTTCTCTATATTCCCAGAGCTGACACAGTGTCAGGAATCTGCCAGGCACTAGATAAATATTTGCTGACTCGAATTGGGTACCATTAAGGGTCACTGTGGGTTGTAGAAGTTGCCTGTCAGTTTGGACTATTTTCACTAAGCAGGCAAAGAGAATCCCCACACATTCTGGTCCCTAGGTGGAAGTCTTAGACTGGTGTACTACTGCAAAGGTTACCCCTCTCCTGAAAAAAGACAGGTGTAAACTTGATCTGATCATTCCAGAGACAGATCAGCTCCCCTGGATAAGGCCGCAGTTTTCTAGGTGTTTTCTGTCCAGTGCATAGGTGTGGTTACCTTCAAATACCTCGAGTGGCTCTTCTTTTTCTCTCCACACTTGTGTGTGTGTATGTGTATGTGTGTGTGTGTGTGTGTGTGAGAGAGAGAGAGAATATGTGTGTTAAGTTTCAGTAGCCAATCAAGGCATTGAGTGCTGGCTCCTCAACCAGCATCCATTTGATTTTCTGTTTAACTCTAATTTTCTAGAGGATATGATATTGGTAGGTTTCCCTTATAGGCTGTAGGATGATACTGTGATGACTAATGTTGCCAGGTGTTGCAGAAGGTTGTATAATTCAGTAGTGTGAACAGTATTTATTAAACTGCTCTAAGTATTTTAGGATATATTTGCACACAAATTTTCAGGTAAAATGTAAAATAATTATAACTGATAACTGACTTAATTCTGTAAGAACTGAGTCTGTAGCTCTAGTGGAATATATTATATATTATACATATATGGGAAAATAATAATAAAGTCATATTGAATGATCACATAAAAGATCAGGCATTTATAAAAAGGGATGCATTAAAATCAGTCAACTTGTATTTTTGTACTTTTATCAATTTCATCAAATAGTTCATTAGAGGGGAAAAAAGCAAGGATATATGCTTTATTTTGAAATTATTTTAGCAGAATCTTGTTGGAGGGAGCATAGTGGGCTAGCAAATGCACTCTTCTTAGGGCCGGGAGCTTATTCTGCTGCTTTCGAACAATGTCAGTCAGTGACTCATTTCACCTCCCTCAGCCTCAGTTTCTTTCTAACCCCACAGCAGTGTCAAATGATCCAAAATCAAATAAGATAGGGTATAGAAAACTTTTTCTAAATTGCGAGGTACTATAAAAAACCATAAAGTAAGGTATTCGGATGGGATCCATTAGCGTGACTGTAATAAATAAATAATAGGTGATGATGGATGCCCCATTGGTAAGTCCAGGGAGCTTTACGCCAGCAGTTTGGAAACCTTGAATTGTCAACAGAGAATCCTAGGGGTCAAGGAGGTGGCAGGGGGAGGAAGAGGGAGAAAATAGAGGAAAGGTGAGCTGTGAATCTAAATTAGCACAGGATTCAAAATGAGGCATTAGGAAGTCTTCTAAAGTTCTTTGTGTTTTCTTCTGGTCCTTTCACTCCTGGTTCTTTTAAGAAAGAAAAATAGATTTCTCAACGTTAGAAAACTAGGTATGTACAAAACAGAGGAAAGCAAAACACAACAAAATGTCCTACAGTCCCACCCAAATTCTCTGTTAATTTTAAGACATTCACTTGGTCAGTTTGATCCATCAGTCAGTCTAGTCATTGACTTCTTACCCTTTCCACTCATATTCTTTGGCTCTAGGGCTTCTCTTGTTCTTGCAAAGTGAGAATAGAACAGAATGGTTACAGGAGCTAGCAGAGTTGGGAAGGCCCAGAAATTAAAGTTCATTTCGACTATCCTGATTTACCACGAAAGCGACTGAATGTAATCCTGTAGGTCACTCGCCGGATTTAGACCCACATTAAGCTTGCTCTTTTCTAAACTTTTCTTCTATTGTTAGAGAATACTGTGAAATTTGTTAGCTTTCCCTCCCTTCTAGTCAAGACATTCAAGATGACATATGGTGAAGAAAAGTAGAGAAAAAAATATCTTACTAATTTTAGAAGAGTCCTGTTCCATTTTTCTATAATGATAAATATAAGAAAATATAACGGGTATTATGATTTATGGGGCAATTTTTGGAAAAGCTTGTTCATTACTTCATGAACTGCCAGGCCATGGTCTTGGCAGAACTTCATGAACATGCTTCTAGAATTGTAAATAAGAAGGCTGACAGCTGAACCCCCCGATTCCTGTTTGGTTCTGTGTCTGGAATGTCACCCTCAGTTCACAATTTGGGGGTGACCAGGCTCTAGATAAAGTGGCTCTTGCTGTTTGAACTCACAATTTATACTTGAAAATAAATATATTAATTTATAATGAGAGTTTTTGCTGTTAAATTGGACAGCTGGTCACAGTAAGACCATCCCAGCCCCCCCGCCCCCCCCCCCAAAAAAAAAAACACAAACTACTTAGGAAATATAAGAACTGAAGTTGCTTGGTGAATCTAGAACAAGGACAAAAGGAATTACATATCCCCATCTCCTCATGATTCTATTACAGTCTTGGTATCTGCCTCACAAGCAGTTAAGATTGAACTGTCACTGTCACTGGGGACTTTTATTCCTATCTTACACTGGAGAAACTTGGCAGGTTTCCTTTTTCTAAAATTTATATTGCCCAGCAGGACAGACCCCATCACTCTGTCACTCTGTCCTGTTTCAATATGCATTGCAACTTATTTTGTATCTTCATTTTAAAATTAAGTGCTTTCTGGTGGTATTGGGTTGACAGTGTTTCTAGGTTACACCGTAGAGTGATTTCTTTTCGTAGTCCTGGGTAGTTCCACCTGCTGCAGACAGACTAATCAGGGTTTCAGAAAGGCCTCCTTCACCGTTGGCATTTTTTCACCTTTGCAGCCATTCAGAAGTTTATATAAAGAATTAATATGGACTCGCTGGAGGAACAAAGGCATTGATTCTGCCTTTCAGGAGCCTATAACCTACCTGGGAAACCTGAGGCGTATACCAAGTAGAATACAGTGTGAGGCATTTTGTATTAGATGAGCAACCTTCAAGGTTTTCCTCTACTATAACCCCATTTTATTATTTTTCTTCCAGGAATGATATATTTAGAAAGATCTCGCAACTCCTTTACATTGAAATTGTTAAGTAATGATGAATGTATTTTCTCTCTTTTACCTAATCACACACTAAAGCTTCTGAATGGCAAGAGAAATTACTACACTTGATTTGTGTAATTATATCTGAAAGCAAATAAATGTGATGTTTTGGTTTGTCTATACAACCTTATCATGGGTAAATGCAGGACTGCTATTAGACTTTTTAAATTATTTATTCATTATTTTTTCAGTTTTTAAATCCTCACCTGAGGATAGCTTATTGATTTTAGAAAGAAGGGAACAGAGGGAGGGAGGGAGGGAGGTAGGAGAGAAACATCCATGGTTGCCTCTCTTCTGTGCCCTGACTGGGGTCACTGAGTCCATAACCCAGGCACCTGTTCTGACCAGGCATCAAATCTTCTACCTTTCAGTTTATGGGGTGACACTCCAACCAACTGAGCCACACTGGCCAGCGCAGTTAGGCTTTAAAAATTTTTTTTTACTATGGGAATGTTCAAATAAAATTAGCAACTATTATGAATTGAGATGTACCAATTACCCAGTTTCAATAATCTCTGCTTCACTTCTTCTGAACTGTCTTAAAGTAAATCTCAGGTATCATATAATTTCATGCATAAATATTTCAGTATTAATCTCTAAAATATAAGGTTTTAAAAATAGTAATAATACCATTATTCTACCAAGGAATTAAAAATTATTTCTTAAATATCTAGTCCACGTTCAAATTTTCTCAATTATCACATAATTTTATAAATAGCTTATTCAAATGGTGAATAAAAGGGGGCTGCCTTAGGTTGCAGGCCAGTTCCCGGCAGGGGATACATGATACATTGTGTCTCCTCAGCAGAGGCAACCATACATTGACATTTCTCTCCCTCTCTCCTTCCCTTTCCCTCTAAAGATAAATAAATAAAATATTAAAAAAAAGAAGTAGCAGCAAGGTCTCAGTGGGGTGATGGAATGCTGATTTATGTTCCTAGAGAGACCTTTAAAAAAAGGGGGGGCTGCCTAGCAGATCTCACAGGTCAGAGGACTGAAATGTGGTGTGGTCATAGATTCCACCTGGGCAGGTCATGGTGGGCAGCCACACCCTGGCCCTGTAGCTTCCTTAGTTTTGTTTTGTTTTTTTCTATTTAGCTATTTCTTGTTTTATTTTCTTAAAGATCAAGAAACTGGTGAAGAGGAGGTAAAAATGATCTCAGGCCCACCTAATACAGATAGATTGATCAAAAATATTGACATCTGTTATTTGATGGGCCACTTTGCAAATCATCTGTACATTTTTCTAGCCTCTTTTTTTAAATATATTTTATTGATTATACCATTACAGTTGTTCTATTCCCCCCCTTCATTCCCCTCCACCCGCACCCTCCCTCCCCCACCCTTCTCCCCCCCTTAGTTTATAACCACGTGTCTCAAGTTCTTTAGGTTCTATATTTCCCCCACTATTCTCGCCCTCCCCCCTATTTTCTACCCACTGTCTATGCTATTTTCTGTGCCTTCTCCCCCCTTTTCCTCCTCCCACCTCCCTGTTTCTAACCCTCCATGTGTTCTTCATTTCTATGGTTCCACTCCTGATCTAGCTGTCCTCTTGGTTTGCTTTTGTTTTAGGTGTGGTTGTTAATAACTGTGTGTTTGCTGTCCTTTCACTGTTCATATTTTTCATCATCTCTTTCTTATATAAGTCCCTTTAGCATTTCATATAATAAGGGCTTGGTGATGATGAACTCCTTGAACTTGACCTTATCTGAGAAGCACTTTATCTGTCCTTCCATTCTAAATGAAAGTTTTGCTGGATAAAGCAATCTTGGCTGTAGGTCTTTGGATTTCATGACTTGGAATACTTCTTTCCAGCCCCTTCTTGCCTGTAAGGTCTCTTTTGAGAAATCCGCTGACAGTCTGATGGGTACTCCTTTGTAGGTGACTGTCCCCTTATCCCTTGCTGCTTCTAGGATTCTCTCCTTCATTTTAGTCTTGGCTAATGTAATTATGATGTGCCTTGGTGTGTTCCTTCTTGGGTCCAACTTCTTTGGCACTCTCTGAGCTTCCTGGATTTCCTGGAAGTCTATTTCCTTTGCCAGACTGGGGAAGTTCTCCTTTATTATTTGTTCAAATACGTTTTCCACTCGTGGCTGTTTCTTTCCCCCTTCTGGTACCCCTATAATCCGGATGTTGGAACGTTTAAAGATGTCCTGGAGGTTCCTAAGCCTCTCCTCATTTTTTTGAATTCTCATTTCTTCATTCCTTTCTGGTGGGATGTTTTGTTCTTCCTTCTGGTCCATTCCATTGATTTGAGTCCCAGTTTCCTTTCCATCACTATTGGTTTCCTGTGCATCTCCCTTCATTTCAATTAGTTTAGCCTTCATATGTTCCTCTAATTTGTGACTATGTTCCTCTAATTTGTGACTATAATCTACCAGTTCTGTGAGCATCCTGATAAACAGTGTCTTGAATTGTGCTTCTGAGAGGCTGGCAATTTCTCGGTCGCTTAGAGTTATTGGCTCTGGGACTTTGAGTTCTTTTCTTCTTGTGCCATCTTTTGGGCTGTTCATGCCTGTTACCTAGCAGGATTGGATCCCTAGGTGTTCACCAGGGTGGGGCAACCCAGGGTGGTGCTGGGTTGTGACGTTGTATGTGGGGGCGGGGTCAAAGAGGGACAATGGCTTCCCCTCTGCCGCCTGCCGCTGAGTCCCCCACCAGCGCCACAGCTACCACCGTCACCAGGCCCATGCGTTTCGTCCCACTGCACGCGAGTGTGCCACCGCCGTCAGCCCTCCACCGCTGGTGGGTTCGCCCCCTAGGGCCATCTCACTGTGCACGAATGTGCGACCAAGGTCAGTCTGCCCCACACCCCAACTGGTTCCGGGCTGCTTGTGCGCCTAGGTCGGGGGATCTGTCCTGCCCTGCTGGCTCCGCCTCTCTTACCGTCCCCGTTGAACGGTTCGTAGTTTTGGGACTTCTGTATAATTCCGTTTTCTGGTTTTTGGGTGTGTCCTTGTTCTCCAAACCTTTGTTGTATTCAGACTTGGTTGTGGGAGAAGGCACAGTGTTTCCACCTATGCCTCCATCTTGGTGGAAGTCCTCCTTAGTTTTGAAACTTCTCATTATTATCTTGTTGCCTACATATCAGCTCTATTTACTGTAAATGTTAAATATTAACTATCCTATATCCACCAGTCTAAAAGAAGTATGTATCTCTCTGTTTTACTTTTTATCCAGTCCGAGAGATCTCCCTGCTTTGCTCTCTGCCCTCTCCTTAATCTAGCACCAATGGATTTCATGCAGCCTTTCTTAGCTTTTCTCTTGACTCTAAATGTATAAAAATAACTGATAACATATTGTCATTCTCAGAAGGCTTTCCTCAATCTATTGAGATCTTGCTTCCTAAGTTATTGGTGTAAATAAACTCTTATAAAATTTTTCTATAGGTTTGGACTTTCATTGACAAAGTCATGATGCACAAGAGGCCCATGTATTTCAAGGTTATTACATCTATATCTCTTTTTTTCTGTAGGCTTCCCCTTATTCTTACAGTTTATTTTTGAGGAAATAGTCCATTTGTCATGTAGATTTTTCCACATTCTGAGCTTTGCTGATTGTATCTTTCTGGTGGGTTTCAAGTATTTCCTTCTCAGAATAATGTTTTTAAAGTCATAAAGTAAAATACATAGGATCATAATAGCAACCAATTACATCTATTAAACTATCAAAAACACATTATGATATGTTAATATATATGCTTTTTAAAAATCTTCTAAGGGTTTATAGTTTTAGTCTTACATTTAGGTTTTCCATTTATTTTGAATGCATTTTAATTTTTTTACTTTATTTTGAAAATTATTTTGTTGTTCAGTTATGGTTGTTTGCATTTCCCCCCCACAACTCTCCCTCACTGTAAGTGCTTCTTTTATTTAAACCCCCCCCCCCAAATTAAATAAGATCCGACAATGGGCCTTTAACTACCATGATTTTGGAGTACTGATGAATNTTCTTTTATTTAACCCCCCCCAAATTAAATAAGATCTGACAATGGGCCTTTAACTACCATGATTTTGGAGTACTGATGAATGTAAATGATATTTTGATTTCAGCAACAGTTGTTGCATGATACAAAAATATCTGTAAATTCTTTTGTAGCAAACTCATAGGTACTGCTAGTACTATTATGGTTTGTTGTCTATGTTCATAATTGAAGGGAATATTAAACTTCAGTAAATGTTACTGAAAATAAGGATCTATTTTTCCCATGTAAGTTCATCCATTCCCCAGAATATTCTCATGGACCATGGACCTATTACAAATCCTGTGGTCCTATATTTTTCTTTTTGGCAAGAATGTTTCACTGATACTGTGTACTGCTGTCACAAGGTATGCAATGCTTGCCTGTCTCTCTTTTTGTTACATTAGGATCTATTGGGGTTTATTACCTAGATTCATTATTTTAAAAATTTTTTAAATATTTTATTTATTTATTTTTAGAGAGAGGAAGAAGGGAAGGAGAAAGAGAGAGAAACATCATAGTGTGGTTGCCTCTCATGCACCTCACCCATAACCCAGGCGTGTGCCCTGACTGGGAATTGAACCGGCGACACTTTGGTTTGCACGCCGGCACTCAGCCCACTGAGCCACCCCAGCCAGAGCTAGATTCATTATTCTATTAGTGGTTGTAAAATGATATCCTATTTCTGTCATTTTATTTTTAGTTATAATCTACATACTTCTACAAAGACAAACTCTCTATCATCAATTTATTACCCTGAAGTATAATTTATATAGGAAGGGCAAGATAAATGTCTGCTTTTTTTTCCCTTTATTTACCAGTTTTCAAAATAACCTGTTGGTTCCCTGACATCCTTCAAAGATGACCAATGAGTTATTTTTTAAAAAGTTTAAGTATTGTTATGACACATGGTCATGAACTAAAGAGGGGAAATGTCGGTGGGAGGGGGTTTGTAGGGTGGAGGGGAATGAAGGGGGAGAAATGGGACAACTGTAATGGCATAATCAATAAAATATATTTTAAAGTTGTAAGTATTGCGATTAACGTGTGGATTTAAACGTATTGGAGGTGTTTCAGTCCATTGCAGTTGCTCTTACGGATGCTCCGAACATCTTTCTGTCCTGATCGCAGCCCTTCGTGGTGACAGGCGCTCCAGGCCCAGTTTGTCCTTTTCTCGCCCAGGTTTGAAATCACTCCGTGAGGAGCCCTAGTTCTTTTTAGTGCCGAGTGTAATTGAGTTGCCGTGTTCTAGGCACAGGAGTGTTCGTGATTGTTGGTTGGTCATTGTTTCAGGGCTTCACAGTGAACAAATGTAGGAAATCCACACTTACAAAAATATAAAATGTCTTCTGAGTTCATTCATTCAGTAAAATTCAGAACTATAGGGGTTTTTAACTTAACCTCTTTAATCTTACACCTTTTTTCCTGTATCAAAAATTAATATATTAATATAATTTTTTGCTTTATTCCACAACCTGAAAGTACTGCCAGTACCTTCTGCAAACAATTTAAGATATTTTACAATTCTTACACTATATTCTAGTAGGAATGTATTATTAAATTAGTGTGTTTTAAAGTCACCTGAAATAATTCCTCTTTATTTCATTTTACAGACTGACTTAAAATATACTTAAGTTTACTTTAAATTTTGTTTTTTTTTATTTTAGATGTGGCTTTTTAAAAAAATAATTTTTGTTTTATAATTATGTAAAATATTTACATGGCTCCAAAGACAAATATGTGAAACAAGATATATTTAGACATGCATGCCTTTTCCTTTGCTTTCTTTCCTGATCTATAGGTGACTTTAAAAAGTTTTTATTTTGTCTTTACATTTAACAATACTAACAAAGATGGGTAAATGTTAGTATCTCGTACCCATTTTTCCTCCATATTTGTTTATTTTTAAAGCATATCCTGCAGTCACTTTACAGCAGTGTGTACAAATATTTGTCTTGCTTTTTAAAGCTGCACAGTACTCCTTTTTGTTCATTAAACCAGTTCCCTACTAGTAAACATTTTTTTTTTCTTTAATTTTTTACTATTATAAATCGAGAAGTCTGCATGTATACCTTTTGTATTTTTGCCAAAGTATCTAAGGAATAGATTCCTAGGAGTAAAATTTAGAAATTTCGCCCCTCTCCACCACCCCCACAAGGATGGCATCATTCCGCATTCTTACCAGCAATGGTCAGCAGTACTGCTAAGCTTTTGGAAGGGTCAAAGACAGCTCTCGAGCAGCCAGTGGGTTTCTGTCACAGTTCCATGGGTCCCCAGAGTTCAGAGACCTCAGAATTGGAAGCCCAGCTTTGGAGCTGTGCTCCTGCAGGTTTGGTCCCAGGGGTGGCCCATGGATCCGCAGCACAGGCCTCCCCTGAGAGCTTGTCTGAAATGCAGAACCTTAGGCTTCTCTCCACCCACTGAATCAGAATACACAGTCTAACAGGACCCTCAGGTGGTTCCTGCCACGTTAAGATTTAAAAGCACTGGTCNTATAAATGGGGAAGTCTGCATGTATACCTTTTGTATTTTTGCCAAAGTATCTAAGGAATAGATTCCTAGGAGTAAAATTTAGAAATTTCGCCCCTCTCCACCACCCCCATAAGGATGGCATCATTCCGCATTCTCACCAGCAATGGTCAGCAGTACTGCTAAGCTTTTGGAAGGGTCAAAGACAGCTCTCGAGCAGCCAGTGGGTTTCCGTCACAGTTCCATGGGTCCCCAGAGTTCAGAGACCTCAGAATTGGAAGCCCAGCTTTGGAGCTGTGCTCCTGCAGGTTTGGTCCCAGGGGTGGCCCATGGATCCGCAGCACAGGCCTCCCCTGAGAGCTTGTCTGAAATGCAGAACCTTAGGCTTCTCTCCACCCACTGAATCAGAATACACAGTCTAACAGGACCCTCAGGTGGTTCCTGCCACGTTAAGATTTAAAAGCACTGGTCTAGAGCTGTGTACCCACCAGCCATGTGTGGCCATTTAGGTGAAAATGAATTACAGCGGAGTAAAGGGGAAAATGTACTTCCTCATTCACCCTGCTAGCCACATTTCAAGTGCACAGGAGCCGCTTCTCCAATGTTTTGGTCACCACAGTAACTTCTAGCGCGCGATGCTGGCGGTGGCTACACTGTCCAATATGGTTATAGGCTGTAGCCACCTGTGGCTTATTTACTTTAAATTTCAATGACATACATTTAAGAATTCACATTATCTCTATTTCAAGTGCTTGATTGCTACATAACTAGTAGCTACTGTATTGGATGGTGTAGCTATGAAACATTTCCGCCATTGCAGGAAGTTCTATTGGATAGTACTGGTCACGATGTTTCCAAAGGCTGGGTGAACCAGAGGAAGAAAGGAAAGAAAATTCACTGAGTGTTTAAGGTGGTAAGCACTTTTACATAGGTTACACCAATTAGTCTTTAAACCTGTACAAGTGGTGTTAACACCCATTAAAACACAGCAAAACAAAGTTTCTGAGAGGCTACCTAATGTATCCAACTCATAACACCAGTGAGAGATGGAGTTACTCTAAATCAAAGTCTAACGTACTTTTCACTATGTTCAGAAGGAATACCCCTTTCCCAAGGGCTGTATCTGGGGTGCAATCTCTATAGCCTTTTACAAAACAAAACCAAAAATGATGCAGACCGCTGTTTGCACTTGCCTGCTCCTGTTTCTTATCTGTCATGTTTCAAATTTGATTTAGGTCCCTGTTTTATCTGACTCCTGAGCTCGTCTTTCTTCTGCTGTGACTGCCCTGAGTTCACTTCTATCAGGGTCTCCTACCTTGCATCTTAATGTTATGGTGTCTCAATAATTTATTGCAGCATTTATTCATAATTTAATACACATTTACTGAGCACCTATTGTAAATAAGATCTAACTCAGTGGGGGAAAGAACCCATAAAAATCTCCTTTTCTTACTTGCCTTCCTTTTAAGGTAATAATACTTACACAGTAGTACATTTTCTATTCTTTGAAATCTGACTTTTTTGTCCACTTTGAGTGGACGTCTTAGTACATCAGAGTGTGAGTTCTTCAAATGGCTAGTTAGCTATTTACACTAATTAGAATTAGGTGATACACTAATGGCTAAATTTTTGAACCATAGAAATGTAGATATGGAAAGAATATGGTCAACCAGGCTGCTACTCACTTTGGGAAGAAAAACTATTTATTTGTTTTCTAGCTTGCTTCTAATATGATTTAAAATGCTCCAGTAATAGACAGTAGGTAATCTATGTGCTAAATATGAGGATTTGCTCTAAATGAATATTTCTTTTCAGATTTGTAATAGGATTTTTATAGAAGTGCTGAAGTTATTATTCTGTACTAGGTATTTACAGGTGGCGGATGTAATGAATTTTAAAATCTCCCCTAAGAAGCTGTGTTCTGTAGAAGTCTTTTAGCTCTGCTGCTAAATCCTACCTTTAGCTGACAGTGTGCCATCTAGCAGCACAGGTTTATTGACACATAATGTAAAGAAAAATGTGTGATTTGCATTCAAACGATGTTATTTTATCAGTCCTTTGGAACACTTTCTTTCTTCAAATAAAAGGGAAAGAATAATTCAGCAGTTTGCCATCCTTCTTGTATATTGGATTCATTCAGGAGACTTTTTAAAAATAGGCTAATATTTGGACCCCACTTCCTGAGAATCTGATTCAGTTGGTTTGGGCTAGTCTGGATGTCATTTTTTTTTTCTTTTTAAGCCTTCAATGATTATTTAGTGTATGCCCAATTAAAGGACTGCCGGTCTGACTTGATGTTGCAAATGAAGAAGAACTAAAGAAATGAATCAACTCCATCATTGTGTCTCATATATTTTATGTAAAACTAGTGTTTGCATTAGGCAAAACTCCTTATTATAGCCTTTCTTTCATTTTGGAATCTTTCTGGGAATTGTTCACATTGCTGGTCTGTGATCAAGGGCCTTTAGGTTTCCGGAAAGGAAGTCATGGAGGAAATAAAATGCCTTAAAAATACTTTTTTTTCAGTCTGTCAATTCATACAATATATCCAAATAGTAAAGTAGTCAGAAGTGACCTTACTCAGCTTATCCCCTACCTGTTTTCTGAAATTTGCCCCAATGATCCACAACTCTCCCTTCTGCTTTCCCCTGGCCTGGCTCCCACACTGTGAAGCCACCTTGGAAAATGCGTCTTGGAGTTGCACCATATCCTGCCTTTGAAGTGCATTTCAGTGGTGGTTCCATTTGAAAAAAACAGTGACAGGATATATATCCCACAGCTAGACGCACATTGTTCCTGGCAGCTTCCTTTAGAAAGGAACAGGTTTTGTTATGGTATAAAGAACCCCTGGGTTCAGTTCACAATTCACATGAACTAGGACCTTGTGATGAAGTGCAAATACTTAAATATGAAACCATAAGTAACAAAAATTGTTTCAAGGCCTTTGCTGTCTCTCTCTACAAGTCTGTTTTTCCTCTTCTTTCTCCTTTTGTTCAGCCTCCACCCCCCTCAGCCCTTTCTGCCTCCCTCCCTTCCTCCCTCCCTCCCTCCCTCCCTCTCTCTCTTGTTCTTCCATTATAGATGAGGTCATTATGATTTGGAGCCAAGAGAAGTACATTCCTGTAACTTTAAATATCCATACTCAATTTGTGACTCTCTCTCTTATTTTTTAGAAGATGGTTATACTTTACAGTTGGAAGACAGCTTGCTTAGGTGTGCTGTGTTAGAATGCACATATGAGCTGAACTGGAGGAATTTTGTCAATTTGTGAACAGGGCTCAGTGCTTCCACACTTCTTATTCTCACGTAGTTCAAATTTATAATTGCTTCCAAGTCCATTATGGGATGTGAAAAATGTTCTGAATTCGATTAGGTTATCGGCCACTTGATTAGCTTTACAGCAACCTGGAGTTTGGACAGCCAGCTCGTCCCCTGCTGCACAGGAAAGCAGCGTTAGTGGTGGGAGAGAAGTCAGGCTAGAACCCTCTCCGGATAGTGAGGTGGGCTGCAAGGATCCTTTGAAGAAGGGGTTTAATAATATGAGCTCTGTCATAAAATCATAATGGAGAAGTGAAGGAGGGTAAATTAGAGGGGTGTTTGGAGGAAAGAGAGCGAGGAGAAAAAGACACAGAAGCTAAGACTATATCAGCTGCTCCANCTGGAGTTTGGACAGCCAGCTCATCCCCTGCTGCACAGGAAAGCAGCGTTAGTGGTGGGAGAGAAGTCAGGCTAGAACCCTCTCTGGATAGTGAGGTGGGTTGCAAGGATCCTTTGAAGAAGGGGTTTAATAATATGAGCTCTGTCATAAAATCATAATGGAGAAGTGAAGGAGGGTAAATTAGAGGGGTGTTTGGAGGAAAGAGAGCGAGGAGAAAAAGACACAGAAGCTAAGACTATATCAGCTGCTCCATTATTGTCCCAAGACCATGCGCTGCGGTGGGACAGCAGATGTCTAATGGCATCAACTCTGCTTCTGTGTGGTCTTCAGCGAAGCACTCCCCTCTTCTGGGCCACAGTTCCTTCACCTAAAAAAGTGGGCATTGGCACCAAAGTGTTGCAATTCCGAGACTTTCTTCCAGACATAAGCTTTCTGTAAGTTAATTTGAACTCCCTGAGTTCTTAGCTAGTCTCTTAATAGCTAAGAGTGCTGTGTGGCTCTGCCTTTGACTAACTGTATGACTGTGGGCGAGTTATGAAGCCTCTCTGAGTCCCCTGTTCCCCACCTGTGACAGGTGTAGTCAGACTCCTTTCCTCAGGGTTGTTGTGAGAGTCATGCTGGAAGTGTGTGCTCTGATGGTACCACTTGATTGTGAAATACAGAAAAGTTGGAACCATGTACTTGGCCAGGTACCCTTCACCACAGGTTTCCTGGAGGAAGTGGGTGGCTAAGGACAATAACACTTGTGCCCCTAAAATAACTTTTTCATTCTCTGGCTTTGGCTCTGTAGACTCCTAGTCTACAGGGACATGTGGTGAATTTTTGCCTGGGATAGGGCAGCCAAAAACCCAGAATCCGTGCCTTCTTCTGGAAGAAGTGAGCACAGAGGCAGCGGTAGTGAACTGGATCCAGGCTGCCCCGGCAGCCTGTGATGGGGGAGAGTGTCCTTAACAACTGCTGCCTCTGTGGGAGCCAGGTGTTAGCCCTTTGCTCACCTGGGCACACATTTCCTTCCCTAGCCTAATGTCTACATCTGGCCAGTTTGTGATATTGTTCCTCCTGCTTGAAGGGTGGACGTTTTCAGCTCCTTCCTTTTGAAGAGTAAACTAAATGAAGTAATATAACCTTTAAAAAGTTGTCTAGCAAAACAAGTAAAATTGAAGATGCTTATGCCCTCAGACCAATAATTCCACTCTTAGATATATCTTTAAAGCAAATGATTCCTTTAAACTTCCCATGGTATGAATTGCAAGTCATAACATTTGTAGGTGCTCTTGAGTCCCCAGCCTCCAGCAGGTGGGCCTGCTGTGGTCCCCAGAAGGCCATCCTGAGTGCCCAGGGGACTGCTGCTTAGCACATCAGTAACCCATCCATACCAGTTTGTTAAAAACCACAAAAACTCTTAGATATGTACATCAGGAGACATAAGCCAGAATGTTTGTAGAGGCATTATTTATAAGAACAAAAAATTTGAAAAAAATTGGAATACAACATAAATATCGACAAGGAATGAATAAAGTGTGATGTGTCATGTGGAAAGGAATGAAGTAGAGCTAAAGTATCACTTTAGAAAAATCTCTCCAACAATGTTGATCAAAACAGCCAGTTGCAAAAGTACACGTGTATTATGATACTGTTTCTATAAAATTTAAAAACAAAGCAATGTTACTTATGATTTAGAGATCCTCATATAAATATTAAATTATATGGAAACCCATGGAATGATAGATGCCAAGTTCTGGAAAGTAGTTGCCTCAGGAGGGCTAAGAGGTTGGGACAAACACAAAGGGGATATGTTGATGTTGCCAATATTTTATTTCTTTGTTTAAATTATATTTTACTGATTGTGCTAATACAGTTGTCCTGATTTTTCTGCCTTGGCACCCCCCCACCCCCAACACCCAGCACACTCCCTCAGGCAATCCCTACACCATTGTTCATGTCCATGGGTCTTGGGTATAAGTTCTCTGGCCTCTCTGTTTCCTATACCGCACTTTACATCCCTGTGGCTATTCTGTAACTACCCATTTGTACTTTTAATCCCCTTGCCTCTTCACTCATTCTCCTCCTCCCCCCTCCCGTCTGTCTGGTAACATACTTCTGGTAACTAACTTCTCTTGCTGCTTTTAAGTTTCTCTCTTTATCTTTTTTTAAAGATGTTATTTATTTATTTATTTATCTGTAGAGAGGAAGGGAAGGAGAGAAGGAGAGAAACACCAATGTATGGTTGCCTCTTGTGAGTTCCCTGCTAAGAACTGGCCTGCAACCCAGGCATGTGCCCTGACTGGGAATCGAACCTCGATCGTGTGGTTCGCAGGCCCACGCATAATCCACTGAGCTACACCAGCCAGGGCCTATCTCTCTTTATCTTTAACCTTTGGCATTTTAATTATGGTTTGTCTTGCAGTGGGCCTCTTTGTATCCATCTTATTTGGGACTCTGTGTGCTTCCTGGACTTGCATGTCTATTTCCTTCAGCAAATTAGGGAAGTTTTCTTTCATTATTTTTTCAAATAGATTTTTAATTTCTTGCTTTCTTTTCTCCTTCTGGCACTCCTCTGATGCAAATGTTATAAGGCTTGAAGTTGTCCTACAGGCTGCTTACACTGTCTTCATTTTGGGAGGTTTTTTTCTTGTTGTTCCAGTTGGTTGTTTTTTGTTTTCTTATGTTCCAAATCATTGATTTGATTCTTGGTTTCATCCATTCCACTGTTGTTTGCCTATAAATTGCTCTTTATTTCAATTAGTGTATCCTTCATTTCTGACTGGATCTTTTTTATGCTGTTGACGTTCTCACTAAGTTCCTTGAGCATCCTTATAACCAGTGTTTTGAACTCTGCATCTAATAGATTGCTTATTACCTCCCTTGTGTTTAGTTCTTTTTCTGGAATTTTGATCTGTTCTTTCATTTGGGCCATGTTTCTTTGTCTTCTCATTTTGGCAGCCTCCCTGTGTTTGTTCCTATGTATTAGGAAGAGCTGCTATGACTCAGTGTCTTGGTAGTGTAGCCTAATGTAGTAGGTGTCCTGTAGGACCAGTGGCACAGCCTCTTCTGTCATCCAAGCTGGGTGTTCAAGGTGCACCCTTTGTGAAGGCTGAGTACACCCTCCTCTTGTAGCTGAGTCTTGGTTGCTGTTGGCAGATCAGTGGGAGGGATCTACCCAGTCCAGTCAGCTGCAAAGTTTGGCTGTGACCACTTACCACCAATCTCTGCCCTTCATGGAGGGCAGGGGCAGGGTTGCGGTGCTCTGACATTCTCTGTAGATGTCCACTGGGTGCACTGTCCCTGTTTTTTTTCTGGTGGTGTGGGCCAGAGTCAGCCTGTCTGAGCTCTAAAGCAATCTGAGATGGCTGCTACTGTGCTGGCCTTGGAGATTCCCAGGCAAACTGAAGCTCTGAATCTAGGCTTGCTGCTGCTGCCAGTGCCGGGGCCTTGGGCTCACTGAGGCCAGCTGCTGCTTGTTTGAGAGGATTTAGGAAGTTTCCAATCTCGATCCAAGACGAGCCATTTGTATGGAAAAGCAGCTTGGGCCCCAAAATTGGGTGGGGCAGAGTCTCTGGGGATCTCCAAGGCAGGTCAAATAGTGTTAGCCAGGTTGATGGAGTCTCAGATATAGCACCAGCTTGCTCTGTGGAGGGAGCGTTTAGAAAAGGAACAATGACCTCTGCTCACCTTTATATCTGACACTTCAGTTTCTGCCTGTATGCCACTGGTGCCTTTCAAGCTGCTACCCCAACACTGGAGTTCAGAGGGAGTGAGTCTGAGTAGGTGAATCCGTGTGTGGGCTCTTTAAGAGGAACTGCTTGGGGCTCCAGAAGTTTCTTCCACAGACTCAATCCTTGCTGGTTTTTGCAGATAGAAATTATGGGGACTTACCTTCCTGGCACTGGAAGCCTGGGCTGCATGCGGAGCTTGGTACAAGGCTGGGACTCCTTGCTTTTGCAATATCACTCCTGAGTTTTTATTCACCACACATGGGTGAGGGACCAGCCCCATTCTGTGTCTGTGCCCCTCCTACCAGTCTGGATGCATGTGGTTTCTTTAATTCTGTAGTTGTCTGACTTCTATTCAACTTGATTTCTGATGGTTCCGAGTGATGTTTGTTCTATGTTTTAATTGTAATGTTGATGTGGTTGTGTGAAGAGATGAGCCATGTCTGCCTATGTTGCCATTTTGACCAGAGGTCAACAATATTTTATTTCTTAAGCTGCCTGGTTGTGTTGCCATCCTTTAAGGCCAGGCAGGTTCATGGTATTTGTGCAGATGGAAAAATATTCACAGAGCCGTTGAGATGTCTGGCATGCCTTTATTCATGGGCAGGCAAGTCACGCATGCTGCAAGCTGTGTGTCTGTCTGCATGTCTCATGTCATGGTCCTTGCTCCCCAACGTGGCACCCATCCCCTTGTGCGTCTCTTGTCATCATGGCCCCCAGCAGGGAGTCTTTACCTGTTTAAGTACTAGAGGGGAACAAAGCCGGAAAACTGCCAGAACATTACATAACGTAACATAATTCTGTGCATGCAAGCCCACTTTATATTATAGGAACAGTTTATCGGACCCCGTCTCAAGGCTATGAGAACGCTAGTTATCAGGCCCCTCCAAGGCTATGTATGGGAACACTGCTCCCTAGTTACCCAGACACCTGGGTGAGGAAGCCAGGCTGCCTCCACTTACCCTATAATCCACCCCAATGGGTTCCTCACCTTATAGTCTATGCAAGGAAATTTTCTGCAAAGGTCCCTTGGTGGGAGGGCAGAGCCCTGCACCCATAACCCACAACAGCAGTACAGGCTACACTGACTACAGCAACAAGCAAGCAAATCAAGGGCTGCCGCAGCACAGTACAAGCTTCAACAGCATGCAGCCCAAACCAGGTAATCAGGCTGCCCCCAGGTACAACGGCCAGTCCAATTCCCGTGCAAGTAAGGCCACTCATGTGGGCCACCCACCCAGAGGGTCCCAGTGGGAACAGCAGCCCACGCGCCATTCTGTGCCTCCCAGCAATGTCCAGGAATATGGGTCTGACACAGACCTGTCAGAGTCCAGCCCGCCTGGGCTTGTCCTTTGGAGTTCTCAATGCAACAGCGTGCTGGTCCAGCCAGCTCCACGGCCTCAGCTGTAGGCCATCCCGAGCCATCCCATACAGAGTAGTTGCTTAACACCCTGGGCTGGTCATACCACTGCTTGGCCCCAGCATAGATGTCAGTCCAGGGAGCATTCCACAAGGGATGTTTGCTGTTCCACTGGTTTGGAAGCCAAGTCAAATTTGAGACAGAAACAGGAGAGATGCACCATGGGAAGTCAGTCAACGTGCTCAGGGAGAGTTCAGTGCAGACCCAGCATGCTGATTGGTCAGCCACTAAGGCATAGGTATGAACCCAGTCCACTAAGGTGTTACCTTGCACTCTAAGGGAGAAAAGACAGAGCAGTTATAGGTACCAGTAAAGGCAAGTCACGACTCTCTGGCAATATACAAGTCAGCTTCTGGTCAGCCGATAAGACAATCGCTGGCAGAGAAATCTTCCCGCACATGAACACCAGACCTTTTGTGCCTCAACTGGGGGCTATTGCTTACTTGCAATAACAGGGGAGAACTCATAATGGGCCATACGGGTATCACCAAGGTGCCACAAAGAAGCATTTTGTGGTCTGCTGGTCCTGAATATGTCACCTTTAAGACGGGGGGCCAAGTCCCAATCACCCAGGGCACTATTTGTAAGTTTCTCTACACCCCTTGGCCTGAAGGGGCAAAAGAGCCACCCAGCGCATGGGCGGAGGGGGGGTGCTTTGGTTTCCTAAGGCCACTCCAGGCCCTCACCCCAGGCCCCCCGGAGCAGGCAGGAGAACATTCCCCTGTTTCCCCGTGCCTGGTTTCAGCAGGGCATCTTTACTCTGTACCTGTGGCTGAGTAGGAGCACCAGTCCAGTGGAGCAGTGTTTCCACCACAGCTGGGCACCCCCTCCGACTTCTCTCATTTAGAGTCTGGAGGATGGTCCATTAGTGTTTTGTCCAACCCCTCAGAGTAGGGGTGGCAGCTGCAGCTCGCTGACCCTGCTTTAAGAAGCCATTGTACCATTCAGTCATTCCAGCAGCTTGGGGATGATAGGTCACGTGGAACTTCCAGTCAGTCTGCATGTCTTGGGCCCACTGTTGTACCAAGGCCCCAGTAAAATGCATCCCCTGATCACTTTCAATGATCAGGGGTCGCCCATAAGCAGCACATAAGTGCCCCAGTGCAGCAACCACTGCTTTCTGATCTGGGTGCCATGCGGAATAAGCAGCTAAAAGTCCTGTGGCTGTGTCCACACCTGTGATAGCATGCTTACACCCCTCTGAACTAGGTAGGAGCCCAGTTACCTCCACCTGCCACCAGGTCGGCAGTACCGTCCCCGCACTATCTGTACAGAAGTTCCCACAGGCCTTCGGGGATGGTCTCACGAGCAGACAGGTCTCACACACTTCTTATGCCTCTGGTAAGGTGACAAGTAACCCCCAAGTTTCCATAGTGGACCACATGGTCTTCTGCCCAGCATGTAAGAGGCGACAGTGTACCCACTGGGCTGCTTCCCTTCCTGAGGGACTGGCAGGTACCCTTTCTAGCCACCACAGCTTGGCTGGAGTGTCAGCCTCATCATTCCCAGGGGAGGCAAGAGGTGCCTGCCCAGTAACATGATATACAGCAATTCATTTCCGGTGGCCTAACTGTCACAAGTCTTTGCCCAAAGCCTGTCCCCACAATGGTCTATGCATAACCATCCATTTATTTGTGTGCCAGGTAATCCATAATGTTAGCCCCCAGTATACTGCCCCACTATCCGTGCCAATGGTCGGGGGTGGGGCTTCCTTGACCGCCACGAGCCATGTGGGTCAGAGTTCCGCCCACTGGCTACTCTGTCCCACACTAGTGTCAGACCAGATCGTCTCTGTCTCTGGTTGGACTGCCACAGCCGTCCACACAGCAGGCTGGCCCCTGCTGGCCCCGTCAGTGTACCATGCATGAGGGAATAGGTGCCTCCCCTTCCCGGAAGGGGCTATTTTCTACCTCCTCTGTAGGGACAGGAACAGTGGATTTCTCATCTACCTAAATAACTGGACCTAACACTTCCTGTAGCTCAGCCCACAAAGGGCTAGTGGACAGAGTACTCCTTTGCTGCAGATAACCCCCCCACTTAGCCAGCCTGGGCATCTGAGCCGTCCCACTATGAGGCTTGGCCACCCAGTCCTGGACCTACCCTGCAATGGGATGTGTGGCCCTAACTGTCATGAGGGCAGTTCCTGTTATGGCCTCAGTGGCCAACAGGGCAGCATATGCAGCAGCCAACTGCTTTTCCATCAAGAGTACCGTACCTCTGCATAGTTGGGACCAGAAACCCAAGGGGTGATGTAGCCATTCCAATCACTGCCACAAACCCCATCTAAAGCCTTCCTGTGTCACATGCACATCTAGCTCACAGGGTCCAGCAGAATATTTTCTTCCTCTTCTTGGAAGATTGGGACGGCCAAATGGTCCTTTAGACGCACAGGACAGGCCTTTCTGGTCACACCCCTGGGGTTTGGATGGATAATTTAGGCCTGCACCCGACGCCGGTGTGTGGGCACTAGGAGCGCACTTGCGGAGCACCAGTGCACGACCCCCACCCCCTACCCCCCCGCCCCACCGTGGGTGCCGGTTGTTGGCACTGCTTGTTGGCACCGCTACTGCATCCCTTCAGGTGACTGGGCCACTGTTTCTGCGACTCCAGTGACAGCCATCTCTGTGGCTCTAGGTGTCGCTGTCGTCTTCCAGGACCTCTCTGACAGGTGCTGGACTCCAGGGTCACTGCTGCCACCACAGCTCTGTGGCCCACTCCCTCTCAGTGAGCTTTTTGGGTGCCAGCACCTGCTTCCCTATCTTGTGCCAGCTCCAGCCTGCTTTCTCACAGCCTCCCAGCTCGCTCCGCCAGCTCTGACAACTTCCACCGCTGCCCCTCCTCCTGGAACACTGCTGCAAAGCTCAGCTCTGAGCACCCAGCCTTGACCCACAGGCACAGCAGCCCACACTGCTCACCCGCAGGGGTCCCTGCCTCTTCTGACCTGCCTGCTGGGAGCAGAGCTTTCTGGGTGCTGGCACCAGAGCACTCAGCCCCGGCCTGCCCTTTGGCCAGTCACTCTCACCACTGTGTTCCACGTCTGTGTGGGGCAGGGAGGGAGGGGGATGCCCAGACCCAAACTTCCTCCAGCAGCCTTAAGCTGCTGAGAACTCAGTTCTCAGCCTCAGAGAACTCAGTTCCTTTTCCCCTCACCCTTTCCCCCTGAATCACTCACTGTGAGTGGGGAGGGGACTGCAGCAGCTCAGCTGCTCAGAGGCTTTTTACCAGGGCACAGACTCAAGCCTTCAAGGCCTTTTTCCTCTCTGCCCCTGTGTTCTACTTCACAGAGGTGAGAAGTGCAGCCTCCTCTTCAGCCTTCAGGGCTTCTGCTCCCTCTCAGGGCTCTTGGAACTTCACTGTCTCAAAGCTTAGTCTCTGTCTCAGCTCGAAAAGATGAAAGAAACACTGAGCCCACAGCCCCCACAGCCGCAGAGGCACTGGGCTTTTCTAGGGTCATCCCCACCACCCACAGGACTTTCTCCACTGTGTCTGTGCACCACAGACGTAGAACCAGTCATGGGGTAGGAGGTCAAGCTGTGGGGAGCCTGGCCACCAAATACTACCTGCCCTGCCGGTGATTGGCCACTCCAAGCCCCCGTCCTGGGGTGCCAGCACCACACTGTTCTGAAATGAATCCTGACGGCTACGCTGATTGTGTTGCCACCCTTCAAGGCCAGGCAGGTCCATGGTATCTGTGCACCTGCATGGAAAAATTTTCAGGGAGCTGTTGGGATGTCTGGCATGCCTTTATTCATGGATGGGCAAGTCACACATGCTGCAAGCAGCATGTCTATCTGCGTGTCTCACGTCATGGCCCTTGCTCCCCAGCGTGGTATCCATGGTGGCACCTGTCCATGGCAGGTGACACATGGCACTTTATGTGTCTCTCATCATCATCACCCCTGCAGGGGGTCCCTACCTGTCTAAGTACTAGAGGGGAACAAAGCCAGAAAATTGCCAGAACGTAACATAACATAACATAATTCTGTGCATGCGAGCTCACTTCATGTTATGGGGACAGTTTATCAGACCCAGTCTCAAGGCTATGAGAACACTGGTTATCAGGCCCCTCCAAGGCTGTGGGAACACTGGTCCCCTTAGCTACCCAGACACCTGGGTGAGGAAGCCAGACTGCCTCCACTTACCCTACACTGGTAGATATATGATACATGTTGGTTATGTATTATTGTATTCTTGATTGTATTCTCAATATCCTAGAAGAAGTTTAAAAAATTTAAAATGGGAGCTATGAGAGAGTAGTCCAAGATGAGGCTGGAGAGCTAGGCAGGGGCCAGATGGGAGGTTGCCTTATGGGCCATTTTCAAGTTTGGCTTTCCTGGAAGGGCCAGGGGGAACTACTGAGAGGCTTTAGGCACGGGAGCGACCCCATCAGAGGCAGGGATTCAGAGCGCTGCCTCCTGCTAAGAGTGGATGCTGGGTTTGTGGAGAGGGAGAGTGGAGCCAGCAGGGCAGTGGGGCCCCCGTCCAAACTGAAGAGCAGCTCCTCCTTACAACACCATTTTCTGTTGCTTCCAGAGTGTTCTTCCTGCCTTGTTCTCTCTCTGGCCAGGCCCCTCTCTCTCTCCATCTATAATTCTCCCTCCTCCAGCCCCTTAATGTTGCTCTTTCTCAGGGTGTTTTGTTTTTTTAAACCCTCTTTTCTTTTCCATTTTTTATGCGTACGTTATAGTGACCTCATTTACATCCCAACCTCAGCTGCCACCTTTGTGCTCATGATCCCCAAGCCTGTGTCTTCACCTCAGTCCTTTTTCTCAGCCCCAAACTGCCTACTGGACGTTTCTTCTCGACTGTCTCATAATTTAGCAAAATCCAGCATGTTCCACATGGAGTTATTCTCCCTTCCAAGTGTGCCCTGTCCTCCTGTTTGGGGGATCTTGGTGAGCCATACTGCTGTCTATCCAGTCGTCTGATCCAGAACACGGGGTGTTGTTCTACACCCCTCTGTCTATCTCAGCTGTCCTGTGCATGTTGTTTTCATGTTAGGAGTTGGGTGAGGCTTGGGTGCTCTGTGCCATATGACGCAATGGCATTTCTAGAAATGCTCAGCTCCCACCTCGCTAATCGCTTTACTGTTCAGAAGATTTCGATGACCTCACCACCCTTCTTGACCAGGCTTCTGTTCTGAGTGCCCCGTCCTCACCTGCTGCTGCTTGTCTTCCACGCTCTGTGCTGCAGCCACACTAGCCCACTCGCAGTTCCTGAACGGACCCTATCCTTTTAGCCCCGTGCCTCCTGCTTGGCGTGCCTTTCCTCACTGTGCCTATCTTGTGGACTCTTGAATTTTTGTGTTGTTTTGAACTAGTCTGTTTTCACACTTGTCTGGCTGTGCCTTAGTTGTTACTTTGCCTGCCTACTCACTTCCAGTCATAGCTGAACCTCCCAGGCACAGGGAGGGCCTGCTTCATTTCGTATCTGTATAGCCTCCCACGAAGTAGATGTCCTGCAAGTGTTTTGAGGTTGTCTCAGCCAGCAAGCATCCCCTTTCTTTGTGCAAGGATCGTTTGAGGATCTTTGTGCAAGGATTGTTTGTTTGCCCTTGTGCAAGGATCATTTGAGGCTGGCTGCTTGTTACTGAAACAGCTATTCCAGAAAAAAGAATACTTTATAAGCTTTTAGAGTGGATATTCTCTGTCTTCTGTTGTTTTGGTGGTTTTTTTTTTTACTTTGTGTAGAAGAGTTCTGGAAGGACATATTTAGAGAGAGAACATTTTAAATAAAAATTGCAACATTCTCAACCCCTGTCCCTAAACCCCAGGAACTGGCTGTCAGTCTTCATCGGCTCTTAAATTGCTTTGTCAGTCTTCAAGGTTTTACTAGTAAATTTGCTTCTGCTCATCTCCCAAATGGCTGTAAGTTTCCTCGGTACTTTAACAAGATAGTATCATTCACCACACTGTTGCCACACGCCTGTTCTTTTCATCAGGTAAAAAAGAGCTGTTTATGTTTGGTGTTCATCTCTTACTCACCCAGCCAACTGCCAATTAAAATCTGACTTTAGGCTTTACCACTAACAAAAAGCTTTCCTTCAAAGATCTCTAGCAACTTCCAGCTTGCCAGGCCAGCTGTGTCTCCTTAGCTATAATGTCACCTCTTTGCTGTGCAGTTTTGGACACTATGGTATTGATTTCTTCCTTCTTAAAACGTCTTTCCACTCTTAGCTTCAGTGTCAAGGCACTTACATAATCTGTCTTTCTCTGACTGTGGCACTTCATTGGAAAAGTGGGGAAGAGTATTATATTAGGGGTTACCATATATTTGGGTATATATGGTAATTACTTCATCCATTGATATTCATTCAACAAATATTTACTGAGCGACAGCAAAATACCAGGCACTGGATATGGAGTGGAGAACAAAACAGATAGGGTCTAACTTTCTGAAGTCCAGAGCTCCAACCTTGTATTTCTTATCTATCTGCTCTGTAACAAATTACCACAAACCTAACACACATTTATTATATCACAGGTTTTATGGATCAGGCATCGGGGCATGGCTTAGCTCTGCCCTCTGCTTTGGGGTCTCAGACAGGCTGCAGTCAGGGTGTCATCCAGGGCAGGGTCTAGACTGGGGAGGGATCTGCTTCTGAGCGCATTCCATTTGGCGGGATGCACGTCCTTGTGGATTTCGGCACGGAGGGCCTCAGCTCCTTGCCGGCGGTTGCCACCCTCCGTTCCTTGCCATGCGGGCCTCTCTATGTGGCAGCTTGTCTCATCAGAGCCAGCAAGGAAGAGAATCAGTAGAGAGAGTTGCCTAGCAAGATGGAAGTTATGCAATGGATTTGTGGAAATGACATCCCATTACTTTTCTTATATTCTAATGGTCAGAAGCAAGTCACAGATCCTACCCACACTTGGGAGGAGGAGATTACAAGGGGCAGTAATACCAGCAAGCAGAGATTCCCTGGGGGCCATCTCAGCCTGCTTGTTCCAAGCCTCTTGTTGTTCTTCCTCTCAACGTTTCAGTGACCTCAATTTCTTCTGCTCTGAAATGTGCTCACCACTCTCCCCTTGCCCCAAAGCTGCTCTCATCCTGCATTCCCTGTCCCAGTCAGTCATCTGGTCTAGAAACCCAGATATCATTTTCTTTTTTTTTTAAAGATTTTATTTATTTAGCCCTGGCTGGTGTAGCTCAGTGGATTGAACGCAGGCCTGCGAACCACATGATTGCGGTTCGATTCCCAGTCAGGGCACATGCCTGACTGGGCACATGCCTGACTTCGATTCCCAGTCAGGGCACATGCACACACCCAGGCATGTGCCCTGACTGGGAATTGAACCGCGATCGTGTGTTTCACAGGCCCGCACTCAATCCACTGAGCTACACCAGCCAGGGCCCAGATATCATTTTCAATATCTCCTCCAGAGATTTCATGGTGTACTAGGCTCTGTAGTCTTTTAAATCATTCTCTACTTTCCATTTATGCTGATATGGCTTTTGCTCAGATCTTACTTTGGCCTGGGTCATTATGCTGGCTTTCTTACTGGCTCCTCTGCCTAATTTCTCATCTCACTGATCCTCCTTTTCCTAAACACCAGAGTTACTTTAGTAAATCTCTCTGTTCAGAAACCTCCATGGCCCCCGCCTGTTTATGGCACAAAGGCCTAGCTTCTCGGTGTGCCATTCAAACCTTTTGACCAACTGGCCTCAACTTACTTTTCCACGATGTGTCTCACCTATGACCACTCTCTGCTGTGGCCCTTGTGCCCCAGGCACACTGACCCACTTGGTGTTTCCTGACCCACCCCTGCGTGTTTGTGCCTCTGCATTTGGTCCTAGTTACTGCTTTCTGAATTCCCTTTTCCCTACTTTTTCTTCTAGAAATCCTTTATATCCTTATAAACCTGCCTGGAATGTCACTGCTTCCACGAAATCTTTCCTAGTTTGCACTGCCAGCTAGTCCCTCACACAGAATTAATCGGTAGCACCTGTGTGCTCTTCAGCCCTTTGGTTGCATGACTGTTGCAAGACTGCTGTTTTCTAGTTGGTTCTTGAGGTTCCTCTTTCTCTCTTAAAATGCTAAAGGAGAGGGTCTGGGTTTTATTCTTCTTTTTCCTTTTTTAAAAGTATTTTTTCTTTTTTTTAATTTTTAATTTTTTAAAATAATTTTTTAATTTAATTTTTGTTCAAGTACAGCTTTCTGTCTTATATTCCCAACCCTGCCAGCCCCCCGCCCCATGCTCCCCGCCTCCCTCCTATTTCTGCCCCCCACCCTTAGTTATTGTCCATGTGTCCTTTATACTTGTTCATGTGAGTAAAAGTATTTTTTCTTGATTATGCTATTATAGTTTTCCCAATTTTTCCCCCTTTATCCCCCCTCCACCCTGCCCCCCAACCCTCCAGCATTCCCCCAACCCTTAGTTCATGTCCATGGGTTGTACATATAAGTTTTTTGAGTCCTCTGTTTCCTATACCATTTTTATCTCTCCCATATATTTATGCCTACTAATTATGCTTCTTCTTCCCTGTACCTTTTCCCCTCCATCCTTCCCTTCCCCCTCCCCACTGAACTCCCTCTGTGTGATGTCCATTTCTCTGGTTCTGTTCCTGTTCTGTTTGCTTAGTTTTTGTTTTCATTGTTTTTCTTTTCTTTTAGGTTCACTTGTTGATAGTTATGAGTTTGTTGTCATTTTATTGTTCATATTTTTGATCTTCTTTTTTCTTAGATAAGTCCCTTTAACATTCCATATAACAATGGCTTGGTGATGATGAACTCCTTTAACTTGACCTTATCTAAGAAGCACTTTATCTGCCCTTCCATTCTAAATGAGAGCTTTGCTGGATAGAGTAATCTTAGATGCAGGTCCTTGACTTTCATGACTCTGAATACTTCTTTCAAGCCCCTTCTTGCCTGCAAGTTTTCTTTTGAGAAATCAGCTGACAGCCTTATGGGAATTCCTTTGTATGTAACTCTCCTTCTCTCTTGCTGCTTTTAGGATCTTCTTTTTGTCTTTGATCTTGGGTAACTTAATGATGATGTAACTTGGTGTGTTCTCCTTTGGGTCCAACTTCAGTGGGACTCTATGGACTTCCTGGGCTTTCTGGAAGTCTATTTCCTTTGCCAGATTGGGGAAGTTTTCCTTCATTATTTGTTCAAATAAGTTTTCAGTTTCTTGCTGCTGCTCTTCTCCTTCTGGCACCTCTATAATTTGCATATTGGAATGTTTCAGGTTGTCCCAGAGTCCTCAGCCTCTCCATTTTTTTGGATTCTTGTTTCTTTGTTCTGATCCAGTTGGATGTTTATTTCTTCCTTTTGTTCCAAATTGTTGCTTTGAATCCTGGTTTCCCTTTTGTCACTGTTGGTTCCCTGAATATTTTGCTTTATTTCATTTTGGGTATCTTTCATTTGTTCTTTCATTTTTCAACCAAACTCAGTCGGTTCTGTGAGCATTTTGATTACCAGGGCTTTAAATTCTCCATCAGATAGGTTGGCAATGTCCTCATCTCTTAGTTCTGCTGTGTTCTTTCATTTGGGCCCTATTTCTTTGTCTTGGCGTACCAGATAAGTTGTAAGGGGGTGGGGCCTTAGGTATTCACCTGGGCGGGGCCACCCTCTTTGCTGCACTGTGTTGCTCTCTGTGGGAGAGGGGCCAGAGAGGCAGCAATGCAGCTTGCCTGCTCAGCTCTAGAGCACTTTCCAACAGACTCCCATGTTACACTGGAAGTATCTCCCTCCGTGGCAACCCCAGATGTAGCCCACAGTGAGCTCTGAGTCTCAGTTTCCCCCTTAACTCAGTCCCTCTAGCTCAGCCTCATGGAACTCGGGGGTCAGGCCCCCTCCTCTGCTTCCTCCCCGCCTCAGGGTCCACCTTCTGGGTCTGCTTGATTTTTTCTTTAATTCCTTGGTTGTCGGAATTCCATGCAGTTTGATTTTCTGGTGCCTCTGGTTGTTTGTTGCTTTTGGACTCTTTGGTTGTGAGAGGAAGTAAAGGGTTTCTACCTACGCCTCCATCTTGGCCAGAACTCGATTTTATTCTTTTATAGATTCTAGGTGCCTGCCTCTAGAACAGTGATGCACAGTCTCTGCTGCATGTTGGAATCACCCGAGGAGGTTTGACCATCACTGTTGCCTGCCCGGGATCCACCCCAGAATGTGAGGACATAATTGTTCTCAGGTCATCAGGCACAGCCTGATACTGACATTTTTAAAAGCGCTGTGATTCTAACATGCAGTAACATTGAAAACCATTACTTCTAGTTGAACAAATCAGGACAGGGAGGATGAAAGGATGAGAATATGTTAAACATTTCATGAGTAGGAAGACTTTAAAATGAGTTAAAGCTGAGTTTTTAAAAACCATACACATAAAACACACACACGCTTACTTCAAATAGTGTATGACATAGCTAAGTAATCAAAATGATTTCTAAATGGATGGTTAATAAAATGGGAGACTATATGTTTTTTGGTAATGATGGGGAAATTAGAAACATAAAAGAATAAAAATGTAGTCTCTCAAAACCCAACAGTTTAGCCCTGGCTGGTGTGGCTCTGTGGACTGAGTGCTGGTCTGTGAACCAAAAAGTTGCTGGTTTGACTCCCAGTCAGATCACATGCCTGGGTTATGGGCCAGGTCCCCAGTAGGGGGCGCATGAGAGGCAACCGCATATTAATGTTTCTCTTTCTTTCTCCGTCGATTCCCCTCTTTCTAAACATAAATAAATAAAATCTTTTAAAAAAACCAGCAGTTTATTTTTTGTGCATACAAAGTAAGCAATAAAATGAAATAATTAACCACCTAAAATAATTAACATTTTCTTTTTTTGCTGATCACTAAAGTATGTGTTGTGGGCTGTGTGTGTTGTGCATGTTATGTGTTTGTGTGTAAGGTACATAACTTACTTGCAAGTTATTCAAATTTCCTTCTCTATTTTCTAGGAATATTTTGAAAACAATTGCCCTGGGTCAGATGTTGTCCTTGTGTATATGCGGAACAGCCATTACGAGCCAGTATTTGGCAGAAAAATACAAAGTGAACACCCCCATGCTTCAGAGCTTTATCAACTATTGCTTGCTGTTGTTAACTTATACCATGATGCTGGTATTTCAATCAGGTATGCCAAATGTGGGAATTAACCTTTTCAACAAATTATCTTCATTAAAAAGTGGCTTTTAGGCATTTAAAAATAAAACATTAGGCAAAACTAAGAGTAGGAAAAACTATTGCTGTTTTTATAAAAGTCATTAGAAAAATGTGATACCTGCTCTGTGAAAGTGTTGACTAGAGATTATGCATACTCTCTGAAATTGCTGATTAAATAAGTAGCACCCAACTGGAATAGAAATTGTCAAAAAACTCAAATGCTATTACAAGTTAGGTTCTATTTTGTTTCCTGTTGTTGATAAGATTCAGAGACAATGTTTAAAGCACTTGAAGTTAAAAACTTCACTTTCCAAAATCTGTACTTCCAGCCAAGTGGAGAAACTGCTAAATGGAGCATCAATTGCACGTAGATCAAGTCTATGTTACCAGAGAAACAAAGACGAGGAATGGGCGAGGATTTAGCATCTTTATCACTGGCTGGCTAAGTTGTATTAGAAATCAGCATAGAGTTATCATTTCTCACTAGCTACACAAAAATGGGAAAAAACTAGGTTCTGAGAAACATTTTTGTGCCAGGCATCATTTTAATTGCTTAACTTTTTTAGATTTGGTATTAACTCATTGAAGCCTCTCAACAAGTCAAGTGAGTATTATTATCCCCACTTTACAGATGAACAAACTGAGGTATGAGTACTCAGATAACTTGTTCTAAGTCATACAGGTAATAACTGGTGGAGCCAGGATTCCAACCTGGGCAGCCAGCCCCAGAGCCCACATTCTTATTGCCATTCTGCATTAGGGGCTGCTAGTCCTGATAATAACAATTGTTCCCACAAGAGAAGAGCTGAATTAGATTGGACTTAGGAATGTGAAGATAATGGGTAACCCAAATAAATCATTTGGGAGGGTACAATCCTTCCATTTTTATCATATCTAAGGCACAAACTAAAAGCCTCAATGTAGGATTTGCTAACCCTGTTTTAATATGAACCCTAAAGTGTTGACAGTATTCCTAGGTGTCACGATAAAAAAATATATTTTGAAACAAAATAGAAATCAGTTGTAGGAATGGGGGAACCCTCCAAAGGGGAATGTACCAAATTTGACAAGAGCTTTAGGAACTGGAAACAGAACTGGTACATGATCAATAGCCCTGGACTTCGCTCTTTTCTGTGCGTCAGTCAGTCAGCCTGACTCGAGCACAGCAGTACGGTCTCCCGAAAGGATGGCTCTTAGGTGCCTTTCATACCATCTCGTGTTGAGGAAGACTAACTGTGTATTTTTAGGACTTTCCTGTTAATTGGGTTTTAATGATAATCATCTGGTTGTGATTCTCATTACCTATATTTCCTTGTAGGTTATCTTATAATAAGCCTTCTGGTCTATGTGCCAACTCTCTATTTCCAGTGATGCTAGATTCTCCAAAGAAGCTAAATAGAATTTGGTGAATATAAGGTGTTTCTTCACTGGTGCCACTAAGTCTTTCTTCCAAACTTACCACGGACAATTTTCTCATGAGAGCATATCTCTTCCAAAAGAATGACCACATGCAGAGTTTTCTGTGAAGAAGCCCATGAGTGGAGGTTAACTAGGCAACGACTTCATTAGAAAACATTTCATTTCCCGGGATAATCTGTAGCTTGTCAAGAATGGCAACATCCAAACTCATATCTGGATATTGTATTTCTATCACAATGGCAAAGGGAATTTAACCACTTTTCTCCTTATTTTCTCTCTGATGCCTTCACTGAAGACGTGGTCTGTGATGACATGTTAGCTGGGGCCTTGTACTGGAAAAATCTGACTGACTCTGCAGAACTGTTGTAGGAATTCGGGTTATGAGTAATGGAAATTGGTGGTGGGGGGCACACCCCAAATACACAGCAAACGCTAAATCAGCATGCATGGCCTCATTTCCAAGTAAAATGTACTAATCCAGATTTCTTTCAACCAGGCAATGATAACCTTTTATACATCTTGAAAAGAAAATGGTGGAAGTACATTCTGCTGGGAATAGCTGATGTGGAAGCTAATTACTTGACCGTCAGAGCGTACCAGTACACGTCCCTAACCAGTGTCCAGGTGAGAGGGAGTCTTCCGACCAATGTGGTTTTTATAGCTTTAAGAGAAGAATCTGAACTCACGTGTGTTAACCTAATTTTATTGAAAACCTGTTCACTGGAAAAACCTACGCACAGGTGGATGCTGTTTTCCAGTAACGCATATGTGCTAATGAGTAAAGTTTCCTGGAATTAGCAAAGTTTACAAGTTAATGACTTCCCAAACCGAAAATGCTATAGCAGATTAGAACTGTTTCTACCAAAATAAGCGTAAACATTTCATTGGCAGTTAATATTGTGAGTTCTGTTTATGTGTTGCTCACACATGGCGTATAGAATGGGTGTATCTTGGTCCTACAGAAAAATTGGAGGTCTGTGAGTAAAGTACACATTCAAGAGAAAGGAACAATGGGAAGAAACCTACCAGACATCTTGGGAAGAGATGGTAACCAAAGGCAAAACTTACATGCTTATTTATTAGTTTGTTCTCACTGGATTGAAAGAAAAATATCCCTGTATAGCAGTACTTTTCAACTTGGTGGAGTTGAGGAAGACCGATTTGGTCGTCTTAATGTTTGGAAACTATGGGATGTATTGTGGCATTGACTAACACATTACCAACAATACAATGTCTTATAAATAAAGTTACAAGTGAGATAGATTCCATTGCCAGGTTTAGACTTTGCCATTTAATGAATTTATAACTTAAAACTTTTTAAATTTATTAATTTTAGTGAGAGAATGAAAAGGAGAAATAAATAGATAAACATTGATTTGTTGTTCCACTTATTTATGCATTCATTGGTTCTTTTTTTTTTTTAAAGATTTTATTTATTTATCTTAGAGGAGAAGGGAAGGAGAGAGAGAAATATCAATGTATGGTTGCCTCTCATGCGTCCCCTGCCGGGAACCGGGAACTGGCCTGCAACCCAGGCATGTGGCCTGCAACCCAGGCATGTGCCCTGACTGGGAATCGAACCGCGATCGTGTGGTTCACAGGCCTGCGCTCAATCCACTGAGCTACACCAGCCAGGGCTCATTGGTTGATTCTTGTAAGTGCCCTGACTGGAGATCAAACATGCAACCTTGGCCTGTTGGGATGATGCTCTAACAAACTGAGCTACCTGTCCAGGGCTGAATTTATACTTTTTTTATACACTGCTTTTTTCACTATGTAAAACAGAGGTGTTCACATTTGCTCTCCAGATTTTAAGAATGTGGAAAAATTAAAGTGAGATTAGACTTACTTCGCTTGGAAAAGATAAGGATTTTTCCAATGTGATTATACATTAAATGCTATTTAATACATTGTAAATAATACATTTTACTAAATGATTTATTTTCTGTAACATTGTGCTAAGCACTGTACACAGCAAACCTCTTAGCTCTTGATTGGTGTGGGTTTAAAAGCCCAGATAGGAAATATTTGTTAAGATAGACATTATAGGAGGCATTATGGTTTACATGAAAAAACCCAGAATTTCATAAAAATTGAAACGAGGAGTTACCTGAAGGATGTTCATCACAAATGACATTAACTGTACTTTAAACAATGGGCAGTGAGGGGATAAGTATGTAGAAAGTAGCATTTTGTAGTCACATCTACCCTAATAATTTCACACAGAATTCAATGAGTTGATTATAATTTCCAGAAACTTTGATCTCTGACTATAAATGATTAGAAGTTTTGAATTCTTGCAAGATCTAAACACAAAGTTTTGTTAAGACACAACTTTGCACACATACTTGCACTTGAGTTTTTGAGACTGAAGTTCATGTATTTCATTTTGGTCTCTTAGAAAAACCTAAGTATTGGGTTGTCAAAAGTTTTGCATTTATGGCTATAGCAAGGGGAATATTTTTTAAAAGTCATCTAACAACTAAAGCCCCCTCCAGCAGTGGAGAGTGCCTGTCACTGGAATTCTGATTCTCTGCCTGAGCACATCTCTGGCCTGGGTGATCTGAAAGGGTGGAAATTTGGGTCTAAGATTCTGTAATGACAAGTAGTAATGCTGTAGTTTACATGAAGGTCATGATGTGGCCAAGGACATCCTGTGTCTCCTCCCACTTCACTGCCACATTGAAACGGTCCCCACCCACAGGTGGAGGCTTCCCTCTCGTGCTGCTATTTTCTGTTTAGAATGTAACCCTTTTTGAAGCATCTTCCTCCATTCTCTAATTCAATTTTACCTTCTTCTGTACTCCATTGTATCGCTAATACAGTCTAACTCATTTTTATACTTGTGCCTTCCCCATCCCCCAGGTGTTACGTGGTACCTTGCTTACTGTGACTATAAGATAATTTTTTTAAAAGATTTTCTTTATTTTTAGACAGAGGGAAAGGGTGGGAGAAAGAGAGGGAAAGAAACATCGATGTGTGGTTGCTTCTCATACGGCCCCTACTGGGGACCTGGCCTGCAACCCAGGCATGTGCCCTGACTGGGAATCGAACCAGTGACCCTATGGTTTGCAGGCCGGTGTGCTCAGTCCACTGAGCCACGCCAGCCAGGGCTACAAGATAATTTTTAAAGATTAAATTAAATAGGAGAACTCCTGGAACTGAAAGCATCAGAGTCACTGAGAGTACATTTCAAAAAGGAGTTTCCATGTTGAGAGATGAGAAGTCCTAGAGTTTTGGAGTTGGAAGGGACTTCCTTGTGAGGTCATTTGGTCTGCTCTCTTCATGTTTTGGCCCAGGGTGACTGGCTGTCACTCACACAGCTGGTCAGGGGCCCGGGAGTCTAGAACTCTTACTACAGCACAGACAACTCCCTTGTATAGTCGCTCATCGCCCATCAAAAGTGTTAAAAACAGAGCAAATTTAAGTTTGATTTTAAGATACAATTTGGGGACGGGGAGTCTCCTGTGAGAGTTTTTGGAGTTACTTTTTCTACTTTTTGTCTGTAAGGAATGCAGTGCAGACTTTGTTAAGTCGTTATGGCTGGATTCTGCTGGTGTCTTCGGGACAGGCTGTTATCATTTGCATCGTTTAATGCTTTGTTATTTGGGGAGGCTCCATAAAGCATTTAAGAGGTTAGACTTCTGCAGCCGGAGTAAATAACCAGGCAAGGTGCCCACGCTTGCACACGGGCGGGGTGCCGACTCCAGTGATGGCATCCAAGTGCCAGACAATTAATAAACAACTGTGGACAGGACCAGACAGGCTGCTGGATGTTGCTAGGGGCCTGCCTTGTCCAAGATTAAACAGATTCAGAGAGAATCAGGGACAATGTTAAAAACAACAGGAAGAGCAATAAAACAGCAGATTGAGAAACATCATTAGTGTAAGGACTACCTTTTATCCTTGAATGCACTCTACGAAATTTGTGAAGAACTGAGTGGATGAAATCTCTGTTTTTTCCTTTATCTTACAAATGATTTTGGACTTGCTATAATCTTGTCACCTTTAAGTCTCTGCCTTTCAGACTGGCAATATCAGGGGTGTAGCACATATTTTCTGGACCCAGGAAAGTGGAGGAACATATGATGACAAGCACCATATTTGCTGTGACCAAACGTCTGTCTGACATGGTGGGGTCAGGGAGACTTGGGCCTTCTTGCTTTCTCATAATAACCAGCCCAATTGTAATGAAATATCTGGCTGTGTGACTATTTGTTCTGTGTCTGTCCAGCCTTCTGAACGCTCCTGGGGGCAGGGCTTGTCTCCTTTTCCCTCCACATTCCAGCTCCTCTCAGGACCTCCCAAGCTTAAATATTTATTGATTGTGTGAATGGGGACATGCAGGTAGGAAAGTGTCCCTATCAAATTTAAGGGTCAACCCAGGTGGGCGTGTAGAGGTAAATGGCACAGGCCCTCAGGCAGAATTCCTGGGTTCAGCAACTATCTCTCTGACTTTTAACTGGGTGACTTTGGGCAACTCATTGAACCTCTCTGGGCCTTTGTTTTTCCACAAGGGATTTGCAGTTTCCATCTCATAGTGTTGCTGTGAGGATCAAATGAGTTAATGCAGGCAAAGCACTTAGTACAAGGCTGGCAATCATCAATGCTCAATAAATGCTAACTTTTATTATTATTTACCAGTACTTACCTATGCGCTAGCTAATGACAGATGTTGTAAGCTGTTTATTTCTCCTTCCATGCAGCTTTTGGATTGCTTTGGGATTCCTGTATTGATGGCTCTTTCGTGGTTTATTCTTTATGCAAGATACAGAGTGATCCATTTCATTGCCGTGGCTGTCTGCCTGCTGGGTGTAGGAACTATGGTTGGTGCAGACATACTGGCAGGGAGGGAAGACAGTTCAGGTAAGACATGTTACTTGTTTCTGGTTCAGTCGCAGGGAAAAGTTTTGCTTAGGTTTTCGCTTTTATTTTTCACATACATAGTAAAAGTCAGTGAAGCATGTCCTGGTTAACTGTCTTTTTGAATTTATTTGTTTTTAAAGATTTTGTTTATTTACTTTTAGAGGGAGGGGGAGAGAGGAAGAAAGGGAAGAGGAATGTGGACGTGTGAGAGATGCATGACAGTTGCTTCCTGCATGCCCCCAACTCAAAAAGGGACCTGGCCAGCAACCCAGGCAACCCTTTCTGTTCACAGGCTGGCACTCAATCCACTGAGCCACACTGGCAAGAGCATATCTTTTCAATTTTATTTTCAGATTTTCTTGCTTCTTCGGCATTGTAATCACTTCACAGAGCACTCTTTATGTTCCTACCTGCGCGCAGTTCCTGTTTCTTTATGTCATACTTGTTTGTTTCATGAAAAAAGTTTCTTTATATATTCACAATCTTTCTTTGGCCCATACATTTGGATTAGTTACTGGGAAACCTACTATAGGTTCTTTAAAAACAAAAACAAAACAAAAAAACAAAAAAAAACCCCTCCCAAAACAAAAACAAATGGAGTCTTTGTGTCTACTCTATTGATGAAAACACTTTGATACTCTTTATCAAAGTTCAGGCAGTTGATGGTATAAAATCTCAATGAGGTCTCTGAATTCACTCAATCTACAAGTGACTTCAGTATCTCCTTTATGAGAAAAATTACCTCGCTTACTTTGCTTCCTTCCCTATGATTTTCAATTACTTCCCTTCAATAAATTCCACTAATTTTTCATGTCCTAGAATCCTTCCCTGAGACCTTACATTAAAGCACATACCACCATCTTCTGGAATGGCTCTTGTGGAGTCAAAATGTGGGAAATCGCAGCAGAATGGTGCCCAAGTGTGGTCAGGAGTCTTTAAACTTCTAGAAATCAGAGCTTCTCCTTCCAAAAATCTTAATTTCAATGAACACAAAGCAGATAAACTCTTGGAAGCAAGGTAAAGAGATTTCCCGTTGACAGTGTGCTCCGGTTGGTGTCTTGTCTTCCTGCAGGCAGTGACGTGCTGATCGGGGACGTCCTGGTCCTCCTCGGGGCTTCCCTCTACGCCATCTCTAATGTGTGTGAAGAGTACATTGTGAAGAAGCTGAGCAGACAGGAGTTTTTAGGAATGGTGGGCTTGTTTGGAACAATTATCAGTGGCATACAGCTGTAAGTCTAAAACGTTCCTTAAAAACAAAATAAACAAGTATGTCAGATGGTTACTCTCCAGCTACCAATATCCATGGTTAATTTGGCCCAGGTTCACTTTTGAAATCAGTTACTTGCTAAGGATGTATTCGATTTTTGAAATGCCAAGAACGGTGCCTCGCTTTCTCGTCCGTGTGGTAGAGGCGTTGCCAGTAAAGACTTTCTTTTTCAGTTATTTCTGGAAAACACGAGCCCCCTACCCAAAGGGAAGACTGAATGTGCGTTTTCCCCCTGCAGCTGACTGCTGCTGGGAGCGCTTCTCCAGGAGGCCAGCGTGCGTTTGGGGACTCCCCTGGTGTTCTTCTTTGTCCTCTTTATTTTTAAAAAGATAGTTACTTTTATAGTCTAAGAAAAACTCAAAAGTCAACATAATTCTTCATCTTGTCCATAGTAGAACAACTAAATATTTATAAAATAGTGAGAATTAGTATGTGGATCTTTGTGACCTCTTGTTTTGATCTTAGATTGCTTGTGGAATATAAGGACATCGTCAACATTCATTGGGACTGGAAAATTGGTATGTACATTAAATGATCATTCTTTTTAGTCAGCATCCTCTCTTCTGACAAAAACACACATCAGAAAATATTAAACACCTCATTTTAATAATGCTTAGGCATTTTTGTAAAATCACAGATTACTTCACTACACAGAGAGCTCTAGTGGTTTGCATTGAGTTTTCTCTGAGAACTTGTAAATGAACCTCCATAGACATTAATTTTTAACCCAATAGCCTGTACTAGGAATTCTGAAAAGGCTGACCCAGGTCACGTGAGCTTTCAAATTAGATCTGTATCTCGAGTTTCCCAGTTTTTTTTGGAAAAAAAAACCAAAACTGGCCATTCACAACTTGTTGGACTTTTGAAGCCCTTCTTCACCTATATCATGTCTTGCTGTTATGTTTTTCCTGAGAGTTTTGTATGTCTCATTTGCAATGCTGACACTAACTAGGAGCTTTGTAGATAGTATGTTAAAGGATTAGGCAATGTTATGTGGCAGCCGGACCTTAAGTTAAGCGCCTTGTCTTCTGATTTCTCCGTGTTTTGCCAGCCCTGCTGTTTGTGGCATTCGCCCTCTGCATGTTCTGCCTGTACAGCTTCATGCCGCTGGTGATTAAAGTTACCAGTGCCACTTCGGTCAACCTGGGCATCCTGACAGCCGACCTCTACAGCCTTTTCTTTGGACTCTTTCTCTTTGGCTATAAGGTAAGCAAATAGAAATCATGTTCAAATAGGAACACTTGCTTAGTCCAAATGAAGTAGCGGGTTTCTTCAGGATTTTAGATAAAAAAGGAAACCATCTCATTCTCTTTGTGTGAATTTCCCTGAACAATCCTCACTTCTTACTGCTTCCGAATTAGAAAATTGGCCCAAATAAGAGTTGTTCTAGTTTTTTTTTTTTTTTTCTAAAGGGCAAAATGCAACGGACTCCTCTTTGGTGTGGCCCAGGACACTACAGCAAGGAATTGCTGATGTGTGTTGCCTGGTGACGAACAAGGAATCCAGAGCTACTGTGACTCTGAGAGACTGTCTAACCTAGTTTGGGGGTCCTGAGCTTCCCTTTTTCCCCCTTTAGATTTATTGAGATATAATGGGCAGTGTGTAAATTTAAGGTGTACAACATGTTGATTTGATACATTTATATATTGCAAAGCCCTAGTACACAGATAAAAGGTTTGTGGTGCCCAGGGGAAGGGAAGGAGGTAATTGTATTATCATGCATGCAGTGGGCCGGAATGGTTCCATCTTCCATAGTAGTTTTATATTGGGAGGGACCTTAAAGGTAATTCAGTTCAGTGGTTTTTCACACTTTTTCTGTCTCCGCAGCCTCACAGCACTCCTGAGTGTAACCTGCTCCCATCAGTAACAGCTCTTGGTAGATGAAGTAATTCTCCAGGAGAGTGGAGTGGGAGGGAATGGATCCGTGTCCCCCAGGGAAGCAAGACAGCAAACATAGTGTCTCTGGAGAGTCTGACATGCCTTCCTTGGAAAATTGTGGACTGAATGATCTTAGTTTAGAGATGGGGAACAAAGGCCCAGGGAGGTCCGTGCAGTTGAGTGACTTACCCTTAGTGAGCAGCGGGTTCGTGGCAGAGTCAACGCTAAATCTTCGTTATCAGTCTTATTGTCTAGTCTTGTTTCCACTGCACCTTCCTCTCTGTTTTCAGTATTAAGATGAGAATCTCAAGCTTATGAATTTATCAAGTTAAAATCTCATGCTTTAGAGAGAACCAAATAAGTAGATTTTTTTTGTACTTCACAGTTAATTTGAAAATTCTTAGGACAACAGTTCTCATACTTTTAAATCTTAGGATCCTTTTAAAAAATGCTTAAAAATTGAGGACTGCAGGCCACTTATTTCTGTGACTTATCATATTAGAATTTAAAACAGATGTTTAAAAATATTAACTCATTAAGAAAATAATAAACTCATGTTAGGATAAAGTTTTTTTTTGTTTTTTAAAAATATTTATTTGTCTTTAGAGGGGAAGGGAAGGAGAGAAGGAGAGAAATATCAATGTATGGTTGCTTCTCCTGAGTCCCCTGCTGGTAACTGGCCTGCAACCCAGACATGTGCCCTGACTGGGAATCGAACCGTGATCGTGTGGGTCACAGGCCGACACTCAATCCACTGAGCTACACCAGCCAGGGCAGGATAAAGTATTTTTGAAAAATACTGTATTTCTCAAATTAGCAGAATTTAGTGAAAATAGCATTGATATACATTTTTAAAAATCTCTTTAATGTATGGCTTAATGGAAAACAGCTGGATTCTCATATCTGGTTCTTCATTCTGCCTTGTGAAACCACATTTCATATAATATCTGGAACATTCGATTCTGCACTTTTAAGTGAATGAAAATGAAAAAGGCAAGTAGCATCTCAGTATTATCTTAATGAGTTTTGAACTTACAGACTTCTTGAAAAGACCTTGGGTACCTTCAAGAGTCTTTGGACTGCGTTTGAGAACTGCCACCTTAGAAGTCCACCTTTCATTAGTACACCCTCAGTAAAAGCTGGTCAACCTGTCTTTTCCCACAGTCGTTTGAACAAATAGATTGTTGGCTGTGATTTGATATTTTTGGATTCAGGAGGTGATAGCAGTGGTAAATTTTGTATCCAGGCAGAAATCTTTGGCACCGATTTGCACTATTCCCAGGAATTGGCTTTGAACTTACAATGCCTCGTTCAGTGGGTTCTTAGAAATTTCTACTTAAGGAATGTAAACCATTTTGCATGGTTACTTGTGACAGGAACCAGCTGTGATCTTTGCACACTTGCTGGTTAAGGTATTCCTGAACAAAGACTGAAAGAATATTTTAGGTTTTTACCAGCGTCATTAAAAAGTCAAAAGAAGATGTCAGGGGGAATCAGAGGATCCTGGCAGGCCAGGGTGCTTTTCCTGTGGAAGTGTGTTCCCTGGTGCTGTGCTTGCCTTTCACTCGGCCAGCAACGGGGGAGGGCTGCGTTTCCTTCTGCGGTTCAAGGCCACACCCGCAGGAAGCCTGAGAGCTCAACAGTGTAACTACTGGCCCTGCTCCCTGTGTCTTTTTTTAAAACCAAACATAGTGACTTAGCTTTAGTAATTTAACTTCGGCTTCCCCTTTTAAGTAAAATAATGTCAAAGGAGGAAGTAAGGGTAAAGAAATGAAAGCTTAGAGGTAAAAGTACACTCGTCACTACCAAACTGTTATAAGCTCCCAGGTGTAAATATTTGCTCTTTAACTGCTCTGACTTTGCTATGCAAAGCCCTTGTGTGTGGCATTTTTTTGGCCACATGACTTTAAACTGTTCTCAGAATTGGAGACTATGTCAAATTCTCTACACTCATTTGTATCAGACTCTGCCTCCTTTGGAATTGACCTTGAGTAAATACCTGTTAAACAGACTGGCCACAGAAACTTTCTGTATAGATCCCACTAATATTCTCTGAATTTCTTTTTTAAAAGGAAGTTAAGAGTCTTTAATTCTGGAGGCATACCTCATTCCCTCACAATCTCTCCCTTGATATAAACAGGTGCCTTGATATAATCACCTGCCTTCTTAACAGGGATAAGATACTCCCCCCCCGAAATATTTAAACCCACCAAACCAAGACATTTTTTTAAATAAGTTATATAGTTTTCCCACAGGTAACAGTGATCATCTTATAACAGCATAATTAGCTTTCATAATACCAACTTAAAAAGTGCAGGGTTTCCTTTGGTATTTAGAATTTCTCCCCCCAGTAAACATTATTAAACACCAGCTACGTATTGGTCACTGTGCTGACTATTGGACCGAAGAATTAAAGCCAATTGTAGGAAATTAGTTGCGTATCTCAGCTTGACCTAAATACTGGCTTCACATCACCACTGAATCCCGTGATGGTTTTCTGCCTTAGGGAGGGCTGTGGCTATTCCGTTCCTTAAGGAGTTCTAAAGGTTTGGGTCACAGGGGGCGAGCACAAGGCCCGGTGGCCAAATGTGGCCCTCCACCTTATTTTATCCCGCCCAGGACCTTGTTTCTACCTGGTGGCAGGGCCTAGCTCTCGCTTAACTGTTAAGGAGCAGTTACATTTATACGGTCCTAAAATTACATTTGGCCCTTTGAAGGCAACTGGGAGGCTGATGCGGCCCCCAGTGAAAATGAACTCAACACCCCCGGTTTAGGTGAAGAAGTAATTGAGCACCTGTGAAATATTAACACTTCGGAGCCAGGGGCACCCACACAAGTCCACAGCTGGAGACCACCAGCAGTCTACTTAATACTCATTTCAAAAACCTATTTAGTTTTTCCCTCTACCTTTGGGAGTGTATTTTGTTTTTTCTTTTCTCTTTCTCTCCCCCACCCTCTCTCCCTCTCTCCCTCTCACCTTTCTCTTTTCCTTCCCCAGCCCATCCTGGTTTGTTATTATTTTTCTTTGTTATCCCCTGATTACAACCCTTTTTATTGGTCATACTATGAAACCTAAGCTAATTTAAAAATATTTATTGGCCCTGGCTGGTGTGGCTCAATGGATTGAGCACGGGCCTGTGAGGCAAAGGGCTGCCAGTTCTGTTCCCAGTTCAGGGCACATGCCTGGGTTGCAGGCCGGGTCCCCAGCAGGGGACACTGAAGAGGCAACCACACATTGATGTTTCTCTCCCTCTCCTTCCCTTCCCCTCTCTCTAAAAAAATAAATAAATAAAATATTTTTAAAAAGTATTTATTGGCTTGAATAAAGTAGCATACTCCATTCTTAATTTTAAAATCAGGTTAGCAGGACCACTTATAAATTGTGTTTGCTTATTTGAAGGGAAAAAATGATCCTGGGCATTTGATCACACATCCTTATGCTACATAGTTTCCCTAACCATTCAAATAAAAGCAAATGTGCAGAGTACTCATGATTTATTTAAACTTTGCATTATGTCAAAATGTTATTTTCAGTAAAAAATACACAACGAATTAGCATTTTTTCTTACTGCATTTTGTTCTGAGTGATTGTTTTCATCCTGAGAAAAGGGCAGGTTGGGGAGGGTCAGCAGGAACTCTGTCCATCCCCGTGGTGTGTCTGTCAGCACGGACTATAGCTTATTATCCGTCCTGCCGGGCTCCATTCTTTGTGGTTGTCCAACTGGACCTTATACCCGTGGCCTCTTTGGGCTTCAGACTCTCCTGAAAAGAGTGCTGTCTGAGGCTCTTTCCAGCTCTAATGATCCGGATCTGCTCAGTCCACCATAAATTTTACTATGTAACAGTTGCCCATGGAAACAAGATAATTTATTACATTTTAACAAAATGGATTTTACTGGAATCGCACATGTGAGGGACTGACGACAAGGTGTCGCATCTGTACAGCCACATTTTATCTGAGGTTCTGGTTCCTCTGTTTCATACCAATATTGTGAGCTGTGCCTTGGGTTCGAATTGGGCACTCCCCTGGTATCCACACGGACGTTTTGTTCTCTCAATTAAGTGCAACTAGTTGCGAGGTCGGGTGGAGCCGGATTGTCACAGAAAAAGGCAGAAGTTCCATTTCCTAGAGAGGCAAGGAGCCAGTCGGCTGCTGTGCCAGGCGGTGACGTCAGAAACCAGGCGTTCCCCGGTACACACGTGTAGGAGGGTTTTGGCCAAAGGCGGCTGCGAGAATGTGTACGTGAGGGAGCGTAATCCGCAGCTCTTCCTCTCTCCTCCTAGTTCTCCGGACTCTACATCCTGTCTTTCACCATCATCATGGTGGGGTTCATCCTGTTCTGCTCCACTCCCACGCGCACGGCAGAGCCGGCCGAGAGCAGCGTGCCCCCGGTCACCAGCATTGGAATCGACAACCTGGCACTGAAGCTTGAGGAGAACCTCCAGGAGACCCACTCTGCAGCCTTGTAGCTGGAGGAGAAGGCGAGCATGTGCCCCTGAGGCTTCCTGGGATGCTGGGCGTTGCCACAGGATAAAGGGCACACTTGGAAAATTATGACTTAAATACTTCATAGCATTGGATTGGACCCAGTGGTTAGATTTTACAGGGGAAAACAGAATAATGCATTAAAAGTAGAAATGCCAAGATTAAGCAGAAGCCAAGGCTAGGATTGCGTTTTCGTGTGTTGGAGGACCAGTGGTTGCCGGTGTCAGGAGACAAGGTGTGGGACCCCCTCTGGAGTTCTGAGGCACAGGTGGGCAAGCAGGATGGAGCAGGTGCCCACATGAACCAGCCGCAGGACACGGCTGAAAGCAGGCTGTCTGGGCTGGGCTGGGCGGTCAGGAGTGGGGGCAGTCCAGGGTGGTTTGGGAGTAGGTTTCCTCAGTTAGAAGCTTCTGGGTTTTGTCCCTCTGAGGAAGCAAGCCATTGTCCACAAGCCACAGCTGAGGTTTGGTGACTGGTTGTGTCTGGCAGGGAGGTGGGTGGGGCAGCAGGGAGGAATCCTGAAGGACAAGTGTCTGTGTGTGGAAACACTGAAGTGGAGTGCGGTGAACCCAGGAGCCCAGTCCTCCTCGTTAAAGGGGGATACGGCACTACTTCCTAGCAAATATTTATGCGCCATGAGATTTTTACGACACTTCTTTAATAAAGGTGTTCATAGGTAGCATCATTATATCAATGATCAGTATACCACAACAAAAACTCTGTATGTAAACTTCTTTTTGATAAAAATATAATAAAGAAATTGATGGTAAGTGTTCATTTTATTAAAAGATTTTGATTTCATGGAAATACGTCCACTGTGTGGTTTCTTTGATTAACTGTTACCCTTGTTGATTTTACACAACAATATATTCAACATTTCTTCATATCTAGCTTTTCAGAACCATGTCTTTGGTAAGGTGAAATAAACCTATCTTTTGGGGGCTACATTGTGATAAAAGGAATTTCAGATTCAGATCACAGATTATTTGCCCAAATAAATGTTTAAAATTCTCTTTTTTTTCTTTTTTAGAGCAAAATAACCTCTCATTCTGTGAAGTAAGTTAAATGGATGTTTGGTTTTCCACTTCCTACCAATAACAACTGTCAATCAGTGAAAAAATTTATGTTAAAATGTTTGCCATTTTGGGGAAGACTTTCAGTTTGACTAATACACAGATTATTTCTTAAAATACCCAAGAATAAACCTGTATAGATAGGGATAGTGATGATGTAGGGAATTCCAGGTGACAACCTCCCACATGTCGGTCAAGGCTGAGCTCCAATGCCATCCGTCCCTCCTACGCAGGCATTCTCGGGCCAGCCCGACCAGGTCCCCCTCGGAGGCACCTGGGGCGCTTGTTCACATCTCCCCTGTGGCTCTTACTGAAGTGCTTCCCATTGAACTGCCGCTCCTCACTAGGGGTTGAGCTCTTCGAGGTCAACAACAGCCTTTCACCATGTTTCTAGTCCTATGGTGGTCTCATTTGTTTGGTGTTTATTAAATGAACTTTGTCTTTGGTCCCAGTTCAGAACACTTAAAGGGAAATTGACCTAAAATAAGGCCTTTTACGCCGGCACGTGGAGGCAGTAAATTATCTTACCCTGCTCTGCCCTTTCCATTCATCCCCCTTAATCCAGTGTTTCCCCTGGCCTGGTCCCACGGGAGGGGCAATGCAGCTCCAATCTGGGCATCCCAAGCTAAACCTCAGAATTCAGTGTTCCAGAGAAGCACTGCTGTGAATCACATCCTGCAACTAAATAGCAGTACAGTAAGTCATCCTGGTTTAAGTAAGTTTGTAAAAGCTGCAAGTTTCTTAACCAGCCTGGACAATGTGCTTTTAAACATCTGGCCTGTATGCAAGCTTTTGAAACACAACATGTTCTTAAGTGGAGACCCTCCTGTAAATTTCTTTTCTGCCCATTAGAACAATATTCATTTTTTAATATTTTGTAGAAATTTATGCCATTAAAAACCCCCTGCTCAACAGTTTCCTAGTGTTGTATAGAGGTAATGAATTGTGCAGTTGGACTGTGGTAACACTGTAAGAAGAGACTGTTTGCTGGGGCCATTTTCACTTCTTGTATTTTGAAACTAGGGTCTCTTGTGGACAGGAACTGACAATTCTCATCTTTCTGATACCAGCATCTCACAGAGAATTGGTATGTGTTATGAGATGTTTCCAGCAGGTGGCGCTTTAACAATTATAACAAAGACCTGTGACAATCCTTTGTTTTATGGAGCCAACATAATGTCCTGCTAAGTCGGAGTGTTTGGTTTTAAAAGAGGGTGTTATGCCTACTACAGGGTCACAGTGGGCATCGTACTGGTCTGCAACATCACCTTTGGCAACATCCAGAACTGGATTTGAAATACTGAGGAGCACACCTCTACAGATGTTGAGGAGATTCTTGGGAAAGAGTGTGACTTGAATAACAAGGAGACTAGTATTCAAACAACCGGGAGAGAAGCTGGCCCTGGACTGTGAAATCAAGTTCATGGAGACTGTGCTAAGGCCAACATCAACTTGGAGAACACATTTTTCACTCTCCCCAGAGACATATGGACAAAAAGTTGGACGGCAGCAGCCTCTAAGGAACAACCGGGAAGTCAGAGTCACACCAGACCAGCAGAGGACCAGCACATCTTCTGATGTGTTCCTCCTTGAGGAACGCCGCCTTCCTCTGAGACTGGCTCAGCCGAGCTGTCCCTGCCTGTCCTCGGTGAGCCCCACCCTCAGCTGGGCCCTCCCTCTTCTGGTGGCCCCTGGGCCCAAGGCCATCAGAATGCATTTGAGAAATGGTTTATTTTAGTAACTGTCTGATCTTTTAAAACTTTGGAGATGGAATAAGTTAAGAATTTGCCGTTGTTTTTTCTGCGATGTCCACAGAACTGGCCTATGCATTATGTACCTGGAGAGAAAGATGGATACGACATGACCATCAACAGTGACCACTATGATGAGATTCCATTTTGGAGGTGTGACGTAACTAAAATGCCACCACAAAGCCTGTCTGCATCTCCTCCTGTAGAAATGAGGCCCCAAAGGCCAGTGACAGTTCCAGGAGTGCTGAGTCACCTTGCACCCTCAGCGAGGTGACCCACACCAGGCCCAGGAAGCATCTGCTAACACGTCTGATGCCCACTGTCACCTTTTTCTCCTCAGTTTTGGAAAAGTGACAAAAAGTGTGTGTTTCTTTTTTCCTTTCCCTCTTCTTTTTGACTCAAACCAAAGGGAAGCACAAATTAAGGAAATCCCATGTAAAATATTCAGAAGGAAAGAGGAGTGAAGGGGTTTTTCCTGTCCATAGCCAGGATTTGGTCTGCAGTCCAGCCAGGCCTCAGGCCTGGGCAGCAGGCCTCTCAGCAACCCCTGTTTGGTTACCAAGGGGACACCATGCATCCCACAGGTGACCTGCAATTAGGGTGTCTGTCTCTTGACCCCCAAAACAGTCCCCACTCTGCTTTGGCTTCTCACACTCTCCAAATCAGACAGTCTTTATAGCTGAGACTTATTTTTCCAGATCCGCAGTGCCATTAAGTGATCTGTCTTTGCATTCCAGTGGGTGGTTCAGGTGGCCAGGGACACGTGTGCACCTGTGGCTGGGTGTGGCCAAGAGCATGGAGCGTCCCTGGTGACAGAATGACTGCAGAGCTGTCTGGGCTGGTTTTTAACTGCTGTCATTGGTTCTGTTTTGACAGCTCTGTTTTCCATACAGAGTGTGCAGTTGAGACCAGGTCCAAGGGGTGTCACCAGGGAGCCTTTGTATTTCTTTTTCTTACCCTTCTGCCAGCTTGCTGTCCACCAAAGCAACTGGCATCATAATTTCTTTGTTTGAATTAAAAACCAACATATCCCCCATAGTCTCTGTTCCCTGGAATCTCTCCACATGCTCTGTTTACCTCAAAAAACTCACTGAAGAAAAAAATTAAAACATAGAAGAGTGTCATGATGACTGTCCTTGTCAGGGATTGCCCTTGATTAGCATATGGAGAATGGGGATCTTGAAGAAAAAGTGGAAACCTCCTTCTTTGCAAGTCACACAGTGGGTGGCTAATGTGAAAACAGAATCCAGGGTTCCTTTCAGCTTACAGTTCGCCACTGCCTCTCTGAGACAGTGAATCTAGAGGGGCCAGGGTTCTTATGGAATTGTTGAGCCAGCAAATGCAAATGGATCTTTAATGAGAGGAATTGGGTAGATTTTTGTGTAAAAACTAGCTGGGTAGGGCAGTTTCCTCTGGAAAACTCTGGAGCCTGCCCTTTTAAGACGCTGTCTACATTCATCTCTGTGAGGTCTTATGCATGCCTAGTCACAACTCCCTTTTCTATCATTATTATGGTGATGTGCCATTTTCATCCACATTTAATCACTTAGTATCTGGACATATCCTCAGCCCTCATGAGATGTCAATAAATCAGGGACATTTAGCAGATAGCCACTTAGCTGATTAAAAGGCAAGAGATTTATGAGGAAATTAGGTAATGCTGAACATGCAGTTCTCCCAACAGTCTGATAAAGAATGTTTTGAGATCCTGGCAATATGTAAGTGCTATATCAAGGGGAATAAAGCCTCTTCAAAACAGCGAAATTTTACCTAAAGGATTTAAGGCCCTAAAATCTCAAAGTGTAAATACTTTTGGAGAAGGAAATTTAGATTGAAAAGGGGAGAGAAGTGATACCCATAATAAAACATGAGCCATTTGAACAATTATTGACTCTAACTGAGCATAACGAGCACTCAGATGATGCCCTACAATCACCACTCAACTGCTGGTGTTCGGGGCCTGCCCTGTGGGAAGGCCAGGTTCCATACACAAAGTGTGAGGTACAGGACTTGTAGTGCTAGTAGCTGGAGTGTCCATGTGGAGTCCCACCTTCTTTGACCTTGGATGTTTCTGCCTGGTGACTGTGTTTGTCCATTTTTGCCTGAGTATTTCACATTTTTTCAAGTTCCTATCCTGATGTTGGTCTTATGATCCCATGTGGGACCTTATCCATCTTGGTTTTCATGAAAGGTCTGCTACTTCAGTGCATGCACATTTATATGGAAGGCACACACAGACACACTGTCACCATCATCCTGTCCCCTCTGCCCCCAACATCTTATTTCTCCAGAAATTGATGTTATAAACTGATTGGAGCAGTGTTGTAACTTAATGCAGGTTCAGCTGCCTGCCACTTTGAAAGCCTTATACTCACTCAAAAGTCAGGTGCTGATGTAAAGGAAAGTGGTTTTATTTGGGTGCTAGCAACCTGGAAGATGGGAGTCTCTCATCTCAAAGCTACTGGATAAAACCACTTTCCTTTACATTAGCACCTGCTTCTTGAGTATTGGCTTTCAAGTTGGCAGGCAGCCAGATCTGTGTTCAGTTACAGTTTTGGCACCCCAGATAGGACAATGTGGACCCCTGTACGGCCTGGGCAGCTTGGGCTGGGGTCCGAGCTGCTTGTGGCAGGCTGACCCCATGGCAGGGATTGCAGGGATTTCCCAGCAGCTGCCTAGAGCTCTTTATTTTGGGCACTTTCTCTGCTCTCCCTCTCAAGACAGCAGCTGCCTTTAAACATTCTGCCCTTGAAAGGAAATGGGTCTCTGGGGAGTCAATGGACTCCAGCTGGGGGAGTCAGCAGACTCCAAACTGGGTAAGTCCCTGATATGCACAAGCAGGAGTCCCTGCCCCTCTGCTTGGTTTCTTCAAACCATCTTAGGTTATGTAGGAGTCAACATGCTTCACACAGCAATGGGCACAGCTCAGTGACTAGGAAAAAACTCGGTTCTCTGGTGTGAGACTCAGAGCACACTTCTGGTGTTCTGCTTAATGGATTTCTGGGTTTTGAATATTTGCTCTGTTTGAGAGCTCTTCTCTGTCTGAAACAAAACTCTGGCTACAGTTGTTCTCTGCTGTCTTCTTTATCTTTTAAGGACCGAGCTTGCTCTTTGCTGTTTTGTCCACACAGGGAATCCTCTGTCTTTATGATCTGGGCATTCTTCCAATTAGACCTTGTGAAGGTCATCTGTGCTAATGTCTCAGTCCGTCCTTTTAGAGGATTTGGTTGGAGAGTACTCATTTGTTTGACGTTTGTCCTTGCTTTAGATGTTGTTTTGTTTCTGTTTTGAAACAGGCAGCTCAGTCTTGATGCCATCAGAGAACCCATTAGGTTGAATTTTAGCTGACTGGTCACCTTACAGCTATAAATCAATGGCAAATTAGAATTGTTTTCGCCAAAGTTCTGGTAAATGGGATAAGACCTCTTATATGCAAGCTTTCGTATTGTTACATCATAAGGATTCTATTTAGAAAGGATTTAAATTGATGGCTCTTAGAGGGGGAAGAGATCTCACTCCCCTCCCAGACAGACTGTAAACTCAGAAAGAATAAAATAATGAGGAGATAAATCTTTTAAGTACTTTGATTCCTCCTTCTGCAGGTTCAGGAGCTACTGAAGGCCTGGTAATAATAGGGCAATTAATACCACTCCACAAACTGTGCAAGTTGTGGAAACTGCAGAGACAATTACTTCACCTCAAGTAAAGGGGAAAAAGGTCCTTTTAAACTCAAGCTGCTTTTTGCCCAAGCCTGATACTTCCCCCGCCTCTTAAAGTTGGCAAGGACAAATAAAAAAAATCTTAAAAAATCTTGTCTTTGCTACAATTATTAATAATACTATTTATATGTATGGTAAAAAATTAAAGATAAGAACTATTTAAAATATTTCTTTTCAGGATTGTGTGGTCTGGAAAAATATTTCATATTAAAGCTGGTTTGAACTTCCTCCAAGATGGAGGCATAGGTGGAAACACTGTGCCTTCTCCCACAGCCAACTTTGAATACGACTAAGGTTTGGAGAACAAAGACACAGCCAAAGGACAGAAAATTGAATTATACTGAAGTCCGACAACCACTAACCGTTCAACGGGACGGTAAGAGGGGCGGAGCCAGCAGCGGAGCAGGGTTGGGCAGGAAAGATCCTCAGACCTAGGCGCGCAAGTGGCCCGAACCCAGTCAGGGTGTGGGGCAGACTGACTGCAGTCGCACATTCGCGCACAGTGAGACGGACCACGCAGGCCCCAGGGGGCGAGGGCTGATGGCAGTGGCACACTCGTGTGCAGTGGGACAAACGAGTGGGCCCGGTGACTGGCAGCTGCCGCACCTGTGGGGGCCACGGCAGGAGACGGCAGACGGGACGCCATTGCTCCTCGTTGACCCCGCCCCCACATACAGCATCACAACCCAGTGACTGAGTTGCCCTGCTCTGGTGAACACCTAGGGCTCCGATCCTCATACATAACAGGCACGAACAGCCCAAAAGATGGCGCAAGAAGAACTCAAAGTCCCAGAGCCGATAATTCTCAGCAACCGAGAAATTGCCAGCCTCTCAGAAGCACAATTCAAGACACGGTTTATCAGGATGCTCACAGAACTGGTGGATTATAGTCACAAATTAGAGGAACATATGAAGGCTAAACTAATTGAAATGAAGGGAGATGTCCAGGAAACCAATAGCGATGGAAAGGAAACTGGGACTCAAATCAATGGAATGGACCAGAAGGAAGAACGAAACATCCAACCAGAAAGGAATGAAGAAATGAGAATTCAAAAAAATGAGGAGAGGCTTAGGAACCTCCAGGACATCTTTAAACGTTCCAACATCCGGATTATAGGGGTACCAGAAGGGGGAAAGAAACAGCCACGAGTGGAAAACGTATTTGAACAAATAATAAAGGAGAACTTCCCCAGTCTGGCAAAGGAAATAGACTTCCAGGAAATCCAGGAAGCTCAGAGAGTCCCAAAGAAGTTGGACCCAAGAAGGAACACACCAAGGCACATCATAATTACATTAGCCAAGACTAAAATGAAGGAGAGAATCCTAGAAGCAGCAAGGGATAAGGGGACAGTCACCTACAAAGGAGTACCCATCAGACTGTCAGCGGATTTCTCAAAAGAGACCTTACAGGCAAGAAGGGGCTGGAAAGAAGTATTCCAAGTCATGAAATCCAAAGACCTACAGCCAAGATTGCTTTATCCAGCAAAACTTTCATTTAGAATGGAAGGACAGATAAAGTGCTTCTCAGATAAGGTCAAGTTCAAGGAGTTCATCATCACCAAGTCCTTATTATATGAAATGTTAAAGGGACTTATATAAGAAAAAGAAGATGAAAAATATTAACTGTGAAAGGACAGCAAACTCACAGTTGTTAACAATCGCACCTAAAAAAAAAAAAAGCAAAGTAAGAGGACAGCTAGATCAGGAGTGGAGCCATAGAAATGGAGATCACATGGAGGGTTAGCAACAGGGGAGTGGGAGGAGGAGAAGAGGGGAGAAGGTACAGAAAATAGCATAGAGGGTAGATAGAAAATAGATAGGGGGAGGGCAAGAATAGTGGGGGAAATATAGAATCTAAAGAACTTGAGACACATGGTTATAAACTAAGGGGGGGAGAATGGTGGTGGAGGGAAATGAAGGGGCGAATAGAACAACTGTAATGGTATAATCAATAAAATATATTTTTAAAAAGCTGGTTTGAATATAATTGCTATCTTTTAAAGTTATTAACATAAATTATATGTTTGTTTTGCATGGGTTTACAGGAGTAAATCTATACTATTGATCTTTGTTCCAGAATTTGTCATGAAAATGACTTGGATAATAATTGACTCCAAAATCTCATTAATTTGTTAAGAACTAATAAGTAAATTTGACTAAAATTAAAAGTTTTTGATAAAGCCTTTCAGTAATAATTATACCTAAACATAATTTCCCAAAGTCTATTGTGACTTGGAAATTTGGAATTTTGCTGGGTTAAGTGATGAAAATAATTAAATATATAGATATTTTTAAATAATAGGATACTAAAATATTAACTGATCTGAGTTTGCCTACTTTGACTTCTTATTGCAGGGAAGCTAGAAAGTGGATTTGGGTATATTAATGAATATATCTTGTACTTTATTTAAAGTATTTCTCTTGAAAATGTGAATGTATTTGCCAGTGGCAGGGGGGAACCCTGTTTCAAAAAATTAATAAATGATATTAATAAAATTATCAAAATAAAAATGCTAATTATTTGCTTTTGTTATTTTTAAGATTTTATTATTTACTTTTATTTATTTTTTTAAAAAATTAATTTAATTATTGTTCAAGTACAGTTTTCCATCCCCCACTCACATCCCAGTCCACCCCCCCGTGCTCCCCACCTCCCTCCCATTTCCACCCCCCTTAGTTGTTCTCCATGTGTCCTTTATACTAGTTTCTGTGAATCCTTCCCCTTTTCCCCTGAAATTCTCTCCCCTCTCCCCTCTGGTCCCTGTCAGCCTGTTCTGAATTTCAGTGTTTGGTCATATTTTGCTTGCTTGTTTTGTTGTTTAGGTTCCTGTTAAGGGTAAGATCATATGGTATTTATCTTTCACCGCCTGGCTTATTTCACTCAGCATAATGCTTTCCAGTTCCATCCATGCCGTTGCAAAAGGTAGGAGCTCCTTCTTTCTTTCTGCTGCATAATTCCATTGTGTAAATATACCATAGTTTTTGGATCCATTCATTTACTGATGGGCATTTAGGTTGCTTCCAACTCTTGGCTATTGTAAATTGTGCTGCTATGAACATTGGTGAGCATAGGTTCTTTTGGATTGGTGTTTTAGGGTTTTTAAGATATAATCCCAGCAGTGGAATTGCTGGGTCAAAAGGCAGGTCTATTTTTAGTTTTCTTAGAAAATTCCATACTGTTTTCCATAGTGGTTGTACCAGTCTCCAATCCCACCAATGGTGAACTAGGGACCCCTTTTCCCCACAACCTCTCCAACATTCGTTGTTTGTTGCTTTGTTTATGATGGCCATTCTGACTGGTGTAAAGTGGTATCTCATTGTGGTTTTAATTTGCATCTCTCTGATAGCTAGCAATATTGAGCATCTTTTCATGTGTCTCTGGATCCTCTGTATGTCTTCCTTGGAGAAGTGTCTGTTCAAGTCCTTTCCCCATTTTTTAATTGGGTTGCTTGTCTTCTTAGAGTGGAGTCGAGTAAGTTCTTTGTATATTTCAGAAATTAAACCTTTGTCTGAGGTGTCATTGGCAAATATGTTTTCCTAAACAGTTGGTTCTCTTTTTATCTGAATACTGTTTTATTTAGCTGTGCAGAAGCTTTTTATTATGATGAGATTCCATTTGTTTATTCTTTCCTTTATGTCCCTTGCTCTCGGGGACATACCGGTAAAAATATTGCTGTGTGAAATATCTGAGATTTTCCTGCCAATGTTCTCCTCTAGGACTTTAATGGTGTCACAGCTTATATTTAAGTCTTTTATCCACCTTGAATTTATTTTTTTGTATGGTGTAAGTTGGTGCTCAACTTTCATTTTTTTGCATGTAGCTGTCCAGTTCTCCCAACACCATTTGTTGAAGAGGCTATTTTTACTCCATTTTATGTCACTGACCCCTTTGTTGAATATTAGTTGACTGTAGAGAATTGGGTTTAACTCTGGGCTCAGTTGTGTTCCATTGGTCTATATGCCTGTTTTTATACCAGTACCATGCTGTTTTGATTACAGTGGACTTGTAATATAGTTTGATGTCAGGTATTGTGATCCCTCCTACTTTGTTCTTCTTTCTTAAAATTGCAGCTGCTATTCGGGGTCGTTTATGGTTCGATATAAATTTTTGAAGTGGTTGTTCTATATCTGTGAAATAGGCCATTGGTACTTTAATAGGTATTTCATTGAATCTGTACATTGCTTTGGGTAGTCTGGACATTTTGATGATGTTAATTCTTCCAATCCATGAACACGGTATATGTTTCCATTTGTTTGTGTGTTCCTTGATTTCTTTCTTCAGTGTTGTGTAGTTTTCAGCATACAGGTCTTTTACATCCTTGATTAGGTTTATTCCCAGATATTTTATTTTAGTTTTTGCTGTATCAAATGGGATTTTTTTCTTGATTTCTACTTCTGCTGTTTCATTATTAGTGTACAGAAATGCCTTTGATTTCTGGATATTGACTTTGTATCCCACTGTTTTGCCAAATTTATTTATTAGGTCAAGCAATTTTGGGGTAGAGTCTATAGGATTTTCCATATACACTATTATGTCATCTGCAAACAATGACAGTTTTGTTTCCTCCTTTCCGATTTGGACGCCTTTTATTTTCTTTTCTTGTCTGATCACTGTGGCTAAAACTTCCAATACTATATTGAATAGAAGTGGTGAAAGTGGACAACCTTGTCTTGTTCCTAATCTTAGTGGAAAAGATTTTAGTTTTTGCCCATTGAGTATGATGTTGGCCATAGGTCTCTCCTATATGGCCTCTATTATATTGAGGAATGCTCCCTCTATTCCCATTTTGCTGAGTGTTTTTATCAGAAATGGGTGTTGTATCTTATCAAAAGGTTTTCCCTTGTCTATTGATATGATCATGTGATTTTTGTCTTTGCTTTTGTTTATGTGATGTATTACATTTACTGATTTGCGAATATTGAACCATTCTTTCATCCCTGGGATGAATCCCACTTGGTCATGGTGTACGACCTTTATAATTTGTTGCTGGATGCGATTTGCCAATATTTTGTCGAGGATTTTATTATTTGCTTTTAGAGAGAGGGAAGGGAGGGAGAAAGAGAAGGAGTGAAACATCAATGTGTGGTCCTGGTACCTCTCATGTGGCCCCACTAGGGACCTGGCTCACAACCTAGGCATGTGCCCTGACTAGGAATTGAACTGGTGACCCTTTGGTTCACAGCACATGCTCAATCCATTGAGCCACACCAGCCAGGGCTGTTATTTGCTTTTAGTTGCCACTAAAAATCAAGGTTTTTAGGAGTTAGGAATTTTAATTAAATTAGAAAGAAACTGTATGGTTTGGTAACAGAAAGTATAGAGTATGAAAACAGCTGTTGAAAAAAGTAATTTGTTCTGAAATTGGTTATCTCTTTTTTTAACTTAAGATTTTATTTATTTATCTTTAGAGGGGAAGGGAAGGAGAGAGGGAGAGAAATATCAATGTATGGTTGCCTCTTGTGTGTCCTCTGCTGGGAACTAGCCTGCAACCCAGGTATGTGCCCTGACTGAGAATTGAACCGTGATCCTCTGGTTCACAGGCCCATGCTTAATCCACTGAGTTACACCAGCCAGGCTGAAATCAGTTATTTCTAAATGAGTTAAGAAGCAGAAAACTAAAAGGAACTATGTAAGTTGCGGAAAGATTATGTAGGTCAGAGAGGGTTTATTTACATTGCAGAGAGTCTCTGTAAATTGAAGAGGTCTATGAACAGAGATCTTTAGTGGAAATCATGGGTAAGCTGAATAACAAATTTAATTAGGCAAATAAATCTAATATCAAAAATAAACTAATACAGAATTTGTTTGGCTCTTTTTCAGTCTGTGAAAAAGGAAAAAGTTGTTCCTTTATCTGCCTAGAAAGCAAAGATTCTATATATTAAATATATATATATAGTGTTATATTGTGCTAATCGGGTACTTAATTACTTAGAAACCCATATTCTTTATCATAAGAACTAAAGTTCTTTTTTAAGATTTTATTTATTTATTTATTTATCTTTAGAGGGGGAAAGGAGAGAGGGAGAGAAACATCAATGTATGGTTGCCTTTTGTGCATCCCCTGCTGGGAGTTGGCCTGCAGGGAACCAGCCTGCAACCCAGGCATGTGCCCTGACTGGGAATCGAACCGCGATTGTGTGGTTCGCAGGCCTGTGCTAAATCCACTGAGCTACACCAGCCAGGGCAGAACTAAAGTTTTGCTAGCCTATATTTATGTTTGATACCTTAATTGTCACTGGGTAAATAAATAATTTAATATTGTTTCAAAATGATATATTTGACAACCTTCCCAGGGTTTAAATTTTAAGAGACTGTTTCTTGACCTAAAATTGGTTTGGAGTTATTCCAATGGGTTCCTGGAATGCATGGTGATGTGTTCTTTCTCCTTATGAAGAAGAAATTTTGAACCAATTAGGCCTATTTGATATAGTTAAAGTACATGGAAAGCTTTGTTAAACAAAGAAATAATAGCTATATTCTATTTTTATACACATATTTTCATTATTAAAATGGATATTCTAGAGATTATATAAAAATCTTTAAGAGTCTACAAACTTCTGATATCCTTTTGTTTGTAATTCTAATTGTATCTTAAAATGTTGTTATAGGAAAGCAAATTTCTTCATCAATTGCATTATAATCAGATCTATAACCATGTCATTTAAAGTTTTTTTGTCACTTAGTGACAGTTGTTGTTTTTCTCTGATGTACTTATAAATATATTACATCTTCAGAAAGATCTATGTAAAAGACTAATTTATTCTAAATTATATATCAAAGAGAATAAGTTTTCATATTATATATTTGAATTAGATGAAGATTACTAGAACTATAGAATAACTGGATTTATGGAAATACTGGCAAATAATTAGGAAGAACAAAAATTGATTATGGGACAGAATGAACTAAAGATGATTATAATTTTTGTAACTTTTTGTTGGAAATACTGCTAGTTTTTAAATTTTTGTTTTTCAGACATAAGGAAACTTGCTTTCTTTTCCCCTTAAAGCAATTTGGTAAATTATACTCTCATAAGCAGTGTTGGGGCATTCATATTTTTCTTTCTACCTGATCCCTCTGGAATTTGGAAACTCTTATTGAAAGAGTAGTATTATTTTCTGGCAATATGTTTGTTTGCATAAATCCAATTAGAACCTGTTGTCTTCATAACAGGGCACATAAAGCCAGTTTCCAATTATAGTTTTATCTACCAAGACTTTGATGGGAATGTCATGACATGACTAGACCTTGGATATCAGCAAAAGCTTTAAGGAATGAAGATTGGCTTTGAAGCCAATGAAAGCCCTTTGGAGACATAGCCTGGTATCTTGCTTATTCATAAGGTTTATGGCAGTCTTTCCAGGTGAAGAATGAAGGTTGCTGGGAGATGGCAAGGAAATACCTCAGGACATTTGTGGGACTTCAAGAACTTGAATAAGTCACCCAAAGTTATAGGTATTGCAGGCGTGGCTTGATTTCTCTACCCTGCAGACCTAATTAAAGCTCAATCTGGAAATTTCTTATAATATTCCAGCAGAGCACATTTAAGAAAGCCTAAATAATCAACTACTATTCTTATTGTGTTTATGCAAATTGAAACTTGACTTAATGCAGTAAATGAATTATTCTTGATTTGGCTCTTTGATAAAAAATAAGAGTAATTTCAAGGGAGAGAAATTGTGTTTCAATAGACTCTGTAATACACAGTTATGGATATTAAACTCTAGTTAGTTGTTTTCAAAGGTTAATTTTTACTTATGCACAGACAAGATTGGAGCAAGCATGATAGATCAGGTGCAGAAGGTCACCAAAACAGAAAGCCTGGGGGCTTAGCAGGGGCATAGGAAAAATAAATTTAAAAAAAGACAAATAGGCAGATGGTGAAATAAAATGATGACTTAGATAATGAATGAGAGGACCCCAGGGTCTCCTCTAGACCTACTGACCAATCATTATTTCCCCACAGGAACCTCAGATACAATTGACAATGGGGAACAAATTGATTGACTTTTAATAGACACAGAAGCCACCTACTCAGTATTGAACAGCAAATTGACTGAAAGGAAAAAACCCACAACAATTTCAGTCATAGGGGTAACAAGACAATGCAGGAAGTAGCCTCCCTCCAGCCTTTAGAACACCAGCTCAGAAATCTTAAGTTATCACACAGCTTCCTCTATTTGCCTGAATGTCTCATCCCTCTGCTGGGATGGGATTTGCTCTGTGAATTGCCCACCCAAGTAACCTTTTCTCCTGAAAGATAGCAGCTCTACCTGCAGGCCCAACTGGAACATACACTCCAACTCCAGGTACTTTTGACCTGTTTGGGGAGACCCAGAGGAGAACTGTGATCTACAAGGAAGAAACTCAAACTCTTTGGGAAAGTGGGACTCCAGGGAAACAGTCAATGTTTACCTGAATGGCCTGAGCTCTCCCTGAAGAAATCCCAGATGGTAATGAATATTCCTTTAGATGTACTCTATTACCCTAGTGAGGAATAACGGAACTTCACTACGTACTTTGGAATCTCTCCAAGACTTCAATCACCATAGCCAATAAAACTGCCACCTCACTTGCTAATATTCAGAAATCTTTGGACTCTTTAGCTAAAGTTATCTTCAAATGGCCTTAGACTACGTACTAGCAGAACAAGGAGGAGTTTGCATGAACATCAGCTCCTCTCGTTGTACTTGCTTTGACACTTCACCGCAGGTGAAAATAGGCATCACCAAAATCAGACAACAGGCTACCTGGCTTCAACAAACATTGGACCATTACACCCCTCCCTTTGAAGGACCTGGAGATTGGTTTATGAGTCTATTTTCACGGATACCACAAGGACTCAGGTACATGTTAGGAGAAATTTTTAATTTAGGTTTAACCATTCTTTTCTTTATAATGCTTGTCTATTGTTACCCAAGCCAGAAAAATTGTATCTGCTCAACAGACACTCTTAAGAAATATATCTGCTTTTAACTCTTTACAACAGTGTCAGGTAATTCACTCCCCCAGAAGATTCAGAGGACATCAATAGCTCCATAGATATGGAGGAAGAATTGACAATGGGGAATTTTAACAGTGATTGAAATGAACATAATGTATAAATCAGGTGGTAATTATAGAATAAGCTTACTAACAAACTCAGGAGATCCATGTATTAAAAGTTTCCTTGTAAAGATTTTGTAGACATCAGCAGTTGCATCTCCTGCTTAACCAAGGAATGACCCTGATCACATGATATTGGGCAAGTATCAATGACTCATATCAGAACCAGCAGAAACACTACCTGCAAGTCCTGTTCCCAATATCAGTAAAAACCGCAGATGGAGTGATGAAACTACATGATGATGCACACAGGAGGGAACACTGAAACCTCCTAGGAGCTGAGAAGCTGTACGTCGCCAGAAATTCCTTAGTTCCCCTCTTCCCATGGTTCCCCTATATGAACTAGCCAGGATGCCTAAGATGCAAAGGTGGGCTTCGAGACGAGAGTCCCCCATCTTTTAGGTTGCCTGCACCTGAATAAAACCACTTTCCTTTACATCAGCTCCTACCTCTCAATTACTGGCTTTTGAGGTGGTGGACAGCTAGACCTGTGTTTCATTATAGTTTCAGGGAATCTGCCTCCACCCCTGACAAACATACAGAGGCATCTCTTGGATTGAGAGTATGTGGTACCTTTAGTTGGACACAACTGACATATAACATTTATTTGATGCCTGCTGTCCATTTGGAGGATTAGACAGGAGGAGAGGAAGGGCCAAGGCTTGATCCCTGATCTGTTAATTAGTGTCAGGCATTCCAAAGCAGGGGCATGTCACTTGACTGAGAGCCATATTTGGCTTGTCAGCATGGTGTACTGTCTTGAGAATTCTTTGGCCATGATGTAGGAATATGGTTCAAGTCCATGTCTCATTGTGGGGAGAAGAGTGGAAGGATTGAAGGACAGGCCAGGAAACACTAGGAGATCTGTTTGTAGAGAGCAGAGCACTATGTAATTTCCTGGAGTTCAGTGACTCCATGTCAATCTCCCAGAAGAAGGCTGGTGAGGGTATGGGAGGACATTCAAATAGATCTCCAAGAGGGAGATGCACGGGGCAGGGAGAAGAAACAGGAAGGTAAGAGTCCTAGGCCTTTGGTACTAGGATGAGCTCAAGAAAGGTAACTAGGGTTACCAAAGACAACTTCATTTAGCCCAAACAATAAGCCTGTGTCCTAGAATATTCTTCAACCTTCTAGAGAGACGTTTCTCCAACTCACTAGCCTACCATTGCCTCAGGTTTAGTAAGTTGAACCAAAGCCCGTCATGGTTTCTGTCCCCTTCACATCCTTCATCATCTGCTCTCACCTTTGAGTTTCCACTTCTGATTTTGTGTTTTATTAACAGCATTGCTCTGGTGCTGCTCAGATTCAAACATTTGAGTTTATCCTGGATTTATTTCTTACCCTTAGCATGCATTGGGCACACATGTCTGTTAGTATTTGGAGATATCTCTCATGACTGTGTGTCTGTCTCTCCCTTTTTCTTTGTTCTCACATCCTATTAAAGCTTTATAACTTTTGTTTGGACCAGTCCTATAGCCATCTATCTTGAGTCTCTCTACAGTTTCTTTTATCCTCTTTATATTGCTTAAATTTTCTCAGTCCTATATATTACTGCCGGAGGAAGCTTTCTAAACTATCCCCCATTGTCCCAGAAACCTTCAATGGCTCCTGATTACTCTTAGAATTAAGTCCAAGCTGAGCCTAACTGACTGTTTTCTCCACCCGAGTATGATTACCTGTCACTGCCTGTTCACACGAATTCAGCCAAGAAGCCTCCGCCCTGATCTGTGCTCAGGGCTCGGTGGATTCTGCCTCCACACGCTTTCAGGCACTGCTCCTTAGGTACAACTCTTTCTTCCACTTCGTCTTTGTAGATCTAGTGCTTACTTCATTCTCCAAGCTTCAGCTCAAGCCCATCTCCTCCTTCCTGGTGATGGAGTCCGCAGGATCCCCTCTGTCTCCAGAATGCCCACAGCACGTCCTCTTTTCTTCCACCCTGTCAACACCCACTGCCCATCCGGTAGCACAAACACACCACATTCCTCAGAACATGCATGGCAGTTGAATGTGGAAGTCAAACAATACACGTACATCTTAGAAAGGGTGAGAAGGTTCATTCCAAGAGAGCTAAAAAGCCAAAATACCAAAATATCCAGCTACCTCTTACATGTTAGGCACATAAAGTGATGATACCTTTCCAGCACTTTCTATTATGTATACATTTTGAAAAGTTTCCCCTCTTCACAGCTTCAGAGACTGGTGACCCTGACTGAGGCTATCGATGTAGCACTTTGTGATCTCGTTATTTTTGAAAATAGAGAGTTTCCATTTTTGTTCCAGGACAATTATACTTATTACAATACACTTATCATTGACATGTTATTCTCACTCCTTTTTATAAAATAGGATGGGCAATATGAGGTAAAATAGTCAGAGTTATGTAAATACCAATTGCCCAGTGCAGAAAAAGAAACTATTCATTCAAAAATATATTTATCGAGCAATAGAGTCAGGTACTGTTTTAGGCTGAGCATAGAGTTTTCAAAAGTTGGTTTGTAGTATTAATCTAGTATAAGAAAATGGAGATTCTATGAAAATATGCAATTTGAGGTCTATGGCCTTCTATGGCTAACTTACCTAATTAACAATCTATGTGAATATATCATCTTCCTGATGTAATTATAAGGTCCTTTTGGACAGGTCGTGTCCTTTGTATTATGCTAAAGCCTTAGTGGAAAGATAAAGTTCACAAGTACATGCATTTTTAAAAAACAATTATTTATTTATTTATTTATTTAGAGAGAAGAAAAGAGGGAGAAAGAGAGAGAGAGAAACACTAATGTGTGTGTGAGATACAGCCATCAGCTGCCTCTCTCACACCCCCAGCTGGGGACCTGGCCTGCAACCAAGGCATGTGCCCTGATATGGAATCGAACCCAAGACCCTCTGGTTCACAGGTTGGTCATTCAATCCACTGAGCCACACCAGTTTTAAACATTCAACATAATGCCAAACATAAAATCTTAAAAAATAACATGAACTCAATAATGCTGCATTTGTATTTGTGGATTATGTTTTCCTCATGTTCAAGCCAGTCCGAAAGTTGCGATCATTATTTTTGATTTGGTAAGTAGTAATACTTCTATGATGTGAAAAAGCAAAAGATAATTTACTCTCTAGGGTGATGCGCAATGGTGATTTCTATTAACTGCGTTTTAACGTCTCCCAGGCAGTCTCATTCTTGGCATCAGTTAAAATGGAGCAGAACAAAACATTTTAGGAAATACTTGATGAGGAAATGCTACTCCACTTGGGAGAAGACCTAGATCAGTAGATTTTCTTTTCGGTGGTTATACCATAGTCCCTGAGAAAGGACAATCAAGTTCAATAGAAAAGGAATTAGAGGAAAGTATGATCACTGCGGTGTTAACATGAACTAATTTGGGAGAATCTGTATATCTGTATACCTGAATAGGTCATTAGCATGTGTATAGACTCTCCAGGTGACTGCTCGGAAGAAAAGAAACTGATTCTATCATTAAAAATCTGGATGATCTTGGGCGATTCTTCACCACTTTCCACTCTCATCGCTCATTAATCTAGAAATTATATGCGTTTGGGAGTGCACAAAACTTTTTGTTAAACATGCATTATTTATTTAAACTCCACTACATCCTAGATGGCAGACTCGATTTGTATCCCCAATTAACAATGAGGAAATTTGCCGCGACCAGCGCGAGGAGGAGGTCCGTGAGGGAGAGCGACAGGAGATTAAGAAAGACACAGACACAGACAGTCTAAGGAAAACCGGGGGCCAGGTGGGGCTTCGTCCTCTGATGGAGATACAATGACCCTGAACATCGTCTCCGTGTTTACTTTATAAGGGTTAGTTAGATAAAGCTCAGGGATATTGTGCAGACTCAGGGAAAAACTGCAGGCATAATTGCTCCATTCCCAGGCGATCTAAATGATAAATATTTCTTCTGCAAAACTCACGGTCACATTCAGCTGAACCTTATGGTTAATCTAGTTCCTTCTTAAGCCCTGCAGGTCCCGGCTGTCTGACGCCAGCCTTCACTGTCCACAGAAACTGAGGCTCGTATCAGTTAGGATGGACTAAGTTACACTGCTATAACCATACCAAATATATTACTGGCTTAAAACAGCAAGTATTTGATTTGGGTTGTAGCACTTGTCCTCTGAGGTCTCTTCAAGTTTTCCTCACTCCGGGACCCAGGCTAATGGAGCAGCCATAGCAGCGGGAAAGAGGAAAACAGAAAATCCTTCCCTGTCTCTTAGAGACTGCCCAGAGCTGACATCTATCACTTTCGCTTACGTTTCATTGGGCGAAGCAAATTACGTGTCCACCTCCAAATCTGAAGGGTTATAGAAAAGCATTTCTACTATGTGCTTGGATGGGGAGGGACCACGGAAGTTGTGTTCAAGTCATCGGGCCCCAGATCCTCCTTTGTTAAAGGGCAACGATGGCAGCCTCGTCTTTAATGATTTATTTTAAACGTGTGTTGGTCCGTATCCTGAGCCCAGGCAAGCATCAGGTGGAAGGAAATCTGGGCTTTGGAGTTCGTCAAGCCTGTGTTCAAAGTCCAGCTTTTTCACTGGCCTAGGTTTTGGGCAAGGCACTTAGCCTCCCTGAACATTTTCTTCATTTGCAAAATGAGAAGGATAATCATGCCTACTACCTCATGGGGTTGTTAGGCGGATTAAATTGATTGATACCTGTTAGGTTCTTAGAAAAGGGCTTGGCGCATAGCCAATGCTCATGATCTCTGTGATGCTAGGTGAAGTTACATAAAGATGGACTTTTACTTATTTCTAATGCAATTGCACTCTAAGAAATATCTACTTCATGGAGTTCTACAAAGATTAAAAAATGGTGCTTGACACTTAGCAAGCATTCAAACAACTTGACTCCATTTTCTGCTACTTGTACATAATGTGGGGGAATTTCTTAGGAAGTTGTAGCGTGGTTCAGTGTTCAGGTTTTGCAGAAATGCCTGGGTTTGAATCTCATATGGTGTTGGTGACTTTGGGTGAGTCACTTAATCTCTCTGAGCCTCAGCGTTCCCACCTCAGTAGTTTCATCTCCAGGGATGTTTTAAGATTTAGAATGAAAAGAGCTCTCGGCACAGTGCCTCACACAGAGTAAACATTCATTAAATAGTAGCTAGTATAAGGAGAGAAAAACATTACCTAACTGTACTGGTGTACTTTAAGATCAAAGGAATACATTGCTCAAAGTATTTCTGTTGAATATGTTGCACTTCATAAAGTAATCTTTTTTTTGATAGATTCTCATCTTGGGGCCTCATTTGGTCTTTTTAAAAATTAAACGTTTCCCCTATCTGCACAAATGATTGATTATTGTTATGAAAACTGAAGAAGTACAGATAAGAATAAGGAAGTAACAAAAATTCTCCCAAATACTACCCCCCAGAGATACCATCAATAATTTGGAGAATATTTTTCCAGATTTTCATGCATACACTATATATAAAGTTTACACACATACATACACACAAGTCTACATGTATAGAACTGTGTAGTACATACCATTTGAAAATTTTCTTTATTTCATTTAACAAAATTTCATAGGTATCTTTCCAAGGCAGAGAATATCGACCTTCCTGTTCAGGAACTCAAGAGCTCTTCCTTGAACGGGTAACCTGAGACCTGGTGAATCACAGAACTGGACACTAGATGGCAGTGTTGAAATGAAAATTTTGGAAAATAAATACTGTTTACACAGGAATGAGTCCCCTGAGATTCTCTTTGTTCAGCAAAATCTTGTTATTGACATTCTGATAATTAATAAGTGGTAAAAGGACATTTATCTGATTAAGATTGTATTACTTTGGAGGCTCCATATTCCCCTGGCGTGGGCTGCAAACATCAAGCTCCTAAGACAAAGATTTGTAAGACTGCACTCAGATTTGTTTTATCATCCATCTGCGAAAATGAAAATTTGCCCTCTGTGGAAGGACTAAGGTGCTTGCCATCTCTATCACATGCTCTCCCCAGCCTCCGCACCAGACACAGAAGATGGACTGACACTCTTGCTGCCTCCCCACCCCCAAAAGAAAACCTGATTCTTGCATTCAGTCCATTGCAGCAGAAGCCACACTCCTTGGCAGTTAGGCAAGAACTGGTTCCCCGTCTGGCCTAAGGTCTCTGGGGGGTGCTTCACTCTGAGATTTCAAGACCCAGAGAAGTTCTGCTTCCTACAGCAACTGCATCCCCAGAAAGGGAGCAGGTCAGCCCAGATCTTCGGAATCCCAGCCTTCCTTGGGTTAACGTGTCTTTTGTGAATGCTTTCCACTTCTGACCCAAAGATATAGCACACACACGTGCAAGGGTATACACATGAACACGTGCACATACACACACAACCCTTGGTATTTGTGCCCTATGCTCTATTGGGAAGAGTGTAAGATGCACGTCTGGAGTTTCATCTTAGCTACAAACCGATCTTGTGACCTTTGTTAAATCCCTCACCATCTCAGTTTTGTTGAGCTTGAGTAACAACAGCAACAGCAACTGAGCCCATTTGGGGGTATTACATGTGTAGACTGTACATGTGCTTAGGGCTCTCCCAGCCACACCCATTAAAAGGATAAAATATATTCTGATTTTATTAAAAATAGCTGTCATAGGAAAAATCAGAACCCTATGAGTTTTATATTTATTGATGACATTGTTTTTGTCTTGTGCTACACTGACCTCTCAAACCACTCCATGGTTAGAGGCTCTTACAAGCTTGTCCCATCAACATACCCTGTGATTTAGGACATGAGGGCATATTCAGAGCTCAGCCATGTCACCTTACTGACAGTAACCCCCTGGGTCTACTATATCCTGAGTCATGCACACAAATTTCATTTAATGAAAAGACTTTGTTCACACAGACTTTATGAAAAGCCACAAGAGATACTTGCTCTGGAAACTGACCCTTCTGGCTTTTACTGGAGAAAATATCTGTCTTCATTCAAATATCTGTTTTAATTTCCTAAATAGGAAAGCTTGAAGAAATGACTTGCGAAAGGCCATTATTGAAGTTTTAAAGGCAGCCCTGGCTGGTGTGGCTCAGTGGATTGAGTGCCGGCCTGTGAACTAATCAAACTAAGTTTGATTCCCAGTCAGGGCACGTGCCTGAGTTGCAGGCCAGGTCCCCAGTCGGGGGTGCACAAGAGGCAATTACACATTGATGTTTCCTCTCCCTCTCTTTCTACCTCCCTTCCCCTCTCTCTAAAGATAATAAAAATAAATAAAATCTTAAAAGAAAAGATTTAAAGTCAATCTAGCTCTCTTTCTTGTCACAAGCAACCAAAATAAGAGGTAACCAGTGACCCAATGACACATTGTCAATTTGATAACACTTGATTCGACTCAAATATATTTCACCTCAGTTAGTAGCTTCTGAGTGATTACTATGACTAGAACATGTGGAAAATGGAGTGAATGTGACATCATCCCTGCTTTCAGGAGGTATAATCTAGAAGAGACAAGCTTATATTTATGTCTCTTCTTTACTGTAGTCCAGTAAGCCCATGGACTTTGAATGCCTTATCCATTGCCCTTTATTTATCACTTGCTTTGAACATAGCAGAAGCTCATTATTGTTTTTGGATGAATATATATATAGGATTATATATGAATATACTAAGTCTGTCTGGAAAAATGTCCAACTATTGTTAATATATTATGAGAATGGTTTGTGCAACATTGATGTAATATGACAGCCAAGGAGAGTGGGCTGGAATACACATGTGTGCACAATGATGACTTCACTGTACTAGTCAGTGAGGGTGGTAGATGCCGTTGAGTGAGCATGTGTACTGTGTGGCTGTCTCATTCAAAATGACTGAGAGAGCTGAGCAGTGAATCAGCATCAAATTTTGCATTAAGCTTGAACATTGCTCTGCAGAAACTACTGGGATGATTCAGAAGGCTGCAGCTATGGGCAACTAGTGATTGGCAGCTTCATCATGACAACACACCCGCTTTTGTTTGTCATCTTGTGCAGAGTTTTTTGGCAAAACATCAAATCACCCAGGTGACTCAGCCCCCCTACAGCCCAGATTTGGTGCCCTGTGACTTCTGGCTTTTCCCAAAACTAGAATCACCTTTGAAAGAGAAAAGATTTCAGACAGTCGATCAGATTCAGGAAAATATGATGGGGCAGCTGATGTTAATTGGAAGAACTGTGTGAGGTTCCCAGGTGCCTACTTTGAAGAGGATGGAGGCGTCATTGTTCCATGTACAGTGTTTCCTGTATCTTGTATCTTACTCAATAAATGTTTCCACGTTTCATATTACATGGCTGGATGCTTTCTAAACAGACCTCATATATTATCCATGCAAGGAAAAATGTGACCACTGCTATCAAGGAGATAAAGAGTGATGTTAGAGTGCCAATTAAAATAGGAAAGGCAGACGCCCTTAGGTAGCTCAGTTGGTTAGAGTGTTGTCCCAATATGCAAAGGTTTTGGGTTTGATCCCGGTCAAGTCATGTCCATTTTCTCTCTGTAACTATTCTGTTGCCAATAAATGCATAAATAAGTGGAATAACAAAATCTCTCCCATCTCTCTCTCTCCAAAACATCAGTGAAAGAAGGAAGGAAGGAAGGAAGGAAGGAAGGGAGGAAGGGAGGGAGGGAGGGAGGGAGGGAGGGAGGGAGGGAAGGAAGAAAGAAAGAAAGAAAGAAAGAAAGAAAGAAAGAAAGAAAGAAAGAAAGAAAGAAAGAAAGAAAGAAAAAAGAGGAAGGGAAGGGAAAGGGAAGGGAAGGGAAAAGGAAATGTGGTGAGGAAAAGAAGCATTTGAGCACAGCCTTGAGGGATGGGAAGAAGTTTGATGGGAGGAGGGAGGGTGATAGAGATTGATCTCTTGTTCCAGGAGGGAATATGATGAGCCCAGTCAAGGTAATAGAGAGAGACAAGGGGAAGATAAAACAAAACAAAGCACATGTAGGCTTTTTGTGATGGGCACTGCTTTAAGCACTTTATAAGCATTAATTCGTTTAATCTCACAACTCAGTGAGATATGTACTATGATTATCTCCATCAAACAGATGAGGAAACTGAGGCACAGAAAGGTTGAGTAATGTCCAAGGCCACACAACCATTAGTGACACAGCCAGCACTCAAACCTAGGCAATTAGTGTCCAGAGACCGTGTTCTTAGTCACTCGTGGTGGATTGCAAATGTGGGTGCAGACTGTTTTTCTTTCTGTATCTGAGGCCTTGGATTGTGACTTTGTACTTCCCTCCATCAAGAATGGAATTCTTGTCCTGGCCGGTGTGGCTCGGTTGGTTGTAGTGTTGTGCTGTAGACCGAAAAGTCGCAGGTTTGATCCTTGGTTGGGGTGTGTACTTGAAGGTGACAAATTGATGTTTCTCAAATCATGCTTCTCTTTTTCTTTCTCTTCCCCTCTCTCTGAAAGCAATGAAAAAAATGTCCTTGGGTGAGGTTTAAAAAAAAGGACTGAAGTCTTGACAAAGCCGCTGTAAGAAAATGCCAAGTACATAACCTCTTCCTTTCACAGCGAGCTCCCAGGACAGTCTTTAAAGATCCTTGACAGCCAATAATATTTATACTTGTTTTTTGAGTTTTTCTGTAAAATCCAACTGCTCTTGCTTATTGAAAATATATGTGTTGATACTCTTTTGTGGTTTATGTAAATGTTTTATTAGATGCAAAATACAGGAAAATGAGATGAGCGGCAGAACTTGGATCATGGTATTTCACAGGATAGAAATGATCTGGATTGCTTTTCACAATGAATGTCATAAAACCCTACTGCCTTCTCTCTACCTGTCCTTTTTCTTTTGGGGGAAATTTTGCCTCAACTCACATCCTGTGGTTATGATATTGCCCCATTCCCAATGGTCTACCATTGCACCAAAATGACATTTATTGTGAGAATTCCTGGGAATCAGCCTTCCTATTGCTCTAAGACCACAATATCTAACCAAACTGTTGGTCATCAATGCAGCCATCAGATTGGCTTATGATCAAAAGGGGGAAATTGTACATGAAAAAAGAATTCTATGGAAAGTAACCTATGGGGTGATTTGATCATAAATTCCTAAATGAGTAGATCATGGCAGAAGTTATATGCTGGGCATATGACATTTTTAGTAAAAGAGTTATCTTTGCTTCAAGCAAGCCCTGTCGTTATTCTAGTGATTTTAGGTTAACACACCTTTGAAATACAGACCCTCTCTTCTTCAGACCCTCAAGGTATAACCACCCTCAAGCATCGGATAATCTTGTTAACAATTCTGTAATTTAATCCCCACCTTGCTTTCTCCTACCTTCTTTTCAGCTTACCCAATTCCCTCCTTAATGGTAAATGCATAAAAGGAACTGAAAATTACTTTTGGCCAAGGTGGAGGCATAGGTAGATACACTTTGCCTCCTTGCACAACCAAAAGAAGGACAACAACAAATTTAAAAACAAAAAATAACCAGAACTGCCAGGAAATGGAGTTGTATAGAAGCCTGACAACCAAGGAGTTAAAGAAGAAACATTCATTCACACTGGTAGGAGGGGCAGAGATGGGCAGCCAGGGCAGAGAGGACTCGTGGCAAGGTGGCAGCTGAGGCACCAGAGTGGGCAAGGTGGAGGCTGGTGGAGCGAGTGGTTCCACATGTGTGTGTGGATAATTGGGAAGCAAGACAGATCTCGCAACCTAGGGTTCCAGCACAGGGAAATAAAGCCTATAAACCTCTGGTGGTAAAATCCTGTAGGGGTTGTAGCAGTGGCATAAACTCCCAGCCTTAGAGGAGAGTTTGTTGGAGAGAGACCTGCAGGGTACTAGAATATACACAAACCCACCCACCTGGGAATGTGTTGTGGACCGCTCTGCCTGGTTCTAGGAATTGTAACTCTACCTCCTGTGGCTAAGGATGAACGAGTGACCTCTGGAATGCAAACTGCAGGAGACAAAGTTTGTCTCTGGTAGCAAATGCTGCTTCAGTTTCCCCCCTACCCCCAAAGCATGGTCGGAAGTCCATAACAGGTAAGACCCCTCACAGGAGGGGGCAACCTAGTCCAGACACGACCACTTGGGAGGCCATCATGGAAGGACTCGGGGCTGCAACAAAGAGAAATGGACTCTCGCCACCCCCCCCCTCCCTGGCTTTGACATAGCCCAAGTTCCCATGTCCTCTGGGAGAAGCGCTTCCTGCCACTAATCCCCTTAAGCCTGAGTACCTGATGGGGAGAGGTGCAGCTCCTTGTCTTGCTAGAGCGTGTCCAGGGGAAAAGTCTGGCATCACAAAGACTTCCTGATAAACCTGTGAAACCTTCTCTGCTAAGAGTGCTTTCATTCCTATGATAAGGGTCCGAGAGGAAATGAGTATGTCTCCCCAAAGTTCTGCAACCCCCTTCCTGACAGACACTGACTCACACTAAGCCCTCAGATCTCTTTGATATGTTACCTACTGTTTGATCCTTGCTGCCCTGTATTCCTGTGTATTACAACCCAATAAAAGCCCTTGGAGGAAGGGGCTCAATGCCTTTTTCCCCTGAGAAACTGGCCACTGCTCAAGGCCTTTTTCCTCTGGGAAACTGGCTACCTCTCCTCCCCAAGCAGATCACATTATGTCTCAGTCATGTTTACTCTCATCCATGGCACATGGGGGGACTTGTGAGGAAAGTTGCCCCCGCAGGAATCAGCACCAGAAGGGCCCAATTTGCTAGTGGGTAGCAGGGGAAGTGACTGAAAGCCAGCCAAGAGCTAAGCTGAGCAAGCAGCATTGTTTCCTCTGTGACCCCTCCCCGACTTACAGGAGCACAGCACAGTGAAATGGGTTGCTCTATCCTGGCAAATACCTAAGGCTCCTCCCCTTACAACAAAGAGCTGTGCTGGGATGAAAAAATATGGCCCTAATGAAGGAACAGATCAAAGCTCCAAAAATAGAACTAAGTGATGAAGAGATGGCCAACCTATCAGATGCACAGTTGAAAACACTAGTAGTCAGGATGCTCAGAGAAATGGCTGAGTATGGTTGCAAAATGGAGGAAAAAGTGGAGACTATTCAAAGTGAAATGAAGAGAAATGCACAGGGAGCTAACTGTGAAGGGAAGGAAACCAGGACTCAGATCAATGGTTTGGAGCAGAAGGAAGAAATAAACAGTATGGGGGATGCTCAAAAAATTAAAAACGGAACTTCCTTGCCCTGGATGGGTGGCTCAGTTGCTTGGAGCATTGTCCTGTACGTTGATCTGAATCCTGGTCAGGGCACATTTCCGGTTTTGATTCAAACCCCAGGCATGGTGTGTACAGGAGGCAACTGATCAACGTTTTGTTACTGGGGAGACCCAAGTTAGGTGCTCCCCCTCCTCAGTTCTTGCCTTTAGAAGAGAACAGTTCGAGTGAGAGACAGCATGCATAGTGGAAATTAGATAGCAAGTTTACTTATGAAATACACTTGAGCACGAAACCACAAGCAAGCATCCAGCTAGTCTGAGCGCCCCATGGATAGAGGAAGTTAAGTTGTTAGTAAGTTTGTTAGTTTGCTCTACATCCTTGAGCTAAAAGTGGCTAAAAGTGGGCACTCAGCTAATCAGAGTGCACTATTGGGGTTCAAGGGTTATACACTTTAGTCAGCTTCTAGGTTCCCCCTCCTCCTCCCTATCCAGACGTGGGGATCAATACACTGTTTTAAAGGTTTTCTTTCCCAGCTAGTGGAGATGATACATACAGAATTTCAAGGGCTTCCCTCCTCCTGCATTATCATTTTTGGCTATTATAGTTTTATTTATGATGTTCAGAACATCTGGCAACCTTATCAGAGCAGGCTCAGGGCTGCTGAACTAATTGGTGAGACACGTCTCCCTTTTGTTTCTAGCCTCCTGTTGTAGGTTCTCTGTTAGGTAGTACGGCAGGCACCCAGATTCAATCCCCCTCTGGCCCTCGATTCCTAGCTGCTACCTACCAGTTTCTGTTTCACACCAATAATTCTTTCTCTTTCTCCCTCAAATCAATAAACATATCTTCAGGTGAGGATTAAAGAAAACGTTAAAACTAGGACTGTAAAAAAAACACATTANTTGCCCTGGATGGGTGGCTCAGTTGCTTGGAGCATTGTCCTGTACGTTGATCTGAATCCTGGTCAGGGCACATTTCCAGGTTTTGATTCAAACCCCAGGCATGGTGTGTACAGGAGGCAACTCAACTGATCAACGTTTTGTTACTGGGGAGACCCAAGTTAGGTGCTCCCCCTCCTCAGTTCTTGCCTTTAGAAGAGAACAGTTCGAGTGAGAGACAGCGTGCATAGTGGAAATTAGATAGCAAGTTTACTTATGAAATACACTTGAGCACGAAACCACAAGCAAGCATCCAGCTAGTCTGAGCGCCCCATGGATAGAGGAAATTAAGTTGTTAGTAAGTTTGTTAGTTTGCTCTACATCCTTGAGCTAAAAGTGGCTAAAAGTGGGCATTCAGCTAATCAGAGTGCACTATTGGGGTTCAGGGGTTATACACTTTAGTCAGCTTCTAGGTTCCCCCTCCTCCTCCCCATCCAGATGTGGGGATCAATACACTGTTTTAAAGGTTTTCTTTCCCAGCTAGTGGAGATGATACATACAGAATTTCAAGGGCTTCCCTCCTCCTGCATTATCATTTTTGGCTATTATAGTTTTATTTATAATGTTCAGAACATCTGGCAACCTTATCAGAGCAGGCTCAGGGCTGCTGAACTAATTGGTGAGACACGTCTCCCTTTTGTTTCTAGCCTCCTGTTGTAGGTTCTCTGTTAGGTAGTACGGCAGGCACCCAGATTCAATCCCCCTCTGGCCCTCGATTCCTAGCTGCTACCTACCAGTTTCTGTTTCACACCAATAATTCTTTCTCTTTCTCCCTCAAATCAATAAACATATCTTCAGGTGAGGATTAAAGAAAACGTTAAAACTAGGACTGTAAAAAACACACATTAAAAAAGCCCAGAAATGTTGTGGGCTTGATTCCCAGTCAGGGCACAGGCCTAGCTTTTGAGTTTGATCCACAGTTGGGGCCCGTGCAGGAGGCGGCTGATGGATGTGTCTCTCTCACATCAGTGTTTCTCTCTCTCTCTAACAGCCTCTCTCTCTGAAATCAATGAGAGTGTCCTTGGGTGAGGATTAAAAAAAAGGAACTGCCTTATGACCCAGTGATTCTACTTCTGGATATATACCTGAACAAACCCAAACACTAATTCAGAAGAATATATGCACCTGCGGGACAGGCAAGATTCGAGAGCAAAACAAGTGCACGTCAGTAGGTGAGTGGATAAAAGAGGAGCGGCACATTTGGACAATGGAGCACTACTCACCATAAAAAGAATAAAATCTTATCATTTGTAACAACGTGGATGGACCTGGAAGGTATTACACTAAGTAAAGTAAGTCAGATGGAGAAAGACAAATACCACATGATTTCACTTACATGTGGAATCTAAAGAACAATGTAAACACACAAGACAGAAATAGACTCATAGATGCAGAGAACAGATTGGTGGTCGCCGGAGAGAAGGAGATCGGGGAACTGGGTGAAAACGATGAAGGGATGAAGAAGTACACATGGGTAGGACACAACAGTCCCAGGGGTGTAAAGTACAGCATCAGGATCATAGTCAATCATATTGTAATAACTCTCTATGGTGTCAGGTGGGTACTGGAAATATTAGGGAAACACTTTGTAAAGCATATGATTATCTAACTACTATGCTATACACCTGAATCTAATGCAAAATAATATTGAATGTAACTGTAATTAAAAAATAAAATTAAAACGTGTTTCTGGGAAAGGCTGACAGCAGTTAGGTCAGGTATTAAATCTGGGTTTAGTGTCATGGGCTATAATTAGCACAAATGACACTACCTGAGGCTTGTGATTTTCTCTTCAGCAAGTGTAAAACAGGAACTAACTCCTTAAAATAAAATAAGCTTACTAAATGTCCTCAAAGAAATAGTTATGTGAAGCAGGGACTAAAAACAACCAAGAGGAACCAAGTAGATATCCTGAGTATAAAAATTTAATAATTGAAAACGCATTCAATAGATATGTCATGAAGCAAAACAAATAAAGACAGTAGTTACCGAGTGAGACTGTCAGGTCAAAATTTACTCCTACAAGCATAAAGAGTAAAGGCCCTGACTCTACCCTAGTTTGAATCAAAGCCTGAAGAGTGTTTTAAAATTATGTTTTATTAATTATGCTATTACAATTGTCCCTATTTTTCTGCTTTTGCCCCACTCCACCCAGCATGCCCCATACCCTCAGACAATCCCACACCATTGTTCTTGTCCATGGGTCATGCATAGCCAGGCCAGTCACTGCAAGGATTGGGTATCACCACGGACCACGAACTTCTGCCATCCATGGAGATCAGCTGTGCAGGGGCAAGGTGGTTGTGCTCTGATGTGGTCTACAGCTGTCCACTGGGTGCGCAGGCTCTGGGGTTTCCTGGGTGGTACAGGCCAAGGTCAGCTCCCACCTGTGTTCTGCCCAGGGCCACCCTGCATGAACTATAAATACTCTGAGATGGCTGCTACTTGTGCTGGGCTTGGAGATTTACAAGTGAAGCCAAGCTGTGAATCTAGGTTGGCTGCTGTTAGTGCTGGGCCTGGGGCCACTTAGCAAGAGGTATGGGCGTTGGGGATTCACTGATGTTGACTGTTTCTTGTTTGGTGACATTTAGGAAGTAGTGAAGTATGAGCTAAGACCAGCCATTTATATGGGATAGTTGTGGTTAGTGGTTTGGGTGGGTCCATAACATGGGTAGGATGAAGTCTCAGGGGATCTTCAGGGTGGGACAAGCAATGTTAGCCAGGTAAATGGAGTCTCAGATATAACATCCTCCTTCAGATTCTGTGGCACTGTGGGGAAAGGGCTCAGAAAAGGAACAGTGGCCTCTTCCCATCTTTCTGTCTGGGAGAAAGCTGTCCCCTACCCTTGCTTTGATGCCAGATACTTCAGTTCCTCTCTGTGTGCCACTGGTGCCTTTCAAGCTGCTACCCTGGTGCTGGAGCTCAGAGGGAGACCATCTGAGTAAGTCCGTGTGTGGGTTCTTTAGGAGGAACTGCTTGGGACTCCAGCAGTGTCTTTTACTGACTCAGTTCTTGCCAGGTTTTGCAGCCAGAAGTTTTGGGGATTTATCTTCCTGGTACTGGAACCTTGGGCTGGCATTCCTGGTGTGGGTGTGCCACTGCTTGCTCCCAAGATATCCCTCCCAAATTTTTATCCACCACATGTGGGTGAATGACCAGCCTGTTTCTCACCTCCACCCCTCCTACCAGTCTTGATGGATGTGGTTTCTTTAATTCTGTAGTTGTAAGACTTCCATTCAACTTGATTTCTGTTTCTGAGTGATGTTTGTTCTGTATTTTAGCTGTAATTTGATATGGTTTGTGAGGAGGTGGGCTGTATTTATCTGTGCTGCCATCTTGACTGGAAGTCTGGAGAATTTTGTTGAATTAAATTTCTAGGCTAAGATGCAGTTGCACCTGCCTGGGGTGTCACATTACCAAATTGAATCTTAGATAACTTTCATCCCTTATAAATGCTCTGCTTGATCAGAAAATGTTTGTATTCAGCCAGCCAATTCCCATATACCAAGTCAACTCTGGGCTCTATACTTCCTTGTTTCTTGTTCTTTATCCTATATAAGCTTCCTGCCTTCTGCCTCATGTTGCAGATCTCTGGACCCTTGGCAATAAAAACTGCCCACTTGATGTTAGTTTGTTTTAATCATTTTTAACAGTTTGTGGAGGCAAATCTTTCTCCTTCCTTTATTTGTATCTCTTCTTTCTTAGGTAAGAGGAAGCACACTATACACTCTGTTCTGAACCTTGCTTTTTCATTCAACAATATATCCCTGCAATTATTCTGTAGCAAAATAAGGATCTTCCTCATTTCCTTTTATCATTCATTAGTACTCTATAAAATCATGTGGATGAATTATAGTTTATTTAATAGTTCCTTACTGATGGATATTTGGATTCTTTCCAGTCTTTCACTGCAATAAATAGCTTTATTCACCAGTATTTTTTAATGATGTGGAAAGTACTGGACAGTTCTAAAGCAAGAAAAAGACAGAAGATACCAGGACCAGAAAGAAAGATAAAAACAATCTATTGAAGAGAGTTCAGGTCAAGATGGAGGTGTAGGTAGAAACCTTTCACTTCTTCCCACAACCAAAAGGAGGATAATGACCAACCTAAAATCAATAAACAACCAGAAGTGCCAGAAAATCAAACTGCATGGAACTCCAACAACCAAGGAATTAAAGAAATAGTCAACCAGACCAACCAGACCAGTAAGATGGGCAAATGGAGAGAACATGAGGTGAGGAAGCATGTGGGGGTGACTTTCCTCGCAAGTCCCCCCAAGTGTCACAAATGAGGTGCATAAATATGACAGAGACATGATGTGATCTGCTTGGGGAGGAGAAGTGGCCATTTTCCCAGAGGGAAAAGGCTGTGGGCAGTGGCCAGTTTCTCAGGGGAAAAGGCCAGCAGCGCGCCAGTTTCTCCGAGGAGAAAAAGGCCTCAAGCCTCCTCCTCCAGGGCTTTTTGTTGTGTTCTAATACACAGGAATACAGGGCAGCAAGGATCAAACAGTAGATAACATTTCAAAGAAATCTGAGGGTTTACTATGAGTCAGTCTGTCAGGAACAGAGTTTTAGGGTTTCCTGCTCAAACCCTTAACATATGCATGAAAGCACTCTTAGCAGAGTAGATTTCACAGGTTTATCAGGAAGTCTTTGTGATGCCAAATTTTTCCCCAGGACACACTCTAGCAAGGCAGGGAGCTGCACTTCTCCCAACAGGTATTCAGGCTTAAGGGGATCAGAGCCAGGAAGCACTTCTCCCAGAGAACATGGGGACTCAGGCTATGTCAAACCCGGGGGGCAAGAGTCTATTGCTCTTTGCTGAAGCCCCCCGAGTCCTTCCATGAAGGCCTCCCAAGTGATCGAGTCTGGCTTAGTTTGCCCCCTGCTGTGAGGGGTCTTACCTGTTTTTGACTTCAGACCAAACTTTGGGGACAGGAAGAGGAAACTGAGGCAGCATTTGCTACCAGAGACAAGCTTTGTCTCCTGTGGCTGGCATTCCAGAAGTTGACCCTCACCCTTGGCCACAAGGGGTTGAGATACAATTCCTAGAACCAGGCAGGGTGGTCTACAACAGCAGCAGACCATGTGGGTGGGGTTGACTGAACAGGAAACTGAGACTCAGAGCTGACTGTGGACTACAGTGGCTGCTGAGGTGGGAGAAACTGCCAGTCTCGTATGAGAATTCATTGGAAAGTGGGCTAGAGACAAGTAGGTGAGCTGGGTTGTTCCCTCTCTGGCCCCTTCCCCACAGGCAGCAAAGAGGGTTGCCCTGCCCTGATGAATACCTAGCCCCACCCCCTTACAACACAACAGGTGCCCTGAACAAAGAAACAGGGCCAAAAATGAAAGAACAGAGTAAAATTCCAGAAGGAGAGCTAAGTGATGAGGACATAGCCAACATCTCTGATGGAGAGTTTAAAGCCCTGGTAATCAAAATGCTCACAGAACTGATTGAGTTTGTTCAAAAAATGAAAGAACAAATGAAAGATACCCCAAGTGAAATAAAGCAAACTATTCAGGGAACCAACAGTGACAGGAAGGAAACCAGGACTTAAATCAACAATTTGGAAGAAAAGGAAGAAATAAACATCCAACCAGAACAGAATGAAGAAAGAAGAATTCAAAAAAAATGAAGAGAAGCTTAGGAACCTCTGGGATGACTTGAAATGTTCCAATATCCAAATTATAGGGGTGCCAGAAAGAGAAGAACAAGAGCAAGAAATTGAAAACTTATTTGAACACGTAATAAAGGAAAACTTCCCCAATCTGGTGAAGGAAATAGACTTCCAGGAAGTTCAGGAAGCCCAGAGAGTCCCAAAGAAGTTGGACCCAAAGAGGAACACACCAAGGCACATCATAATTACATTACCCAAGATTAAAGACAGAGAAAAATCCTAAAAGCAGCAAGAGATAAGGAGACAGTTACCTACAAAGTAGTTCCCATAAGACTATCAGCAGTCTCTCAAAAAAAAAAAACCCCAAAAACCTTACAGGCCAGAAGGGGCTGGAAAGAAGTATTTGAAGTCATGAAAGTCAAGAATTTGCATCTAAGATTACTCTATTTAGCAAAGTCATCATTTAGAAGGGAAGGGCAGAAAAAAGTACTTCCCAAATAAGGTCAAGTTAAAGGAGTTCCACACCACCAAGCCCTTATTCTATGTAATGGTAAAGGGACTTACCTAAGGAAACAGAAGAAAAGAAAAAAATGTGAACAGTAAAATGACAACAAATTCACAACCATCAAAAACCAAACCTAAAAAAATAAACAACAAAAACCGAAAAAAAAAAACTAAGAAAACTGCTAGAGACTTCCAGCCAAGATGGAAGAGTAGGTGGGAACACTGTCTCCTCACACAACCAAGTTTGAAGACAACAAAGTTTTAGTAACAGAAATGCAACTGAAACACAGAAAATTGAACTGTACAGAAGTCCAACAACAACAAACTATTCAGCCAGACTAGTAGGAGGGTTGGAGTCAGGCAGAAAAGGGTGGCCAGACTGACCCAGGTGCGAAGACGGCAGTTAGCAGATCCCAGGTGTGGGGCAGCAACAGGCAGACCCAGTGGGAGTGAAAGGTGGCTGGCTGATCATGGTCACACATTCACAGGCAAAGGAGTGAGCGGTGAGACAGACCTCGCAGGCTAGGGCCCCAGTGACGGGAATTAAAGCCTAAAAGCACCAATTGGAAAAACTTTCAGGGTGGAGGTGCCGGGAGAAGATCCCAGGATCACAGAGAGTTTGTTGGAGAGCCACAGGGTCCTGGAGGATGCACAGGCCCACACACCAGGAAGCCGGCACCAGGGGGGCCTGGTTTGCTTGCAGGAAGCAGCAAAGGAGACTGAAACCTGAGAGAGAGCAGAACAAACACCATTGCCCCTCTCTGACCCTGCCCCCACATACAGCATCACAACCCAGCGACCTGGGTCACTTCACCCTGGTGAACACCTAAGGCTCCGCCCCTCATAGGTAACAGGTATGAACAGACCAAAACATTATGGCTCAAGAAGAACAGCTCAAAGCCCCAGAGCCAATTCTTCTAAGGGACAAAGAGATAGCCAACCTATCAGATGCACAGCTCAAAACACTGGTGATCAGGATGCTCACAGAACTGGTTGATTTTAGTCACAAATTAGAGGAACAAATGAAGGCTAAACTAATTGAAATGAAGGGAAATGCACAGGAAAACAATAGTGATGGAAGGGAAACTGGGACTCAAATCAAGGGAGTGGATCAGAAGGAAGGAAAAAATGACCAAACAGAAAAGAATGAAGAAACAAGAATTCAAAAAAAATGAGGACAGGCTTAGGAACTTCCAGGACATCTTTTAGTGCTCCAACATCAGAATTATAGGGTACCAGAAGGGGAATAGGAACAGCAACAAGTGGATAACTTATTTGAACAAATAATAAAGGAGAACTTCCCCACTCTGGCAAAGGAAATAGACTTCCAGGAAGTCCAGGAAACTCAGAAAGTCCCAAAGAAGTTGGACCCAAGAAGGAACACACCAAGGCACATCATAATTACATTAGCCAAGATGAAAATGGAGGAGAGAATCCTAGAAGCAGCAAGAGATAAGGGGACAGTCACCTACAAAGGAGTTCCCATCAGACTGTCAGCTGATTTCTCAAAAGAGACCTTACAGGCAAGAAGGGGCTGGAAAGAAGTATTCCAAGTCATGAAATCTAAAGACCTACATCCAAGATTGCTCTATCCAGCAAAGCTTTCATTTAGAATGGAAGAGCAGATGAAGTGCTTCTCAGATAAGATCAAATTCAAGGAGTTCATCATCACCAAGCCCTTATTATATGAAATGTTAAAGGGACTTACCTAAGAAAAAGAAGATGAAAAATATGAACAGTGAAAGGACAGCAAACTCACAGTTGTTAACAACCACACCTAAAAAAAAAAAGCAAACTAAGAGGACAGCTAGATCAGGAGTGGAGCTATAGAAATGGAGATCACATGGAGGGTTAGCAACAGGGTAGTGGGAGGAGGAGAAAGGGGGAGAAGACACAGAACATAAGTAGCATATACAGTAGGTAAAAAATAGATAGGGGGAGGGCAAGAATTGTAGGGGAAATATAGAATCTAAAAAACTTGAGACATGTGGATATAAACTAAAGGGGGGGAATGGTGGGGGGAGTTCTGCAGGGTGGAGGGGAATGAAGGGGGGAAATGGGACAACTGTAATGGCATAATCATTAAAATATATATTTAAAAAAGGAAAACTGCTAGAAAAGGAACAGAATCACATAAATGGAGATCACATGGAGGGTTATCAGCTGGGAAGTGATATGGGGAAATGATCACAGGGAAGAAGCAGCATAATTGTTAGGCATAAAACAGACAGGGAAAAAACAGACAGGGAGAGGTAAAAAGTGGTATAGGAAATAGAGAATTCAAAGAACTTATATGTACAACCCATGGACATGAACTAAGGGTGGGGGGAATGCGGATGGGTTAGGGGGGTGTAGGGTGTAGGGGGGTGTAGGGGCAGAGATAAAAGGGGAAAAACTGGAAAAAGTGTAGTAGTATAATCAATAAAATACAGTTAAAAACAATCTATTCAACATGCAAATATATGCAAACTAATGCAAATATTTGGCAAAATTGTTGGATAGAGGTCATATTATTAAAAAATCAACACCGTTTCTCTAAGCCAATAATAACAAACTTGAAAATAATATAAAAAATAACATTCTGTTAAAATAGCAATAATATTTGCACAATATTGCAAATGAAAATGTAGTGTAATGAAATATTACACTATTTATTATGAAATATTACCAATATTTCATTGGTAATGAAAATGTAGTGTATATAGACTAAAATAAAAGCTTTTAACTAGGTATTCATGCAGGAATAAATGTATCTTAAGAATAGCATTGAAGTGCCTTGGCTAGTGTGGCTCAGTGTATTGAGTGCTGGCCTGCGAACCAAAGGGTCGCTGGTTCCATTCCCAGTCAGGGCACATGCTTGGGTTGCAGGCCAGGTCCCCAGTAGGGGGTGAGCACAAAGTGACCACTCATTGATGTTTCTCTCCCTCTCCATCTCCCTCCCTTCCCCTACAAATTAAATAAACAATATCTTANAATAATATAAAAAATAACATTCTGTTAAAATAGCAATAATATTTGCACAAGAGGTTGGGTAATGAAAATGTAGTGTATATAGACTAAAATAAAAGCTTTTAACTAGGTATTCATGCAGGAATAAATGTATCTTAAGAATAGCATCGAAGTGCCTTGGCTAGTGTGGCTCAGTGTATTGAGTGCTGACCTGCGAACCAAAGGGTCGCTGGTTCCATTCCCAGTCAGGGCACATGCTTGGGTTGCAGGCCAGGTCCCCAGTAGGGGGTGAGCACAAAGTGACCACTCATTGATGTTTCTCTCCCTCTCCATCTCCCTCCCTTCCCCTACAAATTAAATAAACAATATCTTAAAAAAATAATGGTGTCGAAGTGAGAGAAGTACGAAACATTGAAATTATATTAAACTTACATAAACATGGAGTTGGGGGTGGAGGTTGCATGGAGCAGGTGGAAGGATTGAGGAGGAAAAAAGGAAAAAAACTCATGGACATTGACAACTGTGTGGAGATTGCTGGGGAGAGCAGGGTGGGCGGAGGCGGAGGTGGGTATGGGGGGGATAAGTGGTGATGGGTGGAGACCTGACTTGCGGTGGTGCACACACAACACAGTGCACAGATGACGTGTTGCAGAACTGTAAAACCTGTATAATTTTCTTAACCAGTGTCACCCCAATAAATTCAATAAAAAGGAAAAAGTGGAACACCACAAATTTCATAAGGATATATGCCTAGTTGAGAACATTATACAAAAAATAGTGACTTTGAGGACCAGGAATGAAGGGAAAGAGTAAAGAGATACACCAGAAGTCGTGTTTTACATGGACTGATGATGATAATGTGTTAAGAATTAGGGTTGTATTAATTTAATTCTTCACCTAAAGTAAAACAAAACCAAAACAAACCAAACCTCGTAAACAGACATCCCTGCAAATCCACAGGGACGAGGCTCATGTTACCCTGGGCAAGTGAAGGTTACATAGATGGGTCATTAGAGATCGCGCGGCATGCTGAGAAGCTGTAGGACAGATTTCCTAAGCATGTGAGTACTCTGTTGAAATAAATTCAACAATTTGTTAAATCAAGGTCTCTGTGCCTTAACTGAAATGGTAGGTGTAGTGCTATAACATCTTGCTTCCCCTGAGACCTGATCATAAGAAACAGGTCTCTTATGAGACCTGGTTGGATAAATGTGGGGGTTCTCACTATCGTGTGGTGACTGTCATGCCACAGGATTTAAAGTGGAAAGCAACTGCGAGTGACCTTGAGTCACAAAGCTTCATGGTTAGAATATTTCTGCCTGGTGGAATATTCCACACAAACACCACCCCTTGTTGCTGGAATTCACATCAGAGCCCCTCTAGGTTGTTGGTATTTAAAATGTGCATAGTCCTATAGAGGGTTCAGTTTCAACTGGCTTAATCCATTTGACTAAGATATGAGCTCCAGCTACTGTGGTCAAAACAAAGTATCCACGGGAACTGTGTTCCTTTGACTCATAACTGTTATTTTTAGAAGGTCCATATTAAATGGCCATCTTGTCCAGTTCTCTGTCTGATGCTTGACACTGCTTAGCAAGATTCCATTAATTAGTCATTTAATTATGATTGAACAACCTTGTCTGAAACACTCACTAAGCCAGCAATAGAATTGTATTACCTTTTTCATACAATAATATATTCATTAACTCAACAAATATTTATTGAACACCAACTATATGCTAAGCACCACGTGTACAAGGTTGAACAAAGCACAGCTTTCCTATTCCATGTGTCTTACTCTCTGGGTAGAGAGAGGAATTGCATACAGATGAAGAAGAATATATCCCTGAATAATAAATATAAAATAACTATAAAACAGGGTTTTGTAATAAAGAATGATGGGGCAGGCAGTGGAAAGGCTGTGTTAAGTGGAGTGGGATAGAAAGACCTCCTTGAAGAGAGCATTTAAACTAAAATCTGAATAGCAAGACAGAGTGGGTCACAGGAAATTTTAGAGAAAACGAACATTTGGGACTGAGGCAATGGCTGGTGCAGGGACCCGATGACCAGAACAAGAATATCAGACGCGTCGGAGGAAGAGAAAGATTGTGAGTTGAGGGACATACATTTGCCAGTCATTTGTCTTTTGTATTTTGTGAATTTTATTATTTACTCATATTATTTACTTATTCATATTATTTATCTTTAAATTTTCTATGTCTCCTTTTTATTTGTTTTCAGGTGTTCCTTTGAATTAATCTCTTGTTGCTTTTACAGTAGCTACTTCTTATCTGAGAGGGACATGTTTCAAGACCTCAAGTGGATGTCTGAAACGGTGAATAGTACCAAACCCTATATATATTATGCTTTTTTGTATACATATATATGTATGATAAAGTGTAATTCATAAGTTAGGCACAGTAGGAGGTTACAGGCATACTTTGTTTTATTGTACTTTGCTTTATTGTGCATCACTGGTGTGTTTTTGCAGATTGAAGACTAGACTTTTCACCAGCAAAGAGATTATGGTTCATTTTACTGGTATACTCTCTTTATTACAGCACGATCTGGAATTAAAACTGCAATATATATGAGGTATGTCTGTACTCACTTTGTTTATTTAGTGGTCTAGAGCAAACCCACAATATCTCTGAGGTGTGCTTTTAATTCAAGTAAGTAATAATAAAAGACTATAGAACATTATAACAATATACTGTGATATGAGTTATGTGAATGTAGTCTCTCTCTCTCAAAATATCTTATTGTACTGTACTCACCTTTCCTGTGATGATGTAAGATGATACAATGGCTCTGTGAGTACATGAGGTGAGGTAAATGATACAGGCAGCGTGACTTCGAGTTAGTTCTATTTGCCATCTGACAGTAGATGATAAGCACTTTCTGGCTTCTCTTTGGCATATCCAAATTGCCAGCATCACTATTCTTGAGCTTTGGGGCCATCGAGTAACATAAAGGTCACTTGGGCTATCAGATCCATCTGACAGTGGATCTGATAACCAAGATGGTTCGTAGTGACTAACCAGCACAGCATGTATGCACTGGACAAAGGGATGAATCGCACTCCCACAAGATGGAGTGGGAATCATGAGATTTCATCATGCTAGCAGAACCACACATGTTTTAAAATTTATAAATTGTTTATTTCTGCAAATTTTCACATAATATTTTTGGACCTTGTACACTGTAAGTAACTGAAACCTCAGAAAGTAAAGCTGCAGCTAACAGGGAATTAATGTATATGTTGCAAACATTTTCTGATCTGACATCATATTACTTGGTGCTTAATTGACACAGAAATCCTTAATTCTGATGTAGTCAAATCTTATAAACTTTTCTCTGTATGTTTTTTGCTTTCTGATCTTATTTTTAAAAAGTCCTTTACTAAGAGCATTAGGTGATTCACTTTATAGATTTACCTTTTACAACGTTATTTACCTTGATTTACCTTGGATTGATAGTGTGGAATTACCTTGATTAATAGTGTGAAGTGTAGATCCATGTTAAAACTTTTTTCCCTCGGCTCTGGCTGGTGTAGCTCAGTGGATTGAGTGTGGGTCTGCAAACCAAAGTGTCAACAGTTCGATTCCCAGTCAGGGCACATGCTTGGGTTGCAGGCCAGTTCCCAGTAGGGGGTGTGCTAGAGGCAACCACATACCCACATACTGATGTTTCACTCCCCTTCTTTCTCCTTCCCTTCCCCTCTCTCTAAAAATAAATAAAATCTTTAAAAATCTTTACCCATTAAAAAGCCAAAAATGGTGCTAACCCACCCCCTTTCTTCAACACCATTGCCCTCTCTAATTTGGTGATGCTACTTATATAAACCAATACCTGGGCACTAGGAATGCTCATTGCTGCTGGTATGCTTTAGTTATCAGGAGTTCATATGTATACCTCCAGTGCCAGTTCAGCATCATAAGGTGCTTCCTTTCTTTTGCCCATTTCATAGTTGTACCTCTTTTCTTCCACTGTGAGAACTCTAGCTTCCTCAAATATAATTACATTTACTCAGTCCTATAGTGAATACAAAGTACATTCAAAACTGCTGTATCCATACCACTTCAGGTTTCTCTCTCTCTCATTTGAAATACAATTGATTTCGTTGGTTTCTGTTTCTTCTCAGTTTCAGTCTCCTCTATTCTGGTGGGTTTAATTTCATTATTTGTATATGTAGAACACTAACATGCTTCCAAAAATAAATACTACACTTGAGAGAGGCATTGCTGCTCTTTCTTCTCACTTCTCCCAGTATCACCCCACCCCTTGTGGGTGGTCCATTTCATTTTCTGGTTACTTTTTATTTGAAAAAATAAATAGATACATGTGTATTTCTTGTTTCCCTCTTTTAACAGGAAAGCTAGCACACTATACCCTCTCTTTAGTTTTTTTCTTTTTTCACTTAATATATCCTGGAACTCACTCCTCAACTCCACAATTTATGTAATGCTATGATTAGTGTATGTGCTGTATTTACTGTGTTTGTTTACTATTTTAAAACATTTCTTTTGGTATCCAGGAACATTTGCATTACTAGTTGTCTAGCTGTCTTTGTTGTGTTTAAATTAAGATATACTTGATGTACAATATTGCATCAGTGTCAGGTGTACAACATGATGATTTGATGTTTGCATGTGAAAGACCAACCACCACAGCAAGTCCAGTCAATGGCCACGGCTATACGTAGTTACAACTTCTTTTTTGTGAGGAGAATTTTTGTAATCTGCTCTTTTAAAACTTTCTACCCTTTAGAAAACTTTCAAACACACAACAATACAGTATCATTAACTATAGTCACATGCTATGTACATTGTATCCTCATGACTCATATATTTTACAGCTGAATGGTTGTATTTTTTATGGTTTTCACCTATTTCTCTAAACCTCCACCCTTCCGCCGTGGAAACCACCAGTCTGTTCTCTGTATCTATGAATTTGGGATTTTTTTTTTAGCTTCCACATATAAGTGAGATCATAGGGTATTTGTCTTTCTCTGTGTGCCTTATTTCACTTAACATAATGCTCTCATGGTCCATCCACATTGTCACAAAAAAGATTTCCATATTTTTTTGTTGTTGGTACAGAAATTTTTCTTTATTTTTATTATTATTATTATTTTAAAATATATTTTATTGATTATGCCCTTATAGTTGTCCTATTCCCCCCTTCATTCCCCTCCACCCTGCACACCCCCTCCACCACCATTCTCCCCCTCTTTAGTTTCTGACCACATGTCTCAAGTTCTTTAGATTCTATATTTCCCCTACTATGCTTNTGATGATGAACTCCTTAAACTTGACCTTATCTGAGAAGCACTTTATCTGGCCTTCCATTCTAAATGAAAGCTTTGCTGGATAGAGCAATCTTGGATGTAGGTCTTTAGATTTCATGACTTGGAATACTTCTTTCCAGCCCCTTCTTGCCTGTAAAGTCTCTTTTGAGAAATCAGCTGACAGTCTGATGAGAACTCCTTTGTAGGTGACTGTCCCCTTATCCCTTGCTGCTTCTAGGATTCTCTCCTTCATTTTCATCTTGGCTAATGTAATTATGATGTGCCTTTGGTGTGTTCCTTCTTGGGTCCAACTTCTTTGGGACTCTCTGAGCTTCCTGGACTTCCTGGAAGTCTACTTCCTTTGCCAGAGTGGGGAAGTTCTCCTTTATTATTTGTTCAAATAAGTTATCCACTTGTTGCTGTTCCTATTCCCCTTCTGGTACCCCTATAATTAGGATGTTGGAATGTTTAAATATGTCCTGGAGGTTCCTAAGCCTCTCCTCATTTTTTTGAAATCTTGTTTCTTCATTCTTTTCTGTTTGGTCACTTTTTCTTCCTGCTGATCCACTCCCTTGATTTGAGTCTCAGTTTTTTTCCCATGACTATTGTTTTCCTGTGCATTTCCCTTCATTTCAATTGGTTTAACCTTCATTTGTTCCTCTAATTTGTGAATAAAATCAACCAGTTCTGTGAGCAGCCTGATCACCAGTGTTTTGAACTGTGCATCTGATAGGTTGGCTATCTCTTTGTCCCTTAGAAGTATTGGCTCTGGGGCTTTGAGCTCTTTTTCTGCTTGAGCCATAATGTTTTGGTCTGTTCATACCTGTTACCTATGAGGGGCGGAGCCTTAGGTGTTCACCAGGGTGGGGTGACCCAGGTCGCTGGGTTGTAATGCTGTATGTGGGGGCGGGGTCAGAGAGGGGTAATGGCGGTCCCCTCTGCTGCTTCTTACCACTGGGGCCTTGGAGGTCTGTCTCACTGCTCGCTTCTTTGCCTCATTTATCTGTGCAGGAATGTGAGACGGCAGTCAACCTGCTGCCTTGCACCCTCACTGGGTCCACCCGTTGCTACCCCACACTTGCGATCTGCCAATGGCTGCCTGCCCTCCTGGGTCATTTTGGCGGATCTTTCCTGCTTGACCCTGCTTTGCTGCTGGTTCTGCCCCTCTTACCAGTATGGCTGAATGATTCGTTGTTGTTAACTTCTGTATAGTTCAATTTTCTGTGTTTTGGTTGCATTTCTGTTACTAAAACTTTGTTGTCTTTAAACTTGGTTGTGTGAGGAGGCACAGTGTTTCCACCTATGCCTCCATCTTGGCCAGAAGTGATTTCCATATTTTTTATGGCTGAATATATATGTAATATATACATATATATTATACACACACACACATATATACTACATACATATATATCTCACATGTTTTCTTCATTTACCAGTTGATGGGCACAGGTTGCTTTCCTATTTTGGTTATCATAAATACACTGCAATAAACATGGGGCTACATATAATAATTTTCTTTGTCTTAAAGTCTTACCTAGTTTTCCTAGTTACTTTTTAAAAAAACTAATAATATTCTTTACATCTGAAATGGTATTTTTCCCATCAGAATGCATCATCTTTTTTTTGGGGGGGGGAGTTCTTTACCTCTTCTCTTCTTATTATTTAGTTGCATCATTTATATTTTGTTTACATACTATTCTTCCACCTATTTTTTAATCCTTGTTTTATTCTTATTCTACAATTAAATATATTAAATGCTTGTCATCAGTTTTTTTGCTGAAGTTTTCTTAGTACTCTCTTGGTTGAATGAAACTTATCTCTAGTAGACTTCTCCACAAGATTTTGTGTGCACTTGAAGGACAGCTTGAATATTTATGAAATCCTTGGTCCTTCCAGTCTTTCCGTGTAAACTGTTAACTGGTTTTCTTTTTCAGCTTTTCCTAAGACTGAAGATATACTGGGACCATCCTGATTGCAAACATTTTATCCTATTGTCACACCTGTTTCAGATCAAAAGTTCTACTTTAGGCCCTGGTTGGTGTGGCTTCAGTGGATTGAATGCTGAAAACCATAGGGTCACCAGTTCAATTCCCAGTCAGGGCACATGCCTGGGTTGTAGGCCAGGTCCCCAGTAGGGGAGATGTGCAAGAGGCAACCACATGTGGCTGTTTCTCTCCCTCTCTTTCTTCCTTCCCTCCCTTCTCTAAAAATACAGAAATAAAATCTTAAAAAAATCCCCAACCTTACAGAAACTTCTCTAACCAAAAACAGGAAAATGGGAAGTTCCAAATAAAAGTTCTATTTTAGGGGTATAAAGTCACCAAATTTCTAAGCCTAATATTTTATATAAGAATTAGTGATAATGAAGTTTCATGTCAAAGTGTATGGCTTGGGGTGAGGGGAGACAAATGGTATCGGGAAAGTCCAGAACCCATCACCTTGTAAACCTTGTGTGAAAGCTTAATTTAGATAGGGTTCTCAAAACATAAATAGATAAGCCACCAACTGAGGAATGCCTCTGGGGTGAGGCTACTGTGAAAAGAAGCAGCTTTCCTAGTTTAAAAAAATGTTCCAGGGCTTCCTTCCCTTGTAACAGCTGACAGTGTATTCCTAGCCCCTTTCCAGACCTCATTCGAACAAAAGGTCACTCATCTACAATCCCTTCGGTCTTTAAGATTTCATAGGATAGAGAGTCAAGGCAGAAAGGAATCTCAGAAGTGATCTAATGACCATTTGGTCCTTTGACAGAGGGGGAAACAGAGGTTAAGTCTGGGGTAGAAGAGAAAATATTTGAAACTTACATGTGAAATGTAAGGCTTATTAAAATGTTTTAAAAATAACTTTGGTGCAGAAATAAATAATTATAATGTATTTCTTTAGAATGATAATATCTTTAGAATTTTAGATACACATTTAAAAACATTTTTTGAGAAAAAACATTCAACAAAGTTAAAGGTCTTATGTTCCCTTCTCTTAACCTTATTTCTCTCCTTTCCTAGAGGAAGCTGTTATCATAGGCTCGGTATGTATTTAGTCCCTGCTTTCACACTGTTGTCTATACATATGTATTGAATATCATATAGTTATTCTCAGTTATAAAATGGTAACATAGTATATAGCATTCTGAGATTTGCTTTTTAAAAATTGGTGGCAAACACTGCTTTACCAAACCTACTTCTACATACCTCTGTGTGTGTGTGTGTGATTACCTCGTTGTCTGACTGTCTGTCTGACTGTCTATCTATCTACATATCTAGAAATGGAACTAGTTGCTGGGTCATAGAGTGTTTGCAATTCAACTGTATGCTGTCTGATTCCCTTCCAAATCGGAGTTCTTTGTTGCCCATCTTTGAGTTTATCTTACTGTTTTTCTATGTATCTCTTGATTTACAGTGAACATTTTTCACATGTTTGTTGGCCATTAAGTCTCCTCACTTTTAAATAAACTGTCTATTCATATCATTTGTCCATTTCACTATTGGGTTATAAGTCTTTCTTATGGACTGGCAAGAATTTCTTGAGTTATGGATGCTATTTCTTTGCTTTTATATCCGATTAATATTTCCCCCAGTCTGTGGTTTATCTTTTAATTTGTTTATGGAGTCTCACTTTTATAGACATTTATATCACCAAAATTAGCAATTTTTTAATGTGTAACAAGGCTAATCTATTATATCCTGACACCAAATAAAGGCAAGACCAAGTAAACCCCAATTATTTCAGCTTCCCCCAGGCTACTGGCCAAGTCATTCAGTGTTCTTGTAATTGGGACACAGTGTGATAATTAGCAGTGTTCAATCTGTATCAGGTGTCAGGACGCTCTTGCCTTCTGGAAGGAGTTAAGTCTGCAGCTGGCTCTTTTCCTAATGGTGTGACTTTGGTGGAGGAGCTGAGGCATGGCACATTGAGCACTGAGTATGACACCAGAAGACCTGGATTGCAGCTGTACCACTAATTCCATTTGAGCCTCAGTTTCCTGACATGTAAAAAAAAAAAAACGAGACTGCTTCATAGGGCTTTGGGGCTCAAACTGGATAGGAGTGAAAATGTTTTGTAAGATGAGTGATAAAAGCAAAATACTATTACTAACTTCTGTGGGGCTTGTTTTTGTATTTGTAAAATAAGAGGGATAGAGCTAGGTGTGATGGTCCCTTTGAGCTCTGTAATAGCCCAAGCTTTTGTGCCTGGGATAAAAATGGATTCTCCAAATGAAATGGGGTAGCTGGCAGTTTTAAGGCTTTTGGTAATGTCACCTGATGAAGAAGAACTATCTGGCAAATAAGATATTACAGTGTTCCTTCCTTCGTCCCTTCATCACATCTTCCACCCCTTCCTTCTTCCTCCCTCTTGTCCTTTTCTCCCTTCTTCTAATCTTTCCTTTCTTCTGTTTCTCCATTCCTTTTTCATTTCTTCCATTCCCCAAATCAGCTCTACTTCCTGTAGCACTCATTCTCACCCTTTCTGGCTAACTTTTCTATATTCCTCAGATGCTCTTTGGTTTTATAGGAAGCCTGCTTGTGGAGGTTCTTCTTGATTCCTCAGATTTTGAATGTGATGCCCTTCCCTTGGGCTTCCATAATGCACTCACAACCTCTGTCATCTTCACTTACCACACTAACTGTAATTGCCCGCAACCCTTAATAGAACGTAAACTTGAGAACATGGAAAGCACATGTCTTGTTCACTGTTGTATCCACAGACACATTCTAGTGCCTGGAACACAGCTAGCACACTAGCACAGCAGGTACTTGAATCCTGCTGAATGAATAAATAAGTATGCCAGCACTATGTAAGGCAGCAAGGCTACAGAGATAAATGAGGCAAAGCCTTAGACCTCCAGAAATTAAAACTTTTGTAGGGAGGACAGACATGTAACCAAGTAACTGCAATATTATGTTATAAGAACAAGCAACAGAAACCTGTTCCATTACAGCTATACAGTGTGTCAGAGAAAGTGTCTAAGAGATAGGTAAACTGGATCTTGAAGGATGAGNGCTGAATGAATAAATAAGTATGCTGGCACTATGTAAGGCAGCAAGGCTACAGAGATAAATGAGGCAAAGCCTTAGACCTCCAGAAATTAAAACTTTTGTAGGGAGGACAGACATGTAACCAAGTAACATGAGGCAAAGCCTTAGACCTCCAGAAATTAAAACTTTTGTAGGGAGGACAGACATGTAACCAAGTAACTGCAATATTATGTTATAAGAACAAGCAACAGAAACCTGTTCCATTACAGCTATACAGTGTGTCAGAGAAAGTGTCTAAGAGATAGGTAAACTGGATCTTGAAGGATGAGCAGTAATGTGTTAATCTGAGAAAAGTAAAGGCATGCCAGATGGAGCATCAGTGTATTTATTTGATAATTTACCCAACGAATAATTATTGAACCCCTACTATGTGCCGAGCACTGTTGTGGATGCTGAGGTCCTCCTTCTGTCTGACCCATGTCATCCTGTGTCTCTGCAGGTCTTCTGGGAACGTGAGTGTTTCCTGCATATGAGGACCTGTGGGCAGCTGGCATGGCTTTCCTTGATCCAAGAGAACAGGAGGATCCTGGCTGTTTTTGTGCAGAGGAGGACGTGAGGGTTTGTGTGTCTCAGTATTTTGATCAAAGGCACACAGCTGTTATATGAGAACGCCTTGGAAATGTAATCTGAGTTCCCTAAGGCACTGACTGGGCCTCACCATCTGTTTCAGGCCACCGAGGACTTTCTTTGGCGGAACACCTTTCTCATGGGTCAAATATTAACACAGGGATCTATCTGTCAAGGGAAATAACAAGATAAACAAATATAAATGGAGTAAAGGCTGGAAGGAGTGTCACATATCAACACATACCATTACGTAGAGCTTTTATGGAGAAGATCAGCAGAAATAAATACAGGGTTACTCAGAAGTAAAAAAGAAATTGTCAAAGGCATTGTTTCATGAGAAAACTACAGTATCATTTTCAGCAAGCTTTGGACCCATTTATATAGAGTACTGGGAAGGCGATCATCTTCTTTATTGTCTAATTGATTTCTACTGAGATACCAGAGTAAGTCAACTTCTGTGTTTAAACCAAGCCAAATTTCCTCTCCAGGTGATTGGCTGGAGGGGCTGGCATAGATTAATAATGAGAGGGAGGGAGAGAGGATGTATTTTACCACAAAAACATTTATCCACACTAAAATTCTTCTTGTTGGTTTCAATTTTTAAATTTGTATATGCAGTAGTGTAAAGTGGTTAACAGCTTCACAAGACACCAAGCAGTCCTGGACTCACTCCAGTGCTCCTCCTCCTGGAAGCCTTTTTGTTCATTCATTTCACATATACTTACAGGTTTTTAAATAACATCCTTGTATAATTCTTTGAATTTTCAGTTTTAAGCATTATAGTGACCTCTCACTATAGTAGAAATAAACCATTTTTATTTTAACCAGCCTTTCCTTGGTGTCCCAATTGAGTCACATTTTATTTTACTAGCCAATATTCATCGTTTACATTAGAGTTATGAAAATGCTGTCTAGTTGAGCCATGCATTAAACTGTGACTACTTTTCATTTTCTGACTCAAATTTATTTTTTCCAGGGGTTAAAAATTGTCATCTTTTTGTCATTTTTTTGGCTTGATTTTCTAATACTTGTCACTTACTCAACCCCAAACTTTGCTGATTCTTGAAAACTCCTCCCAGTGGTTTGCGTTTTCCAGAAGGCACCTTCCATGGCCGTCTGGCCCACTCCGGTGTGGACCGACTGTGCTCTTATTCCAGGCACAGATACGGGACTTGGAGATGATAGCCCTTGTACACTTATTTTGATATTTCCTTGGACTCTATCATTTCCTGAACCCCATGTGTTCTTTCATGGGTACCCCCTCATTTTGTAGCACACAGACAACATCTGGGGCTGAATTATGGGAGGTGAATTGCTTGAAACCAACCATGTCTGAAAATAGCTTTATTTTACCCTTTTTCTTGATTGACAGTTGACCGGGCATAGAATTCTCTGTTGGACATAGTTTTTCTTTAGAATTTTGAAGTATTTTCTCCATTGCCGTCTAGCTTCCAGTGTTGCTGATAAGTTGGAAACCATCTAATTTCATCGTCTTTGCATCTTTTCTTTTCCCTGTATAGTTTCCCTTACATAGTTTGTTTCCTTCAAGTGCTTTTCTTCTGTTTATTTTAAACTCTAACTTCTACATTTTTGTTAATACTTAAGTACATAGGACTAAAAACTGCTAAGACTCTCTGAGAACACGAGTGAGGCTTGCTGATTGTGCACTTCTCTGTAAGATGAGTCCTTGGAGGCGTTTCACTGGGGGACTTCCAGTGTCAGCGTTCTTTTCCTTTGGGCTGGGCAGAGTCCTCAAGAAGGAGCTTCTAGTCTTCTGCCTGGAGCTTCAGGTGGAGCTTAGCTTCCACTCATCTGGAACCTGAGAAGGGGAAGAGGGATCAGATAGGAGATGGGTTCACCGTTCAGTTGTACCTTTGCTGTTTCAACTGAATGGTGAAAGGATCCCCCCTTTTAGTAGGATGCTTCTGCCTCTAACCGTGCCTGGGTTTCCCAGAACAGAGACTGTCTCCAGGGAATAACACACCAGTGTGCTGCTTAGGTGGGGAAGGTCAGTTGTCAGCTGTGCTGCGTGGTGGTCATGGTGGGATCTTGGGACCTAAGGGTTTCTTGAAAAGCTCTCAACTAATTCTTCTCACTTTAGCTACTCCACTCTTCATCTCCACTGCCAACCATCTGTACAGTGTAAATCACTTTGGCTCTTGGCATTCCCTACTACCAGTTTAGGATCCAGCTTTCTTAGCTTTGCTAAATCTGTTACACTCGTCCTTTTGCTTTACAGCTTCCAAATATATTTGCTGCTTTCTCCTCTTCCATTCTCTTCATCTTTATGACTTTATTCCTTAAAAAAAATCTCTCTACTGTCATTTTAGTAGGGTTTGGAGAGAGAGCAAAATTAGATGCATATGTTCAATCTGGTGTCTTAACCCAGAAGCCCAGAAAAAATTTAAATCAAGGATAAAGTGTAACTATTCTCATTACTGAATCTTGAACATCAGTCAAAGCCAGGAAATTAGAAGCCAGATAGCATAAATGTTCAGAATTTAGACCCTGGTGTTAAACATGAGATTAAGCCCTGTGTCTGCGACTTACTGGGTTTCTGACCTTTTGACATTTAACTAACTTCTCCCAGGTTTGGTCTTTTTCATCTGTACAACAGAGATAATAAAATAGATAATTTATGAAATTAAAGTACATTTACACATATGATTTGCTTCTTACATTGTATAAATTCTAAAACATAGCAAGTGCTCAATAAGTTGAGGTAATTTGGGTGCCCGTGAAAGGGCAGGCAATGAAGAGAAACCACAGTAAACAACTTCATGACCTCCTGCCTGCATGCTGTTGGGCAGTCATTATATACCAGGCACTATACCAGGCACTAGGTATGTAGTGGAGAACAGAACACACACATGTGTTAGCTCTGTGGAGTTGCAGTCTGGTGAGGGTGAAAACAATAAATAAGCACAAGTGAATATGTCATTAAAATATGTGACAAGTGCTATCAAGGGAAAGAACAGAATGCTGTGAAAGAGAATAACAAGGGACAATCTAAATTTGTCTCTTGGGTAAAGCTCTTAATGACTTAGAATATTGCTGATGCCAAATCCAGACTAATGTCAGAGTGGATCAGAAAAATACACATGCCATTTAGCTATACAAAATAAATTAATATGAACCTGTGGCATGTAAGTCAAAGAGGTTAGAGATGTGGTTTTACTGTGAAGTAATTTAATTCCTCTTGGGTTAATTTCTTCACCTCTGGAGACTGGAAAAAAATAATCTCTCAACTCACAGGTTCTACAATTCTGTGCAAATTTAGGACCATAAGAATATTATTAAAAAGGTTAAGTATAAAAAGAACGGACTTTTCCCTCATTTATTCTCCATTAAATAGTTTTATTTCTGAATTCCATTTTTTTTTCAGTAAGATGTAAAAAATTTTAGAAGTGATTAAATCAAGAAATTGAGAAATCTTTCCTGTTCCACCCAGGTCCCCTCCACAGGAACTCCATGAGGCTGACCATTGCTAATTCAGGTCTTTTCCTGTAGTGTGCCTCTGTTCATCTGTTCTGAGTATATGACCTTATGATCCTAGATATGGAAAACATAAAGTATGGAAGACTAGATGATAAGTGACAAAATATTAATAGTGGTTAATGTTGCTCCCTCCTAATATTTCTCTTTTTTCCACAAACTGCATGTATTACTTTTATAATCAGAAAAATTAATTTTATTACATAAAATAATGCTAGTTATTATCTTATTCTTGAAGGGAGAAAAAAGATCTTTTTGAGTAAAAAGTTTGTGTGGAGATACTTCTAGCTAGTAATTATATTTTAGTGCAACCAAATTGCCTGTGAAGATTTATTCCATATATAGTTTTTCAAAACATGACAGCCAGACCTTATTTCAGTCTCTGATAGTCAAGTAATATATTTACAAAATAAAGCATTGGCCTTTATCAGCAAGATCTTCCTTCCTGTAGTGACTTCAAGGACAGGCTACATTAAGAAGAAATATATTTCTGACTTCCGCCAAGATGGAGGCATAGGTGGAAACACTGTGCCTTCTCCCACAACCAAGTTTGAATACAACAAAGGTTTGGAGAAACAAAGACACAACCAAAAGACAGAAAATTGAATTATACGGAAGTCCGACTACATCTAACCGTTCAACGGGACGGTAAGAGGGGCGGAGCCAGCAGCAAGCAGGGTTGGGCAGGACACGGCCCCCGACCCAGGCGCGCAGGCAGACGGGAACCAGTTGGGGTGCGGGGCAGACCGCGGGCGCATATTCGGGCACAGTGAGACAGACCACGCAGGCCCCAGGGGGCGAGGGCTGACGGCGGTGGCACACTCGCGTGCAGTGGGACGAAACGCGTGGGCCCGTTGACGGCAGCAACTGCGGCACCGGTGAGGGCCTTGGCGGCAGGCGACGGACAGGACGTCAGAGTCCCTCTTTGACCCCGCCCCCACATGCAGCGTCATAACCCAGCGACTTAGTTGCCCTTCGGCACTGGTGAGGGCCAGGGCGGCAGGTGGCAGGCGGCAGATGGGACGCCAGAGTCCCTCTTTGACCCCGCACCCACATACAGTGTCATAACCCAGCGACTTAGTTGCCCTGCAAGACCAGTGAGAGCCATTGTCCCTCTTTGACCCCGCCCCCACATACAACGTCACAACCCAGCAACTGAGTTGCCCTGTTCTAGTGAACACTTTAGGGCTCTGATCCTGCTATGGAACAGGCACAAACAACCCGAAAGATGGCACAAGAAGAACTCAAAGTCCCAGAGCCAATAACTCTAAGCGACCAAGAAATTGCCAGCCTCTCAGAAGCACAATTCAGGACACTATTTCTCAGGATGCTCACAGAACTGGTTGATTATAGTCACAAATTAGAGGAACAAAGTTACAAATTAGAGGAACGTGTGAGGGCTGGACTGATTGAAATGAAGGGAGATGCACAGGAAACCAATAGTGATGGAAAGGAAACGGGGACTCAAATCAATGGAATGGACCAGAAGGAAGAACAAAACATCCCACCAGAAAGGAATGAAGAAATGAGAATTCAAAAAAATGAGGAGAGGCTTAGGAACCTCCAGGACATCTTTAAACGTTCCAACATCCGAATTATAGGGGTACCAGAAGGGGGAAAGAAACAGCCACGAGTGGAAAACGTATTTGAACAAATAATAAAGGAGAACTTCCCCAGTCTGGCAAAGGAAATAGACTTCCAGGAAATCCAGGAAGCTCAGAGAGTGCCAAAGAAGTTGGACCCAAGAAGGAACACACCAAGGCACATCATAATTACATTAGCCAAGACCAAAATGAAGGAGAGAATCCTAGAAGCAGCAAGGGATAAGGGGACAGTCACCTACAAAGGAGTACCCATCAGACTGTCAGCGGATTTCTCAAAAGAGACCTTACAGGCAAGAAGGGGCTGGAAAGAAGTATTCCAAGTCATGAAATCCAAAGACCTACAGCCAAGATTGCTTTATCCAGCAAAACTTTCATTTAGAATGGAAGGACAGATAAAGTGCTTCTCAGATAAGGTCAAGGTCAAGGAGTTCATCATCACCAAGCCCTTATTATATGAAATGCTAAAGGGACTTATATACGAAAAAGAAGATGAAAAGTATTAACAGTGAAAGGACAGCAAACACACAGTTATTAACAACCATACCTAAAACAAAAGCAAACCAAGAAGACAGCTAGATCAGGAGTGGAACTATAGAAATGAAGAACACATGGAGGGTTAGAAACAGGGGGGTGGGAGGGGGAGAAGAGGGGAGAAGGCACAGAAAATAGCATAGATGGTAGGTAGAAAATAGATAGGGGGGAGGGCGAGAATAGTGGGAGAAATATAGAATCTAAAGAACTTGAGACACGTGGTTATAAACTAAGGGGGGGACAATGGTGGGGGAGGAAGGGTGTGGGTGGAGGGGATTGAAGGGGGGGAATAGAACAACTGTAATGGTATAATCAATAAAATATATTTAAAAAAAGAAGAAATATATTTCTCTAACATCGTTTAATAATCAGTAGAGTGGAAGACTTATGAGCCTTGGAAAAAGGGTGGTAGATTTAATATTTTCTCTTGTCTCTCTTTTTGTCTAATATCTTTTCTTCTTTTTGCCTTAATTTTGTTACTTTCTAGGAATTATAAGAAGCTATATATCCTACTGACCTTCTTATATATTTCTGTTTTCTTATATATTTCTGTCTTCTTATGTGTATCTGTATTCTTATCTATACCTATATCTATATATAGCTGTATTCCCATTGAATGATTCATTTTGCATTACACCATAATCAAATTATATCAGGACTCTTCTAATTCTTTTAGAAATTCAGGTAGAGTTTCATTATGTAATATTGTTAATGAAATTTTTGGAGACTGAGGATGTTCCATGAAAGATGTAGATTTGTATAATGCTTGGATGCTGTGGAGCTACCATCAAGATTTGTGAATTCTTATTTATAGCAAGCATAACCTCTGAACTGATTATATAACATTTATTACTATTTTCAACATTTGTTGATGCTACAGAATTTAATGTTATATGAATTCATTTAAAGCTATTAAAATATTTTATCAGTAAGTATTTTGTCAACAAATATTTTCTAAAAGCTTGGGTGTCATTTATCTAGTGGAGTGAGCACTTGATCTGGAATATGTATCTTTGAATAACCATAAGTGTTGTTTTTCTATATAAAAGGTAAGATTGCATCCTGAGTTGACCATGTAACTAGTTGTGTGGATTATTTAACTTTACTCATTGGAAAAATGGAGATAATAATTCAAACTGTATTTATTCCTCCAGGAATTTTGTGAGTTGCAAGTGCTTTGAAGAAGCCACATACTTTGAAAATATCATGTCATTATGATAACAGTTATTATCTCAATTGTTTATATAATATTAAGCATAATGAGAAAATTGAAAAATTATTTATCTACCTTTGTATGTCATGGTCAGATAATTAGGTAAAAGTTTTTTGATTTTTAAGTTTATAAAAGTTTGCTTTTTGCTGTTTACCTCAAGAATAATTTATTTAAAAAATAGAAGCAAAATTTCTGGGTCAGTATGACAGAATGAGTACATGCAGAAATCTCTACTTTCTGTTCTAAACACATAGGATGAATGAAAAAATATTAAATATTATATACAGTCACATTAAAAAACAACTGAAATAACCATTATGAGCAGGAAAACAGCAGAGGTGGGTGCATCGTTCTCAGGGAGCTGGGACTGGAAACAGGGCAAGGACATCGAGGCCTCCAGTCATGATGAGGGTGGAGATCCAGTTATGTTTCCTCAATATGGGTGACAAAGGCTAGTTTATTTGTATTCATATATCCTGTCTGTTATGTGTTTAAAGACAGGGAAATAAATTCACCTGTCCATCTAAAACCTTCTTCTGTCCAAGCTGGAAGCTGAGACAAGTTTCTGCATGAAAAAACTGGTGAGGCAAGCATGAGGTACCTAACTCTGTCCTACATGCAGGCAAATATAGGAGAAACCCTGGAAATTATTTTTTGAACAAAAAGAACATGAGGACACTCAGTGTCAGAAAAAAACAGTCTATAGAATCCATAAATAAGAAAATTCAGCCCTGGCTGGTGTAGCTCAGTGGATTGAGCGCGGGCCTGTGAACGAGAGGATCATGATTTGATTCCCAGTCAGGGCACATGCCTGGGTTGCAGGCCAGTTTCCAGCAGGGGATGCACGGGAGGCAAAATTCATAACCATGGAAAGAGAGCTAACAGAATAATCTGGAAGAAATTTCAACTTTAAAACTGTCACCACCACCCCCAAAGAAAAATGTACAAAAAGTAAAACCCAATTCCCACAAGGCAAAATTATCATCCATAAAACATATTATGAAAGCAGAAAAGTTAGATATGAAAAGGAACCTACTGAGTCCTGGCTGGTGTGGCTCAGTGAACTTAGTGTGGGCCTGTGAATGGAAGGGTCACCAATTCCTAGTCAGGGCACATGCCTGGGCTGTGTGTCGGCTTCCGTGTGGGGCACATGACAGGCAACCACACATGGATGTTTCTCTCCCTCTCTTCCTCCTTCCCCCTCTCTCTAAAAGTAAATTAATAAAGTCTTTTTATTTTATTTTATTTTATTTTATTTTATTTATGTTTAGAGAGAGGAAAAGGGAAGGAGAAAGAGTGGGAGAGAAACATCAATGTGTGGTTGCCTCCCACGTGTCCCTCACTGGGGACTGGGCCCTCAACCCAGGCATGTGCCCTGACTGGGAATCAAACCGGCAACCCTTTGCTTCACAGGCTTGTGCTCAATCCACTGAGCTACACCAGCCAGGGCATAAATCTTTTAAAAACATTAAAAGAAAAGGAACCTATTGAAAATCTTGGAAATAAAATATAGTCACAAACTTCAAAAATATAATGAATGAGCTAAATAGTTATTTTGAAAGAGCCGGAGAGAAAGTTAATGAATTGGAAAATAGAGCAGAAAATGCCCCTTAGGATGCAAAGACAAAGGTGTGAAAAATTGAAGAGAATTTGAGAAATATGGAAGGTACAATGGGAGGCAGAGCATTAAAAAAGTTAAAATTTTGGAAGTCAGTATGGAAAAAGCACAGATTGCCTACAATAATACATCAAGTAGATCAATAGTAGATTCCTAAGCAATAGCAATAAAAGCTGGACAATAATGCAGCCATTACTTCAACATACTGAGGATAGATAAATGTAAACATAAAACCTGACACTTCGAAAAATTATTTAAAAGAGGAGAGTCTAAAGAAAGCACATTTTTAAGGCTATATGAGGATTAAGAAAGCTTCCTACCCACAGATTCTTTAGAGCCCAAAGGGGGAAAGGATTGAATGTGGGAGGGGGGAAGTGGTGGTGGGAAAATGGAGACAACTGTACTTGAACAACAACAACAAAAATAAAAAATAAATAAAAATAAAACATAATATGTAGCTAAAAAAAAACAGAGAAAAAACTATTGAAAGATAAATTTCAGCAAGAAGAAAAGTGAAGCCAGAAGGAGGAAGTGTTATACAAGAATCTGGAATGTGCTAATTAATCTGGAAAGAATCTTGATAAATCTAATAAGTGTTGGTTGTATAATAGTAATGATGACAATAATAATAATGTTGTTGACATGAAAACAGAACTAAAGATCTAAACAATAATGACATGAATAGCAGAAGATACCAGAGGAAAAGAAAGGTTCTACTGCCCTTATTTAGAAGGAAGACACAGAATGCTGAGCAAGTTTAGGTTTTAATGCAAAATGCATATTTAAATATATATTAAGTTACTGAGTTAATCTTTCAAAGAATAGAAATAGAATACATAATTTCCAAGTCAATTGAGGGAAAATGAACAGAAGAAAGAAACAAAACCACTTTATGAGACCAGGCAGTGTGGGAAAAGCTAGTAAGGAAAAATGCAGAAAATACAAAATAAGCTCTTAGGAATATTTCAGAACAATCTCATAAATATAAATAAGTTGAATTTACCTATTCAAAGATGTACACTCAGATTAAATTTAAAAAAATCAGCCATCTACAGTTCAGAGAGACATATATAAAACAAATTTTGCAAATGTAAAAAATAAAGTTATATGAAATAAATACTGTGAAATAAAGACTGTGGGAATAAAGACAAAAAAAACCAAAACCCAATCTTATAAATTAAAAATTAATATGAAATAATAATGATTTGTAGGATTTCCGTTAAAGTATTAAAGTATTCTAGGAGAAATAAGGAAAGAAAGAAAGAATAAAGAGGAAACAGAATAAAATTAAAATGAGGGATAAGAAGACATTAACAAGATTGCCAAAACACTCATAACTGCTAAAACTTAGGATTTGTTATATTATTTCTTCTATTTTTGTGTGGTTAAAAATTCTAAAAAGGGAGGCACGTAAGAATAGATAAAGGAGAAATAAAATCTAGGAGAGTCCAATGAAAAGTTGTGCTAACAAAATTACAAAATGATTAAAGGGAATAAATTGCCAGAAATTGACTTAAGAACAAATGGAAAACTTATTAAATAAAATCTATAACAATGAAAAATCATGAAATCAGTAGTCAAAAATGTCCTCCGACTATTCAAAAACATAACCAGGCCCACATACCATTGTTTAAAGGACAAGTTGTTGCATACCTTAAAAAAAAAGATCTATTTTACACGACGTGTTTCAGAGGGGAAAAACGAGTAAAACCTACCTATCAGGCTCATATAATCCGGGTGCTGATTCTGAAAGAGTTGACCATAGAACTTGGATTATACACCACCTGTAGGTCACCGTCTTTTCTGGGGAGGTAGGAGGAGCACAGGGTGGGGAACTGTGGTTCAGTGAGACCTCAGCTTTATCTGTATTATTTTAATTCTCTTTTTTAATAAAGACATGAAACAATATGACCAAGATATTAAGAATTGTTAAACTGTGGAAGGAACATATTATTTTTTGTATTTCTAATTTTTTTAATGTTCTCAATAATCATCTACAACAAATTAAATTGTTTGCTGCTCAAGTTCAACAGCAGAGAAAAATCACCCCTTTCAAGCATATTACATGCCAATTGTCAGACTGGGTCAGTGGGAAAGACTAGAATGTGCTATTCCTAATTAAAGGAATGGTGAGTAGTTCAAGTTACTATAGGTCTTGTTACAACACCATCTTTTCTCACATACATTAGTGAAAGGTGAGAGTTCTATTTAGAAAATATTCATTAGCCTATGACTCTCCAGAGTGAAACAATTATTATTATTTTTTTAAGATTTTTAAAATTTATTTATCTTTAGAGGGGAAGGGAAGGAGAGAGGGAGAGAAATATCAATGTATGGTTGCCTCTCGTGAGTCCCCTGCAGGGAACTGGCCTGCAGCCCAGGCATGTGCCCTGAGTGGGAATCGAACCGCAATCATCTGGTTTGCAGGCCCACACTCAATCCACTGAGCTACACCAGCCAGGCAGAGTGAAACAATTATTAATCAACCAATCAATCAATCACTTTGATTGATTACATTCAGACATATTTTCATTCAACAAACATTTACAGAGTGCCCACTACATTCTGTGCACTACATGACTAGGAACTATGTCTACAGGGTGGAGAGATAAATCCTGTTCTTAAGGAGGGGAGATGGACAATGATGTAAACACCATAGAATGAAATTGGTGGTGCCTAGGGCTACACGGATTCCAGAGATCCGTCCATCTCAGCCCCAAGTATTGGAGAATGTGATGCTTGAATCAAGTATTACTTTTTTTTTAAGACTGTATTTATTTTTAGTGAGAGGGGAAGGGTGAGAGACAGAGAGGGAGAGAAACATCAATGTGTGCTTGCCTCTCACACTCCCCTCACCACGAACACCCCCCCCCCCCGCCCCCACAACCCAGGCCATTCCTGACTGGGAATTGAACCAGCAACCCTTTGGTTTGCTGGCTGGCACGCAATCCACTGAGCTACACCAACCAGGGCAAGTATTATTGTTAATCATCAAACAAAGGTGGGAGGTGTTGAGGGGAGGAGAGGCAGAAACTTAGAAGCAAAAGGAATGGCGTGTGCACACATGGAGAGAACATCTGAGGAAGCGCAAGTTTGGGATTGCTAAAGAGAAGGGCAATGAGTTTAGAAGTGAGATCATGACAGGACCTTGCCTCTGCAGCTGAGGACTGAACTTAATTTGGGGGCTACAAAAAACCACCGAGATAAGAAACAACATTCGAGGGTGCAAAGAAGCAGTTTCCACTCCGGCCCCAGTTGCTAGAAAGGATGATGTGTTGCACTATCTGTACAGGGACACTGATGGAGTAGGGCCTCAGCCTGAGCCTCAGCTGTATCTAGTGCTGCATCTCAGATACGTCAGCACACGCCTTGATGTACAGATGGAGCAGGCCAGGTGACAGCTGATTTGCTCTGGGAACCTAGACACCTCCTGAGAGATTATTCATCCTAAGAAAAGGAAAGTTTCACGTAGTATGAAATCTTAGAGATGAAAGGGAAGAAGTAGGATTGGGATAAGATTCCTATTAATTCTATGCATTCTCTTGCTTATTAACTACCCTGTTAACTCTTGCCTGGGAAGACACCGGCAGGATAAAAAAAAGAAGTATTTCTTTGGTACTCCTCAAGAGGGTGCGACACACGGAAAGACACATACTTCCTCACCTCCACTCCTCACCTTGCTCTAGAGGTAAGTGTAACTTTGGTACCTCCAGTGGTCAGAAGCAGTGACAACCCAACAGAAGAGGCTGCAAGGGAAGGGATGTCTTGTGTTTATACTCAGTGGGGATGGTTGACATGTGAGTGCCTGGTGAGCCCGATAACATCTAGCAAAAGAGGAATAAAATACAAGAAGAGGAAGAAAATATTAGCCTGTCGGACATTTGTTAGCAAAAAAGGTGTACCCCCAAAATGGCAGATATAATTGGCTTGAGGTATGGGGCTCCCTTTTCAGTTCTACACTGGCAGATGAGGGCAGAAACCGGCACAAGGAAGGCTAAAGAGAGTAGTCCTGAACCACTTCTTCCAGATGCAGTGCTCAAATCCATGAATACCAGCCCTGGCAACTCCATGTTCTCTTACTGTAAAAGTGTAAAAGCTTAGGTTACTCCCCAGGCCATAGCGCAAGTGTCCAGTTGCCATCAGAGATAGCACATCTCTCATCGAAAAGGAAACCTAGCCTGTAGCTTGCATCCAGCTAATCTTCCACATTGCTGCATCTAGGCGCTTCTGTTCTCTCATTACTTTCACAGAGAGAAGAGATAGATTTTCATGGTTCTTCACAGCACTGTTCTCTCTGCTTTAATAGCCAGAGGCTAAAGCCAAATGAACTCCGCAGAGAACAATATGCAATTTTGTCTGGTTCCTATTATTCTTTCCAAAACTGCAATGGTGTTATTCTGACTGACAGATGTTCAAAAGAGAGTCATTGAAAATACCCTTGATCAAATTCAGTAAGGAACAGAATGTTTTAAGTGGGCGTGTCTGACTAGAATCTCCCTCAACGGTTTGGTAACAGCACATCAAAAGATGGCTGAATCCTTATTTCCCACCAGAAAAATAAAGCCAATCTGAAATCTGAGAGTGTTTTGAGAACAGATGGCATTAGCCTAGGAGTAAACATATTTTTGGCTGCTTCTCCACTCACCCCCCTCCAGCCCCCAGCCCACAGTGGCTATGTTTACTGTGCTGAGGGAAAGCTGTTGGCTTGCAGACTTTTATTATAGAGCAGAAATATACTTGTTCCAGAGAAGAGGAACTAAATTGTTCTAAGTCAAATGATGTTAACAGGTGTCACCTCACCAATCCAGGACTAAAACGGGTTACTGTAAAAAGGGCCCACACGACTTTTCTGGCTCTTGCTGCACCTGCTATGCAAAACTGCCTGCCCCTATTGTGTTCTTCCTGATTATTTCCCGAGACTTCAGGGTGTGCGACGCATGTGCTCACACACGTACTGTTGGAGAACACACAGTGCCTGCCATTTTCTTTAGCTCAAGCTCCTCTCTGCTGCTACTTAAGGTCCACACAGCTTAATATAAACGTCAAATAAATCTCAATCAGTATTGCTGCTTCTGCCAGGCTATGTGACACTTCAACAGCATGCCATTACATCACTGGTTCCACGGATGAGCTGAGGTCCAAGACAAGGCACGGGGAGAGGAAGGAACTCTCTCTCCTTGTCAGCGTTATATCCTGTTGATTGAGGTTAATTGCTAAAAGAGTTATGGAGTCTTTTATCCATAGCTCTGTTCTCCTAGAACCCAGTCTCCAAGCTGGAGGCAAGTTGGAAGGTAGTGTGTGGGTGTGGCAGCCTCAAGGGTGTGCCTCTTAGGTCTGACAGCAGAGTGACTGAAGTGGACCCCAGCAGCTGCGCTCTCACATCGTAGGCACGTCTGAACAGAGGCTACGCTTTCCACAAGCAACCCGGTCCTTGGGAGACATAGGATACCTCTGACAGGTGACTCTGACTTGAGGTTTCCTAACAGACTTCTCAAACTTTTCTCAGAACTGAACTGCAGTCTGCGATGTTTTACCCAATCATCCTTTTTCCTTTGTCTTGCTGTTTAATGACTCTCTCAGTTTCCCCCTTCTCTGCATATAATTTTCTCATAGGAATTTCCTCTGATAATACATTTTCCTTTTGCACATTTAGTCCCATCTTACCATCTGCCGCTCACAGGACCTGGACTGACATAGTGAATTTGTGTTATGTGCAATGGAATGACGATCTGTTCTCCCTGTTGCTCAACCACATTTGTTTTCTTGATCACCTCCCTCCTGAGCCTTGTCTTCTGGGTGGCTTCTAGTTCCTTTAATTAGTAGGTTTGATGTTGACCTCAACTTCCCCCACTCATGTTCGCCAGGCATGCTCACATATCCATATCTCAGTGGGAGACGTGATGGGAGGAGGCTCAAGCCAAGCCCCTTGCTGTATACATTCTAGAGCAACTATAATGATTCTTCCCCGGTTCAATGCACAGCTAGAGAAACAAAAGGAATACAAGAAATTTGCCCCTCCTTTGAAATAAAAATTCAGTTAGTGAGACAAAAATCACACTTGTGCCACAAGTCTTTAAGGATACTGATAATAATCATTAACTTTTCAAAGATAGAGAACTACAAGAAATAGGGTTTCCTCTTTCTCTGGCCTTGTATTCACGTGTTTGGAATAGCAAAAGCTATTTCTTTCTTTCTGAGCAGCTTCATGACCAGCTGGATGTGAAGATGTGAAGGTGAGAAAGGCACCTCGATCACCGTACTCATTACTGTGATGTACTAAGAGCTTACCACCATTCTTGAAGGTCTTGCTGAATTCTCCCACTGTGTCACAGACTTATAGAATTCATGGACTGATGTGAGGTCTTCACTTTTCACTTCCCAAAGAATTATTCCTAAGAACACATGTAGTGGTGATGGAGGTGGATGAGATAAATGCCAATTAGATCTTCAATGCCAATGTCAATGTAAATGTTGTTTTCTTTTTTAAAAATATATTCTATTGATTATGCCATTCCAGTTGTTCTAATTCCCCCCTTCATTCTCCTCCACCCTGCACACTCCCTCCCCCACCATTCCCCCCCATTTAGTTTATATCCACATGTCTCAAGTTTTTTAGATTCTATATTTCCCCTACAATTCTTGCCCTCTCCCTATCTATTTTCTACCTACCATCTATTCTACTTATTTTCTGTACCTTCTATCCCCTTCTCCTCCTCCCACTCCCCTGTTGCTAACCTTCCATGTGATCTCCATTTCTATGGTTCTGCTCCTGATCTAGCTGTCCTCTTAGTTTGCTTTTGTTTTAGGTGTGGTTGTTAGTAACTGTGAGTTTGCTGTCTTTTTACTGTTCATATGTTTATCTTCTTTTTCTTAGATAAGTCCCTTTAACATTTCATATAATAAGGACTTGGTGATGATGAACTCCTTGAACTTGACCTTATCCAAGAAATACTTTATCTGTCCTTCCATTCTAAATGAAAGCTTTGCTGGATAGAGCAATCTTGGTTGTAGGTCTTTGGATTTGATGACTTGGAATAGTTCTTTCCAGCCCCTTCTTGTCTGTAGGGTATCTTTTGAAAAATCAGCTGACAGACTGATGGGAACTCCTTTGTAGGTGACTGTCCCCTTATCTGTTGCTGCTTCTAGGATTCCCTCCTTCATTTTCATCTTGGCTAATGTAATTATGATGTGCCTTGGTGTGTTCCTTCTTGGGTCCAACTTCTTTGGGAATCTCTGAGCTTCCTGGATTTCCTGGAAGTCTATTTCCTTTGTCAGATTGGGGAAGTTCTCCTTTATTATTTGTTCAAATAAGTTTTCCACTCATGGCTGTTTCTTTCCCTCCTCTGGTACCGCTAATAATCCGGATGTTGGAACGTTTAAAGATGTCCTGGAGGTTCCTAAGCCTCTCCTCATTTTTTTTTTGAATTCTCATTTCTTCATTCCTTTCTGGTTGGATGTTTTGTTCTTCCTTCTGGTCCACTCCATTGATTTGAGTCTCAGTTTTTTTCCCCATCACTATTGTTTTCCTGTGCATTTCCCTTCATTTCAATTGGTTTAACCTTCATTCGTTCCTCTAATTTGTGACTATAATCAACCAGTTCTGTGAGCATCCTGATAAACAGTGTCTTGAACTGTGCTTCTGAGAGGCTGGCAATCTCTCGGTTGCTGAGAGTTATCAGCTCTGGGACTTTGAGTTCTTCTTGCACCATCTTTTGGGCTGTTCGTGCCTGTTCCGTAGCAGGATCGCATCCCTAGGTGTTCACCAGAGCAGGGCAACTCAGTTGCTGGGTTGTGACACTGTATGTGGGGGCAGGGTCAACGAGGAGCAATGGCGTCCCGTCTGCTGCCTCCCGCCGCGGCCCCCACAGGTGCGGCAGCTGCCACCGTCACCAGGACCCTTGAGTTTTGTCCCACTGCACATGAGTTTGCCACCGCCGTCAGCCCTCGCCCCCTGGGGCCTGTGTGGTCCGTCTCACTGTGCATGAATGTGCGACCGCAGTCAGTCTGCCCCACACCCTGACTGGGTCCGGGCCACTTGCGCGCCTAGGTCTGGGGGTCTTTCCTGCTGAACCCTGCTCCACTGCTGGCTCCGCCTCTCTTACCGTCCAGGTTGAACGGTTAGTTGTTGTCGGACTTCCGTATAATTCAATTTTCTGTTCTTTGGCTGTGTCTTTGTTCTCCAAACCTTTGTTGTAGTCAAACTTGGTTGTGGGAGAAGGCACAGTGTTTCCACCTATGCCTCCATCTTGGTGGAAGTCCTATTTTGAATTCTTGTTTCTTCATTCTTTTCTATTTGGTTCTTTCTTTCTTCCTTCTGGTCCACTTCCTTGATTTGAGTCCCAGTTTCCCTTCCATCACTATTGGTTTCCTGTGCATTTTCCTTCATTTCAATTAGTTTAGCCTTCATTTGTTCCTCTAATTTGGAACTAAAATCAACCAGTTCTGCGAGCATCCTGACCAGCAGTCTTTTGAACTGTACATCTGAAAGGTTGGCTATTTCTTAGTCGCTTAGAGTTATCGGCTCTGAGGCTTTGAGTTCTTCTTGAGCCATATTTTGGTCTGTTCGTACCTGTTATGTATAAGGGGCAGAGCCCTAGGTGTTCACCAGGGCGGGGCAACTCAGTTTCTGGATTGTGATACTGTATGTGGGGGTGGGGTCCCAGAGGGGCAATGGCGGTCCCCTCTGCTGTTTTCCCGCCGCTGGGTCCTGTGCAGTCTGTCTTACTGCTCACTCCTTTGCTGGTTTATCTGTGCGCAAATGTGTGACCACGGTCAACCTGCTGCTTTGTGCCCTCACTGGGTCTGCCCGTTGCTATCCCACACCTGGGATCTGCCCATGGCTGCCTGCGTTCCTGGGTCAGGAGATCTTTCCTGCCCAACTCCACTGGCTCTGACCCTCTTACCAGTCTGGCGGAACGGTTTGTTGTTGTCAGACTTCCGTATAGTTCAATTTTCTGTGTTTTGGCTGCGTTTTTGTTACTGAAACTTTGTTGGCTTTAAACTTGGTTGTGTGAGGAGGCACAGTGTTTCCACCTATGCCTCCATCTTGGCGGAAGTCCTAAATGTTGTTTTCTTAATATTTTTGGCCCTTGGCCAAATCTAGATCAATGGACATAGAAATAATACCAATGATTATTTAGTATGTTCTCCTGATGATGGGCAGAACAGCACCTTGAAAGAAAGTTGATATGGAAAAAATGCTGTTAAGTTATGAGAATTGCTCGCTGAAAGCAAAGTATCAGCACAATTAAGTAAATCAGCACAATTGAAAGGGGTGATTTTGTTTGGGCACTGAGGTTTGAAATCTTGTTATTCTCAGTTTCTTGAATGAGAGGAGGCAATGTTGATATTTTTAAATTTTAATCTTAATTGTTTTTGTTTGTTTTATTTTTACTATATTTTTCCATTATGATCTATCCCCCACACCACTCTCCCACCCTGCCATCACCACAATCTTGCCCATATCCATGAGTCCTGTTTTTTTTTTTTTGTTTGATCCCTCCACCCTCGATATTTTTTTAATGAATTGGAAGATCCTCAGGGTTGCTCTCCCTTAGGCCTTCGAATAGTTGCCACGTGACTCTGGGTGGCTTGCTTAGTTTTCTGGAGAGAGTTCTGTCAAACTAATGACAAGCTAAATTACTGGTATAATTCCACACTCTGATTACATCACTGGCTAAACCGCTAAAATGCAGAAGCTTCTGAAGTCTCCCTCTGGGAATTTGTCAATGTACTGGGCACAATAGTCCCTGGTATAATGCTGGATGAACTTAAACAGGACAACTAAATAGACAAATTGAACTGACTCATGAATAAGTAATAAGATTTTTCCTCCAAGTTACACTGAAATTGACCAATTCAACTAAATTGACAGATTGGTGAACTGTTTTGTGATATATTAATATTTCCATATAATAGTCAATGTTTTCATTATTATAGAGCTAATTCCTATTCCTATATGGACAAAACAAATGCTTGTCCCATAAACCCAACACCAACACATGGTATAGTAAAAATAATGTGATTCTACATGAATTAAAGGAAAGGGTTTTTCAAGTATCAAATTCCTTTACTAAAAATATTGGTATCTTGGGAATTTGAGATTGTATCTATGCAACTTCCAGCATAAATAAAAATGTAACATAAAAATCTTTTCCCCTTTGGGTGGTGAAATTAAAGGTGATTTAAATTTTCTTTATACTTTCACATTTTCAAATTTGTACAGTAACATATATTTTTAATTGGACCAAAAGTAATTTTGAGTGTAAAAAGGGGACAGGTGTCATTTGGTGACTAGGAAAACATTCTTAGCATTTGAAATAATCTGGCAAGGGCTTGGAGGCAAAAGACAGAAATCTGACTACATTGGAGAAGCTTGCCAGATGGCAACAAGTAACTGCCAGTGTTCAGTTTGGCTATGATTACTATATACTATTTGTCACTTCAGCAAGCTATCTTTTTACAAAGCATGTGGCAACAGAATGTTGTTTTAAGATTACCCATTATTGGACTTATTATATTGAAATGCAGATATGGAATGGGAAGGCTTTCAGTAATGTCTCTGAGGTATGAAAATTTTGTTTGTGCCTTGTGGGAATGAATTATTTTGCCTGACCCAAATTATGAATTCAGAGGGGAGATTTGCTCTGTTAACTGTAAAGGAGGGGTTTGCTGAGCAAACACAATTTTGGTGGTCATGTTTACAGTGCTTAATTGATGTGCTTTCAAGTCTAGTTAAACATTTCAGAGGTTCCCTTTACCTCCACACATCTGGAACACTGATTGCAAACTCATCTTGACAGTCTGGTCTTAGTGCTTATATTTGAGAGTTCCACAATTCTGTTTCTTTCCAATATGTATTCTATATAACATGTTTTTCACTGGTTTTGACTAGTTCTCCTTCTACCTCCAATCTATCCAAATGACTGAGTTTTGCTGTTTGAGTTCGCTGCTATGTTAGTTTACTGACAGTGATATATGCACCATGGCTTCCACAGCTGTTTAGATGAAACTGTATATTAATGTGTAAACTTGCAACATACAGCTTAGCTGGAAAGGTGTGCGGAGCAGGTGACTGAGGAGATAACTTTCACTGCTTGGACCAAAGTCAGTTTCGAAGGAGCTAAAGATGCCTGTTGAATTTTGGCGTGTGTGTGTGTGTGTGTGTGTGTGTGTGTGTGTGCAAGGTAAGGCCTCTTCACATTGTAAGGAGCTAAAGATATGGGTAGTGAACTGGAGTCCCATTTTATACCCTCGCATGCTGAGTGCAGGGGGTCGCCAAATGCATCTCTGGTTTGTTAACATTAGTCTCTCATTCTTGGTTTATGATGTTTTAAAAACATGTTAGAGATATTCATGAAGGTATAAAAGATAAAATTAAAACCTGCATCAATTGTAGTAAAAGTCAACTGAAAAGAAAAGATTTTAAGTCCCTGGGGTGTTAATACAAATTGGCAGCCAAAGGTACTGGGTCTTAGTCAACATATTCCACATTCCCCTAAACACAAATAGCCCCAAACCTTTGAAGGTTGTTCCTTTGAGATGTTTCATCAGTGACATCACAGTGATTGCCACCTCCCTGGGGCTACTTTAGGCCCTGCCCAGACTTCACACAGCCCAGGAGACCCACAGGAGTTGGAGCTTGAGTCAGAGGGAGAGAAAGAGGAAGAGAGAGAGAGAGAGAGAAAGAAAGGGGGAAGGAGGAGACACCTACCACAGCAGGTATGTTCTTGACCCAAATCAGGGAATAGTGTGTGTGTGTGGGGGGCGGGGGGTTGTGCACAAGTTGCAAATGAGAAAGGTAGAGAATGTTCACATTTCTTAATGACATAGGCAATGCTTATTGTACACAGTTTTTCTTACGATATAAAGGGACTATTATTGATTCCTGTTTTACTTTTTTCTCCTCATAATATGCATTTTCTCTCTTCCTCTTTAAGGACAATTTTTTATATTATGGAAGAAAGTTCATCTTTTCTATGCTCAGTCTCCATTCAAAGGAGGTCAATATTAAACAATTTATTCAGAGTGTTTTTGGTTTTTCTTTCATCCATATGGTAATCACTTTGGATCAGATGGTATGATCTTGACTCAAGGGAAAATTTAAAATAAAGCCAAAATTGTCTTTGTGGCTTAAAGCAGAAAAATGAAGTTTGCTGATATGAATTTCTGACTAACTCTGGTATAAATGTGTGTGAAAGTTAAGTCAAGTTCACATCTTACAATGAGCAGATGTGGATTGCATTGGATTCATTGGAAATTCTGACCTTAACTCTGTGTTTTGTTCATTTAAACGATATAAAACAACAAATATTTAAGTGCACCACCAAAGTGCAAGAAAGAGTATGAGGTAAACCACAGGAAATACAGAAGTGTGATGTACAGCCTTTCAATTCAGAGACTGCTGAAAAAATGTAAAGAGTGCATGAAATACACAGTTTGACAATGATTATAAGGCAACCTCTATGTAACTATCACCCAGATCAAGAACCAGATCATTGCCAGCACCCCATGAGTTCATCCTGGTCACCCCACCTTCTGCCCCACCATATGTAATCAACAATCTTGATTGTCGAGATAATCTTGTCTATGCTTCTCTTGACATTTTTACCATCTACACCTGCATTCCTAAACCATAATGAAGTTCCCTGGTTTTGACTTTAAATAGATGGAATCATATTCTATGTTTCTTTTGTAAATTCTTCTTTTGCCCAACAATTATATTTATGAGATTTACCCAATTTGTTGAGGATTGTTGTAGTTCCTATATTTTCTTAATTCAATAGCACTCAACTGTATGAATATACCACAACGCATCATCCACTGTACTGTTGATAAACACTTTGGTTGTCTCCAGCTTGGCCAGGCTGTGAAATGTTGCTGTGAATTGCATACCCTTGTGGAAGCATCCTGGTGCATACGTGCTTGAGTTTCCAGAGTAGAGGTGAAATTGCTGGATAATAGGGAATGAGCATTATCAACCTTGATAAAACATGTTGAATTGTTGCCTCAAAGTGGCTGATAATTTACACTAACTTTGTTTAGCCAAGCAGTTAATTTCATTATAAGTCACTCTTGTAATCACTGCCTCGGGGTAATCCCAATTCTAGCAACTAGTTCCAATCTGTCCGTTCTAGCTCTGCCTCTAATTTGCTGTGCATCATTACACAATTTAACCTCTCTCTAAAAGCCTGTAATTTTTTGGCTGTAATCTAAGATAAAAATCACAATATTACTGGCCTGAGTTGTTGTGAAGGTCACATGACCAAAGTGGTGGACGATGTTCAATAACATTTTCCCAGTGTGTTCCTGTCAGGACACTCTCCATGATACCCTTTATATAAGAGCTTAATCTAAAGCAGATTTGGTGGGACTGTTATTTTGCTCTCCTTAAGTTGTTTTGATCACTAGAAACAGTTCCATATTTTTTGCATATCTCTGTATTTCTTCAGAACTTACCCAAATAAGGGGGTGTTTGAACCAGGATTTTATTTTATTAATAAATCCATAAGGAAAAGTCTGTCTATGATTCTCATGCCTATGCCTCCAGGCTCCCTGATTGGACTCATCACCTTCCTGTTCTCTTCTGCTCTCGTGTACATTTTTAAACCTTCTCTCTATTTCCTTTATCCATTTATTTTCTTCTATTTACTTTCTACTTCAGGCAAGTCTTTGTATAAAGATTTTCATTGTCAATCTACTATATCCTTTATGCAGGATAGGTAAGAATTAAAAGGAAAATGAAATGTACATTAGTCATCACTGGCCCTATTTTAAACTGAGATTTAAGAACATACTGATTGACACCATCTGATTTCAACTTGTGTGTTACACTAACAATGAAATAATACAAAAATGATTATTCAGCTGGTTTATTATTTGATCAAATTATTAATTTGATTGAATAACAATACACCAAGTATAATAATTACAATTAATAATTCAGTAAGGTTAGATGGTTAAATGTACTAGTCAGCCTACAAGCTTGTTAAGAACCCTTTCTGCCCCCTGAACTCTCACCCCTGGCAAATTAAAAAATACCCTTTCCCCCTAAACTTTCCACTCTATAGGCAACTTTGTCCTAAGTATCTAAAATACTATCTTTTGTCTTTAATTTCATTTGCTTTTCACCCACAAAGTGTCAATTATGTCACACACCGAAGGCAACATTTTGTTTAACTGCATTACATAGGCTCCAAGAGTACGGTCTCGAAGTGTACTGTATGTACAGACTTTAAAGATACCGTCCCTGCTCTTTGAAGTGTTTACAGTCTAAGCACATCCTAGACCTGACTAAAAATAGCTGGCACAAGCCGTTGATGAAATAGAAGTAGCCATGTGGTTAACACTTGCTCTTTGGACTGAGTGCCTGTTACGTGAGGGACTTTGGTTTGACTCCACTAGGCTCTGTGCCCAACTCAGCGCTTACAAAATACTAAGCAGATGTTGAAACTATCTCCTACTTCCAGCAGGGTTGATGGAATCCTGCAGCAGCCCCAAACCTGCAAAACTATGATATCCTACTTCTGTATGTAATTCAAAGCAATTGAACAATAGTCAAACATAACTTTTTTTTTTCTGTTTTGGTGACTTTGCTGGCTGATACTCTTAAGTTAGCAAAGCAAGCACATACATATGCACAAACACTGAAGTTGGAGAGAGAAAAAAGTAATATTTTATATGTTATCAAAAGTACCAGTATACACCCTGGCTGGTGTGGCTCAGTGGATTGAGTGCTGGCCTGTGAACCAAAGAGTCACTGGTTGGATTCTCAGTCAGGGCATATGTCTGGGTTGCAGGCTGGGTCCCCATTGTAGGCGTGCAAGAGGCAACCACACAGTGATGTTTCTCTTCCTCTCTTTCTCTCTTCCTTCCTCTCTCTAAAAAAATAAGATAAATAAAATCTTTAAAAAGTAATTTGGATATGATTTACAGAAAAGATTTCTACATATTTTTTAAAAAGTATCAATATAATCATTATAGGAAAAAAATCAGGACTATATTGGTCTTTTTGACATCAGGTAGAAAAGGCAGTCTGTCTGTATGAGTCAGGATTCTTCAGAGAAACAGAATAAATAGGATGTGTGATTATCTATCTATCTATCTATCTATCTATCTAAATTGGCTCATGTGTTTGTGGAGGCTGACAAGCCCAAAATCTGCAGCGTGGGCGGGCAAGCTGGAGACCAGGGGAAGAGTTACAGCTGTTGTCCAAAGCTATAGTCTGGGAGCTAGAACTCTGAGATCAAGGTGTTGAAGAGCTGCTTTCTTCCGAGGCCTCTCTCCTTGGCTTGCAGATGACTGTCTTCTCCCTCTCTCCTCACGGTCTTCCCTCTGTGCAGGTCCATGTCCTGATCTTCTCATAAGGATATAGAGCATATTGGGTTAGAGCCCATCTAAATGATCTCATTTTAACTTAATTAAAAGACCCTGAAAGACCTCTTGAAAGACCCTGTCTCCAAATACGGTCACATTCTGAGACATTGGGGGTTAGGATTTCGTTGGCACCTAATTCAGGCCATACAGGGTCCTCTTCTACAGTGTTGCTATTTCCTTTGAGGACGGAGTGCTCACTGATCTTTCCGTGTTTTCTTTGTTACTTCCTGTCAGGAGGTGAGGACAAGCAGGCGGTCTTTGGTGTGCCCTCAGAAGTCTGCCTTTGGTTCTCACTGAGCCACTCTGAGGATGGAGCGATCCGGCCGGGAGCTGTGTCTCAACTTCACCATTGTCCTGATTACGGTCATCCTTATGTGGCTCATTGTGCGGTCCTATCAGTGAGGCGGCATGCCACTCTCCTGGGACTGACTGCCATACTCCAGAGCTGTCTGCCTGGTGCCCTGAGATCCCACTGCTATGATGGGATGCCTCTCAGCACACACAGAAGGTCGAGGCACTTCTGACCTCCACACACAGTATCTGAGATGCCTCCAGTGTTAGGATCAATTGTGTGTTCTCTAAAGATGCTGCTCTTGAGGGCTGCCCAGCGTTTGCCAGTGAACATTAGGTTTATTCCCCAACTTAGATAAGTCATGAGGTTAAACTGAAACTGGATTCATGATGAGGTAGAATTGTAAAAAGCCTGTAAAAGCTGTCTCACCACACATCCCTTCGATCCACAATGTCTGTAGCCACATTTTAGATTATCCCGCCAGAAGAAAGAAATGGTAGAGGAAGTCTTTGTCAGCCCCTGTCACAGCTATCATGTGAATAAAGTTAAGTCAACCACAAAAATGACTTTTGAAATTTATTTTAGCTTTTATTTGTGATACTGCATTTGACCCTTGGCTGGGATTGAAGTGACAAATGTTACCGTATTTGTAGCATTTGAGCTAAGCCAGGATGCTCCAACTGCTGCGGATTTGAAACTGAGTCAATGAAGAGTGTCACCTTTCAAACAATTCCATTGGCTCATTCTCCCCAAACTTTCCTTCTGAACTAGTCTCAAGGGCAGAATGAATCCATTCTGCTAAGACTCTGGGGGCAGCGCCTGAAGGGTCCACCAAAAACACAAACTTTCTTTGAAGTCTGTGTGTTCTCCTTAAATTTGACAAAAATGTATATTCCATCCTATAATAGCTCGATGTTTGTTTTAATATACATATTTAGCATTATTCACCACTGAGTAAAAGTAGAACATGAGTCATATTTGAAGTTTGGTTATTCCAGTGTGTTTATTGTCATTAAGCAAGTAGAGCTGGTCATTAATAAACTAGCTATAACAAGAAGGAAAATAGAAAATACAAATATACACAAATGTTCATAAGAGACATATGAAACAGACATTTCTTAAACATGTTGCTGAAACACCCCACATAAACAGACCAGATTTATTGTTTGTGCCAATTCTGAGGTGACCGCAGGGCAAGGGAATTTTGTAAACCTCACCTGTTGGAGCACGCTCCTGAAGGTGCTCCTTGCTGGGAAGCGGCCTATCACTGCAGCACAGCCGACCTGGCGCTGCGGTTCTCAGCCCTGGTGCAGAGTTTATGCACTCAGGGGCGATTTTTCAAAACATTTATGCTAGGTCCCATTCAGACCACTTAAATAAAAACTTAGGGGGTAGATATGCACTTTTCCAAAGTCCTCTAGATTACTGTATTTTATAGCCAGAACTGAGAATCACCAACACCTACCAGTGCTTCTCAAACTTGGATATGATTGTGAATCACTAGGAGCTCTCTTTGAAGTGCAGATGCTGATTCAGTTCTGATTCTAATTGAGTCTGGACTGTGTCTGAGATTCTGTGTTTTGAACAAGCTCCTAAGTGATGCCAGAGCTGTGGTCCATTGTCTGCCCATGGGTTAGCACGGTAGAATCACTTGGGACATTTAGGAACCCAAGCTCAAGCCATATTCCCAAGAGTTTCTAATTTAGTTGGTGTGGGTGTAAATCTTTTTTGGGGGAGGACTCCAGGTGATTGTAATGTGTAGCCAGGATTAAGGACCCTGATACTATAGTTAAAGGAAAAAATGTCATTATTTTGAGAAGTTTGGAGCCAAAGTTGGGAAATAGCAGTATATGGTCTTCAGTGGCTTGTTCCTAATTTCAGAGTCAGACTGCACACATGGGTGTACAATTGTTGATGATTTGGGGTGCGGCACACCCACACACAGGCATGTGGCTCTAGGTCCCGTGCCAAATGGTACTAGTCTTTTCCTCACTCAGAAAAACAAAGCAAACAAACAATAGAACCCTCAGAGAATCTACTGATGTTCAAGAAGATGTGTGTATAATGGTAGGGAGGAGATGGACAAATCAAGTGACATTCTTTTACCCATGTCTGAGGTCCAGTGCCAACATTTATAGGTATCATTTGTTGAATATACTGCAAATGAAGTCCTGGACTAGGAGCTTTCTATACATTATGCATTCAGCAGATATGAGAACTGAGGGTCATTAACCTCATTTACATAACCAGATGTAAGTGGTGAAGCCAGAATGACAAAAACATCATTTTAATCCTGTTGGGGACTGCATCCAAACTATGCATTGTTAGGGATCCCCCGAACCATTTGATTATAAGTGTTTACCCTCATATTCTTTAGCATTCTAAGATAGCCTAATTAGATAAAAGTAACTGTTGTAATTCTCTGTGGAATTTCTCTTTGTTTGTCAGTCCTCACCTCCTTTCTCCTGCCTTTCTCTTGCGCTTCCAGTGATGGGATCTACTGATAAGGGCCATTAATAGACCACATCAGGAACCACCTTTTCAGGTAGGACATCCATTAGCAATCTCAGTTGTATGGCTAGAAATGATGCCTAATTTCTTCCACATTCAGGAGTCCTAGTCATGATGGCTAAATTCCAGTCTAACTTATAAACCTCCTTTTATGTATAACATTTCCTGGGGCCTCAGGGAACAGCATGAAGATCCAAAGGTCAGAGAACATGACAAATTCAGGAAGTGGAAAATATCTGTCTAGCTGGAGCTTGGAGCACCTCTCCAGTCACTGGCAGAAGTGATGCCACACAAGGACAGATGTCAAGATTTCAGCTGCATCTGGTCTGTTAGTTGGGCCACTTCTGGGATACCTCACCACTATGTCTCTCTCATTGGAAGAAACCTCCTGCTATCAACAACTGTTGAAACAGTGCTTGAACTTGCACAGAAAGTAGACACTGAACACCTGGCGATCTTTATCGACAGCAGCCAGGTCAGTTCTCCCACAGTTAGCCTGTTACTCTTTGAGCAGCTCTCTGTTGAGTGATGGTCTCTTTTTGCCATAAACCCTGGGCTGCTGAGATCCCAGTACATCTTAAAGTAGAACTGCTCATATTGCAATGCCAATGAAACATTAACATTTTATTTTATTTTTTATTGTTGCTCAAGTGGTTTTCTGCCTTTCCCCCCACCCCTCCCCACCATCCCACCCCTCCCTGCCTTCCTCCCTCATTTCCAGCCCCCCTTGTTATTGTCAGTGTGTCCTTTATAGTTGTTCCTGTAAACCCTTTACCCCCATTATCCTCTCCCCTCTGACCACTGTCAGCCTGTTCTCATTTTTAATGTCTTTGGCTACACTTTGCTTGCTTGTTCATTTTGTTGATTAGGTTCCTGAAGGTGAGATGATATGGTATTTGTCTTTCACTTCCTGGCTTATTTCACTTTGCATAATGCTCTCCAGTTCCATCCATGCTGTCCCAAAGGGTAGGAGCCTCTTCTTTCTTTCTGCTGCGTAGTGTTCCATCCTGTACATGTACCATCGTTTTTTGTCCATTCATTTACTGATGAGCACTTGGGTTGCTTCCAGCCTTGGCTATTGTAAATTGTGCTGTTTTGAATATTGGGGTGCATAGGTTCTTTTGGGATTTTATCCTAAGAACCCTGAAATATTAACATTTAAAAAAATGTTATCCTGTAATTCTGGCTTAGGCTTTTCTACCACTCTTCCCTAAACTTACTACTAAATTGGGCATCCTTTGGAACATCTTATTTTTATGTATTTTCTTACATTGAGAAAAAACACAAGGTTTTACCAGTTTCTGGCAGTCCCAGTGCCATATCTGGTCACCAACTCCTCTCCAAAGGAGTACCTTATAGTTGCTCTCATAGGCATGAGTAATTACCCAGATAACTCATGCCCAAGCCATGACTCTAAGAGCAGAGCCCCAAAGGATGTCCGCCTGCTCAGCTTCTGTAACCACATTTCCTATTTTGTTCCATGGACTCAGATGAGAGTATGTGAAAATTGTCAGAAAATGGTAGTGCTTCCACTCTTCTCTTTTAATTTGGGGCTGACAATCAATCTGGAAGGCATCTTCAGAGGACATCCCTTTTTTACTTCTATTATTTTCTTATTGCTAAGCTGTCCCTTTTGCTCCTCCAAAACAGGGCTCTTTCTGTCATTCTGATTTACTTCCACAACTGTTTGGGCACCTGACCTATGCCGTTCTCAGAGGCAGTCACAGAGTCTTCCTTGGCAGGCAGGGTATGTCTGTTACCATCTGGAAATCCCACCCAGAAAGTATTTATGGGCAAAATAAATTAATTGGTTCTGCTCTCCTTTCCTCTGAATAATTTGTATCTACCATTCTCCTGGGTATATTTTATTATTTTTCTGCTTTCAGAATGTCTTTTCAAATAATTTTAGCACAGAAGACCCTTCGTAGCTGATCCATGTCTGTCTACAGCGTCTCTTCTGTCTACTTACTCCATATGCCTCACCCAACTTCTCCTTTCAACCGTCTCCTACTATTTTTAGTTTCCAGGTATGCTGCGCTGTGGCCTTGTGTACCTGTCCCCTTTGCCCAAACTGTCCTCTTTTTTCTTTTTCTGGCTAATTCACTTGTTAAGATTTCCATTAGGTTTTATGACCTCTTAGGAGTTATCCCTGGATAATTCCCTTCTCTGAGCCTCATGCCTAACAGGTCGATAGCACTTGTTACATTGTACGGTGTGTTTGTGTGTGTCTCTCCCACAATTGCTGCTTGTCTATGGGACTCTCTTCAATGCTAAATTTTAGTTCCTAGCTGGCCCATCATTAGATAAGTATCTATTAAACACGTCAATAAATGCTTGGCTACAATAGACATGAGTACGATAGAGTACAAATGAGTACAATAGACATGTACTCATTTCTTTTATTTTTTGGATTCACACCTGAGCATATATATTGATTGATTTGAGAAGGAGGAGAGGGAGGGAGAGAGAAAGAGAGAAAGGGAGAGAGAAACATCAATGTGATAGAGAAACCTGGGACAACGCTCCTACCGACTGAACAACCTGGCCAGGGCACAGGTACTCATTTCCATGATTGGGTACATGATCTGTGTTGACCACAGAATAATAAAGAGGGGACATGAAATCCATAGTTCTAGAACTTCTATTTCATTAATGAGCAAACCAAACCTTGCAAACTTTAGGTAGTATAAACAGCTTTCCTGAATGCCGTCTGCCTCTTTATAAAATATGCACAGTGCTGATGTATCTCTATCACCACCCTGAGAAGTCTGACAATGTTTATGAATGACTCACCAAAGCCCAATGTGTTGAGCATACTATTTAGTTCATTTACAAACAAGGTGATACTGGAGAAATTTCTATTTTTTAAGCAGTGTAAAGTTAGGATTAAAATTCTATTTATAAAAAGACTATTTAAGCCCTGGCTGGGTTGCTCAATTGTTTGGAGTGTTGTCCCATACACCGAAAGGTTGAGACTTTAATTCTCAGCCAGGGCACGTACCTAGAGGCACATACGTAGGTTGCATGGTTCGATCCCTAGTTGGGGCATGTAATGGAGGCAACCTTTTGATGTTTCTCTCTCACATTAATATTTGTCTCTCTCTCTCTCAAATCAATAAATGTATGCTCAGGTAAGAATTAAAAAAATACTTAAATGAACCTTATTGTATACTTACTGTGTGTTAGAAAATGATGTCATTTTATTCTCTTTAGTCTTTTGAAGTGTTTATTTTTATTCCTATCTTAAAAGTTGGAAGATTAGGGCTCAGAAAAGACAAATGACCAGCCCCAAAACACAGAGCTAGTGAGCGGCAGAGCTGAGAGGCAAAGGCATTCTTTCCAACTCAGAGCAGACAGAGCTCTTTCCAGTCTCAGAGGCTGCTCCTCTGTGCTATTAGGTAAGTGATTCTAGGGCGCAAGAATGTTCCTTTACTCTGGGCAGAAAATGCCAAGGATATGGTCTGCATCAGAGGCCTGCAGGCAAATAAATACTTTAGTCTCTTCACGACTCAATCATATGGGGTGTGCAGCTTGAACAATTCTGTCTCTCAGGAGTTTGAAACAAAGCCCTGGAATCATCTTTTCTTTGTTAGTCAACTGAGCAGTAATAAGAAGGGACGAGGATGCTGATGGCTGATGGTAATTAAGCTGCTTTCAATGTGTCAGTTTTATCTGAAGGGAGGAATTAAGCGGAAGTGACAGCTCCATCTACAGCTTTGGCTAGCTAGTTATACATGACTGCAGGAATTTGTCACATGGAGATGTTTTCATCTCACACTTCTTAGAACATTTTCAAATAAGGCATTGAAAAAAAGCAGAGGCTTTGAATTCATAGACTGTATTTTGCTTATTAATATGTAACCTCAGACAAGTTATTAAATTTTTGTGAATCACAATTTAATTCACTGTAAAAACAGAGAATTAGTCCTGGCCGGATGCTCAGTTGGTTGGAGTGTTGTTCTGTACACCAAAAAGTTGAGGTTGATTCCCAGTCAGGGCATGTATCTAGGTTACCAGTTTGATACCTGGTCAGGGCACGTAAAGGAAGCAACCAACCAACCAACCAATGTTTCTCTCTCACATCAATGTCTTTCCCTACCCACCCCACTTCCTGTCTCTCTAAATCAATAATCATTTCCTTGGGTGAGGATTTAAAAAAGAGAGAGAGAATAATACTTTCTGCATAGGAAGAAAGTTAGATAGTAGATAGTATTTAGATATCCTGTGTTTAATTACATAACAGTGTCTGGCAATTATAAATACTCAATAAATGGTAGTTAATATTACTATAACATAAATAAAGCATCTACAACTTCCAGCCAAGATGAAGGCATAGGTAGAAATACTGTACCTCCTCACACAACCAAATTTAAAAACAACAAAGATTTAGAAACAAAAACACAACCGAAACAGACAGAAACTTGAACTGTACCGAAGTCTGACAACAACGAACCATTCATCCAGACTGCTAAGAGGGGTGGAGTTGGTGGCCAGGGGAGAGGGGTCGTGGCAGGAAAAAGTGGTGGCTGCCAAACTGATCCAGGGGTGCAGGCAGTGGTTGGCAGATCCCAGGCATGGGGTGGCAATGGGCGGACCCAGTGGGGGTGTAAGGCAGCTGGTTGACTGTGGTCACACATCCACGGGCAGATAAACCAGGCAGAAAAATGGACAGTGAGACAGACTGCACAACCCAGAGCCCCAGTGACTAGAATTAAAGCCTAAAAGCATTGATTGGAAAAACTTTTGGGGTTTGAGATGTTGGGAGAGGCTCTCAGTCTCACAGGAGAGTTTGTTGGAGAGACCAACGGGGTCCTAGAATGTACACAAGCCCACCCACCTGGGAACCAGCACCAGAAGGGCCCAACTTGCCTGTGCGAAGCAGCAGAGGGGACCAAAATCCGAGAGAGAGCGGAACAAATGCCATTACTCCCTCTCTGACCCTGCCCCCACATACAGTGTCACAGCCAAGCAACGTGGGCTGCCCCACCCTGGTGAACACCTAAGGCTGTGCCCCTCGTACGTAATAGGCACAAACAGACCAAAATATGGCTCAAGCAGAAGAACAGCTCAAAGCCCCAGAGCCAATACTTCTAAGCAACCAAGAGATAGCCAACCTATCAGATGCACAGTTCAAAGCACTGGTGATCAGGATGCTCACAGAATTGGTTGAATTTGGTTGCAAATTAGATGAAAAAATGAAGGCTACACTAAGTGAAATTAAGGAAAATGTACAGGGAAGCAATAGTGATGGGAAGAAAACTGGGACTCAAATCAATGGAGTGGACCAGAAGGAAGAAAGAAACAACTAAACAGAAAAGAATGAAGAAATGAAAATTCAAAAAAATGAGGAGAGGCTTAGGAACCTCCAGAACATCTTTAAATGCTCCAACATCCGAATTATAGGGGTACCAGAAGGGGAGAAGGAACAGCCATGAGTGGAAAACTTATTTGAAGAAATAATAAAGGAGAACTTCCCCAATCTGGCAAAGGAAATAGACTTCTGGGAAATCCAGGAAGCTCAGAGAGTCCCAAAGAAGTTGGACCCAAGAAGGAACACACCAAGGCACATCATAATTACATTAGCCAAGATGAAAATGAAGGAGAGAATCCTAGAAGCAGTAAGGGATAAGGGGACAGTCACCTACAAAGGAGTTCCCATCAGGCTGTCAGCTGATTTTTCAAAAGAGACCCTACGGGCAAGAAGGGGCTGCAAAGAAGTATTCCAAGTCATGAAATCTAAAGACCTACATCCAAGATTACTCTACCCAGCAAAGCTTTCATTTAGAATGGAAGGACAGATAAAGTGCTTCTCAGATAAGGTCAAATTCAAGAAGTTCATCATCACCAAGCCCTTATTATATGAAATGTTAAAGGGACTTATCTAAGAAAAAGAAGATAAAAATATGAACAGTGAAAGGACAGCAAACTCACAGTGACTAACAACCACACCTAAAACAAAAGCAAACCAAAAGGACAGCTAGATCAGGAGCAGAACCATAGAAATGGAGATCACATGGAGGGTTAGCAACAGGGGAGTGGGAGGAGGAGAAGGGGGGAGAAGGTACAAATAACAAGTAGCATAGACGGTGGGGAGAAAATAGACAGGGGGAGGGCAAAATAGTATGGGAAATGTAGAAGCTAAAGAACTTGTGATACATGGACATGAATTAAAGGTGGGGAACGTGGGTGAGAGGGGGTGTGAAGGTTGGAGGGGAATGAAGTGGGGGAAATGGGACAACTGTAATGGCATAATCAATAAAACATATTTTTAAAAAGCATCTACAATGCTTAGAACATAACAGGTCCAAAAAAGTGCTAAGGATTGTAGGTAGGTAATGCTACTGCTGATATGTCAAAACTATCTCTTTAAAGAGGGAAAATAAAACACTGTGTAAGTTGGGAATTCCTCCTGCCCCCCCTTTTTTGAAAGCAGGCAAAAGGGATAGAAGAATCTCAGATTCATTTTCTCCTGAAGAGGAGATTGTATTTCTCAAAATGCAAGGACCACTTTGATCACGATATTTAAAACATTTGTTCAATTGCAGATTCCTGTACCAACTACAGACCTACTGAAATGGAATCTCTCTGAGAGTGGGGTCTGGCTTGCGACGTGGTAAACCAGCTCCCCTGATGATTCTTCTACTCACTGAAGTCTGAGAACTACTCACCCACAGCACCCCTCAGCACCAGCCCCAGGATTTGCATTTCTAACATTGTCAAGGATTCCGGCACAGGCTGGACTGAGTTGACATATTTCTACTTTCACAGAATTTTTACCCCTTCCTTTTGAACTACAGATTTACATTCTTCTGCTTTCCCATCTCTCCAAGGAAAGCCTCCTCGTACCCTCCCTGCTACCCCGGTTCCTGGTCAGTTTCCGCACTGGAACCTCATGTTCTCTCCCAAAGCAGACTGCTCTGATTACAAGCAGATTCAGACCTTACTGATAGCTATCCTTAATAATAGTTAATTTTCTTAAACCTGAGGTTATACGGTGTTATTAGTTTGTACCCAAGAGTTCTATTTTGATATAATTTGCACAGAAAGTGTTGGAACTGTCATTCAAATTTTGATAGCTTTAAGAACATTAAATATTAATAGACTTTTCCAAGTCGTGTTCCCATTTGACTCTCACCTTTCTCCTAGCAGCAGGACTGCATCCCAAGATTGAAAATCAGCCTAAAGCAGTCTTTACTTTAGACCTCATTTTAAAAAATTCAGAACGTGGCTACTTTCTCCCTAGGTAGGTGGTGAAAATGAGTGTTTGCAGCAGCGGGGTCTGCATGACATGATACGGGCTGGCAGTCAGGCTCCAGCCCATACAGTCTGACCCAGGTCCAGCTGTGCATTGCTTCTCTTCCAACCACTTAACCACTTTATACTCCTCTGCCATTGCCTCAAAGGGACCAGAAGAAAAAAAAAACTATTTTCAACACGTGCCGCGTCTCCAGCGGTGGCGAGCATCGTGATACCCACCACCCACGCACACATACACATCCTGCCAAGTCCCACGGTTAATTTGGCTTCACAATGGCAAACTTTTCAACTCTTCAGAGGTTTCATGTGATTATCTGACAAATTAACATGAAAGCTGCTCCTGTCCTTTGCTGCACCCTCGTTGAACTTCCTGTCTCCATCAAGAATGACAAGGCACTCCACGTACCTTAAAATTAATTTTGAGATGTCTTTTGCTTGGTACAGCGCCACTTGGAATCAGGCGACACTGCAGAGCCCCTCTTGCGAAGTGACCGCTCCCAGCCCGCGTGTCAGAGTGACTGGATCGCACTCATGCTGCAGACTAACAGAATCTCAGTGGGCACCTCGGCTTGTGAGATTTGATTTTCTCACATGCGATAACACCACCAAACCTTGATTTCAGAGATGAGAGAGAGCCATATGCCATTTGAACAACTGCCAACTTGAGATACATAATGTATTGCACCATATGTCACCGACTTTAACGATGGTTTTGGACTAGTTTATTTTGAATGTCACTTATGACAAATTAAAATCATATCCAGCATTTAGTACTATTAGACATACCCAGACGGGGATTTATCATACTCTCAATCCCCCTCTGGTTCCACTTTGTACTTTAGATGAAAGCCACAAAGACTCCGTCTCTTGGTCTTTGTGCAGAGGACCGAATGCTACTATTGCTTTTCTCCCCAAAAGTCCTTTTGTAGTAGAGAACTGGGGAGCTAATTGGGAAGTACTGGCCAAGTTTGGCACAACAATAGTTTCGGCTCTGCCCGAAGTCCCATATACTAATATGTGGTGGGAGGTGCCCAGTACTGGGGCACCTGTAATCAGAATTGTTTCTTCCAACCACACTAGTCCCTGGCATTACAACTCATGGAAAATGGGCTTGCCTTTTATTGCTAGAAAACGTCTGTATAAAAAAATTTTTTAGAGCCTCTATCAGAATGGCCCTCTAAAACAAGATTGAGTCACAGTTTGTACCTCTCACCCTTACTTGTTTTTGGCAACTCCAGGGACAGCTCAAGTCTTTTATAGTGAACCAGCAAAAATTTATTCTTTGCCTGTCCCTGCAGGCTCCATATATGCCAGCCGTCTTACTCATCTGAATATTACTCAGTTAAGCCTCACTACAGTTTTTATGGTTAGAAGACAAACTCAGATATGGGTGCCAGTTAATGCAACCAGAGAATGGGAAGATCCCCATGGCATAATAGCGCTTAACCATGCGCTGGCCTCTTTAAGAGTCTGACGGTTTGTTGGCACTGATCGCATTTATTGTTTCTGCTATAGTTGATGTGGCTACTGCAGCCACAGCAACCGCTGTCCTCATTGGGTCAGTTCAAACTGCTCATACTGTTGATGTTCTCTTAATCAATTCCACTTTAGAAATGCTTCAACAGGTCCAGAGTGATCCTGACTCGACTTTCTGCAGTTGAACCAGCGCTCAACTGGATCGGTGAACACCAGATGCACTAGTGAGCCGTCAGCAGCTGACCTGTGATCCTGGTTTCTCCAAACTGTGTGTCACCCCACTACAATAGAATTCCAGCCAATATTCCTGGAGTGATATTCAACATCATCTAAGAGGAGCTTTTTCCACTAATTTAAAGGGACAAATCAATAAATTGCAGCTGGAGTTACACCAACAGTTGTAGGACATTCAACACTTAACTAAGCAGGAGATTCTTCAAACCCTTAATGATCTCTGTCGTTAAAGCAAAAACACTGGTTTGATGGACTCAATCTGAGATTGTGGGTGACTGGAGCCATTGGTTGTTTACTGATTTTAGTAATGTTTTGTATATTATGATGCATTTACAAATTATTTGCCGAGGGTTGCAATAGAGACCAGCAAGTAGCAAGTCTTGTGGGATGTGTCACCACAACAGCCTTAACAAAAAGAAAAAAAAGGGGGAAATTGTAGGGGATTGGTTTGTTTTGGTCTGGCAAATGTGACTCAGCTCTGTATGGAAAACCTACAGAAGCAAGGTGGTGGGCAGGAGCCAGACCTTCAAACTGAGTTTTCCCATGGGACTCAGGCCTAGAAAATAATACAGACTGTTATGGCTTGCTCTTGCTAAAACTCCATCACCCTGGTCTAAAACAACAAACGTGTATTTTCTATCTTCAAGGTAATTTCTAAAGCCTGTGTAAATTTTCCCAAGGACAGAGCTAATCAGCTCATTGCCATTCCTCTCTGCATGTTATTTTTATTTCCTTGATTGTACCTAAAATGTGGGCAATAATGTTCTATGTAATAGATAATAACTCTTTCTCTGATGTAAGACCGGAGGAAAACAATAAAAGCCTGTCTAGGCAAGGGTCGGGGCGCTCCCCTCTTGAGGGAGTGTCTGAGGCACCCATAGGCACTCTGCCCTTGAGAGAGTAGTCGTGCCTGTTCCCTTTTTCCACACAGGATTGTTGTCGCCTGTGCATTCATTCTCGCTGTCAGCCACAACAGGTAGACTCTGCTGGCCAGGGTCCACCACAATTGATGACTCGTCACTGAGTCATTAAGCATTCTCTTCCTGAAAAAGATGTATATAGCAAAATATATATTTTCTTAATATCTCTGCATTTGGTTCCATGTTCTCTTTTTCCTCTTTTCCTAGTATTTTTAGTGTCCCAAACATGCTTATTCCAATACCATAATGATTAAAATAGACACTCAGTTGAGGCTATATTTAGTCTGTAAATTAACCCCCCAACGCAAAAAGACATTCTGACGGTAGTAAAAAAGTCAAGCAAGCCTGGAACTTCAGACCTGGCTGCACAGACCACATGACCACTCATCGTGGAGATTATTTTTTCTCTGCTGGGAACAAATACTGTAATAACACCTGATGGCAGGACGTATGTTTTGATAAGCACTACTTTCTATGTGCAATTCAGAACTGGCAACTGTTCTTTTGAGTATTAGGTATGATGACTTGAAAAAATACCAGAAGTTTTTTTCTATATCAGTACCAATCAAGACAGAACTCCACTCTAAACTGTACATTTTTATGGTATTGTACCACTTTAATTACAACTGATGATAACCCTTTATTATAATGTCTTATATTTTCCCTGAAGAGATACACTTATTCAAGTTTTGTTTGGCTGGAGTTCCCCTGAGGCAGTTAGAACCCTTTGGTAAAGTGAAATGAGGTTCTAGTCATGTACTGTTTTTCTTTCAGCAACAAGAGAACTACAGAATAGAGGGTGGAAGAAGGGAGTCACAGATACCAGCTATGACTACGCGGCCAGTTACAGAGAAGTGGCCTGTAATTTTCATGAGTATCCCTCTTTATTTTGTGATGGAAATGATTGAGTGTCCGTACACATATACAGACGCACAAGGCCTCTGTAGCTATGCACGCAGGGTGGGGCAAAGTAGGTTTACAGTTAGTGCTGGAAACATTGGGTTTACTCTTGTCTTATTATTTATTGATTATTGCACTGTTTTCCATGTAACTGTAGACCTCCTTTTGCCCTACTTACGAAATGTACACATCTTGTATGTATGTGCGAAATACACAGAGTCAGTATATCTTATGTCTCATGAGGAAATGAGAGGGAAGAAAACAAAGGTGTGTAAAATCATGTATCTCCTTATTAGATATATATTATGTATTTATTTTCTTCCCTCTCTTATTCCTTCATCTTGTGACATAAGATATATTAACTTATATTAAGATACATTAAGATATATCTCATATTAAGATATATTAATATATCTTATGTTAAGATATATTAAGATAACTTATATTAAGATATACATTAAGATATTAAGATATATATTAAGATATATGGTAGTATTTAAGTGCATGTATTGTTTATTTTTTTCTTTTAAATATATTTTATTGATTATGCCATTACAGTTGTCCCATTCCCCCCTCACTCCCCTCCACCCTGCACACCCCTCCCCCACCATTCCCCCCCTTTCATTCATGTCCATGGGTCACAAGTTCTTGAGATTCTGTATTTCCCATAGTATTCCTGCCCTCCCCCCTGTCTATTTTCTTCCTTCCGTCTATGCTACTTATTCTCTGTACCTTCTCCCCCCTTCTCCTCCTCCCACTCCCCTGTTGCTAACCCTCCATGTGTTCTTCATTTCTGTGGTTCTGTTCCTGTTCTAGTTGTTTGCTTAGTTTGCTTTTGTTAGGGGTGGTTGTTAATAACTGTGAGTTTGCTGTCCTTTCACTGTTCATACTTTTTATCTTCTTTTTCTTAGGTAAGTCCCTTTAGCATTTATATAATAAGGACTTGGTGATGATGAACTCCTTGAACTTGACCTTGTCGAGAAGCACTTTATCTGCCCTTCCATTCTAAATGAAAGCTTTGCTGGATAGAGCAATCTTGGATGTAGGTCTTTAGATTTCATGACTTGGAATACTTCTTTGCAGCCCCTTCTTGCCTGTAGGGTCTCTTTTGAAAAATCAGCTGACAGTCTGATGGGAACTCCTTTGTAGGTGACTGTCCCCTTATTTCTTGCTGCTTCTAGGATTCTCTCCTTCATTTTCATCTTGGCTAATGTAATTATGATGTGCCTTGGTGTGTTCCTTCTTGGGTCCAACTTCTTTGGGACTTTCTGAGTTTCCTGGACTTCCTGGAAGTCTATTTCCTTTGCCAGACTGGGGAAGTTCTCCTTTATTATTTGTTCAAATAAGTTTTCCACTCATAGCTATTCCTCTTCCCCTTCTGGTATCCCTGTAATTCGGATGTTGGAGCATTTAAAGATGTCCTGGAGGTTCCTAGGCCTCTCCTCATTGTTTTGAATTATTGTTTCTTCATTCTTTTCTGTTTAGTTGTTTCTTTCTTCCTTCTGGCCCACTCCCTTGATTTGAGTCCCAGTTTCCTTTCCATCACTATTGGTTTCCTCTGTATTTCCTTTCATTTCAATCAGTTTAGCCTTCATAGGTTCCTCTAATTTGTGACTAAAATCAACCAGTTCTGTGAGCATCCTGATCACCAGTATTTTGAACTGTGCATCTGAAAGGCTGGCTATTTCTTGGTCACTTAGAATTATAGGCTCTGGGGCTTTGAGCTTTTCTTGAGTCACAATGTTTGGTCTGTTGGCACCTGTTATGTATGAGGGGCAGAGCCTTAGGTGTTCACCAGGGCAGGGCGACCCAGTCACTGGGTTGTGACGCTGTATGTGGGAGTGGGGTCAGAGAGGGGAAAAAAATGGCGCTTTGCTCCGCTCTGTTCTCTCTCAGATTTCTACCCCCTCTGCAGCTTCCCACAAGAAAATTGGGCCACTCTGGTGCTGGTTCCCAGGTGTGTGGGCCCGTGTACTCTCCAGGACCCTGTGGGTCTCTCCAATGCACTCTCTGTGAGCCTGGGAGCCTCTCCCGGCCCCTTGACCCTGAGAAAGTCTTTCCAGTTGGTGCTTTCAGGCTCTAATTCCTTTTGCTGGGGCCCTAGCCTGAGCGGTCTGTCTCACTGTTCACTCCTTTGCTTGGTTTATCTGCGTGCGAATGTGTGACTGCAGTGAACCAGCCTCCCTGTGCCCTCACTGGGTCCGCTTGTCACCACCCGACCGACGCCTGGGATCCACCAACTGCCTCCACCTTCACTCCTGGGTGGGTGGGACCAAACAATCTTTCTAGCCCAACCCCATTCCGCCCCTGACTCCGCCCCTCTTACCAGTCTGGCTGAGTGGTTCGTTATTGTCAGACTTCCGTACAGTTCAATTTTCACTGTTTTGACTGCGTTTTTGTTACTAAAACTTTGCTGTCTTTAAATTTAGTTGTGGGAGGGGGCACAGTGTTTCCACCTACACCTCCATCTTGGCCAGAAATCCTGTATTGTTTATTTTCTATTGTATTTAAGTTGCTGGATATGAAGGAGAAGAGTAATCATCACTCCAGGACTTTACTTTCTCTTTTTGGGGATAAATGATTGGTTCTGTTACTCTGGAAAACCCTGACTGATGCAGACATATTTCATTACTTTTAGTTTTAATGTTTTATGTCTTCAAATGTTTCAGATCCAGGCCTCCGTAGCCATATCTGTGTGGTTAAGTTTCATGGAGTAATACAAGGAAAGAGGGGGCAAGGGGCAGCTCTCTATGTTTTCATGTAGTGAAAACCTTTGACATAGAAAACATGGAATCCTTTCAAATGAAAGCTTTACATTGGATGGCACCCAGAGATGGCACGTAAACTTGACCCCATGCTGCAGGCATAAGGTTCAACAGAGAGGGCGGGAGAGATCATCCTACAACAATTTGGAGCTGATTTCAGATGGAGGATGTAATCGTCTCTTCCATACCAGGCCTCCAATAAGGTTTCTGGAATGTTTCAGCTAGAGGGGACCTCAAAGATATAAGATTCAACAGTGAATTTTATAGAGGGAGATAGGCCCAGAAAAGTTAAGCAACTACTCATGATTTTTATTGGTAATGCCGGGGAGAGGAACCGGATACCCGGATGTTTAGGCCAACATTTTTCAACTGGCAACTCTGAATATGTGGATTCCTTTACTGGAACCTCTCTTCGTAGCTCTCAGATGAGGGAAAGGGGGAAAAGTCTAATTCTTTTAGGCTGTGGCCCAAAGAGTTTATTTTATTTCACATGTATACAACTGAATGTGTGTTGTTGTGTGGTTCTTGCTGTCCAGGTTTCTCTTGCTATAAGCTGCAAAATATGTTGGCACTTTATTTTGGATAGATTTCCAGGCCCCTCTGCTTAAGATTCAGCTTTCTAATAGTGCAATTATCTGTAAAAGAGGGTTCAGAGGTGCTGCAGTCAGAAGCCTGTGGAATCTCTCAGAATCCTTCTTATGCTTATTTAATGATGAACACTTTAGCCTTCGTTAAGGCTGAATGTAGAAAGAAAATTTCAGCGAGGGTTTAAATTTTAGCTGCGGGGAGGAATAAATAGCACCTGTGACCTCTGAGATTTCCTGCAGTATCATTGGATAGTTTCCTTGAGAACTTTCTTTACAACACTCAGATGCTAAAACCAGCTGCTTACAGATATCTTTCCCACTCTCAAGGAATATGATCTAAATGTGAATCATCACAGGCACAAAGATCTTGGCTAGAAAATCTTCCTGGTGACACAGTGTCTTATTCCCTGAGAGGTGCCAAAGGAATTCTTTCCACGGCGTCTTCCTCAGAAGAGAGGCGATGGGCATAGTGGAAAAAGCACTGGCTTTGGCAACAATAAGACTGAATCTTGACTCAACCATTTATTAACTGTTTGACCAATGACAAGTAAACTCTTTGAGCCACATTTTTATAATCTAAAATTGGAGATAATATTACCTCAGAAGGTGGTGGAAAAGGTAGGGTTAGTGCATATAAAGTATCTAATCATAGTGGATTCTAGATATATTATAACATGTAGTTACGATTTTTAGGTTGAGTCTGATGACTAGAGTGAAGCATTGCCATCTCTATCTACAAGGTAAATTTTGAGAGTTTAATGTCTCATCATATCTCACACACTGATCACGTATGTGTGTGTGGGGGTGGGGTCTGAATGAGAGTCAGCAAGAATAATTGGCATGAATACGGTCCTTTTTGTTATAAACATATTTATGACCTAAACAAGGTATAAAATCTGAGCCAAAATATTCTGTTTCTTCAGAAAACAATAACATGCTGCTGGCATCTATAAAACAAATGACCCCATGCACAGCGATGGGGAGGAGAGGGATGAAGAAGCTGAAATGAGCCTTTCTAGCTTTGTTTGGACTCAGCCTCACCCAGATGTGTGAAGACTCATACACAGCAGAGGGCGCTCCAGTGTAACACAAGATCCCAGGGCCCCTGGACCCCTGGAAGATAATTGGATGTGTACTCAGTTCTTATACATCTGGTGATATCTGTTCAGCACACATCTGGTGAGTGTTTACTATGTGCTAGGCACATATATGCATTAAACACTTCAGGCATAATGATCAATTTGGCTCAGTTTCTGCTCTCAAGAAACTTACACGTAGTCAAGTGTAGGAAGTGGGACAACGGAGAGGAAGAGTTGAAGCCAAGTTCATTGATGAAAGTCAATCTTCAATCTGAGCCATTATATCTCCAAGATAGTATTTTCTAGAAACTAAATTTTATTGTTTATAAAAGTAAAACTAGTTGTCATGGAAAATAGATTGATTTATTTATAAATTCCTCACCTGAAGATATATTCACTGATTTTAGAGGGTGGGGGGTGGGGGGAGAGAGGGAGAGAGAGAGAGGGAGAGAGAGAGACATCAAACACACCCCAAACAGGGATTGAACGCTCAACCTAGTTACGTGCCCTAACTGGGGATCAAACCTGCAACCTTTTTTGATACAGGACGATGCTCCAACCAGCCAGGGCTTGTATTCATTTATTTTATTTTTTATTTTTTTTAAAGATTTTATTTATTTATTTTTAGAGGGGAAGGAGAGAGGGAGAGAAACATCAATGTGTGGTTGCCTTTTGTGCATCCCCTGCTGGTAGTTAGCCTGCAAGGAACCGGCCTGCAACCCAGGCATGTGCCCTGACTGGGAATCGAACCTCGATCGTCTGGTTCGCAGGCCCACGCTCAATCCACTGAGCTATGCCAGCCAGGGCGGGCTTGTATTCATTTATTGAACAAACAGTTAAGGAGTGTCTCCTATGGACCAGTCACTATTCTAGGCACTAGGGATATAGTAAAACATAAAATGATACAAATTACCTCCCTCAAAGAGCTTGCATGAGGAAAAGGGAGGGAAAAAAGTAAGAAAAATCTCCCAGATCCTCCATCCAGCCCCAACCTGCCATTGTGGAGTATCTTCAATCTCTTTCTCCCTCCTTCTCCTGCTTTCTCTGTCTTCTCCTCTCACTATCTATTTGTAAGTGTCTGAATATATGTTATGTGTTTAGCAGCCTTTGATCACTAAATAAAGATACTGCTTTTCTCATTGTTTATTAAATTATAATATAAAATTTTTCTTCCCCACGTTAGTACTTATTTTTCTCATTGTTCATAGTAGTTGTGTTAATGAACCTAGGCAACCTCTGTGCCTCAGTTGTAGAAATAACATAACGATGATACCCCCCTCATACATAGCATTGTTGTGAGGGCTGTCGATACATTTAAAATGTGGACAACAGTCTATATTGCAGGGTAAGTACTTAATAAATTTAGCTATAAATATTATTTTTTCAATATTTTATTTTCATTAATATTTTAAAACATTATTATTTACCACTATACTGTTTTTAATTATTTGTATTGCTTTCATTTTAAAGTAACAATAAATGAACATCTCTTGTTATGCAGCTTTTTCTTTTTTTTCAGATTATATCCAGGGGACTGATTCCCAGAAGGTGAGTTACATGCTTAACCATTACAAATGGTTTTGGGGCTCAGTGGACTTCTGACTTGATGTTTTGGGGATGGCTGTCCACATAGAGTAAACTGACCCCTTACAAATTTCTGCATTACTCTGAGGAATCACAGAGATTCCGGCCTGACTCTCGGCAAAACTGAGGTGAAGATGAAAATTATTTAGTTTTGTTTCTATACCCTTTTCCTGCTCTTCTCTTCACTCGTTCAACTCTTTTGCAGAGAACTTGTGTAGTAGACACTGTGTGGGGTACTGGCAAGGTGAGAAAGTCCAGCTCCAGCTTTGAATGAGCTTGAAATTCAGAGGCACAATTACAGTTCAGTGAAAGCACGATGGCAGGACAGGACAGGACCTGAGCCCCCACAACCCGGATGTGTGGCTTCAAGGCTTTCTGGAGGAGATGAAACTAGAGTTGAGGCAGGCAGTAGGGTCAGTCAGAGACTGACATGAAATTGATTCTTCCATGTTACTTTGGTGCAACCCAAAGCAAGCTTTTAACTTCTCTGAGCCTGTTAGTTTCTGTATCTGTACAATAGGAATGATTGTGGCTACTTGATAAATTGTTGTGAAAGACATAGAGGATTTTTTTGTAAAGTACTTGGGTATATAATGACAATAGTAAACAGTTATATACCCTTTACCAGACATTATTCTTATTCAATGCATTACTGAATTTCTCAGGCAGTTACCCTCAGGCAATGTAACTCATTGATCCTCTTAACGACTCTCTGATGTGGATGCTTCTATTATATTCATTTTGCAAATGAAGAAGCTGAAGCCAAAAGTGTTAACAACCAGCTTGTTATATATTTTATAAGTGGATATGTAACAGGGCACAGCAAAGAGGGGGGCCCCAAAAAGGGATTTGGAATGGGGTCCAGAACTCAAAGTGTGTAGGAAATATTAGAAAGACATATAAGATGTCCTCAGCCCTTCCCCCACAACAGATGTGAGTTGGGGAAGGGACAAATGGAGCAGGGCCATCGAGAGATGTTTTGTACAGCAACAGCTTGGCAGCTAACCTCTGGCATGATCATTTTACTTATCTATAACCTTTAACTGGTTTCATAGATATGCTAAACAGCTGTGGCCAAGCTTTGAGCCAGGGAGAAGGGAGGGACTTCCACCCAAGATGTAACTGGGGGCAGGTCCCCCAGGTGACAGCGCCTGAGNCTGGACACCATTCTAAATCTTTTCTGGGCCCCCCCCCCTTAGCTGCACCCTGTATCAGAAAGACATATAAGATGTCCTCAGCCCTTCCCCCACAACAGATGTGAGTTGGGGAAGGGACAAATGGAGCAGGGCCATTGAGAGATGTTTTGTACAGCAACAGCTTGGCAGCTAACCTCTGGCATGATCATTTTACTTATCTATAACCTTTAACTGGTTTCATAGATATGCTAAACAGCTGTGGCCAAGCTTTGAGCCAGGGAGAAGGGAGGGACTTCCACCCAAGATGTAACTGGGGGCAGGTCCCCCAGGTGACAGCGCCTGAGTGAGAGCTTGGACAAGATTGGCTCCGTGACATGGGGCCACAGCTGCCCAATCTCACTATGGCACAGCCCGGTGGTAAAGCTGGAAGGATACGGGAGTCCTGGCAAGTGTAGCCGATTGTAGGAGGAGTCAGAAATGGGGCTGCAGAGGAGGATTGTTGCGAGGGTTTAAAGACTCAGCAGGGTTGAGGAGAGGACCATGCCACTGTGGCAGTGAAGAGAGAGAGAGCCACGTGGTCTGGGCAGAGTGCAGACCCCTGCAGCTGGGGTGGAGAGAAGCACCATATGGTTTTGGCCAGAGTGGGGACCCTTGCAGCTTTGATAGAAGAGGACTGTGTGGCTTTGGGGTGCTCCCTTTGGCTGCATGGCCTGGGAAGCAGGAGAGACTTTGCCTGGAAGAAGGCAAGTGAAAGAACTCTTGCCAGTAGGCTATAAGAAGGTGCCACGTGGCTTTGAACTAACTGGAGATCCTGCCTGGACGGCAACACAGCTGATGGTGCCAGCAACCTGAAACACAGACGCCTGCTTCTTTTCCGGAGTTACGGTACCCCGAATTAGGGCAGGGGGAGAAGGAAACTCTGTGGGTGTCTGTGGGTATCCAAAAGGACTTTGATATTTTGGTGAGGACGTTGGGTCACTACTTTAGGTCTGTATANCTTTGGCTGCATGGCCTGGGAAGCAGGAGAGACTTTGCCTGGAAGGAGGCAAGTGAAAGAACTCTTGCCAGTAGGCTATAAGAAGGTGCCACATGGCTTTGAACTAACTGGAGATCCTGCCTGGACGGCAACACAGCTGATGGTGCCAGCAACCTGAAACACAGACGCCTGCTTCTTTTCCGGAGTTACGGTACCCCGAATTAGGGCAGGGGGAGAAGGAAACTCTGTGGGTGTCTGTGGGTATCCCAAAGGACTTTGATATTTTGGTGAGGACGTTGGGTCACTACTTTAGGTCTGTATAGCATAAATAAACATTTCCTTTCCTTTTCACAAATTTCTGGCATTGAGAGATGTCTTTCCTGTCTGGTGGCGGACATGAAAGGGGTCCTTTCAGTAATAGTATACCACCCCCCCCTTGTGCCTGTATGTGTGTGTGTATCTGTTTGGTAACAGATAGACTGGAATTTTAACCTGTGCTTTAAACTGCTTCCCTATAGACTCTCCATAAAAAATGCAAAAAATACTCAATTATTATTTAAGGAGGAAGAGCACATGAGACAGAGGACAAAATATGTAAAGGGGCAGGAAGTAAGAGACAGTATAACACTGACTGACGTACAAGACTGGTTCTGGTGGAGCATAATTGTATCAGTCAGGATCCTCAGTTACTGACCACAGACACTGATTCGGAATAGCTTAATCTAAAGGGAATTTATTGGTAGGACGTCAGGGGGCTCACGTAGTAGATGAGAGGCTGAAGAACTGGCTTGGAGACATGTAGAATCGATGAAAACCCATGGAAATCTCAATAGTCATGTGGGGAAGGATGAGTTAAGTGGGCAACACTTGGAAGGAACAACACCCCACCCCTACCCAGCTGACTCAAATTCAAAGTCCTCAGAATGTGCCTTATTGGCTGAGCTCAGTAACCTGCACCACATTTGCCCCCACCCCCAGGGCCAGGGGGAAGGAGGATCTGAGTCCTTCATCTTCTATTATGAGAAATGGTTTCCAAGAATTTTCCTCTTTCCAAGACTACATGTGGGTCAGAGTTATTTTCCCACAAGAAAATTGGTGTGTGATTAGGTTGGGGGTGGGTGTTGGACGCTAAATAATGTGATCCCCTGCCAATGGTAAGAGAGCAATGACAGTTGATTTTAAGGTAGCATTCCTTACACCATCAGACACTGAGACATTTATTTGAATGCTGAGGCTTTGTGTTCCAAGGAGAGAAGCCACTTGATCATTTTCACACCTTTGGAAAGGTGGACAGAGGCCTCATTATACTTAGGAGACTCAAAACATTTCTGGAAAAAGATAGTAGCCAAAGATTATTCTTTTTCATTCTACATTTGAAGCCTGACATGTATCTCTCCCCCATTCTCAGCTTTTAAATGACTATTAGCTACCTTTTTCTCTTTTAGCTTCTTGGTGAAGAGCTGACTCTTGGACCAAAATTAATGTAGACAAACTATTTTAGAAATCAGTTTCTGTTTTTTAGTTGGGTACTTCTCTCATATAGAGTTGGAGACTTTTAGAAGAGAAGGAAATGTTAGAGATGACCTAATGTCTTCCTTTTATAAAAGATGAGGAAACTTAGATGCAAAGACATCCTGTGTCCTGCCCAAGGTCAAGCGGAAGAAAACCCATGTCCCCTGATTTCAACTCTGCTTTTCTCTTCTAACACATAGCCATTAGATAACTTTTCCAGATTAAAAAAAAATGGTTTGCAATGTGACTGCAATTTTGCAATGTAAATTTGAACTTCTAAACTTCTAGGGATTATATCCTTCTCATTTCATGGAAAAAGATGGCTCAGTTTTCTCCTTCAGTTTTTCTGCCCCCCAGTGCTGTCTCCCTCCTCCTGTTTCTCCCATGCTGAGCTCCTGCCCCTCTCCAGTGGGCACCTGGTCATATCACACGGATCATTACGCTCTGCTCATTTCTCCCAGGATGAGTCTCCTCTCCTCAGTTCCTTTATCTTTGCCCAAGGGTCCAGACCGTTGCATTACCTAATAGATTTCAATGAATGTGTGAATGGAAACTTGTAGGTTGATTGGTTTCATTCATCAGCCTCTGTTTTTTGCAACTTCTGCCTTTCCGTACTTCTTGCCTCTGCTCTCCAAGGCCTCAGGCTGCCAGCACGCCCACTGAGTAGCAACCTGAGTAGCAACCTACTCAGGCCGCAGTCATGTGTCCATCTCTTTCCTGTTATCTTCCTAACTACTCAGATTAGCCCATTAGTGTCTTGGGCTTTGTTGCCTTTGTTAACTTCAATGATCATATTAGACATAAATGAAGCAGGTGTGATATTGTGATTTATCAGAAACACATGTGGGTGTTATGTGATCAAAATATACTTCTCATGTGTATTTGGTTTTCCTCCACGATACCTGACTCCCAGTTCTGGGGACTCTTGGAATTTCCTAAGTGTTAAGAGTGAAAAATGTGTCTTTTGTTATGTTAATAAGGTGACTTTTGGAAAGCATCTAGGGATGGGAGCTTTTTGCCAAGGGAACCAACCAAGTGATTAAAGTTCAGTCCCACTCCTGACCCCCAGGGAGGTAAGGAGCCTCCATAACAAGCTGGGGGATGCATTTCAGAGAGCTTCCGGACTGGTGAAGGTGTGGGGAGTGTGAGGCACCTGGAGAGGGCGTAGAAGCTCTGTGCCCCTTTCCCCATACCTGGTCCTGTGCTCCTGTCCCATTCGGCTGTTCTTGAGTTACATACTTTAACAATAAACCAGTGATCTAGTGAGCAACATGCTTCTCAGAGGACTCTGAGTCTTTCTAGGAAATTAATCAAACCCAAGAAGGGGCCTGTGGGAACCTCTGATTTATGGCCAGCTGGTCAGAAACACAGGCACCCTGGGTTTGTGGCTGGCATCTGCAGTGTGTGTGTGTGTTCCAGGGGGGCAGTCTTGTGGGACTGAACCCAATCTGTGGAACTGATGCTGCCTCTGGGTAGTGTTGAAGTTAAGTGTCCAAGAATTGTTGGTTGGTGTTGGGTGAACACCCACCCATATTGAAATCAGGTACAGGAACCCTAATTTAGTCTCAGACACCTATTGCTAAATCATAAACCACCGAAGAACTCACTGGTTTAAAACAGCCATTTGTTATTTCTCATGAATCCATGTCTGGGTTGTTTTGCTGATCTGGCAGATCTTGGCTGGGCTTGTTCATGGATCTGCTGTTGACGGGCTGATCGCTTGGGTGGGCTGGTCCGGGACAGCTCACCTGGGACATCGGGACTTTCCTCCGCATTGTCCGCCAGGCTCGTGAAAGCTTGTTGTCCTGATGGTGGCGAAGTGAAAAGTGGGGAGGAGGCAACTCAAAGGTCTGCAAACCTCTGCTTGTGTTGAGTCTGATATTTTCTCACTGGCAAAAGCAAGGCCCAAGGCCAGGCCCAGTGTCAATGGGGAGGGCAGAGAGATCAGATTCAGGGAAATAAGAAAATTTGGGCTCCGAGTGCAATAAATCTAGGACAACATCCAACTTAAAGTAACATTGAAACCATCCATTCTGGTTGGTTGTTACATATATATTTATATATTTAACATATATGCAAATGTGTAGGGGTGTGTGTGTAGTTTTAATCCAAGGTAATAATGGTGATTGACAGAATGGTAACCAATGGAGGAAACACTGGCTGCTCTTTACTACCTTGCCGCTGTGTCCATTTCTCCTCCTTGCAAGAATACCTGCTTTTTCTGGGAGTGAATGACTCCTCCCCAGTTCCCTGTATATGCAGTTTTGGCAGAGAGGCACATGACCATGTCTAGTGAATCAAACACCACTTACCCTACTAACAGTGATGGGCGCATGTCTAAACTTGGGCTAGTTAAATACTCAGTATCTCGGTTTTTTGAAGCAGGCTCCCTCCTAAGTCCCTCCTTAGGTCCTGAATCTAAAAGTATACAGTGTGGGGGCTGGTTCAGTAACGGCCACTGGAGCCCAGAGACACAGACAAACTCGATCCCAGGGATGATTTCTGAGCTGCTGGATCCATCTGCAGCTGAAGCCAGATATATGACTCACTTTTTCATTTACAGGAGCCAATACTTCTTTTAAATGGATTAAAAGATTAACTCATATGAAGCGCTTAGATCAACATCTAGTAATAATAAGCACTCAACATATACTACTATTTGTTTATGACAGATTGAGGTAGATTTTCTGCCAATTGCAACAAAATAAAACTTAACTTGATGCAACCAATGAGAAAATATCATGTAAAACAAACCCCAATTTACAGTAAACAGGGAAATAGGAAACAAATCTCTATGTATAAACTTAGTCAGAAATAAGTGAGACCTATATGAAGGAAATTACAAAATGTTATTGAGGGGCCAGAAAAAGATTTGACTATTTGAAGAGAAACAACAAGAACCTGGATGGGAAGATTTCATATTTTAAATTGATAAAGTTTCCATAAAATAGTCTAGAAATTTTTGATTTATTGGTGCCTTCTTCTCCCACTCCCATACTCTGATACTCCCGTCCCAACTTTTCCAGACGCCACGCTCTCTTCCTCCTGTAATCAGGTACCGATCCCTTCTCATCTAATATGGGAAATAGTTTCTGAGTCTGTTTTCTCTTCTGATACCCACCCCACAACTTTACTTTGGTCCCCCCAAACGTGTCTGTTACCTGGCCCGCACTACCAGTCTCCCAGTAATCCTGCTGTCCTACTTTTGACTCCTCAAGTCCCAGCTCTTTAATAAAGCCTTTGTGGCCATTCCTATTCCCTGCCCACTGCTCTGTGACAACACCGATCTGCTTGTGACGCTCTCCCCAGACGGAACTCTTTTCACCTTCGTTCTCGTGCTTTGTTAGTGGCATCTCCCACAGCCCCTGAGACTTAGTGCCAACCATCAAACTCTCCCCGCTGTCGGGAGGTAGACTGTTTCCGTGTCTACCTCCTGACGAGACTTGCAGGCAAGGAGCAGGGCTTACTCTTCTTTGTATCCTGGCAGCTGCGCATGGACAGCAGGTTGTCAGTGAACATCTGCTGGTGAGTGGGTGAGTGAATGCCTGGTTCTCTAGCCCCCTACTGCATACAGAGGGAAAAAACATGTTTCTGAGGGGTATTCCACCTTAGTAACAGGACCACAAGCAAGCCCACTGCAGGGCGTGTGGAGCTGCTGAGTTGGAGGAAACAGAAACGGCACACTGAGGGCTGAGCAGTGAGAAAGAAGGAGACAAATACAGTCACTTGTGCTGGAACTGTCATTCCCTGCAGCAGTGATAATGAGACATAAATATTCATGGTGCCGTTGTTCAGAGTTACGAAGTGTTGGCAGAGGATGCGCCTTCTGGAATTTTTGCTTCAGTGCCTGAAATTATTACTGATATGAATTTTTTAAAAAGACAAACCAACAAAACTACTGGTCTCTGAGAACCAGTGAGATGATGAGAAACTCTAAGGTAATGGCCAAGCGAAATGAGGGTCATGGCCAGCACCCGCCCATAGAGCCGCTATCTGACAAGACCTTTATCGGGACGTCCACTAGGGCTGGCCCTCACTCCTCGGGGAGACCAGGCCTGATTATTCAAGACAAGCTCCTCTTTCCTGTCCCAGAACAGCTGTGAATTTAGACTCCCAAGGCCATTCTTTGGGTCTCATAGGGTGTTATTTTATTATTTAAATAAAAGCATTTATTATTTTCCTCAGATTATGCAGTAGATATCATGCACCCTCATGGGAGAAAATCTAGACACACAGGTATGTATAAAATAAAAATAACATAATTCTGCTACCCAAGGGTAACCATTTTGGCATATTTTCTTTTAGATTCTTTCCTGAAAAATATAGAACTTAAGGCCTGAACTGGTGGGATGGAGCACAGGGTTGTATGGTAGAGAGAACTGGGTCGTCTCCTGTGTCTTTTCCTCGTAAAGGCTCTAAATCCATTCCTGAGGGTTCTGCCCTCACCACCTCATCACCCTCAGTGGCCCCACCTTCTAATGACAAGCAGATTAGGGGGCAGGATTTCAATGTGTGATTTTGGGGGTCACAAACATCCAGTCCATACTAGCTCTCCAATTTTTGTTTGCCCCTCTGGGTGGATGACAACAGACCATGCTAGAAATGGCTACAGAGTCAAATTATACTGACAAAGTAAGCTGAGGGAAAACAAAGGAATGCTTGATTTATTTCTATACCGTTGGCAGCTGAAGCTAAACCTTATCAAGTTTCAGTGGAGGGACCAGATCAGTACCCTGCAGAGCACTGCTTCTCAGACTGTAATGTGCCCACGAATCATCTGGAGAGAGTGATGACACGGAGGTTCTCCTTCAGCAGGTCTGCGGTGGGGGCCGCAGTGATTCATTTCTAGCAATGTCGGGACACAAAGACCAGACCTAGAGCAGCAAGGCGGATTTACACGGTGAGGTCCGGGACAAAAGGACCCTGCCTCCTTCTCCATTTCATCCCCAGACTTGGCATGATGACTGGCACAAAAGTAGTTCTCAATAAATATTTGTTGAATTAAATTGATGAGGGATGTAGGCTACAAGGATGAATTTTGTAGCTGAATTTTCTATTAAAGATCATAGCCACACACCAAATGGATAAAAAAATCATAATCAAACATGTGTGTATCTAGTACTCTGGAGTTTCCTAAGTGCTTTGATTAGTGATTGCTGATTTGACTTTTACGCTTACAATAATCCTCTGAAGAGGAGCTGCTATTGTTACTCTTCCATTATGGACGGTAAAAGCAAAGTTGGAGAAGTCAAGTCACTGACTCAGGTGCGCTAGCAGCACGTACGCTGGAACATACGCCATCAGGCTGCTGGCCTCGCCCTGCCATACTCTAAAGAAGCAGTAAAAACCTGACCAAAAGTTATCTTTGCATCATGTAGCTTGAGGCCACTGATGTGCCTATTCCTCTGTAATTGCTACACACTCGGCGCAGAAAAGCTACTACCTCTAAAACGTAAGTGTATGGGTGTGATATGAGATTTGTCAAAAAATAACTCACAAGCTTTCTCTGGGCTGCTGGGGTAAGCCAGCTGTGTCTGAAGGCCCATTTCTAACCCTTCCCAGCGGAAGGGTTACACCCAAGCTCAGCTCCCCCGAGGACCAGAGATTTCCACCCCCATGGCAGCATCCCTCAGACCCCAAAATCTGCGGGGCAGGGCAGTGAAAGCTCCCATGGGGCTTCCAACCAGCAGGCAGCCAGATCCCGACTGCCTGGCTCCAGACTGGGCCCATCGGATCATCACCCCTCTGCTAAGCTTTCTTTCAGGCTTGCCCTAGAAGAAGGGAGAACAACAGTGGGCCGGGGCTCCCCCCTGACTCAGACCGTGTGTGTAGCCCAGCACCCAGGCCCGGGTGTGCCTTGGGACAAGGGCAAGCATTCACACCTTCTCTTCTCTTGCTGATCCTTGCTTTAGAAATTCCCCTAGTGAAGTCTCCTCCCAAACCCATGCCTTGTGATGCTGTGGAATTCATCTGGGCCCTTGCGTGGTAAGTGGCAATCCTGAAGGGATCTGCCTTGACTCACCTTGTATGATGGAGGAGGTTTGGCTGTGGTTTTACAGGTTTAATTTTAGCTTTCTCTTCTCTTTGGCACATTGTTTCAGTTGCCACAAACTTTTCTGCTGGGGTCTGTCTCCTAAGGCAGACCATGTTGGAGATTAAATACATAAGAGATAAAATAACAGAAAGGTACCGAGTCAGTATTTTATTTTCTGTAACCCTGTCCTGACTCCCCTTCTAACCATTTATCTGGGGTTCCTGGAGAGCACCCAGGCTGGTCCATGGATGGTACCCGGTCTGTGAGCAGCGGTGCCCTGGAGGCTCAGCCAGGCCGATGCGGCACGAAAACCTCAACCATGAAAGGGATGTTTTATTTAAGAGTTCACATGTCCAAAGTCCAACATATATCTCTTTCCACTGAAATGCCCTAAAGCTTCTTGCCTGAGAAGAACTCTAAACAGGCTCTTTACCTTGAGGTAAAGGCCCATTACCTTGAGGTTTCTCATAAGCCAGCGAGAAGAGGGAAGGCTGGGTCCCATGGGCAGCAGCTTAATTCTAGTGGGATCTTTCAACTGCTGGGGAGATCCCCCTGTGAAATGTGGGGTCTGAACCCCAAGCTGGGCTCCCCAGCCTACAGCACCAGTACTAGGGAAGGAACCTAAACAACATCAGGCTTTGAACAACAGCAGGGTTTATGTCTACCACAGACAGAAGACTAGAGATGCAGAAAGCCTCTTTAAAGGGCCAGTGTACAAACTCTTGTTTGTAGCTACTTACTCTGGGCTCTGGCAGAGGAAGGTAAGAGTGGACTAGAGATGCGTGTGGAGAGTCTGGGGTTGGTGGCTCTGAGGAGAGAGCTGAAGGGTCAGCCACGAGAATCTCTGTGCTGAGTCATTCCCCATACTGCAGAAGCCATCTTTCTCAGGTACTCCTCTCCAAATGGCATCAACCTGTAGGGTAGCAATAGCCCTGCCCACAGGAAACACTCTTGTCCCACCTTGTGGAGCTTAAGCCTGGCTGTTAAGGAGTAGAGCTGGAGGCTGTTCCAGAGACAAAGCCTAAAACAAAACCTTTGGGCAAAGGCAGATCTCTGGGAGCTTGGAGACTTTAGCTGACCCTCCCCTAGGCCTAGTGCTGGTAAAAGCAACCCTTGTTGCACAACCTGGTTCTTTCTGCACACACCAAGGCCCAGCAGAGGGAGCCACAAACTGTGGATCATTAATAGCTTCAAACAGGTTGCACAGGGTCAGTCACAGGCAGTGTCTGACATAAGTCTGAAGCAGTCTTTGAAGATCTACCTAATACATAGTAACAAACACAAAGAAGCAGCCAAAATTGGACGACAAAGAAACAAGCCCCAAATGAAAGAATTCTCCAGAAGAACTAAATGAAATGGAGGGGAGAAACTAATCAGATACAGAGTTTAGAGTAATGGTTATAAGGATACTCAACAGCCTGAAAAAAGACACAGAAACAGTAAAAAAAAAAAAAAAAGTCCAATCAGAAATAAAGAATGCTATACCTGAAATAAATAATACACTGGAAGGAACAAACAATAGGTTAGATGAAGCAGAGGATTGAATCAGCAGTTTGGAAGGCAAGATAGAAAAAAAAACATCCAAGCACAGCAGCAAAATGAAAAAATAGTTTAAAAAATGAGGAGAGCTTAAGAAATCTCTGGGACATCATGAAGTGTAACAACATCCACATAAGGGGATACCAGAAGGAGAGAGTGAGCAAGGGACTGAGAACCTATCTGAAGAAGTGACCAAAAACTTCCATAGTCTGCTGAAGGAAAAAGACATACAAATCCAAGAAGCTCAGAGAGTCACAAACAAGATGGACCCAAAGAGGCCTACAACAAGATACATCATAATTAAAATGACAAGGCTTAAAGACAAGGAGAGAATCCTAAAAGCTGCAAGAGAAAAGCAGGTAGTTACCTACAAGGGAGCTCCAGTTAGACTGTCATCTGATTTCTCAATGGAAACATTTTTGGCCAGAAGGAAGGGGCATAATACATTCAAGGTGATGAAAAGCAATGACCTACAACCAAGGCTACTTTACTCAGCAAGGCTATCATTTAAAACTGAAGGAGAAATAAGGGGCTTCTCAGACAAGAAAAAGCTAAAGGAGTTTGTTACCACAAAACCAGTATTGTAACGAATGTTAAAAGATTTGCTTTAAGAAGAAGAAAAAAATGAGGAAAACAGTTTAAAAATAAAATGGCAAAATAGGTATCTATCAATTATGAGCTCAAATGTAAATGGCTTAAATACTCCAACCAAAAGACACAGGATAGCTGAATAGGTAAGAAAACAAGACCAATATATATGCTGCCACCTCAGCTTGAAAGATAAAGACTAAAAATAAAGGGATGGAAAAAGATATTTCATGCAAATGTAAAGGACAAAAAGGCTTGGGTAGCGATACTTATATCCAAAAAATAGACTTTAAAACCATAGTAAGAGACATAGAAGGACACTACATAATGATAAAGGGAACGATCCAACAAGAGGACATAACTCTAGTAAACATTCATGCACCCAACATCGGAGCACCTGAACATACAAAGCAAATCTTGATGGACACAAGGGAGAGACTAACAGAAATAGTCAGAATTAGGTATTTGAACACCTGATTGGCTTCAATGGAGAGATCTTCCAGGAAGAAAACCAACAAGGAGACAGTGGCCTTAACACACTAGATCAGATGGATTTAATTGATGTCTTCAGAGCATTTTGCCCCAGAGCAGGAGAGTATACATATTTTTCAAGTGTAAATGAAACATCTTCTAGAATAAACCATATGTTAGTACACAAAACAAGTCTCAATAAATTTAAGAAGACTGAAATCATATCAGGCATTTTCTCTGATCACAGTGCTATGAAACTAGAAACCAACCACAAAAACACTGAAAAATACACAAAGACATGGAAGCTAAATAACATCTTATTAAATAATAAATGGGCCAACAATGAGGTCAAGGAATAAGTCAAAAGATACTTTGAGACAAATGAAAATGAGGACACAACCATCCAAAATCTGTGGGACACAGGGAAAGCAATCCTAAGAAGGAAATTCATAACATTACAGGCCTATCTCAAGAAACTAGGAAAAGGTCAAGTAAACAATCTAACTTTGCACTTAAAGGAACTTAAAAGAGAACAAACAAAGCCCAAAGTGAGTAGAAGGAAAGAAATAATAAAGATCAGAGCAGAAATAAACAAAATAGAATCTAAAAATAATACAAAAGATTGACTAATCTGAGCTGAGTCTTAGAAAAAATAAACAGGATTAACAAATCTTTAACCAGAGTCATAAAGAGAAAAAGAGAGGGGACACTCCCAAAAAATAAAGTCAGAAATGAAAGGTGAGAAATAACAACTAATATCAAAGAAATATAAAGGATTGTAAGAAACTATTATGATCAACTATATGCCAACAAACTGGACAACCTGGATGAAGCGGATAAATTCCTAAAATCATACAATCTTCCAAAACTAAACCAGGAAGAATCAGAGAACCTGAGTAGACAGATTACACCTAGTGAAATTGATACAGTAATCAAAAAAACTTCCAACAAACAAAAGCTTTGGCCTGGATGGCTTCATAGGAAAATTTTATCAAACAATCTGAGAAGAACTAACACTTCTGTTTTTCAAAGATTTCTTTTTTTTTCAAAGATTTCAACATATTCAGGAGGAGGGAAGATCCCCAAGCCCATTGTATAAATCTAGTGTTTTCCTAATTCCAAAACTAGATATAGACACACGCAAAAAAGAAAATCATAGGACAAAATCCCTGATGAACATAGATGCTAAAATTCTCAACAAAATATTTGCAAACCAAATACAGCAATACATCAAAAAGATCATACATGTGATCAAATGGGATTTATTCTGGGAATTCAAAGTTGGTACAACATTTGAAAATCAATAAAATGTGATTTGCCACATTTTAAACAAAATGAAGGCTATAAACCACATGATCATACCAATAGATGTAGAAAAAGCATTTGATAAAATCCAGCATCCATTTATGATTAAAAAGTCTCAGCTAAAGGGAACATACCTAAACATAATAAAGGCCATATATAACAAACCCACTGCCATCATCATACTCAACAGGCAAAAACTACAAGCACTCCCCTTCAGATCAGGAACAAGACAGGGATGCCACTTTCACCTCTCTTATTCAATATAGTACTGGAAGTCCTAGCCACAGCAATCAGACAAGAGGAAATAAAAGGCATTTGGAAAGAAGTAAAACCATCTTTATTTGCGTAAGACATGATTCCTTACATGAAGAACCCCAAAGATTCCACCAAGAAATTACTAGAAGTGATAAATGAATTCATCAAAGTAGCAGGATACAAAATTAATATCCAGAAATCAGTTGCATTTTTATATGCCAATAATGAACTAACAGAAAGGGAAATTATGAAAAAAGTGCCATTCACAATTGCTTCAAGAAGTACAAAATACCTAGGAATAAATCTAACCAAGGATGTAAAAGAAAATTATAAGACACTGAAGAAAGAAATTGAAGAAGATACAAACAAGCAGAAGCACATACCTGGACAGGAAGAAATTAACATAAACAAAATGTCCACACGACCCAAAGCAATCCATAGATTCGATGCAATTCCTATCAAGATTCCAATGACATATTTCAGGGTGCTAGAAAAAATAATCCAAAAATATATATGGAACCACAAAAGGCCCGGCATAGCAACAGAGAATCTGAGAAAGAAGGTGAAGGAATCACAGTACCTGGTATCAGACTGTAATACAAGTCCATGGTCATCAAAACAGAATGGTAGTGGCATAAAAGCAGACACGCAGATCAAAGGCACAGACTGCAGAACCCAGAAATAATACCATATCTTTACAGTCAATTAATATTTGACAGAGGAAGCAAGCACATACAATGGGCTAAAATATAGTTTACTCAATAAATGGTGTTGGGAAAATACATGCAGAAAAATGAAACTTAGACTATCTTCATATACCACACACAAGAATAAATTAAAAATGGATTAAAGACTTAAATGTTAGACCTGAAACTATAAAAATCCTAGAAGAAAACATGGGCAGTAAAATCTCAGGCATTACTTATAGTAGTATTTATCAGATATATCTCCCCAGGCCAGGGAAACAAGAAAAAATGGACAAATAAGACTACAAAAGACTAAAAAGTTTTTGCACAGTGAAGGAAATCATCAACAGAATAAAAAGACAACCCATGGGATGGGAGAACATTTGCTGATATATCTGATAAGGGGTTAATATAAAAAATTTATAAAGAATTTACAAAACTAAAAACAAACAAGCAAACAATCCAATTAAAGAATGGGAAAAGGACCTGAATAAACACTTTTCCAAAGAGGACATACAGAGGGCTCATACACATATGAAAAGATGCTCGACATCAATAATTATCAGAGAAATGAAAATGAAAACCACAGTGGGATATCACCTCACACATGTCAGAATGGCTACCATCAATAATCAACAACAAGTGCTGGTGAGGATGTGGGAAAGGGGAGCCCTTGTACACTGTTGGTGGGAATGCACACTGGTGTAGCCACTGTGGGAAGCAGTACAGAGATACCTCAGAAAATTAAAAATGGATCTCCCTTTTGATTCAGTGATCCCACTTCTGAGAATATGTCTGAAGAAATGCAAAACACTGATTTGAAAGAACATAATCACCCCTAAGTTCACTGAAGCATTATTTATAATCACCAAGATATGGAAGCAGCCCAAGAATCGATCAGTAGACGAGTGGATAAAACAACTATGGGACATTCACACAATAGAATACTACTCGGCTATAAAACCCTTTGCAACAGTATGGACAGCTCTGGAAAACATTATGCTAAGTGAAATAAGCCAGTCAGAGAAAGATAAATACCATATGATGTCACCCATATGTGGAATCTAATGAGTAAACTGAACAAGTAAAATAGAGACAGACTCATAGATAGAGAGCAGGATGATAGCTATGGGTGTGTGTGTGGGAGGGAGGGAAGGGGCTGGAGAGACTGAGCAAAAAGGAGAAAGGACTCGAGGACATGGACAACAGTTTGGTGATTTCAGGGGGAGGGAGGCATAAGAGGGCTAAATGGAATGGAAAAATACAAAATATTAGGAAAATATTTTGGGTAGTATCCTGGTTATCACAATGTCTATGTCCCTATGGTGTATGTACTTCTGCAGAGGTTAGAAAGTGAAGAAATTGGGTTGTGTTCACCTGAGTTGTGGGTAGGTTATCCCTACTTAAGTCTCTAGGTCTCTCTTAATCACCTAACATCTCAGTTTCCTCAAACTGTCCCAGTTTACCCTGCTGTCCTAAAGAAATTTTAATAACATCCTCTTCCTCTCCTAAGTGTTCCGATCTGGAAGATACATTGAAAGAGCATCCTAGCATTTGGAATCGGCATATACAGGGGTGTGCAAAAGCAGGTCTACAGTTTGAGTATGCAAAACACAGTTTATTCTTGTGTTATTATATATTACTTATTGTATTACTTGTATTACAACTGTAAACCTGCTTCTGCCCACCTCATATTTAAGCTTCTTTTCAAATAGAAAAGATGGTGGGTTATCAGACAAATGATAATTTTCAATACAATAACAAGACTGTAAGAAGGAAAGTCAGATTGAAGTCATAATTTTCAGAAATAATGGTGCTTCAGTGAGGTTTTTTCCTGTAGTGTGAACTGGAATGTGTGTGAATGGGAATGTGTTTTCATGGTAGCAAGCAGTGTTTTGGAAAACTTGGAAGAGGCTTGCTATATCATTTACATTTTAAGTGGTCAACTGTGGTTTAATGGAATACATAAAAGCAAGCTAAGAATGCTCAACACATCACACATTTTTAATGCTTTTTAAACCTTCTCCTTTACTTTTTCTCATCTCACTTCGTGTTACTAGTTAGAATGCATCTTCCACAAAGAGGTGTGAACAGATAATCTAATAATACTCTGAACTAGAAGGGACTGGCAGAGTTTTTTTTAATCCTAAAATTGTGCGGCCATGATCAGATACACAGATAGAAATCAGCCAAGGACCCGGAAGGGAGAACTCCCAGTGCCATCACTGCCAACTCCGTCTACACGAAAAGGAAAGGCATGTGCTGGTGTAGATGCTACACACTGTCAAGCTGTGTCAGTGACGAAGGGCCACAGCGGATAAAAAGAGACGACGTGTGCACACATGGCTGGCAAAGGCTGGCTGCACGTGGAACAACGCTCTCCTCTGTGGCAGTCACAGCTGCAGTAGAAATTCAGGGTTCCCAAGATGGGCCATTTACCTGGTTCACACGTTCTCACCTCCTCCAGAGAGGAACAGATATTCTTGTCATGACCCATGGTGCACATCACGAGAGAACCAACCCCTTCCCTGCTCCATTCTGAGGAGGGGCAGAGGGCTATAATGGAGGGGATGCAAAATGCTGCCGCCTGGTACAGAGCCAAGAGGGAAATGACAGCAAAATCCCCAGAGGAGCTAGAATGGACAAGGAAATGACAGGCAGAGTGTTTTCTTTGTCAGTTGTCTAGCAGCAGACAAACCAGTCTTTACAGGAAGCTACAAAGAAAAAGGTGGGTATTACTCTTTCGTTAAAGCAGCACCAGGCCTCAAGATCAGTTAAATAAAAGAAGTTTCTCAGACACGGCACAATCTAATTTATTCCTGATTGCTCTGAATGATGACACGATTTATATTCAGCCTTAGGTTGTCTGTCTTTGATAGTCTACCCACTCACATATTTGCATATTCAGAAGCTCTATTAACACTAAGATATTAAAATGAAATCCACTGCACATTAAGGGTAGAATGACATGTAATTTATTCATATAACTGACAGGCAGTACTCAAATTCATTTAAATAAGCAAGTGATTACACAAATATCTAATAATACTAAAAGTGATAGAAGGTATAAAATACCATGGGTATGAAATGCCATGGTAAATACTATTCAACAGACTACAATCATAATTCCAAACAAATCATGGTTTTTTAAATGATTTTCAGCAGTTTTGGAATGGTTTGGTCCTTTCCCTCTTCCAAGCAATTTACTTCTTCTATCAATACAAGACAAGGTCATTATTTCCAAGAAATATTGCAGAATGACATAGCTTAGATTTCTCTCTTGCAATACATTTTCTTACAAATTGTTTTTTTTTATTGCCTCTTGACAGAGAAAACAAACCAGTCAGCACTCAAGTTCCCCAAGCAAAGCTGCTTGGATCAGAACAGTGCCAGGGTGTAACTGTGTCAGCAAGAGGCAGGCAGTGAAAGTCCTTTTGCGGCTTTTGAAGTACGTATGCACACTTCTTTTCGGAGGCTTTAAACATCATAGGCATATTTAGGCATCCAAGCCTGTGAAATTACGGGAAAAAATAATTTGATGTCTAAATGACTATGACAGACTTGGGGGTAAGGTACAATATAATTCAAACAAACAAAAGGACATGTATCTAAATTTGCTCCTTATAAGCCTCGTTACATTTCCGTGAGGTGCAGCTATGTTTGCAGGAACGGTTTGGCTTATCATGTGTCTGTCTGTCTGTATTATTTTAAGTCTTACACATTATTGGAATGAGTCCCAAGCACGAACCTGGCTTGAAAAGCTAGCAGCAGTGGTCATGAAACATGTCAATAAATTAAAAGGCTTCCACAGAATAAAATTCAGATAAATCTCTTACATACAAAATACAGCTACAGAAATACAGTTCTTCAATGCTGAATTATGAGAGGGAGGAAAACAACCTAAAAAAATAGAAAACTCTCTCCACACCTGGTGTCGAGGCAGGATGGAACACTGCATAATGCCACAACGTGGGCAGTCACCGGCTGACGGGTATTCAGAAAGAGTAACATCTGGGGATCTGGTAAGTATGACTGAAAGATGAAAATACTGTACCAAAAGGCATGCATACAATCACCGTGTGCATTCAGTGTGTGAGCTGGGACAAAGCAGAGGTCTAACACGACAATGAGGCAGTGTTCCGGGGTATCCATTAAAATCAGTGTGGGCGACTACATGTTGATTAAACCTTCTGAGGCAGCAAAGTGTGGGCATAACGCCATGTCTGGGTTCTGCAGCTGTTTTACGATCCTCTTGCGGAATTTCTCCCGCACGCGATTAAATTCCATTATGTCTATGGGGTCCTCTTCAATCCAGAACTTATGAAACTCGTGCATCAAATAGCCTGGTAGAGATAAAACAGTGGTAAGAATGCAGGAGGAAAAAAAATTTTTAATCACATTCAAAATCACCTTGAATGGAGATTCACCAATGGTGATTCTTCTCACCTCAAAGAGAGGTGAGACCAAATAACACCCATATGGAGCTCAAAGGAGTGATCAGAGTATTTAAATAAAAGCATTTCACTCAAATACTACTGTCAAAATTTTTTCTTTGAAACCAGGGCAGTAGGAGCTACTAATTTGCAAGATTTTTGCAATTAGTCCTGGAATTATTCTCACTCCTTTGAAGCAGGAATACAAATCCATTCCGCGTGTCTTGAATATGAATCACATCTGGCACATATTCTGAAAGGCTGACAGCAATCACTTCATCCTTCCCTTTTGATTACATTAACATAATGGTCTAATTTTTCAAAATTACTCCACTCAGCCTTTTTTCTCTTGATATTTGACTTAAGTTTAAAATTACTCTCACAAATTAAACAAATACATTCTGACAATCTATTATGAGAAAATAAAAATTGTAAGTCAACTCTAAACAACACAGACTGGTCACTAAATTACATGAAATTGTTAATAAGACTTCCTTGCTCAGAAGCATAATTTCATATTCAAATACTTCTATGTTACTTCTAAATGTTATCTATGAATGATCTGCGTTGGGAAATTTAGGAATAAATGTTAAATGTTTTATATGAGAATCTATTCATTGTGCTGTTTCTCCACTGTGTTCTCTCCCTCTGCCCCATTCAGGATGGATACGTGAACAGCTTTTTAAAAAGACAGTAAGAAATATCTGTATGTAGTAAACCTATTGCACGGTCAAATGTCTCTATGTATTACAAAAACTATCTGAGGAAATAACCCTAGTTAAAAAAAGAAAACCCAACATCACACAAGCTTTTCTTTGTGCTAATATTAGAAGGCAGTAGAACATAGGAGCAAGGATTCTGGAACCAGAAACCTGGTTTGAATCCTAGCTTTTTCACCTCCGTGAGAAAGGAGTGGGCAGCAGAGATGACAGGGGGCATGGGAAGAGAATTTTGGAACAAACATACTTGAACAACAATAACAAATAATAATAAAATTAAATACATTTTGTTTTTCTGGTAACTACTTACAAGAAAACCTTTAACAGTTTCATAAGCAAAATTTTAAAAATCTTTCTTCATATCTTACTATAATATAAAATTAGAATTGGCCTTTGCTCCCATTTATCCCAATACACACTGCCAGATGTTGGTCCACTTTCACAAACTCACCCGATTACTCATTCATTACACTGTCAGATGTTTTCATATGTCTTTAAGCATATGGTCTCTCCACAACTATAGGAGGTAGGGCACTAAGGAGAGAATGAATTTACATTGCTTTTTGTTTTTTTTTTATTTTTATTTTTTAGATTTTATTTATTTATCTTTAGAGAGGAAGGGAAGGAAAGAAGTATTAATGTATGGTTGCCTCTCGTGAGTTCCCTGCTGGGAACTGGCCTGCAACCCAGGCATGTGCCCTGACTGGGAATCGAACCACAATCGTGTGGTTTGCAGGCCCAAGCTCAATCCACTGAGCTACACCAGCCAGGCTTTTGGGGGGTTTTGACTGCTCCATTTCTTTTTTTTTAAAAGATTTTATTTATTTATTTTTAGAGGGGAAGGGAAGGAGAGAGGGAGAGAAATATCAATGTATGGTTGCCTCTCATGTGTCCCCCTGCTGGGAACCGGCCTGCAACCCAGGCATGTGCCCTGACTGGGGATCGAACCGTGATACTCTGGTTCGCAGGCCCGTGCTTAATCCACTGAGCTAAACCAGCCAGGGCTTGACTGCTCCATTTCTTTTAGGATTGGACTGTCTTTGGCCCCTCTGCACATATTACTATGTTATGTTAATTAGTGTTAATTTAACATAACCATCTCTGACAACACTCATCCAAACGCCTCTGGGCTGCACAAGATGCTGTCATGAGAACCTGATGCCATCTGAGGAGACCCAGATCAGAGATGTCCTGAGGTGACCCCAAGACCTCTCCCGTCCATCCACCTCTCCTTCACCCGGTGCTTGGATTCACTGAGGTATCATCCAGCCTTGAACTCTTCTGGTGGCAACACTGACAGCAGTCTGTTCCACAGATGGAGAACCTGACTCTGTTTTTCTTTTTCCCAATGGATTTGAGAAATTTGTTTTCCGGAAAAAAGTTCAGATGAGAGTAAAGTTATTTGAAACCTACCAGTTCCATCTAGGTGTATTATCTCTCTCTGTGGGCCCTAAACAGGACCTCTGGGATGGATGTTTCTCTCGCTCTCTTTTTTCTTTCAAATTTATTAGGGTGACATTGGTTAATAAAATTACATAGGTTTCAGGTGTATAATTCTATAATACACCATCTGTATACTGTACTGTGTGTTCACCACCCCAAGTCAAGTCTCCTTCCGTCACCATTTATCCCCTCTATACCCTCTTCTACCTCTCCCCAACCCCCTTTCCCTCTGGTAATCACCATACTGTTGTCTGAGTTTTTTCTTAATCTCTTCACCTTTTTCACCCAGCCTCCCAATGCCTCCTGCCCTCTGACAGCTGTCAGTCTGTTCTCTATGCATCTGTTTCTATTTTGTTAGTTTATTTTGTTCATTAGATTCCACATATGAGTGAAATCATATAGTACTTGTCTTTCTCTGACTGGCTTATTTCACTTAGCATAATGTTCTCCGGGTCCATCCATGCTGTTGGAAAGGGTGAGATTTCCTTCTTTTTTAAGGCTGAGTGGTATTCTAAGAACTTGATTCTTTAAAGGCTCTTCTCATGGAGCCAAACTATGTTGCCTGTGTATATCTTGGAACAAATCCCATGAGTCTCCAATTCAAGTATTTGAAGTGCCCTTTATACCCTCTGCTTACTTCTTTTCCAGGTTAAGCATCCTTATTTCTCCTTACCATTTCTCACATGCTACAAGTTGGTGTCTGTTTACCATGGTGGTTGTTTCTGTGTACACCAACAAAAACTTGTTTCCTCTAATTTCAGTATCTTATTTGTCCCAAACAATGCAATCATTCATCCATCTCAGGGACTGGGTGAGTTCTTAAAGATATCCCAAGAATGGTATGAGGGTCCCTTTTAAAAATCTAGACCCTCCCGGATTCAACCAGACATCACAGTTCAGTAAGATGAGTCTCATTCATGTCACTCAAGTGTGAGAACCACTGGTCTAAAAAACACCCTTTTTCACAGTTCCCTTGGCTTTTTAAATAAATAAAATTTTTATGTTTCTAAATGAAATCTGTGATCATTTATAATTTCTTCTTTCCTTGCTATATAAAATAAACACATAATTTTCCTGACTTGACCTCTGAGCGCAAATAAAGACATCTGTGTTGTATATAGAGTCAGGTTTCCAGTATCATGAATTAAAATCATCCATGATGAATTGAAGGCATTTCATTAGCCCTGACTGGTGTGGCTCAGTGGACTGAGCATCAGCCTGTGGACCAAAGGATTGCTTGTTCGATTCCCAGTCACATCACATGCCTGGGTTGCAGGCCAGGTCCCCGGTAGGGGATGCTTGAGATGCAACCACACATTGATGTTTCTCTCCCTCTCCTTCTCCCTCCCTTCCTCCCTCTCTCTAAAAACAAGGTATTTCACTAGTATCTCATGAGTTCTATTCTTATTGACAATAATAAACAAGCACTGTGCAAAGTTATCTTTTAATGAAGGGTTCCGTTTTTCACAACGTACATACAAATTTCTATTCTTCCACAATGTGCAGGTAAACTGGCAACTCACTCTAAACATGATCTAGTGTAGCACAGAGTTTTAGAAGAATGTAGATCCATCTGGTTTCCCTGTTTTCCTACCTTACATGCAAAAATACACATACAGGAAAACCACTTGAAAAGGTTTAAAGACAGATGAGGGTAAGAGTAGAGGTGAGGGTGGTTAATAATCTGACTCCATTCTCAGGCTCCTTCCCCTCAGGCTACACAAGTCAAGCTGTAGGGCTTACAGACGGATTTCCTGGGACTCTGACCCATCAGGAAAATAATTAGAGACTGTATAACATGATTTTAATCAAATGCAGAAATCGTGGTATGGCTTCCAAGGTACATATTATAATCATAAACCTCCACTCATTTATATAATATTACAGACTGTTCATTAATCTGTTTGGTCATTTGGTCATTTGGCCCATCTTTCAATGAACAAATATTTAAAGATACAAGAACAAGATAGGATTTTTATGCTCCTCAATTCTTGGTCTTTCAGAGAGAGGGAGCCAGGTAGACAATTCCAGATCATTACTGATTAGTGAAGGAAGCTAACAAAATAGTGTGGAATGTAGAGGGAGGAAACAGGCCAGGCTGTTGTTTGTAGTCTCTTACTTAATTCTCTAAACAGTTTTATGGAGTGGGTAATGCTGATATATCTTCATTTTATAGATAATGATGCTTGCCTTAAAAACTACTTGGATGGGGCACAATGAAACGGTTATAGTTGGAGGCTGGGAGCCAGGACCTGACATCAGCTGGCTTTCCAGTTTATTCTCTTCCTCTGGTTCTCATTCCTACTGAATAGTTCCTTCTTTTGAAGGTCAAAGAAAAAGAATTCTTTTTCCTCTTCTGGCCATTATACTTTCCTTCTGCTCATTACACCTAACTTATTTCGTGTCAGTGAAGCTGTGTGTTCAGTGGGGCTTTAGATTAAATGCAGTCTTACAGAGCACTGCCTTGGCAGTGCAGTGTTCGATGAGTAACTGTAAAGACAGACAGAGCTATTATCTTCTTACATTCTTTCACCTGGACAAAATACCTGTTCTGAATACTAATCTGGCCTTCTAATCCAAGCCTGCAGCGTATTTGTCATTGCTTGAATGTGTCTTGGTTTTGCTTCCCTGCATTCAGTTAGTAGACAGCAGAGACATTAGCAAGGACACAGGTAATTGCAAGCACATCACAGAAGAAACAGGCAGAACTGATCATGTCTGAAGGAGAAACAATGAATTCAAAGCCCTGCCTTTTCCCACTACAAAGGTCTGAGTACCTCTGCCTACATCTCAATCTATTGGGGGATTTCTGCTCTTTCTAAAATCTGGTGAAGGCCTTGGGAAAAGTAATTTAATTCTGTCCATTTCATATTCTTCAAAGAGACTCTCCCAGAAACTTCTGACCTGCTAAGATCTAGATTTATTATTCTCAGACTATTGCATAGATTTCATCTTGAGCTTTCTCTTCACCTTCACCCTGAAGATTCTCTTCACTTCTCTTCGATGACATTTTATGCTTTCTGGATCTAATACATTTCTCTTAGGTTTACACTTTTGCTTTGTGGAAACATATTTTAGGACCTTCCTGATCAAGTTACAAGAGGGTAAAATGTTTTAAGACCTTGCATTAAAAATATGTCTTCATTATACTCCTATACTTAATTGGTATAGGAGTACACATATACTGGGTATACTGGTAAGTTAGACTGGGTATGGAATCCTAAATTGGAAATCATATTCCTTTAGGGTTTAAAAAACAGTCTCTTAAATATTTGAAGAAATTGTTTATTTCACTGTCTTATAGAATACAATGTGGCTGTTAGAAAGTCCAATGTCGTCTTGATTCTCAATTCTTTATATAGTAGTTTTGAAGATTTTTAAAATAATCTTTTTCCAGTGTCATAATTTTACAATGATATTGATCTTGGTGTGATATTTTAATCTATTATGTTGCTGCTTATTAGTTTAAATATAAAGGGTCATCCTTTACTTCTGAAAATTTTCTTTATTTCTTTGATTCCTACACTTTAGCTCCACTCCTCTTTTTCTGGCACCTCTATTATTCAGCTATAAGGCTTCTTAGACAGGTCCTTAAATTTTTCAACCCTTTTTTTCTATTTTTAAAGACATTATTTACTTATTTTTAGGCAGAGGGGAACAGAGGGACTGAGACAGGGGGAGAAACATCGATGTCTGGTTGCCTCTTGAAAGGCCCTCAACTGGAGACCGGGCCCCCAACCCAGGCATGTGTCCTGAGTGGGAGTTGAACTGGCAACCCACTGGTTTGCAGGCTGGTGCTCGACTGAGCCACACCAGCTAGGGCTCAACCTTTATCTTTTACTTTTTCATCTATACTGTTCTATTACATTCTAGGAATATTTTCAAATCCTTCCTGATGATTTCATTTCTGATATGTGAGTTTTCATTTTTAAAATTATTTATTTTTAATGATATTTTATTAATTATGCTATTATAGTTGTCCTGATTTCTCTGCCTTCGCACCCTCCCCCCAGCATGCCCTACACTCAGGCAATCCCCCCACCATTGTTCATGGCCATGGGTTATGTGTATAAGTTCTTTGGCTGCTCCATTTCCTATACTGTGCTTTACATCCCCATGGCACTTCTGTAACCACCTATTTGTACTTCTTAATCCTCTCACCTCTTCACCCATTTCACCACACACCCCTCCCATTTGGCAACCATTAAAACACTCACTGTATGCATGACTCTGACTCTGTTCTTGTTTGCTTAGTTTGTTTTTTTAGATTCAATTGTTGATAGACATGCATTTATTGGCATTTTATTGTTCATATTTTGATCTTTTTAAGTAAGTCCCTTTAACATTATATATAATAATGGTGAAGATGAACTCCTTTAATTTTTTCTTCTCTGGGAAGCTTTTTAATCTGCCTTTTGACTCTAAATGATAGCTTTCTCTAAATGTAAGTCCCTTTAACATTATATATAATAATGGTGAAGATGAACTCCTTTAATTTTTTCTTCTCTGGGAAGCTTTTTAATCTGCCTTTTGACTCTAAATGATAGCTTTGCTGGGTAGAGTAATCTTGGCTATAGATCCCTGCCTTTCATGACTTTGAATATTTCTTGCCAATCTCTTCTAGCCTGCGGTTTGAGAAATCAGCTGACAGTCTTATGAGAACTCCCTGTAGGTGACTAACTACTTTTCTGTTGCTGCTTTTAAGATTCTCTCTTCATCTCTACCTTTGGCATTTTAATTATGATGTGTCTTGGAGTTGGCCTCTTTACATCCATCTTGTTTGTAATTCTGTGCTTCCTGAACTTGCACTATCTATTTCCTTCACCAAATTAGGGAAGTTTTCTTCATTATTTTTAAAATGGATTTACAATTTTTTGCTCTTTCTTTTCTCCTTCTGGCACCCCTATGACGTAAATGTTATAAGGCCTGAAGTTTTCCCAAAGGCTGTTTATTCTAACCTCATTTTTTGAATTTTTTTTCTTGTTCTGATTGGTTGCTTTTAGCTTCCTTATGTTCCATGTCATTGATTTGATTCTTGGCTTCATCCACTCTATTGTTGTCTGCCTGTAAATTGTTCTTTATTTCAATTAATGTATCCTTTGTTTCTGACTGGATCTATTCAATGCTCTTGAATTCCTCATTAAGTTCCTCGAGCATCCTTATAACCAGTGTTTTGAATGCTGCATCTGATAGATTTTTTATTTTCATCCTGTTTAGTTCTTTTTCTGGAATTTTGATTTATTCTTTCATTTGGGCCATGTGTCTTTGTCTCCTTGTTTTGGCAGCCTCCCTGTGTTAGTTTCTATGTATTAGGTAGAGCTGCTTTGACTCTGTGTGTTGGTAGTGTGGCCTAATGTAGTAGGTGACTGTAGGGTCCAGTGGCACAGCCTCCCGTATCACCTAAGCTGGGTACTCAATGTGTGCCCTTCTTGTGGGCTGAGTACACCTTTCTCTTGTAGTTGAGCCTTGACTGCTGTTAATAGGTCAATGGGATGGATTTCCCCAGGCCAGTAAGCTGCAAGGATTGGCTGTGACCACTGGCCATCAACCTCTGCCCTCCATGGAGGATCAGCTATGTGGGAGCAGGGTGGTAGTGCTCTGACATGGTTGGTAGCTGCCACTGGATGGGAAGGCTCTGGGATTTTCTGGGTGGTACATGGCAAGGTCAATCCTACCTATGTTCTTCCCAGGGCCACCCTGCCTGAGCTATAAAGCAATCTGAAAAGGCTGTCTAGTCTTGGAGATTTCCAGGTGAAGCCAAGCTGTGAAATCTAGGCTGGTTGCTGCTGGTGCTATGCCTGGGACTCACTGAGGCCAGCGGTTGCTTGTTTGTGAGGATTTAGGAAGCTGTGGAGCATGAACCAAGACCAGCCTATTTGTATGGATTAGCAGCTTGGCTGGGCTGGTAAATTGGGTGGGGCTGAGTCTCTGGGGATCTTGAAGGTATGCCAAACAGTGTTAGCCAGGTTGATAGAATTTCATGTATGACACCAGCTTGCCGGCTCTGTGGCTCTGTAGGGTGAGGGTTCAGAAAAGGGACAATGGTTTATGCTTGCCTTGATGGCAGACACGTGAGTTTCTCCCTGTATATTACTGGTGACTTTCAAGCTGCTACCCTGGTGCTAGAGCTCAGAGGAAGTGAGTCTGAATAGGGGAGTCCTTATGTGGGTTCTTTAAGGGGAACTGCTTGGAGTTTCAGAAGTTTTTTCCACCAACTCAAGTTGTGGGGACTTATCTTCCTGGCATTTGATCCCTAAGATGGGGAGCCTGGTATGGTGCTGGGACTCCCTGCTCCTGAGATATCACTCCTGAATTTTCATCTACCACATGTGGGTATGGGACCAACCTGTTCCCCACCTCCACCTGTCCTACCAGTCTGGGTGAATGTGGTTTCTTTAATTCTGTAGTTATCAAACTTCCATTGAACTCGATTTCTGACAGTTCTGAGTGATGGCTGTTCTACACTTTAGTTCATTTTGATGTAGTTGTGTGAGGAGGTGAGCCAAGTCTGCTTACATCACCATCTTGACCAGCAGTCTCATGATTTTTAATTTCTAAGTGTGTCTTTTTTTCTTGGAATGTTCTTTCTATAGTATCTTGTTCTTGTTTCATAGTTACAATGTCTTATCACTTTGGAGATATTAATGATACAGATTTTTGCCTTTTTTTCTCCATGTATATTTTCTATTTCCTTCTAGTGGCTTTATTCCTGCTTGTTTTGTGCTCTCTTTCATGCTTGAAGTTTTCCTTACCATTCCTGTTTTCAAGTGCTGCTTAAGAAATTATTTCAAAATCCAATGTTTTAAAACAGCCATTTTAACATACTCATGAATTCAGTGGGTTAGGAATTCAGGAAGAGCATCAGAGGGGATCTTCCACAATGTCTGGAGACTCAGCTGGGGAGGCCTGAAGGTTGAGGTGACTTAACAACAAGATGGCAAGAACTATTTCGAGACATCTTTACTCACATGTCCCGTGGTAGATGCTGGGTATCAGTTGGGACCTCATCTGATGCTGTCAGTCAGATCACCTACATAGATTGCTCCACGCGTTGTGCCCTGGACTTCCTCACAAGAGGAATCAGATCCCTCTTACAGTGGCTCATGCCTCCATGCCTCCAAACGCAGCCCAGTCCCAGAGAACTGGGCAGAAGTCTTTTCTGATCCAGTCTCAGTTCTTCTATACGCTATTGGTTAACCAAGCAGTCAGCCCAGCACCAAGTAGTGAGAGGGACAAATAAACCTTACTTCTTAGTGGGAGGAGTGTTAAAGAAATTGAAGATATATGTTTAACCATCACACTCAAGCATCTGATAATCTCTGGCTGTCTATAAATATTTTTGACTGAATAAAAAGCTGGTCAGACTAGGAGCTGACTGGGAAGCTCTCGGCACACAGGTAAGGCTTGGCGACCACAAGCATGACTGTAGAGTGATACTGCTGGACAGTTTTACTGGGGAGACCCAGATCAGTATCACCCACTAAACCAATACTTCCTCTTTCTAATATTCACTGAACACTAACTATGGGGCTAGCTAAGGAAAATATTTCATCGATCATCTCATTTTATCCTCATAGCAGGTATATAAGGAAAAAACTCATTTTATAGATGAGATAACTGAGGCTCAGAGAGGTCAGTAAACATAGACCTAGGAGTCAACTCAATTTGTTGTCAAAGTCTGTACTTGAGTGCGAGGCCATGCTGGATCAAGGGGAGACACCCATAACGTCTCTAAGTCTAACCAGAAATAAATACATTGGGTATCATTCAAGGGCTGGGAAAGATGATAGATCCACAATGCCTGAAAGTATAAGTGTAGGCTTTCAAAGGAGAAAAACAACAAAAAATCAAAACCATAGGAGCACATTTAAAGTCCCCAAAGCAACTAAATCACAAAGATTTCTTAGCTTCAACACTTATCTAGAGTGTTCCATAGAAAACTACATTGATAAGTAAGCAACAGGACACTTACAGAATGTTTGCTGGAAGTGAGACAGTGTTGGAGCTTCTGGGGCGATGTTATAGAAATGAGTTTTTAGAGCTCCGCTCACCAGTAGATTATATGTCAGATCAGTTATATTGATGCCCACGATCGCAAAGGAGTACCTGTAAAGGGTAAACCACAAAACCAATTTTGTGTCACATATGGGAAACAAGATTTAAAAATACCATAATCTGATTTTTAATTACTAGATTATTAGAGTGGCAGGTTTCCCTTCCCTCTCTACCTTATTGAAACCCTGAATTTTGGAATTTATCAGAAAGAGAATTTAGGGTTCATATACTTTGACTTAGTAATTCCATTTCCAAATATATAAGAGTAAAAATAAAAACCTGACAAAGCTTCATATGCAAGGATATTCATTACAGCAGTATTTATACTGGCAAAGACATAGAAACTATTCAAATATCCTAAAACAGCGGTTGGTGAAATAAATTATTGCAATCTCATGTAACATATTTAGCCAATAAAACTATATTCCTAAAGACTATTTAAACAAAATATAACACATTATGTATTGAAAAAAAGTTTTATTATATAAACACACAAATGTGCACAAAAAGTAGGCTAGAATGAAATGACACAAAATATTAATACATGTTAGAGTAACAAGGAGTGATTTTTTTGTTTACCTTCCTATATTTTCTAAATTATCTATAATAAATCATATACTACTTTTAGATTTTATTTAATTATTCTTACAGAGGGGGAAAGTGAGGGAGAAAGAGAGGGACAGAAACATCAGTGTGAGAGAGAAACATTGACTGGTTGCCTTTCATACACTCTCCAACCAGGAACTGAACCTGCAACTCAGGCATGTGCCCTGACTGGGAATCAAACCAATGACCTTCTGCTTTACAGGACAATGCCCACCCAACTGAGCCACACTGGTCAGGACATGAATCATATATTATTGTAAAAAGGAGGAAAAATATAAATAAGTATCTTAACGATCAAAGTATATTTTCTACTCCCTTTTTCTACATGTCTACTATGGTAGCACATTAAAAAAAAGATTTCTGTTCAAAATGTTTTAGATGAAATGGGTATTATAAAAAAAAAACAACATTTCTAGCTCTGGCTGGTGAGTGCCAGCCTGCAAACTAAAGGGTTACCTGCTCCATTCCCAGTCAGGGCAAGTGTCTGGGGTGTGGGCCAGGTCACCAGTAGGGGGTGCTCAAGAGGCAATTACACATTGATGTTTCCCTCCCTCCCTCCCTTCCCTCTCTAAAAATAAATAAATAAAATCTTTAAAAAATATAAAATTAAATAACATCTAAAGTAAATTTTTTATCTAATAGCCTGATAGTTGATAGAAATCCTTAAAAGAAAACAAATAAATTCTAAATGAGGACTTCTGAAAATGATTTCCATATGGTTATAATTTTCTAAATCTTGCAGTTGGTGACAGGCAAAGTAGTTATACTTAATCATACAAATACAAAGATATCCATAAACATAACAGATCCTTTTAAAAATGTAACTGGATTATATATTTTCATCAGGACAAGTGGAGTTTCATTTCTGTCATCTCTCACAGGGCTCTTGGGACATTTCTGTCCTGGTTCAGACTGACAGAGTCTTTATTATGAAATCCCACACTCACCCAATTGCTTTGTCCATCCTTTTCTGCTCCCATTCTGCTTTGCTGAATTTGCTGAATGAGTGAATAAATATTAAGAGTTAATCTCTAATTGGTACTTGTTCTTTTTAATATTCATGTTAAAACTGTTGAGTAAATGCAAGGATGTTTGTAACTCAGTTATTGAACCCAAACCAATGAAAATCTTATCAATTAAAAAGCTACAATACAATTTATATGGAGCTCAGAAATTGAATTATTTAAAGCCATGCTATTTATCGCCTATTCACTTTAATTTAGCAGTGGGAGTCAGCCCTAAAGACCAAACATTATGGTATTATTTTATACTATCATTACTTACCAAATGACATTGCTTCCATGAAACCTTTTCTGGTATCCCTCCCCTCCAACGAGGTGCCACCTCACTCTCCCCTGATTCCCCATGTTTGGTTTTATCTCATGGCATTTATCCTACTCACCACTATTTGTCTGGCACACAGTAGATGCCAAATAAATATTTACTGATAAATGAATAACTGAGTTAGTGAACAAAAGGAAAGGATGAAAGAAGAAAGGGAGGGAGGAAGGGATACTATATGGGTTTAAAACATTCTGTTTCAGTAAGTGCTGTGGTATTGCTTCTGGTTAAGGTAGGACAGTTACACCACAGCAGTTCCACTTTTATTACATTTTATAATTTGAGCTTCTGAATAAGCCTGTTTGAAGAAAGGGTTATATCACAGAAGCATTCTCAAAATAATGCCTTGCATTTCATTACTGCGTGTCCTTGTTCATCTCCCCCTCACCCCCCCTCTGTACTGCTAACGTCTTGTAAGCAGAAACCATGCTCCACTCTTCACTGTGGCCAATGGGGCCTTCATTCAGCATAACCAGACTAAAAAATGTGATTGTTACTTGAACTAAATAAAATTTAAAACTAGAGCATTTAGCTTCCATCCAAATAGGAATTTCCTATAGCACACTGCGTGTGCTATAGAAACATGCAAACACTGCATGAAAAAACAAACGTAATACACACAGCACAAGACCACAAAACACACACACAGTACAAAGCTTATATTTAACTATGTGTACTTTCTACTCTGTAAATGATTACCTTATAATTCAAAGTAACTGTCTTTAATTCATGTTAAAACATGCTGCCTCTTTTCAAAGTGTAACTGCTAACCAACAAACCAACTAACCAGCCAAAGAGGCATCAGGAAATTTTTACCTTAAAAGACTCATATTCAAATTAAAATGAGTTGTGTTTGAAACTTTGCATAAACTAATTTATAAGCACCTATTTTCTCTTCAACAAAGCTTTGTAAATAGATAATTTCTCCATATTTGCCAAATCTCTATATCTTCATTGAAAATAGAAGAAAAGGCCAAACGACCTCCAGTCATCTGATTATCAACACAATATCTTGGCCCCAAAAGAATGAATTCTTCTCTTCAGGAAACACACACATACAAACAAACAAAAAACCAAACAGTCGAAATTCTCCTTTTAAACTTGAACCTACTTTTATCCCTCAGGTTACTTCAGGACTCAATGGATGGATGTTCACAAAAACAATAATACATAATGCTTGCTAAAGGACAGACAGGAAAGAGTTTTCCTAGTATACATAGGCTTCTCCCTGTTGAACACCTGAAATATACAGGGCCTGACAGAACCTATGTTTATATCACAATCGGTCAATGTATACTTCTTGCAGGGGTTAGTGAAGTACAGTAACATTTTCAAATCACTCTGATTTGTATTCAGTGACATTTACTATCTAATTGAAGTGATCATTGCTTGAACTCCATCTAGTCAATTTTATTGTAGCTTGAGGGACAAAGCATGGTAGTTTTATCTACATGCCTTGTGTGCATGTGCACACACATGCAAATGCTAGTCTCTTCTTAAATAGGAGTAATCACACAAACCACCAAATCCTCTCTGATGGCTGACACAGGAGATGAAACTATAAAGCCTTTCTCAAGAATGGCTGATAGACAAAAATCAATCCCTCTCCAATGCTTAACCAAAAATATTTTAAGCTTATTGTTTCTTCCCAAGGACCATGGAGGAGTCATGACTCTTGGCTGATGCTCCTCCAGGAAATGCCACCTGATGGTGCACATACACCCTGAGGTCAGTTTGATCAGAGGGAGTTCAGAGTCTCTGCATTACAGAAACACGCAATGCAGAAAACCTCATTAAAAGTTAAAATAGCTCGATTTTAACCATGTAATATATCAAGAAAGAGCTAAGTGGTTTTAGTGTTTTTCCAAAGTAAATGAAAGATAAAAAAATAATTTAATCTTGTGAAAGATTATAAATATAAATTTGAGAAGTATAGTATAATTAAATGAACCTTAGTCAACAGAAGCTAGAATAAGTATAATAGTAAGGTGGGAGGGGGACCCCAAAGTCAATATGCTTCTGAATTTCTGAATAATAAAGCTTAGGACTTAGTTAGACAACATGAATACTAACAAGGAACTTGCCTCCTGAGGTGAAAAAAGTGATACAAAACCATGATCGCAAAATATCAGAACTCCTTATGAGAAGAATGAGTAAAGCATATATAACTATTTTATTTAATAATGAAATGAGAAATACATTAATAGAAGAGCAAATTTGTTCTCTGGGGAGAACATAATTCCCAAATAAAATGTCACTCTCTGGGGAGTAGATGGGGTCAGAGCATGTGTGGAGATGTGATCAGCCTTTAGATATGTTCAAAATGTTTCTCCAACCATGGTATAACCATGGTTGTAGAAAAGGTTTTTGACATTTTCTATCAGGTTGGTCTAATCTGGTTTTTCTCTCCCTAAAACAGAGCCCAAATATAAAAAAAACTACATTAAATTAAAAGATAGAAAAGACTTGCTTTGGAAAAATTTTCATGAATTTATATTTCTTTAAAAATTATTGTTTATACATATTTTGAAAGAGAATAAAAGCAACAAAGCACAAAACCAAAGAAAAAATACCTTATTTCCTCATTAGTGATATCCCTTCATGTAACCAGTTAAACAAAAAAATGTATAAAAGTAAATGAAAATGCAAATAATTTAGAATCTAGAATTTTATTTTTTAAAAAGCCTCAGCAACTCCAGACTTTTTCCGTGAGCACCTGACTTCATGACTTTCATGCTCCCATTCCACTCCCCCATCATGCTCTTTTGTCTCTGAACTTTTTCTTCAAGACTCTCCTCTCTCCTTCTTCTATGCTCACCTCCTTCATTAGTCTTCCTGGACACCAGTGATGTTATCAGTCCCTTTAAATATGTATCTAACTCTAACAGCTCCATTTTATATCTTCAATCCCATAAGTACATGAAGGGTTTTTTTGGTAGGTTATATCAGTTTAATTCACAAAGAACAGCATGTTTCAGGCCTACAATTTCATTTAATATCAACAAAAAAAATCTGTACAGAGAACCCAAAGGCAACCATACGGCATAATGTATAAATGTGCAAATACACTTTAAAAATGCAAGTCATTCCATAGTATTTGCAAGGCAGAACTTCATAGTAATTAAGGGAACCTATCTCATGCTAGCTAAATTAATAATCCTTTGCATATATAGCCAATGCAATTAAGTACCTGAAGTTTTAACCATCCTATTCTGAATTTGTCAGAGGGTTTGCTTGAAGGAGCTTTAAGCCTCACTTCTGGTGGGTTGACTTCTAAGAATTTCATCAGAATTTCAACAGACCCATGTAGAAGATGAAGTTAATTCTACCTCATTGACAAAGGGTAATCCACCTTTTATTTTCAAGAATTACCTGCATTTTGGATGAAGAGAGTCAGAGAGGACCTGCTGAGCAGCCATACTGTCCCTTTCTGCAAAATACCTGCAGTTGAAGGGAAAGGAAACACACATACATGTATTTTAATATGCATTGAATACACACACTGAATACACACGTTCTAATCCAGTTTGGGGCCATTTGGATTCAGAGATGGACACTAGCATAAGATTATCATGTGCCTCAGCTTCTCCAGAGAACAGCTCTCCCTAATAGAATTTTCCAAATATAATGACAGTATAATAGAGTAGTTGTAAAACTCAATATAGATTTAGGAATGATTCTAGTAGGTCTGAAATTTTAATTATGAACTTTGCCATTCTCCAGAAAGCCAAACATATTATTAAGAGGGGTCATCAATGAGGGGGCAGAAAGAGGCCCCTCAGAAGGCAGAAAAGACTGTATGAAGGGATCTGATGAGGGGCAGTGACAGCCAAGGGCACAGAAAAGAGACTAGAGGATAAAGGATGTGTTTCAAAGGCATTTTTCTTGGAGAGTATTCATGGGCTATTTGAATTGTGAAAACAATGGAAAACATAGAGCTCAGAGATGCTATAAATAAAATTTTATTCTAGGAAAAAGGGGGAAAATAAAGTTTTCTAGAAAATAAAACTATAGCATGTTATTTAATTTGATGTGAATATATTTTCTGCACAAATCTAAATAATAAAATAAGCTCTTGAATTTTGTCTCAGAAAATTTGAAACCAAAGTCAGCAAATTTAATTCACATTGTTGGGAACCGCCCTGCCTGGTTTCAGAAGCTGTAACCCCCATGGCTAAGGCTGAGTAAAAAGACCTGGGACCATAAGCCACTAAGGAGACAAAACTTATCCTCCTGGCAGGGGTGCAGCCTCTGCCCCCTTTACTTCATCTCAGTTGGCCCCAGGCAGATGACTGGTTAGCTAACGACAGATAAGATTCCTCAAGGCAGGGATGACCTAAGACAGGCATGGTCATGAAGGGGCCTCATGGAAGGACTTAGGGGACTATAGAAATGGGGTGATGGACCCTCACCCCTCAGCTTTGTCATAGCCTGACTCCTCTTTCTATCTGTAAAAAGTCTCCTAATCTCCTGGCTGCCCGAATCCCCCACCTGACTTAAGCCTGAAACAATGCCAGAGGTGGGTGTGGCCCTGTGCTGGAAAGGGCAGTTTCTGGGGCAATCAGACCTAAGACAAATGCATAAAATCCTGTGAAACCTGCTTTGCTAAGAATACCCTCAATTTAAATGATAAGGGTCCAAGCATAAAATGAGTTTATTTCCCAAAGTTTTATGGCCCTTTGGCATCACTCTATCTATCTGACCCTGACTCCAAATAAGCCCTCATAGTTCTTTGAATGTTATCTATTGTTTGATCATTACTGCCTGAAAACGATTGATGAGCTTTACATATATGCCCGGTATTCCTATGCAAATTAAACCCAATAAAAGCCCACTGAGGAACAGGATTGAATCTGACCCAGGCATTGAACCTGAAACATTATGGTGTATGGAATGATGGTCCAACCAACTGAGTTACATGGCCAGGGCACTAATAGTGTAGCATTTAAAGGATTTCATAAAATAACGAGTGATTATAAAACTTCTTAAATTTAATATAAAAGTAAAGATCTAGGGGGGAAATGGGGTGCCATAAAAATGAGTAAGACTTTTAATTTCTTTTAAAAAAATAACATCACTAGTATTGCTAATAGGGTGCGTCAAAGGATACATGAACCAACCTAAAAGGACTCCCTTTGGCTTGAAAAATAATGACCACAAATGACTCAATTTGAGCATGAAAAAATAATGAGCAAAATTAGTTGAATCATAATAAACATATAAGAACCAGAATTAAAAATAATATTTAAAACATAGAGAAATAAAGCCTTAAAAAGTTTTTCAATTACTAACATGGGAACTAGGACACCAAGTCCTCATGCTAAAAAATGGCAACTTATATAGTGAACATCTGTCCTGCCTATATTTTAGAGAAACCAAATAACTGTAGTTGATAAAGGAAACTGAATCTCCACAGAATTCCAGTCAACAACCATGGGAAGAAAAATGAATTAGAAAAAGTTTTTGCATAAATAAGTAATTGGTTCAGTGTTCAGTGAAGACCACTGAAGGAGGACATGATTAGACAAAGGGCTAATGGGGACTTTACAACGCAGCCCCCAGACTGCGATACCTCTGACCCATCTCAGCCTGGGAATGAGAATGGGAACAAGGCAGGCCTCTCACTGTGACGCCAACCTGATTCATGCCTTTCTGAATACCGACTATTTTCAGGACATATAAGGGATGGGCATAAATGAAAACAGACACATCTAGACCATGGGACATTTTACAAGACGACTGACTGGAAATCTTGAACAAGTTAACGACAGGGCAGAGGGGGCAGAAGAGAGGGCAGAGTTAGAGAAACTGCTTGAATTTAAAAAGTCCAAGAGACATAATAATAAGTAAAATGTGGAGATCTTGTTTAAAATTGGATTAGAACAAACCAGCTTTAAAAAGAGATTTTGGGAGAACTGGTCATTTGAATGTGGACTGAACAAAAAGGACACCAAGGAATGTTGTTAATTTTGTTAGGTGTGATGGCATTTGGGTCAATGTAAGGTAATATTGATGGTTTTTACAGCTTAAGAGTGAAATGTAAAACAGTATAAATTTTCATTAACATGCTTCTACCTTCCAAAAAACAAACATGACAAGTATTTCCAAACCTTGATAATTACTAAATCTGGGTGATTAGTAGAAGGGGAGTTCTTTAATAATCTTCTGGGTTTTTTGTAAATACTTACATTTTTTCACAATAAAAAATAAAATAAATAAATTTGAGATTTGCTTAAAAGAATCCATGAAGTTTTCCACATAAAAGTAAGATGGTAGTAGCTTTTTAAATTTTCTAAACCTGAGTTATCTCCCAGAGCACTTGGATGTTTTCTTGGAGTCTTTCTGGCAGTGGCTTTTGGACCTAATAATTCAATTTTGTCATTTCAGTACAAGGAGACAAGATCACTTTAATACCTACCCACTCTTCACTTTACTTACTGCAAATTGTACAGTCCCAGAAGTCCCATTCCTCGAAAATCTGTTTTGGGATCATCACCTTGGAAACCAATTTCACACCACTGCTTAGAAATCCGAGATTCCAGTGGAGTATTGGGCTTCAAGAATTTCCACAGCTGGAAACAAGAAAGAAAATTAGCTTGTTGGTATGCACGCATAAATATTCTTTTCCACTGGCTCAGATTTTGTAAACAACATTATTAGGAGGAACTTTGCAAAAGTTGAATACATGCAAACATATTACAATTAAAGATTTGATCATCTTTCAATTCCCTGTAACAGCAGTTCTCAAAGTATTGTCCGAACAGTCTTGGAGGGACACCACGACCTTTTCTCTGGGTGTGGGAGGTAAAATTTATTTGATAATAAAACTAACAGGTTTTTGTTTTTTCCTTCTCATCTTCTCAGGAACACACAGTGGGATTTTCCAGAGGCTTTATGACCTGTAACCATACCACCCCACTCACAGCAATGGGATGTGCACTTTATATTTTAGTGTTTTAAATATTTCTGTTTTAATTTCTAATCAGATATTTATCTACCACAGAAGCTGTTTGGAGACCTCTAAAATACATAAAAGAGTAAAGGGAAGGAGAGAAGAGGGAAAATTTTGAGGCCATGCATTATTCAAATCCTTAGAAAATGCTTATCTTACTTTATGGCAAAACTTTTAACAGCATTACTAACAAAAAGTTAGGGCTCATCTAGAATGAGGTGAGAATAAATGTCACATAGCTAAACAAAAGGTCAGGAATGTTCATGAATGACCTCAAAATATATTATTATCTTTAAGAGTTACCTAAAAATGTTTTAATTATAATCAATTTTATATTGATGGACAAGAATAAATTCAAAACACCATATTCTTCACTGCTTAAGAAATTGGCTCTATTTTTCTAAGTTTTCTACAGAAATATATGTTTAATAGATATCGTTACTTGAGAAAGTGAGACAATCACAGCTGTACAAATATGTAATGCTCTATTAGTTCTTTCTAATAAACAGAGATAAGCATGGAAGCAAATTTGCATTTAAGAATATTAATAATATTTTATATTTTCACTAGAAATAAAAATAAATGTAAAATTTCCTTATTACTATTTCAACATAATTTAACTTCCAAACTGCTTGTTCTGTGTCATGTAGATTTTAAAATTTAAGCACAATAGGAATACATAAACACCTTGTCTTACAGTGAACTGTCACATATCTGACACAGTACAAAACAATGTTCAATGACAGAAAATACTAACAAAAAATTAATCAAAGTTATTTTAGGTACTAATCCAAAATTATGTGTTATTCAAATGATACAATATTTTATCTTAGTAGCATAACCAGTAAATTCAATCTAAAGAGTGAGAGAAAAATTTCAGAGTAAATTATGTCATACTTGAAAGCAAAATACAAAACATGGGCACGAGAAATCTCTTTTTATATTATCCACATAAGAATTTGCCAGTGCTGTACATTCATCAAAACAGGAAATATTTCTGAGTTTGTCAGAAGAGTACTTAAAAAATTAGAAAAAAAGGTCTCTTATAAATGTTCCTTTAGGAACTAATTTGGTTAATGCCACAATGAAAAATTAAATAAAAAGAAATGTTTTTTGTATAAAGGACACATGGACAAAGCTAAAGCAGGGTAGGATCAAGGGTAGGAAGTGGGGGTGGCTGGGGTGGGGGGTAGTTGTGGGGGAAAATGCACACAACTGTACTTGAACAACAATAAATGAAAAAAGGAAACATTGTAAATCCCATCACATTCATGTGGATAATAATTTGAAGTAACCTCAGAGCCCTACATAATTAAATATAGCTGGTTTCATCAAGTGAATGAAATAAAAGAGCAAAAGTAAGCATTTTATTTCTACAGGTAATAAACCTCATTTGTTGGGGGAATACTTAGTTTGAGAGAGTGAAAGTTTAAATAATAAAATGCTTTTAAAAGAAATTTCATTTTAATAATTTCACATATTAAGACAGACTAGACTGATGGTTAAAAAGTGTCCTTTGTTAAATTCTCAATCTTAACTGCTTTAGTAATGGTACTTTCTTGGTAAATGGAAGTTGTTTATGCTAAAATACTCATATGAAGTGCTACCATGTATATATTTCCTGTAAGAATGCTTGAATTACTGGATTCTCTTCTGATGAACAGGCCAGTACCTGAAAAAATTAAGAGTAAGAGGCCACGTGCTCCTGAAGTGTAAGGTGATTTCTTACACGTTGGAAGTTGACTGGAAATCTGAACTTAAGTGGTGGGCCTCTGGCCAGGGCCTCAGAGGAGTTGGCCGTCTAAGACTGAAATGGGCGTGGAGTTATTACAAAGCCATCTGCCAAGTGCAGGAGATGAGAGTTACAAAGGGTGATTTTCTGGCAGATGACAGGCTACAGCGTGGAAGCAGCATGCTGAATCAGACTATTACCCATCCAAGGGCCCATGCTCTGTTTAATTTTGCTCTCTTTTGTGCTGAACCGTTCCTGCAAGCTTATTTGAACACTTCTGCCTTGTCTTGGGTCTGCCGCAGAACAGAAAGGGCAAGGCCATTCACCCATCCAGTCATTCAAAAGCAGCTTTTCACTGAAGTCTCCAGGAGACCATATCTTGCCAATAGGAGAGCAACTTTTAATTCTGGGTTATATTTTTCCTATTAAGCCATGAATCTCCATAAAATCTTTCTTTTATTATTAATTTCATTATAAACGTAATAAAAATGTCCATTTGAATAACTCATATGGATAGTGCTACATGAATATAAAGTGATTATTACTTAGTATCATTCCAGCCTATGTTTAAATAATCATAAAATCCAATTTCTTTTATCCTTTAAGTAGAAACAGTGCTAATGGTCTCCTATGTTTACAAATCAAAGCACTTAAACATTATAGACACATATGAAAGTTTTGAAACCAGGAGTCAGCAAACTTTGTTTGTAAAGGAGCAGATAGTAAATATTTCAGGCTTTGGTGGCCCTACTGTCATTTCTACAACTACTTAATTTTGCCATTGTAGTACAAAAGTGGCCATAGATAATATACAAATGAATAAATGTGTTTCAACAAAACTTTATTCACAAAAATGGGAGGCTGGCCAGATTTGATACACAGACTTTATCTTTTAAAAAAATCCTCAACTAAGGATACTTTGATTGATTTTTTTAGGGAGAGATGAAAGTCAGGGGAGGAGGGGAAGAAAGACCAAGAGAGAAACACTGATGTGAGAGAGAAACATTTATTGGTTGCCCCCCAGGTATGTATCCTGACTGGTGATTGAAACCTAGGTACAGACCGAGGTTATGTGACGTGACTGGGGCTCGAACCTCCAACCCTCTCGTGCATGAGACTACACTCCAACCAACTGAGGCATGCCAGGGCTGGCGCACAGACTAATTTGCTGACCCTTGCTCTAAACAGTTTTATAAAGTAGATAACAAGGTTATTATTAGCCATTTTAAAGATGAAGAACCCTAAGCTCAGACACTTAAACACAAACTATGGGCTGGACTCTGGAAATACAAATGTGAACAAGACATGGTGTCTCCCTAAAGAAGTAGTGCAGTACAGCAGTGTAGAACCCCGCCTAACTCTGTGAGCCTGGGTAGTCATGTAACTGCCAAGCCTGCTTCCTCACCTAAAAATGGGGTTCATACCAATATCTCGTCATAAGGTTACTGTGACACTTACTGACATGACTAGCACATACTAAACATGCAATGAATATTTCATTATTACTGATTTTATTATGATCATACTTGTAATTTACATAAATTGAAGAGGAAAAAATGATCTCACAACAACCCAAACTTATGGGACACAGTGAAAGCAGTCCTGAGAGGGAAGTTCATAGCAATACAGGCTCACCTAGAGAAGAGAGAAACATTTCAAACAAACAACCTAACCTGATGTCTACAAGAACTCGAGGAACAACAACAAAGACAGCCCAGAGCAAGTACAAGGAAAGAAATAACCAAGATCAGAGCAGAATTAAATGACATAGAGACTAAAAGCACAATTCTGAGGATCAATGAATCCAGGAGTTGGTTTTTTGAAAAGATAAACAAAATAGACAAACCTTTAAGTAGGCTCATCAAGAAAAGAAGAGAGAGGACCCAAATAAACACAATCAGAAATGAAAGAGGAGAGATTACAACTGATACCACAGAAATAGAAGGGACTGTAAGGAATTACTATGAAGAACCATATGCCAAGAAATTTGAAAACCTAGGTGAAATGGACAAATTTCTAGAAAAATATAATCTTCCAAAACTCAATGAAAAAGAAGCAGAAAACCTGAACAGGCCAATAACAGCAGATGAAATTGAACAAGTAATCAAAAAACTCCCATCACACAAAAGCCCTGGACCAGATGGTTTCACAGGAGAATTCTACAAAGCTTTTAAGAAGAGCTAACCCCTATACTTCACAGACTATTCCAAAAAATCCAAAAGGAGGGAAAACTCCCCAACTCTTTTTATGAAGCCAGCATCATCCTAATTCTAAAGCTAGATAAGAGACACAACAAAGAAAGAAAACTACAGGCCAATATCGCTGATGAACATAGACGCTAAAATCCTCAATAAAATATTGGCAAATTGCATCCAACAATACATCAAAAAGACCATACACTACGACCAAGTGAGATTCATCCCAGGGATGCAAGGATGGTTCAATATCTGTAAATCAGTAAATGTAATACATCACATAAACAAAAGCAAAGACAAAAACCACATGATCATATCAACAGACACGGAAAAAGCTTCTGATAAGGTACAACACCCATTTATGATAAGGTACTCAGAAAAATGGGAATAGAGGGAGCATTCCTCGATATGATAAAGGCCATATATGAAAGACCTACAGCCAACATCATACTCAATGGGCAAGAGCTAAAATCTTTTCCACTGAGATCAGGAACAAGACAAGGTTGTCCACTTTCACCACTTCTATTCAATATAGTATTAGAAGTTCTAGCCACAGCAATTAGACAAGAAAAGGAAATAAAAGGCATCCAAATCAGAAAGGAGGAAACAAAACTGGCATTGTTTGCAGATGACATGATAGTGTACATGGAAAATCCTCTAGCCTCTACCAAAAAACTGCTCCAACTAATAAATGAATTTGGCAAAACAGCAGGTTACAGAGTCAATATCCAGAAATCAGAGGCATTTTTGTATACTGACAATGAAACAGCAGAAACAGAAATCAAGAAAAAATTCCATTTGATATAGCAAAAACAAAAAAAAACACCTAGGAATAAACCTAACCAAGGAGGTTAAAGACCTGTATGCAGAAAACTACACAACACTGAAGAAAGGAATCAAGGAACACACAAACAAATGGAAACATATACCGTGTTCATGGATTAGAAGAATTAACATCATCAAAATGTCCATACTACCCAAAGCAGTTTACAGATTCAATGCAATCCCTATTAAAGTACCAATGGCATATTTCACAGACATAGAACAACCACTTCAAAAATTTATATGGAACCATAAACAACCCCGAATAGCAGCTTCAATTTTCAGAAAGAAGAACAAAGTAGGAGGGATCACAATACTTGATATCAAACTGTATTACAAGGCCACTGTAATCAAAACAGACTGGTACTGGCATAAAAACAGGCACATAGACCAATGGAAAAGAACAGAAAGCCCAGAAATAAACCCAACTCTCTACAGTCAATTAATATTTGACAAAGGGGGCAGTAACATAAAATGGAGTAAAGATAGCCTTTTCAACAAACGGTGTTGGGAGAACTGGACAGCTACATGCAAAAAAATGAAACTCGAGCACCAACTTACACCATACAAAAAAATAAATTCAAGGTGGATAGCAGACTTAAATATAAGCCAAGAAACCATTAAAGCCCTAGAGGAGAGCATTGGCAGGAAAATCTCAGATATTCCACACAGCAATATTTTTACTGGTATGTCCCCTAGAGCAAGGGACATAAAGGAAAGAATAAACAAATGGGACCTCATCAAAATTAAAAGCTTCTGCATGGCTAAGGAAAACAGTATCAAGATAAAAAGAGAAGCAACAGCTTGGGAAAACATATTTGCCAATGATACCTCAGAGAAAGGTTTAATCTCCAAAATATACAAAGAACTCACTCGACTCCACTCAAAGAAGACAAGCAACCCGATTAAAAAATGGGCAGAGGACTTGAACAGACATTTCTCCAAGGAGGACATACAGAGGATCCAGAGACACATGAAAAGATGCTCGATATCACTAGCTATCAGAGAGATGCAAATTAAAACCACAATGAGATACCACTTTACACCAGTCAGAATGGCTATCATAAACAAAGAAACAAACAACAAGTGCTGGAGAGGTTGTGGGGAAAAGGGGTCCCTAGTTCACTGTTGGTGGGATTGCAGACTGGTATAACCACTGTGGAAAACAGTATGGAACTGTCTAAGAAAACTAAAAATGAACGTGCCTTTTGACCCACCAATTCCATTGTTAGGAGTATATCCTAAGAACCCTGAAGCACCAGTCCAAAAGAACCCCGGGGTGCTATGCACCCCGATGTTCATAGCAGCACAATTTACGATAGCCAAGAGTTGGAAGCAACCTAGATGCCCATCGGTAAATGACTGGATCAAAAAACTATGGTACCTCTACACAATGGAATTCTATGCTGCAGAAAGGAAGAAGGAGCTCCTACCCTTTGCAACATCATGGATGGAACTGGAAAGCATTATGCTGAGTGAAATAAGCCAGGCAGTGAAAGACAAATACCCTATGATATCACCATTAACAGGAATCTAAACAACAAAACAAACAAGCACGCAAAATATGACTAATGACACTCAAATACGGAACAGGTTGACAGGGTCCAGAAGGGAGAGGGGAGAGAATCACAGGGGAAAAGGGGATGGACTCACATGAACGAGTATAAAGGACACATGGACAATAACTAAGGTGGGGGGCGGAAATGGGAGGGAGGTGGGGAGCACTAGGGGGGCAGGGCTGGGAATATAAGACAGAAAACTGTACGTGAACAAGAATTAGATAAAAATAACAATAAAAATAAAATAAATTGAAGAGGAGAATAGAGACCGTACTAATAAGTTTGCTTGGGGAGGATAGAAAAGATTTCTACATTCAATAAATAAGGACTTAAAAAGTTGAGCAGCTTCTTCTGTGAAAATAATAGGTAACAGGGGCGACAGCAGGAACAAATACCTGGGCCCAGGGGATGGCACAACCTATTCTAGGCCAGGGTGAATGACAGAGCCTGGTGGAAATGTGCTGCATGATGGGGATGCAGGAAAATGGCTTAAAGAAATAAATTGAAAAGGGTTCAAAATGCGTGCTGAGATGCATGGGCTTTCTACTATTTAGACATAGGGAACCTGAAGTTTTTAACATAGAGACATGACATGACTGGATACTTTCTCCAGTAGCATTTAAGGAGACGGGAGGAAGGAAGTGTTAGTGGCCCAAGTTAGAGATAATGGCTACAATAAGGCAGTTGGCATGGAAAACACTCGAACAGTATTTGTGGGGAGCTCGATAGTAAGATTTAGTGGTATTTGTAAATGTGTCGTAGCTCCCTAACTAGACTGCAAACCACTTAAGGGTAGAAGAGATGCTTTTTCTCAAAGTGCATAACACAGAAGTGGACCATCCTGACTTATAATTTGCTGTGTGAATCAGAGCTGGATTAAAATGATCACTGTTTGCTCGCCTCTGAGGTTAACACGAACCATCACTTTCATTACATCTTATAGCAGTGACAATAAAAAATGGTCCCATCCATGCTCAAATCATCATGACAGATAAGTCATATCACAGAAGTTCTTGACTATCTAATGAACTACAATAATTCATGCATCTAACCATACTTTTAAAGACCTACTATGTGCCAGCACACATACAACAGATCAACTAAGATGGTACATGGCAAGTACCCAAATGTCATCGAATCAGTGGGCATCTCAGCCATTCTAACAAATTGTTCAGTGCTTATGGTTAGTCTGTTAATTATACTACTTTCTCTTTTTTTCTCCTCAAAAAAGATTTTATTTACTTATTTTTAGAGAGAGGGGAAGGGAAGGAGAAAGAGAGGGAGAGAAACATCAATGTGAGAGAGAAACATCTATTGGTTGCCTCTTGCACACACACTGACTGGGGACTGAACTTGCAACCCAAACATGTGCCCTGACCTGGAATCAAACTGGGGGCTTTTCATTTTGCAGATGACACCCAACCAAGCCAAAATAGGTTAGGGCTCTTTCTTTCACCTCTTAACTCCCACTTTGAGATTATTTTATTGAACTCAACTACTTGTATTATTAGAAATGAAAAAATGAAGCAATAAAAGATGAAGTTCAGTCAATGGCTTAGCTAAAATTAAGCAGATAAAAGGGAAGGAGAAAAACTATTGTTAAGAATGAGGCTTCTTTAATTTTTTTAAAGTACTTCTTCAATTTATTTTATTTTATTTAAAGATTTTATTTATTTATCTTTAGAGGGGAACGGAAGGAGAGAAATATCAATGTATGTTTGCCTCTCGTGGATCCCCTGCTAGGAACTGGCCTGCAACCCAGGCATGTGCCCTGACTGGGAATCGAACTGCGATCCTTTGGTTCACAGGCCTGCGCTCAATCCACTGAACTACACCAGCCAGGGCAAGGCTTCTTTAATTTTTAATGCTTCCCATCATATCTAGTACTAATTAGTAGACACAAATGAGTCATCTGCTTAAGTGCTTACATACACAAAAACATGTACGTCTTCACACAAAAGAAACAACAAGATACATTTTCAAAATTACAACTTCTATGACATTTTCCTTTTTTTAAAAGTATATTTCATTGATGATGCTATTACAGTTGTCCCTCTTTTTCCTTTCCTTTTATCCTACTCTGCTCTGCACCATCTCTCCCTCCGATATTCTCCACCTTAGTTAGTGTCCATGGGTTGTACATGTAAGTTCTTTGACTTCGCCATTTCCTATACTATTCTTAACCTTCCCGTCTATTGTGTACCTACCATTTATGCTTATTCTCTGCACCTTTTCCCCTATTCTACCCACTCCCCCTCCCCACTGATAAACTTCCACGTGACCTCCATTTCTGTGGTTCTGTTCCTACCCTAGTTATTTCCTTAGTTTGTGTTTGTTATTGTTTTTTATTTTTTAATTTAAATTACTTTACTGTTGTTCAATTACAGTCTGAATTTTCTCTCCACCCCTCCCCGCCCACCCCCTGCAAACCCACCTTCCTCCCTTGCTTCCACTCTCCCCCTTGGTTTTGTCCATGTGTCCTTTACAGTAGTTCCTGCAAACCCTTTTTCCCACTGTCCCCTCTCCCCTCCTCTCTGGCTATTGTTAGATTGTTCTTAATTTCAATGCCTCTGGTTATAATTTGTTTGCTTTTTTCCTTTGTTGACCATGTTCCAATTAAAGGTGAGATCAGATGGTATTTGTCTCTCACTGCCTGGCTTATTTCACCTAGCATAAAGCTCTCCAGTTCCATCCATGCTGTCACAAAGGATATAAGCTCCTTCTTCTCTCTGCTGTGTAGAATTCCATTGTGTAAATGTACCATAGTTTTTTGGTGCACTCATTTGCTGATGGGCACTTAGGTTGCTTCCAGCACTTGGCTATTATAAGTTGTGCTGCTATGAATATTGGGGTACATAGGTTCTTTTGGATTGGTGTTTCAGGGTTCTTAGGGTATAATCCTAGCAGTGGAATTGCTGGGTCAAAAGGCAGTTCCATTTTTAGTTTTTTAAGGAAATTCCATCCTCTTTTCCACAGTGGCTGCACCAGTCTGCATTCCCACCAACAGTGTACTAGGGTTCCCTTTTATATGCATCCTCTCCAACACGTTTGTTGATTTGTTTATGATGGCCATTCTGACCCATGTGAGGTGGCATCTCATTGTGGTTTTCATTTGCATGTCTCTGATGGCTAGTGATGTTAAGCATCTTTTCATGTGTCTCTGGGTCCTCTGTATGTTCTCCTTGGAGAAGTGTCTGTTCAAGTCTTTTACCCATTTGGGTTTTTTGTCTTCCTAGAGTGGAGTCCTATGAGTTCTTTATATATTTTGGAGATCAAGCCCTTGTCTGAGGTATCATTGGCAAATATGTTTTCTCATATAGTTGGTTCTCTTTTCATTTTAATGCTGTTTTCTTTAGCCATGCAGAAGCTTTTTAATTTGATGAGGTCCCATTTGTTTATTCTTTCATTTATGTCCTTTGCTGTAGGGGACATAGCAGTAAAAATTTTGCTGCATGGAATGTCAGATTTTCCTGCCAATGTTTTCCTCTATGACCTTTATGGAGTTACCACTTATATTTAAGTCTTTTATCCACTTTGAATTCATACTTGTGTATGGCATAAGTTGGTGCTCAAGTTTCATTTTTTTGCATGTAGCTGTCCAGCTCTACCAATATCATTTGTTGAAGAGGCTATTTTTGCTCCATTTTATGCTTCTTCCCCCTTTGTCAAATATTAATTGACTGTAGAGACTTGAGGTTTATTTCTCAGCGCTCTGTTCTGTTCCATTGGTCCATATGCCTGTTCTTATGCCAGTACCAGGCTGTTTTGATTATAGTGGCCTTGTAATACAGTTTGATATCAGGTATTTTGATCCCTCCTGCTTTTTTCTTTTTTCTCAAAATTGCTGCAGCTATTCAGGGTCATTTATGGTTACACATAAATTTCTGAAATGTTTGCTCTGTATCTGTGAAATATGTCACTGGTACTTTAATAGGGATTTGTATTGAATTTATAAATCACTTTGGGTAGTATGGCCATTTTGATTATGTTAATTCTTCCAACCCATGAGCATGGTGCATGCTTCCATTTGTTTGTGTCTTCCTTAACTTCTTTCTTCAGTGTTGTGTAGTTTTCTGAGTACAGGTCTTTTGCTTCCTTGGTTAGGTTTATTCCTAGGTATTTTATTTTTCTTGTTGCTATATCAAATGGGATTTTTCCCCTGATTTCTCCTTTTGGTATTTCATTGTTGGTATACAAAAATGCCTTTGATTTCTGGATATTGACTTTGTAAACCACTGTTTTGCCAAATTTATTAGGTTGAGTAGTTTTTTGGAAGAGTCAATAGGATTTTCTATGTACACTATCATGTCATCTGCAAACAGTGACAGTTTTGTTTTGTCCTTTCCAATTTGGATGCCTTTTATTTCTTTTTCTTGCCTGATTGCTGTCGCTAGGACTTCAAATACTATGTTGAATAGGAGTGGTGAAAGTGGACAACCTTGTCTTGTTCCTGATCTTAGTGGAAAAGATTTTAGTTTTTGCCCATTGAGTATGATGTTGGCTGTAGGTCTCTCATATATGGCCTTTATTACGTTGAGGAATTCTCCCAGTATTCCCACTTTGCTGAGTATTTTTTATCATAAATGAGTGCTTTACCTTATCAAACTGCTCCTGCTTTGAATCATATCCTCTCCACCCTAGCTGCCCTTCTCTGCCCCTCCTACTGGTCTGAATGAATGTTTCTTCTTTGACTCCTTGGTCATCAGACTTCTACATGGTTAGAAGCTCTAGTTGCTTCTTTGTTTTTAAATTGGTTGTTGTCCTTGTTTTAGTTGTGCAATGAAGCAAAATATATCTACCTACACCTCAGTCTTGGCCAGAAGCCTTGGCATTTTTCAATAAAATAAAGTTAGGGCAGCTAAACAAATGCTTTCTTCCAATTTTGTTACTGCCTTTTTGAATTTTAGGCACTGCTTTGAACATGGGGTTGCAAAGATGAATAAGACACGGCCAGTGAATTAGTTGGTAAAGCCTACTTTTCTTGCTGGTTCACATGTTAGAGGTAAAGTTTTCATTAGAAAATCCATGTAGACTTTAGATGCAAAGCCAATTTTCTTTTGCAGTCTGAGTCATCAGAGGTCATTTTTGTGGGCTTTCACATTTGCCTCAAGTTTAGATCCTTTAACTGTGTCAGAAACCATAGGAGAAACAGCATTTGTCAAAGAGTGACCTGGGATTTCCATTTATGACTTTTAATAGACATCAAAGAAGATGAAGTTGGTTGCTGCTTCAGTAACAGCCCTCTTGGGAAATTACCCAAAGCCTTAGTGATGATTATTTATTCATGTAACTTGTAAAGTATTAGAAGAGGGGGTAAAGATTTATATCCCGTGTATTAAAACTGTTGAAAGACTAATATACAATTATAAATATTCATTCTGGCTATCAAAATAAGACCTCAGGAATCTTATATGACCTGATGGTATATTATGAAACATTAATATACCATCAGATCATATAAGATCATAACATTAAAATGTTACCTCAGAACACTGAAGTTTGAATTAAAAAATTAAGAGAAAAACTTTAAATCAACCTTTAGAACTAAACTAGTAATCTAAATTTTCTAAATTAACTTTTGAAAATAGATGATGGAATGCCTATCACATAGCACGTGCTTGGCAGACATAAGCTGACCCAAGCAAAGGCCTAGAATGTGCTTGAGGACTAACCTTCAAAAGCATTTCCTCATGTTGGGGATTATCAGAATCATAGGGTTCTCTGCGCAGCTTTTCCACATCTGCAATAAGGTTTCTGTACCCAACAATCTGCAGAAGGCAAGCCTGAAGAGAGATTCCCAACCTAAGGTGTTCAAGAGAAGAAACACACATGAAGAAAAACAAAACATACTTTGGCATTTGTTCACTTGATGTACGCAAAACAGGACTTTTCCTGTTCATTTAACATGTAGGGAATTGCACAAATAGAATCTAATAGAAGCACAATTTCTTACTGAAACTCATGGACAGTTGTAGAACTTGGCTGAAACTTCCCTCTCATTCTGGCCTTTTCTTAAGCCATGTGCAACAATGTGGTTTAAAAATAATGGAATGTTTTATGCAGGTGACTTGTGAAATGTAGAAAGTACAGGTGATAATGAGTTCTTAAGGACCAAGTAGCCCCCACTAGGTGGGTATATCAGCACACTTCAGAGGGGTGTGTGTGGGTTTAAAGAGTAGCAGAGGGAGGAAATAGCTCTCAGGGGCTTAGGAGTAAAAAAATTTCAAAACAACAACAAAAAATACCTCTGGGAGCATTCCTGAACAGATGAGGCAATTCTAAGAGAAAGAACTCACTACTTTACAAGATTCCCCATTCCATTTCAACTCCTCTAGTTATCTGAACACTTTTTTAGACTGAAACAGAATCTGCTTTCCTTATGACCAAGTGGCTCAAATTCTGTTCTCTGAGCAAATGTAGTTCCACATTTCCCATGTCTATTTATTTTAAGATAGTGATTCTTCTGGTTTCATCTACAGGGTTAAAAAAAATCCTCTGTTCCTCCAATTCCTTCTCATGAAGCATGGTTTTGAGATGTTTTACTACGTTGCTCAGTCTTCTCTGAATGTACATGTTTAACGGTCCCATTACACCACATGACTGGGACAGAAAGCAAGCTGGCAAGCGTGACACACAGAGGATCATTAATTCCTGTGGTCTAAATGCTGTTTCTTGCCTATAACTTAGAAGATAAAACAGGATCTCTTTTAGCAGTCACATAACAGGTTTATTAAACAGATGGCTAACGAATCACCAAGATTCCTTTTTCATATAAACTACAGTCACATAAATTATTCTCCTGCATTCATTTGCTGGCATTTTAAAATCTAAAGGAAGTATTTATTTCACATTTACTTATCCCTGCTACATTCTTTACAGTAATTAGCTTTTGTGATTCAAAATAGTTGAATGTTGGCAATTTTATATGATTTAACCCGACAGTTACTCTCCCATATATGCCTATCCCTAATTCACTCACTAAATTTGAACATTTTTGTTGTTGTGATGGTCATTATAATCACAATGACAGTGTCAGCATCATCTTTTTTGGGAGGGGGCAGGGAGGGAATAAGATGCATAGAAAATTAAGACTAAAGTAGGAGCAACAGAAAATTATGTCTCAGGATGTATACTTACTCCTGATTTAGAGGGCAGTGTCAGATAACCCAGAATACTACATTTACATGAAACTGAATGTTCAGTTAAATGACCCTTACCACTACTTGTTACCATAGCATCAAAAAACTGAATCAGGTATTTTAATGTAGGAAAAATGAACAGTGGCACTGGTCATCCAGGAAAACAGTGCAGGACTGAAAAGAGTTAATTCTGAGGAAAAGAGGAAAGTGGGGAAAATGAAAGAAGATGGAACAAGAGAATCCAATTCAGTTTTTACTGTAGTAATTCTTACCAGCAGCATAAGCAGCACTTGGAAAAAAAATGTAATTAAAACAAAGTGAGGTTAATAGTAGTAATGGCCTGATAAATTATAAAATATTTCCCCTTGCTCTCTGTTTCTTGATTTTTTCCAGAAAGTTATTTAAATTAAAAAAATCATATTTTGTGAATGTTGGTACGGGAAATAAAGTAGCAAAATACAATCTACTACCTATAAGGTTTTATTTTTCCTAAAGACAATCAAAAGAATAGGTGGTAAGGAAATGCTCTTGAATGAAACATATAACTTTCACAGAAGGGACAGAAAAGGTCTGCTATTAAATTAATACAATCTCTAAATGTGATTATAAGTCTCATATATCCTTCATGCCTAATGGTAGTCTTAAATTTTTCGTTCAACTTAATTTAAAATAAATTGTCTTATTATCACTTTCCCAGAGAAAAAAAATATATGTCAAAAGGATTCAAAAAGACTTTTACTGCATAACTAAATTACCTTTAATGGCTGAATAAGAAAAAGACAGCCAATTAGCTGGCATGTGCAGAAGAAGGCCATAGAGACCACACAGAAATGGAGTTTTGTGATGAGACCCAATTAGCTAGTACCTAGAATCCTTCCAAGAGACAGACATATGCAAAGTGAACTCTGTAATTCCCTTTAACTATAGCTCCCAGTCTTTGGCAATTAAAAGCCTTTATTAGTGACAACACCTGAAGTTCTCATGAATATCTAAAAGACAGTTTGTTACCTACTGAAACTGTCTCTAAATATATCCACATGCAGAATTTACTCTACCTAATATCCTTAGCCTAATTTTTTACTGAAAAATTCCTCTTCCCAATGGAAAATATAAAGCTAATTTTAAATGTCATGTACATTGCCAAGTGCATTTTAATACTTTCAAGATGAGATGAATAAAGTACAAAGTTCTAAAGTCTTCATATAAAAACCATCTCTCCCTCCCACACATGCCTGACTTCTTGACAGGCATGTAGGAACTGGCTCCAAGATTTTTAGCCTGTCATGAACTGATGGAGCAGAATCAGCCTGGGCATATTTACAATTTGAACTTTTACGTAAGGTAACACACAGGCATTGCATGAAGTGGCTGTTGATGAAATAGGCTCCCTTTAATTCATCTGATACCAGAGGCATCCATTCTATTTCTTACATTCATTGAATCTCAAAGCATAAGCATGAATCACAAAACGTACAAAGTTGCTGCTATTTACAAACATGAAAAAGGCACCCTTTTTCTTTATTCTTCATCTGAAAGTCAAAACATTGCAGATGATTTGGGACTGGGGAGGTGGAGAGACTGAGAGAGAGAGATTGAAAGAGAGAGGCAGACAGACTGAGAGAGACAAGTGCATTACATAAATAATAAATGCATAGCCATGACTTGTGTTCTATATTTATGAAATAATAAAATAGTTCTTACTGTGGATTTATGTCAGGGTTAATCTTTTTCAGTTCCATGATGTCTTCTATGGTTTTTTCAATAGCATCAGGGTGAACACTCACTGAAGTCTGCAACAGCTGGAAAACATGTCTCAATCATTCTCCTTGTCACGAACACCAGAGCTTACGTGGGGTCCATTTAGGGTCTATTTAGATAGGGGCTTCGGGTATTTGTTTGAAGCTTCTCTATGAAGATATTAAACTAAACTAAGAGCAAATATTGTTTTAGTATTTTAATTCTAGTAAATCTGACATTTTCATGATGATGGTAGTGCAATTGTCCTGATTAAAGTAATAACATAAAATAGAAATAATAAGTTTTTTTTATCATTTTCATCTGTTTTAAACTACTTACATTAAAATAGTTTCTTTTTCTCTTTCAACATACCTAGTTTCCATTGTTACTGGGCATTATGCCTATGACTAAGTGAAGTTCATGGGGGATACAGTCTTAAGGATGCCAAAATTAAATAATAATATTCAAGAATCTTGAAAAATAGGTTTTTTCTCTTATGTGAATGCTTAACTATGTGCTATAAAAACTAGAATAGTGGCCTCTTTGATTTCCTTGGAAAATCCTGAGTATAAAGTTAAATGATTTGGATATTGAGAGTTAATGTCACTCTTATTTTCAAGGAATATTTATTTTATGATTTGGGAAGAAGTATAAAAAAGGATGATTCGACAATGGAGAATTAAGTACACCTTACATCTGCCTAAAAAAATTCACATGCACTGGCTATTTCCATGTTAAAAGCAAAGGCAATTCTTTCTTTTCAGATTTTTTTTCCTCTTAGGGGAGAGAGAGGGAGGGAGAAAATGGCCAGGGGGAAAAAGGGAGATAGGGAAAGGTGTGGGTGTACTCCATAGAGAGAGCCACCTCAGTTTTTATTAGTTTTTATAGCTAATGGTACATTTTGTTTCTTGGAATTTTTACTTTTTGATGATGGAGGGAAGCTTCCAAGTGAAAAGTTGCTGAAAAATATAGAATCAATTTTACTTACCTTACTTTTTGAATCCTTCAGTGATGTTTCTATAAAAGAGATAATTTTAAAAATCATTCAAAAATTATCCTTTACGTGTGGTTTAAAATTACTATGCTGAACTAAAACACTGTACCCTCAGTGCCACCAAGCCTACATCTTGCTTACTTCCTGGTTTCATGCTTACCGATCTTCATGGTTCTAGAAGCTCCAGGCTTGGTGTTGTAACAGATCCGCTGTAGTTCACACCTTCCGGTCAACTTCCTCATTACAAATTTCAGGCAGCGCCACAAAAATTTACAGTAAAAATACAGGAACACCTGGATCAGCATTCTGTCAAAAACAAAAGACAGCACCCTTCCACTAGAACTCTGGAAGAGAAGAGAAAGCAGCCACCACCAGCCAGAAAAGAAGCCCAGAAGAAAAACAGCCATTAGATTTCTGGTTTACACACTATTCCTTTTGTCTGACCCCATGTTATTTTATTTGAGGTAGCTACAAATTCACCCTTGGGAGGTAAGCCCAGGCCTGTGAGGACGCACTCACTATGACTGCAAGCAACTCCAGAATGCCCTGTTCTAGTAAATATGAATTCCAACAAACTAAGTGCAAGGTCCAGGAATCCTTTCCTTTCCTATCTTTGCCTAAATACAATTTAAAAATATACTGATAGCTTTAAAATAGTATCTAGAAGTTATTGCTCCCTTAGATGTTGGGAAAGAATGTGCCACAGCAACTGTCCTTTTTCTGCCACTGTGGACAGCCTCTCAGCTCACCCTGGTTCATTTCCAGCGCATCCTTAGTGACCCCCCTTTGGTCATTATTTTATTTCTTCCCTATTTCCATTCTTTTCTCTTTCCCTCTGCTCTCCTTTACTGTCGTCCTCCTTGAGGACTTGTTTGTGTGGCTACCTGTCATCTCTGCTGACCAATTCTAACACTTCTTGGACTTACTAGAAGGCCTTCTTACCAGTCCACTGACAAGCGTGTTGACCTTTGGTTCTTCTACAGCCTCTGACTTAAACCTTCCCCACATTCCACCTTTTGACAAGTTTATTTTTGGCTCTTGGAAACAAAGTTGTTTTTTTTTTAATTGCACACCCTATCTGACTTCAATAATACATTAACAGACTATAAAGTATATCATCACGATCATGCATATTTTCCCAATGTCTCTGGCATGTGAATTTGTGTTTTATGTTGACTTTTATTTTTAATATGTCAGTGCCTAATACTTCATGGTACTGTTCAAAGTCTCAAAATGACTCAAGCTATAGAAATAAAGAGGACTTAATAGCCCCAAACTTATATTTAACCCACCTTCTCTTAACACTACACATTCCTAGTAGGCAGAGTTATTTATATTACTTCCTATTGGTGTCATTTCTAAAAGATGTTTCTTCTTCTAAAACATTCACTCATCATCCCTCCAGCTCTAACATATGGTGATCCAGGGTCATTCAGGTGAGTTAGGGTAGTAATCAATAGCCTCAATGATGTGATCCATCCCTGAATATGAACCAACACCTTTATAGTTTTCCTTCATTCAAATTGCTGTGGCTCTAATACCTTGAACAGCCTGTGTTAAAACCACAAATTCCCAAAGGCTAACTTGAACAAAAGCATAGGATCTGTATCATGTAAATGTAAAGGGAATGGAGGAAACAGTGTAAGTAATCAAACTGCTACACTAAGATAACACAGTGGAATTCTTTGTGGGTGATAAAATGATGTTCTAGAATATGTAATAACATGAGAAAATGTTCATAATATGCTTATCAAATAAAAAGAAGTTAGAAAGAAATTAATATGGGATGATCTACATTTTATTAAAAAATTAAACAAAAAATGTTAATGGTGATGTAAAAACAAGAAAAAAAAAGAATGGCAGGATCACAACAAAAATGTTAACAATGGCATTTGGGGTAATAAAATTATAAGTAATGTTTATTTTTTAAAAAAGTTTCAACAATTAAGGTATATAAAATGATCAAGGCCATTATAAAATATATATATATACAATATCTATGTGAATAAAATCAGATTCTGAACAACAAATTTACTATGTTGTAAAGTCTGAAGTTCCACCATTTTAGTCAAATATGTTCCAAGATCAATTAGAATTTAGGTTATCAGGCTCCAAAAAATGTAATTTAAAAATATTAGTGGAACATTTTAATTAGCTGAGTGAGAAATTTTATTAAACTTCAACTAGTTTTCTTCGAAAATGTTTTCCATTTTTCCAACTATTCGATAGCTATGCCAGAGAAAACAACTGAGCACTCTCTGAACTGGTCACCAGCTCAACAGCAATGATATTAATTACTGCTTGGCACTGTTCCAATTATTAAGTCAAGGATAAAAAGCTTTCCATGATATCCACCCTGATGATGTTGTGTGCTATTTCCAGGGAAGCCTGCCTGGCATGTGGGCTAGTTCCTCACATGAAGCCTCTCTTAAGTCAGGACTCCATGACAATCAGGTTCTTGTGGTACTAAATATTCCAAGAGAAGATGGTTCTGATTAACATTTAAGGTAAATCCTTGTACTTCCCTACTAAGGGTATAAACAACCAGATCCTATTATAGCTTAAACTACAGAAAGCTTTCCTCATACAGCTTCTCCATCACATCTATACAAAGATGTGGCTTGAGACCTCCAAGTCTCATCCTAGGTGGCAGGAAGTATCCAGATGGGATGACTTGGAGCCCATCTGTAATTTCTCCCACTGGCCTTCATGTATATGAGGAAAAAATGTGTGGGGAGCTATTTTGCATCAAGATAGCCTTATATAAAAAGAGAGAAAAGACATCACATTCTATTTGTTTTTATCTTTTTTTCAACTCCCCTGAGGATGTTCAAACTGTCAAAGACAGGGAAACCCGGTGGAAAGCTACAGGGAGGGGTTAGATATGCTGCTTCATTTCTCAGGACTCATCACTCTACAAGGTGCATCACATACATTCCTTTCGCATAGTCACATAAACAATGTCACAAATCATGAAAGAGAAACTCCATTTCAACTGTGAAGTGACATTTATACACTGCGTCTTTACCCTTTTGTAATTTCTGGGCCAGTTGCCCTGATAATGCTACTTATTATCAAGGATATATTTTTCCCTTGTTTTTCTAATGGGCCAACATACCCACAAATATTTCATTTAAAGGCCAGTTTGCTATGCCAGGCACTATATTTTCCTGCTATGCTAAGAACTACATATTTTTTCAAGTCAGATCATGAGATTGAACAATGTTTTGACAGATATGATTTATCTTGTATTTAGATCATAAACCTAAAGCTTGGTCAGAGGTGAAAACACCAGCACTACTCCCTTTCTTTAAAGGGCTTATTTTGATGTCAGAAACAGTAGCTTCCTCACGGAAGGACCAGAGCAGCTAAACCTCTGTATGAGTGCCTCCGAATGGCTGTTCTTCACCATCAAGTGCTGGCAGGAGCTCACTTCTTATGTTTTGGCATGTGTGTAAGACCCTACATTGTAAAGCTTATGGAAAAACGGCTGAAGGTCCAGAGGAGAGCAGTAAACAATAATGAAATATTTTGTGAGAATGTTAAATTGGTTTGGCATGTCTACCCTGAAAAGGCAGAAATTAAGAAATGAATCTTTATATGCTCCTAAGCTAATCAGTGGTTGGTGTAGAAAAAAGAAAGGGAAGGAAAGAAGGAAGGAATGGAAGGAGGAAGGGAGGGAGCAAAGGAGTATGTTTCTTATCTCAGTTTAAGGACTTTTGGACTTATAGTACCTTTCTCCTTTTAATTTTGTTCATCTTATTCTGGCGTTGCTTAGAGTGGAGGCATCTGAAATGTACCTATGAGGCAGATCCCATTTGCTTTCTTTAATCCCACCCTTCTGTTCCTACTCTTAAAAAAAGGATTACAGCCTCACCCTCTACACCATCTGAACCCTATGTTCAGGAGGTTTGTAGCTGCATTTTTAACTCCTATCCTGAATCATCAAACTAATAAGCTTAGTTTTAATTAGGAGAATATTTTGCTTTTTCCCTTCATAACACTAGACTTAATTTTCTTAATTCTACTGGCAGATTCTCAATTCACTACTGAAAAGATGTATTACATTTGCTAGAATAACAATCAAATTTTCAATACTGTGAGGAGAAAATACTGATCACCATTTCTTATTTTTAATAACTCCTTGAATAGGCAGAAGTTTTTTGTATTTGTTTCCATTTGTTTAATCATAGCTTTTTTTTTTTTTTGATAGTGTCCCAAAAGGAGTTACTGCAGGAGGACCTGAAGAGTCTAGTAAGGAAAATGACAGTAAGTTGAATGACTTGCTCCAGCACTGGGAGATTCTCACACAATCATAAGAGCTATTTACACATTTTCTATTTCCAATATTCTCTCTTACTGCCATTTACTAGTGTGCTGCAGAGTGAAGTTTATGGCTGAGTTCACAGCAGTATGCTTCTTAAAGACAATATGATCGCTTTTATTATTTACCATTCATTCTCTAGCTTAAACCAGAATAGTCACCCAGTATAAATTATTCAAAATGGATCATATCTCTGCTACCAAATAAAAACGAGTCCCGTGCCTTATGCTTTGTTAGAAGAATCCATTCAGCAGGGATGGAGCCTCTGAAACAGGAGATGCACCTAGAACCGTGTGGCCTCCTGCCTGTGGGGTGAAGGGGTGTGGATACCTGCAATGCAACACTACTCCGTCATCTTAAGTTTGTGACTCTGACATCTTCTTCTGGAATAATAAAGAGAAAAGTGGTTTATTTTGAACAGTTTCAATGAATTTGCTAATGAATATTAATTCTTGCTTGAAGAAATCCTGTAATAAATAAGAAATGTACTATTGGCAAGGAAGGAAATATACAAAATAATCACAGTTCTTTGTTCAAACCACAGTTTCCTAAGCAAAATACTTTTCATCCAAATGGCCATGAAGAACAATAGAAAACTGCTCAACATTTCTAGCATTTCATTCACTTTTTAAAACGACTTTTGAAAAAATTTCAGTTGCTTTTGATGAGAGCCCAATTTTGGTTTGTGGTCAAATATATCGATATTTTACCTTTAACACATTTCATTTGCTCTACTGAAGTTTCTAATTAGAGGCACTAGCCTACATGTGGAATTTACTTGCCAATTGGCCTAGTAAATGGGACCCTTTCTATAATGAGCTTCCTAATGTAACAAGACGCTGCAGAACACTTGATACATGAACTAGAATTGTGAAGTCACACAAGAAACTGTGGGTCTCTGGAAAGATGAGTATATTTTCTCCATTGTGCCCAGGTATGTAGGGGCCCTGCAGTCTTTTCCATCATTCTTTAACCAAAGAGACGACACTGGCTTTGAAAAGTTCTGGGTGTAAATCTATCAGGGATACGATTCCAAATTCTACTGCTTTAGCAAAGGGCACTGTTTTTACATTCTAGGAAATTTTTTTCTGAGGAATTAGAGAGTACTAAGTGACTGTAAAAATCTAATTAATGGCTTATATTTTTTCTTTTGAAAAAAGGAGGCACAGGTTTATCTTAATTTATTAATTATATCAGAATTCAATGAGAATTTGATGATTAAATACATATATTTTCTAAGTTTTATTTTTAAAAATCAGATTTTTTGGTATTTGGATAATATTTTTATTGACTTCTTTATAAAGGAAGTAGCAAACATGTTATATTTAGGCATTTAAAAAGTATTTAAATGTAACCTGAAATATAAACTTTTATTGTAAATAAAAGTACTTTAAAAAAACAAAATTAAATAAATCCATAAATAAAATAAAGTAATTATTCATAATGAGCCCCAAAACCTCTATTGGGGAATAAGGAATGGGCCTTTATTTAGTATCATAGATACACTATATAATATAGTTAAAAATACATGAGTATACATACATACACACATATATATAATCAGGACCAGATTAGAAGATATTCTCAGTATTATAAATAAGTTAATTTCTGTTGAGTTAAAGACCTAGAATAGTTGAAGGAGATAGATTTTAATCTTTACTACATTTTTTCATTACCATTTAGTCCCCTTATAATCCCCTCCTATGTATTGTGGAAAAAATTAAAAGTGATCATTGTAAAATATTTTACTCATTCCTTCACTAAACTGAACAAATACAAAATGAAAAGACTGGCTGTAGTATAGGAGGAAAAAGTGTGAGGATAATGGTGAGGGAAAAAGCAAACATGAGTCAAGAACTTAATTTTATCACAACCACATGCCATCTCTGTCTAGAGGAATTTATAGTCTAGATAGAAAAATGACAAAAAACCCTAAAAGTACAAATACTGGGATAATTCCATAAAAGAAATTGTTTAGAATGCTAGAGAGGCAGAGGAGAGCGCGCCTTCTTTTGAGATTGGACAGTACAGCCAATCCTCGATCATCCTGACAAGGAGGCAAGAACAAGAGGAAAATCAGCATGCCTTACTCATTTCAGAATGAAAATGAAAAACACAGTAGTTAAAGGAGTGAAATTCAAACCAACATTTATTGAGTGTCCAGGGCTTTCACTTATCTCATGCTCTGTGGGAGGGACTGAGCCATCAGTGAAGTGTCCAGGGGCTGTCCCTGAAAAGCTGAGGGAAACCCAAGGAGCAGCAGAGCTGGGTGCTGGTGATCAAGCTCTAAATAAATCAGTCTCTCATGGCAGCTTGACGGCATGGGCAGGCTGTGGTGGGGTCACCTACAGAGTTTTGCCTAGAAAAATATTCAGGGTAACGTAGTTCAACAAGAGTGTGCAAAGTTCTTGTTTAAATGCAGGGAACAAAATAAGCTAAAATATGTGTATGTGTAGATATATGTGTAGTTGTGTGTATATAGTGTGTATTCACATACATATACATGTTGTATGTATATACCTACATATACATGATCTATGTGTATATCCTAAAAAGAAAAAGTTATGAATAAATGCACCAGTCTAGAGTGAGAGTGGTACTTGGATGCTGGGACTATAACCCCCTGTTCAGGGTTTAGCTGCTACATCTCACAAGCTCAGTTAATGCCTCGAGTAATGCTAATAAAATTCTGGAACAACTATATGACCCTGAATCTTCTGCTCCTCAAAAGTAATGGAAATTGGTGGGTGCTAACTGGAAATAATGCCTAACTAAAAAGGGAAGTGTCTGGAAGTCTGACTTTTAGTCTAGGGTCAATTTGCCACTGTGAGCTGTATGACTATGGACAAGCTACTTTGATTCTCTGAGCCTCCCTCTGCCTTCCCATTTGTAATGTGAGGGGAATGGACTAGATTTCTAGCTCTGTGGGAAGGCTAGATATATGTTGGAAGGGAAAATGATTTTTCATCTGACTCTCCCATCTCTTAAAGGTCTACCTTAGATTTCCTGTGCTTACAAAGGTGTCCAAGAACTGCCCCTACTTGATCTTTGCATCATATCTTCTACTCACCCTCACAGGGTCTACAATCAACAAACCTGAACCACTTGCTGCTGTGGCAGCTGGTCACACTTCCTCAGGCTTTGCTGACTGTGTCTTGTTCACCTCCCACACCTTCTATTCTTATTTAACGATATGAACATCCTAGTCCTTCTTTTCCCTGAATATCACCTCAGTGAAGCGAGGTGATATTCCTGTCACAAAATGTCTGCAGACTGTCACTAACCACATTCCTTTTCATATCTTAGTTCTGCATGAGGGCAAGTGTGTGCCTCATCTTCTTACCAGGAGGTGTGTTGCTCTGGTGCAGAGACCACCTCATGTTCATTTTCGCATTGCCCACTAAAGCTCACAGTAGACACACACTGAAGACGTAACAATGTAGAAAAAACGAGAAACAGCTTTGAAGTCAGAAAGGCCTACATTCAAATATTAGTGTGCCCTTGGGTGAGTAACTTAACTTTGCTAAGCCTTTGTGCCCTACACTGTAAGACGGGATATTAATTCCTAGTTTCTTACAATCGTTATTAATAGAAAGTAAAAATTTAAAATGTGGCACAGTACTGTTAGCAGTAAATGCTTACTGACTGAGTCGGTGGACTGAGATGTTAAGTCAGGGTGAATGACTTATAAAACTCAATTTACAGATATTTTTGCTCATTGAAAGCCTTTATTTACCTAATTATAATAGTAAAATACTTTTTTCCTTTCAGTTGCTCACAGCCAGAACCTGGGTACAAGTCTGCTGTACTGCTCAGTGTCTGCCTTGGAGGTTGGAGTTTGGCAGACGCTTCCCTTTCTTCTCTCCTGCCTCAGGAAGAAAAACAGGCAGTGAAGTCCACGGCCAAGAAACAGATGCTGAGGCCAGGACTGTCGGAAACAATTATTTACATGGGTGACTTAAACGATTCCCTGTATTAGAAATTTTCAAAATTAATAATGTCTGATGGCTTTAAAAATATAACCTCAATAAGTAAATCCTATCAAGGGGAAAGATCTTCAGTACAAGTCTTAGGACTTCTTATTATATACATCAACTGAGTTAAAATTAACAAAATATATAAACTAAACCCTAAGCCTCAGTTCTATTTGGGGCATAAAAAGAGCCCTTTCTTTTTCTGATAACATCCAGACACACTTTAAACACTGGCTAAACACTGGCTATTTCTTCCCTATTTAAACCCTGATTTTCTTTTAATGCAGACCCTGGCTCCAGTCGTATTGGAGGACTATTGGTGTACTTATCTAATATCCTATCTCTACTGTCAGTTCAAAATACATCCTTCAGCCAGGGGTACTAATCTACAGCATTTATTTCTAATATCTCATATAATTTTTAAAAAACAAACATTGAATATTTTCTCACTCCTTTATACTCTGAGTAGCTATACCATTAATATAGCTATGGTAACAATAAGCTGCAGAGAGCAGAGTATGGGTACCATGTACTGTAAATCTGGATTAAAATCCATTCTTTCCCACAACCTGGATTCTTTATGATTAACCTCATTTCTTCTGTGGCTAAATGTGGAGCATTTCATTCTTGAGCAATTCCAAAGCTGACAGGTTAATCACTCTGTGGGCTTTTAAATAATGCTGAATTTTTCTCAGTGAAAGTCAATTCCTAATAATATATTTGCTGAGCTCAGGAATGAACACCTGATTTATCCAGGCTATGTCTGCAGAACCTTCTCTTTGGTTCAACTAAAAAGACTGCCAAATTGTCCAACATCTGTAGGGATGGACTACAGGGAATACAAGGCAATTTAAATGACCTGATACAACTTGTAATGCAGGATTATTACTCCTTGCCCTCTTAACCTTCCAAATTCCATATAACATAAAATGAATACACAAACATTATAATTTAATATAATTTAATTAATTTTGTTTTTAATTGAAAACAAAAACTAAAGCCAGAAGTAATAATCATCCGAGGGGCACGATTGCATTTCCTTACCAAAACCAATGCTCAATGAAAACCCTCAAGTTTCTTTTCTGATGTGCAATCTATTACTGTCGCCTCAGTTTCACAGAAGCAATGTCAAGTAATATTTATACAATATATGTGCCAAGTTAAAAGAGAAAAATTTGCATCAAAACACACAACTGATAGATGTGTTGTTTCCATTATCCTTGAGGCTAGTCTATGTAAAATTACAGTGGAAGATTTTCCCCATACCAGTCATCAAATACATCAAATACAACTTCATTTTAAAATGCCATCATCTACACCAAACACAGTGCTACACCTATGCAATTTAACAAAAAACTAACAGAAACAAGTGCTCCTATTCCTCCTAAAATGGCTGATTTTGGAGGTTGCTCGAATTTTTCTAAAGCCAGTAAGACACTGAAGAAATCCATTAGCACACATCTTGGCACAAACCTGACCACCACCATCTCCCCCTCAGGAAAGGAGCTCCTGATGTCTAAGCTCCATCTAACACTAAAGTTTTCAGTTAACATTATTCTGTGACTAAAATGTACCACGTTTATATGCGGGTGGGATTCATCCATACCCATTTTTCATGAATGTGTAAACAGATGGGTTTGTTACCAGGGCAACCAAACCCTATCAGATCAAATTCTTTGCTGGAAAATCTAGTGATTTTTTCAAATGCTCTCCTTTACTCAGGGGAGATAAACAGGCTAAAGAGTATGCTTATAAATGCTAATATCTACAGATAGTTGTTTAATAGCAACCTCCAGGGAGGTTTTCACAACTGCGAGATCCAGTAAACACCAGTAGTTGCACCAAAACACAGTGAATCCCACACAAATTGATCTAGTTGCTCCAGAAACAATGGTACAAACAAAACTGGTGGGGAAAAGAAAATCTTAAATTTCAGCCACTGAAGGAATTAAAACATCACCTAAAAGAAGTAGGTTCGTGAATTACTTGCTGAGAAAAGAAGCCAGTGCAAGGGACAAGAATGCATAAGGGGGACAGGCCTCTGTCTTGGGGGAAAGAAACTCAATGTTCTGCAAAGTGTGTTTTTTTCCTATAATTTTATGGGCAAGACTAACTTTATTTTTGTCATATTTCAGTATAATTTAAATTTCTTTGACAATTTCATTAATATATTGTGAATAGTGGTCAGTACTCTTAAAATAATTAAAATTATAGGTCCAGCCAAATGGCTTTCAAAACAAAACAAGATCACCCCAACATGTACCGACATACACAGTACTACTCAACACAGCAGTGTTCAGGGAGTCAACAGTTAACGCAAGTTTCAGGGACATCACTGAGGCAGGAAGAGCAGAAGCTTGGAATGTCTACTGTTCCCAAAAAGGAACATTTGAACATACCTGCATGAATTGGCCAGTCGACGAAAATCTAAAGGAATATTTAAAATGACTTATTTCAGGAAAATGATTCTACACAAGTGATATTGATTCTCAGACTACTAATCCTCAGACCTCAACTTTGAGGCCAGCGGCATGCCACTCTTCAGAGACACACAACATCAAGGTCACCGGAAGCACTCCCTGCCCTGTGCTTTTGTGCCCATATGCTTTTGTAATCGCTTGTGATCTGTCACTTGCAAGTGTTCTCTTTCGGTATCCATGTGCACATGGAATTAGCAGTGGAACCTCCTGACCAAATTATTCTTAGCCAAAATACAACATGAGACTTTGGTTAGTGGACCACAAATAGTGAACAGAAATATTACCATGATTGGCAAAGAAGTAATTTCTCCATTTTAGAGGGTTCACCCAGGGGACTAGAAAACACTTACCTCAGGAAGTGCTTCATTGTGCCTGTTTCGATTATCCAGATGTTATCCAAATGGTCCTCAAGTAATTACTTTTAAGTTTGCTCTTGTCAAAATAAGTGCAAGCTGTGGGAAGAAATTAGATATATTTACTATTAGGGGGCTTAGAAATCCCAACTCCCAAATTTCTGTTTACCTTAGTAAGTGGACAACGTTACTTATACGGCATTAACAACCAAACTGCCCATGAAGCAAACTCTATTCTATGAATGGAGATTAGAACTAAAGCTTTTTACTTCATAATTAACAATTAGCCTGTCATTCTTTTAAATAAGAAATTGCTATTTTTAAAGATTTTATTCATTTATCTTCAGAGGGGAATGGAAGGAGAGAAGGAGAGAAATATCAATATATAGCTGCCTCTCGTGTGTCCCCTACTGGGAACTGGCCTGCAACCCCGGTGTGTGCCCTGACTGGGAATCGAACCTTGATCTTTTAGTTCACAGGCCTGCGCTCAATCCACTGGGCTACAGCAGCCAGAGATTAGCCTTTCATTTTAAGTAACTTGCTGGAGAAATTATGTTTCATGAGCAAGCTTTTTGATAGTAAGTTTTTTTCTCTATTTGGGGCATTACTAGATTTGGAAGAAGAGTATTTATTAAAAAATAAAATTAAAATAAAGAACCATAAAATTAATGATCCCAATTTCGAGATACGCAATGGTCTTAAATCTGTCAGCCCCAAACTTTCAGAAATAGAACCCAAAATACCTAGAAGCAGCTGCTAATGTCTTTGAGCTAAAATATGCTATTAAAGAGCCAACTACTCCAAGCAAACGAATGATGTTTCATCCCTCCCACCATTTTTTCTGCATTGTGAATAGAACAGTGAAGTTTTGTATTTGTTTAGCACTCTTCAGTGTAAGTTTTCTTTGTAAAAAGTTATTACAAAGCCTGTAATGCCAGGTTATTTGTCTTCTCTCTTTTGATGAAGAGGACACCAGAAACTGCCCTCAAAGCGGGATGAAACAGACTCGAGAAGAGAGAGGCTGGAAACAATAGCAGAGACAATTTACCACAGGAGAGAAGTGATAACCACAGGAGAGAAGTGATAAATGGAACACCAGCTGCAATGGCAACACAGGGGACTGGTGTATGGGCAAATGACAGAGACAAAATTATCAACTAGAACAGCCTAGAAAACGCTGGCCACTCAACCCCAAAGCCAGGAAACCCCAAAACATACTTGTTTTTTGTAAATATTCAATGCATGCTTTAAGAAAAAGTGTACACATCAATTTAAGACTTGGGAAAAGGAAAACTGGCTTTTGACCTGATAAATTTAGGCCTGGTGCCCAGTGCTGGCACTGGGTCCATCACGGACTCTTTGGGAGCAGTGGGCCTGCCACAGAGTCCTTGGGAGAGAGCCAGGTCAACTGCTCCCTCCCTCCCCGGACACGCAGGGTTTGAGCAGCACCAGGAGAGACCTGGTTGTAGAAGTTGCTGAGAGGGGAGTAAGGACAAAGAGGCAAACATACAAGGGCTGTGATCACTCGTGGAGTCTGCGGCCGCTGGCTTAGGAGAGTTGAGAGTCACAGTGTCGGGCTCTGACCCCGATAGTCACGGGTCTGGCTGGAGAATTGGGCTGTACTGAGTGGCAGGCTTGAGTAGGAGAAATTTCTCAAAAAGAAAAACTGTTTGGGTAATTCTCCTGCAATAGCCGCTCAGCTTACTCCCCTCTCAGCCAGGCAGTGATCCCCAGGTTGGGGGGAAGGTCCTGCATTCCCCCATAGCACTGGGAAGGTTTTGGGCCCAAACCCGAGGGACTGAGGCAGCCTGGCCGAGCGCACATTCAGACACCAGCTAATGGTGATGACCCCAGAGAAAGAACTCTCTGAAGAAGACCTGGATCCCCCACCTAAGGCGCTGGGGAGAGGTGCCAGACTAGCTCTTGGGAGAGTGCTCCCAAGAGTGGCTGAGTACACACTGGGAAGGGAGAAACCAATTGCCCCTCAGCTTGCTGCAGACAGCAAGACCAGAAAAACCGGTTTGGCCAGTTTGAAACCAATAAGAGATGTTTTTTGCTTGTTTGTTTGTTTTAAAGTAATCTTTATTTTTTAAATTTTTATTATTGTTTTTATCTTTCAATACCTTTTTCCTTTCTTTCCTACTTTCTTGTTTTATTTCTTCTTTCCAATTTTATCTCTTCGTCCACCCTTCTCCTGCCTTTTTTTCCTTCCTTTTTTTGATACCCACAAGTGAGACAAAACACTTGGAACTGTGAAAGGACCAGAGTTGAACCCAAAGAGGAGGCATCCCAACAGTTGAGACAGTGAGACAAATTTCACTTTGCTATTGCAGACAAACTACAAGTTACTGAATACTTGTATTATTATTTTTTCATTATTCTTCCATCTCTTATTTTAATAGTATTTTTATATTGTATTTGTGTAATAGTATTTTTGTATCTTCTTTCTGTATAGCCTTCTTTGCTTGGCTGGTTATATTGTAACATTTCACAGGTTTCCCCTGTTCTGTCTTCCACAGTGTATTGCTAATTTCCTGTCCTTCACATCACTTGTGTTCCTTTAGCACACTGCTCAAAGTTCTATACACCCCCGATTCATGTTATCCAGATCACATAGATTCTGTCATATGATTGTTGCTCTTATATTATTGTAAATAATAGCTGTTCTATATTATTGTAAATACTACACAACACGCCTTCCAGATCTTAGCCCACTTCACAGTTTCCTGAACTCTGTTACTGTAGTGGTTAACTCTACTCTCTCACATACTACACCTATTTACTATCCTTTACTCTCACCTTACCTCAGAATCTGACCTCTGACAACCTTACTGCTTCCTAGATCCAACTAATAATCCTTCCCTCCCCAACAAGAGTCTTATCTTCTGTCCATCCTTTCTTAAAAGTGGCTAGTTGGGTTAAAGATTACAGTTAACACTATACATAGCCTAAAGATCTCTTATCTCCTCTCTACTGGCTATTACTGCACATATCATAGAATACTCTCCTGCTGTCTTAAACCATTTTCCCTTCCCCTCCAACTGATCACAAAAAAGAGTAGGTGGAAGCAGTGAACACCAGGATACCCACTGGAAGTGGAAACCCCAAAACAAAGAAACTACCAACAGATAACAACAGAAGAAGGTGAAGGAGGGAGTGGAAACCACACAAACCTCAATGCAGTACCTATCTGGAAATACAACCAAATGGCAGAGAAACTACCCAGTACAAACAACTGAACAAGAGCAAAAGAGAATCCTCAAAACCTTGTACACATGGAAGAACTAACTTCAACACAACCTGCCCTCACCAGCACAACAAATAACAAGAGGTGGTGGCCAGAGTGACCTTCAGTTAACCAGCTGGAGGGAAGGACCCACCAAAGAAAGACCCCGAAACAATCAAAACCCAAAGACAAACAGAGTCAACTTAAAGGACAGCCCAAGACCAGTGAGCTCAGGAGATCAAGGAGACTGCACCACTGAACCTCACAGGCATCCTACCACAGAAGTTCACACCATAAACCCAGGGAGCCAGAACAGATCAATTTAAGAAGCTGAAGCTAACAAGAAGAGTCTCATAAACAATGGGAAGACATAAAAACAATCCCCAAATAAAAGGGGGAAGCCTCAGAAAGAATGCTAGATGAAATTGAGGCAAGTCAGCTATCAGATACTGAATTCAAAGCACTGGTTATCAGGAAGTTCAAAGAGATCACAATGAGCTAACAGAAACTACAGGGGAGCTACAATGAACTCACTGCAAACTATATCAACATGAAAAAGGAAATAGAAACTATCAGCAAGGGCCAAGAAGAAATGAAGAATACAATTTCTGAACTGAAGAACATAGTAGAAGGAATCAAAAGCAGGATTGATGAAGCAGATGATCAGATCAGCGAGTTGGAGGACAAAGTGGAAAAAAACAACCAGAAAGAGCAAGAAAAGAAAAGAAGGTCAGAAAAAATGAAGAGGGAGTAAGAGAAATGCAAGACAATATGAAATGTAATGGTATCTGTATGATAGGAATACTAGAAGAAGAAGAAGAGCAAGAAATAGATAACCTATTTGAAAGAGTAATGATGGAAAACTTTCCTAATTCGATGAGAGAAAAAGTCACACAAATCCAGGAAACACAGAGAATCCCAATCAAGAGGAACCCAAAGAGGCCCACTTCAAGACACATCATCATTAAAGTAGCAAAATTCCAAGACAAAGAGAGAATCTTAAAGGCAGCAAGGGAGAAAAAGGAAGTAACATACCAGGGAGCCCCAATAAGGTTAGCTACTGACTTCTCAATGGAAACGCTCTAAGCAAGAAGAGAATGGCAAGAAATATTCCAAGTAATGAGAACCAGAGGACTGCAACCAAGGCTACTTTACCCAGCAAGACCCTCAATCAAGACAGAAGGCCAAATAAAGAACTTCCAAGATAAAATAAGTCTAAAAGAATATGCCTCCACCAAACTAGCTCTACAAGAAATACTAAAAGTAGTGCTTTAAGGAAAGGAAGGAAAAGAGAGAGACAGAGAGAAACACAGGTACATAAATGGCAATGAATAAGTACCTATCAATAACAACCTTAAACGTAAATGCTCTAATCAAAAGACACAGAATAGCTGAATGATCTAATCAAAAGACACAGAATAGCTGAATGGATAAGAAGGCATGACCCACATATATGCTGCCTACAGGAGACCCACCTCAGGACAAAAGACCAACACAGACTGAAAGTGAAGGGCTGCAAACAAATTTTCCAAGCAAACAGACACGGGAAAAAAGCCAGGGTAGCAATACTCATATCAGACAAAATAGACTTCAAAAAAAGGGCCATACAGAGAGATCCAGAAGGTCACTTCATAATACTCAAGGGAAGAATCCATCAAGAAGACATTAATATTGTAAATATACATGCACCCAACATAGGAGCACCCAAATGCATAAAGAAAATCTTTGAGGACTTCAAGAAAGATATTGACAGCAACACAATTATACTAAGGGATTTTAACACCCCACTGTCAGGAATGGACATATCTTCCAAATAAAATATCAACAAAGATAGTGTGGCACTGAACAATGCCCGAGATCAAATTGATTTAACTGATATATACAGAGCCCTTCATCCCAAAGAAGCAAAATATACATTCTTTTCAAATGCACATGGAACATTTTCAAAGACATACCACATAATAGGACACAAAACAAGCCTCAACACATTCAAGAAAATCGAAATCATACCAAGCATTTTCTCCGACCACAAGGGACTGAAACTAGAAACCAACCCCAAAAGAAAAAAGCCAAAACATTCAAAATCATGGAGATTGAATAGCATACTATTAAACAATGAATGAGTCAAGAATGAAATTAGGGAAAAGATAAACAATTTTCTGGAAACAAATGAAAATGAACTCACAACAACCCAAAGCTTATGGGACACAGGGAAGGCAGTCCTGAGAGGGAAGTTCATAGCAATACAGGCCTATTTAAAAAAGATAGAAACATTTCGAACAAACAACCTAACCTTATGCCTACAAGAACTTGAGGAACAATAGCAAAGACAGCCGAGAGCAAGTAGACAGAAAGAAATAACCAAGATCAGAGCAGAATTAAATGACATAGAGACTAAAAGCACAATTCTAAGGATCAATGAATTTAGGAGCTGGTTTTTTGAAAAGATAAACAAAATTGACAAGCCTTCAAGCTGGCTCATCAAGAAAAAGAGAGAGAGGATCCAAATAAACCCAATCAGAAATGAAAGAGGAGAGATTACAAGTGACACCACAGAAACACAAAGGATTGTAAGAAATTACTATGAAGAACCGTATGCCAAGAAATTTGAAAACCTAGGTGAAATGGACAAATTTCTAGAAAAATATAATCTACCAAAACTCAATAAAGAAGCAGAAAGCCTGAACTGACCAATAACAGCAGATGAAATTGAAGAAGTAATGAAAAAATTCCCATCACATAAAAGCCCTGGACCAGATAGTTTTACAGAAGAATTCCACAAAGCATTTAAGGAAGAGCTAACCCCTATCTTACACAGACTATTGCAAAAAAATCCAAAATGGTGGAAGATTCTCAAATTAATTTTATGAAGCCAGCGTCATCCTAATCCCAAAACCAGACAGAGACACAACAAAGAAAGAAAACTTCAGGCCAATATCGCTGATGAACATAGATGCTAAAATCCTCAGCAAAATATTGGCAAACTGCATCCAACAATACATTAAAAAGATCATACACCATAACCAAGTGGGACTCATCCCAGGGATTCAAAGATGGTTTAATATTCACAAATCACTAAATGTAATGTATCACATAAACAAAAGCAAACACAAAAAATTCATATGATCATATCAATAGATGTGGAAAAAGCATTTGATAAGGTATAGCACCCATTTATGATAAAAACACAGCACAGTGGGAAGAGAGGGAGCATTCCTCAATATAATAAAGGCCATATATGAGAGACCTGCAGCCAACATCATACTCAATGGGCAAAAACTAAAAGGTTTTCCACTAAGATCAGGAACAAGACAAGGTTGTCCACTTTTACCACTTCTATTCAATATAGTATTAGAAGTTTTAGCCACAGCAATCAGACAAGAACAGGAAGTAAAAGGCATCCAAATAGGAAAGGAGGAAACAAAACTGTTACTGTTTGCAGATGATATGATAGTGTACATAGGAATCATATAGATCTACCCCAAAACTGTTCAACGTAATAAATGAATTTGGCAAAATAGCAGGATACAAAGTCAATATCCAGAAATCAGAGGCATTTTTGTATACCAACAATGAAATAGCAGAAGCAGAAATCAAAAAAAAAAAAACCCATTCGATATAGCAAAAAGAAAAATAAAATACTTAGGAATAAACCGAACCAAGGAGGTAAAAGACCTATATGCAGAAGACTACACAATACTGAAGAAAGAAATTAAGGAAGACACAAACAAATGGAAACATATACTGTGTTCATGGATTAGAAGAATTAACATCATCAACATGTCTGTACTACCCAAAGCAATTTACAGATTTAATGCAATACCTATTAAAGTACCAATGACATATTTCACAGATAGAACAAACACTTCAAAAATTTATATGGAACCATAAATGACCCTGAATAGCAGCTGCAATGATGAGAAAGAAGAACAAAGTAGGAGGGATCACAATACTTGATATCAAACTGTATTACAAGGCCACTGTTATCAAAACAGACTGGTACTGGCATAAAAACAAGGACATAGACCAATGGAATAGAACAGAGAGCCCAGAAATAAACCCAAATCTCTACAGTCAATTAATATTTGACAAAGGGGGCAATAACATAAAATGGAGTAAAGATAGCCTTTTCAACAAATGGTGTTGGGCGAACTAGACAGCTACATGCAAAAAAATGAGACTCGAGCACCAATTTTCACCATACACCAAAATTTATTCAAGGTGGATAAAAGACTTTAAATATAAGCTGTGAAACCATTAAAGCCCTAGAAGAGAACATTGGCAGGAAAATCTCAGATATTCCACGCAGCAATATTTTTACTGATACATCCCCTAGAGCAAGGGATATAAAGGAAAGAATAAACAAATGGGACCTCATCAAAATTAAAAGCTTTTGCATGGCTAAGGAAAACAGTATCAAGATAAAAAGAGAAGCAACAGCTTGGGAAAACATATTTGCCAATGACACCTCAGAGAAAGGTTTAATCTCCAAAATATACAAAGAACTCACTCGACTCCACTCAAAGAAGACGAGCAAAACAATTAAAAAATGGGCAAAGGACTTGAACAGACATTTCTCCAAGGAGGACATACAGAGGATCCAGAGACACATGAAAAGATGCTCGATATCGCTAGCTATCAGAGAGATGCAAATTAAAACCACAATGAGATACCACTTTACACCAGTCAGAATGGCCATCATAAACAAAGCAACAAACAATAAGTGTTGGAGAGGTTGCGGATAAAAGGGGTCCCTAGTTCACTGTTGGTGGGATTGCAGACTGGTACAACCACTATGGAAAACAGTCTGGAATTTTTCTAAGAAAACTAAAAACAGACCTGCCTTTTGACCCAGCAATTCCACTGCTAGTATTATATCCTAAGAACCCTGAAGCACCAATCCAAAAGAACCTATGCACCCCAATGTTCATAGCAACACAATTTACAATAGCCAAGTGCTGGAAGCAACCTAGGTGCCCATCAGTAAATGAATGGATCCAAAAACTATGGTATATTTACACAATGGAATTCTATGCAGCAGAGAGAAAGGAGCTCCTATCCTTTGCAATAGCATGGATGGAACCAGAAAGCATTATGGCTGAGTGAAATAAGCCAGGCGGTGGAAGATAAATACCATATGATCTCACCTTTAACAGGAATCTAAACAACAAAACAAACAAGCAAGCAGAATATAACCAAAGACACTGAGGCCAAATGAAAGAAATCCTAACAGCCAAAGCTGGAATGATTTGAGTTCCAAACAGAGTAGTATCGGGCTATAACTCAAAGTATAAAATAAGTATCTATGATTCCATACTGATATAAATAAATGTCTGAATAAATAAATAAGTGGAGAATAATACATTGGGTGTAAATGACCTGTACAAAAGACTTTCAAATAATTTATGTAGATACTCTGCCCTCAAAGAAGTGGAACATAATTTGTAATCCCTTAAATGGAGTATGGACAAAGTGACTTTCTGAGTACAGTATAGAAGAAGGGAGGGAAATGAGTAACTTTGTGGTACAGAAACTTGACAAATACTGTATCAAGTAGGTGATCAAGTATAATATCACAGTGATGTCATGGTGACAGAATGTATTCTTCACGTGCTGTGATGAAAATGGCACTTTACCTCCATGGTCTTCCTCTTCCCAACCCATTACACCAGTCTAATTATGATCAAAACATCAGACTAAATTCTAGTGCAGGCTATTCCATGAAATTCCTAACTAGTACACTTCAAAATTCTCCAAGACCATAAAAAACAAGAACAGTCTCAGAAACTACCACAGCCAAGAGGTGCCTAAGGAGGTATGACTACTAAATGTAATGTGGTAGTCTGGATGGGATCCTGGAACAGAAAAAGAACATTAGGTGAAAACCAGGAAGTCTGAGTTTCCAAAATATGGATTTTAATTAATTAGGTATTAACATTGGCCCATTAGTTGTGATAAATGTATCATATTAACATAAAGAACTGCAAGCCAATAAAAAACTCTCTGCACTATCTTTGTAACTTTCCTATAAATCTAAAACTACTTAAAAATTAAAATTTTACTCTAACATGTTAGTGCCTACTATACTCTAGACACAAAGTTAGGCATTAGGGACATAGGGTGAATAAGAGAGGTGTTGGTTCCACTCTCTAGACCCAAACGTTTTGAAGAAGGATTGTAGAGAAGATGATACAGAGAAACAAATAGGTACTTAAACAGTTTTACAAGTGGAAATGGGTGCTCTCATAGTGAGGACAAGAGGTGCTTATCTTAGATGTAGGGATCAGGGGGTTCCCTAGCACATGCAAAGTACTAGAAGCAAGAGAATACAGAATGTGTAGAGTGAAAAATGTTCAACATGACCTAGTGACCTCGTGTTTGATAAAAGGGACAGGTATAAACAGGGATGGCACAGTATGGGAAAGCAAGAAATGGTTTGATTATAAAAAACTCTGTAGACAATATTAAAGAAGTTTGGATAATGAGAAACTACTGAAAATTTTCAAACTGAGATGTGAAATGATCCAATTTCTAGTTTTAAAAATACACTCTGCCTTGGCCAAGTAGATCAGTTGGTTGGAGTGTCATCCCAGTCACCAAAATGTTTTGGATTTGATTCCCAGTCAGGGCACATGCCTAGCCTGAATGCGATCCACCCCCGGTCGGGGCGCACATGGGAGGCAAAGGACCAACGTTTCTCTCTTCCCTCCCTCCTTTCCTCCCTCTCTCTTCCTTCATCTCTCTCTAAAATCAATAAACATATCCTTGGGTGAGGACTTTAAAAATGTACTCTGATTGTAGTATGGAGAATAAATTGGGTTGTGGCAAAATTATTGGAAGAGACATCATTTAGAAGGTGGTTACAATAGTTTTGGCAAACATAATATGCAGGAAAAGGCAATTTACAGAGACAGAAGTGTGATGGATTTGAGAGATATTTAAAAAGTAAAGTCAGTAAGACTTTTGTTGATTGATTGGGGAATAGGTCGGTGAAGGTAAAGGAGGAGCCAAACGTTATGCCCATGTTCATGGCTTCAAGAGATGAGTGAGCCAATAGACTCTCTCAGTAAACTGCATAATTCTGAAGGAGCAGATTTGGGGTATGAGTGTATCTGGGCGTCTTTGGGAGTATTTCTAATTTACAGGGTCAAGTGGTAGTATATGGATCTAAAGGTCAGGATAGAAATTCCCATTGGAGACAAAGATTTGGACTTCATTTTCATAAAGATAGATGGTAATTAAAACCACAGCCCTGGGAAATAAAGAAAAAACAAACAAATGGGATTACATCAAATTAAAAAGTTTCTGCACAGCTAAAGAAACCATCATCAAAATGAAAAGGGAACTGACTGTATGAGAGAACATATTTCCCCATGATACATAGGACAAGGGTTTAATCTCCGAAATACATAAAGAACATATATGACTCAGCACCAGGAGAAAAACCACCGAATTAAAAAATGGACAACGGAGCCCTGACAGGTGTGGCTCAGTAGATTGGGTGTCATTCTGCAAAGCAAAAAAATGGACAAAGGACCTGAATAGACACTTCCCCAGGGAGGACACACAGATGGCCCATAGACATATGAAAAGATGCTCAATGTCAATAGCCATCAGAGAGAAGCAAATTAAAATCACAATGTAGCTTCTGGCCAAGATGGAGGCATAGGTAGACACACTGTGCCTCCTCACAAAACCAAAAGAAGATAACAAACAAATTTTAAAAAACCCCAGAAGTGACAGAAAAATCAAACCATATGAAAATCCGACAACCAAGGAGTTAAAGAAGAAATATTCATCCAGACCTCTAAAGGGGCAGAGATGGGCAGACAGGTGGAGAGGACTCCTGGAAAGGCCACAACTGGTGGACCTGGCAAGGCAGTAGAAGGAGCTCCTACCCTTTGCAAGGCAGTGGCTGGTGGTGTGGGTGGTCCCACATTTGCATGCAGGTAAACTGGGAGAAACAACTGGGGAGCAAGAGAGATGGCACAACCCAGGGTTGCAGTGCGGGGAAATAAGGCCTCAAAACCTATGACTGAAAAAACCTGTGAGAGGGTTGAGGCAACAGCGGGAGAAACTCCCAGCCTCATGGGAGAGTTCATTGGAGAGACCCACAGGGTCCTAGAATGTACACAAGCCCATCCACCAGGAATCAGCACCAGAAGGGCCCAATTTGGATGTGGGAAGTGGCAGAAGTGACTGAAAGCCAACAGAGAGCAGAGCAAGTGGCATTGCTCCCTCTCGGACCGCTTCCCCACATACAGCACCACAATGCAGTGTGAGGGTTGCCCTGCCCTGGCAAATACCTAAGGCTCTGCCTCTTACTAGTGACAGGCTGTGAAGACAGAAAAAAAAAGGCTCAGATGAAAGAACAGATCAAAGCTCCAGAAAAAATACAACTGAGGGATGAAGAGATAGACAACCTATCATATGCACAGTTCAAAACACTGAACTGTGCATACAACAATCAGGAGGCTCGTGGACTTGATTGAGTATGGTCACAAAATAGAGGAAAAAGTGAAGGCTACGCTAAGTGAAATAAAGGAAAACGTACAGGGAACCAAAAATGATGGGAAGGAAACTGGGACTCAAATCAACAGTTCGGACCAGAAAGAAGAAATAAACAGTCCACTAGGACAGAATTAAGAAATAAGAATTCAAAAAAAAAATGAGGAGAGGCTTAGGAAACTCTGGGACAACTTTAAACTTTCCATCATTCGAATCATAGGGGTGCCAGAAGGAGAAGAGGAAGAGCAAGAAATGGAACACTTATTTGAAAAAACAATGAGGAGAACTTCCCTAATCTAGCAAAGAAAATAGACTTTCAGGAAGCCCAGGAAGCTCAGAGAGTCCCATAAAAGTTGGACACAAGGAAGCACACACTAAGGCACATCATTATTACATTACTCAAGATTAAAGATAAGGAGAGAACCTTAAAACGAGCAAGAGAAAAGGAGGCAGTTACCTACAGAGGAGTTCTCAGGAGACTATCAGCTGATTTCTCCAAAGAAACCTTGCAGGCAAGAAGGAGCTGGAAAGAAGTATTCAAAATAATGAAAAGCAAGATTACATCCAAGATTACTCTATCCAGCAAAGCTATCATTTAGAATGGAAGGGCAGATAAAGTGCTTCCCAGATAAGGTCAAGTTAAAGGAGTTCATCATCACCAAGCCCTTATTATATCAAATGTTAAAGGGACTTATCTAAGAAAAAGAAAGAGATCAAAACCATGAACAGTAAAATGACAACAAACTCACAACTATCAACCACTGAACCTAAAAAAAACCCAATAACAAACACAAACTAAGCAAACAACTAGACAGGAACAGAATCACAGATGTGAAGATCAAATAGAGGTTTATCACCGGAGAAGTGGCATGAGGAGAAAGGGGGAAAAGGTACAGGGAATAAGTAGCATAACCAGTAGGTACAAAATAGACAGGGAGAGGTTAAGAATGGTACAGGAAATGTACAAGCCGAAGAACTTATATGTACGACCCATGGACATGAACTAAACAGGGGCAAGGGAGGAAGCAGATAGGAAGGATGTGGAGGGTGGAGGGGAATAAGGAGGGGAATAAGGGGGGAAAATGGGACAAATATAATAGCATAATCAATAAATATGTTTAAAATGATAATTAATTAATTAATTAATTCGGGGGGGAAAATGCAATCAATACCTGTCAGATACCTTATTCCTGTTAGAATGGCTATCAACAACAGGTCAACAAACAGCAAGTACTGGCGAGGTTTCGGAGAACAGGGAACCTTAGTGTGCTGTTGGTACGAATGCACGGTGGAGCAGCCACTATAGAAAACAGTATGGAATTTCCTCAAAAAATTAAAAATGGATCTGTCTTATGACCTAGCAATTCCATTGCTGGGAATCTAAGAATTCCAAAACATCAATTCAAAAGGACTTATGCACCACTATGTTCGTGGTAGCACTATTTGCAATAGCCAAATTTTGGAAACAGCCCAAGTGTCTGTCAGTAGATGAATGGATTAAAGAACTGTGGTACATTTACACAATGGAATACTATGCAGGAGAAAGAAAAAGGATGTCCTACTTTCCAAGACAGCATGGATGGAACTGGAGTATATTATGCTAAGTGAAATAAGCCAGTCAGTGAAAGGCAAATACCATATGACTTCATTTATAACTGGAATCTAATGAACAAAATAATGAGAAAAATAGAACCAAAGACATGGAAACATGGAACGGACTCATAGCTTAGGAGGGGAGGGGGGAAAGGTAGTAGAAAGGTCAAGGGATTAATCAAGGAACATGTGTGAATGACTCATGGACACAGACAACGGAGAGGGGACTGACTGTAGGAGAGACGGGTGGGCTGGGTTGAGGGAGGCAAGAGGGAAAAATGATTAGGACAACTGTAACAGAATAAACAATACAAAAAAAAGTAGGAAAACAACATAGCCCAGAAGGAAATACTAATGACATAGCATATACACACTCGTTCACAACACTAGTTCCTTGTCATTAAGATAATATTAAATTAGAATTGTCATACTACTAAGGCAAAAGAATGGAATACATTTCAGGACGACTTTACCAATGTTTTAAGAAAACTCTTTAAATGATTTAAGTTTATTTAAAAAGAAAACTTCGTTTACCTAAAAATAAAACTTCATAATGAGGACTTCTGCCAAGATGGAGGGATAGGTGGAAACACTGTGCCTTCTCCCACTCCAAGTTTGAATACAACAAAGGTTTGGAGAACAAAGACACAGCCAAAGAACAGAAAATTGAATTATACAGAAGTCCGACAACAACGAACCCTTCAACCGGGACCGGTAAGAGGGGCGGAGCCAGCAGTGGAGCAGGGTCGGGCAGGAAAGATCCCCCGACCCAGTCGGGGTGCGGGGGCAGACTGACCGAGGTCGCACAGCCGCGCACAGTGAGACGGACCGCACAGGCCCCAGCGGGCGAACCCAGTGGTGGAGGGCTGACGGTGGTGGCACATTCGAGGGCAGTGGGACAAAACACGCGGGCCCCGGTGACGGTGGCAGCTGCGGCGGCAGTAGCGGGAGGTGGCAGACGGGACCACCATTGCTCCTCTTTGACACCCCCCCCCCCACATACAGTGTCACAACCCAGCAACTGAGCTGCCCCGCCCTGGTGAACACCTAGGGCTCTGCCCCTCATACATAACAGGTGTGAACAGACCAAAATATGGCTCAAGAAGACTCAAAGCCCCAGAGCCGATAACTCTAAGCGACCAAGAAATAGCTAGCCTCTCAGATGCACAGTTTAAAACACTGGTCATCAGGATGCTCACAGAACTGGTTGATTATAGTCACAAATTAGAGTAACATATGAAGGCTAAACTAATTGAAATGAAGGGAAATGCACAGGAAACCAACAGTGATGGAAAGGAAACTGGGACTCGAATCAATGGAATGGACCAGAAAGAAGAACGAAACATCCAACCAAAAAAGAATGAAGAAATGAGAATTCAAAAAAATGAGGAGAGGCTTAGGAACCTCCGGGACATCTTTAGATGTTCCAACATCCGAATTATCGGGGTACCAGAAGGGGGAAAGAAGCAGCCACAGGTGGAAAACTTATTTGAACAAATAATAAAGGAGAACTTCCCCATTCTGGCAAAGGAAATAGACTTCCAGGAAATCCAGGAAGCTCAGAGAGTGCCAAAGAAGTTGGACCCAAGAAGGAACACACCAAGGCACATCATTATTACATTAGCCAAGATGAAAATGAAGGAGAGAATCCTAGAAGCAGCAAGAGATAAGGGGACAGTCACCTACAAAGGAGTTCCCATAACACTCTCAGCTGATTTCTCAAAACAGACCTTGCAGGCAAGAAGGGGCTGGAAAGAAACATTCCAAGTCATGAAATCCAAAGACCTACAGCCAAGATTGCTTTATCCAGCAAAGCTATCATTAAGAATGGAAGGGAAGATCAAGTGCTTCTCAGATAAGGTCAAGTTCAAGGAGTTCATCATCACCAAGCCCTTATTATATGAAATGCTAAAGGGACTTATATAAGAAAAAGAAGATGAAAAATATGAACAGTGAAAGGACAGCAAACTCACAGTTATTAACAACCACAACTAAAACAAAAGCAAACCAAGAGGACAGCTAGATCAGGAGTGGAAGCATAGAAATGAAGAACACATGGAGGGTTAGCAACAGGGGGGTGGGAGGGGGAGAAGGGGGGAGAAGGCACAGAAAATAGCATAGACAGTAGGTAGAAAATAGATAGGGGGGAGGGCAAGAATAGTGAGGGAAATATAGAATCTAAAGAACTTGAGACACGTGGTTATAAACTAAGGGGGGGAGAATGGAGGGGGAGGGGGTGTGGGGGTGGAGGGGAATGAAGGGGGGGAATAGAACAACTGTAATGGTATAATCAATAAAATATATATATATTTAAAAAATAAATAAATCAACAGCAACAAAAAACTTCATAATGATGGGGAATAAAGGAAGTAACATAATATTTCAGCTTCTTGCCTTCTACATAGAGATTCCTGGGTCTATACATTAAAAAAATACTTTCTTGACTGCTTATGTGCATGGCATTATGCTGGGTAATGCAACATATTTTATACCACAGGGGAGCCTTACAATTTAAGAAAATTGGTGAAATATGGCAGACAGTGTGCATGGTGGTTAAGAGCACAAGCTTTGGAGACAGAGAGTTCACAGCTGGGACGCAGTACAAGCCAAGTGGCTTTAGACAACCTGCTTAACCTCTCTCGGGTCTCATTTTCTTCCTGTTAAATGGGAAATAATTACAACCACCTTGGAGCGTTGCTCAAAGAATTACAGTATGTAATATACATTCAGTGACTCATACTGCTCATTAATTTACTATTTTGCCATTCTTATTGTATGCTTCTCTAAAGTGAAAGGTCATTTTCTTAAGTGAATCACTTAGAAAACTTAAATTTTAGCAACTTATGACTTAAAGAGGGACAATGATAGTGGTGATGGAGAGAAGTGAACAGAGGTAGAAAATACTTGGAAAGTAGAATCACTTGAACTTGCTGATTGGATGGGAGAAGTGATGGGAAAGAAAATAACAATTAGTTCCAATTTACTGTCCCCCAAACAGGAAACAAAGACAACAATTAGTTCTAATTGTCCCCCAAATAGAACACACCAAAAATGGGTTTGGGTGTTAGACAAAAGCCTGTGCAAATACTATTTAAGTCATTGCTCACTGCGCATTAAATAACTTTCTCTAAATATTTTTAATATAAAAACAAAAAGAATTACTGCTTACTTTATTTTAAAATATAGCTTTGTTTTAAAAGAAGCACTGTTGTGCCCTGGCTGGTGTGGCTCAGTTGTTTGGAGTGTTGTCCAGCAACCCAAGGGCTGTGGGTTCCTTGCCTCGTCCAAACGAGAAGGCAGCCGAAGTTTCTTTCTCATGTTGTTTGTTTCTCTCTCTCCACTTCCCTCTCTCTTTCCCTTCCTTCTCTTTAAAAGCAATGAAAAAATGTTCTCAGGTGAGGATAAACAAAATCTGGCACACTTGTTCATGTCCTATTTATTGCTAACTAGATAGTAAAAGACAGGAACATGTAACCAATCATAGTTTGTGTGCAACGAATGATACTCTGAGCCACTCACTACTGATAAGAAATGTCTTCTGAGCTGTTTTTCCAGGAGTGGTGCTGAGTTCATTTACTCTTTGTGAGAGCTCCTTCGTAGCCAAAGCAGCATTCCTCAAGTGGCTGTGCAGGGCCTAAGTTCAGAGAAAATTTGAGTTTGCTTCTTGCCTGCCCAATGCTCTAACAAGACAGTAGCCCTGATAGAATGCTCAAGTATTTTACACAGAGCCTGTTGATATTAACTGGATTAAATGTAAGTTACTTGCCTGGTTTATATCTGTCTCATTAATTGAAAAATGAGGGAAAGAAGGGGAAGAGTTGTCAAGGAACAGGTATAAAGTACCCATGGACAAAGCCAAAGGGAGGTAGGATTGAGGGTGAGAGGTAGGGGTGGGTGGGGTGGGGGAGGGTGGTGGTGGGGCAAGTGGAGACAACTGTGCCTGAACAACAATAAAAAGAAATAAAACAATTTTAAAGGAAAAATGTAGATATTAACTTTGGGGCTAATTCAGCTTTACTGAGGTGTTATTTACATAAAGTTTAGCTCTTTTGTGGTCAGACACGAACTTTCATGCCACCTGTTTCACAGCATGCAAGGAGAACATGAAAGTATTCCAACTGCTGTCCCTTCCCTGTAACTGACTCTCCAAAGGGTCTGTAACCACGCGGACATCAGAATTACCGACTGTGTTTAAAATCTTTCCTACTGGTCTACAGTGATCTGTTTCATGTTTCTTTTCTCTCTGCACTGCAACCTCTACAGGGTACCAGGGAAGCCCCAGGGACTTATACAACGTCCAGCACACTGAGGGCTCAATTCAGATTTGTTTAAATGAACTCTGCACACTTTTAGAGAAATGCACTTCTTTAATAGCACTAATAGAGCCAACTAAAAATCTCCCCACTGAAAGGAAAAAACAAAACCAAAAACAGATGGATCTCCCTTCTAACCAAAAGAAAGAATGTGATTTTAAATAAACCTGGATTTCCTGACTCAGCCTATGTGTACTACTTTCTTTCTGTGTGTACGGGGACACTACCCTGACCTATTCCCAAGGGAAGGATCAAATGATGGTGCTTGATGGATCAAACACCTCCAGAGATCAATGGACACTTCAGGGCCGTGTGTGGGAGGAAAGGGGCAGCAGGCAGTGGTCTGCTACTTCTGAAAACGCCATCTGCCTGGCCTCACGGAAGTTGCTCTGCCTCCTTTGAGCAAGAGGTCCCCTGCAGCTCCTTTGTAAAGTACCACAGGGTGACCCCATGTTTTAGAAGCTGATCTATCTATTGAGCATCCCTGGGAATAAATTAGAGGGGAGAGAACTCCTTTCTTTAAAATCTTAACCCCTGCAGGAGACGAGAAAAGCTATTTTCTATGTAGCCCTTCAAATTCTAAATGACTGCATCCCCAGTATTAAGCAAAATGCTTTTGGACTCATTATAATGTTAATATATAAATAAAAGACAACCCATGGAGTAAATTCTATTCCACTTTTAAAATGTGCCTAATGTGCCTATTTATTTTTAAAAAATGTTTCATAGAGCATATTTAAAAATAAAATTTAATTAGAAATTATTCTCAGCTTAAGGTCTTATGAATAATAGCTAATATTTACAAAGTGCTTACTATGTGCCAGGCAATGTTCTATGGCCTTTATTTATCACTCACTTAATAGTCATCCTATGAAGTGATTAAAAATTATCTCTGTTTTATAGCTGAGAAAACTGAGCAAGCTTCCAAGGTCACATAGCTAGTGCTGGGCAGGACTAGGGTTCAAACTCTTGAAGCCTGGCTCCTGCGCGGGTGTTATCATTTACTCTCCATTTTACCTCTGGAAACCACAGAGGTAAAATTTGGAACTAATTTAAGAACAAAGGGAATAAATTATGTATTCAGTCCAAATTAAACTGCACTGCTGGGAATAACCCAGGCCTGGGTGTATACCTGCTCTTCAAAACCTATGAGCATTCTTCTGGGAGGTAGCTGGAGGACTCTCGTCTGACAAGGGTTACTGTGTCTGAAGGGCTAATGGAAAATTAACCTCTTTCCTTTCCTGAAGCAAACGTACTAGAGATCTGAATTTTTTTAAATGATAAAATTTCATGGGAAGAAGTTATATAATAGAGCCTAAAAGTGTGGGTTTTAAATATTCTTATTGAGGCCACATTTCCAAGGAGATAAGAATCCTTGGCAGTGTAATTCTGAAATAACTAATAGTAAAAATATTACTCTCTTGCCCCATGTAAATCTATTGTTCCCTTGGATTTAGAAAATCTAATGAAATGTAAGCTCCTGGTCCACTCTGCTATTACTGTGGTGCATTCATTCTCCCCAAATTACTCCGAGTCATGAGTTAGAGTCACAGGGTCTTCAAGTCAGCATTTTCCCTTGTTTTTCTTTCACTTTACCTCTATGTTTTAACTTTCATTAATACATTACACCTCTTCCTTTGTAGATAAAAAATATTTGTTTACCTCTTTTTAGCCAAATATAAACTATATCTACCAGTTGTAAAAATATTCCAAATCTACTTAGAAGACATATACTAACTTGAATGAGTTTTCTTGAATTCATTGAAAAGCAAAATAAGTTCCACTTTCTCTTAGATTTCCCTAATTTCTTCTTGTTGTTATTGTTTTCTTTCCATGCTACAACTCCACAAGAAGAAAATAATTCAATTAAATGGGTCAACTTCAAAATACAGCTTAGTGTGATTAATAATAATTGGATGATGAAAACACTCTCTAGTCCCCCCCCCCCCGAAATCTAGATTAAAAAGTAAAAGTTTGGGCAGCATTTTTTAGCAGTAGTGAAACAAAAAAACTTTACTGAGCAGTTCCGGGAGATAAGTACACACAACTTTACTCTGCAGATGATAAATTCAAGACCAGCAATATTACAATTACTTGCCATTGATTTAATTTTCTCAGTTTGGACTAGTCTCATTTCATATGGAAAAGAGAACAATNTCTTCTTGTTGTTATTGTTTTCTTTCCATGCTACAACTCCACAAGAAGAAAATAATTCAATCAAATGGGTCAACTTCAAAATACAGCTTAGTGTGATTAATAATAATTGGAAGATGAAAACACTCTCTAGTTCCCCCCCCCCCCGAATCTAGATTAAAAAGTAAAAGTTTGGGCAGCATTTTTTAGCAGTAGTGAAACAAAAAAAACTTTACTGAGCAGTTCCGGGAGATAAGTACACACAACTTTACTCTGCAGATGATAAATTCAAGACCAGCAATATTACAATTACTTGCCATTGATTTAATTTTCTCAGTTTGGACTAGTCTCATTTCATATGGAAAAGAGAACAATGATATGTGGAACCATAAAATCCATAAATGATAATTTTTATGGTTTTCTCCCCTAAAAATCAGATTGATCCAAAGCTTCTTTGAGTATCAGAAGAAAACTTATTACTAATTTGGTTCGATTCCATTTATCCTGTGTCTTTACTATATTATGACACTAAATATTTTCTAAAGGCAACTGAGAAAACTTCTTGATTATGATAATAAGCTCCAAGTAAATTGCCTCAACCTATGTGGAAATTTCAGTTTTCCTTTTGAATGGCCTCAGTGTATGTACTTGTGCCCCGCTGGAGTCTAATGAAATCATAATAGTGACATCCCTGTCAGTCAGGCAGTGATTTGGGACTAGTGAAAAAACTGATATATGCTTCTCTTTTTCCACCCTTTTTTCAGCTATGGCTATATCTAGGTGGAGGAGGTAAAATGGAGGAGAAAGGCAACTATTCTGAAAAAGGCCAAAACTTACTGATAACCGAAGCCAAGGTCATTTAAGATGTGATGAATTCAAAGACATACAAGGACTTCTGGCTAAGACGGTCAGACGTGTTGGTAGGTAGACACACTGTGCCTCTTCACATAACCGAAAGAAGGACAATAACAAATAAAAACAAAAACAAAAAACCAGAACCGACGAAAATAGAACTGTATGGAAGTTCAAGAACCGTGGAGTTAAAGGAGAAACATTCATTCAGACTAGTAGGAAGGGTGCAGACAGGCAGTGGGCAGAGGACTCATGGCAAGGCAGCAGCTGGTGGACTGGCCTGTCCCCATTCCTGGGCAGATAAACAGGGAGGAACAACTAGGAAGCGAGGCAGACCTTGCAACCCAGGGTTCCAGCGCAGAGAAATAAGGCCTCAAAACCTCTGACTGGAAAAATCTGTGGTGGGAGAAAAACCTGGGTTGAGGTGGCAGTGGGAGAAACTCCCAGCCTCACAGGAGAGTTCAATGGAGAGACCCACAGGGTCCTAGAATGTACACGAGCCCATCCACCAGGAATCAGCACCAGAAGGGCCCAGATTGACTGTGGGAAGCAGTAGAAGTGACAAAACTGGCAGAGGACAGAGCAAATGGCATTGCTCCTTCTTGGACTCCTCCCCCACATACAGCACCACAACCCAGCGTGAGAGTGGTCCTGCCCTGGCAAATACCTAAGGCTCCCTTACTATGTAATAGGCACAATAAGACAAAAAAATGGCCCAAATGAAAGAACAAATCAAAGCTCCAGAAAAAATACAACTAAATGATGAAGACATAGCCAAGCTGTCAGATGCAAAGTTCAAAACACTGGTAATCAGGAGGCTCACAGAATTGGTTGAATAGGGTCACAAATTAGAGGGAAAAATGAAAGCTATGCTAAGTGAAATAGAGGAAAATGTACAGAGAACCAACAGTGACAGGAAGGAAACTGGGACTCAAATCAATGGTGTGGACCAGAAGGAAGGAAGAAACATTCAACCAGAACAGAATGAAGAAACAAGAATTCAAAAAAATGAAGAGAGGCTTAGGAACCTCCAGGACATCTTTAATTGTTCCAACATCTGAATCATAGGGGTGCCAGAAGGAGAAGAGGAAAGCCAAGAAATTGAAAACTTATTTGAACAAGTAATGAAGGAGAAATTCCCTAATCTGGCAAAGGAAATAGACTCCCAGGAAGTCTAGGAAGCTCAGAGAGGCCCAAAGAAGTTGGACCCAAGGAGAAACACACCAAGGCACATCATAATTGCACTACCCAAGATTAAAGATAAGGAGAGAATCTTAGAAGCAGCAAGAGAAAAGGAGACAGTTACCTACAATGGAATGCCCATAAGACTGTCAGCTGATGTCTCAAAAGAGACCTTACAGGCAAGAAGGGGCTGGAAAGAAGTATTCCAAGTCATGAAAGGCAAGGACCTACATCCAAGATTACTCTATCCAGCAAAGCTATCATTTAGAATGCTAGGGTAGATAAAGTACTTCCCAGATAAGGTCAAGTTAAAGGAATGCATCATCAAGAGCTTATTATATGAAATGTTAAAGGGACAAACCTGAGAAAAAAGATAAAAAATATGAACAGTAAAATGACAACTCACAACTATAAACAACTGAACCTAAACAAAAACAAAGGAAGCAACTAGAGCAGGAACAGAATCACAGAAATGGAGATCACATGGAGGGTTAGCAACAGGGGAGTGGGAGGAGGAGAGAAGAAAAAAAGGTACAGAGAATAAGTAGCATAGATGGTAGGTAGAAAATAGACAGGGGAAGGTTAAGAATAGTATAGGAAATGTACAAGCCAAAGAACTTACATGTATGACCTACAGACAGGAACTAAAAGTGGCGGGAATGCGGATGGGAGGGGGTGTGCAGGGAGGAAGGGAGTAAATGGGGGGGGAAATGGGACAACTGTAATAGCATAATCAATAAAATATATTTTAAAAAGATGTGATGAGTTCAGCTTAGAGCTCCCATTAATTTGCTATTGTGCTCTGCATGTAAGCATGCCTGTGGATGGTTTTCAAGAAATTAGGGAAAGTTCTCTAGAACAAGCCTGAGCTCTCGTCAGGAAGCATATCGCTGGGGGAACACCAGGCAAGGGCACAGGGGCTTGTGAATAAGGAGTAGCTAGTCAACTACCTGCCGTGTAAGGGGTGGGCTCTGGCTGAGTTGGCCCACAAAATAACCAAAGGAGATCAGTCTTTTTAAATAGGTAGACCACATATCAGATTCAAAATTTATTTATTTATTCAAAAAATAAACAAATCTGAATTAGCAAATTCAGATATTGGTTAACTGTGCATCATGCTTCATATTTTGTCAAGACCTAAGAACCACAGTGTTAGTGCAAGGAAAATCTAAACAGATTAGGGACTCAGTCTTCAAAGGACATAATGCAACCAGATTTACCCCATGAAACAAGAAGTGAATAGGAAGAAATGGGAGGGAAGGGAAGAGAAGGGAAAGAAATATTTCTAAGGCTTTTTATGAGCATTTGAAACATGTATAAAATATATTTAATACAGCAATGATTTTCAACCAATGTGCTGCAAAAAATTTTAAAACATGCAATACCTTGCTAGTCAGGAGTATTGGCCTCTTTTTGCTTAGATTGTCAAATAAAAAAATGACAACAGCCAGCACAGCAATAGCCATCTTGTATAATTACATCAAAATTATATTTTGTCAGATTGACAAAAATATAATATATTTTTGGCATGTTGTAGAATTTTTACTAATTAGTTTATGTGTGGCATGAGATGAAAAAGGTTGAAAATTGCTGTTATAAAGGTATGCACATGAGGGGAGAGAAGAAACAATACGTAAATTTGCCATTCCAGAGAAATGAAAAATCTTTCAAATTATGCATTCACATTTCACACAAGCTATCCAACATGTCATATTAGAAGTATAATGCTCATGTATAACTATCTCCCTGAGGCCATATTCCAGAACTTTCCTTTCTTCCTTCCCTGGTGATTAGTTTGAACAATAATTTATAGACACGAAAATGACAACCAAGAAGGGTTTTTCCCCTTCTTCAGGAATAAAACACTCATCCAGGGTTTGTTTTTGTGATTTATAGCAATGGAGGTCCATGTCAGCCACAGAACTCAGGACTGCCTGCAAATGTATTTATGATCTGCTTTAAAGGTACAGTGACCCTCTGGCCTTCACTGTGTTCACCTGCATGAATGTACTGTTTTCATGGTGGGAGCAAAGGTGGGGAGAGTAGGACTGATGAAATTTGTCTTTATAAAAGAATAAGAAAATTTCAAAAACCCACATATTGATCCTTTTTCACAAAAATACTTAATCTGGATGTTATACCTTCTCAATGATAAATTTTAGTTTAACAATGGTACTTATGTTTGCACAAACAATACATGAATATGGTTTTACCAATCTAAACTCATTCTTTCTGCAAAATTTTCACTTTCATAGAATCAGAACACAGTGAGGGCATCTATCTTAAAACATTTGACAGAAGAGTCCAAGCCAACTGTCTCATTTCCAGGGGCCTGGAGGCAAGCACAGTACCCTGCTCATAAGGTAACTACTGACCCTGACATGACAGATGAGATAATAGCATTCACTTGTGAGAAGCAGACCATTTAGGTTGGGCCTCTGCAAAAAGTCATACTGTAAAACAAATGAAAAAACAGTTCTGAATTGAATCAATCTTATTTTACTCTTTCCAATGGTATTCCATTAGTGTCATCAATGGTAAAATGCACCACTATGTCATGTGCCCTCAAGGAAGAATAAAATAGTGCTAATTAAGCTATGATGCATCTTGTTTCAGTGATATTAAAAAAAGCACCTTCAAATTTATGGAATATAGTAAGACTGAAGCCTATTCATTTCCAAATTCCAGGCTATAATGTTTCTCCAGAAAAATCCAACGGTTGATGACAAAGAGAATGGAAGGCCTGCAGCAAATCACACTGAAAGATTCTTATTCCCTGACTCAAACATTCAGGTCAAACCAGGTTAATTAAGTAATTCCATGATACGCTATAGATTGATTATATATGAGCAACTCACGTCCTTCTTAGCCTCACTGGAGATCCTCCCAACCGCTTACTGCGTAGGCTCTGGACTCTAGTTTCCTTCTCCTGTCACAACATCTTATTATACACACAACATACACAATTCACATACATACACATTCTCACATATACACAGGGCTGAAGCCAGCTTCCTTATACTACAAAGACAGCTCTGACAATAGACATCTCAGGAGTGGTAAGTACTCAAAGAATGAGTATGTAAATGCTTAGTTGAAGGCTCAGTATGGTCTAGTCCAAGCTGCATTTTCCTGTTCTTATCTTTTTAAATCCCCATCTGAGCATATGCTTACTGATTTTAAAGAAAGAGGAAAGGGCAGAGAGAGAGAGAGAGAAACACTGATGTGAAAAAGAAACACTGATCTATCAGTTGCCTGACACATGTACCCTGGCTGGGAATCAAGCCCACAATCTAGTGGGAGATGGAACCCACAACTTTTTTGGTGTACGGGACAATGCTCTAACCAACTGAGTATGGGCCTTGACCTTATTTTATTTGACATGATCCCATGATTCTATGATTCTATGTTCTCTTGGTTTTTCATCTATCCTTCCACTCCTCCTGTTCCTGCCTTTTAAATGTCATCATTTCCCAATGTTCTGTTGTCTTTTTTCATTTTTTAAAGTATATTTTAATTATGTTATTACAATTGTACATTTTTCTCCCCTTTATCTCACTCCACCCTGCACCCCACTCCTTCCAGCATTCCCCCCAGCTCCTTAAGTAACAAAACATCCTCACCAAAGTATGTCATGATGAAATTTCCCAATGTGGAAGTTTCCAGAGGGGGAAAGAAACAAAGAAGCTAAGAACCAGAAGCATCCAATTTGTCAACAAGAACATGGAAGCAAGAATAAAAACTCTGAGAAAAATTCTTCCCAATATAGATTTCCACACCCAGTCAAAATATCGAGTGTAAGGGAAGAATGATGAAAATTTCACACATACAAAGCCTTCCATATACCTTCCAAACACACCTTTTCAGGAGCTTCTGAGAGAAGCATTCCACCAAAATGAAGGTAGAAAATGAGAAAGACATTGGACCCAGGAATCCGAAGATTCCATATTGGAGAAAGGTAAAAGAGATTCTCACAATGATGGTGAATAAGGCTTAAGGAAAAAAATGTCTCCAGGAAAAAACTGGCACTGACATTATTTGTCATGTATGAATGCACAGAGAAAATATTTACAGTTCTATAGATTTGGGGATAATTTTATGATATGTGTAATAGAAAAATAAGCAAATGAGAACAGATCAATTACTAATTATTGGGAAGACAAAAACTGTACAAAAAGAAAATATAATCAACCATAAATGAAATTTACATTGTCAAATTAAACATCAAATATTTATTTAATCAGAAGAGTACTACTGAAAGAATTTAGGAAAGACAAGTATATGTGTATAAGGGAGAGAGATTAGGAATAAAAGTTAAGATTTCACTTCTATAATAGAAAAAAATCAATGGATTTGATGCTTAAAAACATTGGGAAATAGCAGCATAAGCAGATTATTTAGAAGGAAGGTACAAAACACCAGATGAAGCAGGTAAAAGAGTTAAAGTGGGTATTTCTCAGAAACAAATCTGGAATGGCAATGGATTAAAGCAAGAGCACTGCTATTTTTTTGTTAAAATGGTTTTTAATTACATGCTGTCTTAAATGAAGTGTAAGTATTACCTTGCTAAAAACAAGAACTTAAATTTAGAATAGATTACACAGATAGGATGGCACTTCTGGCCTCCTGAGTTCCAGTGCCCTTCAACACTGTGAACCCACACTTTTAAAAAAGGAAAAGAAACTAAGGCTCAAGAAACCAGAGTCATGCTTGTGACAAGTGGATAGACTCAAAAGCACACACTACTTCTAGAACAGTAACAGACCAAGCTGTGCATTGCAGGTTGTGTGAATTTGACATAGATGAAAATGCACTGGGATTATTTTTAATAGGAAAGTGTGACAGTTGAGTTAACAAATGTGGACCGCTCTGCCTGGTTCTAGGAATTGTAACTCGACCCCCTGTGGCTAAGGGTGAGGGACGACTTTTGGAATTCGAGCAGCAGGAGATGAAGCTTGTTTCTGGTAGCAAATGCTGCCTCAGTTTCCTCCCTGCCCCCAAAGCATGGTCGGAAGTCCTTGATGAGTAAGACCCCTCAGAGGAAGTGCAACTTAGGCCAGACACGACCACTTGGAAGGCCATCATGGAAGGACTCAGGGAGGCTGTGACAAAGAGGGACAATAGACTCTTGCCCCCCTGGCTTTGACAAAGCCTGAGTCTCCATGTCTTCCGGGAGAAGCGCTTCCTGGCTCTAATCCCCTTAAACCTGAATACCTGTTAGGGAGGGGTGCAGCTCCTTGCCTTGCTAGAGTGTGTTCTGGGGAAAAATTTGGCATCACAAAGACTTCCTGATAAACCTGTGAAATCTGCTCTGCTAAGAGTGCTTTCATTCATATGTTAAGGGTTCGAGCAGGAAACTCTAAAATTCTGTTCCTGACAGACTCTGACTTGGACTAAGCCCTCAGATTTCTTTGAAAAGTTATCTACTGTTTGATCCTTGCTACCTGTGTATTTGATTCCTGTGTATTACAACCCAATAAAACCCCTTGGAAGAAGGGGCTCAATGCCTTTTTCCTCTGGGAAACTGGCCACCTCTCCTCCCCAAGATCACATCATGTCTCTGTCATGTTTACTCTCATCCATGGCACACGGGGAGACTTGTGAGGAAAGTCGCTCCCACAAACAAATGTTGACATAGTTCAATGTGATATGTGCTCATTATCTAATGGAATGCCCAAATCAAATGATACTGTAATTATGAATCCTCCCTTTGTGAACAAAAATAATAAAGGAATAGAAATGACCTTTCTGAAGATTGGTTTGGAAATGGGAAGAACAGAAGCATATTCTTTATGCAAATCTTCAACTATAGAATATAATCTAAATAAATCTGTAAAATGGGAAATTAAGGTAGATATTACAGAGCTGAGATATGACCTATCAGTGTCATATAAATTTCTTAAAAAGAAATCAGGAGACACTGGAGTAGATATAAGCTGGGTTTCTTTTTAAAAACTTCCAAATACTTAATAAAAGTGAAGGCAAAATTTATTTCTAAAAGGTGCCACAAGTTACAGACATTTTCTCAGGAAGTAATAATGATACTGTGATTATGTGTCTTTGAAATGTCACTATACTTTAGAGATACATAGTGAAATATCTACAAATCATAGTATACATATCTAGAATTTGTTCCAAAATAAAATAGTGGTAAATAGAGAGTATGATTAGAAATCAAAAAGCACTGGTCATGCATTGATGATTATTGAATATTGGGATCCATCATACTATTTTGTCTAATTATGTATATTTTTGAAATTTTTTCAAATAAAAAAGTTGTCCAAAAAGGTGACATCCACAAATTTGATAATCACTGTAAGAATACTAAGGTGTTTTTATAGTCATGCAAGGCCATGATGATCAGCATCTGAATATGTTCACTAACAAAAGTTAGAGGTAAATCTATTGCTGTTTAACAGCTTTGTTGTTTAAGAACAACAATGAAAAGGTATTTGGTATTTAATTGACAGTATTTCTATGACTCTGTAGTTCTCTGTAGGGTCTTTTTAAATTTTCTGCTCTAGAACTCCTAATATGATGTTAGGTGTCATCATTCGTAAAATATTACTTGCCAAGATTTTTTTCTTACTGATAAAAAAAATGTAATGGTGTATACCAGTGACACGTAGATTTGGTAAAATACAATGGATGGGATGAGGAGAAGAGAGCAACAATTGAAGCAATACACACTCTGCCCTGGCCGGTGTAGCCGAGTTGGTTGGGTTTCATCCCACAAGGTGAAAGGTTGCCGGTTTGATGCCAGGTCTGGACACATGCCAAGGTTGCAGGTTGGGTTCTGGAGAGACTACCAATCGATGTTTCTCTTCCTCTCTTTCTCCCTCTATTCCCCTCTCTCTAACAAAATTCTTTTAAAAAAATACAAGACATACTCTAAAAGTGTGTTCTAATTTTATAAGTGTTAAAACACAAATATTTGCATCTTGAAATTGATGAAAGGCAGTATTTCCCCAAAAAGTATCCTTTCTTTTTTAAGGCTATTTACATGTTAGGTTTGTGTAACACTTATTTCTTTACGTTTTTTAAAGTTTTTAAAATCACATTATATTGATGGTGCTAGCTATTACAGTTGTCTCAATTTTTTCCACTCTGCCCCCTTCAACCCAGCACCCCCTCTTCTTCAGGCAATCCCCACACCATTGTTCATGCCCATGGGTCATGTGAATGACGTCTCTGGCTGCTCCATTTCCTGTACTGTACTTTACATCTCCATGGCTATTCTGTCACTACCTACTTAATCCTTTCATCTGGCAACCATCAGAACCCTCTCTGTGGCCAAGATCTTTTTTTTTTAATTCAACTGTTATAGATTGGTATCACTGCCATTTTATTATTCATAGTTTTGATCTTCTTTTTCTTAAAAGAGCCCCTTTAATATTTCTTTTTTAAAAATATTTTATTTATTTATCTTTAGAGGGGAAGGGAAGGAGAGAGGAAGGAAACATCAATGTATGGTTGCTTCTGGTGCATCCCCTGCAGGGAACTGTCTCCTGCCGGAAACTGGCCTGCAACCCAAGCATGCGCCCTGACTGGGAATCGAACCGCGATCATCTAGTTCGCAGGCCCGCGCTCAATTCACTGAGCTACACCAGCCAGGGCCTTAATATTTCATATAATAATGGTTTCATGGCCCTGGCTGGTGTAGCTCAGTGGATTGAGTGCGGGCCTGCGAACTACACAATCGCGGTTCGATTCCCAGTCAGGGCACATGCTTGGGTTGCAGGGCAGTTCCCAGCAGGGGACTCACGGGAGGCAACCATACATTGATATTTCTCACCTTCTCTCCTTCCCTTCCCCTCTAAAGATAAATAAATANCCAGGGCCTTAATATTTCATATAATAATGGTTTCATGGCCCTGGCTGGTGTAGCTCAGTGGATTGAGCGCAGGCCTGCGAACTACACAATCGCGGTTCGATTCCTAGTCAGGGCACATGCCTGGCTTGCAGGGCAGTTCCCAGCAGGGGACTCACGGGAGGCAACCATACATTGATATTTCTCTCCTTCTCTCCTTCCCTTCCCCTCTAAAGATAAATAAATAAAAAATATTTGAAAAAAATAATGGTTTCATGATGATGAACTCCTTTAGTTTTTTTCTTCTCTGGGAAGCTTTTTATCAATCCTTCCATTCTAAATGATAGCTTTGCTGGGTAGAGCAATCTTGGTGGTAGGTCCCTGCGTTTCATGACTTTGAATATTTCTTGCCAATCCCTTCTAGCCTGCAAAGTTTCTTTTGAGAAATCAGCTGACATTTTTAGGGAACACCCCTGTAGGTTACTAACAGCTTTTCTCTTGCTGCTTTTAAGATTCTCTCCTCATCTTTAACCTTTGGCATTTTAATTATGATGTGTTTTGGACTGGGCCTCTTTGCATGCCTCTTGTTTGGGACTATGTGTTTCCTGGATGTGCATGTCTATTCCCTTCACCAAATTAGGGAAGTTTTCTTATTTTTTTCAAATGGATTTCCAGTTTCTTGCTCTCTCTCTTCTCCTTTTGGCTCCCCTTTTGATGCAAAATGTTAGAATACTTGAAGTTGTCCCAGAGGCTGCTAACACTACCCTCACTTTCTGTATTCTTTGTTCCTCTTATTCTGATTGCTTTTTCCTTTCTTATGTTCTATAACATTAGTTCGAGTCTCAGCTTCATTCACTCTATTGTTGTTTCCCTGCAAATCGTTCATTTCAATTAGTTTACCCTTCGTTTCTGACTAGGTCTTTTTTATGCTGCTGAGGTTCTCACTAAATTCCTTGAGCATCCTTATAACCAGTGTTTTGAACTCTGCAATAGATTGCTTATTTTCCTTTTCTTTAGTTCTTTTTCTGGAGTTTTGATCTGTTCATTTATTTGGACCATGTTTCTTTGTCTCCTCACTTTGGCAGCCTCCCTGTGTTTGTTTCTATGTATTAGGTAGAACTGCTATGACTCCATATGCTGGTAGCATGGCCTAATGTAGTAGGTGTCCTGTAGGGTCCAGTGGCACAGCCTCCCTTATCACCCAAGCTGGGTACTTGTGGTGTGCCCTTCTTGTGGGTTGAGTACACCTACTGCTTGTAGTTGAGACTTGATTGCTACTGGCAGATCAATGGGAAGGATTTCCCCCGTCCAGTCAGCTGCAAGCATTGGCTGTGACCACTGACCACCAACCTCCACCCTCTGTGGAGGATCAGCTGTGCAGAGGCAGGGTGGTGGTACTGTGTTGTGGTCTGGAGCAGTCTATTGGAGTGCACTGGCCCTGGGGTTTCCTGCGTGGTGCAGACCAAGGTTAGCCCCTACCTGTGTTTTGCCCAAGCCTACCCTTCCTGAGCTATAAAGCAATCTAAGATGGCTGCTACTTCTGCTGGGCTTGGAAACTCCCAGGAAAAGCCAAGCTGTGACTCTAGGCTGGATGCTGCTAGTGCTAGGCCTGGGCCACTTAACAAGAGGTATGGGGGCTGGGAGCTTCCCAAGGCTAGCTGTTACTTATTTGAAAGGATTTAGGAGGTTGTGAAACACAATCCAAGACCAGCCAGTCATATGGAAAAGCACTGTAACACCAGTAATTTGAATGGAATGGAGCACAGGGGATCTCCAGGGTGGGCAAACAGTGTTAGCCAGGTTGATGGAGTCTTAGATACTACACCTGCCTGCTGGCTATATGGCTGTGCATGGGGTAGGTCCAGAAAAGGGACAGTGGCCTCTGTCTGTCTTTGTGTCTGGGAAAAAGCTGTCCCTCAGCTCTCACTTTAATGCCTGATACTTCCATTCCTTCCTGTGTGCCACTGGTGCCCTTCAAGCTGCCTCCCTGGTGCTAGAGCTCAGAAGGAGAATGTCTGAGTAAGTCCATGTGTAGGTTCTTTAAGAGGAACTTCTTGGGACTCAAGCAGTGTCTTCCCCTAACTCAGCCCTTGCTGGTTTTTACAGCTCTAAGTTATGGGGACTTATCTCCTGGCAATGGAACCCTGGGCTAGAGGGCCTGGGGTGGGGCTGGGACTCCTCACTCCTGAGATATCTCTCCCAGATTTTGATCTACCACATGTAGATGTATGACCAGCCTGTTCCCCACCTCCACCCCTCCTGCGAGTCTAAATGGATGTGGTTTCTTTAATTCCGTACTGGTCAGACTTCCGCTCAACTCAATCTGATGGTTCTGAGTGATGGTTGTTCTATATTAATTTTGATGTGGTTGTTTCATGTGCAAAGAGACAAGCCATGTTTACCTCTGCTGCCATCTTGACCAGAAGAGTATCCTTTCTCATCACAATCCTGCATCTCCACACTAAATCAGGAGATCCACATAAAGATGCATGCCTACCTCACAGTTTGCCAGTGGTATTCCCACCATTCCCACCTCCTCCTCCTTGTCCCCATAGTACGAATTTGGAAATAGCAGCTCTGTGTGCCTCACCCTCTGCCTACTGCCAAGCAGAGTGACTTGTTCAAGAAATACTCAGAGGATGAACATTTCCTTTTGTGCCTTTCAGAGTGCTTTGTACTCAACAGGTCCTAGTGAGTAACATGTCAACGTGACCAAGGACTTACATCCTGTACTAGTCAGGGTTTATAATCACAAAAAAAAACCCCAGAAACCAGCTCTGCTTATTTAAGCAGAATAGACTTTGTTCTAAAGGTAACCCACAGAATCTCCAGGGGGCTTAGAGAAGTGGGTTTAGAGATTATATAACCAAAAATAACTTCTGGAATGATGACACAGAGCTGGTCCAGTATAGACACTTCTCCTGCTGCCACCAGGCCCAGACTCTGCAGCTGGACCCACTGACTACCCACCTGCCCTCAGCACTGGTCAAGGGGCATTGCTGACTAGAACATTTGGGGCACAGTCTGGCTCATGGGCCCATTGGTATGATGCAAGGATGTCTGGGAAAGAAAGCATCTGGCAGTTGTAGTTCCTATAGTGGGCAGTGAGCTCAGCCTCATAATGTGGGAGAGCCCCCAACATGGGAAAGGGGTTCAGAAGGAAGTGTTCAAAAGGAATGACAAGTGTCCACTCAATGCTATGAACAACTGCATTTGAAAGCCACAGTACAATGCAGAGTAACGAGAGAATAGAGTACACACAGAGCACACAGAGTGAACACATTTGCCTTTCATCTTTGTCTAATTTGATTAGGTGTACTATGCAAATTTATTTTAGAACATGGACACCTATGTTATGGCTATTCAAAATACATATTGTTTTGAACTAATTTCAAGTATGATCTGAGACAGTTAAGGAATAACTGGAAATAGCTTGTTTAACTATTAATTTAACCCAGAGTAGATGCATTTATTGATGACTGATTAATTATCTAGGGAATAATCATTAAGTAAGTCAAGAAAAGTTGTAAAATAGTTATATGTTTCATAAATGTGGCTAAGCTGAATTAGACATTGGCAGAGTTGTGTATAAACATAGGAGCTCACTCTAAACTGCATAATGGATTTAGGAGGTATTTTTAAGGTCATATGAGCCAACTTCCCACCCAGTAAAAGCATTCCCTCTTATTATATTCCTGACAGGTAGCCCAAAATGCATTACATTCAGGACAGTTTGTTATATTGTTTGTTTCTGATCTTTTTGATATTGACTCTGTTCATCTGTGAATCCAACCAAAGATAGCTTAATTTCCTCTGTACTACTGTTTAATACTCAAGTGAACTAAAATTATTTTTTATAGCCCAAACTGTTGTTAAGCTCCTGTCATTGGGAGTGGATCTAAATGAAGTCAACATGTATTCTCTTTAAAATATAATCTTAATTTTAGCCCTTGCTTTGGGATATGGGATAGCAAGTTTAATCAAGAGTGCCATCCAAATTTATTAGTGCTTTGAGTGTTGCAATATCAATAAACCTGATATATATATATATGATCTAAGTGTACCTGAATTGTTAACCAAATGGTAGACATGTTAAGGTCAAGGGAAGAGCTTTGACTCAGGCCAACAGCAGCCACCTTCTAGACTGGCCTCCACATCTATGAACATCCTCTGGGTACAGCGGATCAACCTAGCTATGAGAGCACATCCCAGACCTCATTTCTGCAAGTCACCCACAAAGATGACTCAATAGCCTAGGTGACAGATGTGTCCCAGAAGAATTGTGTAGATGTAAAAATTGGATTTGTCTAGCTCTATTCTAAATATCCAGGGTTATCTACAATTTAAAGGAATAGTAGGAGAAATTTTTGCTACAACACAGAACTCTTTAGTGAAGCAAATACCATAACCCAATCCTTCTGTTTTGTAAGTCTTCACTTTCATATACTTGATTTACATATGGGCTACATATACAATATACATGAGACAGAATACGAAAAAATTCTATGCTATGTATTTTAATATTAGCTTTAAAATTATGACTAGTAATATACACTTTAATTAAAACAGCTTTGATAAATGTTTACCATTTTAAGAAAATGTATGATTTAACTTCTTGATTAGATTCAACTGTTTTAAGCTTCTTTCTAATTTAAATGGATTCTAAGACCAAAGAAAATCTGAAATTAAAGTCTAAATATTCTATTGGAATATAGAATCTTCAGGAAATCTGGCTTCCAAATTCTGAAGGGTAAAACATTTATTCTATTTCTAAAGGGAAAAGGAAGAAATGTACTTGCATAGTAAATTATTCCAGTGATTGATTCACACGATACTTATAATGCCAACTGGAGACACAAAAATAAATTAGGGAACAGAGTTTATGATGTCATAGATAATATTTGCTAAACCAAAAAACAGCTGTGGGATAAACAAATTATTGGTTTCATCATGAATGAGACCTTCAAAATACATGGCAGCTTTTCCCCTTGTATAGGAAGGGAAATAGGAAGGGAAGTTACAATATCTGAAGTAGGCTCTGTACCAAGCATTCTAATTAACCAAGTCCTAATTCCAATAATTAAAATGGAAACTATGTTTAAATTTACATAAAAACCTTTGAATCTACAGGCATTAGCTTGCTTGAGACTGATTTTTTAAAGGTGCTTAATGAGCTCTCCTTAAGCATTTACAACAATCTTCTTGCTTTGCACTAAAAAAGCAAAAAAAAAAAAATCAAACGCAGCAAATTGTGATTTATTCCTGGCATCTGAAACATCATAGAGACTACACAGAAAAGATAAAAATTGTCTAGTTACATTGAGAATGAAGTTATTTATCCCTTAGAGCAGTAGTAATAACTAAAGTTTATTTTATAGACAGAGAATTGGAATTGCTGGCACGATATTATTTTTTAAAGTGTGCATATCTTCCATTTTAGAGCACAGAAACTGATGTATAATGAAACTTCCTCATTGTTAGCATAAGTAAGCTGAAGGGTTAAAAGCTCCTGAGATGCAAGAACATACTGTCTTTAGATTCTTTAAATTCAGAGTATTTACTGAGGACTTAGAATGTGAATTGAGCACACAATTTCGGTTAAAGCTCTCTTGGGTGACAGTCCACAAGCTGTTATTACAGATCACTGCAGTAAGCCTTTCTTTAACAAATCATATCCAGGTGAAATCCCACTGAAAATAAAACCTAGAGTCTAATGCCTTGAAATTTTAGCAATGTCAATGTCCTTGATCACTTTTTTTCTTATAAACTACCAGAATTATAAGGCAGGACATGTTTGGCAGAGACTATAAGGAAGAACAGCACAAATACCTGAAATAGAACTGTTTTCTGTCTTGGTTGGTGTGGCTCAGTGGATTGAGTGCTGGCCTGAGAACCAAAGGGTTGCTGGTTCAATTCCAGTCAGGGCACATGCCTGGGTTGCAGGTCAGGCCCCTAGCTGGGGGTGTGTGAGAGGCAACCACACATTGATGTTTCTCTCCCTCACTCTTTCCTTCCCTTCCCCTCTCTCTAAAAACCAATTAACCAATCAATCTATCTTTTTAAAAAAGAACTGGGTTTTTTTGCTGTATTTTTAAGGATAATCATTTGACAAGAGACCTTAATTAACTACTTCATTATACATTTTATTACAGAGTAATTTTCATGATTTTAAAAACGTATTATAAAACACAAAGCAGAAATTTAACCATACATATAGATACGAGGCTCTTCTGTAGATGGCCCCTAAGGATTTGTTGGCCGAAGTGCAATCTAGAATGGCATTCAATCATTTGCTTGAGATTGGCAAACTGGAATATTCAAGGAATGAGGAACGGTTCTCCACATGGACTGCACTGGTTTGATTTTCCACTGCCCTGGAAACTTCCTATGCTGATTAGTAGTGAAAGGATCTGCTGGGTCCTCAAAGACACAAATGTAACTGGTGTGAGATTTTAAAAAAATTAATTGCATTTGGAACATTCTCAGTAGGTACTCTCTGGTGCTACAAGCATACGGTCATTTTTACATAGTGCTGTTCCTATAAAATCTACTTTCCTTCCATTATCGGAATCTTCTTTCTTAAGAAAGCTGGGCAAAATCAGTAGGTTATTGCAATTTAATATCTTTTTCTACTTGAAGGAGTAGGTTTGCTAAAACCAGAACATTTGATTATTTCAGAAATTTGTGCCACAAGCAACTAAATATCCATCAACATCTCAAATATTACATTTAACTATCTACTTTAATTTAAAAATAGTAAGACTTTAAAATACTGTTTTTCAGTATTCTTTGGCCTTTTACCTGAGGAAACCAGGATGGTAGCAAAATGGTAAAGGGACACCTTGGGTATCAGCCAAAGGGCAGAACAGCTGCTTTTTAAAATGCAGTAAGACACATTCATTCAAGTACCACTTACCAATCCCTACACTTGTCCCTTTTCAGCTCTCTTCCATTCCCACCAGCAACCATTCAAAACCTTTGTTTTAGAATCCCCTTCTCACTCCCCTCGTTCTCAGTGGGCCACTCTGTCCTCTAACTGAAGCCATCAGGTAAAATCCTTCAACTTCTAGCTCCACTCCATGAAGTATAAATGCATGGGTCTGTCCTCCTCCTTTCCTTGCAGGATAAGATGTCACTTTCCTATTCAAGACCAAACATGTCAAAAGCTGCCCAGCAGCAGTCAATGTCCCTCTGACTCCTGTGGACCCACAGATACTTGGCATAGCAAGTCTCACATCTCACGATGTAGACTCCTCCCTTTTTCTACTCATTTTTGCATCTTTGGCACCTCTCACTAAGCCTGGCAAACAGAAGTACTCAAGAAGAATGCGTTGAACTGAAACTACTTACTCTTAAGCATGAGCTATTTTCAATAGCTTGAACCAGCACTGAGCTTGTCCCAGATTGCAAAATAGCATATCATTTCTGCTCCACTTTATTTTTCAACCCATAAGTGGCCCAAAGAAGAGTAGTGAGAAATTTCCAGTGACAAGAATTGCCAGGAAAAATACAGGCTACCCAGTAAAAGATGCATTTTAGATAAACAATGAATAATTTTTTTAGTATGTGCAAGTATCAAATAATGCATGGGTCATACATATACTAAAAATAATTATTTACTGTTTTCCTGAAATTCAAATTTAACTGGAAACCTGTATTTTTTAAAATTTATTATTATTATTTTTTATTTATCTTTAGAGGGGAAGGGTAGGAGAGAAGGAGAGAAGTATCAATGTACGGTTGCCTCTTGTGAGTCCCCTGTTGGGAACTGGCCTGCAACCCAGGCATGTGCCCTGACTGGGAATTGAACCTCGATCGTGTGGTTCGCAGGCCCGCACTCAATCCACTGAGCTACACCAGCCAGGGCCTTGGAAACCTGTATTTTTATTTGCTAAATGTCACAGCTCTGCCAGTGACTACAAATTCTCGGAGAACTCAAGTAATACTGCTTTAGAGCTCCTGGAGGTTTGTATCCAAGCTCTGCAAACTTCTCGAATGGCCCGATTTTATTTCTGTGCATGCAGCTCGGTATCTCTCTGAGCATATCAGTCACATCTTTTAGGAAAAGCTGTGTATTATGTAAAATTTTCATTTATTTTTCTATTTCATAAAATTCCCTTCTAACACCATCTATCAATAATTTTAGCAAAACAGAATATCTCTTGAAAAGCTGATACTCATAGTTATTACTATGCATGAGTTGAGTCCTACCTACATGTACTAGTAATTAACTGTTTTTGAAAATGTCATATTTTTAATTAAACCAGCAAAACACAATAAGGGAAGTAAATAAGTCTTTCACTTTGGAATTTCCTTTCTTCATTAATCAAGCACAGGGATATATGCAGTCCACACTAACAGGCTGGGGAGAAGCAGCCTGCCAGTTGGAGGTGGAGCCTGTGATGTAACCGCAATCGTTCTTTGTTGGAAAAAGCCTTCCCGAAATGCGAAACATCTGTAAATCCAAGCGCTTCAGCTTTACCATGTATGGGCTGGCAATAGGAAAGAGCTGTCTCCTTTAGAATCTTGTAAATTTTGGAGGCTTGAAATCTTGGTCAACAGAGAAATTCCTCACAGGTTGTTTGGAGACATACCTGTCTCACTAACGGAGAAAACAAGCGGGTTTCTTCTGTAAAGGAGTACCATTTTAGAGTAAAAACTGCTGTGTGCCAGTTTACTTGCTTAATGGTGATGGTGCAATGGAAGTTAAAACCCAGAGTGGAAGGAAACAGGCCCTACGACTTGCTCCAGTCCGGAAAGTTGCCTACATTAATGTGTTTTCCTTTCAGTGTTCTTTACAGTGATTACAGAAAAGACATTCACTTCTCGTTCCCATGAAAGAATCAAGGAGAGATAAATATCTGCCAATGTAGAGGGATACAAGAGAGTGTGCCTTTCTCAAAATTTTAACTGGACTAGTCTCAGAAACAAATTCTAGGGAAAGAATGGCCAGGTCCCCTGATACCCTAAGACGATAATGAATTAAGGCCTTTATGCCAACACCAGCACACTACCTGCCTGCCACCATATTGGCAGCTCGAGTTAAGGACGGCTGTCAAGCTACCGCACACACGCACACACTGCAGAGATGCAGAACAATGTCTGGATGCCTGCCCCAAACTGGTCTCTCCAAATGACACTCAATTTGTTTCCAATCTAAAACTCACTGGGGGCTAGTAGCGTCATTGCCTAGTTGCTGGGGGAAAGGGATGAAATTTGGAAAGCACGGGGCTTCCACCTGCATGTGTAGAAGAGAAAGGCTGACAAACATATTCCCTTAAACTTGATCTGAAGCTAGTGAGCCTGGGAGATCTTCCCTAAAATATTCATAAGGTGTGTTACCGGACTCGCCACTTAGAGGTAGAGCAGAAACCCTGTGAGGAGCAGCAGCCCGCACGCACACCTGGAAAAAGGGGCACTCAACAGCACACCCCACCACCGCACTCCACTGTTCCGCTTTTAACAGCGCTAGGGCAGTCGCCCCCCGTGCGCCCGTTCAATTCTACCAGCCCAGGAAAGAGATGCTAGAATTATTGAGGAGTTTCCCAGCACTTGGAGCAGGAACCGCGCGCCGGCCCCTCGGACAGCTCCTCCCGGCTCGCAGAGCGGAAGACCCGCAGCCCCGGCTCGGCGACCCGCAGCCGCGCCGCCCCGAGGGCCGCGGGGCCCGGGCACCCCAGGCCCCGGCAGGGCTGCCCTGCGTCCCCGCCTCCCATTCTGGCCTGTACCAAGGATGCTTTCTCAGAGCCCTCGGCGTTCAGTTGCTAGGTGACCCGCTCCGGGGCCGAGTAGCAAACAGGCTCTCGCGCCAACCTGCCGCTCCGCGGGAGTTAATTTTGGGTACAGGACGGAGGTGTTACGGTCCTAGGGTCCCAGAGACCCTGCTCTAGGAGAGGGTGCACTTTCATTCAGGTCTTTCCGTCCACAACCCCACGTTTCTGCTTCGCCCCAGACGCAGCGCAGCTCGAACGGCGGCGCCTCGCGGTCGCCCCACCTCTCTCCTCCCCCAAGGGCGTTTGCCCCCTCGCCCCTCGGTGCCTCTGGGGTGGGTTGCAGGCTCCGCCGCTCACCTGGACCCCGGCGGCGGCGGCGGCTCAGCAGGTCCCGGCACGCGGCAGTCGGGTCTCCATCCCCGCCTTCCTCGGACGCTCCGGCTGCGCGCTCCGCAGCGGCGGTGGACCCGGTCGGTCCGCGTCGCGGAGGCTGGACACCGGTGTCCGCTGCTGCCGCACTGGCTGCGGGCGCGGGAGGGGCGGGGGCGGGGCAGGAATCTGGGTCGCGGGGAGCGGAGCAGGCCGGGACGCGCCCGGACGGCTGGCGGCGAGGAGGCGACCGCGGGCAGCCGGGGAGCGAGGGCGCGCGGAGGGTTCCCCGGGAGCTCGGCGCGGGCGGCCACTGAGCATGCCCAGTCCGCGAGCCGGGGGCGCGGGCGCGGGGCTGCGGCGGGGAGCGCGAGGCCCCGCGTGAGGTTCTGTGGGGAAAGGGTTAAATCTGCGGTCCCGTCGGCCAGGGGCGGAGGACCGGGAGCTGGCTGCAGTGGCCCAGTTTAATTGCTCCTGGGTCGACCCCCCCAGAGCCGCGAGGGACCTAGGACGGTGAACCTCAAAAGACTTGCCAGTGGGATTCCAGAAGAGCCCTGGAATGAGGGCAAGGTGTATGCCTCGCTCTGTCCCCAGAGAACTGTATGAAAGTCAAAGTTGTTTTTTTTTTTGTTTTTTTGTTTGCTTGGTCCCAACCTCTCTGCAGATTTACAGAGTGATTCCCCTAATCCAGACACCCACCCATCCGTTTTCCTGTGCCTGGGGACCTCCCTGCGGGGGTGTCCCGCCAGCCCCGCCTTGACCGATGCCCGGACCAGTCGGGTTGAGTTCTCAAAGAGCCAGCTCTTTAATTAGGTGTAATTGAGAGATCGTGTCAGCCTTCCCAGGTCACATATCTGCATTTCAACTAGGGCTTCAGAAACAATACCTTAGCCCCGGGGTTAATTATAATGGATGAATTATAGACAAGGTGGTGTAGGGCTATTTGGGAAACGTTGCTTCATAGTGCAGTTGGCCTGGCCCAGAACTCAGGTACTTACACACACACACATACACACACACACACACACACACACTTGTGTCTTTGGTATTGTATTTTATCTTTGATGAAGAAGGTTTTCCCTAAATAATAACAACAACAACAATAATAAACACCTTCTTAGGGCAACACAGGGTTGGGGAAAGAGGGTGAGTTAGAGGTCAGCCTTGATTTCAGTGCCATTTACCACCTCATCAGATTACCTAGCTATTCTGCACCTCTGCTTTTCTGTAAACCTGTCTCTCTGGGAGGGTGGAAGGATTAAGTGAGGCAATGTCTACAAAGCACCTGTTACACAGTAGATATTCACTGAATAAAAGTCACTGCAGGTCCCATCTCCACTATTCTGTTTTTGTGAAAGGTTGGGTTAGTGATAATCCTTAAAGGGTGAACATTATCATGTTCCCTCCTTGTATTAAATAACCTTAAACCCTTGATCTAATTTTTATCATTATTAAAAGCATATGCCACTATTACCTTTTCTTTCAACTCACCAGTTTCTTCATACTTCCTCCCTTGAACAAATCTCTTGGAAAAAGCTAGACCAAGACCATATGTCTCTCCTCTTTGGAGGGAAAAGCTTTTCAGGAGAGATTCTTACTGGGCAATTTTATCCACATGACAAAACAATTTCACTCCACAGTCTTTCAAAAGCAATTTAATTTGCACACATTCCCCTGTGGTCCTTGTTTCACAGCTATTACAAAAGTAAGGTATGTTGGTATGGAAGGAAACTTACTGCCCACTAATACCATCTACATTTTAAAGTATCAGAATTCAAAAAATCAGGTTTTCACTCTCTGCCAAATATAACATGCCCTTCATATACATTGCCTTTATTTATGATGTTACACCCTTTCTGGAATACTGTTCTCTTTCCATTCTACCTCACAATGTCCTACCCACTCTCCAAGCACAAGTGCCACCTTCTTTCTGAAGGTGTCCCCAAACCCCAAGGCAGAGTTCATGTTCTACTGCCGTAACACTGGTGCATACTGCTGTCACAGTCCTCATCACAATCCTTACTATTGTGTAAGCAACATAAAACCATTTACTGAACAACTATTATGCACAGCAGGTACTGTTCTAGGTATTGGGAAACAACAAGGAACAAGGCAGGCAAAGTCCCTGCCCTTATGAACTTAGAACCTAATTTGAAGAAGATAGGCAATAAACACCTAAATAATAAATAATCACCAAGCACACAAGTCAGGCATTTCTTTTTGGCCTTCGTGTTATTCACCAAGTTAATCTAGATGGTCTTGATTCATCCTTCCAAAAACATCAATAAGAATATTAATAGTGGTCCTATGGCAGCCACACTACGAGGACTTGGGTCCCTGCCAGTTGGTTGCTGAACCAAGGGTTTTGATCCTTTCATTGACTCCCTCAGCTCAGTTGACTCCTCCAGGTAGGTACCTGTAGTCCATATAATGAATGTAAGCTGACGGAAGAAGGCTCTAGAGTTTATGCCCCACATCGAATTACAACCTTTCTCTATCCTCAGGGAATAGCATTTCTCTAGTGGCCTGATTGAAACTGGACTCTCAGATCTCCTGCATCCCAAACATCTCTTCCAGAATCATGCACTGCTCCCAAGCCCTCACACTTTTTACCACCTTTGGCCTTTATTTGTGTCAATAGTTATTCTCTGTTGTATAGCATTTGATTGTTTGCATCTACCTACTGTCTGATTAACTTAAGCTTTTCTCTATTTCTCTTATTGCCCAAGTGTGAGACAGACTTGGCCCCACTTAGAGCCTGCTCTTCCAAAGCGTATTTGTACACATGTATTCCATAGCAATTAGTGATGACCTTGTTGCTGTTTAATGTTTAACTCCAGGGCAGATTCTCATTCATTTATATTACAGAACTTAGCAACAACCAGTAAGGAATAGATTCACAATAAAAGATTGTGAAATGAATGAATGAATGAATGAATACAGGTTCTCAACCCTTCTTGCTTTCTCAGACCATAGTTATTTTCTAATTTGTCTTCCTACCAATCCTAGGATTTTCTCATTTTTGTCCTTTCCTAGTCTGCTAATTTCCCTCCAGCTATATATCCACAGATTTCTACATGTCAGGGCCCACTGTGGAAGAAAATCGTAGCCATAATTTATTACAAATTTGTGTGTTCAGCTGAAGCCGCAATGTATCATCTACAAGTCAGTGCCATTATTGCTTTCTCCAGTCCACAACAACTACCTTCATTTTTTCCCTCTTTTCCATCTCCCCCACCCACTGTGCTTTTAACAATGTACATTTGGCTCTCACCACTGCACCAGAGAAGAAACCATCAAGTAACACCACACTAGGAATTAGCTTGTTATTATAAATATATTCCTTTTTATTAAATACTTTTGAATTTTACTGTTGTTCAAGTACAATTTTCTGCCTTTTTACCCCACCCCTCCCCACCACCCTAGTCTTCCCCGCTATCCCTCCCCTGTTTCCACTTCCCCTGTTTTTGTCCCTGTGTCTTTTATAGTTGTTCCTGTAAATCCTTCAGCATTTTCCCCCCATTATCCCCTCCCACCTTCCCTCTGGTTACTGTCAGTTTGTTCTTAATTTCGATGTCTTTGGTTATATTTTGCATGCTTGTTTGTTTTGTTGAAGAGGTTCCACTTAAAGGTGAGATCATATGGTATTTGTTTTTCACCACCTGGCTTATTTCACTTAGCATAATGCTCTCCAGTCCAATCCGTGCTGTCACAAAGGGTAGGAGCTCTTTCTTTCTTTCTGCTGCATAGAATTCCATTGTGTAAATGTACCATAGTTTTTTGATCCATTCATTTACTGATGGGCACCTGGGCTGCTTCCAGCACTTGGCTATTGTAAATTGTGCTGTTATGAATATCAGGGTGCATAGGTTCTTTTGGGTTTGTGTTTTAGGGTTCTTAGGATCCATTTTAATTAGAAACCTGTGACTAGTATATCTTTGGATTAATCCAGGAAGTCCTCATAGGCTTTCAAACTGGCAGGGATCCTGTTTGGAACTAATACTTTGGGAGCAAAGAGTTGTTTGTATGAGGGAAATAAAGTTTTTGGTGACATTGCTAGAGCAGTATTGCATAATGTTAAAGCACCAACCTATGAGTTAAGGGATCTGGGCTTAACTACTTTTAGTTTTATATCTAGAGACGGTAATAGAAACATTTACCTGATAGTATTGCTGGCCGGATTAAATTAGTAATGATTTGTAAGATGTTTAGCATAGTGCCTGGCCCATAATGCTCAATAAATGTTAGCCATGAACCTATCTGCATATTTCTGGATAAAAAGTCTGTTTAAGAGAATACTATGAGATCAACAGATGCGGTGGTTAAGAAATTGAACTCACCTGATGTAGCATTTAGGCGTAATGAGTGGAGAACCCATGGAGGAGGAACGCGTACCTCTAAATTGTGCCCAGTTGCAGCAGTGGAGCTGAGGAAGAGGGAAAGATCTAGGAGATACTGTACTCTATCTACCCAGACTCCTCAGGGCCCATTACAAGTGACACAGGGTTTGGGGCTTTTCCAGACACGTGGAGGTGTTGTTTTGCTAAAGAGATCTCTCACTGAACATCATCCCTAGGAATTTATTTGAATAAAAACTTCCCCACCCAGAGGTTTTTTTCTTTTGCAAGGTTAGATTGAGCAACAAGCAGGTAGGAATTTCCTGCCTAGATCGTTTTGTGGGTGGGGTAGAAGTCATGACCCATTTATTTATTTTTAATTTTGTCTTAGGTGTCTGACTTGAAGAATGGGTGGTAGGAGATGTATGTATTATAGGAATTGGCCTCATAGTGAAATTAAAAAGGAAACCCCAGGGCCTAAAAAGTATATTAGGCCTTGTCTCATTTTACTTACTTGTTGTATAAAGTTTAAAAATTAATATATAAGGCCACTCTGTTTCCAACAGGATGAATTTTATAGGCCTACGGAGTTCTTTGTACAGAACTGAAGTGGTGATTGGATCCAATATGTCTATTAATATCTATGTTGATACAATTATGACTGGATTATGTAAGAGTTAATCATCGTGCTGGAGAACAAAACCAAAACAAAGACTCAGACATGCAGCTGAGGCAGTAATCTAAAAACGTGACCTAGAGAGGGCTTTCCAGTGACTTAGACTGGTCCAAGATGCAATTCATTTAACAATCATTTATTGAGCAACTAGTATAGTTGCTGCACTACAGATACTGAGCTATGCTAAATACTGGGGATACAAAGATGGGTAAAACACTGACTGCGATCTTGAGGAACTCATTTCTAGATGGAGGTGCAAACATACACACACATTGTGCTCTTTTTCTTCACGTTTGTTTCCAATATAGAATTTATCATACAGATTTGTCTGTATGAAGCCTCCTCCTCCTACCTCAACCACCTAATCTGACTTCCACATGCCTGGTGTTTAAGATGTTGTTTCCCCACGACAATGCAGGCCAAAATCATCTGAGCGTTCTGGTGTTCGGAACCCCAGTTCTGTCAGCTAAGCCAAGGGAGCTTTAGTGGCCTCCCAAATATGTGTGATTCTGCAACAATCCAAGTGCAAGAAAGTGATGTCAGACATCAAGGTAAAAGTTCACATTTTTAATGAGCCCACCCTGTAACGGCCTTTACTAATGGACAGTTTGTGCAGGAGGGAATTGACATTTGATGGGTGGCAGTACTGTAACAGAATACATTTTTTAAGGAGCAAGTTTTACATTTTTGAGAGCTGTTTTGAAGAACAGTCAGGTTTGTAGATGGAAGAAAATTTAGGCTTCTGTGTGTCTATAGAAATCAAGCTGTGAACCAAACTAAGAGGCTATGTAATTCCTACCTCGAAATTGATGTGACTTAGATTGAAGTGAAAGGCTTTGGTGAAACTTTGGAAGGACAAGTTATCTGTTTTGATACCAAGATAAACTTTGAAGACAATTTAAGATAATTATAAAGCCATATTTGCTATGAACAACAAATAAAAATAGATCAGTTGAAAATGAAGTCACCAGATATGACCTCAAATACATAAAACTAAATGGGAATACCACTTGCTTTGTGAATGGTGCTGGATTAGACATAAACCCCTATGGCACAAGTTCCCATAATGGTCCAAACCCACCCAACTTCTTGGGTCTCAGTAGTTGTGTAAGGGAAGTGCAGGTGCAGTAAATGTTTAAATTGTGGCTGACCCTAATGTTGAAACCACTTTCTGCATTGTGTTAGGTGGGACAGGTCCCATCATCGCTGACTGGCAGCATGAGAGACTGCTGAAAATGAGGACTCATGGCCCTGGGGGTCAGAACTTGAAGGAATCAGTGTCTTGAAGTCTCAGGACATACTCAACGATATTCATCTCCCTGTCACTTCTGGCATTGACTTAAAAAATGTAGTCAAGAGGGCTGTGGCCAGCAAGGCAAAGGTGTTTTTTTTCCTAATCCATTGGGGATAGAAGTCTCCATTCCCAGAAAAAGGGATAGTTCCCATTATTAGGGAAAAAAGTAATTTCTGTGACTATGCATATATTTTAATAAGAAAAAAGCAACACAATCCTCCTCCATTTTGGAAGTATGAATTGGAAGTGTACTTTGGATAAATAAGAAGAGGAATGGATTTATGAGTGGCTACGTAAGTGTGGATGAGTGGACAGATGGAGGGGAGGAAAGGATGATGAATAAATACCATGAATAGGGCATTTATCTGTTCTGAATTTTCTGAGACTACCCATATTTCAAATATTTACTCTCGTTGCCAAATTGTGTTTCATATGATGTGTCAGTTTTTCCCCCAGAAAATATGTTGCCATATATTTGGAGACATTTCACCTACTAACTTAATATGCAAACTAAAAAAGATGAAGATTACCATAACATCCTGTCTTTATTCAGCACTTACTGAATGCTATGTGCTAGGTTCTGATGAGCAATGACATTATAAAGGTAAATGATGAGGAGCCTGCCCTCAAAAGCCCACTGGCCATTGGCAGAAAAGGTCATGAGAACAGATAAATTTAATGCGAGAGAGTAAGGAGTACATTAGAGATATAAATAGATTTCTGATGGAAGCCAACTAGAAAGCCAGTTTTTCCTTAGAGCCAGTATAGAAGGAGCTGTTACAGATGGCAGAATTAGCAACAAATGTTAAAGGCAGAAAAGTAGCCAGTAATAATTGGGAGAACTTTTGGGGCTCAGAAGTCACAAGAACTTTCCCCCCCATGTTTCAATAAAACTTTATTCATACTAACAGGTGGCAGGCTTGATTTGGTCCCTTATTGTTACAGGTTTCCTCTGCTATCTGAAAGTAGAGCCTTCCCATGAAATCTCTTGTGAGACAGTTCAGCTGTCTGGTGGCTTGATGTTGGGATGCTGAGTGTCGTTCTGGGGGAGGGAGCCTGGTGAGGGCACTCTTCTGCTCTGGGTGCACTCTGCCCTTATGAAGGCTATAGAGGAGTGGAGGTGGGCAGGCAGCCAGGGTGGAGAGGACCCACAGCAAGGCATTGACTGGTGGAGCGGGAGGTCCCACATTTACGTGCAGATAAACCGGGAGGAACAATGGGAGAGTGAGACAGACCACTGGTTCACAGGAAGGTGAACCAATGTCTTTCTTATTTATCACATCTATCCTTTTATGAAATTAGAAAAGCATGCTTTAGTTAAACAGAATAGGATTCAATTATATTTTTCTTGTTCCCTGTTCTGCTCTTGTCTTTAGATTTACGGATAAGTGCTGAGTGATTGGGACACCTATCATATATTAAAGTAGACAAGTATTCTAAAATAGGAAAGCAGGGGGAAAAGCATTCAAGAGAAAAATAAAAATTCTACCAGCCATGCCATCATGCTTTCAACATTCCAATGAAGAGTCAGCTTCAGGTGAATAAAGTGAGTTGCAAAAGTACACACAAATGTTCTTTTTGGCTTTATTTTTCTCATTAAAACGGCAGAAAAACCCACTAGGAGAGTTGGTGGTAGCTCAGTCCTGATGGAATGTAATTTATAATTTCATGGTTATGTTATGAGCATGAACTAAAGACATTTTCTTCTGCAAGTGAGGAATATGAAGACATCTCTAGTATACCTAGTTATGTGGATGGGCAGTGTCTTCAAAACTGTGGGTGATTGTTTACATTCTAATTGAAACTGGTTTTCACCAATGGGAGGAACGGGGCCAGGAATACTTGGAACAGTTGCTTTGCGTAAGAATCACTTGGGTAACCATTTCCCAAATAAACATGCCAAAATATCACCTAGGTCTAGTGAATCAGAATCCTCGGGGGATGGGGCCTATATATGTATACATTTTCTGAAAACTCTCTCAGGTGATTCTAACATGCACAGCTAATTAAAAACCACAGACTTAGTAGGTAAGCCAAATTCTATAAAAACATCTCCTGCAGCTCATTTATTTCATATTTTAGTGTGTTCTTGCAATTAAGTAATAAAATTTGTACCTCAGGCTGACCCTTCTAAACAGGACTGTTGTGAATAGGCTACGATGTGGTTGTCTCTTTTCTTTGCCTAAATGAAACTAAGTTCTTTATGAGCCCAATAGCAAGAGCATTTAATAGGCACAGAGACAAACAGTGTTTGCCATTAACATTTTTTAGGCTATGGTAGATATGGTAAGGCCATAAGAGACTGGGCCGAACAAGATGTATCAGACAGTGATGAAGGTAAAGTCCTAAAAAAAGACATTTTTAAAAAGAATAACAGCCAACACTTATAGAGCCTTGCTTTGTGCTAGGCTGTCCGCCAAACACTTTGCTTGCATTATCTCATTTCGTCCTCACAACAACCTTAAAGGTGGGTTCTATCATTATCTCCACATTAAAAATGAGAAACCCGACATGGAGGGGTCAGGGTCACAAAGCTAGACACGAAGGTCACAAAGCTGTCAGGGTTCCAGGCAGTCTGACTGCGGAGCCCACATTTGAACTACTACGTGGTAATTGTGTCTCAAAGTTATAGTAGCTGACTGGTATTTGGTGAGAAGGAATAAAGAGAGCAAATTTTATTATTTTGTTTTTTTACTAGATTGTTAATCAAAAGCAGCCTCAGGCATAGTGGCATTTGGGATGTATTTTAGAAAAAGGGCAGGAGGAGTGGATATCGCCAGGGCCAAGGGACCACACACGCCTCCTTCCTCCTTCACTCCTGCTCTCCTGTCTCCTTTGATCTTTTCCTTTCCTTCTTCTGCATCACTTCTCCTTCTTCATTGCTTAGGTGATTGGTCTATAGACATCAGCTACAGAAATTTCGTAGTGTTCTTGGGAAACCTCAGGTATAGAGAAAGGACAGAAAAAGCTGAATGGTATGCCAGGCAAAGAAAGAATAGTAAGAAGTATGAGGTGAGAATGCTATAAGGGGAAAGGTAAAAAAAAAAAGCGAGGGATGTCCCCAAGCTGTGGGCAGAGAGGTGCCTTAGGTGGCTCTCCCAACAATTAGGCCACAAATTAGGTTCGTAGGGAACTGGAGGAAAGGGAGGCGGCAACACATTTGAAATGACTGAGCTGAGAAATATGAAAGAGGTATGCAGTTGGATGAAAACAACACTGCTATCTTCATTTCCTCTTTGCCCAAGTGGGAGATGTCACCGGAAGCTGGTAAAGATAAAAGGTCACCCAGTTTTTTAACTAGGAGGCACCACTACTTAGTAAGACACTTGTCCCATGTAAATGTCAATGGAATTACAAAATCAATGTCTAGCCATTATACTGTACACCTGAAACAAATATAAAATTGAATGCCAACTGTAATTAAAAAATAAAAAATGTATAATTATGTGGGGGGGGAAATAATGTAAAAGTGGAATTATAAAATCACATCATGTTAGAATGAAAGGGAGCTTTGAGATGAGTCAGGAAATTTTCTAAAATTTTGGCCACAGAACCCCTATAAATGACTTTCAGCTGTGAACCCCAAGATGTGAAACCGACAAAGGCAGACGCGCGCTCAATAAAGCGGTAGTGGGCCAGTGTCCCTCTCCTCTCCTGTTCCCACTGCATGGCAGCTACCTGAGACATCTCCAAGAAACCCTAAGGCTCCAAGGGACACAAATTAAGAAGCCACAGTTTGGGCCCTGGCCGATGTGGCTCAGCAGATTGAGTGCCAGCCTGTGAACCAAGGGTTGCTGGTTCCATTCCCAGTGAGGGCCCATGCCCAGGTTGTGGGCCAGTTCCCAGCATGGGAAATGTGAGAGGCAACCACACAATGATGTTTCTTTCCCTCTCTTTCTCCCTCCTCTCTAAAAATAAATAAATAAATAAATGAAGTCTTTTTAAAAAATCAACTGTTTGGTGCACCAGCCCCCCTTTACAGAGAAACAGTTGAGGTGCAGAGAGGTGACAAGACTTGTCAGAAAAAAATGCTCCTTGCTTATGCCCCGTGTAGTGTGTTCTCTGCAGTACCATCCTGCCTTTGAATCAGTGAACGGAATAAATCAACAAACGTGTGTGTGTGTGTGTGTGTGTGTGTGTGTATGCATTAGCAGTTTCTATGTGCTGTACTTGATCCTGGATGCTATAGTTTAGGATACGAAAGTATAAACTGTGGGCTTCAAAGAGTTTATAACTTAATTGGGAAAACTTGAATTAACAATGTAAATCCTGAATAGCTGAAAGAGACTATGAGGTGGGACCTAACTGACCACTGCAGGAGTGGCATACGTTAGAACTCACTGATGTCTGTTCCCTGAGGGTTCAGTTATTACCCACAGTGGAAACCTTTTGAGCACAACTGGGGTCCCTTGACTTCTTACCTGCAGGGTCAGACCACCCCAGCTGCTCCCCCAGGGAGGATTTAAAACCCCGCCAGGCCTCCTTCCTCCTGCTCAGTTTCAGGCTCAGTCTGTGAGCTCTTCAGAAGTGCTTTCTGCCCACTGCTTCTGAGCCCAGGTCATGAGAACCTGCCTTCCCTGAGAAGTGAGGCCCTGCTCTGCTTTTTTGAGTTCTATTCCTTAGGAGTGGACTTTGCCCTTAAACTCTTGTGGCTGAGGCCTTTACATCCTGGTGAACTTTCCTGAAGATGCTGGAAATCTCAAGAATTGTCTGTTCTTGGACCTCTCTCTTTTTCTTTTTTGTCACCGTATTTTGTGATGATTTTGTTACTTTATATTGCTTGTATGTCAAGTATAAGTCTGCTGCTTTCTGGGTGTACTGTTTTGGGGAGACAGTGTTAAACCTTTGGGTTTCAGCAGACCTTGTCCACAGTGGCTGAAGAGGTCCTGACTCTTCTTGCTGGTGACTTCTCCTGGTCTCAGCTGTTACCAGATTAATTGAATGTACTTTATCCTCATATGAGTGCATATGTATATTTCAGGTCTTTATGTTCACTAAGGGGTTGGAGAGTTGTTTTTGACAACCCGACTTGCAAATAGGAACATGAGTGAACTAACGACGTCACCCATACCTCTAGAACCTGACTTTGCCCTGGTAACCTGTGGCTATGTGGCGTCTAGATAGGGAGTTCCTGGAGGAGAATGTTACTCTGAGACCTTACATCTCCTTCCTCACTGAGGAGGACGAACTCTTGAAGACCAAGTGTGCGGGACATGTCACACAGGGTGGCCCAGCTCTCTGACAGTTTGACATGTGTAGAGGAGTTACCGAAGTCCTGCTTAGCTATTTGGTGTGGGGTTTTTTTCTAGTTTTCTAGAGTCTAGAACCTACTGATTGTATGAAAATTAGGCTGGATCATTTGACTTAAGGGGTAAGGAATCTACTGTGTGAGTAACAGACAGCACAGCAGCACTTATGGACAAGCCCTCGCAAATCTGCAGGGAGGAAAACAGTGTTGGTGTGAGAAGCAGTAAACTGTTTCTTTAATTCTAGGCTTGTAACATCTGCTCAATATTCCTAACCTTGGTTTTAGTTTTTAGACTCCTTTTTGGACTCTGAATGGGAGAAGCCTGGGATCACTTCAGTGACGAGGTACCTTCTCAAGGCTTCCGTGTGAGTCGGATGCCTTTGGTGATCTGTCCTCTTGAGACAGGATCTTGATTTCTTGGGTATTGGTATTGGTCCAGGATGCTTTTTTCTGGGAGTCGCTGCTTCCACTGCTGCCACCTCCTGGTCAAAGATCTCCCTGCATTGAAAGGAAAGTGTCTACGAACTCACTGTATTTCTTTGGGTCCTACACCCCCTGTATCTTTAACAGTTTATCCCTAACACCTTTTGTTTCCTGAATTCTCAGGGAAGGCTTGACTAACTGCCTCGCCTCACCCCTATCTCCATGGGTTAGATTAGAACCAATGAACACAAAGCCAACGTCACAATAACATTTATATTCATTGGACTGAAAGAGCATTTAAAACTACAGAGGAATTTGTAACAAAGGGGATGACAAAAGGCATCTGTTAGAAACTCAGAAGCCCCAAACAATTATTTTGATAGAGATGAAAAATATTTTTTAACTTGAGATCATGGTCTACCTGTATCACTACCTCAATAATTCAACTTCACCAAGTTTCTTATTTCAAATGATTTTTCAAAGCTATCTATTTCCATTATAGTGTGTTAAATTTCATGTAGAGTTCCATAATCAATGCTAATTAATTATTAATTCTTCACCCTGAGACTGTCAACAGGCTTCCTAAAGATGTTGAAAAGTAAATTCTAGGTGTAATTAATTTCCTATTAACCTCTTGGCCCCCTAAGCTATGATTTCAAATAGGAGAGAAAATGGTAACAGCCAATTTTATTCCTGACACTGAAAGCTGGAACAAAAGAAGAACATAAAATTAATGCTGTTTATCTTTTTAAAAATTAATAATATAGTACCTATGCTTTCAATTAAGACTCAGAACATATTATTTTATTGAAGGTTTAAAAGTTATGCTGTGTAAATTATTCTTGCATGTATAATACTTGCTTAAAAGATGCCACTATTTACTTAAAACATTTCTCATGTTTGCCATANCTTGCATGTCAAGTATAAGTCTGCTGCTTTCTGGGTGTACTGTTTTGGGGAGACAGTGTTAAACCTTTGGGTTTCAGCAGACCTTGTCCACAGTGGCTGAAGAGGTCCTGACTCTTCTTGCTGGTGACTTCTGGTCTCAGCTGTTACCAGATTAACTGAATGTACTTTATCCTCATATGAGTGCATATGTATATTTCAGGTCTTTATGTTCACTAAGGGGTTGGAGAGTTGTTTTTGACAACCTGACTTGCAAATAGGAACATGAGTGAACTAACGACGTCACCCATACCTCTAGAACCCGACTTTGCCCTGGTAACCTGTGGCTATGTGGCGTCTAGATAGGGAGTTCCTGGAGGAGAATGTTACTCTGAGACCTTACATCTCCTTCCTCACTGAGGAGGACGAACTCTTGAAGACCAAGTGTGTGGGACATGTCACACAGGGTGGCCCAGCTCTCTGACAGTTTGACATGTGTAGAGGAGTTACCGAAGTCCTGCTTAGCTATTTGGTGTGGGTTTTTTTTCTAGTTTTCTAGAGTCTAGAACCTACTGATTGTATGAAAATTAGGCTGGATCATTTGACTTAAGGGGTAAGGAACCTACTGTGTGAGTAACAGACAGCACGGCAGCACTTATGGACAAGCCCTGGCAAATCTGCAGGGAGGAAAACAGTGTTGGTGTGAGAAGCAGTAAACCGTTTCTTTAATTCTAGGCCAGAAGTCTTTCTCCAGTAGCAAGTGAAGTGCATCACATCAGAGAGGAGCTCGCGCCCCAGTTATTTATTGCAAACCTGTGTCAGCTGTGGCAGTGAGCATTTTCCAGCCATATATCCAGGGTACGCCAAGGGTGGAGGTGGCTAACTTCCATATTAAAGGCCTAACAGCCCTGCTTTACATTGTCTGCTTCCAGCACCTGCACAGGACCCGGGACTCTGGCTTCCTAGCCAGTGGTTCCCATGGAAACCACATTGTTTAGAGGGATGGGGGTTGCACTGTTCACAGCGTCTTCTAGTAGGGCTGGATGTTTATCATCCACCTTGACTAAGTTTTTAGTGATAAGACTGTTAGCTGTAGACTCAATATCCAGGTCCGTGTAGGACCTCACTGCAGGCACTTCCATTAGGCACATGTACTAGTGCTTATTTGGCTTGGCATAACCGATTTGAACCCGGCACACCTGAGAACTGGGCTTTCCTTTAAATGTTGTCTCTTCCATGGTCTAGGCCAGGGGTGTCAAACTCATTCTCACGGGGGGCCACATCAGCCTCGTGGTTGCCTTCAAAGGGCTGAAATAATTTTAGGACTGTATAAATATAACTATTCCTTAACTGTTAAGGAGGTGAAATTACATTTGGCCCTTTGAAGGCAACCTTGAGGCTGATGTGGCCCCCCGTGAGAATGAGTTCGACACTCCTGGTCTAGGCTCCTTCAGTGTGGAGGCCAGCATTCCACGACTGGTGGCAATATGCCCAGTCTCCCCATCAGTGTTTCTGGTGCAAGGAGTGTTCACGCCACGTTTTCTATGGCCTAGGGACTTAGGTCATGGTGAGTCCGAAGCCCAAATCCTTAAGAACCCCTTCATATCAGACTGCCCCATTTGGGTAAGAAAAACACCCAGGGTACTCTGGCTGTGGAATACTCTGATCTCACCTGCCTGCCATCCTTTACCTTGGGACAGTCTCTGCCAAACCCTTGTTACAAACCTGACCTGACCAGGAGAGTGTGAGCTTGGATCCTGACGTGAAAGAGGAGAGACCTGAGAGCACAGCTGTGGACCTGGCAGGACTGTCCTGAGGCTCTGCTGAGCAGCCTCTGATGCTGGGTGCTAGATCATCTTGAGACTCGGCCACACTTTCTCAAATGGCATGACCAAGAACGCAAGGCATTATATGGACGTGAACTTCTTCCCATACTATCTCTCCTTGTGAGAATTAGGTCTTACCCTTTCCTCCCTCCCCAAGTGCCTCTTCAAGATACTGGGAAAATCATTCATTAGACTTCTTTTTCTGATTAATTGACACCCTGGTTTCATTCATCACCACTGCGTTCACTTCAACAGCTAATGAAAAGGAAGGGGGCGTTTGTGATCCTATACCATTTCACTTTAGTTCCTCTCATAGACGCCTTCAGTGTGGCCCAATGACTGAACTGCCCCCAAGACCTGATGGTACTCCATTGCCAAAATACCTCCTAGAACAGACCACAGTCCTTGCAGGCTTCCTGCCAATGTGCTCCCCTCCACTACTTTATTAATTGGCAGGTCCAGGGGCCCATCTTAGACCTTTGGCACTGGCTGCAAAAATGTGCCAACGTTTTTGATTCCCAATTTGTTATTTGCTCTGTGACTTGTGGCTCTTTTAAGGTTTGTTCAATTTTCTCTATCTTATTGTAGTACTTTGGATTCTATAATTTCTAATTAATTTTTCTTGGTATAAAACTGGACTGATTTTTGAGTGACCCTTTGTTACCAAGGCTTGTAACATCTGCTCAATATTCCTAACCTTGGTTTTAGTTTTTAGACTCCTTTTTGGACTCTGAATGGGAGAAGCCTGGGATCACTTCAGTGACGAGGTACCTCCTCAAGGCTTCCGTGTGAGTCGGATGCCTTTGGTGATCTGTCCTCTTGAGACAGGATCTTGATTTCTTGGGTATTGGTATTGGTCCAGGATGCTTTTCCTGGGAGTCGCTGCTTCCACTGCTGCCACCTCCTGGTCAAAGATCTCCCTGCATTGAAAGGAAAGTGTCTACGAACTCACTGTATTTCTTTGGGTCCTACACCCCCCCATATCTTTAACAGTTTGTCCCTAACACCTTTTGTTTCCTGAATTCTCAGGGAAGGCTTGACTAACTGCCTCGCCTCACCCCTATCTCCATGGGTTAGATTAGAACCAATGAACACAAAGCCAGCGTCACAATAACATTTATATTCATTGGACTGAAAGAGCATTTAAAACTACAGAGGAATTTGTAACAAAGGGGATGACAAAAGGCATCTGTTAGAAACTCAGAAGCCCCAAACAATTATTTTGATAGAGATGAAAAATATTTTTTAACTTGAGATCATGGTCTACCTGTATCACTACCTCAATAATTCAACTTCACCAAGTTTCTTATTTCAAATGATTTTTCAAAGCTATCTATTTCCATTATAGTGTGTTAAATTTCATGTAGAGTTCCATAATCAATGCTAATTAATTATTAATTCTTCACCCTGAGACTGTCAACAGGCTTCCTAAAGATGTTGAAAAGTAAATTCTAGGTGTAATTAATTTCCTATTAACCTCTTGGCCCCCTAAGCTATGATTTCAAATAGGAGAGAAAATGGTAACAGCCAATTTTATTCCTGACACTGAAAGCTGGAACAAAAGAAGAACATAAAATTAATGCTGTTTATCTTTTTAAAAATTAATAATATAGTACCTATGCTTTCAATTAAGACTCAGAACATATTATTTTATTGAAGGTTTAAAAGTTATGCTGTGTAAATTATTCTTGCATGTATAATACTTGCTTAAAAGATGCCACTATTTACTTAAAACATTTCTCGTGTTTGCCATATCTGTATCTGTCTTATAAATGCTTGGATAGACTTCAAAATTTCCAATAAGACATTTTCTCTGCAGTGGTGTCCCTCAGCATAACACATGCAGTTGGGAGGAGGAGGGACCTTGGATTGGACTCCTGCCTGTAGTGCCTGTGTGAGCCTGGAAAAGCTGGTTAACCCCCAGAGTCTCGGACCCCAAGTTTGTAAAATCGAGAGCATAAAACTTACTCCTAGAGTTGTTTTTGTTAGGACTAAATAATAATGTATGTTAAGTGCTCAGGACTTTTATACCTCACTGATAGGAAGTAGTAGATCATTTTTAGCTCATAAAACAGAGCCCCTTTATTCGTGTGAGAACACAGACATCAATGTAAATCACTCCTAAAACTGCCTCCAGCTACGTTTGGCCCGAAAAGGCTTGTGTTAGCAAAACCTTGTCCTTCAGAATTTTGGCAAACAATTTGGTATGTTCTTCCAACTGGCAACATAGTGGGGTCCTCACACACACACGAAATGGTCCTTCCTGAAGAGATTGTGTCTGTGCGTGCACCTGTGTGCGCGTGTGTGTTCCTGTGCATGTGCCTGTGTGCGTGCGTGCGTACGTGCGTGCGTGCATAAGCACTAACAAGTATGTTTAGATTCCTTGTATAGGAGTGTTTAAATAAATTGTTATCTTGCCTTAAAAACGTATTTCCTACTTAAATATCTTGTACACTTTAAGTCACAATTGCTATATTTATAAATGGAATATGGACTTGCCAATAGTTAGAATTTTTGAGACATAAATTTATGCATCCTTTAATAATTTGATAATCTGAGCAGTGTATCATCTGGCTACTTCATCCCTTGTATTTTATAAAATTAAAACATTTCATGTAAAATAAAAGTTCCAAATATATTAAAAACATAGCTGATTGTTACTCTGGGGCAGAGTTTTAAAGAGCTCTATGTTGATGAATAATACAGAATGTGTTTATTCAATGGTTGAACACTTGCGAAAGCAGCAGGGTTGATTGTTCAGTATGCCAATCGCTGCACCCTGGCCTCAGGCATTTTGAAATGCACACTATAATTGATTGGGGTTCAGAGACCATTAAAATTTGTCATTGTTTTTAGTTGACTCATGTCCACCAGGGTCTAGAACTCTGCACTATAAAAAATCTTCACCTGAGGATAGGTTTTAGTGATTTTAGAGATAGAGGAACACTGATGTGAGAGAGAAACTTCAATCAGTTGCCTCTGGTATGCACCCAGACTAGGGATTGAACCAGCAACATGGGTATGTGCCGTGATAGGGGATCAAACATGCAACCTTTTGGTGTATGAGATGATGCTCCAGCCAAGTGAGCCATGTGGCCAGGGATGGAACTCTGTGTTTTTAACAAGTTCTCTGGTGACTTTAATGCAGCATGTCTAAGGACCGTCTTCTGAGAAACACGCGTTAGTGCAGTGGCCTCTAATGTGCAGTATGTACAAATTTGGTATCTGGAAGACTATGTTGGAAATTCTATTTATAGTTTTATCTAAAGCAAATTAATCTTCACTTACCTTTAGTATACTGAAGGCTTCATTGAGTCTGCATGTCTGATTGCCACATGTCACAGACTTCGAGAGGAACTCTAAGAGCAGAGTGGAGAGGGAGTGTGCAGGCAGGGAAATGGCCTCTGGCATCCTCCCTCCTTTACTTTAAGCAAGCCATGATTTTTTGTGCCTGGTAAATGCTTATATAACCAAAAAACTATTTTTGCAAAATGAACAAGTGGGTTAGAAAATTCTAAATTTTCTACAGTGAAGATGAATAAAGATGATAATTCAAGTAGAAATAGCCAATAGAAAATGGCAAAATCGATGCTCTTACCCTAAAGTCTTAGTTAGCCACAATACAATTAAAAACTAAGAGACCATGTAATCAGCTATAACCAAAAATCTGCTTCCCAAAACAGAGATGATCATAAAGATACGAAATGACTGGCATCCAGTACAGTTAGTGGGGAAGCTTGCCCTCTTTGAGCAAGTATCTTAGTATTTTTGGATCTTTGAGAGATTAATGACAGTATCCATCAAAGTAGTTAGACATTTTTTTATGAATTGTTTTAAACTTTTAAGAGACTTTTTTCTCGTGGAGTTAAAGGAAACATTTTTTGAAAACTGTTCCATTTTATCATAACCTTTAAAATTCCACAAATCCCACTCCTCTGGCCGCCTTAAAGATTTTCCTGCACTCTGAGCTGTCTCTCTTAATTCTCTTCTACTTGAAAGTATGATGCAAAAAACAATTATGAAGCAAGCAGGACTTCAACTTCAAGAATAAATTAACCATTTCTGGGGTGGAGGTTAATGCTTTACAAATACATCCTGTTTTGGAACTGACTAAATCTTCAAAGCAGAGTTTTATATAGTCTGTATTACAAATTAGAAGGCTGGCCCCTTTTCTTTTCTCATATGTATTTTTTGGTTACTTTTCCTCTAATTATCGAATGGGATTACTTTCACCATATGACTTGTAAAACTACAATTTTCACTGAACTTTTATCACCACAGCATGAATAATGCGCTGAGTCCCGAAACGTCACAGTGAACATCAAACGGTTTCATACAATGCATTTTCGCTGCAGTTTCAAGAAGCCAACGATCGAGGGAAGCAGCAGAGAATCCAAAAGTTTGAAAAGGAAATTTGACACAAATTTGTTATTTACTCAGGAGGGATATAGTAAGTAGCAAAAGAATAAGTGGAGAGGAAAGACTGAGGAATGAAAGTGGTATTTTTTTTTAACTATAAATGAGAAAAAAAGCAAAAACTACTATACTTGCCTCTGGGGACAAGGGGGGAAAATTCAGACAGGGGCCAAAAGCAAACATGATCTGGGTTGAGGAGAAGGGGAAGGGAAATTAGAAACCTCATGAATATACAGGAAGTGAATCGGAAACTGCAGTGAAACTGCAGTGAAACGGTATCACATTTTGGAGCCACAGTAAAAACATACGTTTTCAAGAATTGTTGGGAACACTTTTGACCTTTCCTGATTGATGAACCTTGAAGTAGAAATATAATAGCTATTGCGATTCTACCTTTGAATGCTTTATTGGTTATGGGAGTGCTTACCCTTCTAGCATCCCCTTCTCTTAGGTTTTGAGACAGATCAGATTATAATAAGCCAGCCAGATGGTGTTTAACTCCCTTCTGAAGCATCCTGTTAACTGCCCACGTTTTTTGTGCTAATAGAACCCTAACTTTATTTTTCTGCAGACAGAGTGTAGTCTATCAAAGTGTCCTGATCTCAGGGACAGGCCTTATCCCAGCCCCATGGAATTAATCATGACTGTCCTAAAGCAGCCACAGCAATTCTCCTTCCTTTAGCTAGTGAGTGGTCTGGGGTGAGCATGTGGAATAGTTTCTATTGCTGCTGTAACAAATCAGCACATTTATTATTTCACAGTTCTGTTTGTTATTAGTTTGGCTTGGCTCATTTGGTTTCTCATCTTTGAGTTTCATAAGAACAGAATTAAGTCGTCTGCTGGCCAGGCTCTTATCAAGATGTTCTGGTAAGCCTATTCACATTGTTGGCAGAATCCAGGTCTTTGTTGGATTCTTTGTTTGGTTGTAGGACTGAGGTTCCCATTTCCTTGCTGGCCATCAGCTGGGGGCTGCCCCTAGGTCATAGAAATCTTTCTTTTGCCCTTGCACATGGTCTTCGCCTAATGTTCCTTCACACTTGGGATCTGACTTCTGCTTGATCTCTCTTGCTCAAGCCAGAGAAAATATTCTGCTCTTGGGAAATTGTGGGGTTTTACCGTGCCTCTAGAAAATTTATTTTAAGGCCTATAGATTTAATCATATCTGTATAGTCACAGGTTCCAAGGATTAGAGTGTGGTTATCTTTGGGGGCCCATTGTTCTACCTGTGATGTAACCCATGTATGATCAAAGTAACGGGGAGGGCCCACTGGCAGCTTTATTTCTTGGATGAATGTTGGGAACCACTCTGCCTGGTTTCAGGAATTGTAGCTACCCCCCATGGCTAAGGATGAGTGAGCAACCTCCGGAACTCGAGCCACAGGAGACAAGGCTTGTCTCTGTTAGCAAATGCTGCCTCAGTTTACTCCCCCTGCCCCCAAAGCATGGTCAGTGTTGATGATGGGTAAGACTCCTCACAGTGGGGGGCAACCTAAGCCAGACATGATCACTTGGGAAGCCTTCATGGAAGAACTTGGGGGGCTGTGACAAAGAGGGAACAATGGACCCTTGCCTCCCCGGCTACGTGACACAGCCCAAGTCCCCATGTTCTCTGGGGGAAACGCTTCCTGGTTCTGATCCACTTATGCCCGAAAACCTATTATGGAAACCTCACAACCCATTGAGAGGCAGTGCAGCTCCTTGCCTTGCTAGAGCACTATCCAGAATAAATCTGGCATAAGAAAGAATTCCTAAAAATCCTGCAAAACCTGCTTTGCTAAGAGTGTTTTCATTCATATGTTAAGGGTCCAAGCAGGAAATGAGTATATCTCCCAAAGTTTCTGCAAACCCCCTTCCCTGACAGACTCTGACTCAGACTAAGCCCTCAGATCTCTTTGAAATGTTATCTACTGTTTGATCCTTGCCACCCTGTATTCCTGTGTATTACAACCCAATAAAAGTCCCTGGAGGAAGGGTCTCCTGGACTTTTTTCCCTGAGAAATTGGCCACCTCTCTTCCCCAAGCAGATTATGTCTTGGTAGTGTTTATTTTCATCCGTGGTGGACTGGGGGACTTGTGGGCAAAGTTGCCCCCACAGATGAAAAGACAGAGACTCTCCTGCCTTTTTCCAGCTAGAGGTGCTAGTATGTGGACAAGTTGTCTGGAGTGGCAATAGCCCCCTCACACCAGGAGACATCGAGAATGAGGATAAAAAGTCAACATACTAAGGATGGTGGAGCAGGAGACTAGAAAGCACCTGGGTTCTTGATGACATTTTTGAATAGCAGAATCAAGGCCAGTGATTACTCTTTCCTGATAGCTTGTCATATGAGGAAAAACGGCTATTTATTTAAGCAATCAGACCAGTTTCCTATCACTGGCAACTAGAAGTAATTCTAAATGATATGCTTCTCCTAGCCTTAATTTCCGGAACTCAACTGTAGGACAGATCTCAACTTTTCCAACTTTAAAATACAGCGTCAGCTAATCTAATTAAATTTATTTATACTGTAATTCATAATAAATGTCTTCAATGGTGATGCCAGTCTTAGCTTCACCCCGAGACTGTGCTTAGGATTATAGAGTCATCCAAAAAGAGGGTCCAGGGGTCATCAAACTATAGGCCATGAGCAAAATCCCACTAGTATAAGTCAGAGGAGCTAAGCATGCTTTTTACATTTTAAAAGGGTTGTTTATACAAAACCAAACCAAACAAAGCAAAAACAGAATATGTGATCAGAGACAAAGCCAATATTATCTGACAATATATCTGACAACCAGACAATATTATCTGGTTCTTCAGAGAAAAATCCTGCCAACCCCTGCATTAGTTACGTACAGGATTGAAGCCGAGACTAGGCTTTTACTAAGAATCATTAGGTCAGCAGGCAACACCTTTGAAGAAGAACACATCACCTTGGAAAGCTTTTGGCACAGGTGAAGATAGAGTTTATCTTCAAATTAATTTCTTCGGTTCAACATTTATTGAATTGTTGAAGACTATGGAAGACATTGGAATTATATAATAAATAAAACAGGGTCTTAATGTAACTAAAAATTGGCTCAGGGAAACACCTGCTCTGAGAGACAAGATAAAAGCCTGCAAAAAAAGGGTTGCATGCAAAATTTTACATGTATCCACCGTTTCCTAAGGACATGGAGGCAAGGACAGATAGTAGGTTATTGGAAATTTGGGCCTGTAACTTAGGAGCAGAAGACTAGAAAAGGAATGAACAACCATTTACAGCTACTTTAGGTGTGGTAGTTAATTATTACTTCAATCCCAATATGTAAATGCTACTTTGCAGTTTCTACTTCAGGTCATACCCTAATGTCCATATTGTTTTTACTAAACTAAACTACCTCCTAAATGGAAGCCTGGGCTGAAGAAAGAAAAGTCAAGCCTGAAAATAAGTATTAGGGAATGATCTGCAAATCTCATCAAAACTCTGGGAGACACCCAGGGGAAGACTACGGAATAAGAAAAAAAGGTTCAGACACAAAACCTGAAGCACTGCCTGCATTTAATTGGGGAAATAGGGAGGGAAGCTAGTGAAAAACTCTGAAAATAACTGATTAGAATGTGTAAAGAGAGCTAAGTGAGAGTAGTTTCAAGGAGGCTAAGGATTTCAAAAGTTTTAAAAGCTTCAGTACCTTCAAGTAGGATGGATACAGAAATGAAATAATTGAATGTGGCCAATAGGACATAGGGGAATATTTTACATTGCTGTTCAATTTGGTAGCCAGTAGTCACATGCAGGTATTTATAATTTAAAAAATTTAAGCTTCAGTTCCTTAGTTGTACTAACCATACTTGAAATGCTCAAAAGACACGTGCCTGTGGCTACCATATTAGAAAACTCACATTATAAAACATTTCCATCATAAAAGGAAGTCCTATAAAAACGTGTTTTTGAAAGCAACCGGTAGTGTGGAAGCAAGACCTTGACGGAGGGTTTTCTCTATGCCCTCTTCAGTAGTTTGCAAAGTCTGGTGGATCTGACCTCTTCAGCCTACATTTGCTAGTCTCACTTTTGCTTTTCAGTTCTAACCTCATTACTCTTCCTGGACTATTGCAACTGCGCCTATCTGCCTCCCAGCTTCTTCACTTCCAGTCTGTTCTTCATACAAACCATTCCTCCCAACAGCAGTCTTTTGTCAGTGCCACTAATGGCACTGACCGATCAGCCAGACTTAACTTTTTGTTAGTCCGTTGTGGTGCGGGTGTGGAATAAGGGTATTGCATCGAGACTTCAGGGAAGTACGGTAATTTCCTCTCCACTCCTACGTTTCCTTCCCGGCACTTGATAGCTCAAAATCCAACGTGAGCACAATGATTAAAACATATTTATATCACACAAATAATATTAGAGCAGGAACAATGGCTAATCATCACTCTATGCTGTATCTTTTTATTTCAAAATTTCCTGTCTGCCACTGCTGTGTTCCAGTTAATTTGTTCCTTTCCACTTTACCATTGAAACAGCTTGTTAATCAGTCGTCTTAATTCCAGTCTCTCCTTCCGCATTCCAGGAGAAGCTCTGGTTCGACTGCTCCATTCCTTCCAGGGACCCCTTTACGCTTGCAGAATAGAATTACGTAATCTTCTATCATCTGGCACAGCCCTTTCCTGTCCTACCACCCTCTACATTCTTCCTACCACTCTGTGGTATTCACCATTCCCCTGTCCTGTTCACGTATATTCACCTCCCTCTCTTGCCCATGCAATGCCATCTCTCAGACTCCGGGCCCCGCTCCCATTCCTGGAGTATTCAGAAGAACTGCACAAATAGCCCAAGAAGGGGGTGCGTTACTGAGGGACCGAGGAACACAAATGTGCTTGACCGTGTGTCTCTGGGGAGCTACCCTAAATAGGCTGCACTCCCAACCCTTTCTATTTCCCCAAATAAGACAAGCGAATTTTCACCGTAACAGACAAAGATTTTTTGGCTAAACGTCTTAACCGTGAACGACTCCTTCTGGAGCCCTGGGTGAGGCGAAGGGGATTGTGGGAGCTCCCTTCGTCGCCCTGCAGACTCATGGGAAGTGTAGTGCAGTCTTCCCCAACATGGCTGCGCCCAGGTGAGGTGATTTACGAGTACCCTCGGCAGCTTCCTGGGGTTGATGGGTGAGTCTTGCGTAGGAGAGTGCACCCACGTCGCAAGAACACTCCCCTAAGCAGAGGCGGAGGTTTGTGGCACTTCTTACTTGCGGGCATGACTGGAAATAGTCGCTCTTTCCTGTCGGCCTGTTCGGGTCTCTATCGGCTTCACGGTGTTGGGCTGAAAACCTAGGGAGCAGGGTAGGGATGATGTCCCCAGCCTTACTCTAGTGTAGTCTCTGGGCAGTAGGTTGTCTTTCTGTTGGGTGGTTCTGTCAATGTTTGAAGTGCATGTGTTTGTGTTTAGTGCAGATGCCCATGTGACGTTTGTGTCAATCAATTTCTCCTTTGGGAACTGGCGGTTGCAACCTGGGGAGTATTATTTCGGCACTTCTTGGGGTTTTATGACCCGAGCCAATCCAGTGAAGGAAAGGCATTTCCAGAGGTCTGGTAACTCACACAGTTGACTCTTCCTGTGTTATTATTTGAGTAATCCCAGAGACCCTTGGGCTAGTGTCAGCTTTTGGTTTTGATTTCAGTTAATGAATACTTAGCGCCTGCTGTATGCCAGGCTGTCAAGTCTGTCCCCTTAAGTTCATGACAGCCTTCTGGGTGAGAGCAACACACAAACAAGCAGTTGTATCTCTGTAACAACAGAGATAGAGATGCTCACCCAGTATTAATGAAAGCATTTAAAGCGACCACCGAATTCAGAATTATGAAGAAGAGGTTTAGGAGGTAAGATGGCAAGGTTAGTAAGTTTAAGTTTAGGCTTTCACAATAAACGTTTATGAGGTGCTAGATTCTGTTCTAGATGCTGAGTGCTACAGTGTGAACAATCTAGACAAATGTCCCTTTTCATAGAGCTTACTTCTTAGTAAATTAGAGGAGGAAGATGGAGGGTGAGGGCATAAAAATAGAGAGTAGGTGTTCAAAGAATTAAAAAGGGGTGATATGAAAAAATGATGGGGTCAATTTTTTTCTAATTATTTTAAATTAAAAAAAATTAAATAGGCAACACAATTTGATTAGCTGTAAAATTCAAAAGTTACAAAAGAGGAATCCCTTTCATTCCCAGACCAACCTACCTATTTCCTTTTCCTGAAGGCAACCCATAAAACAAATTTCTTGTATGTCCTGGAGATTTGTATGTACACCCTGTATATCTGTCCTATATTTCATCATCAGCCCTCATTTCATAGGAATTTAAGTTCTTTCTAATCTTTGCTGTTAATTAAATATAGTTTATATATAAGCACAGGAATGTTTGTCTATAGTGCTTGGTTCATTGTAGTCATTCTGTTGTTCAAGGAGGGGTGTGGACACACTAATGTTACCACTTAGGGCAATATTCAATTGAGTATATTGGGGTTAAACTTACTAGCAGAGCATGTGTGACCTTTCAACTTTTGTTATCCTACAGAGAGTGTGCTTAGGCTGGACATGATTAGACTTGACTCAGATAGGTAGTATTCCAGTGAATAGTGAACTCACTCCTATAACATCCCATAACACTCCCGCAACATGGCAAGGAGCATCCAAGCCTTTGTGCAATAGTGGAAGTTCCTTGGCCAGGGATGTGGCCTTGTCAGAAAGGGACCATCTCCAGAGCTCAACAACTGGTATCAGCCTACTATTCCTTGTTGAGGTGACTCAGACTTGCTGGGCTGGTGCATTGCCAAGTCACTGGAATGGGGAACAAATGAGCCTCCAGAGCTGTTGAGATTTGTTTCTTCACATGTAATGATGATATTGCGTGACTGAGTGGAGGAGAAGGGAAGGGGAATGACAGAAATGAGGCTCCACCTGCTGGTGCTGAACTCTTAATGTCAGACTTTTTAAAAGATGTTTGCAACATTTCTCTCTCATTTCTTCCACTTTGCAGTCTTTGCTCATGTTATGTACTAAGAAAAAAATTAGTGCATTTATCCCTTGTTTTCCATTGCATACAGCAAAGATGCCGTTCCAAAGATGATGACCTGGGAATGTAATGGCAATAAGATAGTTCCTTTGAGGGTCCTCAGCTTTTCTTTTTAAACCATTCTGATCTGGCTCTTCTGGAAACTAATTTAGTAATAGATGTATTTAATCCTTTTAACAGTTATGTGATAGTGTCAAGGATTAACACAGCTAGACATGAGTTAAAGCAATAAAAACTTTTTATTCAGTAACTACTAACAGTAAGGAAAGAACTGCACAAATTCATTTCTTTTCAGGCTTTAGTAAGTTTTATTGGAGCAAAATTTCAACAAAAAGTGCCTTTTATTTACAGAATTTAATGTGTGGGGGCACTGTCCAGCCCACTTGTACACAAGTGAAGACAACCATTAAGCCTGTTTCTATTTTTTCTTATTTTCAATTTGCATACAAAAATGTGTTTGCTTCACATGCATAAAAATCCCGATATTGTGAATGATGACCCCCCTTACCGATTCCTTGATTAAATATAAAAACAGCTTCAAAAACATATAATTTAGATTGTTTAATATTGAAATGTAACCCAATAAGACTGAAAACTAAATATTTCGGGTCCTATACCAAATAGTAAAATACTTGAAGTCCTTTGGGATTCTTTGACTGATTTACATCAACGAGAGAACCTATTTTTGATGTAGTAAAAGAAATGTGTTCATCTCTGATTGTAATTTCAAGGTCCTGTTGGCCAACCCTGTCAGGGGGAGGCCACAAAGCATCATCGTCCTTTGTAATTTCACTGTCATCAATAATTCTCGTCAGTTCTTCCATTACACCCTTGTGTATGTAAACCTCTTTTTGATCATGACATCATTTTTATGATTGCTGTTGTTGGCGTATCTAAGTTTCCCATCTGGCTGGAACTCGAACTCCAGAAACTTGTGTCCAAACCTGCCCTTGTGCCCAATGTAGTAGCACCTGTAGAAATCGCTGGCCAAAGCAATTTTTGTCTGCAGAAAGCCCTCCAAAGGCTCAGCCCTCATTTTGTTTTATAGGGAGAATGGGTAGGGCGTAGAATGAGGTGCATAATAGTGTCTGAGAGAATTGAAAATACAAGGAGGGATCCCTAAAAAAGCCCCTGTAATTATCTTCTGGGGGTCGGGCCCCTTGTAGTATAGGCTTCCCCCACAAGGCAAGTGTTCTAGGAACCCATGTGTATCGATCGGTGTACCAGCTGGTGGTGTTGTAAGAGGCTGCTTTGTCTTCAGTGAATTTTTTTGAAGACTGTTTCAGTGTGTTTGTCCATTTTTAAAATATATTTTATTGATTATGCCATTACAGTTGTCCCATTCTCCCCCTTCACTCCCCTCCACCCTGCACACCCCTCCCCCACCATTCCCCCCCTTTCGTTCATGTCCATGTGTCACAAGTTCTTTAGACTCTTCATGGGTGATTTTCTAATGCACCTGCCCACACTGCGCTGAGTGTTAAGCAGCTTTTGACCGAAACCAGCATAACCCCTGTGTCCCACCCTCCCTATTCATCTGATCTCCCTCTGAGTGACTTCTTTTGTTTCCCTAATGAAAAAAGTCCTCAAAGGGAAGTGTTTTGCTGATGTGGAATAGGTGAAACAAAAAACAGCAGAAGCACTTAAAAGGCATCAAAATCAACAAGTTCACAAACTGTTTTGAGCAGTGGAAAAAAATCTTGATAGGTGTGTTGTATCAAATGGAGAGTACTTTGAAGTGTGACAAGTTTAAACATGTAATAAATACACAATTTTTTAGAAATAAATTCCAGGTTTGTTTTTGGTTCCACCCTACTCCTTCTGGAGTGGAAAAGGTTGGTCACTGCAAATGCAAGTCAGCCAGCCGTGTTTGCTGCTGGCAATGGTCAGAGTTTGATTCTATGCTGCCCCGGAGACTGGGAGCCAGGCCCTCTCCTTCCTGATGATTGCATTTAGAAGGAATGGCTCTGAGACATTTCTGAGTTGCAAGAGATACATGCTTACAATCCTAAGCCCTTTTAGTGAATGCGCTAAGAAAGTGGGGTCAGGAGTCTGTGGTCAGATTTTGCTAGAATGAATAGTGGAATGTCCTGGCAGCATTTTGAGTTTTCTCAGGTGGGCATTTTAATGGGTAGCTGGGGTCATTTGGGGACTTGGCGTTATGCTGCTGTAAGCCATGCTAGAGTTTGGTCAGATTTTTTAGTCCAGGGTTTGGATGGAGTTATGTACCCATAGGCAGTATTCCTATTTTATTGGGGAAGAAACCTAAGCACAGAAATAAATAATTAACTCACACTGGATCAGCTTAAGTGGTAGAGCTGAGATTTGAACCTGGAACTTGAACCCCTAAACATACTTACACTGTCTGATAGCACTGCAGAAGGCTCTGGGGAAACAAACAAAAAAATTCAATTTAATCCCTGTTTTCAAGGAACTCATAGCTTGGTAGAAGGGGACATACATTAGTTCACAGGCTAGTACTCAATCCGTTGAGCCACACCAGTCAGGGTCATGGACATACGTTAAAAAAAAACATTATAATTAGTGCAATGTTAAAAATATCCCTATAGCCACTACCTCCTTCCCATCTAATGACTCCTACAACTTTCTAACCTCTTGAGATAGATGTTAAAAAAGAGAGATATCCCTCTCCTTTTAACACTCTGTAGCTCAAGAAATACCTGGAATGACTTTATGTGTCTCTTTCATATCACATTCCTCTCTTTCCTCCCAGAAAAACTTCTCATCTGAACTTTGTGATTATCATTTCCTTACTTTTCTTTGCATTTTGCTGTATATATTTCTAAACACTCTATGCTTTACTTTGGGGTTTTGAACTTTATGTAAATGGAATTATACTGTATATTCTTCTGTGAATTTTTTTTGTTTCTTTTTTTTTCTTTCCTGACATTATGTTTGTGAAATTTGCCTATGGCACATTTTACCTAGAACTTTATAAGTAAAGGAATATGTCACTTATGGTAAAATAGCTCACTTAATAGAGCTGGAGCATTGGAAAGTTTTGTAGAACCCTAAGAGATGCTGTTAGATGTTTTTGCATCTTTGTTACCTCAGTATTTCTTTATTGTCCATGCATCTGTTTGTTTTCATTTCTTTTGGTTGGTAAAAGGTAAAGTAAGCATTTAAAAAATTGTCATGTAGAAATATTTATGAACTATAGAGTACTTATATATGAATAGCACCAATATAAATAAAAGTAAGTTTATTTATTCCAGAGTCAAAGTAAGTTTTTCTCACTCATGGCCCAGGAAGTCTCAGTCCCACAATACATAATTATTGCCATTAAAAGGCTTTGTAAATAAAATCTAATACATAAAAAGGGGCAGATCTTTTCCTGCCCCTTCAGGACTCTTAAGGTTGACATTTTGTGCTTTTTTTTTTTCCAGTATTGCCATGGATAGCAACCGTCAAAGTTGCAAACTCAACAAAACTGAGAAGAAGTTCTTAAGGAAACAGATTAAAGCCAGGCATACTTTGCTGAGACACGAAGGCGTTGAAACAGTATCCTATGCCACTCAGGTGACCTACAACTGTTATTACCATTTGAATGTAAATGTATTGCCATGTTAATGTGTTAGAGTGATATTTGTTAATAATTGCTCAGAGAAGAAGGCTGTAATTGTTCAGTCATGTATTACATCTTTATTAAATATACACGTTAGGACCTGCTAACTTTTTATTTTTGGACAAAACCTTAGTGTACTTGGAATTTCCATTGATTATGTTGATTGATTGAGAGGAAGTTGTATGTATTAACTGTACCACTGTTTACAGTTTATAAAGCATACTCACATCCTTTATTATATTTAATTTGCTAAAAATCCCGATGAAATAGATGAGAAAACTAATGTTTTGAGGGGTTGTGATGTGTCCATTGATATTAGGTGGCTGAAACCTAAAGCTAGATCTTTTGTAGTCTTCTCTCTTCTTTCCTCATCTCTATTATAAAGTGTTTTGACTATATGCAAAAAGCCACTTTTTATGTATTAGATTTCATTTACAAAGCCTTTTAATGGCAACAATTACGTATTGTGGGACTGAGACTTCCTGGGCCATGAGTGAGAAGAACTTACTTTGACTCTTAGGTCTTCCACTTATTTGGACATGAGCAGCATCTTTTAACCTCAGCTTTCTTAATTTGAAAGGACATAGTATTGCATATTTTTTTATGCCACTGGATTGTTAGATTCTAAAAGAACATGTACATGATAGTACTTATTAAAGTACCGTGTGAATATCAAGTATTCTTTTTTTAAGGATTTTATTTATTTATCTTTAGAGGGGAAGATAGGAGAGAGGGAGAGAGAGAATATCAATGTATGGTTGCCTCTTGTGTGTCCCCCACTGGGAACTGGCCTGCAACCCAGACACGTGCCCTGACTGGGAATCAAACCGTGATCCCTTAGTTTGCAGGCCCGCTCTCAATCCACTGAGCTACACCAGCCAGGGAAAATATATCAAGTATTCTTATGATGTAGGCTAAGAGTAGGAAGGGAGCTTAGCCATCATTTAACTGAGGACCAAAGACAACAGCTGAGAAGGTGAAGCTGGTATTAAAATTTAGGTCTCTTGTCTCTTAGACCGATACTAGTACTCTTCCCTTGTATCCTGTGAGTGCTGTCCTCTGTGCCGCTTCACAGTTTAGGAGTGAGTACTTTGTTGAGGAAGGTTGAAATTTAGCAGGTAAAAGGCCCTTACTTAAATTTTCTTACGTACGAAGGACTTCAGAGAATTTAAACCAAATACATTTTAAAAGGTTGGGATAGACAATAGATTAGGGTTAATATGTCTGCAAACATTTTCTCCCAAGAGGCCTGAAGCTGTGTGGTATTCAGAAAACTATACTGACGTACCCTGTACTCATTTCTTCCCAAGTGTAACTTGCTTTCTCTTCCCCACGTGAGTCATGAAGGGAAGTGGTAAGAAAAATGCGCTCAAGGTCTTTGCTGCTACTGAAGCGGGTTTTTGGTTGGGCCGGTCTTTTCTCTCGTATCTCTAGAAGCTTTCTTCTTACCTTTGTGACTTCCAAAATGTCATCTTATTTAGGCTTGATATTTTCCTCCACAATATTTTTAAGGGAAAAGAATACAATTATAGAAGGACCTCTAATTATGTGTTATCTATCCAGGGGAGAACAAATGCTCTTTTCACCATGTGTTATACATGTAGGGGCTTTTGTGTAAATTTATGGACATTGTGAGAGTTTTCTAGAACAGTGATCTTCAGATTGTCAGGACTGAAGATAACTTTTAAAACATTTCCGGATTTCCTTCTTCATATTTTTAGGAAAATTGCTTGGGCGAAAATTATAAATAAATCAATTATCACATTTAATTACATTGTATAACTCATATGTAATGGGAAACACTGAACTTTTTATGTTTGTCATTTGCCCTTAGAATTGCCTGCAAATCACTTAGATAGCATCTTTGAGTACTGCTAGTATTCTCCAAGTCACACCTCATCATCTTCCTCAGCTCCTCAGTGGACACTTGCCAGTTATAAAACCTTTGCAGTTTCTTAGATTGGGGAATATGGAAATGTTTTTGTAATTATGGCTGTATATAACCAAATTATGAACCTCCCTGAATGAGGTCCAGGACAAGCCATCTGAGGCTAAATTTTACACTGCATTTTATAGTTTTATATTAGTGTTTGTTTATTATGGTACATGTACACGTGCTTATATAAAGTATTGGTTGTCCCAAAAAAGAATAGCGATTTACTTTTCTTATTATCCAATTTTATGACAATTCTATTACATACTTTTAAAACAAGGTTCTAGATATTCCCATTTTTTATATAATAAAACTAGTGTATTATGTTCTAATCTCCAATTTAGTATAAATCAGGTGTCAGCTAACTACTATCCTCAGGTCAAATCTGGCTCGTGAGGTAAGAGTGAGTTTTATATTTTTTAAAAAGATTTTATGTATTGTTCTGGCTGGTGTAGCTTAGTGGATTGAGCACAGGCCTACAAACCAAAGGGTCGCCAGTTTGATTCCCAGTCCAGGGCACATGCCTGGATTGTGGGCCAGGGCCCCAGTAGGGGGCATGTGAGGCAACTACACTTTGATGTTTCTTTCCCTCTCTTTCTCTTTTCCTTCCCCTCTCTCTAAAAATAAATTTAAACAAATAAAAAAGATTTTATTTATTTTTAGAGAGAGGGGAAGGGAGGGAGAAGGTGAGAGAGAGAAACATCAATCAGTGCCCCTTGCATGCACGCTGACCAGAACTGAATCCACAACCAAGGCACGTGCCCTGAAAAGGGATTGAACTAGAGGCACTTCTGTTTTCGGTACAATGCCCAACAAACTGAGCCACACTGGGCATAGAGAGTTTTACATTTTTAAATGTTGTTAAATAAAAACAAGACTGTGTGACAGAGACTTATATGACCCGTGGAGCCTAAAATATTTACTATGTGACCCTTTTCAGAAGTTGGCCAATATCTGGTATAAATGATGGAACTGATGAGAGTAGGCTGTCAGTGGTTTACTTTTGTTATGCTACAAATTTTTTAGGAGTCATGAATTATAAATTAAAGATCTTAACACCATGAAGAGTGTTTTTATTTTTTATTTTTTAAGTACAGAGATTAGAAGGGCACTAGGCTGTAATCATCAGAATCCCTGGAATGAAGTTTAGTGCAGGACTACAAATGGCAGGAAGTAGCATGAAGTTTAAAAAGGGAAAAAATTTAATTACAAAATGAATGATTCAGGCCTGGAGGAAAATTTTCCTATTTTATATATAATATAATCTGTAATTGGTTTTTCTTTGAGCCAGTACCTTTACTTTTAGTTTTTGCTAAAATCTGTGTAATGGTGATACCAAAGTGTGAATTCTGGAAACTGACAAGAATAAGTTTGAAACCAGCTTCTTCTAATCAGGACCTTAATCTGATTCTCTGATCTTCAGTTTCTTTCTGGATGAAGTGAAGCTAATACTACACTTTGTAGAATTGTTGTGAAGATTATGGTCATGAGGTTTGAGTAGGGCAAGGTACATAGCCAGTGTCCAGCAAAACTCGAGTGTTAGTAACTCCTTGTTCCTTCTCCTTTTCCCCTCCTCTTTTGCTTTTATTAAGCTTTATTTATGAACAGTAAAAAGTTACCTTTTAATTTGTATGTAGGTCATAAAGAATGACTGAAAAGACTATTTAAAAAGACTATTTACTGAAAAGACTATTTAAAATATCTATTATTTAAAATGTAGGAGTATTTTTAATTCCCGAATATAATAAATTGATGTACATACTTTGCATGAAATTAGAAAACCAAATAACCACTGTAAGGAACCCCCGCTTTTTGAAAAATGATTGCACCCTTGTAGAAATCTTATTTTAAAATAATACTATTTTATAATATTTAAAAATATTCTTTCAAAATAAACAGGTTGATACCAATTTTTCATGTTAACTGTCTTTTTTTGATTGTTCTTTAAAGATTCTGGTTGTTGCCAATGGTGGTTTGGGTAACGGTGTGAGTAGGAACCAGCTGCTTCCGGTGCTGGAGAAACTCGGACAGGTGGACGCTCTCTTGATGCCACCCAGGAAGCCCTACTCATTCGTGAGATACAAAACTGTGGAAGAGTCCGAGAAAGCCTATGTTTCCCTCAATGGAAAAGAAATAGCTGATGACCTAGGACAAAGGATCATTCTGTACTTGAATTATGTGGAAAAAGGTATGACCATTCATGTATCTTTTTAAAATTAGTTCTTGCTTCTGTTTGAGTTTACCTTTCATAAGTTGAGTGTCAGTGTGTGTAGACAACCTCATGTGTTTATAGAGGGACGTATTGTAGATATCATGAGAAACTTTGTTTCTTTGTGCTTTTTTTTGCTTTAAATAACTTTCCCTTTTTCAATTATAGCTGATATACAGTATTATATTAGTTCCAGATGTACCACCCAGTGATTAGATATTATGTGACTAATTAAATGATCACCTTGATAAATCTAGTACCCATATGATACTGTACATAGTTATTACAACATTATTGACTACATTCCCTACACTGTACTTTACTTCCCCATGACTATTCTGTAACTTCTATTTGTACTTCTCAATCCCTTCACCTTTTTTACCCATTTCCCCAAATCCCCAGTCATCTGCCGACTGTCAACATGTTCTGTCTATGAGGCTGTTGCTGTTCTTTTTCTTAGTTTAATTTGCATTTTAGATTCCATATATAAGTGATGTCATATGGCATTTGTGTTTCTCTGACTTATTTCACCCAACACAGTAACGTTTAGGTTCATCCATGTTGCAGATGGCAATATTTCATCTTTTTTTATGGCTGAGTCACATTCTATTGTATATATGTACCACTTATCCATTCAATTATTGATGGATGCTCGGGGTTGCTTCCTTATCTTGGCTATTGTAACTGACGCTGCAGTGAGCATACAGATGTGTCTGTCTTTCCATTTAGTGTTTTGGGTTTCTTTGGATAACCACCCAGAAGTGGAATTGCTGGGTTTTTCTTTGTCTCTTGTTATACAGCCTTTGTTTTAAAGTCTGTTTTGTCTGATGTAAGTATTGTTACCCCAGCTTTTTTTGTTTGCTTATTTCCATTTTCAGGAAATGTATTTTTCCATCTCTTTGCTTTTAGTCTATGTGTAATTTGAATCTATAGTGAGTCTCTTGTAGACAGCATATGTAAGGGGTTTGCTTTGTTATCCATTCAGCCTCTGTATGTCTTTTGATTGGAACATTTTTAAATCCATGTGCATGTAAAGTAATTGTCGATAGTTATGGATTTATTGCCATTTTATTTAAATGTTTTTCTTTTTGAAGAAGATCCTTTAACATTTTTTTGTAATACTGGTTTGGTGGTGATGAACACTTAGTTTTTTCTTGTCTGGGAAGCTCTTTTATCTGTCCTTCCATTCTAAATGATAACTTTGCTGGGTAGAGTAATCTTGGTTGTAGTTCTTTGCTTTTTATCACTTAAATTTGTCTTGACAATTGTTTTGGCCTGCAAAGTTTCTTTTGAGAAATCAGCCGACAGTCTAATGGGTACTCCTTTGTAGGTAACTCTGTGCTTTTCTCTTGCTGCTTTTAAGATTCTCTCTTTGTCTTCGACCTTTTGCATTTTAAGTGTGATGTGTTTTGATGTGGCCCTCTTTGGGTTCATAATGTTTGGGACTCTGTGCTTCCTGGACTTGTATGTCTATTTCCTTCACCAGTTGAGGGAAATTTTCCATCATTATTTTTTCACACAAGTTTTCAATTCCTTGCATTCTCTCTTCTTTTGGTACCCCAAAGATTCAAATATTGATATGCTTGAAGGTGTCCCAGAGGTTCCTTAGACTATCCTCATTTTTTTTGCATTCTTTTTGCTGTTCTGATTGGGTGTTTTCTGCTTTATTTTGCAGATCTCTGGTTTGATCCTCTGCTTTATCTACTCCACTGTTGATTCCCTATAATGTGTCCTTCATTTCAGTTAATGTGGTCTTCATTTCTGACTGGTGCTTTTTTATGTTTTCTATCTCCATTCTATTTTTCCTCTTCCTTGTTGAAATTCTCACTAAGTCCATCTACTTCTCCCCTGAGTTCATTGAACATCCGTATAACTAGTGTTTTGAACTTTGCACCCGGTAGATTGCTTGTCTCCATTTTGTTTAGTTCTTTTTCTGGAGTTTTGTTCTGTCCTTTCATTTGGGATGCGTTTTATTATGTCCTCATTTTCTTTATATCATTGTTCTTTATGAATTGTTTTAAATCAATTAGTGTAACCTTTGTTTCTGACTGGATCTTTTTATGCTGTGAAGTCCTCACTAAGTTCCTTGAGCATTCTTATAATATACCAGTGTTTTGAACTCTGCATCTGATAGATTGTCTGTCTCCATTTTGTTTGGTTCCTTTTCTGGATTTTTGTTCAGTTCTTTTTCTGGAATTTTGATCTGTTCGTTCATTGGGCCATGTTTCTTTGTCTTCTCTTTTTGGCAGCCTCCTTGTGTCTGTTTCTATGTATTAGGTAGAGCTGCTTTGACTCCTTGTCTTGGTAGGGTGGCCTAATGTAGTAGGTGTCCTGTAGGGTCCGTAGGACAGCCTCTCCTATTGCCCAAGCTGGGCACTCCAGATACTCTCCTTCTGTGGGCTGTACATACCTTCCTGTTGTAGTTGAGCCTTAATTGTTGTTGGCACCTCAATGGGAGGAAGTTACTATCTCTATGCTGATGGGCTGCAAGGGCTAGGTTTGACCACAGTGGAGGATCAGCTGTACAGGGACCCACCAGCCTTACTTCAGCAGGGTTCTGGTGCCCCCTGAGTCCACCCCTTGAGTGAGTTGCTTTTGGAGGTGGTTGGTGGTACTGATGTGGTCTGAAGCTGGCTCTGGGGCCTCCTGGGAGGTGCCGGCCAAGGCGAGCTGCCACCTGGCATGAGCTATAAAGTGACCTGCAGGTGGCTGCTGCTCTTGCTTGTTTTAGAGGTGACTGGGAAAGGGCAGGCTACAAACCCAGGGTGGCTGCTGCTTGTGCCTGGCCTAGGGCCACTTAGTTAAGAGGTATGGGGCACACTGGGACCAGATGCTGCATGCTTAAGAGATGTCAGAAAAGTCTGAAGCATGAACTATGGCAAACTATGGAAAAGCCACTGGCAAGGGCTTGAGTGGGCCCACAAGTTGGTTGAGGTGAGGTCTCAGGAAATCTACAGGGTGGGGTGAACAATGTTACTCAGATATGGTGCTCACCTGCTGGCTCTGTAGGAGGAGGGCTCAGAAAAGGATTGGTAGCCTCGGATAGCATTCTGCTGGGAGAAAGCTGCCCCTCCAGCTCTCACCTGGATGCCGGACAATTCAGTTCCTGCTCATGTGTCCCTGGTGCCTTTTGAGCTGCTGCCCTTATGCTGGAGCTGGGAGGAATGAGTCCCAGTAAGTCTGTGTGTGGCTCTTTTAAGAGGGATGCTTGGCGCTTCAGAGGCCCTCCCTCTCGCTCAGCTGCAGTCCGCACTGGCTTTTACAGCCAGTAGAGTCTGGGGAACTTCTTTTCCCACCACATGTGGGTGTAGGACTAGCTCATTCCATGTCTCTGCCCCTCATACAAATCCTGATGGGCTTCTTTTTTATATCCTGAGTGGTAAGACTTCTGTTCAGCTAGATTTCAGGTGGTTCTGAGTGATGGTTGTTCCATAGTTTAGTTGTAAGTTTGATGTGGTTGTGGGAAGATGGGGATACTGTGTTTGGCTACGCCGCCATCTTGTCCAGAACCAAGAAACTTTGTTTCTTAGTGAGATTTAAAACATGACTCGATCGTGTTCAAATAGAATATTTAAGTAACTGTTCTATTTGCTGTGGGTAATTGCAGTGGATAAAACGTACCATAATTTTTATCTTGGTCTTTGTTTTGCACTTTTAATATGTTTATGCCTTTTAGCATTTGTTTTATAAAATGAGGATTGGGAATTTTTTGAACTGATAAATGGCTATTGGATAGAGTTATTTGTATATAGGAAGTTTAAGTTTTGTATGTGACTATTTTAATTTGTTTTTCTACAGCGCAGTGGAAAGAGTTGGGTCTTGAAGCCCTCCCTCCAGGCCTCAAAGTAGTGGAAGAAATTGTTTCTGCTGAGGATGAGAAACTGCTTTTGGAAAGCATTAACTGGACGGAAGATAAAGACAATCAAAATTGTGAGTAAAACCTTTTAAATTTGATTTTTAAAAGTGCAAAATGCTATGTTAGCGATCCTTCTTTTTTCCCCCCTCTTTGGTTTATTAAAACTCTGATATTTCCTCAAAATTACTTAAAGTAGTCTGGACCCAATGTTAGGCAAGTCTTACCAGCAGATCTTAGTAGCATTAATAATAAATGATATTTATATAGCTATTAATTTTAAACTCCAAACTGATTAATATAGACTAGCCAACGTTGTAAGCATTTGTAAGCAGTTTTATGTGTATCATCTTATTCGATCCTCTCCTTCACAAGGAGATTTCCTGTGAGGACTCAGCATATCCCTCATTGCCATTCCTTTATTACGCAGTTAGAGCCTTGTGGACGTATTTGCAAATTAGTTACTCTGACTCTTTCCAGATCATTAGCAGTCTTGTGAGTGGCAGTGTACATGTCTTCCAGATTGATTGGGAGAAAAACTCTTAAGTTATGAGATAGAATGATTAATTTTATTAAAGACAATAATTTAGCAGTTAACAAAAGTTACTGTTACTAAAGTAATCTTTACTTATAATGTTGACTCTGAAATACATGAAAGAATGAAATTCTTTTTTAGCAAATAGGTTATTTTCTTCTCTTCATACAGTTCAAAAATCCTTAAAACACAGAAGAGTAAAGCACTTTGGTTATGAATTCCACTATGAGAATAATAATATAGATAAAGACAAGCCATTACCTGGGGGTAAGTGATTGTTAATCAAACTGGTCCAGAAATAATTTTTTTAAACATTTTTAAAAGATTTTATTTATTTATCTTTAGAGAGGAAGAGAAGGAGAGGATGAGAGAAATATCAATGTATGGTTGCCTCTCATGAGTCCCCTGCTGGGAACTGGCCTGCAACCCAGGCATGTGCCCTGACTGGGAATCGAACCGCGATCGTGTGGTTCACAGGCCTGTGCTCAATCCACTGAGCTACACCAGCCAGGGCTGGTCCAGAAATAATTTAATATATTATTAATATATCATAGTTTAGGGTGTTCCATTTGTCATTTTTAGGTAAACTTTCAAAACAAGTTTTAAGTTGATTAAACTTGAAACATTTTAATTAGCTAGATAGTGGAGTTTTGTGTTAATAAACTTCATGCATACAGATAAAGCTAAAGTTTCTCTTGAACATTGTTTGTACTTACCTACTTCTTCTTAAAAGTAGTACTGTTAACAGATTAGCATATGCTATTCCAAACCTTTACAAAATGAGTTTAGATCCAAATTTAAGAGTGTATAGTTATAAATATGTAGCACTGTATTGTATAAATTGTATAGTCATACATTACATGTAGTACTCCAACTTGTTCTTGTCCCTTTATGATATATATATATCTTGGAGACCTTATATAGTTTTTCATTTTTTTGAATGATAGTAATAGCTTATTCAATTAGTTCTCTTTTGATAGACTTTTTTCTAGTTGTTAGCTTTTTTGGAAGTAGTGCTTCAGTGACTATCTTTGAACATGCTTCTTTATGCATCAATAAAGAGTTTCTAAAGGGAGATTAGTAAATTAGAATGATGTCAGTTATGTTTATTTAAAACTGTTAATAGAGCCCTGTCTGAGTGGCTCAGTTGGCTGAAGTGTTGTCCTGTACACCAGAGGGTTGCTGTACCAATCCCAGTCAGGGTACATCCCTAGGGTATGGGCATGTATGGGAAGCAAGCAAATGGGTTTATTTTTCTCTCACATTGATGTTTCTCTCTCTCTTTAAAACATTGACAAAGGCATATCCTTGGGTGAGGATTTAAAAATGTTACTAGATACTGACAAATTGCCCCTAAAACAACTATAACATGCTGTTCTTACCAACTGTACACCCCTTCCCCCCTTCCTAACCAACATGTGGTAATTGTTAAATTTTTAAATTTATAATTACCTGATTAGTAGTGAGATTGGTCATTTGTATTTCTTTTTCTGTGAATTCTTTTTCATATTTTTACAAGTTTTTGCTAGTGTTTAATTTATTATTAAGAATTTACTATATAATGTGGATATTAATCCTTTGATTGAATTGTTTGTTGAGTTTAATTTATCTATATTTTTATAACTTTGGTCTTATTTAAGGGTTACCTTCTGCCATGAAATAACATTTATAACTTCAGTGAAAGTTCCATTTTGAAAAGTGTTTTTTTAAAGAGAAATAATTTAAAATGGGTTTAAAACATATTGAATAATTTAAATTTAAAAAGTGATCAGTTTAATTTACAGTATTGAACATGGCGGATTTTATAATTTTCTTGCTGTTTTACAAAATACTGAAATTACGGTCAGCAAAATTGTTATTTTTGTTTGTTTAATTTGATAAAATCAATATAACTTTATATATTTATTTATTTGAGCATTCATCTGTATTCACATGCACACAGGTTTTGTATTTTTTTCTTTTTAAAAAATATATTGTATTGATAATGCTATTACAGTTGTCCCATCTCCCCCCCCCACACACACTTTAAAAGATTTGTAGGAAGGTTTCTTTCTATTTTGCTTTGCTTGTGGGTTTATTGTTATATTTGGATCTGATTACTAAATTAAAAGCTGCTAGATTTTTATCACAGTGACTATTTTTTAATCTTAGATAAAATATGCAAAGTAAGTATTTTAATATGCTTCACCTTTATGACAAATGACTTCAGGTCTTCCTGACATTTGTGATAGCATCTTGGAGAAATGGTTGAAGGAAGGTGTCATTAGGCATAAACCTGATCAATTGACTGTGAACCAGTATGAACCTGGGCATGGTGAGTATTTCTTCTTTTAAAATTACAGTCAGTTCATAACTAAGCAGAATATAACTCTCTAAGATCAAATATACTATTTTTTCTCAAACTTTCAGAATAACTTGCTTATGTTTTGCTGTGTTGACTTTAAATCCCTTGCAAATCTGTGTCAGTCTCTTGAGAAACTTGCGTCTCAAAGTGTAAAAAGACCCAATTGCTATTTTTGACTTTTTTTTGTTCCCCTCACAGTATTTTATTTAGAGAGGGAGAAGATTCCTTTAAAAACATAGGAGACATGTCTAATGGAAGAAATCAAATAATTTGCAAATGCCAACATACCTTGTTTTATTGCCCTTTGCTTTATCGTGTTACAGATGTTGGCACTTTTTACAAATTGAAGACATAGACCTTCCACCCACAAAAATATTATGACTCACTTTATTGCAGTGATCTGGAATTGAGCTATATCTGTACAGAGAAGAAGGCTAACTGGTTGGATGATGTTGTTCTTTTTTTCTCTGTTGAGAATGTGGAAGACAATTCTAGGATGACATGTTCCTGAAAAATTTTTAGGTTATTGATTTTTTACACTTGTTAGCAGCATCTTCATCTGATATTTGTAGTCATCGAATGATCTTAAAAGTTTTATTAATGGCAGCAGTCATGGATTTTTCTCCTGCATTTATCACCCTGTCTTACGATTGCTTATTTGCCAAACAATCCTAACAGTGATCTGTAGGCTCCTTGAGAACAGGGACTATCTTATTTGCTTTATATAGTCTCACCAGGTAGCAAAGTTCCTTTCACTTAAGAGATGCTTAGTTAACATAGATTGAGAGATTGGTAAAGGAAACCATATCTTAATTATTTGTATGCTTAGCTTTCATACCTGACTATTGCTTTTATTCTTGGGAATTGAGTGTTTAAGGGAAAAAATGACTTATTTATTTCTCATAGCTTTCTCTTGGGCTGGGGTGGAGTAAATGTTTTAGTTAAGCAGTGACTTTCAAGCCTTGCTTTTAGAATCAAGTCTCACTTAAACATGAAGTTAGGATATCTTTAGTGTGTATTTAATTTAGTTTATGTATTTAGTCACATTGACCCTAAATGTTTCTTTTTAGCTAAAATTATAGTGTGTTTTTGATTATCCAATAATGTTTTCACCATAATAATGTGGGGCTATCTTTAGAGATATCTTGAATCTATTAAAAGAGAAAATGAAGTGATGTATTATCTTCTATCTCAGGAATTCCTGCTCATACTGACACACATTCTGCTTTTGAGGATGAGATCATTTCTCTCAGTTTGGGATCGGAGGTAAATATTTAGATTTTTTATTAGTTATCAACAAATGCCTTACCTTATATATAGTGTCCTTTTTCATAGGATTTTCCACATTTATTAATTCAGATGAAGATTTTTAAAATGAAAAACAACTATTAGCACTTTTATTTCTTACAGAATGTGAAGTTATCAGAGTTTCTTTTAAGTGTCAAAAGTTTTATCTGTAAGTTCTTCAGATGCCAGGAAAATTTCTGTAATTTAATTTTTTTACACATTTTACTTTTAAAAGTTATATAAGATACAGACTTTTTTTTTTCCCCTTGGCACAATAATTTACTGAAGCAGCATTGCCACCTAGTGGCAAAAGGTAGTAGCTGTAGGCTGTAGAAAAGTGAAGCAACTAAAAATGTGTCTGGAATTTTGTAAACTTTTTCACCTATATTACCAGATTCACTGTCTTCAAAAACTTTGAGTAGTGCAGGGTAATGATTTCATTTTTACAAATGAAGAGTAAGAGATTCATGTTTATTCATTGACTTGTTTGTATAGCTGCATTTTACTGAACTGCTAGAGAAGCAACCAAAAAAGCAAAAACAAAACCAGAAAACCTCATAGACAGAAGATAGTATGGAGGCTAGCAGAGGGAATGGGGGATGGGGGAGGTAAAAAATGGTAAAGGTGGGATACATGGTGATGGAAGGAGACTTGACTTTGGGTGGTGAACACACAATGTAACGGACTATGGAATTGGACACCTGAAACTTACATGTCATCCCAGTAAAACAAAAGAAGAAATATGATTTAAAATGATCCATACAAACTTCAGATAGGAACCAGAATTTTAAATCTAGAAGAATCAATATGAGGTCATCTAATCTAAGTAGAGTTGCTTCAAAATCTGATTTTGTTCCTAGAGGAAAAACTGTTTACTATAGTACTAGTAAATAGTGGTTCCCTACCTAAGGGCGAACACAGGGGAAGTATCCAACAAGGGGTAGGATGTATTAGGACGTGTGGGAATAATATACCCCCTGTGGAGTCGAGTAGACTTTTGCTCTTAAATACTCCTTCTCTGATAGGTTTTTCTGCTGTAAAACACAGCCTGCATTTGTTTTACATGCGTATTTTGAGATACACCCTTGACATAAACCTCCTTGTGATAATGAACTAGTAATGTTATTGGACAAGTAATTAGTTCTGCAAGTACTATAGCCTTGGTCAGCTAAGGGTGAAAATGACCATTTAATGTACATCTACTTAAAACTAGAACCAAATATGTATTGTAAATAAGAAAAAAAAACCTTGTTTTGATTAGTACTTACCTGGAAAAAAATAAACTAAAAATTGTGAAGATACTTTAAAAGTTTTATTTAGCAAAATTTAGATTATATTTCAAATATGCAGTAATTTTTAGAACAGTGAATAAGTCATATACCTTTGTTTTAGTGTTATTTTTCTAATATGATAGTTCACTTTTTAAAAGTATGTTTTATTGATTATGATGTTACGGTTTTCCCAACTTTCGCCCCTTTACCTTACCCCACCTCCAACCTGCACCCCGATCCCTCCAGCATTCCCCCCACTCTTAGTTCATGTCATGGGTTGTACATATAAGTTCTTTGAGTTCTTTTTTTTCCTATACCATTTTTGACTTCTCCCCTATTTAATGCCTACCAATTATGCTTCTTCTTCTCTGTACCTTCGCCCCATTCATCCCTTTCCCCTCCCCACTGAAAACCCTCCATATGATGTCTATTTTGCTGATTTTGTTCCTGTTCTACTTGTTTGCTTAGTTTTTGTTGTTTTTCTTTCTTTTTTTTTTTTTAGGTTCATTGGTTGATAGCTGTGAGTTTGTTGTTATTTTACTGTTCATATTTTTGATCTTCCTTTTCTTAGATAAGTCCCTTTAACACTTCATAGAATAAGGGTTGGTCTTGATGAACTCCTTGAATTTGACCGTATCTGAGAAGCACTTTATCTGCCCTTCCATTCTAAGTGAAAGCTTTGCTGGATAGAGCAATCTTGGATGTAATCTTGCTTTTCATGATTTTGAATACTTCTTTCCAACCCCTTCTTGCCTGCAAGGTGTCTTTTGAGAAATCAGCTGATAGCTTTATGGGCACTCCTTTGTAGGTAACTCTCCTTTCCTCTTGATGCTTTTAAGATTCTCTCTTTGTCTTTAATCTTGGGTAACTTAATGATGATGTGCTTTGGTGTGTTCCACTTTGGGTCCAACTTCTTTGAGACTCTCTGGGCTTTCTGAACTTCCTAGAAGTCTGTTTCCTTCACCAGATTGAGGAAGTTGTCCTTCATTATTTGTTCAAATAAGTTTTTAGTTTCTTGCTGTAGTTCTCCCGCTGGTACCCCTATGAGTCAATTATTGGAATGTTTCAAATTGTCCTTTTGAGGTTCAAAAGTCTCTCTTCATTTTTTAAAAAATTCTTGTTTCTCGATTCTGTTCTGGTTGGGTGCTTATTTCTTCCTTTTGTTCCAAGTCATTGATTTGAGTCCTGGTTTCCTTCCGGTCACTATTGGTTCCCTGAATATTTTGCTTTATTTCATTTTGGGTATCCTTCATTTGGCCTTGCTGTGGCTTCTCTCCCTCTGCTGCCCTACTGGTCTGGTTGGTCTGTTTGACTGTTTCTTTAATTCCGTAGTTGTCAGAGTTCCATGCAGTTTGATTTTCTGGCACTTCTGGTTGTTTATTAATTTTAGATTGGTTATTATCCTTCTTTTGGTTGTGCGAGGAAGCGAAGGGTTTTTACCTACACCTCCATCTTGGGTGGAACTCCAGCAGTTCACTTTTGTGGCTTGATTATAATAGAGCCTCCCCCCCAAAAAAAGTTGTTAAAGGCTTTATCAGTTTTTCTAAAGCCTCTCTTACTCCTTTGATAATACAAATTATTTCATTTTGAAGGAACAATTGTATATCATTGTTATTTTATCTCTTTTCTTCAGTTATAAAAGTCCTGATTCTACCAGATCTTCAAATATTAAGTGGTTCAATGACATCCCTTTCATCATCTTCAGGAAATCTTCTTTCTTTGGCAAGAATTTTTATTTTATTTTTTTTGTATTTACATTGCATTGGCTAATATTTATAGCATCAAGACTCACTGAAAGACTGACCAAAAGGGTTATCACAGTGAATAAAGGTATCTGATGGTATTGAACTAAGAAATATCTGGGCTAGTACTAATTTTAAAGAAGCTGGTTCATCAGAAAGTATTTCTTATTATGGCTTTTACTACTGAGTGACCTGGGTAATTAGGTATTTTGCTAATGAAGACTCTGTTTATTGAGTGCCTACTAGGGGGCTTCATCTTTCATTATATTATCTGTTCTCTTTCCAGGCTCATGTAAGAAGTTATTGTGTCCTGCTTAATCTCATGAAATAGGGTATTGAATACAGATCTTTTGTGAAATGTCCTGAGCTACCCAGTTTCTTTACTGCCACCTGGATGGTTTTAGGGTTTCTTTGGGTTTTCTCAGGCTGGTATCTGTGCAGTTTTCCCCAGAGATGTTCTGCTGCTGGAGCAATTCTCATCACTTATTTGTCAGGAGTGACTCACAGAGTATTTCTTATTTAGGGGTTTATTGCTTTAACAGGCAAACATTTCAATATTTTCTGATATTCAACACAGATTGGGGAAAAAAGATATTTTATATATAGAGCTTAAAAAACAAGTACAATATGGACCCTGGGCATAGTAACCACATCTCCAAGTTCATATTCAGCCTTCACAATTTGCGTATATAAACAATATTTATAGCTTCAGAAGCCAAGTAGTTTCTCCTTCCCATTTTTATCTTGATCCCAGGACCCAGACTTTATCCTTACCTGCTAGTCCTTGGAATATTTACACTTACTAAGTTCTGTCAAACGGATTGTCTCTGCTGTGCAGCTTTGATCTCTCTACTACCTTTTATGGGTTATTTATTATATTTTCCATCTTCTCAGCAGTGCCCTTAGCATTAAAAGGATAATGGTTTGCCACCCTAGTGGGAGTATATTTCTTTTGCATTTGTGTATATGTGTACCTGTGCATGCTTTATATCTTCCATGGTTTTATTTTTTAAAATATTTTTTATTTAATTTTAGACAGAGGGGAAGGGAGGGAGAGAGGGAGAGAAACACCAGTGTGTGGTTGCCTCTTGTGCCTCCTACTGGGGACCTGGCCTGCAACCCAGGCATGTACCCTGACTGGGAATCAAACTGTTGACCCCTTTGTTCTTAGGCCAGCATTCAGTCCACTGAGCCACACCAGCCAGGGCTGCCATGGTTATTTTTATATGGCTGTGTATATTGATGTAGATGGGGAAAGAAAACATAACTCTGACACAGGATATTTACTTGCATCATAGTACAATTGATGTGGCATAGGACAAAATTAATTTTTTTACCCAATATGTCTCTAACATTCAAAATTTATGTGGACAAGCAGATCTGTTTGTGGGCCAGAAATAAATGCTCTGTCTTGTTTGATCATGTTTGCTTTTGTACACGGAATTCACTTTTCACTTTTCAGCATTTTCTCTACCAAGTTATGTTCTAAAGATCCAGCTTTTGTATAATTTTCTCATCTTTTAAGATCTCTTGGAAGCTAAAATTCGCTTTGAGTAAATTGGGCAAAAGAGATTCTGCTGGCAGTTCTTAAAGTGTACTCTTTATCTTGCTTATATGGAATTAGATCTCCTTTATTCATGCTTCTGCAATAAGGATGATGATAAAGAGATAAATCTATTTCAGCCAGCAATCTGCTATCTGTCTGTTTCATAGTGTGGCATCATAAAATAGAACATTTTGTTTTATTTGGAGCCTTCAGAGTATCAATTCTTCTGTCTTTTTAGTTATAATTTGTAGCAACTTTCATTCAAGATGGTGGCATAGGTAAACATGGCCTACCTTCTCACACAAAATTAAAAACAACCACATCAAAATTACAGCTAAAATATATAATAACCATAATTTAGAACCATCAGAAATCAAGTTGAATGCAAGTTTGAAGATTACAGAATTAAAGAAACCACATGCATCCAGATGGGTAGGAGGGGCACAGATGAGGAACAGTTTGGTCCCTTACCCATGTGTGGTGGATACAAATTTGAGAGGGATATCACAGGAGTGAGGAGTCCCAGGCCCACACAAGGCTCTCCGGTCTGGGATTCTAGTGCTAGGAAGATAAGACCCCGTAATTTCTGCCTGCAAAAACCAGTGGGGAATGAGTTGGTGGGAGAAATTTCTGGAGTCCCAAGCAGTTTCTCTTAAAGAATCCACACATAGACTTACTCATACTTATTCTATCTGAGCTTCAGCACCAGGGTAGCAGCTTGAAAGGCGCCAATGGCACATAGAGAGAAACTGAAGTGTGTGGCATCAAAATGAGAGCTGGGGGGACAGCTTTCTCCCAGACAGAAAGACAGGCAGAGGCCAAAGTCCTTTTTCTGAACCTTCCCCCTGCAGACACACAGGGCTGGTAGGGTGGTACCATATCAGAGACACCCATCAACCTGGCTAACACTGTTGCCCCACCCTGGAGATCCCCAGAGACTAAGTCCCAGCAAATTTACAGTCCCACCCAAGCTTCTTTTCCATATGAATGTCTGGTCTGGCTCATGCTTCACAACTTCCGAAATATTCCCAAACAAGCAGTAGCCAGCCTCAGTGAGCCCCCAGCCACTGAGGATAAGCACAGCTGATCTGCCACAGAAGGCAGTGGTTGGTGGACAGTGGACACAGCCAGTCCTTGCAGCTGACTGGCCTGGGTAAATCTCTCCCATTGACCTGCTAACAGCAATCAAGGCTGAACTACAAGAGGAGGGTGTACATAGCCCACAACTAGGGCACACCTCGAGTACCCAGCTTGGGTGATAGAGGAGGCCGTGCCACTGGACCCTATAGGACACCTACTACATTAGGCCACACTACCAAGACAGACTCATACCAGCTCTGTCTAATATGTAGAAACAAACATAGGGAGGCTGCTGAAATGAGGAGTCAAAGAAAAATGGCCCCAATGAAAGAACAGATCAAAACTCCAGAAAAAGAACTAAATGAAAGGGAAATAAGCAATCTATCAGATTCAGAGTTCAAAACACTGGTTGGTTATAAGGATGCTCAAGGAACATAGTGAGAACTTAAGCAGCATAAAAAAGATCCAGTCAAAAATGCAGGATACGCTCATTGAAATAAAGGAGAATTTGCAGGCAAACAACAGTAGAGTGATGAAGCCAAGAATCAAATCAATTATTTGGAACATACGGAAGCAAAAACTAACCAATCAGAACGATAAGAAGAAAAAAGAATGCAAAAAAAATGAGGATAAAATAAGGAGTCTCTGTGACAACTTCAAGTGTTTCAACATTTATATCATAGGGGTGTCAGAATGAGAGGAGAAAGACCAAGAAGTTGGAAATCTCTTTGTCAAAATAATGAAAGAAAACTTCCCTAATTTGGTAAAGGAAATAGACATGCAAATCCAGGAAGCACAGAGAGTCCCAAACAAGAGTGATGCAAAGAGACCCAGTCTAAGACGCATCATAATTAAAATGCCAAAGGTTAAAGATAAAAAGAGAATCTTTAAAGCACCAAGAGAAAAGAAGTTATGCCCTGGCTGGTGTGGCTTAGTGGATTGAGCACCAGTCTGAGAACCAAAGGGTTGCTGGTTTGATTCCCCATCAGGTCACATGCCTGGGTTGTGGTAGGGGGAGCGTGAGGGGCAACCACACATTGATGTTTTGATGTTTTTCTTCTCCTTTTTCTCCCTCCCTTCCCCTCTGTATAAAGATAAATAATAAAATAAATAAATAAAAGAAGTTAGTTGTCTTCAGGAGAGTTCCTATAAGACTATCAGCTGATTTCTCAAACTTTTCAGGCTAGGAGGGATTGACAAGAAATATTCAGTCATGAAAAGCAGGGACCTACAGCCAAGATTGCTCTACCCAGCAAAAGCTATCATTTAGAATAGAAGGGCAAATAAGAAGCTTCCCAGACAAGAAAAAACTGAAGGAGTTCATCATCACAAAGCCATAATTATATGAAATGTTAAAGGGACTCATTTAATAATAAGAAGATCAAAACTTTGAACAATAAAATGGCAATAAATACATATCAGCAACTGAATGAAAAAAAACCACCAAGCTACACAAACAAGAACAGAGACAGAATCGTGGATATGGAGAGCGTTTTGCTGGTTGCTAGATGGGAGGAGGGTGTGGTACAATGGTGAAGAGGTGAGGAGATTAAGAAATACAAATAGGTAGTTACAGAATAGCCCTGGGGATGTAAAGCACAGTATAGGAAATGGAGTAGCCAAAGAACATACAGCAGGACCCCTAGACGTAAGTGAACAATGGTGTGGAGATTGCCTCAGAGACCGGGAAGTGCTGGCGTAAGTGGGCAAAGGGGGGACAATTAGGACAACTGTAATAGCATAATCAGATAGAATTTTAAAAAGAATTTGTAGCAAGGCAGGAGTCTTATACCATTCTATCTATAGTGTAGAACTACAATAAAATTTATCATTTGCATAGTTGTTAATTGAAGTCATTTAATTTTGGCAATAATAATACTAGAAGATACATACAGATTTCAAACATTTTATTTTAACTTATAAATAAATTTACTCACCAAGGTAGAGAGGGTGAGGGTACACAGTCTGCCTTTGCCTTCCAGTTTTTATTTCTTTAAAGTGATACAAAGCTTAAAGACATCCATCTTTTTAATTTTAATTTCGAAGATTTTATTATCAAATCACATTACAACAGCTTATTAATTTGTTTATTTTCTTTGAGCCTTTCAACAACATTCAACTTAGTTTATACAGAAAAAACCCCCTGCCTTTTCATACTCAATTTTCATTGGTTTACATAATATTAAATTAAATTAAATAATTGCAAACCAGTGTAGCCAGCACAAAGGTCTGGGAACATACACATTGACTTGTTAAGCATATGACTCAACTGGTAAGAATAGAAGTACATGAACCTATTGAAGAGTTTCCTATTATCAATAAACAGGGCATGAATATGCTTTAGAGAAGAAATGGAGCATATTGATTGGTTTAATGGATGTCTGTTAAAATAGCTTTTATTTTTGTGGCCAACATTGCCTCAGGCACTGTGGAGATACCAAAACATTTGCAGCCTTGATAATTTTTCCCCTCAGATTTTGGACCTGAATATCCAACTCTCTGAAAGACATTGTCTCTCTAAATCAAAACTCATTATCTTTTATTTTCAGCCGTTTACCACCCACTGCTGTTCTTTTACAGAAAACAAAACAGACTTTTGCTCTTCCTGGGGTTCCTGCTCTGGGTAACTGCACCCACCCCCCTCCCCCACTGATTAATTTAAAACCTGGGAAATATTCTTGACCTGTATTTTGAAGATGATGAATTTTTCTCTCAAGCACTATTTTTACTATATGCCACAACATTTTCTTAAAAAAAAAAACACAAACAAACCCCACAGCATTCTAGAGGTGTGATTGTCATACAATAAACCACACATATTTATGTATACTCGCATGAAATCTTCACCACACTCCAATGAATATGTTCATCATCCTCCAATTTTTCCTCATCTCCCCCTGTTACTCAACACCTTAGATTACTTTGTATTTCCAGAATATTTTTATACAGGAATCATACAATATATACTCTTTGCTGTGTGGCTTCTTTCACTTTACAGGATTATTTGAGATTCAGTCAAAGTCTAAGCTTAATTGGTATCTTTACTTCCTGATGAGCAATGCAGGAACATTAGTACACTTTAACTCCACATTACTCCTGTCTATTTTATATCCTACTATTATTTTGTGTTGAATTCTCTTAATTTTTAAACATATTTCTTTGGTTTAGATAGGTTTCATTTGGTTTCATTTAGACCTATTTACCATTTTCTTTGCTCTTCATTCTTTCTTGTATCTCACACCTTCCATCTGGGATCATGGTCCTTTTATATAACATACAACATTTAAATTTCCTTTATTCTAGATCTGCTGTTGGATAACTCCATTATATTTTTGGTTAGCAAGTGTCTTTATTTCATTTTCATTCTTCAAGGCTATTTTCACCGGCTGTAGAATTTGAAGTTGGCAGTTATTTTGGTACACAAAAGCTTTCATTTATTTTCTTCTGGCTTTCCTATTGCCCTTTTACTTTTGAAGGTAGCCTCTGTGGCCTCTGGCCTCTTTTAATGCTTTTTATCTTTTTTTCCCCTGACAGTATTATTTTGCTTGCCTAATTATTTTGCTTATATTGATGGGTTTGTTTATTCTGCATAGGATTTATTGGATTTCTTGTTTCTTTCTATCGGTTTTGGAAAACTCTCGTTCATTATCTTTGTAGATTTTGCCTCAGTTTCATTTTTTCTCTTTATTTACTTTTTTCTGTATTCTCTGGTTCATGTACCTTGTCTCCTGTGTTTTCTGTATTATGTCTCCCATGCTTTACTTCAAATAGGTTTTTCTGTCACTGATTCTTTTTTTTTTTTTTTTTAAATATTAAAGCTCTATTCTTTTTTTTTTTTTAAGATTTTATTTATTTATCTTTAGAGGGGAAGGGAAGGAGAGAGGGAGAGAAACATCAATGTATGGTTGCCTTTCAGGCATCCCCTGCTGGGAGTTGGCCTGCAGGGAACTGGCCTGCAACCCAGACATGTGCCCTGACTGGGAATCGAACCGCGATCGTCTGAGTCGCAGGCCCGCGCTCAATCCACCACTGATTCTTTTTTTAATCTTGTCTGATTTGCTGTTAAACCTTTTCTTCAGTGGCCTAATTCAGTCATGGTATTTTTCTACTTGAGGATATCTGTTTGGCTTTTGTTCAGATTTAGTGTCTTTTTAAAAATATCATTTCCAGTTCTCTGCTGAAATTTCTGAGCTTAGTGTTTATATCTCTTAATACGATAACCATCTTTGCTTGATAGCCTCTATCTGATTTGAATATTTGAGGTTTCTGTGGCTCATTTCTGTTCTCCCTGCTAGACTATCTTTTTTCAGAGCAGATTTGGAGAGCCTGAGATGAAGGATGGTTTTTTATATTTATAGAAAGCTCACAGGCAATTGTGACATTTAAATAGGATTTTGAACCACTGAGTTAGAAAATGCTGAAATGCTAAATCTGTGTAATATCAACTCCAAAGATAGTAGGATTTCAGATTAATCCTTCAGACAAAGAGTAAATTGAAGTAATATAGGCCCCCAGTGGCAGTTCTCATCATTATTCAATTAAATATTCCAATGCAGTGCTAGAAACGGAAAAAGTTAAAGCCTGTGTTTATTGTTTTTATATCCTTATGAAAAGTGTTTGCACTGTGACTGGATTCAGCTTTGGATAAGTCAGGAGACTTGGGTTTTAGGACATTCCTATTAGTGGAGTGCTTTCATTTCTGTGCTTTCTGTCATAAATTGAAGTTGACATACAGTTCTTAAATTTTAGTTGTCATAAAGAGTTGGTAAGCATTTAGTAGTAATAATAGCAGCTACTGTTCCTTCCACTCCTACCTCCAACGCTGCCATTACCATGGTCGTCGTTACCAGCAACCACCCGTTCTTTGCGTGTATATCTCACAGTTATATTTTAAACTGAGATGTAATTGACATATAACATTATATTAATTTCAGATATTAATGCTTTGACACATGTATATATTATGAAATAATCACCACAATAAGTCTGGCTTACATCCATCACCATACATCATTAGAATTTTTTTCCTTCTCATGAGAATGTTTAAAATCTCTCTTAGCAACTTTCAAATATATGATACAGTATTTTAACTATAGTCACTGTGATGTGCCTTACATTCCCAGGACATAGGAAGTTTGTACCTATGACCACCTTCTCATCCATTTTACTTCCCCCTTATACCCCTGGCAATGACCAATCTATTCTCTGTATCTGAGTTCATTTTTTTTTTTTTACATTTCCCACAAAAGCCATATTATATGGTATTTATTTGTTTTTATCTGAGTTATTTTACTTAGCCTTACAGTCCATCCATGTTGTCACAATGTCAGGATTCCTCTCTTTTTTCATGACTGGATAATATTCCCTTTATATACCTAACACTTTTAATTTAGTTCATCAATAAACATGTAAAGTTGCTTCCATGTCTTGTATTTTATAATGCTGCGGTGCATATGGGGATATGTTTATCTTTTCAAGCTAGTGTTTATGTTTCCTTCAGCTACATACCCATAAGTAGAATTGCTAGATCATGTAGTAGTTCTATTTAGAAATTTTCGAGGGTCCTCCATACTGTTTTCCGTAGTGGCTGTACCAATTTGCATTCCACCAACAGTGCGCAAGCGTTCCCTTTTCTTCATATCCTCACAGACACTTGTTATTTCTTGCCTTTTTGATAGCCATTCTGACAGGTGTGATGTAATACCTCATTATGTAGCTACCATCTATTTCATGCTACATCTTGGCAGGTAGTATACAGCAAGGTCATTTTTCCTTATAAGGAGCAATCCAGGGCCTCAGGAATGTTATTGTTAGTACATGGCTGTTATTGTTCTTGTTACTTTGGCTGTCTCCTTTTGGTTATCTGTGCATGAGAATCTGTTGCTTTATTTTTTCATAAGGAAGAAAGCCCAGAAAATAAATAAATGGAATTTAGGAAGGGTTCTGACCCAGAATATAAGATATACCACCCTATTTTTTCAACTAAATTGTTTATGATGAATTCATTTACTTATTAAAAAATATTCTTTGAGTGTAATCTACTAGACAGAGTCTAACAAGTAAGTAAGAATTAAATCTAAAATAATTTTTTTAAGCTACAATGTTTCATTACCTTTGTAGCCTTATCATGTATGAAGTAAAACTTAATTTTAGTAAAGTGGTTTGTGATTGACTCTTCTTTTGAGAATCCACTTTTGGGTGGTGGTGGATTTCCCGTCACAGTTCCTGCGAACAAATGAAACTACGTTGTGGTGAGAGCTGAGAGCAAGTCTGTCAGTGCAAACTCATAAGCACGATCACATTATCTCACGGGCATCTAAGCTTAGCGTTGTATGTATTGAATATCGAATATTCAGATGTGGCTAAAGTGTCTCCAATATAGCACCTTTTCTTTACAAGCTCATTTTTCTCTTACCCCCTTTAAATTTTGTTCTCTATTGTGCCATTTAGCAGTGTGTTCAGACTATTAAACTAAAAGATACTTTCTCTGTTTATTGTACATTTTACTTGACCTCAGCCAGATAAAAATAGACCAAAATCACCTGTACTGGGGGCAGAAGAGGAAGAGATAGCAGAGTCTATTCATTCAGCAGCTAGGACCTAGTTTTTTTGTTAGGCAGAAGTGTGTTTGAAAGGCAGAATTTGCTGGCATGTGCTATAAAGTAGATTTGTTTCTGGTATTTCCTTTTAAAATTTTAGTCTTGTCTAAGTTTGCTTGTTTCATATATGTAGTACTATAGACAAGTTCCCAGGTACGCCCTGTGTACATGGTACCTGATGAACTAGGAAGAGTTTTCACACCATAAACATGAAATTGTGCTCTGCTTTGTGCATCCTTTCTTAGGAGCAATGAGAAGTAAGTTCCTGTGGCCTACGCTGGTATTTAGCTGCTGCATATGGCTTCTTGCTGGACCACCGTTCTGTGTCATAAGGCGCCCTCTCATCTTCATGTTCTGATGTGAGATTTTTTCCTCTCACGACAAGAATATTGAGGCCCATACTTTATAAAGTTACTTCTTGCCAGTAGACAAGGGAGCAGAGCTTGGTTAGTCATTTTGAAATGGGAGGTCTTGTGTCCTGTGTATTGATTTCAGGGAGTGTTCCTGCCATTGTCTCCTTCCTTTGAATTTCACAAGATTCCGTTTTCAAGAAATTTAGCAAATGGATTCAAGACTCTTGTTTTTGTTGTTCTTGTTTTAAAACATACTTTGCTAGTAGGAATGAGGGAGGGGAAATGGGTTTGTTGTGGTTTTTGATTCTTGCTTTTCTACAAGGATGGACAGACACTAAGCCAGCTAGCTTACTGGCATAGGCAGACGGCGTAAAGGTCACTGACATTAGTCTTTGGTCTCCAAGGTGTCCTAGGGAAAGTTTTTATAAATTCTTCTGTCTTGGAAAAATATGGTATACCAGCAAGCCTTTCTTCCAGCTGCTTCTCAGGTTAGCAAAGTGTACTTCTAGGAGTATCATCTTTTGTAGAGAGACAGAAAACTATACTTATTTTACTAAAAATATTTATATTTCTTCTTCTGCCTCACAGTGGACTAATTATCTCATTTGTAAATGCAGGCTAAATATGTAAACAGACATTTTTGACATTGTTGTGTTTTTTTCGGTTTATAGCTTCAATTTGTGCCCTTGCAGTTGTGTCTGTTTCCCTTTTTCCATCTCTCGTTTCCCACTGTTCAAACAGGGTAGACATGGCCCTGATGAGGTGTGTGGAATCATTTGTTTTCTCTTCAAAATAAAAAGATAAAATCATTTCATTTGAGTCCAGTAAAGACGTTAGTGCAGCTATGGAGGATTTTTATTTGTCAGGCTGTGGGAAACAGGTGGGCATCTCTCCATTTTGCTAAGTTCTTAGCTGTGAAGAGTGTTCTGCAGTTGTAGTCACTTCTGTCCTCATTGCTTTCATCGTTCTCCGTGATATTCTTCTTCACATTCTACTGTCTCTTGCCTATATGCCCTTCAGAATTTCAAAAGATGAATGACCTCAGCCCATTTCTAACCAAACAGGATCAAGATTAAATTTCTCTTTTTTCTCAGAAGTGTACAATACATTCTTCAATTTCCTGTTTAGCCAACATGAAGATCTGTTTATCCCTTCATGTACTTTTTTGTTAAGAGTCTTTATTTGAGTGTAGAGTGATAGCTCTGTCTGGGGTTTAATGTCATATTGTGGACGTGTAAAGGTTTTATAAGATCAGAATGTCTAGGGTTTTATGTTTGTTTGCTTTGAACTGAACATTATCTTCAGTCATGCCCTGTGAGCTTTCTGGAAACTTGATCTTTATTGACTCTGCCATTTCAGAAAATAAAGAAAAATAGGTAAAACCAAAGAAATAATTGGAAAAAACTCCTGTGGGCAAAGCTATTACGTGGTAGGATGATTCAGCAGGTGCAGGGAGCATTACTGATTGTCAATCTATAGTGAATTTAAGCAAATCTTTTTTATCTTTTAACAAGCATCATTTAGTTAGATACAGATACTTTAAGTATGAGGATACTGATAATACTTCATTTTTGTGGTGGAACGCTTTAAAAAGAAAATGTGCATTTAATTTATAAGTAAAATTATTTTCTAATTAAAAATATTGTACTCTAATATTATATACCTGTAAAGTAATAAAAAATAGATACATTGGTCTCTGCTCCAAATTCTTGGCACAGAACTTCTAAAACCCTTATAATTTCCCAAGTGATAAGAGACTAGGAGCATCTTTTGTTCTGATATTTTGTCTTTCACTTTAGTTCCTGACACAGAGTTTCTAAATCCCTGTGAATTTCTTGGGTAATAGTGACGTCTTTTGTTTAATGAGATGACTCTGATTGGCTCCTGGATGGGAGCTAGTCGCCAGAAAGCCCAAGTAGTGATTAGCAACTTGGATTTTCAGTGCTGTCCCTCATTTTTCAGATAGAGAAGAGGGGCTGGAAATGGAGTTAACTGATCCTGCCTACATGATGAAGCCTCCATGGAAATTCTAATAGTGTGGGGTTGGGAGAGCTTCCAGCTGGCTGAGCACATGAGGTGCTGGGAGAGTGGCGAGCCCAGAGAGGAGGCTCCATGCTCCTTTCCACATACCTTGCCCCATGCACTTCCTCCATCTGGATGTTTATTTTATCCTTTTATTGTAAACTGGCAAATAGTAAGTGGTTTCCAAATTAATTAGTATTATGTTCACACTTCTTTTGTCAGTTCTAATCATTTATTGAAACCAAGATTTCCCTGTTTTGAAATCATTACTCTCTGTAGATAGGAGAAAATATATTTAAATTTTCACAAATATTATAGGTGTTGTATATTTGTAAAACATGTTGACTGTTAATTAGGTGGAAATTGCAACCTTGAGGTGTGCAGAGAACATGTCTCGTATTCACCATTGCAGCCTTGGATTCCTCACATGATGATTGCTGTATACGTATTTGTCTAATGAAGGAATTGGGGTATAGTCTTTTAGAACATTTTCCCATCAACAGCTTTCATGCAGATAGTTTTCATTCCTTTAAGCCACAAATGATTGTCTGTCATAAAATAATTAATAAATATACTCATTATTCTTTGCTGTGTGTGGACCTTAATGTCTATTCAGAAAATTGAGACCTGTATGTATTGGTTTAAAAAGAGGCCACAGCTGTGGGGGAGCTTTGCCCGCGGAGCCCCCTGTCTGCCACAGATGAGAATAAATGTACCAAGACATGATCTGCCTGGGGAGGAAAGGTGGCTGATCTCTGAAAGGAGAAGGATCAAGAGCCTTTTCCTCAATGGATTTTAATTAGGTTCATTTTGCACAGGAATACAGTTAAAGCTCGTTAATTATTGTCAGGCAGTAAGGATCAAACAGCAGATAGCATACAAAGAACTACAAGAGCTTATTCTGAGTCAGGGTCTTATTAGCTAAAGGGCTACAAAACTTTGGGAAACAAATTCATTTCCTACTCGGACCCTTATCATTTAATTGAGAGCATTCTAAACAAAGCAGGTTTTATAGGATTTTATATATTCTTTCTTAGGCCTGATCACCTAGGGAACCCACCCTTTCCAACACAGGGCTGCACCACCTCTGTCATTGTTTCAGGCTTAAGTCAGGCAGTGGAAGTAAGGCAGCCAAGATATTAGGAGACTTCTCGCCGACAGAATGCAGACAAGAATGAAGACTCAGGCTGTTTCAAAGCCGAGGGGCAAGGGTCCATCACCCCCTTTTGCTATAGTCCCCAAGTCCTTCCCTGGGGGGCTCCCCGTGATCATGCCTGTCTTAGGTTGTTCCTCCCTTGAGGAATCTTACTCATCATTGGCTAACCAATCAAGCATTGGGGGACAGGCAGGGTGAAGTTAAAGGAGCAGAGGCAGTACCCCTACCAGGGAGATAAGCTTTGTTTCCTTAGTGGCTTATGGTCCAAAGTTCACTCACTCAGTCTTAGCCATAGGGTGGTTACAGCTTCTGAAACCAGGCAGGGCGGTTCCCAATACACAGTGGGTTTTTATTCCCAACATTTTATTATGGAAATTTTCATACAGAGAAGTTGAAAGAATTGTACAGTAGATACCTATATACCTACCACCTGGATTCTACATTTAGCATTTTAACATATATGCTTTATCAGGTATTTATCCATCTATCAATCCTCTTTAGTTCACCTTCTTTTATTTGTCTATTTCAGGGAAGTTTCAGGCATTAGTATACTTACCTCCAAAACTTCACAATTCGTCTACAATGTTTATAAATGGAATGCATTTGGAGTAGACTATTTGAAATTATATGTAATCATTTGGAACAGATAATTGCTGGAAAATTAAATTCTCTCATCTTACTTTATTTTTAATATTTAGATTGGAAGGTGAGATGAGAAAAGGATAAACCAGCTTAGATCTGTATGATTCTTTATAGTTTCCAAAAATACTCATGTGCATTATCTAATTTGATACAATATCATTAATAATAACAGTAGCTAAGAGTTACCAAATGCTTACTTTGTATCTGGTACTCTGCTATGTTTACCTTTAACGAAGGTACTGTGCTAAATTCTCTTCATCCCACTGATTTGGTTGTTGTATTTATTTTTCAAGTGGATTGATATATTCACTTAAATATTTCTAAGCCCTGTGGCATGCTTTTTAAATTCATATTTGTCAAAATGCTGCTGTGTTTAGTCTTAATTTTTTTGGTGTTTGGATTCCCAAGAACAAAAACATTTTCTTGGGTATTGTATCTTTATAAGTTGCTATTCATAATAATGTTTGAACACAATTTGGGAAGAGTGACTGAAAAAGTTCATATGTTCTTTCAGGATCTCTTGTAAATTAGCCTCTAATATCCAAAATGTTGCATGACTTTAAAGGCAAAATAGATTATATGAGAATCTGCATCTAATAATTATTTCTCCTGGGATTATTAAGTGTTACAATTCTATTAATGATAATACTAACTATTTTTGTATTTACTGTGTGCCAGATACTGTGAATTGTATCATTACATGTTTAATTTATTAAAAACTAAGGCACAGAGATTAAATGGCTTATTTGTCCCCTAGGTAATATGACTAGTAGGTGGAGGAGCCAGACTGTGAATGTTTCAGCTCCCAAGTCCTTGCATTTGACCTCTACCCTAATACTTTGTGTATGGTCCTCAGGCTACTTGCATCATAATTTCCTGGGGTGCTTGGTAGAAATGCAGATTCTTGAGCCCCTCGACCAAGACCTTGCCGAGTCTCCCTCTGGATGAAGTATGCTTTTTAGCTGTTCAGTTGATTTTTATGTTCACCAAAGTTTGGGAACCAATGTGCTATGCTATTCTATAAGCACTATCATATTTTAATCCCTGTTATCCTAGAAAGGTAGCCAGAATCAGTGAATTGTTCTTATCCTTGGAGTGCGTGACTGTTGGATTAATCTTTATGATTTGTCTTTACTTCAAGATTGTCATGGATTTTAAGCATCCAGATGGTGTTGCAGTGCCAGTGATGTTGCCTCGTCGGAGTTTGCTGGTGATGACAGGAGAATCCAGATACCTTTGGACCCACGGGTAGGTATGGATATTACCTTGATGGCAGGGTGCCCTTTGCTCTGTGAGAGTTCTCATTCTCTTCTTTCCTGTGGGAGCCGCCAGAACCCTGCTCTATACCTGTACATTGTGTCCTCCAGGTTTACACCCTCAGGGACACACATGGCATTTTTTTTTAATATTAAGCTTTTCTTCTGAAAAAAGTTCAAATTTAAAGAAAAGTTGCAGACACAATATTGTGAACTCTCTTCATCTTTCACTTAGGTTTACCAATTGTGAACATTTGCCATGTGTTTTGTCTCTCACTTGCTGTCATTATTATTTTTTGCTTTGTCTTAGGAGGGTAAGTTACTTCATTGCCTATTTCCTAAAAGCAGGACACTTTCTGCATCAAAGGTTGGCAAATTATGGCTTGTGGGCCAAATTCAGCCCTTAGTCTGCTTTAGAGAGCTCCGTAGCTAAAAATAGCTTTTAGATTTTTAAATGGTTATAAAAAACAAACAAACAAAAAAACAATATGTGACAGAGACTGTAAATGGCCATCTGTGCCTAAAATATTTACTGCATGGCCTTGTTACAGAAAAAGTTTGCCAGTCTCTGTTCTATAAAACTTCAGTGCAGTCCTCAAACTCAAGAAATTCAATATTGGTAAAATTATCATACCAGTACTCTTATCATACTTTTATTCAAGCAATTTTTTACTTTCACTAGTTATGCTTTTTACTTTCACTAGTTATGCTTTATAGTACTGTTGAAGAAAAAACAGAGCCTATCAGTAGTTAAAGTAGCAAAACCAGATTTTACTTGGGAATTATTGCAATAGGGGAAAGAGACCTCAAAATAGAACTGGGTTCAGTTTTAAATACAACAAGGATAAATGGGGATCTATAGCCAGAAAGCCCAGGGTGGGGGATTGGCAGGTTACTAAGAGGAAACCTCAATGGTAGGTAAGGAGGCGATTCTGGCTAGAACAACCATCTGATTCTTGCTGAAGGCGGGCCAGGGTGATTGGGTAGTGGGGGATCAGGGGGATGAAGAATCAGGGTCAGCTATCAAGGATGATCAGATATCAGGGGTAAGGGATTCTGGCTCAAGTTGACTTTGCAGGATTCTTGTTAGACTCTTGGAGGACATGCCCAAATAGGGAGCCTGGTCAGGCTCAGAGGAATCGAACTAAACTTTGCTCAAACAAAGAATCTTTATCAATAAGTCATGGTTGGTTTTCCCTCTGATCTAGGATTCTGTCCATGATCCTGCATTACCTTTAGTTGTAAATTCTCTTTAGCCTTCTTTAATATGAAACAATTCCTCAACTTTTCTTTCTCTCATGACATTGACACTTTAAGGAGGCCAGTTGTTGTTTAGAAAACCCCTCAATTTGGGTTTGAAAAACTGATTCTAATCTGAAAGAAATGGGTTTGCACTTTTGGCAGGAAGGTATCTCTCAGCCTTTGAGAAAGAAGCATCACTATTCTGAAATTTACATGTATTGTACTTAAAATACTGCTGAGTTCTTTACTTTTAGTACTGACCTGCTTGAAAATTTAGCAGATGTATTTATAAGAATTCAAGGAAATGACCATGTAAATGAATTGTAACCTAAATGTGAGCCTTAAAAACAGGTGGCCTGATTTTTGTGCACTCACTGAGGCTTAAATCTGCCTGACTTCTTGCTTTCTGTGGCTGTTTAAAATATTTTTACTTACAGGAAATAAAATGGTGATGTAATCCAATAGTTTCAATTATTCTTAGGATTATGAGAATATTTACATTTTCTCTTTTTAGGTTCAAGTATTTTTGCTATTGGTAACATTTAAACTTAAGAGTAATGGCATTATAGCAACTACAGAATAACAAATTACTTTTTATAGGCCTTTGTTTTAAAAATATTTTAGTTTCCTCTGATGGATGGTACAGATTAATTCTAAACATCATTTTGGTGACATTATCCACTTGTTCAAAGCTAACTGTGTTGTAGATGTTAAGAGTAGTATCTCTGGAAGATTGAATTGTGGGTAACCTTTATTTTTAAACCTGTCTCTGGACTCAAAATTCTGTACAATAAGTTCAAGGGAACTTTTCAGTGTTATTTTTAAAGGCTCTAATTGATACTCTCGCTCGTAATTTGATTGTATGTGTGTATTGGGAAGGGAGCGAGAGGAGGGGGTGTGTATGGAGGGAGGGGGCACAGACAGAGACAGGAACAGGGAGAGACTGACCAAGTGAGTGGTGCGCCAGCTGTTGAGGAGTTCACCAAAACTTCTGTGTGGAAGGGAGAATAGATGGAAAAAAGCACACTTAATATACTTAAAACTACAGGTAGGGCAAAAGTAGGTTTATAGTTGTGAGTACATGAAACTGAGTGTATTCTTATATTATTTATTAACTATTGTATTTTCTGTATGAACAACTGTAAACCTACTTCTGTCCTACTTGTATGTATAAACTATAGGAAATAAACCTTGCTAAGAATTTTTTTATCTCTGTGCTATAAAAAGCACTAGAAAGCACTTTTGAATAGAAGAAGGCTGATTAACATGGCCCTATAACATTAATTCCAAACATTTATAATTTGATCTAGTTTTAGATTAGTATTCTAGCCACCATGTCCTAAATTAGCAGTCAGACTGTTTGGCTGGGGCACCTATGGTCCACATGGTAGCATTTTAAAAATTTTCCTGCATATAGAGGACTTCTGGCCAAGATGAAGGCCTAGGTAGAAATGGTTTGCTTCCTTGCACAACCAAAACAAGGACAACAGCCAATTTAAAAACAAAAAACAACCAGAACTGCCAGAAAATTGAACTGTATGAAGGTCTGATAATCAAGGAGTTACAGAAGAAAGGAGATTTCTTGCTAATTTCTCTTAAAATTAGCAAGAAAAAAGGAGACAGTTACCCACAAAGGAGTTCCCATAAGACTGTCAGCTGATGTCTCAAAAGAGACCTTACAGACAAGAAGGGGCTGGAAAGAAGTATTCCAAGTCATGAAAGGCAAGGACCTATGTCCAAGATGACATTATCCAGCAAAGCTATCATTGAGAATGGAAGGGCAGATAAAGTACTACCCAGATAAGGTCAAGTTAAAGGAGTTCATCATCACCAAACCCTTACTATATGAAATGTTAAAAGAACTTGTTTAAGAAAGAGAAGGTCAAAACTATGAACAGTAAAATGACAATAAACTCACAGCTCTCAACAAGGGAACCTAAAAAACAAAAACAAGCCAAGCAAACAACCAAAACAGGAAAAGAATCACAGAAATGGTGATCACATGGGGAATTGTCAGTGGGGAGGAGAAAGGGGAAGAATGGGAAAAAGTACAGGGAATAAGAAGCATAAATGGTAGGTACAAAATAGACAGGGGGAGGTTAAGAATAGTATAGGAAATGGAGAAGCCAAAGAACTTATATGTACGATCCATGGACATGAACTAAGGGGTGGGAATGCCTCAAGAGGGGGATAAGGGGGAGGAAAAAAATGGGACAACTGTAATAGCATAATTAATATAATATACTTTAAAAATTTTCCTGCATATAACAATTAGGAGGTTTTACATAAAAATCTGAATTTTCTGCTTTTGCAAATTGGGAAGGTCTGACAACACTGGGCCACAGTATCATTTGGCAGCCAAGACTGTCAGTAGTTGTCTTTTTCTTTTTTTTTAAGATTTTATTTATTTATTTTAGAAAGGGGAAGGGAGGGGAGAGGAGAGGGAGAAAAAGATCAATGTGCATTTGCCTCACTTGTGCTCCTGGTTGGAGACCTGGCCTACAACCCAGTCATGTGCCCTGACTGGGAATCAAACCTTTGACCCTTTGGTTTGTAGGCCAGCACTCATTCCACTGAGCCACACCAGCCAGGGCAATGGTTGTCTTTTGATGAGTCCTACTTTTTCAAGTTCTCTAAAGTTTGTACCAATTTTTAACCCTCGAAATAAGGCTCAGCATCACCTGTCACTTATCACTGTGCTTGCATAATTGTTTTATAACAGAGTTAAGTGAAAAATACTTCTTGAACTCATGTTGGTATTAAAAGTAGGAAAAGGAAACCTAGAATGAATGAGAATATATGTTTTAAGAAAAATGGAAGAAAACACTTTGTTTTTTTGAATGAGGACTATCCATATGTGTTTAATGGCAACAATATATTTCTAAATACATCCATCTGCTTCAATCATTTATGTTATTTGACTGGCCTTGGGAGGCATTATTTCATGAGTTTATGTGAACTGTCCTTGAGGTTATTTTTGCAGTTTTCTGTGTGCCAGGCACTGTAGTGAAAGCTCTATGTATATTAACTCATTTAACTCACACAGTCTGAGTGGAAAGTTTCCTCCATGGTTTTATCCCCATTTTTAAAGGACATTGGAGCATAAGGAGGTAATATGGCTTGTACAAACTCACAAAACCATTAAGATCAGAGGACAGGCAGTCGGACTTCAGGATCTGTGCTCTTAAGCATGATGTTGTAGCTAGACTTGCTTGCTCCCTTTCCTGTGATAGGCAGGCCTTCTGACCTTCACACTTTAGCCAGCTCTGAATGCAGTGAATTTCCTTTTTTTTTTCATTTACTTTTTTAAAGATTCTATACAGTTCAACTTTTATTTCCTTTAAAATTTATAAAGCTTTTTCTGACTATATACATTGGCCTAAGATAATTTCTCCTGTATCTTAACTCCTAAAAGACTATATTATTTTCTACTGTCTTGCAATGTTGTTTTTATTGTATTAAACTACCATGTTTTGCCGTGTATAATGCATACCCATGTTTTTGGCCCAAACTTTTAGGGAAACAATTTTTGTTTTAATTTTTTAATTCTGTTTTTAATTTATTTACTGTATTTTACCATGTATAATGAGCACTTGTTTGCCCAAATTTTCGAGGGAAAAATAAGGATGTGCATTATACATGGGTAGTACCAATTTCATATCTATATACATGTTTTTAATTCTTTTATTTATGCTATGCATTAGAAGTGTAACCAGAGACATTGAAATAAGGAACAAAGTGACAGTAACCAGAGGGGAGGGGGAAGGGGGATAACGGGTGAAACAAGGGGAAGGGGTCATCAATTAACATTATAAAGGACTCGGGGACAAAGCCAAAGAGAGTAGGATTGAGGGTGGGAGGTGGGGTGGGTGGGGCAGGGGAAAGTGGTGGCAGGAAAATGGAGACAGCTGTACTTGAATGACAATTAAAATATGTATATATTTTTTAAAAAAAGAAGTGTAGCTCTAGAAAGCAATAATGATGTCCATATGCAAGATAATACCCTGGAATATGATAATTGTTTTTGTTTCTAAATATAAATAAATTTAAAATTGAATTACAAATTAAATTGAAAGATTTTTTTTCCTGAAAGTTTGGGCCAAAAATGTGGGTGCACATTACATGGGAGCTCATTATATATGGCAAAATATGGTGTATTCAGATACTTGTTATTTTTATTATAAAGGAGTTTTAGCATTTAGTTTTGAACATATTTTGGTACAAGGAATTTTGTGTAACAAATAATTACAAAACACAAGAACAGATACAAGGTACAAGAAGTTTTATGTACTGGCAACAAAGTTACAATATTTATGCATCATAGAAGGGCAAGAACTCTTCGTTGCTGTCAACATCAGAAGTATTGGCTTCTTCAATTTCTACGTTGCTGGTGTCCTCTGAAGAGTACGTTCGTCGTCCCAGTAAATTTCATCACCCTCAGTTCCATCCATAGCATTGCTGATGCTGCATTTTTTCAACAATTTCACAACCACTCCCTTCTTGACACCATTCTGTGATCTCAAGATCCAATCATGAACCTGGGGCAATGGATGATCTCTTGCTTCTGCCTGTAGGTGTTAAATCATTACCAGCTGACAGCATCCATGTCGACCACCCTTTCTTCATTAGAGCCTTGAAGGGCTTGTTTACTGAACACTAAGAGGTTGCAGTTGGCTGGTTAGTCCAATAGGTAAACAAGCACGTTGGGTTTTCAAGTCTGCTGCACTTGCTTTTGTGCTTTGTGGAACATGGGCTTTAAGTGATCGAAAACAAGCAAAGCTGTTTTTTTAGGTAACGCTCCAGGCCTTCATGACTAGACTCTGTTAAAGCAGATTTTCATGCCGTCTTCACTCATCTGTCCTTTTTCATGCACATGGACAATAACTACACTTGGAATCTTTTCTTTCAGAAATGTTTATCTTTTAAAGATGATAATAGGTGGTAGCCTTGTCCCACCTGCACAACAGGTTAGAACAACAGTGAAATGTGTTTTCTCGTGACCACTAGTTCTAACAGCCACGGTCTTTGCTCCTTTAGTGTCCACAGTTCTGTTGGGTGGCACATCAGTGTGAGTGGGACCTCGTCTCCTTCATATTGGCCATTTGGGCAGCTCAAAGTTGAGAGGTTTTCAAAGATTGATAACATAAGAATGAAATTCCAAAAGTTGATCTCACAGGCTGCTGGAAGTTTGGGGGCAAGTTGAGTTCATGTCCTCATGCTTAGACCTTCTCTCTTCATAATGTGAAAACACCATTTAGGTCAGGCGTGTCCAACCTGTGGCCTGTGGGCCACAGGTGGTCCAGGATGGCTATGAATGCGGCCCTGCACAAGTTCATAAATTTACTTAAAACTGCTTAGTTTTATTACTCAGTTTTGTAAGTTTTGTTACTTAGATATGTACATTTTATATATTAGTGGTCACAAACTTGGGACCTGCTCGATGGGACCTGCTCAATAATTTTAAAAGATTATTGAAAGGGCTGCTGCATAATTAGGGTTACTTAAGGGTTTTTTGCTTCTCTGTGGTGGCAGATATCATGAAAATTGTGCACAGACCTTTTTTGGCTCCTCAGTTTTCGTTAGTGTTTGTGTATTTACTGTGTGGCTCAAGACAACTCTTCTTCCAGTGTGGCCCTGAGACACCAAAAGGTTGGATACCTCTGATTTAGGTGTCCCTGAAAAACCCTCAGTGGTTTTTTCTCGTGCAATCCTCTTACCTTCTTCTTGTATCATCCTGGTCGAAACAGAGATCCCAGTTTGACACTGCTCCCAAATCCAGGACTTCACCGCCTGCTTCACCTCCACCCACTTGGGAGGTTTACCTTGCATTGCCTCCTTCTGTCTTGGCATCTGAAGAAATTTTCCTTCCTGTTATGTCCGCAGTCTGATGGCTCTCTCTGTAGGAGGAGGTCCAAAGTGTCTCTCAGCAGCTCTCTTGCCAACCTTTATAGCACATTTAATACCTTTTAGCTTAAAGCTTGCAGTGTAAAAAAACTGTTTCAACATTTTCCAAGAGATTTTCCAGTAATTTCTCCTGCCTAAAGTGTATGAAAAGAAATGTCGTGCTATTCACCCTATGGTAATGAAGTGGGCATCACCTGTCTTATCTGGTGGTTAATAATCAGCATCATCTATCTTATCAAAGGGATAATAGTCAGCATCATCAGTCTTACTCTGTGGGTAACAACACCTCACTTTTCCTTCTATTTTATTGAATCATTGGCTGAAATTGCTTTTGTTGCAAGTTCATCTTAAGTTTAACAAAATCATAATTCAGTGTATTATTTTTGCATATGGATATCATTATTACTTTCTAGAGTTACACTTTTAATGCATATGCATAAATAAGAAGAATTAAAAACATTTGTGTAGATATAGCATTGGTACTGCCCACATATAATATGCATCCTTATTTTTCCTTTAAAAATTTGGGTGAAAAAGTGTGCATTATACATGGTAAAATATGTATTTAATGTATAAAATGTTTTCATCTTTACAGTTAATGTATAAAAGTGCTTTCATCTTTATCCTCAGTATTTTCCCAACTGAATTATAACTTGAGTACAGGGGTAAAAAGATATTCAGAGATGTTTAAAGAATTCATTATTCTTAACATGGATTACCTATTCCTAAAAGTCTGAGATTGATGCCGGAAGCGGTTGACCTTTGCATATGATTAACTCTAGGCAAGTAAAGTCAACTGACTTCAGAGAACTGTATTAGAGGACTACTTAATCCCCAAGAGAGAAATTTGTTTGCTAACAAGAGGTTCAAGAGACTTACTTTTCTGAAATATCTCGACCTTGTTCAATATTGTAGTTTTAATCATTTTAAGCTATCAGAGTAGCAGTCATATAAATTCAGGTCATAATTACTTGCTTTTTCTTCTAAAAAATTTCCTTTAGGGACAGTTTTTAATTTTTTTCATTTTTTAAAATATATAATCTTTATTATATTTCCCATTACCATTTAGTCCCTTCATACCTCCCCCCCCCCCCCCCCAGTCGTCACACTGTTGTCCATGTCCACAAGTCCTGTTTCCTTCTTAGGGCAAGTGTTTTAAAAGAGCCACCCTCACAACTTGTTTCATGAAGTTGGCATTACCCTGACACCAAAATGTGTCAAGGACAGGACAAGAGAAGAAAATTATAGACCAGTTTCTCTTAGAGATACAAATTTTTTCTTAAAAAAAGATGTTTGTTGATTTTAGAGAGAGAGGAAGGGGGAGAGAGAAATAAACATGGATGTGAGAGAGAAACATGGACTGGTTGCCCCCTACACACACCCCTACTGGGGATTGAACCTGCAGCCCCAGCACATACCTGGATCAGGAATTAAACTCTCAGCATTTTGGTGTATGGGACAACGCTTCAACCAACTGAGTCACAGCAGCCAGGGTAAGATGCAAAAACTCTTTAACAAAATGTCAGAAAACCCAGTCCTGTGATACACTGAAAATGTATCAAGACTGAGTGGAGGTTATCCCAGGATTGCAAGATTGGTTTTAACTAACATCTGGAAACCCAACACTATGATTCACCACATTAAAAAAAACAAAGGGGAAAAATACATAATCATCTTGATTGATACTGAAAATGTTTTTGACTGAACTCAGCATCGATTCATAATAAAAACTTGGCAGACTAGGACAAGAAGTAAACTTCTTCAGTCTGGTAAAGGGCATCTGTGAAAAACCAACAGCTGGCATCGTACTTCATGTGTAATATTGAGTGCTTTTTCCTAAGATATTGAAGTGGGTGGGGATGACTGCTCTGACCACTTCTGTATAATATTATATTGGATTCTTATCCGATATAAGTCAAGAAAAAGAAATAAAAATCTTACAGATTTGAAAGGAAGTAAAATTTTTCATGATTGTAGAAATAGAAAATCCTAAGAAATCTACAAAACAGGTGTTAGAACTAATAAGTGAATATAGCAAGGTTGTAGCATACAGGTCAATATTCAAAACTTAATTTTTGGAAAAATAAAATAAAATGCATTTAAAAATAGCAACAGGGAGGAGATTGACTGTGGGAGTTGGTGGTGTGCTGGGCAGAGGAGAGCAAAGGGGGAAAAATCAGGACAACTATACTAGAACAATAATAAAATATTTAATAAGAAATAAAATAGCATCAAGACCTGTAAAGTACTTCTTTTCAGTACTTTACTGAATGAATGAATTAATTATGATATGATTTAAAAGCTCTCAATCTGGGAATTCTAATTCTTTGTCTTAAATCTTAAGTTGAGATTTAATTCTCACAACGCATGCACATAACATTGTATTAGTTTCGGATGCACAACGTAGTGATTCTCTATATTGTGAAATGATCTTCAGAGTAAGTCTAGTTAACACACAGCTACAATTTTTTCCTTGTGATGAGAACTTTTAAGATTTAGTCTCATAGCAACATTCAGATTTATAATATAGTTTTATTTAACTGTAGTCATCATACTGTATATTACGTCTCTAGGATTTACTTTATAAATGGAAGTTTGTACTTCTTCACTACTTTTCATTCATTTCACAACCTTCTCCCCACTTGCACCCCCTGCCCACTCCAAGTCTCCAATCTGATCTCTGTATAAATTTTTTCTTTTCTCTCTCTTTTTTACTTTCCACATATAAGTGAGATCAGTGGTATTTGTATTTGTCTGACCTATTTCACTTGGCATAATGCTGCCAAGGTCTATCCATGTTATTGTTAGTAGCAGAATTTCCTTCTTTATTGGCTGAAAAATATTTCGTTGTGTGCATGTGTGTGTATGTCACATTTTCTTTATTCATTTATCCATCAATGGACCCTTAGATTTTCTCCGTATCTTGGCTACTGTGGATAATGCTGGAGCGAATATGGGGTACGTGTATTTTTTTGAGTTAGTGTTTCTGTTTCCTTTGGACAGATGCTCAAAAGTGAAATTTCTGTGTCATAAGGTAATCCTGTTCTTAAATTTTTGAGGAACCTCCATACTATTTTTTTTATAGAGACTACACCAGTTTACTTTCCCACCAGGTTTGAACAGGCCTTTTTTTGTCTTCGTTTCCTAGCCAACACTTGTTATTTCTTGTCTTTTCGGTAATAGCCATTCCAACAGATATAAGGGGATACTCACTGTGGCTTTGATTTAAAATTCTCTGCTGTTTAATGATGTTGAGCATGTTTTCATGTGCCCACTAACCATATATGTGTCCTCTTTGGGACATCTGTTCAGAATCTCTGCCCATTTTTAAATCAAATTGGAGTGATATTTTTTGCCACTGAGGAGTTTGCATTTTTAATGTATTTTGGATATTAACTCCTTATCAGATATGTAATTTACACATACTTTCACCTATTCCATAGTTTGACTTTTATTTTGTTGATGGTTTTCTTGGTTCTGTCAGAGCTTTTTAGTTTGATATAGCCCACTTCTTTGTTTTTGCTTTTGTTGCCTCTTGGGACTTCTTATTCTAACCACAGATTGAATGAAATAGCATAATATTGACAAAATGAAAATTGAGAATTGAAATACACTACATTATTTTATTATAGGATCAAATGTATTTTAATTATATGGTCAAACATTCTGAATGTTAGAAAAACTTATTTGTCTCTTATAAAAATATATCAACAACTTAAGAATAAAATTATACCTTTTTCTAATTTGTGAGATTTTTCAGGGTTAGCATATTTTCTGTAAATTGAAATCCCCTTCTGTAGGGTAAATAAAACAGAATACTTGACCTCAGATGTATTTATTTATATTTTTTAAATATATTTTATTGATTATGCTATTACAGTTGTCTCATTACCCCCCTTTATTCTCCTCTGCCCTGCACATCCCCTCCAATAGGGTACGTGTATTTTTTTTGAGTTAGTGTTTCTGTTTCCTTTGGATGGATGCTCAAAAGTGGAATTTCTGTGTCATATGGTAATCCTGTTCTTAAATTTTTGAGGACCCTCTATACTATTTTTTATAGAGACTACACTAATTTACTTTCCCACCAGGGCATTTCCCCCCTTTAGTTCATGACCATGGATTGTACATATAAGTTTTTTGGCTTCTCCATTTCCTATACTATTCTTAACCTCCCCCTGTCTATTTTCTACATACCATCTATGCTACTTATTCTCTGTACCTTTTCCCCCTCTCTCCCCTACCCACTCCCCCACTGATAACCCTCCATGTGATCTCCATTTATGTGATTCTGTTCCTGTTGTAGTTGTTTGCTTAGTTTATTTTTTGTTCATTTTTTTTAGGTTCAGTTGTTAATAGCTGTGAGTTTGTTGTCATTTTACTGTTCATATTTTTCATCTTCTTTTTCTTATATACATCCCTTTAACATTTCATATAATAAGGGCTTGGTGATCTTTATCTGCCCTTCCATTCTAAATGAAAGCTTTGCTGGATAGAGCAATCTTGGCTGTAGGTCTTTGGATTTCATGCCTTGGAATACTTCTTTCCAGCCTCTTCTTGCCTGTAAGGTCTCTTTTGAGAAATCAGCTGACAGCCTTATGGAAACTCCTTTGTAGGTAACTGTTTCCTTTTCTCTTACTGCTTTTAAGATTCTCTCCTTATCTTTAATCTTGGCTAATGTAATTATGATGTGCTTTGGTGTGTTCCTTCTTGGGTCCAACTTCTTTGGGACTCTGAGCTTCCTGGACTTCCTGGAAGTCTGTTTCCTTTGCCAGATTGGGAAAGTTCTCTTTCATTATTTTTTCAAATAAGTTTTCAATTTCTTGCTGTTCCTCTTCTCCTTCTGGCACCCCTATGATTCCAATGTTGGAATGTTTAAAGATGTCCTGGAGGTTCCTTAGCCTCTCCTCTCTCTTTTGAATTCTTGTCTCTTCATTCTGTTCTGGTTCTATGTTTGTTTCTTCCTTCTGCTCCAAACTGTTGATTTGAGTCCTGGTTTCCTTCCCGTCACTGTTGGTTTCCTGTACATTTTTCTTTATTTCACATAATGCATCCTTCATTGCTGCCTGGGTCTTTTTTATGCTATCAAAGAACCCAGTGAGTTCCTGGAGCATCTCGATCACCAGTGTTTTGAACTGTGCATTTAATAGGTTGGCTATCTCTTTGTTGCTTATATTTTTTCTGGAGCTTTGAACTGTTCTTTTGTTTTCGTCGTTTTTTTTCTTCTGGGCACTCCTGTTATGTAGTAAAGGGTAGAGCCTTAGGTGTTTACCAGGGCAGGGCAAGCCTTGCAGCTGTGTTGTGACCCTGAAAGTGGGGGAGGGACCCAAGAGGGAACACCGCTACTTGGTCCACTCTTTGCTGGTTTTCCATCACTTCCCGTGCTACCCACAATCAAATTGGGTCCTTCTGGTGCTGATTCCTGGGTGGGTGAGTTTGTGTATGTTCTAGCACCCTGTGGGTCTTCCCAATGAACTCTTCTGTGAAATTGGGAGTTTCTTCTGCTGCCTCAACCCCTACGGGTGTTTTCAGTCTGAGATTTTGAGGCTTTATTTCCCTGCACTGGAACCCTGGGTTGTGTGGTCTGTCTCGCTCCCCAGTTGTACCTCTCATTCTACATGCCTGACAGTGTGGAACTGCCCAGTCCACCAGCCACAGCCTTGCCCACCCGGGTCTTCCAGCAGCTGCCCCACAGCGAGTCCCCTCTGTCCCACTCCCTGTCTCCATCTCTCCTACCGGTCTGGGTGAATGTTTCTTCTTTAACTACTGGTTGTTGGACTTCCATACAGTTCGGTTTTCTGTCAATTACAGTTTGTTTTTGTTTTTTAATTTGGTGCTGTTCTTCTTTTGGTTGTGCGAGGAGGCATAGTATATCTACTTACGCCTCCATCTTGGCTGGAAGTCCTCTTAGCCTCAGATTTAAATCTTAGGAACAAATTTAACAAAATATAAGCAATACATATACACTGAAAATCATGAAATATTATTGACAGAAATTAAAACCAAAACAAATGAACACATAGAGATGCCATGATCATGGATAGGAAACTGATTGTTGTTAAGATATTATTAGACCCCAGATTGATCTAATTATTTTTTAAAGATTTATTTATTTATTTTTAGAGAAAGGGAAAGGGAGGGAGGAAAAGAAGGAAAGAAACATCAATGTGTGGTTGCACTCTCATGGCTCCCACCAGGGACCTGGCTTGCAACTCAGGCATGTGCCCTGACTGGGAATTGAAACAGGACCCTTTGATTCGCAGCTCATGCTCAGTCCACTGAGCTACCCCAGCCAGGGCTGATCTAATTATGTAGTGTAATTCCAATCAGGATCTTAAAGGTCTTTTTTTGGTAGAAATTAATAAGCAGATTCTGAAATTTATTAAAAAATGCGAAGGATCTAGAATAGTCAAAATAATCTTGAAATAGAAGAACTATATTGGAGGGTTTATTCTACTTGATTTTTAAGACTTTCTATGAAGCTTTATAATCAAAAAAGAATATAAGAATAGACCAGTGGGACTTATTCTATCTATCCATATAATGAGTTGGTTTTTGACAAAGATACCAGTGCAATTTAGTGTGGAAAGGACAATTTTCAACAGATGGTGCTGAGACAATTGGTTATTCATGTGGAAATAAAATGAAGCTTAATGTACCTCACCCCATCCACAAACTTAATATGGGGTCATCATAAATTTAAATGTAAAAGCAAAAACTATTAGACATCTGGAAGAAAATACAAGATGATATTTTTGTAACCTTGGGGTAGGCAAAGTTTTTCTTAGAAAGGTATCAAAACACAGTTACTGTAAAAGGAAAAAAGACAAAAGAAATGCATCAACATTAAAAACTTCACTCATCAAAAGATACCATTAACAAAATGAACAGGCAAGCTACAGGTGAGGAGAGAATACCCATAATACAAATATCTAACAAAGATTGGGCATAAGATTTGAACAGATCCTACACACAAAAAAAGTATCTGCGAATGGCTAATAAGCTCATTAGCCATTCATAGGTGGGGAAAAATTGACTGGAAGAGTCACTGGGGAGTTTTCTTGGGTGATAGAATGCTCTGTATCTTGATTGAGGTTGTGGTTACATGGTTGTATACAGTTGTCAAAAGCCATCGCACTGTACACTTAAGACCTGTGCATTTCACTCACTGTGAGTTTAACTTTAAAAGGGCCCTGTTTCCTCACCAGATCACTCCTTTTTTTCCATTCGAAAATTTGCTCTTGGTCCAAAGACCCCCTTTAAACTTTCTTAACAATCCACATGGCTTATACTTCTCTCTTTTTATTTTTTAATCTTTTAATTTAAAAATTAATGATGTACTCTTTTGTCTCATTATCTGTTATTTTCCGATGTTGATGTCCTTGACCCTTCATTTCATGTATTAGGGAAATTGTATTTGAAACTCCAGTGATAATTATATAGTAGTCTGTTTCTGTTAGATTTTTTTCATTTTTTCCTCTATTTTGGGTCTGTGTTATTAGTTAGGTGTATACAAAAATATAGGGCTTTTTATTTTTTAATCTTTTAAAAAATTATTTTTATTTGGAGAGAGAAGGGAAGGAGAGAAACATCAATGTATGGTTGCCTCTTGTGTGCCCCCAAGTGGGGACTTGGCCTGCAACCTAGGCATGTGCCCTGACTGGGAATTGAAGCAGGGAAACCTTGGTTCGCAGCCCGCGCTCAATCCACTCAGCTACACCAGCCAGGGAAATCTAGGGCTTTTATATGTTTCTGTTGGATTAATCCTGTTACCATTATGAAATGCCCTTTTTTATCTCTAATAATACTTATTGCCTTAAAGTCTACTTTGATTGAGCTCTGCCATTTTTCTTTTGATTTTGCTTGTCATGTATAAAATTTATTTGTTTTTCTTTGTATTTTTTTCTGTCTTTTTATTTTCAACTATTTTCTGTTCTCATATTTTAGATGTATCTTTTGTAATATAGTTGGATTTTATTTTTTTCAGCCTGGTCTGAAAACCTTTGTTCTTTAATTGGACTTTTAGTCCTTGTACATTTAACATAATTACTGATACTGGATTTAAATTTGTCATGTATTTGTTTTCCTTTTTCCCCATTGTTCCTTTTTTCCCTCCTTCTTGGAATTGGTATTAATTAAATATTTGTTATTCCATTTTTCCTCCATGAGTAATTTATTAGCTGTACATTCTTTTAATATGATTATCCTGAAGACAACTTCTTAAAAGATAAGAGACTTCTATTTCTTTGTTTTTTCTGCTGTGCTTAACAATTCAGGGAATCAATAGATATTTGTAAGATAGTCTTCTAGATCTCTATTTGCTTAATGTTTTTAAGGCACCTGAAATATTTTTATGATTATAGTACTAAATAAATTATTTTGACTGTTGATTTTAGAATAACACCTAGAAAATTTGATACTGTTCAAGCATCCAAGGGTCACAGAAGTGGAATTATCACTCATGATGTTGGAGACTTAACTTTAAACAAGAGGGGAATACGGACATCATTCACATTTAGGAAAGTGAGGCAAACACCTTGTAACTGTAGTAAGTATATAATTTTGATTTTATTGTAAAATGGAGTAAATGTAGTATGAAAATCTTTAAAGTCCCAAAAGAAGCGAGGAGAGCTTTGTTTCAACTTCTCTAATAGTATTTCCTCCATTTGCCTGGTAATGTATTTGCATATACTTTTCTTAACCACATTAGAGTTTACATTATTTGAAGGTAGGGACTGCATCTTATTCATGTTTGTTCTTTGCAAACAGTACTAGGCATAGTTGGATACCAAATAAATATTTTTTATTGAAGTTACAGTTGAGAGTGTTACAATTATGACATTGCAGGACTCCTTTTTTATTGTTTTCTGTTGATAAATTGCCTTTGTGTCAGCTAAAAAAAATCACAAAGGTTTTCTTGGAAACAGCTTGTCAAATTGTTAAATTACTTTTCATAAACCCAAAAGGGAAGTTAGAGATGACAGATTGTTCTATAGTGAGCGGATAACTCTAGGGAACAAACAGTGGTTTCCGTCGGCTTGGAAACCTGTGAGGGACTGAAAGTACTCCATGCTTTATTGAAAGGGTTTTATTCTGAGGTATGTACACAACTGTGTCATGACTTGTGTTTCTTAGATTCAAATAAAAACCCCTTTAATTTTATAAATAATATTCTTAATGACAATGATATAAGATCTTTTTTATATCCTAGGGGTTTTACTTATGGAAGATATCTATCATTTGTTTTTGGATTTAATCATAATCTTGAAAACATTTAAAATTAAACACCCTTATTATATCTAAAAGGCATTATCCTGTTAGAGAACTTGAAATATCTACTGTGGCCCTTGATCTCAAGAAACTTGAAGTCTAGTTGGACAGACAAGCTAGTTTTCTTATTGCAAGTGTTTCTTTGTTGTGGGCATTCGTTAAATGTAAGGGATCCTGTAAGGAGCTCCAATCGTATAGTCAGTTTACAGGTTTGTTTTTTTTTTAAGTTCAGAGCCATCTTTTGGATACTTTTGGTCAAAATTTATGGATTTTTAAATGATAAGGGTTGCTACTCCTTTAGATTACTTAGATGTTCATAATTTCTAAGAGAATAAAATTTTACTAAGACCAATTTAGGATAACTGTAAATATAGTGTAGTGTAATTGTTATTCTGATTTAACCAACATAATACAATCCATCTGTTTTTACATATGTGTGTTTTAGAGTCCTCAGGCTTTCTGGGGCCACCCTTTTCTTAAATGTCCACTTAAAATGTTTGGAGCTTCAGGCCCTGGCTGGTTTGGCTCAGTGGATTGAGCACGGGCCTGCGAACCACACGATTGAGGTTCGATTCCCAGTTAGGGCACATGCCTAGGTTGCAGGCCAGTTCCCGGTTCCTGGCGGGGGACGCACGAGAGGCAACCATACATTGATATTTCTCTCTCTCTCTCTCCTCCCCTTCCCCTCTAAGATAAATAAATTAAAAAAAACTCTTTAAAAAAATGTTTAGAGCTTCACTTTACACATTAGTAGGGACGAGATACCCAGACCCATTTGAGGCTTTCTCAAGGGTTGGCATACTCTAGTTACGGAAAATATCTGAAGTCATCAGTGCTGCAGCCCAGTTCTGCTTCTGATTGTGGTGCTAGTCTTTTTTTTTTTTTATCTCTCTTTTTTTAAAGTTTTTTTTAAAATTTATATTTTAGAGGGGAACGGAAGGAGAAAAGGAGAGAAATATCAATGTATGGTTGCCTCTCATGGGTCTCCTGCTGGGAACTGGCCTGCAACCCAGGCATGTGCCCTGACTGGGAATTGAACCGCGATTGTGTGGTTCGCAGGCCCGTGTTCAATCCACTGAGCTACACCAGCCAGGGCAAATTGTGGTCCTAGTCTTGTAAGTGATTTCTCTGGGAGCACCACCAGAGAAACTTGGTGCTCCCAGAGAAACTTTCTTTCTACCAAGAAATTTTACTTGGTAAAATACTACACATGAAAAGATGTCTGTCACAAACCTTGGCTGAAGACAAAGGAAAATTATAGCACAGCAGAGAACAGGCAGGGGTTTATAATTAGTATTAGCCATTATTGCAGGGAACAACTTCAAAATTAACTTGAGACATTGTAAACTAAATCTCCTCTGTTACATCCTCTACTTGGTAGTGTTCTTAGAATTTGCTCATTCTACTGAAGGAGGCAACCCAGTGTTGTCATTGAGAATGTGGGTTGCAGAGTATCCACTGCCCAGGTTCGAATCCTGGCTCTAGGATTTATTGTGTTGTCACTTTGGAATGATTATTTAATATTCTGTGCTTCAGCTTCTCATCTGTAAAATGGATGTAATATTAGTATCTTTCTCATAGTAACACTATGAGATGAATCATATAAACTCATTTTATAGTGATTATTAAATATTTATATAGTGATTATTAAATATTTGTGATTATTACCAAGTGACATGTTTCTTTTAGGTTTTGTTCTTCTAAGATCCCTAGAGCCCCCGGAACTTCTGTCTCCTTCACCCACCAGGAAAACCCTAAATCTTGTTAATGTAGGTAAATTTCTTCTGCTTATGCCTAGCCCATCAAGATGTTTTCCTGAGTAAGAGGACCCTTAATGCCAAGATGAATAGGCATCTTTATTATAAAGCATGTAGAATTGCAGTCATGTTTTCTTGAAAATGGGTTTGCCCCTTCTTTGTCTATTAGCTTCATCATGCATATAATAATTAGACTTGTAGGTAATAGCTATTTTTTCACTGATGAACTATAGGTTTCTTATCCCTAGTCACCAAATTTGAATTGTTTTTCTTTTTAAGAAAGACCTTTTGAATCATTTGGATTAAAAATAAAAGTTTTATATTGCCCATTTTTTCATTAGGTTACCCTATGGTTTGTGACAGCCAGAGGAAGGAGCCCCCTCCATCATTTCCGGAGAATGATGAAGAAGCCTCACGGTTGGAGCAAGAATATGTGCACCGAGTTTATGAAGAGATCGCAGGACACTTCAGCAGCACGAGACATACTCCTTGGCCACGCATTGTGGAGTTTTTGAAAGCTTTGCCACGTGGTTCATTAGTAGCTGATATTGGATGTGGAAACGGAAAGTATCTTGGCATAAATAAGGAGTTATATATGGCAAGTAATTGTTGCTTTTGGCTTTCTCTCTACAATACTTTATTTATTAGGGTATTATCACCTTCTTCCTCATGATATGATGGGGGGGTTTTTTTAGGTTGCAGAAAAATTATAACCAACAACTTGAAAGTTAATGAATACTCTCATTCTTTTTTACTCCTATAGATATTCATGGGCATACTTTCATCCGTATTTTTATAACTAAAGAAACTGAGGCTCACAGAGGTTATATTGTTTCTCTGATGTCATATAGTATGGGAATATAAGCTGAACTTGAAACCATGCCTTCCAACTCCAAATCTCATGTCCTTTTACTCATAGGAGAACAACAACAGAAAAGGTTGTTACGTGTTGGTGTCTTGTTTTTGAAGAAACTCAGGCTGAAGCAGATTTAAAAAATTGACCTTGGTTACAGTGCTGAACACAGGCTATGAACCCCCTTCTTGTCTGATGCCAAAGTTTCTGGTTTTAGTTGCCTAATTTCCTTCCCTGTGAACCGCTCTTTCCCCCCTTGGTGTACCACCGAGTAGGAAGTCCTCCCCGCACTAGTTCGCAGTTGTAAATATTCAGGTCAGCACTGCTTTGTGAGTACTGGTGCTTCTTTTTCTTAAAATTGGGGTAGGAAGGACTAGAAACTAGGAGTAGGTTAGGAAAATGAGAGCAGTTTCATTCATGGGCTATGGTAATATGTCAGGTTGATTATACTTTATTTTTATCTCCTCCTAGATCAGGGGTGTCAAACTCATTTTCCCTGGGGGCCACATCAGCCCTGCAGTTGCCTTCAAAGGGCCCAATGTAACTGTAGGACTGTGTAAATGTAACAAATACTCCTTAACAGTTAAGCAGGAGCTCAGTGCTGCTGCTGGGTAGAAACGAGGTACCAGGTCAGATAAAACAAGGTGGAGGGCCAGATTCAGCCCCTGGGCCTGTGTTTGCCACCTGTGCCCTAGATACTGCGCACCTACAAGAAAGAAATTTACTATTGCAATTAGTAGGAAAGGTATAGTTTGTACATTCAGGTAAAAGAGTAACTTTTCATCAAGATCAGACATTAGCATTTGTATATTGTTATCATGCTTATAATTAAATTTTAGTTTATAAACAATAAGGTCTAGTTAGTCAATTTTTTAAAAAATTAAAAATATGTTTATTGATTTTAGAGAGAAATGAAGGGAGAAAGGGAGAAACATCAATTGGTTGCCTCCCACATGTGCAACTATGGATCAAACCCACAATCTAGGTATGTGCCCTGACTGGGAATCAAACCCCAAATCTTTTAGTGTAAGGGGTGATGCTCCAACCAGCTGAGCCACACTGGCCAGGGCTAGTGAGTTAGGTTTTGATGTGTCACTTAAAATCATGACTCTAAGCACAGTTCCAAACAAGGAGCATGCTATCTTGTGGTGTTCTAAGGTACTGTACAAAAGTGTCTCCCAATAAGTTCTGCTTTTATACTTTCTTGATGCTAACTTGTGGCTTCATCTAGTTAGGTGCCATTTGTGACAGTAAAACTAAGTTAAAGTCAACTTCACTGACTTAGTCATAATGATAAAATTTTCCTGTTACCATTAAGAAAATGATTAATTGATAAACAGGTATCCAAACCAAAATCTGAAGGAAGCTGATTCAAGAAGGAATATATTTAGAAGGACTAGAAAATTACAAGTACAGTCACTCTCTATGGTCTACATTCATTTTAACAGTGGCAGTCTCGATTTCATATTGGGTTGGCCAAAAAGTCCATTATGTTTTTCCATACGCTGGCTCTAGTAGTGCTTGGTTGTCTTTAACTTCATTCAAAACAATATTGTTAGTTTGTGTTCTGACAGCTGTCATATTAGCATGCATTAAAAAAGGTTATCAAAATTTTGGTGAATTTTTATGTAGCCATTTTAATATTGAAGGTGGAAGAAAATATGCAACAATTTCAGTGTGTTATGCTTTATTATTTTAAGAAAAGTAAAAATGCCACTGAAATGCAAAAAAAGATTTGTGCAGTGTATGGAGAAGGTGCTTTGACTCACTGAACATGTCAAAAGTGGTTTGTGATGGTTGTACTATTGACTGTTTGGCCAAGTAGTTCTTTGCTGTGAGGCTGTCTAATGCATTGAAAGATATTTAGCTGTACCCCTGGCTTCTACCCACTAGAAGCCAATAGTGGGAAATAGCCCACATACTCAAAATAGCCAAATCAATAAAGTTATTGGTGAAAATGAAAAATGTGTCTTTTATTTTACAGAAAAAAATGTAATGAACTTTTTGGCCAACTCAATACATGAAACCAGAATATACCAGTGCTGTGTTCTGCACCCTTGAAAGAAATGTGACAGCCTCCAATGGGTGGACCTTAACTCGGAGTAAGACACCTTCAGGGTGCTTGCATTTGTCTGCATATCTAGAATCCAGGACAAGGGTTTTGGTCCACTCCTTCTTTCATATGCTAATAATAACTAACATTTGCATAGCATTTTTATCATTAGTAAAATATTTATTATATATTATTTTATTTGATTCTCATACCAACCCTGAGAAGTAGGTATTTTTTTAAAGATTTTATTTATTTATCTTTAGAGGGGAAGGGAAGGAGAGAAGGAGAGAAATATCAATGTATGGTTGCCTCTCATGAGTCCCCTGCTGGGAACTGGCCTACAACCCAGGCATGTGCCCTAACTGGGAATCTAACTGCGATCATGTGGTTTGCAGGCCTGCGCTCAATCCACTGAGCTACACCAGCCAGGGCGAGAAGTAGGTATTTTTATGATAAAGAAAAACAGGCTTTGAGATATTAAGTAGCTTTCTTATGTTGCTCAGCTAGCTATTGCTGGAGCCAGAATTTAAATTGAAATCTAGATTTTAGTATGCACTTTACTGTACTTTACCTTCTTTGCCTATCTGCTTGCACTTTAAACTATATCCTATAATTGTATATTTTGTTACAAGTTTTCAAAATGTGTATTTTAAGAAATAAAAGTAATATAGTCACAATTCAGAAAATGAAAGGAAAGGTATTCACCTGTTATCCTAATACTGTAATAAAGCAGTTCATTGTGAGAAATGTCTTTTCAGTATTTATCCTGTAAGTTCTTTATAGGATAGGTTATTCTTTTTTTTTTAAAGATTTTATTTATTTATCTTTAGAGGGGAAGGGAAGGAGAGAAGGAGAGAAATATCAGTGTATGGTTGCCTCTCATGAGTCCCCTGCTGGGAACTGGCCTACAACCCAGGCATGTGCCCTAACTGGGAATCTAACTGCGATCATGTGGTTTGCAGGCCTGCGCTCAATCCACTGAGCTACACCAGCCAGGGCGAGAAGTAGGTATTTTTATGATAAAGAAAAACAGGCTTTGAGATATTAAGTAGCTTTCTTATGTTGCTCAGCTAGCTATTGCTGGAGCCAGAATTTAAATTGAAATCTAGATTTTAGTATGCATTTACTGTACTTTACCTTCTTTGCCTATCTGCTTGCACTTTAAACTATATCCTATAATTGTATATTTTGTTACAAGTTTTCAAAATGTGTATTTTAAGAAATAAAAGTAATATAGTCACAATTCAGAAAATGAAAGGAAAGGTATTCACCTGTTATCCTAATACTGTAATAAAGCAGTTCATTGTGAGAAATGTCTTTTCAGTATTTATCCTGTAAGTTCTTTATAGGATAGTTTATTCTTTTTTTTTTAAGATTTTATTTATTTATCTTTAGAGGGGAAGGGAAGGAGAGAAGGAGAGAAATATCAGTGTATGGTTGCCTCTCATGATCCCCTGCTGGGAACTGGCCTGCAACCCAGGCATGTGCCCTGACTGGGAATCGAACTGCGATTGTGTGGTTCGCAGGCCCGAGCTCAATCTACTGAGCTACACCGGTCAGGGTGGATAGTTTATTCTTTATAGTTATAAGTTTGCATACAATTTGAAGATTCATTTATATTAATATTTCCATTTTGATTTGTAGTGTTACACAATTCTTGGACTTTATAAGCTTCTATGAGGTTGATACTGTTCCACATTTGGTTGTGTTCAGTTTGGAGCTATTACAAACAACATTGTAATGAACACGTATGTTGAGACAATGTGACACAAAGGCAGGACATGGATTCTCGAAGTGAGGAAGACAGGTTTGAATCCTTGCTCCACCACTTCACTACTGCTCACCTTGGGGCAAATTGCTTATGTTCTTTGCGATGAAGTCTCCTTATCTGCGAAATGGTGGTAATAATACCTAACTCAGAGTGTGTTATGAGGGTTAAGTACGTTAATACAAAAAGTCTGTTTTAATACTTAGTGGTACTCAGTAAAAAGGCAGTTATACTAGCCTGTTTAGCCTTTTCCATATTTTGGGCCATTTTCTTAGGATAAATTTTTGAAGAATAATTATTGGGTCAAAAGTTATGAACATTTTTATCTTCCTTAAAAATGTTTGCAAAATTGTTTTTTAAGTTGGGTGAGCCAGTTTGTATGGACTGTCACTGACTTTGTGAGAGCAAGTTTAATCACGTTGTTATCACTGTGGTGTACTGTGGTTTTCAGATGTTTTGATATTTTGATAGGAGAAAAATGGAAACTTGTTTTAGTTTTCACCTTTGACTATTCAGTTGAATATCTTTTCATTTTCACCTGTATTTTCAGAATTATATGTGTATGTTTTGTTGAGGATTTAAAAATTATATAGGAGTATAATTATCCATTTTAAAACAAACCAGCATGTGTTTTTTTGTCATTGATCTCTACCCAACACACAGAGGTATGTGAGTCTTTCAGTGTCCGTATTTGTAAATAAGCCATTTCCTGTCCTGTTGTTGACATTATGCAGTATTATTAGGAAGAGCTTAAAGTACCTGGCAGCATCCTTGGAATAAGAACTTAGGGAATTTAAAAATAGAAAGGAAAGACAAAATATAGTGATGATTCCACTGTACTATATGGAAGACTCGGTCAGAGTAAGTGGGAGATGAAAGTACAGAGCCCTGCATGAGCCAGGTCCTTGGTCCATGGGGACTTTTCATTAGACCTGGTGCTTTATTACTAAAATTGCCCCTGCTCACTTGTTGGTGAAAGGAATGAAAAAAAAGTACATTTTCTCCGATTTTGTTTGGCTGCTGTTCTCCTTGTTCTGTTTTATCTGTGGTTCTCAGATAGTAACTTTCCTCCTTTGAGGAAAGTTAACTATGGAGCTCTATCTCTGGAGGTTTGTTTTGTAGGCAAATTGGATTTCTTCCTGTTGACTTTTAGCAAAGTACAGCAATCTGTCACAATAGGGCACTTGAAACTTCTGTTTCCATGAACGAACTTTTATTGTAAGATAAGCTAGCAAGCACCAAAATCTAATCTGCATGTTCCTTGAGTAGTAGCCATCCTGACATTGTGACTGTTGAATCAGTGGCACAGAATACTGGTGGAGAGAAATCAAGATAGTAAGCCAGTTATGTACCTTAACCTGGTAAAAGGAGCAGCTAATTGGGAATCGTGCTACTATTGTTACTATGGGCCCTTAGTACTTTCTCATTATAAAATATGTCAGAGGGAAATTGCTATACTTTGCCTCTGGCTTGGTACCTTATATTATACCTCAGAAATGCAGCTCTAGGATAGAATGTAGAAGCTGTTTAATGCCAATTAGAAATTGAGGAACTTTGTATTAAGTGTGACTGTCTTGGCAGTGTGATTTAACTCAGTAAGAATTGCCTTGACGTGAAGATTCACATTCTTTGTTCTCCGATGGATTGAGAGAATCTGAATGGTCAATGTCCACTATACTAATATGTGAATAAATATAAGCGAATTGTGAAGTGAATACATATAAGCTTGAGGTGGCTACTTCTGTTTGACCAAATCTACTTGTACACATTGTTTCTCTATTGTAGGGACTGGGTTAAGCAGAAACATTTGGGGATAATTATTAGCTAGTGATTTAACATTTCTTAAACACTCCTATTCTTTCCTCGGTTTACACATGCACATTGTGCACATGCATGCTCTCTCTCTGTGCACATGTGCACCCATGACATTGTTAAAACTAAACAGCAGTATTGTATATGAACTAACAACAGCAAAACTAGAGAGGAAATAGGCAGTCTTGACCTCCAAGCACTTCAACAGGAGTAGACACACACACAGAGTGTGGGAGACCTCGCCTGCTTGGGAAGGCAAAAGGATGCCGCTTGCTGTCCTCAGTGTCATCATTCCCACAGGATGGTTCGGTTGTACTGACAGGTTTAATTAAATGTCATTTTATGAATTTTGAATCCAGCACGTTATTCTTGATATATACAGGAGGTTGGCACAAATAACACCCCCTTGTTTTTTATTTTTATTTTTTTAAATTTATTTTTTAAAAGATTTTATTTATTTATCTTAGAGGGGAAGAGAAGGAGAGAGAGAGAGAAATATCAATGTATGGTTGCCTCTTATGTGTCCCCTGCCACGAACCGGGAACTGGCTTGCAACCCAGGCACGTGCCCTGACTGGGAATCGAACCTCAATCGTGTGGTTCGCAGGCCCACGCTCAATCCACTGAGCTACACCAGCCAGGGGCACCCCCTTGTTTTTTAAATATATTTTATTGATTATGCCATTACAGTTGTCCCATTCCTCCCCTTTACTCCCCTCCACCCTGCACACCCCTCCCCATCATTCCCCCCTTTTGTTCATGTCCGTGTGTCACAAGTTCTTTAGATTCTATATTTCCCATAGTATTCCTGCCCTCCCCCCACCCCGTCTACTTTCTACCTACCATCTATGCTACTTATTCTCTGTATCTTCTCCCCCCTTCTCCTCCTCCCACTCCCCTGTTGCTAACCCTCCATGTGATCTTTATTTCTATGGTTCCACTCCTGATCTAGCTGTCCTCTTGGTTTGCTTTTGTTTTAGGCGTGGTTGTTAATATCTGTGAGTTTGCTGTCCTTTCACTGTTCATATTTTTTATCTTCTTTTTTTTAGATAAGTCCCTTTAACATTCCGTATAATAAGGGCTTGGTGATGATGAACTCCTTTAACTTGACCTTATCTGAGAAGCACTTTATTTGCCCTTCCATTCTAAATGAAAGCTTTGTTGATAAAGCAATCTTGGATGTAGGTCCTTGCCTTTCTTTACTTGGAATACTTCTTTCCAGCCCTTTCTTGCCTGTAAGGTCTCTTTTGAGAAATCAGCTGATAGTCTGATGGGAACTTTCTTGTAGGTAACTGTCTCTTTTTCTCTTGCTGCTTTTAGGGTTCTCTCCTTCATTTTAATGCTGGCTAATGTAATTATGATGTGCTTTGGTGTGTTCCTTCTTGGATCCAACTTCTTTGGCACTCTCTGAGCTTCCTGGATTTCCTGGAAGTCTATTGCCTTGGCTAGATTGGGGAAGTTCTCCTTTATTATTTGTTCAAGTAAGTTTTCCACTTGTTGCTGTTCCTCTTCCCCTTCTGGTACCCCTATAATTAGGATGTTGGAACATTTAAAGATGTCCTGGAGGTTCCTAAGCCTCTCCTTATTTTTTTGAATTCTTGTTCCTTCACTGTTTTCTGTTTGGTCATTTTTTTCTTCCTTCTGGTCGACTCCCTTGATTTGAGTCTCAGTTTCCTTTCCATCACTATTGTTTTCCTGTGCATTTCCCTTCGAAATTTCAACTAGTTTGGACTTCATTTGTTCCTGTAATTTGTGACTAAAATCAACCAGTTCTGTGAGCATCCTGATCACCAGTATTTTGAACTGTGCATCTGAAAGGTTGGCTATCTCTTGGTCGCTTAGAATTATGGTCGCTTAGAATTATAGGCTCTGGGGCTTTGAGCTGTTCTTGAGCCATGATGTTTTGGTCTGTTTGTGCCTGTTACCTATGAGGGGCGGAGCCTTAGGTGTTCATGAGGGTGGGGCAACCCAGTCACTGAGTTGTGACGTTGTACATAGGGGCGGGGTCAGAGGGGGCAATGGCATTTGTTCTCTCTCTCAGATTTCGGTCCCCTCTGCTGCTTCCTGGAAGCAAACTGGGGCCCCCTGGTGCTGGGTCCCTGGTGTGTGGGCCTGTGCACCCTCTAGGACCCTGTGGGTCTCTCCAAAAAACTCTCTGTGAGCATGGGAGCCTCTCCCGGCACCTTGACCCTGAAAGTCTTTCCAATTGGTGCTTTCAGGCTCAAATTCCTGTTGCTGGGCCTTTAGCCTAAGTGGTCTGTCTCACTGCTTGCTCCTTCACTTGGTTTGTCTGCACATGAATGTGTGACCGCTCTCAGCCCGCCGCCTTATACCCTCACTGGGTCTGCCCGTCACCACCCCATGTCTGGAATCCACCAACCTCTGCCTGCACTCCAGGGTGGGTCCCACTGATCATTCCTGCCTGACCATGCTCTGCCGCTGACTCCGCCCCTCTTACCGGTCTGGATGAATGGTTTGTTGTTGTTGGACTTCCATATAGTTCAATTTTCTGTGTTTTGGCTGTATTTTTGTTACTAAAACTTTGTTGTCTTTAAACTTGGTTGTGTGAAGAGTCATAAGCATGTAATTCTGTAACATAACAATACCACACTCAAGGACACCATATGACATTTAGGTGAAATGTCCCAATTAAAACTATAAGTTATTACACTCATATTTTTTACTCTATCTACCACACTCAGGCAGGCTTTACTTCTGCCAGACTATATATATATATATATATCTCAGGCAGGCTTTACTTCTGCCAGACTATATATATATATATATATATATATAAATAGAGAGAGAGATTAGGTATTTAGCAGAACAAATATCAATAACTTAATAACTTTAAAAATGAGGTAAATCCCTGGCTGGTGTAGCTCAGTGGATTGAGCACGGGCCTGCGAACCAGACCATCGCAGTTAGATTCCCAGTCAGGGCACATGTCTGGGTTGCAGGTCAGTTCCCAGCAGAGGATGCACGAGAGGCAACCATACATTGATGTTTCTCTCCTCTCCTTCCTTTCCTCTCTAAAGATAAATAAATAAAATCTTTTTAAAACTGTGTTAAAAAATAAAATAAAATGAAGTAAATTATTTTACTTTCTTATTGTTTTGGTATTTTATTTTCTGACTGCACAATAATACATATTGAAAGTAAAAAGAAGCAGGAAAAATTCAGCTATTTTTCTGCTATCTGGGCCATAAGACTGGTTTCTACAGTAATGAGAGATACCTTAGATCCTCTTTGTAGCTCCCTAAAAGACTATGTTTATGAGTTTCCACTTTAAGTGTGTGATGTTGCAAAGAGATCTAGATGCTGAATGCTGATTCATTAGATGCCAATTAGGACCCCCCATTACACCACTGTCATTGGTTTCCACTCACTAATTTGAGGTCTGTTTGATACATGTTAAGGTAATGAATGCTGTTCTGTGAATTATATATTCTGACTTTTTATTAGCTGTAAGAATTGATAATATCATGGTTTTAGATCATTTCACAATGAATATGAAATCTCTCTCATAACTTTATGGTCAGGAATAAATTAATTGCTCTTAATTTCTCATGACACTTAAATAAGATGTTATGACTTTCTTTCTCTATTATAGATTGGTTGTGATCGTAGCCAAAACCTGGTAGACATTTGTAGAGAGAAGCAGTTTCAGGCCTTTGTCTGTGATGCACTGGCAGTACCAATCCGCAGTGGGACTTGTGATGCCTGCATTTCCATTGCTGTTATTCACCATTTTGCAACAACTGTAAGTACTGTTTTTCACTTTCCCAGAACTTGTAACTCAAGTGGAGGGAACTGTTCATGGATTTCACTGGTTTGGACCCTGTACTAGCTTGTCTTTCCTTTCCTTTCTCTTGTTATCACATTTTGCGCCATTTGCTAAAAGAATGTGTGGAATGGAGTTAGGTGGGAGTTATATGAGGGGGGACCCCCCAAAATACTGAGTTTATTTATTAAAAATTGTGTATTTGTTCTTACATGTTTAAACTTCAGTCACTTTCAAAGTCCTCTCCATTTGATGCAATACATCCACCAAGATGTTTTTTTCCACCGCTCAAAACAGCATTTGAATTTGTGGATTTTGATGCCTTCACAGTAGTGCCTCAGTACTCATCGTTAATTTGTTCCAGAACTCGTGATGAGTCTTGAAACTGACGAGTACTGAGCAAGTGATGAGTGATGAAGCATTTTCTCCTGAGGGGCAGTGTCGTGACTCATACAAGTTTTAGCAAGTGTGGTGAGTCCCAGGCAAGCACAGAGTGCCGAAACACTTTTTCTCGTGAAAATGCAGTGAGTACAGGGTTTGACAAGTTCTGAGGCCAAAGAGGACTGAGGTGTGACTGTAGCGCTTCTGTGTTCTCTGTTTCACCTCTTCCAAAATGGCAAAATATTTGCCTTTGAGGAATTATTTCTTCCAGGGAAACAACAAAAAAGTCACTTGGGGTGAGATTGGGTGGATAGGCAGGGTAGGGCACAGGGGTCATGCTGTTTTTGGTCATAAACTACTGAACACTCAGCATGGTGTGGGCAGGTGTGCTCGTCAATCACCCATCATGAAATGGGCAAACACATTGAAACAGTCTTAGAAAAAAATTCTCCGAAGCCAAACACAGCCTCTCACAACAACGCTAGCTGATACACTGATACAGATGGGTTCCTAGCACACTCACCTATTGGGGGAAGCCTGTACTTACAAGGGTCTCACCCTCCAGAAGATAATTCTAGTTTTGGGGGGGTCCCCCCCTATACTTAGTTAAATTGAAGCCTGATGGGACTTTATGCTTTTATTGCTTCATGTTTCTGCCTTTTTCCTGTTTTGTGTCTTACTCATTTTTAATTTGTTTTTCACTATATCATTATTTTTTAATGTCCAGAGTTTATAATATGAAAGCCAGAAGCACTTTCTCCCAGACTCAAGTTTGTAAATTCTCAGTTGGCTTGTGAGGTCAGTAGGGATGCTTCTTCTTGCATAGTTTGGTTTCTAGGAAGACTTCATTCTGATCCTCAATGGACATCTGATCAAGTGGAATTATGTTCTTCATCTTCTCCATCTCTTTCTCTTGTTGCTGAGTCCTAGTCTTTGAGAGAAACAAAAACTCAGCACAGTTTTTCACATCTTATTCTTCAGCATCCACCAGGGCAGGAGTCCCCAACCCTTAGCAGTCTGTGGCCTGTTAGGAACCTGGCCATACAGCCGGATGTGAGCAGCTGGTGGTGAGGGAAGCTTTGCTTGCATTACTGCCTGTATCCTGCCTTCTGTCTCTCTGCCCATCCCCTTCCTTATCGGTGGAAACATTGCCTTCTGTGAAACTAGTCCCTGGTGCCAAAAAGGTTGGGGACCACTGCATCCCATGGCATTATATTTATCCTCTGGAACAGGAACCTTTAGGGCATTAAACTTCTCAAAGCCATCTACCAAGGCATTCTTTGCTACCTTGGCCTTGTAGGAGGCCCAGTTGATAGCACATGGATTCTCAGGTAGAGTGGCCAATCTGGAGGTGAGGGTCTCATTTCAGGAGTTTGGGGAGCTAGCAGTGGCCTTCTATTTTCAAAGTATGATGTCCCCAAAAGCTTCTCAGTCAGTGTTCTTTATAGCAAGTTTTCATCCAGCCATCTTGAGATCCTGCAGACCTTGGTGGCCCAGGATCCACAGCAGCCTACTCATCTTTAAATACTATCTGGAAGACTAAGAGAGCATCAGCTCTGTGCCTCTTGAGTATACCCTTTCCTCAGCCCGAGCCTCCTCTCTATTTGTTTCCCATCCTTTTTTCTCAACTTTCACTCTCCTCCCTAATATTGGAATCTCACTGTCTTTCCATTCTGTTTTTTTCTCTTTTCAAAAGTTGGGTACCTAACTGGTAGTAGTATGTCACTGATGTGTGTAGGTATGTATATATGTATATATGTATGTATTTCAGCATATTTATTAAGTAATCTCAGTTGTTGTACTCATGCCTTTAATCAGTCACATATGCTCCTAACTTTAAAATAAGGAAATTTTATATTTTTATGGGGAAAAATGTTTTTTTTCCTGGATGTCAGTGATTTCTTCCAATCTAAGCGATAGCTTCATGGATGACCCTGTGTGGAGTCACTAGCAGTTTCAGTTTATCTGTGACCTTCACTGAGTTCAAAACAAAACAGAATGGAAAGCTCTCTATGCCTCTATTTTATTAACAGAAATAAAAATTTCCTTTTCCTTCATTCTTCAACACTGTTTTTTAGCCTCTCACTCACAGAACAAAATTCCCTTTACCTTTGTTTCCTTTATTTAAGTTTTATATAAGATATTTTGTTAGATGTTCTAGGCTGTTTATCTTAATTAAAAACAGTCCTATAGTCAGTTATGTTTCTCTGTGTTATCTCTCTCCTTCTGGCTGATAAATGGCAATGTGTTTTTTGCTAGGAGCGCAGAGTGGCAGCCCTTCAAGAACTCGTTCGAATCCTGAGGCCTGGTGGGAAGGCACTCATTTATGTCTGGGCCATGGAACAAGAATATAATAAGAAGAAGTCCAAGTATCTCAGAGAACACAGAACTAGCCCGGAAAATAAAGAGGAGCTCAGCAGTGATACATCAGTACAAGAAATGTTTGTGGAGCAAATGCCTGGCATGGGCAATCAAGATTCAGCATGCTCTGTCCCCTCCATTAATGACTTTCAGAAGGGAAGATGTAATTCAAAGAAAGGTGCTAATTCCAAGCTGCCTGTTCACACTAACAGGACTTCTTTTCATTCTCAAGACTTACTGGTTCCATGGCACCTTAAGGGAAACCCTGGTAAAGAAAAATCTGTTGAGCCTTTTGGTCCAGTAGGAACCCAAGACGCAAGTCCTGTGTTTCATCGTTACTACCACGTGTTCTGTGAGGGAGAGTTGGAAGCTGCCTGCCAGACTCTGCGTGATGTCAGCATTCTGCAGAGCTACTATGATCAAGGGAATTGGTGTGCGATTCTTCAAAAGGTCTCATTGTCCCTGTGAACCCATCATATACAGGAAAGAAATGCTCAGCTTTCTTCTTTTTTTAAAGGAGAATGAATTAACTGGGTTTTTAAAGAGAAAACTTGTGGTTAGGTACCAAAGGAGTGCACCCGAGGGAAATTTGACATAGAGATTAGTTAGGAGACATTTAGTCTACTACTATTGCTGACCTCACTTTACCCATAAATGTAGGCTTCTATAGGGAGGAACAGGGGTGGTTTTTTAAAGTGATTGAAATAGTTTACGAAGTATTTGGGATCCTGGGGTAAGTGTACAGCATTTTGAAGATAAACTTTTTAAAATAAAATGTTACTAAATGAATTCAGTTTTGTAGAAGCATAGTGAAAAAATCATATAACTCTTTAATAAAGAAAATTCCTTTCAGAAGAAAATTATCTGAAATTTTGTCTCTGATCTTTAGATCCATAGAATCAAACAGTAACCACTGTGTGATCACACCTGACCAGCAAAGGGCTTGACACATAGTGGGTGCTCAGTAATTTTAGCCAATCAGAGACTGTCCGTTTAGTAGTAGGAGTTTCACCAACACTTACTGGACTTCTGTGCACCAGGTACTCTTTTCAGCACTGGGAGGGGAGCAGTGGACAACAATGGACAAAAGCCTGGTCCTCGTGGAGCTTAGGTTTTAGAAGGAAGGCAGACAAGAAGCAAATAAATAAATAAATGCTTCGTGCCAGATAGTGATAGACGCCATGGGGGTGAAAACAGGAGTGAAATTTCACCTGGCAACAAAAGGTTCTCTCTAAAGGGCTAAAATAACTACTCTTCCTGACTGTAGTTTATTACTATGAGTTAACTGGTATTCCTAATGCCTTGATCTAGGTGTTAAAGGCAACCCAAATATGCTCTTTTAACTCCTTTAATTTTTTTTAAAAAATTAGTTATTTATTTTTAGAGAGAGAAAGGGAGGGAGAGAGAAAAACATTAGTGTGTGGTTGCCTCTCATGTGGCCCCTGCTGGGGACCTGGCCTGCAGCCCAGGCATGTGCCCTGACTGAGAATCCAACTCGTGACCCTTTGGTTTGTAGGCTAGTGCTCAGTCCACTGAGCCAACAGGAGGCAGGGCAAAACTCCTTTATTCAAATAGAAGAAGTTAGAGTTCTCAGTCAGACCTAATTATGCCCTTACAGCTAAAACTGTGGTTTCATTAGTGGGTATTTGTAGTTTATTCACAATTTGTTCCAGTCTGGGTGCAAACGGGTTATTTTTCACCTACAAATATTTCATAGTTACCAAGTTAACTTAGTCCTGAGGTCAGGCTTCCAAGAGGAACAAAGGTAGAAAGTTCCTCAAAGGGACATACAGCCTTTGAACCCATGACTGTGCACTGGGGAAAAGGAAGTAATTGGATCTTTGGAGGATTACTGGCCTCTGACTGTGATCTGACACTAATTCCAGGAAGCCCATGACATCACTGTGGTCCACAGTCAGAGCAGGGACTTACGGAGGTCAGGTGGTCAGTGGAATTTTTGCCCATCTTGTAGTTATTTTCTGGTTCCAGAATAAATCATTGGAATAGACGTACTCAGCAACTGCCAGAATCCCTGCTTGGTGCTCTGTGGAGTGAGGGCTCTTGTAGCCGAAGCAGAAGCCACCAGACCTGCGTCCACAAGGACAGCAGTAGACCAGAGGCAGTACCACGCCGCTGCAGGGGTTACTGCTACCGTGAGGGACTTGGAGGGCGTAAGGGTGGTGACTCTTACCGTATACTGATAAACTCACCTTTTTGCTGGTATAAAAGACATGGACCTCGGAGAATGACTGTGGTCATTGCAATCTTAATCGTAACTGCAATCGCAGCTCCTGTTTTATTATTTTATTAATTAAAAAAACTTTTAGCCATAAAAATGGTGTTATTTTGTCACTGACAAAATGCTCAACACTGATTATATCATTATTTTGTTTGGTTTACTTAAATACCACAACTATGCATTATAAATATATGTTTATATTTAGTAAATGTATTAAAGAAGCCTTCTGTAAACATAACTCCTTCTCAATATACTTCCCTGCTTTGCCTTATACATTAACAATATACAAAATGACAAATAAAATTGTTAACTCTTAAAGCCTAAAGAGTATACGCAAATTTTGGAGCTTGACAAAAGTGTTTTACAAACTTTATAAATAATAACACCCAGTTTTTATTATCAGGTAAATGACTCGTCATCACAAAGTCTTATTGTCTCCCAACAATAGACCGTACAGTGCACTGTGCATTTAAAATTCAAAATGATCAAAAGACTAGATTTGTAAACCAGTACAGAAAGTTTCTGTTTAAATAACACTAAACCTTTCTAAAATCATTTCAGTTTGTCTGAAAAAAAAAAAGCGCTACTAAAGAGTACTTGCTTGTTCCGTCACTTAAATGGAAGCTAACAAAGTCTAAAATAAAACCAGATTAAATTTGCATTACTCTTGGGAAAAACATTCCATCAAGATTTTGTTATAAAACAGAATCAGTACTATCCTAAATTTTGTTAAGTTTATTTTGAACCAAACTTCTATTAGTTATAACTTCCAAGGTAAAAGTAGGCACACACAAACATAATCTTAGACATGGAACATTTACTCATTTGGTCTTTCTGTAATAACTGGAAATGTTTATTCCTTTAGAAAAGAGAACATACCGATTAAATGGCACCTCCCACTTAGTTCTTAAATGGCCACTAGTTACCTATTGAGTGATTAGATAACTGCTCAGGTTATATTAGGTAAGCATTCAAGTTATTTTAAAATTCACAGATGGTGGCTGAAATTCTGTCAACTCTCAGCCCAATGCAGAATCAATGCACTGTTATTTTGCATAAATGATTCAAAATTAGTTTATAATGGAAATGTCAACGAGTCATGACTAGTACATTACTACTAATGACTTCCACTGTACTGCAGCCGAACAGCAGATGTGCGCAGTCACAGACTGCTCAGAAAATTAAAGCTAACAGAGCTATAAATAAGGAATACATGAATATGAACATTGCAATGCCAAAGCATCCAAGCTGTTTTAAAAAGTAAGACGTGACATAAACACAGTTGATGGTTCTCTCTGTAAGTCACGTTTCATTGAGTTATAAAGCTATGGTTTTTTAATTCCTTTAGAAGAGGTAAATGTTGCTACACTGCTGCGTGCAGTAATTCCGTTGTACATTCTTGACTGCAATGCGATCTTCAAGTCCTCCTGCAGAGCTCAACCTCTCATCACAGCTTCTCCAGAAAGTCAGCTTGTCATATTTCAGCAGTCCTCCGTGCTTCAGTGGCCTTGGGAGGTTCCTTAATAGCTGGCGATAAAGCTTCTGGATTAATTCCTTGCTCACAAAGCCATATACAAAGAGACAGAGTCTCCATAGAGCAGAGCATCCGTGATCTCCCTCACCTCATTCAGATTCACTGCGGCTGCTGCTGGTCCTGGCGGAGGCCAGGGGAGGTGGAAGAAGGGCCTGGCCTGCAACTCAGGGCTTGTTCAGAGTGGTTTAATTCCTTGAGCAAGTTAACACATCCCCTCATCCCTGGTTTGCAGCTGGTTTAACTATAAAAATACACCCCCAACTCATTGTACTTATTCTTAGTGTATTCTAGCTAAATACTGTATTATCTGAGTACTTCAAAAAAATGTAACTACTTAGCCACATTTTAGATTCTTGTTCTCTACTTCAATAAAAAGCTTAGTTCTTTAACATTGAAACTGATTTACTTAGCAACGAGCAGCAGCCTCTTAAGGACATAAAGAAGATACGACCTCATAACTAGGTATTCAAAAATCTTCCCAGGCCTCTCCAGCTCGCTAATTATCTCCTGCCCTGAACGCCATACCACCTACAGCCTGTACCTCAGAATTTATTACTGTGAATTGATTCTGCTTTGTGCTGTTCACAATCATTTCTTGCATTTTAGGTCACCAAGCCCTGCTGATTCCTGCTTCTGAATATTTCATGCATTGATTTCTTCTCCCCTGTCTTAAGCCTCACCTCTGATTATCTACGCTGCTACCAAAATGAGTTTTATAAAATCTGAAGATTGGGCTCTTTACCCAAACTCTTAACTTCTGTTTATAACAGATGTGACTTGTTCGAACTGTTCTCCCTAGGTCTGTCCTCTTAAATCTCTGTGGTCCCCACCCCGTACCCAGGGCTCCATTTGTACCAAATTATGTGCTGCTCCCATTCTCATGCATGCCTCACATTTTCTCTGTATTGCTTACTGACTCTTATACTTCCTGCGCCCAGAAATGTTCTTTCCTGTTATTTTCACATACTCGAATCTTACCTATTATTTGAGACCTACTTTCAATATCTCCTCCAGAGAACTCTTTCCCATTCCGCCCAAATAATTTCTTTTTTAATTAATAATTTCATCTGGGGTGCTCTAGTTTATTCCTTTTACCTTATTTGTGTATATCAATTATCTTGCTTATTTTAGAGTGCAAGCTTACTAAGAATAAGAACCCTGTTGATACATAGTAGAGAGTCAAGAATTACTGGTTGAAAGAATATAATTAAAGGTATTAGTGCTAAAGTTTGAGGAGGAAATTTTATATATATTACACGTCTCGTATGAGGTTTAATTACCCTCTAAGACGCACAGATGTGTAAAAGATAATCTGGCATGATAGAGGTTTAGTATGGGATAGGACCTGTATCGTGCTGTTGGGTTTTAAAGAGGACACATTGTCGCTCCTAGTGCCTGAACAAACCATTCATTGGTTTGCTCAATATGCAGTGTAGGTATTAAGTGCCTGCTCTATGCCAGGCACTGGGCTGGACCTAGGTAAACAATGGTGAATGAAACAGACTCGGCCCTTCTCTAAAGTTTAAAGTGTTGTGTGGTGTACAAACAATAAACAAGTTAATATGCAGGTGATTATAGAATTATAAATGCTGGTAAGTGCTCTAAAGAAATAAATTGGGTATGTGGACACAGAATAAAAGCTGGAAAGCTCCTCTAGACTGATGAGGCTACCAAGAAAGTAAATACATTTTTAATTTAAAAACTTTAATAAGGAATATATTCACATCATTGATAAAATGTAAAACATGAAAAGGTGTAGTTTTTCATGAAAACCTTTTCATTATCTAAAAAAAATTAAAATATTACCAATTCAACACCTGTTGAATATCATCTATATGCCCAGTCCCCACCGTCTTGCTGTTTTCGACTGTGGCAGCAAATGGCCCCCAGTGATCCCTGCCTTCCGCCTTCATGCCCTTGTACAATCCTCTCCCTGTGGTTGTGGGCTGGCCCCTGGCACTTGCTGTGATGCCCAATGATGGGATGTCATTTCCATGATTAGGTTGTAAAAGACTCACTTGTGCCTTGCTAGCACACTTTCTATTTCCTTCTTGGTTAACGTGCCCTGGTGCCAGCTACCGTGTGGGAGAGGCCACATGGCAAGGGTGGACTTCGGCTAACAGTCAAAGACGAACTGAGGCCCTTAGTTCAACAGCTCTTCAGCAACTGATGCTGGTAACAATCACTGAATCAGCTTAGGAGCAGATTTTTCCTCAACTGAGGCTTCAGATGAGACTACATCCTAGGCAACAAGCTTTGTCTCCTATGGCTCAGCATTCTGAAGGTCACTCACTCATTCTTAGCTATGGGGGGTAGTTACAATTCCTGAAACCAGGCAGAGTGGACCCCAACAGTACATTATTTAAACCACTAAATTATGCGGCAATAGGTAACAGACAAATCTGTAGCTATTATAAAAATATGCATCTACATGTATAAATTTGCATATACCTCAGTAATATATTTAGGAACAACTCCGCAGTGAGAAGATTCTGTCTCAAAGGGAATGTATATATGTAAATTTCTTTGATATTTTCATATACCCATTAAGGAATTCATTCCTACTAGCAATATGAAATAATTCCTCACCTGAATTTATTATGAAAATGTTGGATTTTGCCAATTTGGTCTTTTAACTTTATTTATTTTTAGAGAGTGGGGATGGGAGGGAGAAAGGGAGAGAAACATAAGTGTGCAAGAAAGGCTGCCTCTCCCATGTCCCCAGCTGGGGACCTGGCCCTCAACCCAGGCATGTGTCCTAACCATGCGACCTTTCAGTTCTCAGGCCATTGCTCAGCCCACTAAGCCATACTAGCCAGGGCAAATTTTGCCAGTTTAATAAGTGGAAAATTTAATTTGAGCATTTAATTTGCATTTCTTTTAGAGTGAAATTGAATGTATTTTCGTGTATTAAGTCATTTATTGTTCTTAATTGTTCAAGTATAGTTGTCTCTAGTTTACCCCCACCACACCCCCTGCCCCACCCATTCCTGCCTCCCACCCTCAAATCTACTACCCTTTGGCTTTGTCCATGTGTCCCTTGGAGACCCTTCCCACTATTGTCCCCCAATATCCCTCGCCCACCTACCCCCTGGTTACTATAAATTTATTCTTTATTTCGATGTCTCTGGTTATAATTTGCTTGCTTATTTGTTTTGTTGATTAGGTTCCACTTATAGGTGAGATAATATGGTATTTGTCTTTCGTCGCCTGACTTATTTCACTTAGCAAATGCTCTCCAGATCCATTCATGCTGTGCAGTCTTTGGCTTCCAAACTTCACATAAGCTGGGATTCTGTTGGCCGTTCACTCTGTTCTTCAGAAGTTTGGCTAGGTGTCCCAGTTGGGTGCATGAGCAAATGGATCTCAGCTCCCCCTACATTGCCTCCATCTTCCAATCTGTATTAAGTCATGTATAATTCCTTTTCTGTGAATTGTTTCCACATCTTTTGACCATTTTTCTGTTGACTTAAGTTCTTGTCTATTGACTTCTAGGTGTTAGCCCTTTGTGCAGTGTGGAAATGATTGTTGCAGTTTCCATGGGGCACATTGCTGGTTTGAAGACCAATGTGGCTGAAATTTTATTGTAGTATCTAGCCTATTTCTGTTCTAGTTTGTTTAATTTAGCTCCTTATTGAGTTTTGTTTAAACAAGAATGTTAATTTTTTAAAATGCTATTTCAGCACCCAAGGATATGGATGTAATTATTTTTTCTTATATCTATAATCTGATAAATTACTCTAATAGATTTGTTAGTAGTGAATCATTTAACATTTTTTTCAGGTGAACACCACTTGGTCATTTTCTACTTTTTCTTTTAATAGACTAATATTTTAACCAGAATTGTTGCATTGAGATTTATATATGAAAATTGGTTGGGGAGTTTGGTCAAGATGATGGTGTAGGTAAACATGATACTGACATTCTCTCAAAACCGTATCAGAATTACAACTAAACTATAGAGCAACTACCACTCAGATCTGTCTGAAATGTAGCTCAACAGAAGTCCTACAACTAAGGATATAAAGAGGAAACTACATTGAAACTGATAGGAAGGGTAGAGACACAGAAGAGGTTGGTCCCATACCTACGTGTGTCAGATAAAAATTGGGGGTGGGCACATCTCAAATGCAGAGATCCTCCCCTGAGGAGTGAGGAGCTCCTGCTCCAAACCAAACCCTACACCCAGGGTTCCAGTGCCAGGAAGGAAAGTCCCCATAACTTCTGGCTGTAAAATGCAGCCAGGATACTGGCTGAATGACACAGGGGCCTCTGGGGTCCTACATGTTATTGACTTATTGGACTGACTCACTCTGAGCTCTGGCACTGGGGCAGCAGCTTGAAAGGCATCGGGGTCACAAAGGCTGGAACTGAAGTGTCTGCATCAGGGTGAGAGTTGGAGGGCAGCTCACCAAACTGCTGGCAGAGACTATTGTTCTTTTCTGAGCCCTCCATACACAGATCTAGAAGGAGCCATGTCTGAATCTCCATCAACCTGGCTAACACTGTTGGCTCAGCCCTAGGGGATTCCCTGAGATCCTGCCCCACACAGGTTTTGGGCCCATCCATGTTGTTTCCAGTTGTTTTTCCATTAAAAATGGCCTTTCTTGGCTTATGCTTGGGACTTTCCTAAAATCTCTAAAAAAAAAGCAGCACCTTGCCTTGGCATGCCATGTACTTCTTGCTAAGTGGTCCCAGGCCTGGCACTAGCAGCAGACAGCCTTGATTCGTAGCCTGGTCTCTCCTGGGCACCTCCAAGCCCAGTACAAGTAGCAGTCATCTGCAGATTGAATTGTAGCTCATGCTGGGTGTCCCTGGGCAGGACACAGAAGACGGCTGACCTTGCCCCACACCTCCCAGGATGCCCTAGAGCCACCATGGTAAGTGGCACACTCAAGGAGTGGCTTTGGTGGGCACCAGAGCCCCACTGAGGTAGGTTCTACTCTGTGGTGTGGTCCCTTGCACAACTAATCCTCCATGGTGGTCACAGCCAGTTCTTGCAGCTGATCAGCCTATGGATGAATCCCTCCAATTGACATGCCAGTAGCAATCAAGGCTCGACTATACCAGGAGAGTGTACACAGCCCACATAGGGGGCACACCTGGAGTGCCCAGCTCTGGTGAATGGGGAGGGTGTGTCATGACCTGTAGAACACCTACTGCATAAGGACGACTGGGAGACTTAGCAGCTCTACATTATACATAGAAACTGACACAGGGAGGCTGCTGGAATCAGTAGACAAAGAAGCATGGCCCAATGAAAGAACAGAACAAACTCCAGGAAGAAAACTCATCAAAATGGAGACAAACAATCTACCAGATGCAGAGTTCAAAACATCGGTTACAAAGATGCTCAATGAACTTATGGGAAGAGTAGAAAAACTTACTGAGAACTTCAACAAAGAGATAGGAAACACAAAAACTGAGATAAAAAAACAGAGAGAACCAGTCAGAAACAAATAATACATTAACTGAAATGAAGAATATGTCAGGGAATCAACAGTGGAATAGATGAAACAGAGGGTCATATCAGAGCTTTGGAAGATAATGAAGCAGAAAACACCCAATCAAAACAGCAAAAAGAAAAAAAAAAGAATCCCCCCAAATGAAGATAGTTTAAGGAGACTCTGGGACACTTTCAAGCATACTGACATTCACATCATGGAGGTGCCAGAAGGAGAGCAAGAAATTGAAAAAATATATATGAAAAAAATAATGATGGAAAACTTCCCTAACTTGATGAAGAAAATATGCATATAATCACAGAAAGTCCCAAATAAGATGAACTCAAAGAGGTCCATACCAAGACACATTATAATTAAAATGCCAAAGTTAGAGAAACTTAAAAATTTCTTAAAAAGCAGCAAGAAAAAAAGCAGTTTGTTACCTGCAAGGGAGCTCCCATAAGACTGTCAGTTGATTTCTCAACCTTTGCAGATCAGAAGGGATTGGCAGGAAATACTCAAAGTGATAAATCAACCATGATTACTCTACCCAGCAAAGCTCTCAGTTAGAATAGGAGGACAGATAAGCAGCTTCCCAGACAAGAAAAAGAAGCTAAAGGACTTCCTCACCACTAAACAAGTATTAGAAGAAAAGTTAAAGGATCTTCTTTAAGATAGGAGGGGGGTATGAATATGGGTGGAAAAGGTGAAGGGATTTAGAAATGCAAAATGCAAACTGAAAGTTACAGAATAGTCATGGAGATGTAAAGTACAGTATAGGGTATATAGTCAATAATATTTAATAAATATGTGTGGTGTCAGATGGGTACTAGATTTATCAAGGTGATAACTTATATAATGCCTAATCACTGGGTTGTACACCTGAAACGAACATAATGTAAGTCAACTGAAACTGAAAAATAAAAAATCATGTACAGTAAAAAAAGCCTTATTTTTAGTTTTCTTTTATCTACAGTCTTTGTGAGGTCTTGGTATCAATGTGATATACTCTTTATAAAACTAATGTGGAGCCCTGGCCCAGTGGCTCAGTTGGTTGAAGTGTCCTTCCATATACCAAAAGGGCTGTGGGTTCAGTTCCTGCTCAGGGCACATATCTAGGTTGTGGGTTCGATCACTAGTTAGGGTGCACACGGGAGGCAATCAATTGATGCTTCTCTCACATTGCTGTTTCTCTCTCTCTCTCTCCCTCCCCACTGCACCCCTCTCTCTATCTAAAAATCAGTAAGTATATCCTTGGGTGAAGATTAAAAAATAAAAATTAAAAAATAAAACTAATGTGAAACTTTTCTCTCGTCCGTTTCCTTTCACCTCATCTTCAAGCTCTAAGGTAGTTAAATAATATTGGAATCATCTGCTCCTTAAAGGGTTGGTAGAATTCTTTGTGAAGTAATCTGTGTTATTCTGTCGTTTTGTGTGTTATATTGATTGGGGATTAGCTCTTTGACAAATTCTGTTTCTTCTATGGAAATATAATTTTATCTTCTGCCTCTTCTGGGGTCTTAGAATCTTAGCCCTTTTACACAGGTTTTTATAATTATTTGTACAGGATTCAATAAAGTGATCTTTTATGATTTTTTAAAATCCTCACCCAAGGATATGTTCACTGATTTTAGAGAGAGAGGAAGGGGGGTTGGGAAGAGAGAGAAAGAGAGCAAGAGAGAGAGAGTCATTGATATTAGAAACATCAATTGGTTGCCTCCTGTATGCACCCCAATTAGGGATCAAATCTGCAACCCACATATGTGCCCTGACTGGGAATTGAACCTGCAGCCCTCTGGTGTGTGGAACAATGCTGTAACCCACTGAGTCACCCAGCCAGAGTTTGTTTTTATGAGTCTTTAAAATTTTTTTCCAGTGGTTATTTTTTCTTACTGTTTTTTAGTTTGGTTTCTGTACTTCTCCCTTTATCACTTGATTTAGTTAGTAGTTTTTCTAACTTTTCTCCAAAGAATTAGCTATTGAATTTAACTGTTTTCTTCCATTTTCTAACTCATCAATATCCTCCCTTCTGCTTTCCTTTTGAAGCACATAGTTAATTCATTTATTTTCTTTTTCCTTTTATGTTGGTATAAGTTTTCCATTTCCTCTAAGCTCTTGTTTAGGGTCTGAAAAGATCGATTCCATCTTGATTGATTTTAAGAAATCTGGCAACTCCACTGATATTTTCTTTTTGATCAAAGAGTTACTTACATAAAAGACCTTTACAATTTCCAGGCACACTGAACACTTTTATTTTCTGATTTTCTAATACATGTTTAAAAATTCCCCAATTTTTTCTAATTGCATTTTTGATCAAAGAATGCTGTCTGAGCTGTTTGTGCTTTTTAAATTTTACTGAGACTTAGTTTGTGGCCTAACATATGATTAGTCTTTGTGAATATCTGAGCTAGCTATATGCAAGGTGTCCAGCCATGTAATATAAAAAATAAATATATTAATTGAAGACACAAGAAACTTTGTATGTAGGACAGTGACACCTCAGTCCCTTTCAAAGTAGGCACCTTGGGACCTCACACAGTTCTCTGAATTGTCATCAGCTGCCCCTTTGTATTTTCCTGAATCTCATCGATGGTCTAAAATCTCTTCCCTTTCAAAGGTGATTTTGGTTTTGGAAAAAGCTAGAAGCCACAGGGTACCAAATCTGGGCTGTAGGGGGGCTGAGTTACCTGGGTGATTTGATATTTTGCCAAAAAACTCTCCACAAGACATGAAGCATGAGTGGGTGTGTTGTGATGAAGCTGCCAATCACCAGTTGCCCATAGCTGCGGCCTTCTGAATTACCTGAATAGTTTCTGAGGAGCAATGTTTAAGCTTAATGCAAAATTTGATGCAGATTCATTGCCCTACTCATTCAGTGATTTTGAATGTGATGGCCACACAGTACACATGTTCACTCAATGGCGTCTACTGCTCCCACTGACTAGTACAGTGAAGTCATCATTGTTCATACATGTACATTCCAGTCCACTCTCCTTGGCTGCCTGGTTATATCAATGTCACACAAACTGTTCTTGTTTTATTAACAATGGCTGGACTTTTTCTGAACAGACCTCATGTGTATATCAATCAGATCTGTTTTATTTATAACATTACTTGAGATCTCTCTTTACTTATCATGTTGCATTAAAGCCATCATCAACTTTTTCACATCAGAGTTAGGCTCCAATATCATTAAACATGGTCTATCTAAGGGTTGCTCTCCTTATAAGTCAGGCTCCAGCAAACAGCCAAGATGACACACTCAATTAGTTAATAGGGGAAACTTTAATGATGGGGCTGTTTACAAACGCGAAGGCAAGGTCAAGGGAAGCCATCAGAGAAAGGCGAAGTGCCCATGCTGGCGGCAGCTGGGAGCCATTATTTCCCCTGGGCATGAAGCAGCGAGGCCAGGAAGAATGGCATAGTTATGGGAACCCAGAGAAGGTGGCTGCGGAGACAGCAGCTGTGGCCTTTGATACGAGAGCACAGACTAATTAACAGCCAGATGGGTATGGAGTTAGGGGAATAAATACCCTCACTTCTCTCTTCTCCTGTCCCCAGTCTCTGCCTGTGTCTCTCACTGGCTGAACCACAGAGGAAACCAGAAAGCAAAGAATTCCAGTAAGGCAGCCCACCAAAATCAGCTCCTGGGGCACAGGGTCCGGTGAAAGTATGGACTGGATTTCCCCACAGCTGACTGACAGCTCACTCCCATTTGGCCTGAAACCCAATAGTTAATTAGTTTCCTCCTTCCCTTTCCAAGGAGCTAATAAGCCTGGATATCACCTTGGAAGTGAGGACAATTCTTGCCATAGAGAAAGACACAGAACTAGGTAATTTACCAGAAGCGATACCTTGTAAGCTTATAGTAGGTATTACTATTACTGGGCAGATACCTCTGACCTTCCTCAGAAATCAGAGGATAATGAGGGCCAGGAAGGGAGAAGACAGAAGTTCTCTGAGCTCTGAAGTCAGAGAATCTCTACTTTAAAGTTCAGTGTGAACAAGACAGAAGGGCTCATCCTGTAGTGCTCTGTCCTATCTCTATGAAACGCTGCGTAGGTTAAGGAAGATTTCATTAAGGGACAACAGCAACAAAAAAGCTTACGTGCCTCCAATTAGAGAATAATTTTGATAAAAATCCTGCTTGAGAAATGAATAGAGCCAAGTAATCCTGGGTTATACAAAATTCATACATGCAAGCCAGGATACTGTCAACATATTTGATCAGCATGAGAAACTTTATGCCAAATGGCCCAATGACAGTTTTTATCCCTGGTTCCACTAAAAGGACATCTTCAGATTGTCAGGACTATTGTGAAATTGTATCACTTAAAATACTGGAAACTCTTTCCACAGAAGCAGATGGTCCTGCTTCTATCTAGGCAGAGGGCTTTGTGGTTTTTTTTTTTCTTCCAGGCAGTCTGGAACATTTTCTTAGCTGAACAAAATGTCAGTGAGAAGTCTCTCATGAGGAAAAATTGGGCTTGAAAACTCCAAGCCAGACGAGTTCCTCCAAAGCCCTTCTGAGGAGAGAGACAAGGCAAGCACACCTGTCCCAGTCCAGAGGGGGGCAGTCTGCACTGACCACCGTGCGGACTCTGGTCCGCCCATTACCTACTGGTCTGGAAAACCAAGTGATGTGGTTTTAAGAAGCAACATTGGCAATCACAGAGAAAATGCTTTTGAGCACAAAGCAAATCTTTGCACAAAGAATCACCTGGTGGTGCCTGATGGAAATCCAGGTTCCTGGGCCTGGGCAGCTGGATAAACGAGAATCGCTGAGTCTGAGACCCAGGTCTATGTGCATTTTGACAGGCTCCCTGGGTGATGTTCGTGCTTTAATGGTAAAAGGAGATTCGATTCTGTATCTGTTGTAAATACTTCCAATGAGCTCAGGGGACCCAGGCTCAGCTTGCGGCTTCCATCACTTACCAACTGTGTGAGCTTGGGGCAAAAAAACAAATCATACCCACTGTCTGAACCAGAGGTTCTTCATCTATAAGTTGGGGGGAGATAAAGCCTCTGTTATACAGAGAATAACAAAGGTTAGAGGAGAGATTTATGGAAGAACTTTATGAATTGGAAAGACCTAAACAAATGATCATTGGTTAGTTATAACAGTAAGAGGTAGTGGAAGTGGAGCAGATTGGTGTAGGAATTGAGAGAAAGGCAGAGAAACATGTGGCTAGGGTAACCAGGGAGGAAATTCATGGGCAGGTTTTAGCTACACTGTGAAGAATGGGTGAGGCTTCCGATAGGTGAAATGGTCGGATTACAAAGAGGTGAAACCACAAGGCACAAACCTGCATTATGAGTCTGGTGTGACTAGAGCAGCAATTCTCTATCTCACTGCACATCAGGACCACTCAGGAGCCTCTCAGACATACAGAGGCCTGGGCCACACCCCAGGCTGGGGAAGCAAGATCCTCTGAGAACTGGGGCCTAGGCATCCCCAGATGATTCTGCTGGGTAGCCCAGGCTGAGCATTATTCCTGACCATGTTGTCTGTGTAGGGGAGAGGGGAATGGGAGGTGAGGCGGGAGAGGGAGGTTGGGGTACGACTACACAGGGTTTCACATACCAGTCAAGGAGAGTGGAGCTGATATCATTGGAGCAGAGTCATAGTTTTCTGAGCAGCAGAATGATTACATTAAAGCAGTAACTCAGGGAGGATAATCTGCTGTAGGTGTGTATTGTAGAATGGACTGGGCTGAGGGAAGGCAGAACAGGGTGCAAGGAGACTAGTTAGGAAGCTAGCAGAGTAGTTCATGGATGAAGCAAAAGAAAAACATGTAAGGCTCTCTTAACAAAAAATAAGATAAGAATGACTTTTCTTTAAGGGGGATGCAGAGCCTCAAAGCACTGTAGGGCTTGACAGCGAGACTGAAGGGCAAAGAGCAGGTGTCAACCCCTATGTATTCTTGGTTCCTTTCCATTACAGCAATTGATCTGTAACCACCTAACTGAACACAGAAAGTAGGTATTCTTTTAGCACTCAGAAATCTGAGGGCTTACTGTTTGTTTTTTTCAACCCCTCTTTCTCTTCCTTCCTTCTGAGAGATTAAAGACCTTTGGTGACTTTTGTTTCAAATGCTTCTTAAACATTGTTCAGATAATTATACTTCAGAATCATAAGCGTAAAAATTAAAGATATTTTGAAATGTATTCATTAATTTGAAAATGTAAAAACTTACCAAGCATTCTTAATTAAAGGGGCAGGGTATTTGTGACACAAGAGTTCCATTGGTCTTCGAGGTGTTCACAGTAGAGTTTATCACAGTAGAGATAGAAAGTGATTTGAGATGTTTCCTGAATCTTAAATGGCACAGAAAACTTTTGTTTGCTTAACTGGTTTTGACAATGAAATGATAAGAAACTTAAGTGGCTGGGTAACAGTGGGAAGGAAAAGAAAGGAATGGCTGTGGAAATTCTATGAAAAGAGACTTACAAGTACTTTGGTGGGTGACACCCAGGGCAGAAGAGCATAGTTGGCAGCCTTGGAAAAAGTCCAGATATTTGAGGGAGACGCTGCAGGTCAAGAAAGATAAATCCAGTGTCAGTTGCTCCACTGTTTGCGGCGCCACCCTTCCTTCCTTCCTCATTTCCACCTGGGTCTCTTCCTTCTTTTGGGGTCAGAGAGAGAAGCTAACCCCAAAGATTAAAATTTTGTTGCCATGGAGGAGACCAACCAACTTCGTATCTAATTTAGCAATCTTATTCAAGCATTTCTTTCCTACCAGTCTATAAATTTCAGTTATTCACGTGATTGTACAATGAGTGATATTGTCCTCCCGCTGGTTCTTTCATTAATGAGTTGAGTGAAACTGTGACATGTGGTAAAAATTTTGCCTGAGTATTTTGTTTTACAGGATCTGACTATTGGTAAACCCAATCTGTAAATGTCATGTTCAGGGGACCTGCCTCATGTGAGCCAGGCTTTTGTCTGAGAAGCAGCATCCATGGGTAATACACATACTTAGGTCTTTGGCAGCTGTTGGTCTCCTATGCCTCACAGGACAACAGAAAGAAATGGCCAACTATTGTCACCCCCAGTCCTGGTGACCATGAGTGACATCATTGTTATTTTTCAATGCAGAGGGCTATGGAAGCAGGGAGACAATATTTCAATGGTTCTCTGACACAGACAATTTTTTAAAAATCCCCTATTTCTTCTAGAGCTACATTGTCCCATATGTTAGCCGCTAACCACATGTGGCTATTAAAATTTAAATTAATTAAAATAAAATTAAAAAATTTAGTTTCTCAGTTGGACTAATCACATTGCAAGTGCTCAGTAACCACTTGTAGCTTTGGCTACTATACAGAAAGTGCAGATAAAGAACATTTACATCATTGCAAAAAGTTCTACTGGACAGCGCTGGTATAGGAAATTTCAACCTTATGTGAAAATGTACAATAACACAGACTCCCCCAATCCCAGGAGTACTTCCCTGCAAATCTGCCTTGAGAGATGAAATGTCTAAAAAGGTGTCATTATTCTACACCATGCCGTGATGTGCTTCTTACCTCCCTCTCCTTTGGTACATGCTCTCTTTTTCAGTGACACTTGTTCATGAAAACAACTGGATGTCAGATACAACACAAGCTCTCAGTATGTGCTGTATCCCCATCGTGTGAGCTGAGGCGCTTTGGAGGAAAAATGTGCTATAGCCTAGCAAGTAGGGTCGGTTTCCTATTGATACGAATTTGTTCTACTTGTTTTCTAGAGGTACCTTCACATTGAACTGCACAGGTTTTTGTTAAGTAAAAGAAAAAGAATGCAGACCATTGGGCTTTCCTTCAAGATGATAAGTCATGCTGAAAAATAAGCTAGAGTTTGAGGAAATAAGCAGAAGCCATAGAGAAGTGGTAGCACACTCTTATATATTATAGGCCTCCTAGCATCTGACTCTCTGTGGCAACACTGATATCTTTGGAGAGTTGCCCCTTTAGATGACAAATTTACTGGGGTATAACCATGTTTACTTCTTGAGATATTTAGCATGTGCCCACTAGAGGTACTCAGTTAGTATAACCTAATATAGAGTAGAGAATGATAAAAGTTGTTGCAGTTACAGAGCAATGAGGAGACTCACTGCCACTCAGAAAGGGGTTCCTACCTGATGTGGAAGGTGCACTGGTCATAGTTACAGTCTAGGTTTGGGCCTCAGGTTTGCATGTCCGGAAACGCATCTTTGATAGGGAGGCCAGAGTTAATCAGGAGCTCAGTGCCCAAGGTCGTGAGAGACTGATCAAGTCCTTTTTGTTCCTGTGCAGTGGAAGGCATGTCTTTCCAGAGACTAGACTTCAACGAATAATGCATGTTACATGTATGTTCTTGCCTGTAGCTCCAGGCACTCCCTCGCCAGCATTAAGGTTCTTAGGAGGTAGCATTAGTCCTCAAAGGCTCTGTGGAATCCATCGAATAAAGTGAACATGATGTCCCCTGAATTTGTGCCCCATGACAGCCTGGGAATCGTAGCCCAGATAATTGAAGGGTTTTGAGAAACATTTTTCTTATGCCATGATAAGAATTGACAAAAGAACAGATCACGTCTCTCTGGCGATTGGCATGTCAAAGTCATCTCAGCTTTTTCCTCTTGGACAATGTGGCTAATGCTTGATCTTCACTTTTCTCTTTTCTGGTCTCCCAAAGACTGTTCACTTTCTATCACATGATTTTTCCTCAGATGTAGTTCACCTCAGCACAGAGCAGGAACAGTTTTTAAAAACATAATATGCTTTGACCTGTAAATAGTAACATTGGATTAAGATGGATATAGGAATATGTTTTCCACTGTCTACCCCTGCTTTCTACTTAGCACCTGAATAATCTTTTATCTGAGATTAAAGGGGCTCAATTGTTACAAGAAATGTTTTTTTTCTTAGATGTTTCATTAAAGTTATGCTTAGCATCACTGCCGTTTCCACTGTGAAAGGCAGTAGAAAGTAAATCACGGGTAGTAATATTCTTATTGAAATCAGACTGCCTGGGGTTGTTATGTAACTTAAACTCTCTGTGCTGCCCATCTGTGAGGGGAGAATAACACTAGTACCTTCCTATGGGGTTGTTGCCAGGACTGAAAAGCTAACGCATGTAAATGTAAATTGCTTGGCACAGTTCTTGGCATGGGCAGCGCACCCAGTGAGCGTGAGGTTCTGCCCTCCCTGTCTCTGTCTTTGCCTGCTCTCGATCCTCCCTCTCCACCCTCTCTCCAAGGTTTGATGAACCATTTCACTTTGACATCACTCTTACCATGAAGTACACAGCCATGGTTCCTAAACATGTAACATTGCATCATGCTGTCATTGAATAAATGTATTCTCTAATTTCTTTCCTTTCTGTCTAGGTTGTTCTCCTAGTAGTGTTTGGTTACCATAACTATCTGCATGTTATTTTTTGTTTGTTTTTACATTCTGAAGTGCAGCTCCTAGTGAATTTAAAATTACACACGTGGCTCCTGTGATATTTCTGTTGGATGGTGCTGCTGCAGATTTTTCTCTTCTTTGGATCAATTAATCTTTACTCTCTTTGTGCTTGTTATGCTAACCAGTGGTCCAGTGATATAGCTAATCCAAGTTTTTTTCTAAATTCCACCTGAATTCAGATGGCAGCTGACTTTACAACCCATTTTGTGCTTGCTACCATTTAGAGGGGCCATCGGCTCACTTCCTTGGATTAACTAGTGAATATTCACCGTCAACCATTTGGATGGGCAACCTGCCAGTTATGCAGGAGCTAAAAGTCTGACCCAAACAATGAAACTGGTTTTTTCCATGTGCTGAGCTGATTCTCTCCTATTGGAGATAGACTTTTTTCTTTTTTATCAAATTTGTTGGGGTGACACTGGTTAACAAGATTACACAGGCTTCAGGTGCACAATCCTGCAGCATGGCATCTGTGCACTGTATTGTGTGTTCACCACCCCAAGGCAGGTCTTCTTCCATCACCATTTGTCCCCCCGTATGCCCACATGCTTCACGCCTCACTCTAACTTATACTGCTCTTGCACCCTAATCCCAGAAATGATCTTGCCACCTGACATCTAAGGTCACAATGACTGATTCTTCAACACATGCATGGGATTTTTTTGTGGTACGTAGCCAATCAAAATATCTAAACTAAGACTGACTGGCTCCAGCCACCAAACAGTCTTTTGTGGTGTCTCCTCATACAATTATAAGGCACAGTGCCCAGGGAAAGCACACTCATTTTAATAAAATTACAAGCACAACATAACTAGCAAAGTATGTCTGCTGCTGGGTAAAATAATTGTGCTCCAGAGCATATGTGGTTTAGGACAATGCTGTATAGAAATATGTCATTACTCCCTTCCATTACTCTGGATAATTAAGAGTTAATTGCTACTCAAAACACAGTGATGTTTTTGCATGTGAAAAATAGAAATTCACAGTTATTATTCCTTACATTCCTATCTTAGACTACTAAAAATCTGAAGACTATAAGCTTGGCCATCCCAGGTCCCAAACCAGTGAAAGCAACTGGCAAAACCTTGGAGGTCTCAAACCTACCAAGATGGAAGGGATCCATTTTCTTGACCCCTTGCCACCCAACATATCAGTGTTTCTATTGAGTGGGGAGTGCATGTCTATATCAGCAAGAGCTGGAGAAACTAACAGAGGCAGAAGATACGGCCACCTCCATGGAGAAACAAAATTGTTAACTTATCAAGAGCAAAGAAGTAAGCAGTTCTGCTCTCAGTAGGGCAGGTGTCAATGGCCAAGGGATTCAGGCCAAGGGGAAGGCCATGGGGATTCTTAGTAATCCGGTAGGGGTCAGAGTCACACAGTTTGGGAGGTCCTTTCAAAATAGTGTGAGAGATGATGAAAGCAGAGGCCAGCCCCAGGGGAAGCTGTCAGGTAGGGGAGATGGGCTCAGGGCCAGGTCTCAGCCTCAAACCGAGCCCCAGTTGTGTCCCAATGGAGGGAAAACTAGAAAATGGAGAGGACTGGTCATGCAGATAAACCACATGGAGCGAAGATGTGAAAGGAAATCATCAAATGTGCCAGATTCAACCCGGGAATGCCGGGTGCTTGGTGAAACGGTAGTCACCTACTTCCCTGGGCTCCCAATATCCTGCTAATTTAGACTTTGGCCAAATATTGGGTGAGCCAAACTTATTGTGTAGCAGACCTCTGATGTTCTCAGTAGTCAGGACCCATCAGACAGAGAATATTTTCAAAGCAATTCTACTACAGCCATAGACGATAAAGAGTTCATTACGGCGACATCTCTAACCTTAAATTCAATTATTAATATGTCAATCAACTGAAGTTAGATTAAACACATTAGCACTTAACTAGTGTGGACCAGAGGGAGTGAAGATGATTTTTTGACTACATGGTCTTTTAATATAGGCTGGCTACTTTGGTGCTAAACCAGAGAACCAATGATCTGTGGCAATTCTGGAGACGTACTGGCAGGTAGACTTACAGGGGAGTGGTTTTCTTAGTTTTTTACCTGGCTTGTGAATATAAGGCAATACAATCTAGCCAGTGCATATGCCATAAAGATTTTAAAAAGATGATTTGGGGTGGTATCAGGTACTTAACAAGGGTATGATAAGGCCCCAGTGAAGTCTAAAAATAATTGTTGCTGGTACATTATAGCTGAGCACGTATAGCTTTGAGGCACTGTTCTCAGGTTTATGTTTTAGCTCACTGAATTCTCACAAAAGTTCTGTAAGATATATATTATTATTATTTTCATTTCACAGGTGAGGAACCAAGGCATAAAGCAGATTGTGTAAACCCGCACAGCTGTTAAGTGGCACTTAGTATTTAACTGGGGAAGTTGAGCATTAGAACCTGGCATTTAACACCTCGCTGATACCTTTATTACAATAGTGGCTAGAAGTCAGGGGCTTTTAAATCTGTTATTGACTTCAGCACATTATTAGTAAAGACTCTTGACTTTTCCTTGAACTCTAATCTAAAGACAGGCAGCCTCATGTTGAAGAAGAATTAAGATTGGTTTAATGTTAGCCCTGGCCAGGTGGCTCAGTGGGTTGGAGTATCATCCTATACACCAAAGTTTGTGGGTGCGATCCTCAGTAAGGGCACATACTCAGGTTGGGGGTTTGATCCCTGATCAGGGCACAAACAAGAGGCAACCAATCAATGTTTCTCTCTCATACTGATATTTCTGTCTGTCTGTCTGTCTCTGTCTCTACCTTCCTCTCTCTGCAAATAAAATTTAAAAAATATCTTTGGGTGAGGATTTTTCTAAAAAAGATTGGTATAATGCTAGGATGCCCACATGCTATATTATCCTAATTGGGACACTTTCAAAAACAAAAAGGGGTACTATTACTCACTTCACTAGGACAACTAGATCATACATCCAAGGTATGTTTCAATTTCAAAGACATGCAGAGTACTGGTGAGGTCGCTAGTATTGTACACATTACATATTAATGTGTATTACTCTATGTGGGTTTTTTCCCTCCAGACCCCATACATATATTTTAAGGAAAATTTGAAGGATTTTTGAGAATGATCTTGACTGTGCTTGACATTTGCCTTACTCTTGGATGATGGAATTTAACCCCCACAGAATGTGACCTCACTATATAAATAGGTTAAACTTTTTCAAACAAGTTCTCTCTCTCTTTGTTTAAAGATTGTATTTATTTATTTTTAAATAGAGGGGAAGGAAGGGAGAAGAGAGGCAGAGAAACACCGATGTGTGGCTGCTTCTCCTGTGCCCTGCACTGGGGACCTGGCCCACAGCCCAGGCGTGTGCCCTGACTGGAAACCAAACCAGTGGCCCTTTGTTTGGCACTCGGTCCACTGAGCCACACCAGCCAGGGCTCAAACAAGTTCTCTTATCCAGCAGGCTAGCTAATGGGTAGAAAAATGTTTATTGAGATATTCAGGATGACCTGATAACTTGACTTCCTGTAAGAAATAGCATGCATTCTAAATAAATGAGGTTTGAAAAGAGTGGGTTTTAAATTTTTTAAAGCTATTTATTGATTTTTTCATAGAGAGAGAGGAAGGGAGGGAGGAAGAGAGGGAAAGAGAGAGGGGCAGGTGGAGAGAGAGAGAGAGAGATATTTGTTGTTCCATTTACTTAGGCATTCATTGTTGCTGCTTGCATATGCCCTGACCAGAGATTAAACCCACAACCTTGGCTTATGAGGACAATGCTCTAACCAACTGAGATACTTGACCACAGCCTGGAGAAGTGTTTTATTTATTTTTAACATTTTATTTATTTATTTTTAGAGGGGAAGGGAAGGAGAGAGGGAGAGAAATATCAATGTATGGTTGCCTCTTGTGCGTCCCCTGCTGGGAACTGGCCTGCAACCCAGGCATGTGCCCTGAATGGGAATCAAACCGCGATCGCGTGGTTCACAGGCCCATGCTCAATCCACTGAGCTACACCAGCCAGGGCTGGAGAAGTGTTTTAAACTGCAAGTAGATGAATGCATTTCTTTAGACAACTCGTTTATTCACAAAAGTTGTTGAGCTCCCATGTGCCAGACACTTTGCTGCATGTTAGAGATACAGCAGGACACAAGCAAATAAGCACGTAAATAATCAAGGTCATTGCAGGTAGAGATAAGTGCTCTAGGGAAGATAAAACAGAGTGATGTGATAGAGTAATTGAAAGGTAGTGTCTGGGTATGGACATTAGATTGTGTGAGGAGAGTAGACTCAGGGAAGGGACATTTGATCTTAGGCACAAGTGAGCGAAAGTTGGATCATGTCAGAGTTCCTGGCAAGGAGAACACCAAGTGCGAAGGTGGGAAAGAGAGAAGGAGGGAGTCTAGTGCGCCTGGGGCAGCAGAGTATTTGTGAGGCAGGGAGGTGAGGTGAGGGGGTGCTGTGGAAGGATAGCAGCTGTGGAGCTTCTTCGCCCACCCATCTTTCAACACCTCATTGTGCTTTGAGTCTTGGTGGTCTTTAGAGAGGAATGGGACCGAACAACGTCAGCACTGGCAGGAGTCAGGTCTCACTGATCTCCCTGATCTTCCTTTTTCTTTCCAGGGTGGTGGGGACAGGGCAGAGCAGACCCTGTGAGACGAACACAGACTCAGGCAGCTCGTGAGGGTGAGCCAGGGCATGGCAGGCAGCTCTGATTTCAGTTGTAACAATATCAGATTGTCTTTTCCCTATAGTGCCTAATGGGGCAGGGGCACAGGAATATCAAGAAACGAAGGATCAAAATCTTATCTTCACTATCCTGATGTGCCCACTACTGTTATTCTTCCAGTAGAAGGGCTGTTTCCTTCTCACTGATAAAGAGACCCTGCAAAGTCTTGTGACTGATAGTGATACAAATTTGCTGTGTGAGCCATACCAGGGTGGTTAGACAATATTTGTTGACACGCTCTCTTTGATGCTTTAGGTGCCAGGTGAGCAGGTGCGGCAGCCTCGCCAATCAACTCTGCCTTGGGTTGTTACGGGCCTGAGATGCGCCAGGTGTGCAGCCGCCCTAATAAGGCGAATCAAATCAGACACTCTTTGAGAGGCTGTCACTTTTTCCCCCTTAAAACCTACTGTGGAGCTTAAAAGATGACATTCATATCCTGGAGGAGTGAAAAGCATGTGGCTTCTTAAAAATTCTTACCTTATACACATAAGTCCAGCTACCAATCGGATCTCTCCCCTTAGATATGTATGTTCCAGGTATCCCTGAGTTGCCAGAGGCAAAAATGAGAGGGAAATGGCCTGCCCTAATCTTCCTTTATCCACACATGGGCCAACTGGACTAAGCACTCATGCCCAGACTCCTGATGCAGAGAACTATTTATTGGGATGTAAAGAAGACAAAGGGGGAGGTCCTTTGGTCCCTTGGTGAGAGATAATCTCATAACTGAGGCATCTTTCCTCATGGTGATGGAAACTTCTCTTGTGCCCAAGCTTAAGCAGTACTAGACCTCCAACCTCTGCAGACTTTTCAAGGGAAAAGCCCAGGAGTAAAGTCAGGTGTCAGAGTGCCATTCAAGAAGCAGGATTCTTCCATGTTTGCTACAGCAGGAGAAGGAACCACTCCAATTACTCCCAGTGAATTTGTTAGATGTAGGGGCAGTCGGTTTACCTGAGTTTGTTTGTTTTTTACCTCCTGAATATGCCATGTTTTTTCAAGCCTCTGCACATTTAGTCACACTGTGCTCTTTTTCCAGAAGTCCCCCTCCCCCTCCCATCCGTTACTCTGCTAAGTCTTATGAGTGTTTCAAAATTCAGTTCAGGATTACTGCCTTTTCAGAAACCTCAATACTGAGCTGGGAGCATCCTCCACCTCACCCCAGCATCTGCAGACCTAATCATCCCAGGGATTTCTCTGTCAGAGCCACTACACACCTTGAAATGTATTCAACAAAAGTGTGTTTATGGTAGACACAGTGTTAGGCACTGAAGCAACAATAAACGAAAATACCTGCTCTGATAGGGCTTATTTTGGGGGTGGAAAACAGGCCATAAATGAATAAATACATTCTTGTAATAAGATACTATGCAGGTGTAAAAAGGAATCAGGAAGAGATATAGATGTTGCTCTGGAGTGACCTCCAGGATGCATTATCAGTATTTGGTATAATTCTGGAGGCAGTCCATCGCTTCTGTGCAATGTCACTTAAAACTTGTTTTTCAATGAACTAGTTCCATCTAGATGTTGGATTGAATTTATGTGTTTATGTCTTTTGTTTTTGGCCAAAAAATGTGATACTGTGTACTTCCTACTGCATCACATCGCAAAAAACATGATGTCTGATGTCTGGTATGTTTCCTTTTGTGCTTAGAGTTTTAAAAAAGAAACTAAAAAAAGATAACCAAAGGCTAATAAAAATGATCACTTATAGGGAAATGAGTAAACAGGAATATAAAGAAGACCTCTGAGTATGTCTAGTTGAAACTGTATAAATATTTACATAATTTAAACAGAGCATTCCCACTGAAGGAACAGCATGTGCAAATGACCTGCACACACTTGGTCCACTCAGGAAGAGCAAGGATGTCAGTGAATATTTTTGGTTTGCTTGTTTGCCTGTGCTGCTAGACTGCGAGCTTTTAACAACATGGCTGATGGCTTTCATCTGTGTAGCCTCTGATTTTATATAGAACCTGGCTCATATTCTACGTGTGATACAAGTGTGTTGAATAAATGAGTGAAGGTCATATGAATGCAGTCATTCAGTGTCCTGAACAGGGGGAGGAAAGAGAAGAGTAAGGCACTCTTGGGATCTCATTGCCATAAAATAATGAATTTATAACTTTCCTCATCAGTCTTTTCTGAATCAGAGAAAGGTTTGAAAGTCTCTAAAACAGGATAGCTGAGGCAAAATTAAAATATTAGCATGCTATTACAGATCTTCAATGTATATGGGAAACCAAAAACCACAGTGCTCCCTGGAAAGTAACACTTTGTAAGTCATTCCTACATTTTACTATTACAACTATTTAAAAAGCAACAGTTTAACACAAATAAAACATAAAAACTTATAAGTGATAAAATTATTAAACAAAATTTTAAATAAATAACATTAAAATTATAAATACATAGTAATAAGCAAATCATTAAAACCATAAATTCTTTAAATGTACAAATGTGTTTACTTCCTAGGTGAGAATAAAGTAAAAATTTTATTCTCAGTCCTTTGCTCTTTATTCCTCTGTGTGTGTGTGCTTCTTGTACATCACCCCTATGCATCTGCCCCTGAAAGGGGACCAAAGAAGAGCTGAATGAGGTGGGACCCAATTGTCACTCTGTTCTTTCGGTTTACCTCTACCTATGTTGAGGCGTCCAATTTAATGCATAAAATACGTGCACAGTAATGGAAAGGAAATGTTTGATTGGCTTCTGAGTGATTGGAGATGCATTTTTAGAGTTTCTGGAAATAGGAGACTGGTTAAAGAAAGGTGAAGGAAGATTCCTTCTATCCGCTAGAATCTAGGCTCAGTGAGGGCAGGGGCGCTCACAGCCACGGGGCCTAGCAGAACATTCAGTTTGTAGGTGCTCAGTGGATGGTGAAGATGTGAATGAATTCAGTGTGTCCACGGGCAGTGCTCTTCTACATTGTGCTGCTGCATTACATTCTATTGTGATGTGAAGAAGGAAAGAGCAGAAATCAGGAGTGTTTAGGAGTTATCTGGGGTAAGAGAACTCATTTCTTTGGAACTCGATTTCCTGCTCTTTGAGATTGTTGGACAAGATTATTTTAAAAATTCTTTCCATTTTCAATAGACAAGTTATCAAGGCACCTGCTTAGTACCACTGTACTCATCCTCTGTTGTCCCCTTTAAAGTTGATGGCTGAGAAACCAACACATTATAGCAACCTATGGAAACAGAATCATAAAAAAGCAAATAAAATTTCTAGACCATTGTTCAATAGAACTTTCTGTGATGATGGAAGTGTCCTGTATCTGTAATTTCTAGTAGCAGAATGGAGGAAATGAACACTAGTAGCCACCCATTAGATGTGCCTATTTTAAATTAAATGAATTAAAATGGGATAAAATACAAAATGCAGTTTTGTATCAAAATGCAGTTTTGTATTTTTGTATGTATTTTTGTATTTCTCAAACTGAATTTTTCCTCCCCCTTCCTTTCTTTTTTTCTTTTCTTTCTCTTCCTTTCTTCTCTTTCTCTCTCTTTTTCTTTTCCTTCTCCTTACCTGACAGAGGAATGGAGAGGGAGAGGGGGAGGGGGAGGGGGAGGGGGAAGGGGAGGGGGAGGGAGTGGGAGAGATCAATCAGTTGCCTGCCTGCCGTATGTGCCCCGACCAGTGATGGAACCCTCAGTAGCCACATGTTGCTTGTGGCCATTCTTCTTGTGGGCGGCAATACAGAAACGGTGGCTCTGGGCCACCTTGTAGATGAGGGCAGTGCCCTAGATGTTGGTTAAGCAAGAAGGAGTCTGAGTCTCACTTGGATGATGGAGGAGTTCCACCACCTCTGTCTAACGACCTTCATATAGTCAGGCCGTTATACAACTGCAGGTTAACTTCTGTCTCACTTGAGCTGTTGTAATTTTGGGTCCCTTTGTTACAGCAGCTTACTCTGTATTGGAGTGCAGTAATATGACAAAAGAAAGGAAAAGTGGGAGCACATATTCCAATCCTGAAGGGTGAGGAACATTCATTTGAAATAATGTTTTAAAAATTTAATCTTTCTTGTGCTTTTTTCCATTACCGATTAACCCTCCTATACCACTCCCCCCAGCAATCACCACACTGTTGTCCAAGTCCATGAGTCCTTTTTCCTTTCTGGCTCAAGTATAGATTGAGACAGTGGTCACATGTATAAGCAATATCAACAAAGTATTTGTTTCTAAAGTTCTGAATACTGAATATGAACTTTAAAGACCTCTGTCTAGACTTTATATTTAATACAGACAACAGATGTCAAATCTTACTCAGAAAAAAACATGAACTCTTTGGTGCCAAAAGAGCAGCGTCTCATAGGCAGTCGTCTTCAAGAAGGAAAATGTGTCCCTGTGATCATCTTGCTGCTGTAATTCCTTGTTGTGTAAATGTCATCACAGAACGACTTGCACTGAGGGAACATAATAAATAAATGACACATGAAGATTTTTTTTTGTCCGTGATAATTAGGCCCTTATCCTCCTCCCAGGGCCTGGTTCTAGAACATGTGTTCCAATTATCTTGGAGAAACACAGATTAGATATAATCATCTGTTGAGGGTGGTAATATTAAAATGGAACAAACACAAAAGAATGCCTAATCATTTAAATTTTGAGCCTAAGAAATCAAGTTTAAAGCCTTTTTCTCTGACTCAGAATTATCTATATTTTTTACCATGCAAAGCCACCGAATGGGTTTTACAATGCGAAACTCATTTGGCATGATTAAGGTTGATGAACTTATTTCTGTAACTATTAAAAAGTAGTAGAAAAAATTGGAGAATGACTTGTACATGGTGTACCCTCTCAGATGTTTGTAGAAAAAGCAAATGAATGTTATACTTTGTTAAAATTATTGTTAAACCATTTTACTCATTAACAAGCAAGAAGTGACTCATGACAGGCTGAAGTTCCTCATTTGTCACTGATAGGCAATATAGAATTGTGGTTAGGATCACACACAGGAACCAGAGATTAGCTGAATTCAAAAAGGGGCTCTATAATTTTCTAGTTATGTGAACTTTGCAAATTATTTAACATTTCTATGTCTCAGTTTCTCATCTGAAGAATGGATTATAGTAACTCCTACAGCACAGGGTGTTGTTTAGGACTAAGAGAATAAACTTTTATAAAGCACTTAGAACAGTGCTGGGTACAAATAAGTCCTATATGTGTTTGGTTAATAAGCTGTTGGGTTGGCCAGATAGTCCATTTAGTTTTTTCCATAAAATAAAAGACTTTTTTCATTTCCATCAATAACTGTATTGATTTGTATATTTTGAGTATGTCAGCTGTCCTCTCTGTGGTATAACATTGACTGTTCTCAATTAATGTCTCGATTTGATCACTATCCACTTCAACTGGTCTCCCCAACCATAGAGCACTGTCCAGCGAGAAATCTCCAATACAAAACTTCACAAACCCCTTCTGACATGTTCTAGCAGTCACAACACCTTCTCCATACAATGCACAAATCTTTATGTTTCATTTATTTTTTTCCTTTATTGAAACAATAAAGCATAATATACCAAAAATGTTGTGTATTTTCTTTCATCTTCAATATTAAAAGGGCTACATAACACTTCAGCAATTTTGATGTTTTTTTAAATGCACGCTGATATGACAGCTGTCACAATACCATCTAACAAAATTGTTTTGAATGAAATTAAAGACAACTAAGTGCTACTACAGCCCTCTTATGGGAAGAACCAACAAACTTCTTGGCCAACCCAATACCTTCCAGAGCAATAATTCTGTGATAGCAACAGATGATGTTGCTGAGTAGTATGGAAGGTGTAAGTCACTCATACTCAATCAGAGGTTCACACCCCTGGAGCAGGCACAGAATCTCTAACTTTAGACTGAAGAATTATATTTAATATGTGAATGTTTAATGTCATATTTCAATATGTGGAAAATTTCATCAAGTTTTCTAAAAATATAGACTATAGAAAACATGAAAGTACTCCCAGCAAGCTATTTGGTAGATACTGACAAATTGACTCTGAATTTTATAGGGAAAGAAAAAAAAATCCCTCGATTAGCCAACACAATACTGAAAAACAAAGTAGAAGACTCACATTTCCCAACTTCAACTTTACTATAAAGCTACAGCAATAAAGACAGCAAGATATTGGTGAAAAATAGACATATGAATGAACAGAACATAAAGAGTCCAGAAATAACCCACAGAAATATAGTCAATGATCTATGAAAAAGGAGCAAAGTCAATTCAATGAAGAAAAGACAGTCTTTTCAATATATGGCACCAGAACAATTGAAGGACACACGCGAAAAATGAAAAAAAAAATGAAGCTAGGTACAGACCTTACATTTTTCAGAAAAATTAACTCAAAATATATTATAAACCTAAATGTAGAGTTAAAAAATATAAAGTATTTCTAGAAGGAAACATAGGAGGAAAATAAGCTATGATACCTTGAACTTGGTGGTGGGTTTTTAGATACACCAAAAGCCCAGTCTGGGAAAGAAAAAATTAATAAGTTGTACTTTATTAGAATTAAAAATGCTGCTCTGCAAAAGACATTGTCAGGAGAATAAAAAGACAAACCACAGAAGTGGAGAAAAGATTTATAAAACACAAATCTGATAAAGGACTTCTATTCAAAATACGGAAAGAACTCTTATAACTGAACATAAGAAAACAGAGCTGGAGAGACACTTCATATGATATACAGATAGCAAATAAGCATAAAAAGATCTTCGCCATTATTTGTCACTATGTAATTGTAAATTAAAACAATACAGATATTATGTGTACCATTTAGAATGGCTAAAATCCCCAAAATTTATACCAATTGCTAGCAAGGATGTGGAACAATAGAAACTCTTAATCAGTGATAAAGGGAATGTAAAATGGTGCAGACAATTTATTTATTTACTTATTTTTATCATTTTACTTTTTTATTATTGTTTGCATTCAACACTATTTTGTATTAGTTTCGGGTATACAGCACAGCAGATACAAATTCATACAGGTTACAAAGTGTTCCTGCCAATAATTCAAATGCCCACCTGGCACACCAGGTGACCTTCTAAAGAGTACAGTATGGAAAGGGCAAAAATCCTGGCAAGTAATACCTCAGCCAGGTGACCACAGTTAACATCCTCAATAATGAGCATGAGAAAAGTCTCAATTGAGGGGAATTCTACAAAAACACCTGATCAATACTCCTTAGAACCATCAAGGTCATCAAAACAAGGCAGGCCTGAGAAACTGTTACAGACACGAGGAGCCTGAGGAGACAAGATGACTAGTGGGATGTGATACACTGGGTGGGGTCCTGGCATACAAAACGGACATCAGGTTAAAACTAAGGAAATCTAAACAAAGTATGGACTTGAGCAAAACTATTGCAAGATATTAATAATAGAGGGCACTGATTGTGGGGTAGATGGAAACTTCCTATTTTAACTTTGCAATTTTTCTGTAAATTTAAAACTGTTCTAAAATACTTGGTGAAACAAAGAAAATGTGTTTTCGTCCAATGGGGCAACAGAAGGAAAAATGGAAGAGTACTTTCGAATGATGTCTAAAATTAGCATGGACTGTAAAATGAATGTGAATATGTGATGGAAATTACACTGAATTTCCCAAAGCATATAACATACTATTAAAATAGGGTGTTAGGGATTAGGAATAGAGTCCCATACACTAAGGATGTGATATAGAAATGGGTATATGATAAAAGTACCATTTCAAGTCTATGTAAAAATAATGAAGCCAATCAATAAATGATGTGGGGACTTTTGAATACTCATATGGAAAAACATGTTACATCCTGTGCAGATCTGTCTACCAAATCTACTTCCTCTTCCATAGTCTAGATTTTTAACTGGGAAGTGGCTGCAAAGCCAGGGGACTTTTTTCCAATCCCTTGTGTATTCTGGTGTGGCCATGTGACTAGTTATTGGCAATGTTTTGTGAGCAGATGAAATGTATTCCATTTTGGGCTCAAGTTTCTTACAAAGTAGGTGTGCTTCTCCAACATTTTTTCCTTCCCATTGGTTGGATGCCAAAAGAAACACCCTAGGTACTGGCAGAGAAACAAGATGAAAGCAGTCTGGGCTCTTGAATGACTGCATGGAGCAGAATTAACCATTGGGAGGAACACCTACCATGGGCCATTGTAAGAAAGCAATTGTAAAATTGAGCCATTTTACAGTTGTTAACCATGGCCTAGTGTAACTTAAATTTAGGACCATTTTTCCCATTGCCTATATAAAAAGTTTCCTGATTCATAGAAGAGATTATCATAGAAATAAAGTCAAAGAGGTAATTTACAAAATAAGTATAGTGAATATGCATATGGAAAGGTGCTACCCTCAAAAGTAATCAGGGAAGAGCAAAGTGAAACAGCAGTGATGTAGCATTTGAATTTCATTTATCTATTTCACAAAAACTTAAAAGAACCTGGTTATTATACAATATTCATGAAGAGTTGGGGTTATAACAGGCATGCTAATGGTGGTAATGTAAATTGGTAGATTAGAAAGCAAATCTGTGTGTATAGACATAAACATATGGGGCAAAGTAGGGAAGGAGAACAAGGGAGAGTTTATACTGTTAGAATTTTTACTGTGGAAATGTATTATCGTAATTTTACATAATAAAAAAGCAAAACATTTTGAAATCGGAGAAGGAAAGATCTGGTAAGCCAGGAAACTTGTAACATATAATTAAATCAAAACAGATGGTAATGATGTTTATAAATGCTAAGGGAGGATTTTTGAAGCCAAGCAGGTATAATAGAGAAATCATAATAGTAAAAATATCCTACAAAAAATTTTTCTAAATTTAGAAAACTCAAGAGTGTGTATGTGTGTGTGATTGTAGATGGTGGAGAAAGGGTGTCCAAAAGGCTTAATTTTGATAAGAATGAGAGGGTTGGGCAATAGATGATCTAGGTAAGGATATATGAATAGTTATTACTTTTACTTAATAATGAAGATATAAAACGTTTAGTCATGTTATAGAAGAGCAGTAAGGTAACAATTAGCACAACTAGAATATATAGTAGGATTTTCACATCAATGAGGGAAAGCTTGACCCAGCCAATGAAAGTAAGGAAAGGATAAAAAACAAAAAACAAAACAGTAAAACCAATAAATTATGTAGTACAATGTAAAATTCACATGGCTTTTCCACATACTGGAAAACATACCCACCAAAGCAAAACACCAAACCTTCAAAATATTTTTGCCTTGTCATCTACTTTTCAGGCCAGTTTCCCTGCAGCCCATTCCGCCAGCAAGGGAAACACTTTGGCGAGAAGGACATTTCGGTGGAAAACTCTTGAGATGTACAGGTTTAAACTCTATAAGCTTCTAACGTACTACAGTGATTTTGAGAGGAAATAGGTAAGAATATTGTTGGTATCGCGCAAAGAGCTTAATTAATACAGTGACATTAATCCTGCTCGTGGGGATTAATCCAAAGAGGAGACCTCCTCAGATCAGTCTTCAATTCCTCTACGAACCCTGGTGTTGGAACAATCACCTGAACTATAAGCGCCACTCAGATCCGCGCATGCTCCTTTGGTGGAGCAGTCTCGTTCTCTCCCAAGTCGGAAGTCCTGTTTGTTGATTAATTACGACAGTCGTAAACTAAGGTTTCGTGACGGCTTCCTAGTTTTACGACGGCAACCACCATGGCGGCTGCCAGTGGTCGTTTTGAAAGTGCAAGAAGTATCGAAGAGCGTAAGGAGCAGACGCGGATCGCCAGGGCCGAGGTGTTGCGCCAGGTACCTCCGTCTTGGCGCTTGGGGAACCACGTAGAATTGTGGGAATGGAGGTTTTCTGGGAGCTGGGCCTCTAGCCTTTCTCCCTAACTCCTCTCTTCTCTCCTCACCTTAGTATCACCTCATCTGGGTTAGAAGTGGGTCTCTCTTTGGGGTGGGGTCTCTCTTTGGGGTGCGNCAGTCGTAAACTAAGGTTTCGTGACGGCTTCCTAGTTTTACGACGGCAACCACCATGGCGGTTGCCAGTGGTCGTTTTGAAAGTGCAAGAAGTATCGAGGAGCGTAAGGAGCAGACGCGGATCGCCAGGGCCGAGGTGTTGCGCCAGGTACCTCCGTCTTGGCGCTTGTGGAACCACGTAGAATTGTGGGAATGGAGGTTTTCTGGGAGCTGGGCCTCTAGCCTTTCTCCCTAACTCCTCTCTTCTCTCCTCACCTTAGTATCACCTCATCTGGGTTAGAAGTGGGTCTCTCTTTGGGGTGCGTGCGAACTCCTGGGTATCTCCCGCCTCCTAGATGCTCCGGCAGGCTGCAGTTGCTCGTTTTCATTTCAGGAAGCCCTGTTTTTGTCCTCTTTTTCTTGTTCACATATCCCGTCACTGATATTGCTGTCCCATAGGCTGCGCACTTTCGAGGGACTTGGCCACTAAAAACGAGTTTCCCCAGAGTATTTCACAGTCCCAGCCCTGTCTCGCTGTGCGTGAAATGAAAACTTTCATTTTCAGGAATATATGTGAGACGCATTGGAATAAATTGTGTTTGACCGTTTCATTCTCCTGTCGCACTGTTGGTATCAGTTCCTGGCTCATTATACATCCTTACTGATGCAAACAAGGCTTGACACAAGAGTCCAAAAAAAATTATACCTCTCGGAAAAAGGTTGAGAAGTACTGTTGTAGTTCTCATTAAGACAGATGCAGAAAGAATGAAGGAAGTAAGTTGTATTGAATTATCTGAAAAGGTGTAAGAAATGTGTCACTGAAGAGGTAAATGAAAGGGAGAGTATCATAGAGTATGTGAGGGTTTTTGTTTTTATTTGTTTGAAGATGGAAGATTTTAAACAGGTTTAAATGCAGATGAGAAGGAGCCAGAAGAGGAGACAGGAAGGAGAAGGCATAAAGATACAGCGAGATTTTAAAGGGAAAGAGTGGGTGATTAACCTTTGACAGGTGAAAGGTCAGTATTGTTCTTTGAGTATGTGTGACATATATATAAAATAAAATATTTTTCACTATTGTCTCTTTAGTACTTCAGGCAGTTTTGGGAGAGAGTAGGGTTTGTAAGTTGTGGTAAATATTACAATAGAGAGATGCATAGAGTTTGAGAAGCCCAAATGAGAGAATGAAGAGGCAGGAACAACCTCCTAGGAAGAATTTACTTTATTTGACTTACTTTATTGGTGAAGCATGAATAAAAACTAGCAATATGATCGTTTGTATTTAGAAAGATAATTCTTCCTGAAGGGTTTTTGGGGTGTGGATAGAGGGTTATGGGCATTGCAGATTGAAGGTATGGAGGTCAGTCACTTACCGATTATAGAAGTCTCAGGCAGTAGCACTGGGATGAAGGGGCAAAAGATTGAAGTCAGACTTTAAGTTGGGAGCATAAGGAAAGGGGAAAACCTACAGTAGGCCCCAGGATTCCGTCCTTGATTGGTGGATCAATTCACTAGAGATTGGTAATGTGATGGTAATGTGGAAGGAGAGGGTTTTCCTTTCCCTTTTCTTTTTTTCTCCTGAAATCTTCCCAAGTGCTTTGGTAGAATCGAATTGCTGTCAAGGGAAAATTGATTTATCAGAACATACATGAAAGTGAGAGCATTTGTTTTACTTTTTTGTGAAAAGCAATTGGATCAGTGTTAATTTTTTCCTCCAACATTTTAGGCCAAAGCCAATTTTGAAAAGGAAGAAAGGCATAAAGAACTTAAACGACTTCGTGGTGAGGATACATGGATGCTACCTGATGTGAATGAGCGGATTGAACAATTCTCACAGGTGAGTACTGACAGGTTTGCTGGTTACTCACCTGTTAGTGAGTACTAACAGGTTTATTTGATTTAAGCATGTCTGACTTTTTTGTACTTAAGTTAATATTGAAGGAGCTACTTTATAGGCTATTTTCAAAAGTTACAGAATGAATATTACATAGTGGGCATTACAGAATAGTTTTATCTCTGGCAAATAATATATTTTGATATTCTGGACATTATGACATTGGACAGATTTTGTTACTTGAATTGGCTGATAGAAAGCTTAGCTTCAAATTTCTGAACCATTTGTACAAGCTGATGCATTTTAAACTTAATGCCATGTTTTTTGTCTTAATTCTTGTTTTCTTTTTTCATAATTTTAATTTATGCTATCTTGTTGTATTTTAAATGGCCTAATAATTTATAAGTTCTTTTGGGGTCATAGAAGGATATGTACACACACACACACACACACATATATATATATATGCACACACATATGTTTGTGTATTTATGTGTTTATTTGATTATATATATCTGTCAAATGAATCTCCAAATAAATTAAAACTTCCCTCGTATTTTCCGAGATCTCATCTCTATGATTAACTTTTTTTATTTATTATTTTCTTATACCATTTTTAATGTATCTTATTGACTATGCCATTACAGTTGTCCTATTTCCCCCTTTATTCCCCTCTACCCTGCACAGCCCCTCCCCCCCACATTCTCCCCCTTTAGTTCATGTCCATGTGTCATAAGTTCTTTAGCTTCCACATTTCCCATACTATTCTTGCCCTCCCCCCATCTACTTTTTACCTACTGTCTATGCTACTTATTCTCTGTACCTTCTCCCCCCTTCTGCTACTCTCCTGTTGCTAACCGTCCATGTGATCTTCATTTCTATGGTTCTGCTCCTGATCTAGCTGTCCTCTTGGTTTGCTTTTGTTTTAGGTGTGGTTGTTAATAACTGTGAGTTTGCTGTCCTTTCACTGTTCATATTTTTTATCTTGTTTTTCTTAGATAAGTCCCTTTAACATTTCATATAATAAGGGCTTGGTGATGATGAACTCCTTGAACTTGACTTTATCTGAGAAGCACTTTATCTGCCCTTCCATTCTAAATGAAAGCTTTGCTGGATAGAGCAATCTTGGTTGTAGGTCTTTGGATTTCATGACTTGGAATACTTCTTTCCAGCCCCTTCTTGCCTGTAAGGTTTCTTTTGAGAAATCAGCTGACAGTCTGATGGGAACTCCTTTGTAGGTGACTGTCCCCTTATCTCTTGCTGCTTCTAGGATTCCCTCCTTCATTTTCATCTTGGCTAATGAAATTATGATGTGCCTTGGTGTGTTCCTCCTTGGGTCCACCTTCTTTGGGACTCTCTGAGCTTCCTGGATTTCCTGGAAGTCTATTTCCTTTGCCAGATTGGGGAAGTTCTCCTTTATTATTTGGTCAGATAAGTTTTCCACTTGTTGCTGTTCCTCTTCCCCTTCTGGTACCCCTATAATTTGGATGCTGGAACGTTTAAAGATGTCCTGGAGGTTCCTAAGCCTCTCCTCATTTTTTGAATTCTTATTTCTTCATTTTGTTCTGGTTGCATGTTTCTTTCTTCCTTCTGGTCCATTCCATTGATTTGAGTCCCAGTTTTCTTCCCATCACTTTCAGTTCCCTGTGAATTTTCCTTCATTTCACTTAGTATAGCCTTCATTTTTTCATCTAATTTTCGACCCAATTCAACCAGTTCTGTGAGCATCCTGATCACCAGTGTATTGAACTGTGCATATGATAGGTTGGCTCTCTGTCACTTTGAAGTATTGGCTCTGGCGCTTTGAGCTGTTCTTCTGTTTGAGCCATAATGTTTTGGTCTGTTTGCACCTGTATTGTATGTGAGGCAGAGCCTTAGGTGTTCACCGGGGTGAGTCAACCCAGTCACTGGGTGGTGGTGCTGTATGTGGGGGCGGGGTCAGAGAGGAAACAATGGTGCTTCTTTATCTCTCTCTTGGATTTCAGTCCCCTCTGCTGCTTCTCACAAGCAAATTGGGCCCTTTTGATGCTGGTTCCTGGGTAGGTGGGCTTGTTTACATTCTAAGATCCTGTGGGTCTCTCCAATAAACTCTCCTGTGAGGGTGGGAGTCTCTCCTGGCATCTCAACTCCTGCAAGTGTTTTCATTCGGTGTTTTCAGGTTTTATTTTCTGGCACAGGGGCCCTGGGCTGTGCGGTCTGTCTCGTTGCCTATTTGTTGCCTGGTTTATCTGTACTTGAATGTGTGTTCACGGTCAGCTAACTGCCTTGTGTGCCTCACTGGGTCTGCTTGTTTCCACCCTGTGCCTGGGGTCTGCTAGCCCTGTGCAGCCTGCGCACCCAGGTGTGCCAACCACCGCTTTTTCTTGCTGCAGCCCCTCTCCACTGGCTGCTGACTCCGTCCCTCTTACTGGTCTGGATGAATGGTTCATTGTCAAGACTTCCATACAGTTCAATTTTCTGTCTGTTCTGGCTGTGTTTTTTGTTTCTAAATCTTTGTTGTCCTTAAATTTGGTTGTGCGGGGAGGCACAGTGTTTCCACCTATGCCTCCATCTTGGCCAGAAGTCAGGTCTATGATTTATTAGTAGTGCATGTATTTTAGAATTGTGCTAAGGTTTTTAGAAGATCTTATTCATGTAGTCATGTTTCTTGTTTCATTTCCTGAAAACTTTAAAGTTTTTTGGAATGTAGATTTTTTTCCTTGAAATACTTTTAATGTAAGTTAAGATTTAAGTTCTTTTTTCTTCAAAATGATTATTTATAGGAACACTCTGTGAAGAAAAAGAAGAAAAAAGACAAGCATTCAAAAAAAGCAAAGAAAGAGAAGAAAAAAAGGAGCAAGAAGCAGAAGTATGAAAAAAACAATGAGTCAACTGATAGTTCATCAGTAAGTATGTACTAACACTAACCAAAGCATCCACTTGACAAAAATTTAGTTTCAAGAATCATGTATGGGAACTTAATAGATAACAACAACTTAAAAAATATTACTAGTAGGGATATGAAAATGTCTGATAGACATCTACTTGGGAAATGTTCAGGGAATGTTAGAAATATAGATCTTAGGTTAAAGAGAAAAGTAAGAAGATGGAGATGAGATTTTCGAGCCATTGCTTTTTGAAGCCATGAGAATAAGTGAATTGTCAAAGGAAACTGAAAAGAAAGAACACCAACAATGAGGAGCCAAAAAAGAGGTTAAGTAGAGGTGGTTGGGAAGTTAAGAGAAGCAGGGAAGAGTAGTGCTTTACAAATAAGGAAGTTCCAAGATGTTTGAAAGTCTGTTACCCGTATTTGCTTTTTCATAGAAAAAGAAATTTACATTTAAGTCTTTAAAGTATTATATGTTTATATATTTATCTTTGGGGCCAAAAGAAAGAGAATGCTGGGCCTGCTCTGTCTCTAGCTGGTTCTGGGATGAGCAGACTTACAAAGGACGGGAAGGCAGGCCAACCCTTCAAACTTGTTTCCAGGAAGAAAGAGGTATGCTGTGCTTCCGGAGCAGTGAGCCAGAGATGTTAGGGATAATTGGTCTCTGAGGTGTGATCTTCAGAGGCTGTGCTTTCAGGTGAATCACCATATTCCAGAGTCTGGCCCTCTTGTAGTGTCAGAAAGTAAAGTTTTGGCAGCATGCCCTGCGATGATAGTTCGCTCATGAAAGCCTATCTTATGAGAATGCAGTGTATACATTCAGAGTGAGAAGTACAGCTGGGTTGTTTTGTCAAGTAGCCAGCATATTTTGTAATGGTAGGAACATTTAAATTATATAGGAAAAAATGTTTTTGGAGTAAAACTCAGGGCAAATACAGTTCAAAAATCTTAAAAATGAAAAGAAGATAAAGACACTGTCTTCACATTTGTGGGTTTGGGTTGTGGGCTCCATGGAGAAATTGATAAAAGTAAGTGATCCTTTCTTTAAAAAGAAATTAATGTACAAAGTTATTTATTTCTGTGGGGTTTACAAGACTTCCTTGAGTTTGTGTGGTTCACAGGCTAAGAACTACCATCCCCTGGGGCTAGAGCTGCCAGGCTGACGAAACATCATGTCCTTTGGTTAGGGATGTTACCTTGTGTTAGAAACACATCCTGTTTTTTGTTCTTTCCTGGAGATGTAAGTTTTTTTGTTGCAACATATGATATGTACATTTATATATTCCTATTAAGTTGTATACCACACTTTTTTTAGGGAGAATAGTTTGAATGCCTGCTCAGTACCCATACTGAAGTGAATTTAGGAAGGAAAGAAAAGCCTATATTGACAGTGAAGGGAAGGAAAGATGGAAGGATAGTTAGAGGAACATGTGTATTTGGGTGGGTCTCTTTGAGAAAATATTTTTAGGGAAAGAAGGATAAGTAGTGAAGAGAATGACACCTGTGGATTAGCAAGACCCCAGGGGAAAAGCTTTGATCCAGAGTAGCATCCTCTGAGCTAGGAGGGAAGTTGTAGAGATGGGCACAAATCAGGTAAATGAGGAGGAATGGAGGGAAGGGGAGCAGATTATTGGCTGTGTTTCTGCTGTTCCCCGTTTTGTGGAGAAGATAGAAGCATCTGAGTGGATAATTTGGGAGTGGAAGTAGGATGGAAGGATTGGGGAAATAATGTAAATTTGAAACAACGTTGCTTCAGCAGTAAAGGAGAAGCAAATGAATTGCTCAGTATATCTTGACTTTATCAAGGTCTCCATTTTTTTAACGCCAACTTTACTAAGGTATAATTTACATATAATAAAATGCTTCTATTTAAAGTGTACTATTTGGTAACTACATCTGTTTAACCCTGTCTATTAAGGTACCCTCCTCCCCCACTCTGGGAATGGGCAACCATATATTTGCTTTATGACACAATAGACTAATTTTACTTGTTCTAGAATTTCATATAAATTATTCATATAATGTGATCTTTTTTGTGTTGGGTTTCTTTGGCTCAGTATAATATTTTGCACTCAGGTATGTAGTTGCATGTTATCAGTAGTTCATTCCATTTTCTATATTTTAGTGTATGAATATACCACAATTTGTTTATCAGTTTGCCTGTTGAAAGTCGTTTGGGTTGTTTTTTTAGCTTGGGGCTTTTATGAGTAACATTACTGTGAATGTTTGTACAAATCTTTTGGGGTACATGTTTTTATTTCTCTTGGGGAAATGTCAGGACTATTTTGGTAGGACTATTTTACACTCTTATCAGCTGTATGAGATGACAGTTCCAGTTATTCTGAATTCTTACCAACACTTGGTATTGTCAGTTTCTGTACTTTTGACCATCCTACTGTGTGTAGTAAATTTCATGGAAGTCATCCCTGAAGATCAATGATGATTGTAAAGCATCATTTTAAGTCTTTATTTGTCATTCTGTGTTTTCTGTTGTGAAATCTAAAGTGTCAATTACTTTCTTTTCTCATTATTCTTTCTTAGTTATTGCTTTTGGAATCCTAATCTTTTCACATCTCAAGGTTGTGCAGGGGATAGGGTGAGGAAAGAGAGGGAGAAAAACAACAATGTGTGATTGTTCTTGTGTGCCCCCTAATGGGGACCTGGCCTGCAACCCCGGCATGTGCCCTGACTGGGAATCCAACGAGTGGCCCTTTGATTTGCAGTCCTGAGCCCAGTCCACTGACCTATACCAGCCAGGGCAGCAGCATTTTTCTTAATGAGAATTCTGTGGACATTTTTATTTCTTTCTTCCATGTATAATTTTTTGCTCTGAATGCTTTTTCTTCACCATCTTTTTTTCTTCTTCTTTTAAAGCAGATCATTTATGATGTGTCTTGATACTGTTTTCTTTGTATTTCTCTGCCTTGGGTTCATTGTGCTTTTTTGATTTATGAGTTTATAGTTTCCATTAAATTAAAAACTTTCTGGTAATTGTTTTGTGAAATGTTTTTTCAGTGTCTTTATTTTGCTAGTCTCCTCAATATTGTCCCATAGGCCACTGAGCCTCTGTTCATTTTCTTTCTGCGTTTCAGTTTGGATAGATATGATAGTTATGTCTTTAGTTTCAAGTTCACTGTCCTTTTCTTTTGTAGCATCTAGTTTGCTGTTACCCCATTCTGTGATGTTTCCATTTTTGGTATTTTTCATCATTAGACATTTCAGTTGTGTCTTTTTTATATCTTCAAATTGTTTCATTATTATGTTCATGTTTTTCTTTCCTTCAGCATATTTATAATAGCTGTGTCAAAGTCCTAGTTTGACATGCCATTTTCCCTCTTTTTTTGTTCTTTTTCAATTAACTGCTTTTCCTTGCCTTTAGATCACGTTTTTCTGCCTTGAATGTCTAGTAAATACTAGTTGGATACTGAACCTTGTGAAAGTTATATTGTAACTGCTGGATTTTATTAACTTCTTTGGGTGTTGAGTTTTCTTTGGCATAGAGTTAGTTACTTGTGGATTAGTTTAATCCTTTTAAAAGCTAGTGTTTAAGTTTCCTTAGTGTATATCTAGAGTAGCCTTAACTCTAGAGCTGACTTAGCTTTACTAGCATGACATGCTAAGGCATGGCCCTTGTGGGTTTTCTGCTGATTTTCTTCGGTATTTAAAATGTATCTATTCTGGTTCTGGGAATTGTTCTGCTTATAGCTCTTTAGTAATTGTTCCTTGAATGGTAGTTATTCTTTGCAGGGCTTTGTGGACTTTGTCCTAAGCATGTTCAGTCTGGTATTCAATTAAAGACTAGGGTGGTGGGAGGTCTCCTATGCAGGTTCCTAGAACTCTTTCTCCATATAGCTCCCTTTTCATGGGTACTGTCTCAGCCTTCATAAAGTTAAAATTCTGTTTCCTTGGCTCAGTGAGGTAGTTGTATTTGGCTTGAGTTATTTCTCTTGTGCCATGGTCTGGAAAGTGCCACTAGGAAGAAGGCAGTAGAGATTGTAATTGTGGTGTTCATTTCATTCATTTCCTTTTTCTCAGGATCATAGACCTGCACTAAGACTCCAAAACAATTATTTCATATGTTTTCTATTTTTGTTTCTATTTCTATATTTTTAGTCTGATGGCATTTATTTTGTCATGGACAGAAGCAGAAATCCTCAGATACCTTTGACTTATTTTTAACTTGAAGTACTTTCTGTCTTGGTTCCATATTCTAGGTTTTGACTGTTAGGCTTAGAGGTTAAGTATGATGGCTACATGGGAGAAGGAGAGCCTGGGAGCTATGATAGGTCAGGGGGCATACTAATAATGGTTTATGAGTTCCAAAGGTAAAATGGAGGATTGAAACTAAAATTGGCAAGAGAATGAGGTCAGCATGGGGAGAGGGCATTTACTGAGGAAATGATGCGTGGGCTGAGACTTGAAGGATGAATAAGAGTTAGCCTGGCATTTAAAGGGGTGTGCGGCATTTCATGCCAGAGGAAATGTAAGAGCAAAGGCATCGGAGTATGAGATAACATGGGGTATAAGTGTATGTGAAGTATGTATCTAGACATTATTATAAACACTTTAATAGCATTAGATTCTAAAACAAGAGGGGAGTGAGTGGAAATGAAACTGTAAGAGTTGATAGAACCTTGTTAACAAAAAGCTGGCTTTATTCTGTGGTCTCCTAGGATAGACATCTACTGTCTTGTTCCTCCATCACCTTTATAACATTGTCTGTTAATCTAGATCATAGGAAAGAGGGTATCATCTCTTTCTTAACTTCCAGAAAGTCTCACACAATACTTTAATTTTCATCTCATTGGACACTTTTGACCCGTGCACTGGCTTGCAGTGCCTACGGTGTCATGGATGAGACATAAGACAAATTCACATGGACTACCAAGTCCTATGGAGGAAATGGGGCGGCACAGCTACTCCCTCAAGTGGGGAGCGCCTCAGAATGGCCTGGCCACCCTCTCAAGGGGAGAGCATCTGACCCTTGCCTAGACAGGCTTTTATTAGTTTTTTTATGCAGGAGTTCAGGTACAACTTATTAGTCATTGTCAGGCACTAAGGATCAAACAGTAGATAGCATACATAGAACTATTAGGGCTTCTTTTGAGTCAGGGTCTATCAGCTAAAAGGCTACAAAACTTTGGGAAAACAAACTCATTTTCAGCCCGGGGCCTTTATCATTTAACTAAGAGCATTCATAGCAAAGCAGGCTTCACAGGATTTTACATATCCTTTCTCAGGCCTGATCACCTGGGGAGCCCACCCTTTCCAGCACAGGGCTGTACCACCCTCTGTCATTGTTTCAGGCTTAAGAGGAGGCAGATCGACAAGGAATTTTTGGAGACTTCTCTCAGACTCAGGGGAGTCAGGCTTTCAGGCTTTGTCAAAGCTGAGGGGCGAGGGTCCCTCACCCCGTTTCTTCATAGCCCCCCAAGTCCTTTCCTGGGACCTCCATGTGATTGTGCCTGTCTTAGGTCAATCCTCCCTTGAGGAATTTTACCTGCCATTGGCTAACTGACCAAGTACTGGAGGCCAGTTATGGGAAAAGGAGCAGAAACGGAGCCCCTGCCAGGGAGATAAGCTTTGTCTCCTTAGTGGCTTATGGTCTGAAGATTGCTCACTCAGCCTTAGCTGTGGGGGGTTTACAGCTCCTGAAACCAGGCAGGGCAGCTCCCAACATATGTTATTATAGCCTTCACTTTCCAGCAAGGGAGACATTATGTTTCTAAATAAAATTGGGTTCTACTGGTGGGAAAGAGGAGGAGCAACTGGCAGCCTTTGTGACAGGGAGTCACAGAAGAGGAGTACTGTGGTCAGACGTGCCCTTCTTTTATGCTAAATGTGTTCAGGGTGGGGGGTGGAGAAGGAAGGGGATCAGGGAAGACTGGAGAACAGGAGACTAATTTGGTTCTTACAGTTGTCTGGGTGAGACGTGAGAAGGTTTGATCTAGGGTTGCTGCTTTTTCAGAGTAGAGAGGAGGAGATATGTATTAGTTGGCACTCAGGTACAGGTGACGGAAACCAAACTTAAAGTGGCGTGTACGATTCATTTGGACTACAGAGTCGCATAGGACATCTAGGAATGCAGTTGGGCTTCGAGAATAGTGGGAATTAAAGTCATAAGTGCTTTTATGAGTTTTCTTCCAGTCGGATACCATGTGACCTAGGCAAGTACCCGGAGCTCTTCTTATCTGTAAAACCAAATTAATATTTCATGTTTTTTTAAGGAGTCAGCATGATAATAATATGTGAAAATACTGATTGTGATACTTAATGTGGAAGAGGTGATTAATATATCTGTTGAAAAGAAAACCCCAAACCTGGCATATTGTTTAGCGCATAGAGGATGCTGCTAAATACCACTTTATTGATTGAATAATCTGTTATTTAAACATAGTAAGTGCTTTCCAGCCTAGATGTTAACTGAGATCTCTGCATTTTTACATCTAGAGGAATTTCATAGTTGAAACTTTGAGGCAAGCTCACTTAGTTGGGTACTGTTTTCTTTGTCCTAGTTAAGCAAAAATGTCAGTACTGGTTGATGTTGGTAGGATCGATAGCTCTGTGGTGAAGTGAGCTCTTTATCCAGCAGTTCTGATCTTCGTGTTTTGCTTTCCCTTGGTTTGATAATAAACTACTAAAAACATAGGAATAATATTATTGGGGCTTTGTAAGTTTATTCCTAAAAAAAAGAGTTCACATGTACTTTCTTCACATTTCTCAGTGTAATTTTTTAAAGGGGAAGGAGAGTGTATGAATTTTGTCTAGGAAGCTGATTTTCTGCTGTTTCACAACAGCACAAAATTTTTATATGAAAGTGTGCAAATTGGAAAATTTACTTATATGATAAAAATTCTTAGAGCTCTGAAGATGAATGGGTTGAGGCTGTTCCATCCCAGACTCCTGGCAAGGAAAAAGCCTGGAAACTGAAAGATGAAAAGTCAGACAGAGAAGATACCAACCAAGGTATTCAGGTAAGCCACCTGATTTTTAACAAAGAAGCGTGAGCTTATAGGTGTAGGTGAATATTAAATGAACGATTATTGTAATTTCTTATGTAGAAAAACTAGATTTTGAACACAATATACTTTGTGAATAATTTTGTCAGCAATGCTGTTTACTGAGACTTTAGATTCCCCTTCTACTTCCCTGAGAAAGTGAGTGCTTATCTCCGTTAGGGTCCCTCTGGAAGGGTTCCTCCCTCTGGTTCCTGGTGGAGAAGTAGGACTTCCCCCGTGGATACTTGAAGCCTTTACTGTTACCTTTATCTGCCCTTTCTACAGTGTGTAGAGTTCAGTCCCAGTTTTTTTTTTCTTCTCCTCATGTCATAATTTTTGTAGCAAGCTTATAGTTTGATGGTTCCCAGGTTTCGGGTTACTGTTCATATGCCTGCGGAATAATGCTGTTTATACACTATTAGCCACAGGGGGGGAAGGAAGCTGAAAAGGAACTAATGTTATAGTGGCTGTTGAGTGTCAGTCTGGGTGCCTTAAACCTCCTTTCTTGTTGCCCCTTAAAACAGTCCTGAAAAGCATGGATTTTATTTCATTTTATAGGGGAGAGAATAAGACTGAGACTAAGAAACTTGTTTCACATTATATAGTCATGTGGGGTTAAACCTAGATTTGAGTGCCTCTTATTATTAAGTACTTAGTGTTAAGTTTGATTTTAGATCAAAATGACTTTTTTTTAACAGAGGGATGAATGGATGACTCTTGATTTTATGTCTGTTAAAACTGTGTCATCATCATCACTCAGAGCTGGAAAGGAAACTGTAAAGAAAATAGAGCAAGAGAAGGCCCAAGCACTTGAACAGGTAAGATTCTGAAAATAGTTTAACTTTCTAATTTGCCTTAATAAACTGATAAGACATTTATTCACATGCAGTTTTACTTGTAAGATGATATTATTTGTTTGTGGTATTTAATAAAAATTAGTAAAAGCAACTATGACATATAAGTTCTTTTAAAATAAGTTTCCTGTAGGAAGTCATTTTAAAAATGTACTTGATTTATTAATCAAGGGCATACATAGTTAATTGGGTTTGGTTTGTGGCCTGGATTCATGAAGGTTTGAACTGTCCTGCTTGTGTGGTTTGGAAATCTTTAAGGAAAGAATTTATTTGAAAGTATCTTCGGTCGATAGTGCCTGGAGTGCTTGGCAGCGGTGAGCACCAGTCCCTTCTGAAGGACTGCACTGTCACCTTACACAGCGTAAGTTCCCAGGAGTAAGTTCTGCGGACTGCATGCTCATCATCTAAAGTTGAAAAGTACACAAAAATACCAGGGTGGCCCATGAATAAGAGCCATCTGAAACTATGAACAGCAGGATCAAACCTGTAAAACCTTTATCTGTTAGACTATTGAGTAGTTTTGTACAGTAACAGGTATAGAAAGTATGAATAAAACATTTACTTAGAAGGCAGATTTGAGAAAGAGCAAATAACAAAGAAATGAAAATTATTACAGTTGAAATTAGAAATTCAGTCATTGTTGAACAACAGATTGAATCGAGCCCGAGAGAATTAGTGATAAAGAAGAGTCTTTAAGAGTTTTCCTTGGGTGAAGCATGGAGGGACTAAAAAATGAAAAATATGAAAGAGTTATCATAAGAGTCTTGTGATCAGTGTTGTTTCTGTTTTTATTTCCTGCAGTTTAATTTTAGTTCTGAAAATGTAGGTGTGGTTAATAGTATTGGCTTATAATTAAGCAGCTCTCTATATGAAACATTGGAAGCTAGGGGTTTTAGAATATCTCAACAAGTTCTGTAAAGTGTCTTTGTCTCTGAGTCAGATCTGAAGGAGCTAAGACTCGTGCTAAAAGGAAAAGTGGGCAGTGGAGCGAGAAAGGGGAGCTGCCCTCTGAAGTTGGTTTCACCTATTGCCATTACATGCCTGCTCCTTAAATAATGCTCTGCTGTGCGTGGGCATTGACAGTCTGCTTTGTTAGTCCTCGTTGACTCGGGGTCTTTTGTTTTGCTGTATTCAAGCCTGTTCTCCATATCAAACAATGGAACATAGTGATCTCTTAAATGAAATCTCTTAAATGAATATCTTTAATAGATTGAAATAACAATTATTTTTCTTAGAAATACTTTCAATAAAATGGCTTTTGTTTCCTAAGAATATGATACTTTTGTGCTCATCATAGCAACTTCCCAGCTTTGAATTTCAGGCTTTCTAAATTAATATATCTTTCCTTACAAATTCTTCTATGAACTTGTGGTTTTATTAAATCATCATCTAATGATTTGCTCATTGGCTATGTGGTTTTTGTCTTTTGCATCTGTAACTTTTTCATTCCTGTTGCTACTGCTCTAGTTTGAATGCCACTTCTTAGATGTCTGCCTTCCCTCTCTGAGCCTTATTTATTTCATCTCTACTGCAGTTGAGTTAATTACGTGTAATGAACTGAGGACAGTCCCTGGAACTCAGAACCATGTAAGGTTAAATGTTATGGTTCAAGCCCTAATTTACTCTTTCTTACCTGGGCAGTTATAGTCACCTCTTTGTTTTCCAGCACCCTACAACTAATGTTGGGTTGTTTTTCAAAGTGCAGTTCGGTCATAGTGTTCTGTATAGGTGTCTTCAGTGATTCAAGTTACAAAGAATGTATCTGTGTCATTTCTGATGTTTCTTTTCTGGTGGAAGAAGCTCCACTAGTGGTATTTCATGCCACCCTCTTTTCTCATACTGTTCTTGAGGGTGGGTGTGGAGTAAATTACCTGTTTTGAATTTGGAGAGAATAAACTAGACATGCTTTGCTTAGTTCTGCCTTTCCTGCTTGTGGAACATGAGGTCTGCAGAGACCGTGTGGGGAGTGAGGTGAGGTGGGGATGGTTCAGTGCATCTGTACCTGGGAAAGTCTGCCTCGTTGTTGGGGTCAGTGAACAGGCCCATTTGACTTTAACTGAAAGGAAAGTTCTCTTCCAGTTAAGCCTTCATCAGCAATAAGGTAATTTGCCTTTTCGCTCCCATGTTTCTTACTGTATTTTTCAAAAAACTTTTTCAGTCCTGGGTTGGAAAAAAAGTGCAGCATTTATTGTTTTACTTTAAAGGCTCCCCCAGAAGCTGCCTGCAGTTGGAGTCCATACACATTAGTTTGGCTTCTTTCTTTTAGGTAATTCGTACCTCCGCCAAACCAGGTTAATTATTTTCTTTCGTATTTCTCTGTACATTTCTGTCTCTGAATTCTTGTTCATCTGTTTTTTTTCTGAGTGAATTCCTTCTCTGTGTTTGCATCCTCTTTATCCTTCCAGGCCTGTCTTGATATAGACTGTAAAATTCTTCCTATTTCCTTTGACTGAAACAAATTTCTTCCTTTTTGTTTCCATAGCACTTTATTTTTTCCTTTCCCGTATAGTATTTGCAGTTTTCTGTAAAGTACTGTAATTTAATAGTTTTAATCCTATTATGAGATTATAATTCCCTTATGAGATTATAAACTTTTTGAGAAACCGTTTTGTTTATATTTGTGTTTTCCTTAGCAGCTAGTGAAGAACTCTGCATATGGTGGTGCTTTTAAAATATTTTGTACACTTGAAATTGTAGAAGATTTATTATTCTTTACCCCATGATGTTACATTGTTGCTAACTGGATTTAGTTCTGAAGTTCATAATTTGTCATTTTTGATTTTTGCTTCAGTAAGAATTCCAGTTGTTGTATGCAGAAGTAAACCGCTGAGACTAGTGACTGAGGCTAGCCAGTTTTCAGATATCTGCACATCAGCTTGAGTGTGTTGGTCCTTGCATGTCATCATATTCTTAACACATGATGAATACTTGGTGTGAGAAAAAAATGGCCCTAGCCTTAGAACCCAATGTTAATCCTTGTAATGGGAGTGGGGACAAAGTGAAAATAATGGGAAGCAGTCTAAAATGATGGCCCTTAACGAAAACTTGATATGAAGCATGTTGCTTTATGTCTCTTCTTGATTTTGATGTTTCTTTTGTTTTCTGTGCTATTGTTTTTCAAAATGTGGATCGTGAACTTAATTTATTAAAATCAGTATTTAAAATATAAGGTATCAGCATGTATTTCGTGCAGTAAAGATACATTTTGTTTCCTTAGTTGAGGAGGCAGACACGTGCACACACACACAACCTCTCTTTGGGTCAAGGTCACAAAAAAGTTTGAAAACCAGTGCTCAAGATTATGTCTGGGTTCTCTGGGCCTCTTTATGCCCACATTGTGATGTATATAAACTGTAGACCTATAGTGCAAACCTATAGAATGAGTCTGTAGCATTGAAGAGATGCATACCAACTTTTCAGTGGTTTCTTTACAAGCAAGAGATGACCCCAGCCCAGTGCTTGGCCTTGTGTGGTAAGACTGGCTTCATTCTCCTGTTTCATCAGAAGCACTTTTAGCGTTGATCTTATGTAAATTCTGCTTGCACATAGAGTCCAGTAGGCCTGTGGCTTCAGTTCTGCTTATTACTTCTTTGCATTTCTGTTCTGTTCTGGGCTATAGAACTATTTATCTTTTTTTGAACTGAAGTGTGTTTTGTATTTTGTGTATCTTTTCTGTTTGTCCTGAGCAGGGGGGTTGTGATGATTGGAACTTTAATGAGCCATTTTGACTAGAAGGCCTGAGAACATTGTAGAGATTGATTGATGTTGATATGTTTTATTTCTATTTCACCTTTTAATCACTGCATAGTCTTTCATTGTCTATGACATACTGTAAATATTTATTCCTTTAGGATATCTGTAAACATCTACTTTGTTTGCTGTTTTTCATTATTACAAATAGTGCTATATGAAGGTCCTTATATATAGCGTGGGCAAAAGTAGGTTTTACAGTTGTTAGCATATGAAACAAAAATAAAGTTTATTCTTCTTATTTATTTATTTATTAATTATATTTCCTACATGAATAACTGTAAACCTACTTTTGCCCCAGTCTGTATTTTTTTCTCCTGCACATGTGCAAATTTCTCCCTGTGCATATCTAGATGTAAAATTGCTGCTGTATGTATGGTATGCACCTATCTTTTACTAATATTTTAAAAGAGATTATAGCCATCTATACTGCTCAAACAATGTGTGTTCTTTTACCTTAGTATTTGTATCACCAAACTTAAACATTTTTGTCATGCTAATTGATAGGTGAGAAATGGTATTTTATTGTTTTTATGTATATATCTGCCTGTTTTCTAGGAGAGAGGTTTTTGTTTTTGGTCATTCAGATTTCTTCTACTATGAACTGTTCATGTTCTTTTGCTTACTTCTCTTCAGTGTCCTTTTACTTGCTGATCTGTAGTAATTCTTTACACACTCGGTCGTTTTCGTTGCTGTAGTTTTAGGTCGCGTCTCAGTTTGTCTAGCCTGTCGTCAGCTGTCCTCCTCGGTCTGTAATGCCAGCCCTTTCATCCTGCTGATGCCTGATGTGTATCTCTGAGTGTCTAGATAAGACCATGGGAAGAAATTCCTTGATTTTAAATACCATGAGATATTGTAGAGATGACAGAATCTTTTTTAGTCCAAAAGAAATCAAATCCCATGGTTTTGCTTATCCCTCTAAGTTAAGCTTTAACTTAAATTTTGCCCTTTGACGATGTACATTTTTTTGTCTGTCATATTTCTTTTTGATAATGTAGTTGATCATGTCATTGGAAACTCACATTTAACTCTTTCCATTCATCTAATTGCCATTATTAATTCTAATAATTGCTGTTATTGTCACATTTTCTGACCTCCTGAAGTCAAGTTAGGAACCCCTAGTATGTTATTCCACAGTACCCTGTACCTTCATAGCACTTAATGTATTGATATTGCTTAATGGTCTCTCTCCTTTCTCTAGACCATAATTTCTTTATTGACCAGGACTGTGCCTGGCTTATTCATTGTAGCCCCAGTGCCCGGCATAGGCTTGGGACACAGGAGGCACGTGACTTGTGACTAGGCTACCATTTCTGATTTTTGCTACCATCTTCTGACTGGATCCCTGCTGCTAATCGTTAAAAAAATTTTTTTTATTGTTTGATTTTTAGAGAGAAAGGAATAGGGTTGGGGAGGGAGCGGGCAAAGAAGGAAAGGGGGGTAGAGAGAGAGAGAGAAGGAAAATATTGAGAGAGAGAGATTGATTTATTGTTTGACTTATTTATGCTTTCATTGTTTGATTCTTATGTGTGCTCTGAACTGGGATCAAACCAGCAACCTTAGCTATTGGGACAGTGCTGCAAACTGACCTACCTGCCCAGAGCCTCCTGCTTCTAACCTTGCTTTTCTTTACTCTGTCTCCTCTGAAACAAGTTTGCTGTTTGTGTAATACAAAGCCAGTCTCTCTTATGGCTCACTGTTTCCCAGCATAAAACCTTAACAGCAGTTTAAAATGGCTTATGTGGTCTAGTCCCTGGTTATTGAACGACCTAGTCTCTTAACCACTGTTTGCTTCTGCTACTAATTACTTTAAGTTCCCTGAAAGTGACGTTTTCACTTTTCTCTGGGGTTTTATGAGCGTGCTGTTGTTCCTTTTACCTGGAGCACCTCTGTGCCTTTTCCTCCCACAAAAGAAAATTTGGCTGATTTCTGCTCATTCTTAGGTCTAACTGCACATATTGCTTACTCTAGAAAGCCTTTAATCCTTCAGTGTGAGAGGAGTTTGAATTATGTGTGGCTTTAGAACTCTGTACTTTTATAAAGCATTTGTCATTTACTTGTTTGTTGTCTGTATTCTTATAAGCTAGCAAGGACAGAGTTAGGCATATTGATTTTTGTGTCTTCCGTATCTAGCACTGTTCTGATGCATACTATAGGCATTTAATGGAAGCATTGGATGAATGTTATTTAAACATTATTTCCTGAAAGTTGCGAAAGAGTGTCTTAAGAATGTTTTAACTATTTGTGCCAGGTTACAAATAGTTAACAGATATATTATTTATTAATACATTTTATGGTGGGATTGTTTCTAAATTACAACTTATGAAAATGTTTTGTTCTAGTCCAGGCTGCAGGAAAGAGAATTGAATCCTTACTGGAAGGATGGTGGGACAGGTCTTCCACCAGAAGACTGTAATACGTCATCAGTTACGAAAGGTATCTGTATAATTTTGTTGTAGCTACACAGGCATTTCTTAAAACTTGGTATTCTGACGGCAGTGAACTGAGTTTGTGGGTAGATTGGCAAGATGCATTATAAATTTAAAAAATGCTTAATAATCCAAATCAGATTTTAGGATGTAGTAAATCTAAATTTTATCATTGGTTATATTAATATTACTGTTTGATGCTATAATTTTGATCAAGTTCATGATTATTTTTGTCTATATTTTCAAAACAACTTTTTAAAAAATTTTATTTTAATTGTTGTTCAAGTACAGTTTTCTGCCCTTTACCCCCATCCCAGCTCACCCCCCCAAGTCTTCTTCACCTCCCTACCATCTCCACCCCCACCCTTATTATTGTCCATGTGTCCTTCATACTAGTTCCTGCAAACCCTTCCCCCCTTTCCCTGAAACTCCCTCTCTCCCTTTGCCCTCTGATCCCTGTCAGTCTGTTCTCAATTCAGGTTCTTTGATTATATTTTGCTTGTTTGTTTGTTTTGTTGTTTAGATTCCTGTTAAAGGTGAGAGCATATGGTATTTGTCTTTCACTGCCTGACTGATATCACTCAGCATAATGCTTTCCAGTTCCATCCATGCTGTTGCAAAGAGTAGAGCTCCTCCTTTCTTTCTGCTGTGTAGAATTCCATTGTGTAAATGTACCAGTTTTTTGATCCATTCATTTACTGATGGGCACTTAGGTTGCTTCCAGTACTTGGCTATTGTAAATTGTGCTGCTATGAACATTGGGGTGCATAGGTTCTTTGGATTGGTGTTTCAGGGTTCTTAGGATATAATCCTAGCAGTGGAATTGCTGGGTCAAAAGGCAGATCCATTTTTAGTTTTCTGAGAAAATTCCATAGTGTTTTCCATAGTGGTTGTACCAGTCTGCAATCCCACCAACAATGAACTAGGGTCCCCTTTTCCCCACAACCTCTCCGACACGTGTTTCTTGATTTGTTTATGATAGCCATTCTGACTGGTGTAAAGTGGTATCTCATTGTGGTTTTAATTTGCATCTTTCTGATGGCTAGTGATGCCGAGCATCTTTTCATATGTCTCTGGGCCCTCCATGTGTCCTCCTGGAGTGGAGTTGTGTGAGTTCTTTATATATTTTGGAGATCAAACCCTTGTCCGAAGTATCATTGGCAACTATGTTTTCACATATAGTTGGCTCTCTTTTCCTTTTAATGCTGTTTTCTTTAGCCATGCAGAAGCTTTTTAATTTGATGAGATCCCATTTGTTTATTCTTTCCTTTATGTCTCTTGCTTTAGGGGACATATCTGTGAAGATGTTGCTGCGTGGAGTGTCTGGGATTTTTCCTGCCAATGTGTTTCTCTAGGACTTTTATGGTGTTACAACCTATATTTAAGTCTTTTAAAGAGCTATTCTTTCTTCCCCTTCATAACATGCTTTTACCATTTCCCTTTCCCACATTGTGTTTTCATAGAAAAGAAAAAAGATAGAAAGCTTATGTCCGTCAGAAATTCAGATCCCAAAGTTGAAATTAGTTTTAAGAAGTTATCTGCACTTTTTACTGCATATGCAGATAGTGTTGTCTTTCTGTTTAGACCAGTGTTAGAGCTGAAATGGTTAGGCACTTAAAAGTGTTATAAATTTAGTATTGACGTATGTAAAGGTGATGTGGTATCACAGTTTAGGACTTTGACTTTCTAGGTAGGGTACTTGGGATTAGACCTTTGCATTTCCACTTACTAGCTTCATGATTTTGGCAAGATTTCCTGATCTCTCTGAGTCCAGTTCACTCATCTGTAATAGGGACTAATGATAGTACCTACCATATAGTTATTGTGAGGATCAAATGAGAAAATCTGTTGGTACAGTATCTGGAATATGGTAAATATTTAATAATGATGATGTCAAATTACTTTCTATATGATTAAATGTTTTGGGGAGATTTTATCAACTTTTCTTTTTTGGTAATGATAGAGGTGCCGTGTTTTTAAATCATTAATTCATTAATCTTAGGTTGTCTTTATTTAGACAAAATTAAGTGGAAAAGAAAGTAAACTTCTTAGCATCCATATACAATTATTTTAAATTATATTTTAGTAATGGGAATATTTGTACATTTTAAAGTATACATGGCACATTTACATATCAGCTTATTTTCACAGCAACCAGATAAAGATAGTAAAGTAGACATTATTGTCCTAACTTTATAGCTCAGGAAACCAAGGCTTAGAGTAGCTCGGCAGCTATTTGCTTATAGTCTTGTGAGTAGTACTAGAGCCCAGGTTTTCTGATTTCTAGTCCAGGGTTAGTTAATCTAGATTCTTCATGAGAAGACTATGTTTGTTGCCATGTAGTTACTAAATACTTGCTCACAGAACTCTTTTATGTTTCTGTTATTTTTGTAGATTCTGTTCCCTCTATTTTTTTGATTGTCTTTTAGAATCTTGAGTTGGAAGAAATTTCAAAGGTGGTTTAAATATGCTGTCTTACATTACACATAAACAGAGATTCAGAGAAGTCAATGACTTAAGTTCTTTTGAACTACTTAGTAGCAGCAGCAAGACTAAAAATCTAGGTTTCTGAATCTTTTAAGTTTATTGCTATAGTTATATTACCCTGTCTTCTGAGAATAATGGGGAGTGCAGCACTGATTCATTTCATCGTATATGGTCTATAACAATGTAACTTTTAATTATGATGGAAGCATACTTTTTTTCAGTCTCTTAATTTCTGATTTATAAAAATAATTTTAAATACAGGTATATATTAAGTGTTGTGTACCAATGAATTTCTTACAACTATTTGATATATGTTTATCTTAGCACAGAGGATTGGGGCTATGTTTCATTCATGTTTTTGCTCCCTACTTTGCATAACAAATTTTCATACTCATAGTAAATTTCATTAAATATTTGTTGAATTGAATTTCATGATTACTTATGCTGCAAATTGGTATATTTATTTGCTTTTTAAATATTAAGTCTGGTTATTTATCTTTTAAAAAATATTGTATTTTTGCCATCTCTAATAAAATTAATAAGACTATTGAAATAGAATATAAACTGACTGAAGGCAACATTATAATTTTTTTTTTAAAGATTTTATTTATTTACTTTTAGAGGGGAAGGAGAGAGGGAGAGAAACATCAATGTATGGTTGCCTTTTTGTGCATCCCCTGCTGGTAGTTAGCCTGCAAGGAACTGGTTTGCAACCCAGGCGTGTGCCCTGACTGGGAATCGAACTGCGATCGTCTGGTTCACAGGCCCGCGCTCAATCCACTGAGCTACGCCAGCCAGGGCCTTGAAGGCAACATTATTATATAAATACTTCTGAAATAGTGGATTTTACTCATGTCTAAATTGACTGAGAATTTTTATTCTTGCTAGATTTCCATAATTGTCAACAGTGATTTTATTTATTTATTTTTTCTTTTCTTTTTTAATTTTTTTAAAAATATATTTTATTGATTATACCATTACAGTTGTTCGATTCCCCCCCTTCATTCCCCTCCACCCGCACACTCCCTCCCCCACCATTCTCCCCCCCCTGTTGTTTATAACCATGTGCCTCAAATTCTTTAGAATCTATATTTCCCCCACTGTTCTCACCCTCCCCCCTATCTCTTTTCTACCTACCATCTATGCTATTTTCTGTACCTTCTCCCCCCTTCTCCTCCTCCCACCCCCCTGTTTCTAACCCTCCATGTGTTCTTCATTTCTATGGTTCCACTCCTGATCTAGCTGTCCTCTTGGTTTGCTTTTGTTTTAGGTATGGTTGTTAATAACTGTGAGTTTGCTGTCCTTTCACTGTTAATATTTTTCATCTTCTTTTTCTTATATTAAGTCCCTTTAGCATTTCATATAATAAGGGCTTGGTGATGATGAACTCCTTGAACTTGACCTTATCTGAGAAGCACTTTATCTGTCCCTCCATTCTAAATGAAAGTTTTGCTGGATAAAGCAATCTTGGCTGTAGGTCTTTGGATTTCATGACTTGGAATACTTCTTTCCAGCCCCTTCTTGCCTGTAAGGTCTCTTTTGAGAAATCCGCTGACAGTCTGATGGGTACTCCTTTGTAGGTGACTGTCCCCTTATCCCTTGCTGCTTCTAGGATTCTCTCCTTCATTTTAGTCTTGGCTAATGTAATTATGATGTGCCTTGGTGTGTTCCTTCTTGGGTCCAACTTCTTTGGCACTCTCTGAGCTTCCTGGATTTCCTGGAAGTCTATTTCCTTTGCCAGACTGGGGAAGTTCTCCTTTATTATTTGTTCAAATAAGTTTTCCACTCGTGGCTGTTTCTTTCCCCCTTCTGGTACCCCTATAATCCGGATGTTGGAACGTTTAAAGATGTCCTGGAGGTTCCTAAGCCTCTCCTCATTTTTTTGAATTCTCATTTCTTCATTCCTTTCTGGTGGGATGTTTTGTTCTTCCTTCTGGTCCATTCCATTGATTTGAGTCCCAGTTTCCTTTCCATCACTATTGGTTTCCTGTGCATCTCCCTTCATTTCAATTAGTTTAGCCTTCATATGTTCCTCTAATTTGTGACTATAATCAACCAGTTCTGTGAGCATCCTGATAAACAGTGTCTTGAACTGTGCTTCTGAGAGGCTGTCAATTTTTTGGTTGCTTAGAGTTATTGGCTCTGGGACTTTGAGTTCTTCTTGCACCATCTTTTGGGCTGTTCGTGCCTGTTATGTAGCAGGATCGGAGCCCTAGGTGTTCACCAGAGCAGGGCAACTCGGTTGCTGGGTTGTGATGCTGTATGTGAGGGCGGGATCAAAGAGGACCAATGGTGTCCCGTCTGCTTCCTCCCGCTGTGGCCCCCAGAGGTGTGGCAGCTGCCACCGTCACCGGGGCCCCTGTGTTTCGTCCCACTGCACGTGAGTGTGCCAACACCGTCAGCCCTCGCCCTCTGGGGCCTGTGTGGTCCGTCTTACTGTGCGCGAATGTGCGACCGTGGTCAGTCTGCCCCACACCCTGACTGGGTCTGGGCCACTTGTGTGCCTAGGTCGGGGGATCTGTCCTGCCTGACCCTGCTCCACTGCTGGCTCCGCCCCTCTTACCGTCCGGGTTGAACGGTTAGTTGTTGTCGGATTTCCGTATACTTCAATTTTCTGTTCTTTGGCTGTGTCTTTGTTCTCCAAACCTTTGTTGTATTCATACTTGGTTGTGGGAGAAGGCACAGTGTTTCCACCTACGCCTCCATCTTGGCAGAAGTCCAGATTTTTCTTTATGCATATCAAAAGTATAATCTGTATAGAAGAAAATATAAGTGACTTAATAAAGTTTGTTGAAGGCATTCAGATTTTCATAGTTGGTAATCATGACTAACATAGAATAATTTGAGTTAATATACATTTAAGCATTATCTATAATTTCCTTATTTCTTTTTGTGATATATGGAGATAGTTTCTCCCCCTTACCCCCATGTATGTACCTTTGTTTCTTATTTATTTCTGGGAATGCCTTGCCTTCTCTTACCTTTGTTTAATGAATCTCAGTTCATTTTTTTAAGCCTGGTTAGTGAAATTTTTTCTTACCTTTCCTTTAGAAATAATCCTCTCTTTTCAATAATTCTTTATATCTTTTTTGTAATAGTTGGCCAACATTATCTCTGTTATTACTTATATCCTTTTATCCTCATTCTTTTAGATTGAAGTTTTTTGAGGATAGTTTTATTTATTTTTTCTTTTTCATAGTCACAGACCTCTGAACTTTGCATATGCAGGCACTCAAATATATGTTAAATTTAAAATACACTTATGCCTTTTATGTTCAAGAAGAATATTCAATTTTATACTTCAGAAGTGATTTTATAAGCAATATATATTAATACTGTTATATCACATGAAAAGAATAACTGACATTTAGTATTGAAATGTGGTTTCAGTAATAGAAGATGGTGGATTAAGCTGGCTAAGGAAGTCTTATCAAAGAATGAAGGAACAAGCTGAGAGGCAAAATAGAAATTTTGAAGACATTGTAGCTGAAAGATATGGGGTGAGTATTCATATTAAGGAGATCGTTTGTTAATTTCAGAGTTATATGGAAAATTGTGTCCGTTTTTAAAAAGTTTTTGAAATTAATGTGTTTAACTTTGTGTTTTGTACCATGAAACACTTTTACTTTGATTTTTTATTAATTTTTTTTAAAGATTTTATTTATATACTTTTTTAGAGAAGGGTAGGGAGGGAGAAAAAGAGGGAAACATCGCTTTGTGGTTCCCTCTCATGCAACCCCCACTGAGGACCTGGCCTGCAACCCAGGCAGGTGCCCCTACTGGGAATTGAACTGGCAACCCTTTGGTTTGCAGGGTGGCGCTAAAGCCACTGAGCCACACCAGCCAGGCCTGATTTGGCATTAAATTTTAAATCTATATACTGTTAAAACCATTTTTCTGCTTTTCCTTTATTATGTAATCTTATGTCACAGTATCAATATAAAATTGAAGTTATGTACCTGTTTGATGTAAAAATAACATGTTTTCATTGTGAGGAAAGCCTCCATTGTATACCTCCAGAGATAACCACTGTTGACATTTCGATTTATATTTTAGGCTTTTTCCTCAGAGTTTTTGTTATGTTCCAGAGTTTTGTAATATAACTTTTTTATTTTAGAATATATGTGTTTTTTAAAACAATAGAACCATGCAACAGTACATGATATTTTAAGACCAGTTCTCCTATTCACCATCTGTGAATAATCTTTCTGTTTCTGTAGTTACCTGATGTCTCTCTTTTTTTTTAATTTCCAGAAGAAGCAGGTTTAGAAAGTAGTAAGAGTTTGAAAAAAGAGAGAAAAACTATCCTTTAAGGTAATCTTTGTGAACATTTTGATATACACATTTTTTTAGATAAAAATAAATTGTTTTGTTAAGGAGATAGTTCATAGAATATATCCTGGCTTTCAGAATATATAGATGGCTTTGAGAATATCCAGGCTTATAGAATATATGCTGTTTCTTTCATATTTACTAATATGGACATAGTAAATGATGTCTTTTAATGATGTACATCATAGTAAATGATGTACTTTAATGACCTTTTAGTATTTCAATTATATTTACTGTTTGTATTTATTATGTACCATTATTTAATAGTCAGTGGAGGGACATTTATATGTTTTTACTTTTTTCTCCTGTTAAATAGCACTGTGCTGACCATTTTTGTAAAATGCATTTTGCATATTTATGTGGATATTTTCTTTCCTTTTTTTTTAATCCTCACTGAGGACATGCTTATTGATTTTAGAGAGAGGGAGAAGGAGGAAGGGAGAGAAAGAGAACCATCGGCGCAAGAGGGAAACATCAATGGGTTGCCTTTTGTACTTACCCCAGCAGGGGACTGAACCTGCAGCCTAGGCATGTACCCTGCCCTGAAATCGATTCTGTGACCTTTTGCTTTATGGGACAATATTCCACCCAACTGAGCCACACCAGCCAGGGCTTACTTGGATATTTTCTTAAGATGAATTACTAAAAATGAAATTGCTGTTTTAAAGGATATAGCAAAGTGAGATATAGATATAGCCAAATTTCTCTACAGAAAGATTGATCAAATTACATTTTCAGTAAAATGACTTTGGTAAACACATTTTTCTTTACTTTTATTTTTTATTATTTTATTAGTAAATTGGAATATTTTTCTTAATTTTTTTAAGGATTTTATTTGTAGATTTTTGGAGAGGGGGAGGGAGGGAGAAAGAGAGGGAGAGAAACATTAATTTGTGGTTGCCTCTCACTCGCCCTCTACTGGGGACCTGGCCTGCAACCCAGGCATGTGTCCTGACTAGGAATTGAACCGGCTACCCTTTGGTTCCCAGTCCGGTGCTCTATCTACTGAGCCACACCAGCCAGGGCTGGAATATTTTTTAATATATTTTCTGGCCATTTGTACTTTTAAGTGAATTGATTCTTGATAGCATTTACCCATTTTTTCTTTGGAATATTGATTTATTTAAGACTTTTTAATAAATCTATATTTCTTCCTCTTAGTTTCATTTAAAAAATAATATTTAACAAATATTTATTGATTGACTACTATGTGTAAAACTATACAGATAAACTAGATGTGGTTCTGGACTTCTAGGATTTGAAGTCCATGTTCTAGTAAGGGAACAAGACATATATAAATGACTTTAATACCAAGCCAACTGCAATAAGAATAGTAATAGAAGAGAAGAACTCTATCAGGATGTGCGGGGGGATGAGAGAGAGGAAGGATTGTGTTTGTCATGGATAAATTTATTTGTACCTTACAAAATACATTAGATTTTTTTCATGACTTAATATTCTTGATATAATTCACTTATAGGCCTTCTCCATTCCCCAAATCGTAAAAATATGCATCTATATTTACTTTGAGTGTTTGTTCAGTTTTATTTTTTATGCATTTATATTTTTCTGTAATAAATATTTGTATATGGTATGAAGTTGACATCTATTTTACCATAAATCTTCAGATTGTTGTTTAAAATATATTGAATGAATTATTCTTTCCTACTAATTTGAAATGACAGATTTATTGTATATTAAACTCTTTTATAAAAAAGGTATTATTTTACTCTCAAACCTATTTTATTAATATTGTTACTTACTGAAATTGCCATCATACTGTTATAATTATTATAATTTTTAGTAACTGATGCAAATAGCAAATAATTATTGAATATCTACTATGTAATGGAGTCTTTTATTAGATATTTAAAAATTAGTTTTTCATTCTTGTATGTTTATATATTTATTTATTTTGCTAAACTTAGAATCATTTTGTCAAGTTCAAGCTTAATAGGAACATTTTCCAAAATTCATTATAACCTTTCAACTCTTTTAGGCATTATGATTTGAATTTAATTGAATGTATAGATAAATTAAGGACAATTAATACCTTATTATGTAGAATCATGTTATCCTGGAATACTAGATATTTTTCTATTTGAATTTTTATTTACACTATTTAGTAAATTTCCCTGTGCATGCAGTTTTTATATGTGTGTATCCTTAAGGATATTTTAAATATTTTCTTCATTTGTATATTGAATCTTTTTTCCCTTCTATTTTCTGATGTGCTGTTGGTGCTGGTCTGCCAGTATTCTAAACTCTGATGTTTTAAGTCCCATAAAATCTAATTCTTAATTGGGTAATCTGGGAAGATAGGTATATACCATTGATTACTACTTTTGGCTTTTCCCCTTCAGTATTACAATATTTGAACTTTCTTGACTTCTCAAATAGAATTTCAGAACTTTGATAAAAACACTGGAAGCTAGTTTTCTTGTTTTTCTGTTTTTAATTGATAACTTCCTATACTTAAGCTGAAGGTAATCATCTTTAAAAAGTATGCATTCAGAGTTTAGTCAGAGATGCTTTTTTGTTTGGTTGCCTTTGTTTTTAAATTAGGAAAAGGTGGCTAATTTTTATGAAATAACTTTATAGGTGTCCTTTGAGATAATATATTTTTTCCTTTTCTTGTTAATGAGATGAGTTATTTTAATAGATTTCCTGATGTTCAAGCATTCTTGCATTCTTTGAATGACTCCTATTTTTAAAAATTTATTTTTTATTACAGTTGCCATTCAATATTATATTAGTTGTGGGTATTTATATAACTTATGAAATGATCCCTAGATAAGGCTACTTTGCAACCCAGCACTATACATATAGTCATTACAGTATTACTGACTTCATTCCCTATGCTGTAATTTACATCCCTGAGACTATTTTTGTAACTGCTAATTTTTAATTTTTAACCATTTCACCTTTTTTTACCCATCTGGCAACCATCAGTTTGTTCTCTGTATATGAATCCATTTCTGTTTTTTTTATTTATTCGTTTTGATTTTAGATTCCACATATAAGTCAAATCATATGCTCTGTCTCTCCTTCTGGCCTGTTTCACTTGGCACAATGCACTCTAGGTCCATTGATGTCACAGATGATAAGATTTCATTCGCCTATTTGGTCATGACATTTCCTTTAATTACTGAATTTATATCTTAATATATTTATATGGCCTTCAGTGATCTTTTTATGTTATTTTTATTAAGTTTTGATAGTAGGAGCTATAATGTTTATTATTTGGATTTTGACATTTTATGTAATTTCTTAATTCTTTAGAACAGTTAAGAGTCATCATAGAATGAGGCATTTTGACCTGGTAGTTAAGAACATTGGCTTTGTAGTCACATGCTCCTGAATTTCAATGTCAGGTTTATTACTCTGTTGCTTTGTGATCTTAGTTAGCTTCACTTCTTTCCCATTTTAAAAGCATGACTATTAGTATCAATCTCAGAGAGTTGTTGTGAATGTTAATAATTATTTGAGTGCTTTTCATATGCCAAGCACTGTTAAAATCTTTGGGTTAAATAAGTTAATTACTTATTTAAGTTATGATAACAGTATGATTGTTCTTTTGTAAATGAGGAAACTGAGGCAGACACAGGTTAAATAACTGAAACAAGATTACATAGTCAACACGTAGATTTGAACATGTAGAGCCTACTAAAATTATGCAATCAATGTAATATAATAAGCATTGAATAAGTTGTGATAATTGCTGTTATTATTGTCTCTATTTTATCATATTTCATAGAATCTAAGAAGCCACTGTATCTAACTGCCTATGAGGAAATACTTTCATTATGAAAATATTTCCTCCACCTCACTGCCATCATTTCTGTTCTATATATGTTGTCACTGAATTTAAGAAACAGTTTAAATCTATATTTTAAAAAATTTTTGAATGAAATGTTATGGATTATGTATGCCTAGTGCAAGGTAATAACTTCAGCATGTTTTGATTCCCCATCTAACAGGTTCAATAAAACCTGTTAGATTTTATTGAAATTAAATTTGAGATTTTAATTTGAGATTTTAATTCCAGTTTGCTGTAAATTTAAAAATTTACATCTTATTCTTGACAATTATGTTAAACTTCTCAACTACCAGAACAATTATTTAGACTTACTCATTGCTTTTGCCATTTGCTTTATAGCGTGTCTTCCTTCCGTTTTTCAGTGATCTTTGCTCTAATTCATTTCTGGTTTGTCATTCTGATCCTGCGTAATTTCCTCTGCCCCTGCCCCCTAAATTAGTAAGTGATTTGCTTTCTGACCTTCTGCATTTTTGAAAATGATTTTCTTTTGTCCATACCAGGGTAGGGTAGCTTGATTGTGAATGGAATGTAGAGTTATTGCCTTAGAATTTTTTTTAAATTGATGTTTATTTTATTATCTTATAACATTTGGTATTGTAGATAAGAAGTTGTTAACAGTCTTACTTTCTTTTCTTTGTAGGTAGTGTGTTATTCATTTACCTATTCCCATCTGTTTATATGCTCTGTATGTGAATTTTGAGGCTCAGGAATTAGGGTTTTTAATGTGTGAGTCTTTGTGTGCTTCATCTTCTTCCCTCTCCTAAGGGTGTTGGGTGAGCCCTTTGGATCTAGAAAATTAGTTGGGGAAATTTTCTTACATTATTATATTTTGTTAGTGCTTTCTTCTCTCTTTGCTCTTTCTTTCTGGAAGTACTAGTACATTCATGTTAAATTATCTTCGATTAACTGTCCATATTTTTTTCTTGTAACATATCTATTTACCATCTTTTCCTAAGTATAGAGAATTCCTGGGCTACTGTTGAATCCACTAATTTGTATTCAGTACTTTTGATTTATCCACTCGCTGTATCTGCATGCTTATAGACACACAATTTTTATTTACAAGTCTTTCTTGTTCTCGAACTCTGCTTTTTTCCATGGAGTCTGTTATGTTTTTGGCAATGTGCAATGGCAACTGCTTGAATCTCAGTGATGATAGAAATTATTTTAAATAATTATTTTACTGTCTTCTGTATTATATATTTTACTTAAGAGGCTTCTTTTAACTTCCCAGATTTCTTTAATTTGGTAAATTTTCATTGATTAGTCATATTTTTTAAAGTATTCATTTTGAGGCAGTATAGTAGTTTGCTTGGCTGCCAGACCAAAGTTCTACAGACTGAATGCTTAAACAAAAAAACATTTATTTTCTTTCAGTTCAGGAGAATGGAAGTCCAAGCTCTAGGTGTCAGCAGGTTTGGTTTCTTCTGAGGCCTCTCTTTTTGGCTGCCTTCCCAAGGTGTTCTCACATGTTATTTTCTCTGTATTCTTACCTGGCATCTTTGTGTGTCCAAATTTCTTTTCACAAGCACATCAATCAGAGCGGATTGGGGCCTAACTTAACAACCTCATTTTAAGTCACTTGGAATCACCTCTTTTAAGGCTGTTTCTCAGTATGGTCACGTTCCGAGGTATGATGGGTTAGAACTTCAACATAAAACTTTGGTCTGGGAGAGGGGAGGCACTGTTCAGCCCATACCAGGTAGGGTGATTGGCCTTTCTTCCCCTTTTGTTGGTTTTTTCTTTCATTGTGCTTCAACAGTGCATCATGGCACAGAGTCATATAGGGTGTAAGTTATTGAACCTTTTAAAATTTTATATATCTTCTTAATTTTTTCTCTTTTTTAGTCAATGGAAATATTTCAGTCGAAATTAGAAGAAGCTGAAAAAACTGCATCCACAAAAGAAGACTGTAGAAGAGAACGTTGGAGGAAGCCAGCATATTCAGAAAAAGCACAAAGTGGTCAAGAAAGTAGAAAATCAGACTTGATAGAATCTAATAAAAATTTAAGGGATAGATACAGTTCAACAGGTATGACTAGTAATGAAGATAAGTTTTGTGGTGATGAAAAAGATAATAGATCTGGGCCTTCAGAAACATATAGAAGAGACTTTAATTCAAGGCAAAATAAAGAGTTTTCTTCTCTTGGAAATTTGAGACCTAAATTTTTAAGACCTTCTGATGACAAAGAACTTTCATATCACTGCAAGAGGAGAAATTTTGAACCATCTGGTTCATCTTCAGCACTGGCTTCTAAGGGTTCTGTGCATTTTGGTTTTCAAAAACCCACAGAGAACAGCAAAGAAAGTTTATTATCACAGGTTCATTTTGATGAGAGAGGAAAGAGGAAACATTCAAATCAAAAGCCATTAGAAACCTCTCGTGGTGTTGACTATGGACACACTTCAGAAGATGCAAAAGAAAAATCACAGAATGAAAGCTTGAGGGATGACTCTCTGAAAAAAGAATGTCTACAGGACACCGAGTCTTCATTTGCTGGGTATTTTGTCATTTGTTTTTTAAACTGATAATATTAAGGTCTGTATGATTCAGAGAAGTGAACTGTATTTTTAGAACATCTGTTGTTAATTAGATGTGAGTTATGATCTCTTAAATTTGGTGGAAGAGATAAGATATGCACATTTAACAATTCAGTCATTTCATTTTATGGATTGCATTTCATTTCACAGTTTTATTTAACATAAAAAGCTGGAAGAATTCAATATCTATATTTGCTTAAAATTTGTTGCCTTTTTGCAACTTAAACTGAAGAAGTTAATAATCCTTTTAAGCGGATAGCTACAGGAAACATTTTGGTATGTTACTGTTTCCATGTTACTTTCAAAAGGAATGGTTCCATTAAGAATAATTATAATTGTAAATCTCCCATGTCTACTAGCGGTTTGGAAGACTGAAGGAAAATATGTTGCCATAGCCTAAATGAAAAGTGAAAAAGGAATGTGAAAGATCCTGCACAGGGCAGCATGAATTGTATAGTGGTGGTTTTACAGAGGAAAAACATAATCTACTTTTCATTGTTAACAGGTTTTAAAGCTAGTGTTAGAGTTTTCAAAGCAAAATATAGGTAGGATAGTGGTTGTATCTGTAATAACTAGAGAAATAGGTAGTACATACTGGTTTTATTATTCTTGTATTTATTATATACTTATACATAGGGCTGGGTCAGTAGAATAGGAAACCCAGTTAGAGTGGAGTCAGACCTAGGACGACTTGAGTTAGCCATAGAGGTAGGTCTGTAGGAGATAACTGTAAGTAGAAAATTAGTATCCAAAGGATAATGACTAAATTATACTTGAATGATCAAAATATGTTTAAAATATCACCAAATGAATGTGACACTAAAGGAAGAGGTTTTAGGAAATAATAGGAGTCAGTGGTGGCAGGCATAGGTTTTAAGCATTGTGGTCCTGGGTCGTAAGTCTGATAAATTGCTTTTGTTAATGACTCCATCTGAAGCTGTGCATTATAAAGCACAGTGTGCTGCTTTCAGTGGAAGGAAGATGGCAAAATTTGGACAGTTAAATGGGCTCTGGTTCAAGCCAGGGCTTTGCTCCTGGGAAACCAAAGGAGAAACCTAGTTGTATTGATTTTATAAAGATGGCAGGGATTAGAGAATGTTTAAGGCTGTGTGCCTGTATAATTGACCAGGCTTTACTCCAGATAGTCAAGAGGGTAGTCTCTTTCCAGTCCCCAGCTGTTAGTGGGATGAAGCTCTTATTTCCTGATTCCATTAGGATGGACAACACTTGGATCATCTGTAGGTCATCCAATTCTGTGACTGCAGCTAAGCAGATTGTGTGCAGCAGCCGTGCACTCTCTAAGATTCTTGGTCTTTCTCTGGTTGCTTCATATTTGCATGTTATATTTAAATGGTAAGCTTCTGGTACATGTATTCTAATACAGGCATTTACTAAAAGCCATGTTTTTTGGTACGAAGACAGTATTCTTTGTTAGCTGCAGTAATTTTGATGTTGCAGATGGTTTGACGCTTTCCACAAATTCCTTGATTAACTGGAGGGGGAAAGAACAATCTAGGAGTCATCCACATGTGTACACCCTGAGGTCAAAGTAAGAGGCCAGCACAGGACCCTGAAGAATGCCTGTTTTTAGGGACTGGAAAGATTTCATTGAAGGATTATTAGAAGCTCTTAGTTTATCTCAACGTTATCCTGGGCTGGTGGTATATGTTGAATTCTTTATAAAATGTCAGAGTTTTAGACATTAATCAGTTTAGAACTGATTAATTTTAGGACTAGAAAAAAAATCATAGAATTGATTTTAGAGTTAGAAGAAATCATGATCTGACGCCTACATTTTTCAGGTGCAGAAATTAAGGTAACTGAGGTTATGAACTGCATACTGTTATGTAACTAGGGCTGCCAGATTCAGCAAATAAGAAAAAGTTCCTTGCAATATTTGGACATACCTGTACTAAAATATTTGTTATCTGGAATTCAGATTTAATTGGGTATAATGAATTTTATCTGCAACTATATGTGTCAGTCATTTCCTGGGTCTGTGATCTTTTTACAAGAAAGAACATATAATTATATGTTTGTAATATAATTATATACAAAAAACGTTATATATGTGTGATGTAGTTTCACAGTGCATGTACTATTTTGACCCTTGTTTTTTCCAGCCAATATATCTTAAATATCTTTTTACATCAGCCTATATGTATGTACTTTTTTCATTTTAAAGGCTCCTTCATATTCTACTATAAAACTTCAATAGCTCCTGGACAAAATAGGTTTGTAGTTTGTTGCTCTTACAAATAATGTTGCACTGAATATTTTGTATCTGCCTCTTTGCACACTATTTAAGTATCGCTGTAAAATGAATTCCAAGGAGTGGAATTATGTTTTGTTGTATTAACCGATTTACACTCTTACCAGTCATACATGAGAATGACTTTTTTCCTTCTTTGCTGATAGTGTTATTGAACTTGTTAATTTTTGCCATAGACATTGTTGAGCAACAGGAACTCTCTTTGATTTACATATAAGTATGAGTGAAGTTGGTTGTATTTTTATAAATGATCATTTGTATTTTTTGTTAACTAATGTTTTGCCTATTTTTTTTTACTCTTTTTGCGAGAACTCTTTATAGTTGTCATGCAATGTATATTGTTTTTTTGTCATTTATAGTTTTCCATTTCTTTATTTTTCTTTTTTTATTCATTCTTTCATTCATTCTTAATGTGATCATATTTATCATTCTTTTTTTTTTGTCCTTTTTGGGTCCTATAGCATTGGCCCACATGATTAAGAACTTTAAGCTTATTATCCTTAGAAATAAAATGTGTTTGTATATAGTTTGTTTTGTGGGAAAATATGTTAGCTATGTATTTTGAGGAATTTGAAACCTAGAGTAGTAAATAATATGAACAAAACTAACGTGATGTCCTTAATTTAGATTTTATAAAGTTAATATAAGGAATTCATATTATGTAATACTTTAATCTTTGAGTATCATTCTTGGCAGTTCATTATTGTGGCCTGGATACACAAAAGAAGGATGCCCGGTTCTAAAGGCTTTAAAGAGTCATGAGAGCCTTAGACCAGAGACAATATTTGAGGATAAGTGGTGAGAAAAGAATAATTAAAGGAAAGAGATCTTGGAACACTGTCAGCGTGCAAAAAAAATCGCAATATCATATACTTAAGGTTTTAGAAAGGTCGTTGGGATAGAGCTCTTTTAGGTATTTGAACCTCTTTTGGTTACTTGTTCATCAGAAGTTTCCAGCCAGAGCGGTGTTTGTGTGTGTGTTGTAAAGAGAACACATTTTAATGTGAAAATAGGATTTTCTTTTTAGAAATTAATTATGAAAAAGACTTCTGAAATAGCAGGTATCCTGGAAAATGAGAAAAGCTTATCCTTTTCTCTCTTTTGTAGGATAATTGCACATACCATGGAGGTGTTTCTTTTAGAGCGCGTACTCATCCTTGTAAAATCTTACGGAAAGTGAGGGTCCATTCTGCACTGTTGGCTGCAGAGCAGTTCCCTGGTATTAGCGAGATGAAGTAGTGTATTCCTTGGTTGATGTGTGCCCACCAATTCTTATGTAATATCTTTATGTGATACCTATTACTGTCTTATTAAGTGTATTAAGTATCTATTAATATTTAACATATTAAGCATTAGACATTTTTAGAATTCTAGTATATCCTTTCATTTATCCTCACTTATTCATCTACTAATAAACAATGTAATTCCTGTTAGAAAATATTCCCACTCCTCAAAATGTTGTAGAGCGTGAATTTCATGACAGTGAATGTGGCCTGTTTTAAAGGTCTATTGTGCTTCCAATATCTTCTTGAAACTTGTGAGCTTTGGTTGGATTTTAGCATATCTTCATTTTCCTCTTTTGATTGAATGTTTAAACTTGTATCAAAAAGTGAAGGGGAAGAGTAACATTTCTCAAAAAAAGGGCAGGGTCAAGTAAAATACAAAGATGTACCTTTATTTTTTTTTTTTAGCATTTTATTTATTTATTTTTTAGATTTTGTTTATTTATTTTTAGAGGGGAAGGAGAGAGGGAGAGAAACATCAATGTATGGTTGCCTTTTGTGCATCCCCTGCTGGTAGTTAGCCTGCAAGGAACCTGTTTGCAACCCAGACATGTGCCCTGACTGGGAATCGAACCACGATCATCTGGTTCGCAGGCCCGCGCCCAATCCACTGAGCTACGCCAGCCAGGGCTTCAAAGATGTACCTTTAGATAAACAGTAATAGAGGTCATTAGCAATTTGCTTAACCGTATTATTATTGGCCCTGGCCTCTGTGGCTAAGTCACTTGGAATATTATCCTGTGCACTGGAAGGTCACAGGTTTGATTCCCAGTCAGGGCACATGCCTCGGTTGTGGGTTCAGTCCCTGGTTGGGTCATGTAGCAGGGGCAACTGATTGATGTTTCTATCTTGTATGGATGTTTCTCCTTTCTCTCCCTCTCTTCCCCACTCTAAAAATCAATAAGCATGTCCTTGGGCGAGGCTTAAAAAAAGCATCATTGCAAAAGAGGATTTATAAGCTAGATTTCATAGACTAAGTTATGATTACAGGTTATGAAATGATAGAGATAGAAAGTATATGTGGCATCTATGGATTAAATGAAGTGCCTCCTCACTCTCTACCTTTTTTTCTTTTAAGATGAAAATACTTGAGTGTGTTTATATTTTAATGGGAAAGAGTCAGTGTCATTTTCAGAAGAAGCTAATACATGGAGAGATGATAGAAGAACTAATTGAGCGATACCCCAAGATTAGTGTGGATGAATATAGGATCCTAGGATCCAGTGTACTCATACAAAATAGAAGCGTTCACTTTGGGTGGCAATGTTAAAGAAATGGAAATTGTGGCTACAGGTTCTGGGTGACAGGAGAAAATTACGGGAATTCTTTTCTGAGGACTTAGTGCTTTTCAACATACCATCCCCAGAATTTTAGTGTTCCCTTTTTGGTCTATATATGGACTACAATGAATATGGTAGCTTCAGAAAAAAAAAAGTAATGTAACAAAGTTCACATTACAGCTCACACAACTGAAATGTCCTCACCTTGTTTGACCTACTGAGATTAGGTTATTTTACTTTTACCAAAAATATTGCTAAACCTTTGGAACACAGTCATCTTAAAATTGTTAATCCACTTGCACATCATGATTGCTTTAAGTATTCCTTGGAAACTGGAAGTTTGAGAAACAGATTGTTTCTTTCATTCATTCAAATTTGAGAAAATATGCTCTGAAGGGGAGGTTATTTTTGTATCAGGGATGTCTCTTGGAACTAACTTATATGATGTTGACAAATGCTTTTTGCTTTTCATCTTACATTTTATGGATGCTTCTACTTAAATCTGGTTATATAAAAATAATTGACATGGTATCTGCCTTGAAAGACCTCACAAGATTGAAGAGGCAGTTATATAGACATGTGAACAGATATGGTACATAAATGCCAAGATATTTATGAGTACAGGTGGTTAACAGTTACAGTACTTGCATTCAAGAAGGGGCAATTTAACTCTTCTGGGTTAAGATTAAGAGGAACAGAATCCAGGAAAGTTGTGTGGAGAAAAGTAGTGAGTTTTTTGAAGGGTAACCCATTAGGCACTACCTGGGGAAGGGCAGCCAACATTGAGGGAAAATGTGGAGAGAGAGGGCATGATATAGTTCAGCATTTAGTGTTTTGGAACATAGGTACAGTAGCATCTTTAAATCTTGTTAGAATGCTTAGCATGCATTAGCTTCTGTACTGAGTGGGAGAAAAATGGGTAAGCAGATAGTACAGATATTGCCTTTTTTGTCCTATAAATGGCTCCTGAAGCATTTTTATGAGTTGGACAATATCCTGTAGTGATAGGGAATAAATATCTCAAGGATTTGAAATACATCGTACTTGGATTTTAGATTCCAAGGTAGTGTGAAGGTTAGTTTGGGAAGTGGAACAGATTTAAGGCTGATATTGCTCATTGGGAGAATATAGCTAAGAGAAAAGCAGTCATGAGCCAGAGGAGTGAATGTAGAGGAGGAGCTTGGATGGCAGCTGTGACTCAGTGAGGAAGCTTTTAATTTGTGGCCCCTCCAAAGGATTTGGTTACTTCTTACCTGTGCACCAGCTCTAAACCCTGTTAAACTGTTCATGACCAGATTTCACAATTGGATTTGAAGCATGATGAACAAAGCACTGATTGGAGAGGATTCTTCTTTGAATCAGTAATTGGCTTTCACTGGCAAAGGGGACTAACCTTTCTGAGAGTACCATGTTAAGTGTTCTGTTTTGGGAATGTTTGTTTCTTTTACTCATTCAGTTGTGGGGAAAAAAGTATCTGGTGTGAACAGGGGCTTATTTTTATATCTGACATGTCCCTTGGAATTTAAATTAGATAACTTTATAAATTCTTTTTTTTTAATTATTTATTTATCTTTAGAGGGGAAGGAGAGAGGGAGAGAAACATCAATGTATGGTTGCCTTTTGCACATCCCCTGCTGGGAGTTGGCCTGCAGGGAATTGGCCTGCAACCCAGGAATGTGCCCTGACTGGGAATCGAACCGCAATCCTCTGGTTCGCAGGCCTGTGCTCAATCCACTGAGCTACACCAGCCAGGGCTTATAAATTCTTTTTGTTCATATTTCTATAAATATATTGCTATAGTTACTGTAATATTTTTATACATTATTACATTTAATCCTGGTAAGGTGAGGGTAACTATTAATCATTTTGTCGACTCTATGGCCTCCAGGAGGTTACGGTACTTGCCTGACCATGAAGCTAATACATGGCAGGGTATGGATTTGAACTCATGTGAACTTGACTGCAAACTTCTTATAATACTAAGAGGGATTTCTTGAAGGGATGGTGCAAGATAATGATTGGTGTTCTAAAGAAGTAGCTTTTAGTGCTTTATTAAAAATTTGCATTAGTAACTCAGAATTTAGGAGTCTGTTTTTAGGTATTTATACTTTTATTTTGGTGCATATCTGTTAGTAGGCATGATTCCCTTGACATTTGATGTAGTCGTTTATTAACATTTCTAGTCCTTCTCAGAAGGAAATGGATTGATGGGTGCCTTTGGGCCTTAATTTTTTTTGACTTTATCAAATTTCAGCTTACTTGCAGAATGGCTGATTTTCAAAATAAGTGAACTCAGTAAGAACTCCTGTGTGGGCTTGTATCTGAATTGTAATGAACATCCATTGGATTAACAGAGAAAGTTTTTGAGAAATACTGGGGAAACCACCCCCTCATCCATTTTCTTCTTCCTCCATTTTTTAATTTTCTCAGTTGGCTGGTGTTGAGATGAAAATAGATGAACTAGGATGGGACTTTGTAGGGGAAAAAAAACCCCTGGTCACTGAAGAAAAGTGGAAAAAAGAATGAAAAGCAGCCAGGAATGTTTCTCACTTAGGAATCTGGCAGTGGTGGCAGACTGTGGGGCAGGCCGGCTTCTGAGAGAATAATTGCACTGATACTCTTGGGAATGGGCACGACTGTTAATTTGTTTTACATTGTACATGCATATAAAAATTTAATATTTATAAATTCCACATAAAGGACAGGAATAGTAAATTTTTAAAGCAGAGAATTTTGGAATTAACTGAATGGGAAAGAATGCAAATTGAGAAAAATTATGTTGATTAGTAAGTCAGAATTTTTATTGAAATATGATTGGGTTGCCTGGAATTCAAACAAATTACATTTACAAGACAATAGAAATGACTTGTATCTCAGAATTTAATTTAAAAGAGTGATTGGAAACTATTTTCCATACAAAAAAAAGGACAGCTAATGATATCAGCAGTACCTCAATCCACAGAAGCGTATAAAAAGTAATGAAGTTATCCTCTTTACACAAATGCATGCCCATACTGTTTGTCTTGATTAGTTTTTAAAATGTACACTGAAAGACCTTGAGGGGAACAAAAATATGTTACTTTCTAATGATGTTTTACGTGAAAAATTTAGGTGTCTTAGTTTCAACACCAGAATACTGCCTTTCTTTTCACCAATATGAGAATAAAAGCTCAAATGGTGTCTCTGAAAAGATGTTATTTTTGTGCCCAAAAGAAATTCACTATTTAAAAGTAATTTTCATATACGGTTGGTTATTAGGTCAGGTTTTGATTCGGAAGTCTGTTTATGTATTTTTCTATTACTTTCTCAGAATGTATGTTGAAAACTCAGATTAATTTCAGTAGAGTATGATGATTTCTGAGAATTCATAGAAACTTAATATCATAGATACACTCTTTATATTTGAAGTTTATAACAAAATTTTTTTTCTGTTTTTTAAATTTTTTATTACTCTCCTGTGATGATTTTTAAAAACAACTTTACTGAGTCTTGACTGTTGTAGCTCAGTGGATTGAGATTGGGCCTGCGAATCTAAGGGTTGCCGGTTCAATTCCCAGTCAGGGCACATGCCTGGGTTGCGGGCCAGGTCCAGTAGGGCCTGGATTTTTAGAACATCTGTTGTTAGTAGGGGGCGCTCGGGAGGTAACCACAGACTAATGTTTCACTCCCTCTCTTTCTCCCTTCCCCTCTCTCTAAAAGTAAATAATTAAAGTCTTTAAAGAAATAAGTAAAAACTTTATTGAGGTATAATTGACATATAATAAGTTGCACTTATACTCTGGAGTGTGCAATTTGGTGAGTTTTGAAATATGTATATTCCAACAAAACCATCATTCCCAAAAGTTTCCTGGTACCCTTTCATAATCCCTCGCTTCCACCTGTCTCCATACCCTTCCAACCCCTTTAGACAACCATTTATCTTCTTTGTTTCATTAAAGACTTGTTCACATTTTTTGAAGTCTTACATACATGGGGTCATATTTCACACTTTCTTTCTGGTCTGACGTCTTTTACTAAGCATAATTTTCAGTTTTGTCCATTTTGTTGTTTATAACAGTAGCTCATCCCCCCCCCCCTTTTTTTTTGGATGAGTAGTATACTACTGTTAGGTATATCACAACTTGTTTTTCCATTCCTGCATTGGTGGATGTTTAGAATATTTCCAGTTTGGAGCTATTGTAAGTACAGCTGCTTTGAACTTTCAGCTACAAATCTTTGTAGGTATGGGGCTTCTTTTCCTTTTGAGTAAATACCTAGAAGAGGAATGGCTAGATCATGTGGTAACCACAGGTTTAAATGTTGAGAAACTGGATGTTTCACCACATGATTGTATCATTTTACATTACCACCAAAAATACATGAGACTTTTAGTTCCTCTGTAATCTTCCAGGAACTTGTAATGGTCAGTCTTTTTAATTTTAACTATTCTGGTGGATGTGTAGAAGTGTCTCTTCAGGGCCTTAATTGCATTCCCCTAATGACCACTGATGTTGAGCATCTACTCATGTGCTTATTTGTCATCCAGATATCTTTTTGTAAGTGCTTATAGATTGTGTAGTATTTTTAGTTCTCTCAGCTCTTTGTTGGTCATTTGTATCTTTTGTATTTTTTGATCAGTAAGGCTAGAACTTTATCAGTTTTATAGAATGTCTTAACCAGCTTTTGGTTTCACTGCATGTCTTTATTCTGCTTTTTACTAATTCTACTCTGATCTTATTTTTTTCTTGTATTTTGCTTATTTGAAGTTTATTTTGCTCCTTTTTCTGCTTTATTGGTTATAAGCTGATATCATTAATTTGAAAACTTTTCTAACAAATATTTAGTGCTATAAATTTCTGCATAAGCAGTGCTTTAGCTGCATCTGACAAATTCTGATACGTTGTATTTATATTTCCATTCAGTTCCAAATACTTTAAAATTTCTCTTTGATTTTGTTCTTGTCCCATGGGTGATTTATAGGTAAGCCATAGGTATGCTATTTAGTTTCCAAATAGTTGAAGACTTTTCCAGTGATCTTTGTTGATGGTTTCTAATTTAATTTCATTGTGGTCCGACAACATAGTTTGTATGACTTGATTCCTTTAAATTTACTGAGACTTGTTTTATGACTCAGAATATTGTTTAGCTTGGTAAATATTTGGTGTACACTTAGAAAGAATGTGTTTCCTACTGTTTTTGTGTGGAGTGTTCCTGAATGTCTGGTAGGTTTAGTTGATGGTGTTATGCTCATCTTTTATATCTTTGCTGATTTTTTAGATGCTTGTTCTATTAAGTACTGAGAGTAAAGGGTTGAAGTCAGTTGTAATTGTAGCTTTGTCTGTTTCTCTTGACAGTTTTGTCAGTATTTTGAAGCTCTATTATTAGGTGCATAATGTTTAGAGATTCTTCTGTGCACTTGATGTCTTAACCTCTTCTTTATGAAGTGACTTTTTTTGGTCTCTAGTGATATTTTTTATTCTGTACTCTAATTTATCCAATATTAAAGAAGCCACTTCAGCTTTCTTTTGACTAGTTTTAAAACATGATATATCTTTTCCCATTCTTTTATGTTTAACATATTTATGCCTTATAGTACATTCTTGTAGTTGAGTTTTGCTTTGTTATTCGTATGACGGTTTTTGCTTTTTAATTTAGGTGTTTAGACCATTTATATATAATGTGGTATAATTAGGTTCCAATCTGTCTTTACTTATTTGTTTTCTATTTATCCTGTCCTTTGTATTCTTTTTCCTTTGTATCTGGCTTCTTTTGGATTGAGTACTTTTTGTGATTGTTTCATTCCTCTTATTGCTAATCTTTCTTAGGGCAGTAAGCCAGAGCAGCTGTATGTTCCAGGAATATGACATTGGATTGAAATTTCTCTTTTCTTTTGTGAAGCTTCCATAGTATAGACTTGGTACATTATATTAATTGTAAATTAGTTTCAGTTGTCTGAATAATTCTGGGTTGACTTTGCAAAAGGACACATGATCATCATTTTTATTCTTTGAATGTAGTTAAATATGTCATTTCTTTAGATTATCAGTGGTATCACATTGGATGAAGAGTTTCTGCAGTTGTGTGTAATGGCCTGATTACAGTGTTTTTATTTATTTTTACTTGCTTGTATTAGAATGTGTATGGGAAAATTAAATAATGAATAGTTGACATATTTTTTTAAATTTTAATTGTTGTTCAAGTATAGTTTTTTGTTTTTACTCCCATCACAGCCCACCCACCTAGCCCTCCCCCTTCCCTCCCATTTCCACCCCCCTGTTTTTGGCCATGTGTCCTTTATATTTGTTCCTGTAAAACCTTCCCCCTTTCCCCTGAAACTCCCTCCCCTCTCCCCTCTGGACACTGTCAGCCTGTTCTCTATTTGAGTGTCTTTGGTTATATTTTGCTTGTTTGTTTAGGTTCATGTTAAAGGTAAGATCATGTGGTATTTGTCCTTCAACACTTGACTTATTTCCCTCAGCATAATGCTTTCCAGTTCTGTCCATGCTGTTGCAAAGGGTAGAAGCTCCTTCCTTCTTTCTGCTGCATAGAATTCCATTTTGGAAATGTACCATAGTTTTTTTATCCATTTACTGATGGGCACCTAGGTTGCTTCCAGTACTTGGCTATTGTAAATTGTGCTACTATGAACATTGGGGTGCACAGGTGCTTTTGGATTGGTGTTTCAGGGTTCTTAGGGTATAATCCTAGCAGTGGAATTGCTAGGTCAAAAGGCAAATCCATTTTTTAGTTTTCTGAGAAAATTCCATACTGTTTTCCATAGTGGTTGTACCAATCTGCAATCCCACCAACAGTGAACTAGGGTCCCCTTTTCCCCACAACCTCTCCAATACTTGTTGTTGCTTTGTTGATGATGGCCATTCTGACTGGTGTGAAGTGGTATCTCATTATGGTTTTAATTTGCATCTCTCTGATAGCTAGTGGTATTGAGTGTCTTTTCATGTGTCTCTGGATCTTCTGTATGTCCTCTTTGGAGAAGTGTCTGTTCAAGTCCTTTGCCCATTTTTAAAAAAAATATATATTTTATTTATCTTTAGAGGGGAAGAGAAGGAGAGAAATATCAGTGTATGGTTGCCTCTCGTGAGTCCCCTTCTGGGAACTGGCCTGTAACCCAGGCATGTGCCCTGACTGGGAATCAAACCGCGATTGTGTGGTTCACAGGCCCGCTCTCAATCCACTGAGCTACACCAGCCAGGGCTCATTTTTTTAATTGAGTTGCTTGTCTTAGAGTAGAGTCATGGAAGTTCTCTATATATTTGGAGATTAAACCCTTGTCTGAGGTATCATTGGCAAATATGTTTTCCCATATGGCTGGTTCTCTTTTATTTTAATACTGTTTTCATTAGCCTTGCAGAAGCTTTTTTCTTGATGCGATCCCATTTGTTTATTCTTTCCTTTATATCCCTTGCTCTAGGGGACATAACAGTAAAAATGTTGCTGCATGAAATATCTGAGATTTTCCTGCCTATGTTCACCTTTAGGACTTTAATGGTGTTACATCTTATATTTAAATATTTTATCCACATTGAATTTATTTTTGTGTATGGTGTAAGTTGGTGTTTGAGTTTCATTTTTTTATATGTAGCTCTCCAGATCTCCCAACACCATTTGGTGAAGAGGCTATTTTTACTCCATTTTATGTTGCTGCCCCCTTTGTTGAATATGAATTGACCATAGACTCTTGGGTTTATTTCTGGGCTCGCTGTTCTATTCCATTGGTCTATGTGCCTGTTTTTATGCCAGTACCAGCCTGTTTTAATTACAGTGGCCTTGTAATACAGTTTGGTATCAGGTATTGTGATCCCTCCTACTTTGTTCTTCTTACTCAAAATTGCAGCAGCTATTTGGGGTCATTTATGATTCCATATAAATTTTTGAAGTGTTTGTTCTATGTCTGTGAAATATGCCATTGGTACTTTAATAGGTATTGCATTGAATATGAAAATTGCTTTGGGTAGTGTGGACATTTTGATGATGTTAATTCTTCCAATCCATGAACACAGTACATGTTTCCATTTGTTTGCATCTTCCTTGATTTCTTTCTTCAGTATTGTGTAGTTTTCTGCGTACAGGTCTTTGACCTCCTTGGTTAGGTTTATTCCTAGGTATTTAATTTTTTTTCTGCTATATCAAATGGGATTTTTCTTGATTTCTGCTTCTGCTGTTTCATTGTTGGTATACAAAAATGCCTTTGATTTCTGGATATTGACTTTGTATCCCACTGTTTTTTCAAATTCATTTATTAGGTCGAGAGGTTTTTTTGGCAGAGTCTGTATGATTTTCCATGTACACTATCATGTCATCTGCAAACAGTGACAGTGGTTTCCTCCTTTCCGATTTGGATGCCTTTTATTTCCTTTTGTTGTGTGATTCCCGTGGCTAGGACTTCTGCTACTATATTGAATAGAAGTAGTGAAAGTGGACAGCCTTGTCTTGTTCCGGGTCTTAGTGGAAAAGATTTTAGTTTTTGCCCATTGAGTATGATGTTGGTTGTGGGTCTCATATATGGCTTTTATTATGTTGAGGAATGCTCCTTCTATTTCCACTTTGCTGAGTGTTTTTTATCGTAAATGGGTGCTGTACCTTATCAAATGCTTTTTCTGAATCTGTTGGTATGATCATGTGTTTTTTGTCTTTGCTTTTGTTTATGTGGTATATTATAGTTACTGATTTGTGAATGTTGAGCCATCCTTGCATCCCTGGGATGAATCCCACTTGGTCATGGTGTATGATCTTTTTAATGTATTGTTGGATGTGGTTTGCCAATATTTTGTTGAGGATTTTAGCATCTATATTCATTAGTGATATTGCCCTGAAGTTTTCTTTCTTTCTTGTGTCTTTATCTGGTTTGGGGATTAGGATGATGTTGGCTTGAAAAAGAGTTTGGGAGTCTTCCATCATTTTGAATTTTTTGGAATAGTCTGTGAAGGATAGGGGTCAGCTCTTCCTTAAATTTTTTTGTAGAATTCTCCTGTGAAACCATGTGGTCCAGGGCTTTCATGTGTCGGGAGTTTTTTGATTACTGTTTCAATTTCTTCTGCTGTTATTGGTCTGTTTAGGCTTTCTGCTTCTTCTTCATTGAGTTTTGGTAGATTATATTTTTTTAGAAATTTGTCCATTTCACCTAGGTTTTCAGATTTCTTGGCATACAGTTCTCCATAGTAATTTCTTACAATCCTTTGTGTTTCTGTGGTGTGAGTTTTAATCTCTCCTCTTTCATTTTTGATTGGGTTTATTTGGGTCTTCTCTCTCTTTTTCTTGATGAACCACCTTGAAGGCTTGTCAATTTTGTTTATCTTTTCAAAAAACAGCTTCTAGGTTCATTGATCCTTAGAATTGTGCTTTTAGTCTCTATGTCATTTAATTCTACTCTGATCTTGGTTATTTCTGTCTACTTGCTCTGGGTTGTCTCTGTTGTTGTTCCTCGAGTTCTTGTAGGTGTAAGGTTAGGTTGTTTGATTGAAATGTTTCCATCTTTTTTAGGTAGGCCTGTATTCCTATGAACTTCCCTCTCAGGACTGCGTTCGCTGTGTCCCATACATTTTGAGTTGTTGTAAGTTCATTTTCATTTGTTTCCAGAAGCTTTTTGATTTCTTCTCTAATTTCATTCTTGACCCAAACAATTTCATTCATTGTTTAATAGCATGCTATTCAATCTCCATGATTTTGAGTGTTTGGGGATTTTTCTCTTGGGGTTGGTTTCTATTTTCAGTCCCTTGTGGTCAGAGAAAATGCTTGATATGATTTCAGTTTTCTTGAATTTGTTGAGGGTTGTTTTGTGTCCTGTCATGTAGTCTATCTTTGAAAATGTTTATGTGCATTTGAAAAGAATGTGTATTTAGCTTCTTTGGGGTGAAGGGCTCTGTATATATTAGTTAAGTCCATTTCATCTAGGGTGTTGTTCAATGCCACAATATTTTTGTTGATTTTTCGGGGAAGATCTGTCCATTTTTGACAGTGGGGTGTTAAAATCCCCAACTATAATTGTGTTGCTGTCAGTATTATTCTCAAAGTCCTCCAAGATTTTCTTTATACATTTGGGTGCTCCTATGTTGAGTGCATGTATATTTACGATGTTAGTGTCTTCTTGGTGGAGTCTTCCCTTGAGTATTATGAAATGACCTTCTGGGTCTCTCTGTATGGCCCTTTTTTGAAGTGTATTTTGTCTGATATGAGTATTACTACCCCAGCTTTTTTTTATGTCCATTTTCTTGGAAAATTTGTTTCCACCCCTTCACTTTTAGTCTGTGTTGGTCTTTTGTCCCGAGGTGGGTCTTTGTAGGCAACATACATGTGAGTCATGCTTTCTTATCCACTCAGCTATTCCGTGTCTTTTGATTGGAGCATTTAATCCATTTACAGTTAAGGTTATTATTGATAGGTACTTATTCATTGCCATTTTTGTACCTGAGTTCCTCTCTGTCTCTCTCTTTTCCTTCCTTTCCTTAAAGCAGTCGTTTTAGCATTTCCTGCAGAGCTGGTTTGGTGGAGGTGTATTCTTTTAGACTTCTTCTGTCTTGGAAACTTTTTATTTGGCCTTCTATCTTGATTGAGAGCCTTTCTGGGTAAGGTAGCCTTGGTTGCAGGCCTCTGGTTCTCATTACTTGGAATATTTCTTGCCATTCTCTCCTTGCTTAGAGTGTTTCCATTGAGGAGTCAGTTGCATTCCTTATTGGGGCTCCATTGTATGTTATTTCTTTTTTCTCCCTTCCTGCTTTTAAGATTCTCTCTTTGTCTTGGAGTTTTGCCATTTCAATGATGATGTGTCTTGAAGTGGGCCTCTTTGGGTTCCTCTCGATTGGGACTTTGTATGTTTCCTGGATTTGTGTGATTTTTTTCTCTCATCAAATAAGGGACGTTTTCCATCATCACTTTCTCAAATAGGTTTTCTATCCCTTGATCTTCTTCTTTTCCTTCTGGTATTTCTATTATTCTGCCATTATTACATTTCATCTTGGTTTGAATTTCTCTTAATCTCTCTTCATTTTTTCTGAGCCTCTTTTCCTTTTCTTGCTCTTTCTGCGTGTTTTTTTCTACTTTGTCCTCCAACTCGCTGATCTGATCTTCTGCTTCATCAATCTTGCTTTTGATTCCTTCTGCTGTGCTCTTCAGTTCAGAAATTGTACTGTTCATTTCCTCTTGGCCATTGTTGATAGGTACTCTTTTCTTTTTCATGTTGATATCATTCGCAGCAAGTTCATTGTAGTTTCCCTGCAGTTTCTGGTAATTTGCTATGAGCTCATGGAGCTTTCTGATAACCATTGCTTTGAACTCAATATGTGATAGTTGAGTTGCCTGTATTTCATTTAGCATTCTTTCTGAGGCTTCCTCCTTTCCTTTTGTTTGGCGATTGTTTCTTTGTCTTCCCATTGTTTATGAGACTTTTCTTGTTAGCCTCTGCTTCTTAAATTGATCTGTTCTGACTCTCTGGGTTTATGTTATGATGTGAGCTTCTGTGGTAGAATACCTGTTAGACTCAGTGGTGCAGTCTCCTTTGGGTATCCTGGTGTTCACTTCTTCCACCTACTCTTTTTTGTGATCAGTTGGAGGGGAAGGCGAAATGGTTTATGACAGCAGGAGAGTATTCTATGCTACTTACAGTAGCAGCCGGTAAACAAGAGATAGGAGGTGCTTTGGCTATGTATAGTGTTAACCCTGTTTTTCCACCCAACTAGCCACTTTTTAGAAAGGGTGGAAAGAAGATAAGACTCTCGTTGGGGAGGGAAGGATTGTGAGTTGGGTCTAGAAAGCAGTGAGGTTGTGGGAGGTCAGATTCTGAGGTAAGGTGAGAGTAAAGGATAGTAAATAGGTGTAGTGTGTGAGAGAGTAAAGTTAACCACTACAGTAATAGAGTTCAGGAAACTGAAGTGGGCTAAGATCTGGAAGGCGTGTTGTGTAGTATTTACAATAATATGGAACAGCTATTATTTACAATAATATTAGAGCAACAATCATGACAGAATCTATGTGATCTGGATAACATGAATCAAGTGTGTATAGAACTTTTGAGTAGTGTGCTAAAGGAACACAAGTGACGTGAAGGACAGTAATTAGCAATATACTATGAAAGAGAGAACAAGGAGAAACCTGTGAAATGATACAATATAACTAGCCAAGCAAAGGACACTAATCAGAAAGAAGAGGAATGCAAAGATATTATTCAAATCAAAGATAGAAGAATAATGAAAAGATAATAATACAAATATGCAATATCTTACAGGTTCTCTGTAATAGCAAAGTGAAATTTGTCTCTCTGTCTCAGCTGTTGGGATGCCCCCTGTTTGGGCCCGACTCTGGTCTTTTCACAGTTTCGAGTTTTTTTGTCTCATTTGTGGGTATTTAAAAAAAAGCAGACTAAGGAAGGTAGAAGAGATAAAATTGGAAAGAAAGGAAGAAGGAATAAAACAAGAAAGAAGGGAAGAAAAGCAAAAGGAATTGAGAGGTAAAATTTCTAGGGAAATAATAAAATTTAAAAACTAAATTACTTTAAAAAATCAAACAAAACCCCCACCTGCCTCCAATGTGTNCCCAAAAAAAAAAATCCTCCTCTTGCTGTTTTCAAGGTGGCCAAACTGGTTTTTCTGTTCTTGCTGCCTGCATCAGGCTGAGGGGCAGGTTTAAGGGTACAGGCACCGGGTCTCCTGGGGCTAGCATGCTCTCTCTGGGCCCACAGGTGTGATCCCCTGGTGTTCCACAAAGCTCTCTCCCCCCAGGTTGAGAGTGCATGCACCTGGCCAGGCTGCCTCTGGTCACATGGGTTCGGTTCGGGTACACACTCTTCTCAGGGCTATGCATGGGTGTTCACAGCCCCCATGTGTTTGCCCCTCAGTCCTACTCCCCTCTCTACAAGTTCAAGCAACCAGATCTCCCCCAGTGCTGCTCAAACCCTGCTTGGCTGGGGAGGGAGTGCCAACCCAGGGCTCTCCCAAGAGAGCCCACTGGGCCCTGGGCCTGGCGCTGCAGCCTCTCTGGCCCCTGTGCTGATCTCTGGGCCCTTATTGTCCTGAAGCATTCTCCTTACCATCTGGTTTTCCAATGTCTGCTATAATTTTTTATCTCCTATTTTCACATATGCTGTGGTACTGTTGGTTTTCTGCTCTGTTCCTCCGTAGATCAGCCAGGTTTCTCTCCTGTGTGTAGGGGGAAGTGGAATCTGCTTCCTCTTACCTAACTGCCATCTTATCTCTCCGAATAGTTGACATATTATTTACCTCATTATTAGTGGTCTTTTTTAGTTACCTTTATGACTGTCATAAACCATCATAGCATTGTGACAAGAACCTTAAACTATTAATTTATGGTGGAAGATTGAGATTATATGTATTTACTTATGAATCATGGTCTCTTGGTATTGATGCTTTCTTGAGGCTAGTTATAGTAAGATTTGAGTCTTGATGCTGTTACTTGTATCATAGCTATGTTTCATATGCTCTTAATCTCTCCTGTTCAAATAGAAGTGGTCCAGAGGATGAGTCGGTCCACATCCTGAGTGTTGATGAGAAGAACAAGTTGGGAGCCAAGATTATCAAGGCAGAGATGATGGGAAATACGGTAAGACTTGTATGTTATTTTGGAGAATAGTAATTAAATAGTAATTAAATATTTAATAGTAATTAAATAATAATTAAATCATTTTAGATTAGTGATTTTGGAATTTCCTTAGCAAGTGGATATAGCACTCTGAGGATACCTCCTACTTATTGATCATTTAAAGAAATTATTGAACACCTCTAAAAACAGAGCTGTCTGCTTCTAAATAAATTACCTATTTTCTCTGTCAGATTTCTGAAATTTAAGATTCTAGGGAACTAAATATTTTTAATGTCATTTTTACTATTTGCTTTGTTCCTGCATTTCTAATTTGGAATTCAAACAAATTACACTGGGCAACTTATTGAGCATTTTTGAAGGGATGGAGATATCATCGACTTCTTTCCCTTTTTATTTTTATTCTGGACACAATTACAGATGTCTCCATTGACCCCACTCCCCTTTTCCCACCTACACCCAGCCCCCATCTCCTCCTCCCTCCTTCTGGCCATAATAACAGTGTTGTCTGTATCCATGGCTTATGCATATATATATGTTCTTTGACTAATCCCTTCACCTTGATCCATCTAATCCCTACTCCCTTGTCCCTCTGACAGCTCTCAATCTGTTTCATATATTCATGCCTCTATTTCTATTTTGTTCATCAGTTTATTCGTTCATTAGATTCCACATATAAGTGAGATCATATAGTATTTATCTTTCTTTGACTGGCTTACTTCATTTAGTATAATAATCTCCAGTTCCATCCATGCTGTCACAAAAGGTAAGAGCTCCTTCCTTTTTTACTGACTAGTACTCCATTGAGTAAATGTACCACAGCTTTCTTATACTTATCTACTGATGGGCTTTGGGGTTATTTTTAGATCTTGGCTATTGTAAACAATGCTGCAATGAACATAGGGGTGCAAATATTCTTTCAAATTGGTAGTTTGGGACTCTTAGGATATATTTCTACAAGTGGGATCACTGGATCAAAAGGCAGTTCCATTTTTAATTTCTTGATGACACTCCATGCTGTTTTCCACAGTGGCTGCACCAGTCTGCATTTCTACCAGCAGTGCGCTAAGCTTCCCCTTTTTCCCCATACTCTCCAACACTTACTGTTTTATTGTGGCTATTCTGGCAGGTATGAGGTGATATTCTAATTGTGGTTTTATTTTTTATTTTATTAAGACCACAACACATCTAACCATTTCACATGACAATATTATGAAATTTTTGTTTGTATTCTTTTTTTATAAGTTTTTTAAAGATTTTATTTATTTATCTATAGAGGAGAAGGGAAGGAGAGAAATATCAATGTATGGTTGCCTCTCGTGAGTCCCCTCCTCGGAACTGGCCTGCAACCCAGGCATGTGCCCTGACTGGGAATCGAATGGTGATCGTGTGGTTCGCAGGCCTGCTCTCAATCCACTGAGCTACACCAGCCAGGGCTGTATTCTTTATAAATTATAAATTTTATTAATGGTTATAGAAATAAGTTTATAAGTATTGGATAACCAATGCCAGATATAGTATGAATGTTTTAAAATATTAAACTGGGCATAGTTTGCTAAGACTATAATATGGTTGTTTTGAAACTATTTTTTGTTTTTGTTTTTTAAAAATATTTTATTAATTATACTATTATAGTTGTCTCATTTCCCCCCTTTTATTCCTCTCTGCCCTGCATACCCCCTCCCACATGCATTCCCCCCACCTTTAGTTCATGTCTGAGGTCATACATGTCCAAGGTCTTTGGCTTCAACATTTCCTATACTATTTTTAACCTCCCCCTGTCTATCTCCTACCTACCATTTATGCTACTTATTCTCTGTACCTTTTCTCCCTGCTCTCCCGCTCCCACTCCCCCTCTGATAACCCTCCATGTGATCTCCATTTCTGTGGTTCTGTTCCTGTTGTTGTTTGCTTAATTTGTTTTTGTTTGCTTTTAGGGTTGGTTATTAATAGCTGTGAGTTTGTTGGCACTTTACTATAAATATTTTTTTTGGTGATGATGAACTCCGTTAACTTGACCTTATCTGGGAAGCACTTTATCTGCCCTTCCATTCTAAATGATACCTTTCCTGGATAGAGCAATTTTGGGTGTAGGTCCTTGCCTTTCATGTCTTTGAATACTTCTTTCCAGCCCCTTCTTGCCTGTAAGGTCTCTTTTGAGAAATCAGCTGATAGCCTTATGGGAACTCCGTTGTAGGTAACTGTCTCCTTTTCTCTTGCTGCTTTTAAGATTCTCTTCTTAGCTTTAATCTTGGCTAATGTAATTATGATGTGCCTTGGTGTGTTCCTCCTTGGGTCCAACTTCTTTGGGACTCTCTGAGCTTCCTGGAAGTCTATTTCCTTTCCCAGATTGGAGAAGTTCTCCTTCATTATTTGTTCAAATAAGTTTTCAATTTCTTGCTCTTCCTCTTCTAGCACTCTTATGATTCAGATGTTGGAATGTTTGAAGATGTTCCAGCGGTTCCTGAGCCTCTCCTCATTTTTTTGAATTCTTGTTTCTGCATTCTGTTCTGGTTGACTGTTTCTTTCTTCCTTCTGGTCCAAACTATTGATTAGAGTCCTGGTTTCCTTCCTGTCACTGTTGGTTCTCTGGACATTTTCCTTTATTTCACTTAGCATAGCCTTCATTTTTTTCTTTATTTTGTGACCATACTCAGCCAGTTTTGTGAGCATCCTGATTTCCAGTGTTTTGAACTGTGCATCTGATAGGTTGGCTATCTCTTTGTTTCTTGATTGTGTTTTCCCTGGAGCTGTGATCTATTCTTTCATTTTGGCCAATTTTTTGTCTTGGCATGCCTATTATGTAGTAAGCGGGGGGAACCTTAGGTGTTCACCAGGGTGGGGCAACCCACGTCTCTGTGTTTTGATGCTATATGTGGGGGAGGGGTCCTAGAGGGAACAGTGCCATTTGCTCTGCTTTGCTCTGGCTTTCAGTCATTTCCCCCTCTTCTCACAAGCAAATTGGCCCCTTCTGGTGCTGATTCCTGAATGTGCATGTTCTGGAAATCTGTGGGTCTAACGAACTCTTCTGTGAGGCTGTGAATTTCTCCTGCTGCCTCAATCCACACAGGTGTATTCAGTCAGAGGCTTTGAGGCTTTATTTTCCTGTGATGGAACGCTGGGTTGTGAGGTTTGTCTCACTCCCAGTTGTTCCTCCCGGTTTATCTGCACACAAATGTGGGACCACTGGTACGCCAGATGTTGCCTGGCCTCGAGTCCTCTCTGCCCTGGCTGCCCAACTCTGCCCCTCCTATGGGTCTGGATGAATGTTTCTTCTTTAACTCCTGGGTTGTTGGATTTCCATAAAGTTCAATTTTCTGTCAGTTCTGGTTGTTTTTTGTTTTTAAATTTGTTGTTGTCCTTTTGGTTGTGCAATGAGGCAGTGTGTCTAGCTATGTGTCCATCTGGACTGGAAGTCTAATTGTGGTTTTAATTTGCCTCTCTTTTATGACTAGTGATGTTGAAAATTTTTTTCATATGATATTGGCCATCTGTATATCCTCTTTGGAGAAGTGTCTACTCAGGTCTTTTGCCCATTTTTAAAAAAATATATTTTATTGATTATACCATTACAGTTGTTCTATTCCCCCCTTCATTCCCTTCCACCCGCACACTCCCTCCCCCATTCTCCCCCCCTTAGTTTATAACCACGTGTCTCAAGTTCTTTAGAATCTATATTTCCCCCACTATTCTCGCCCTCCCCCCTATCTATTTTCTACCTACCATCTATGCTATTTTCTGTACCTTCTCCCCCCTTCTCCTCCTCCCACCCCCCCTGTTTCTAACCCTCCATGTGTTCTTCATTTCTATGGTTCCACTCCTGATCTAGCTGTCCTCTTGGTTTGCTTTTGTTTTAGGTGTGGTTGTTAATAACTGTGAGTTTGCTGTCCTTTCACTGTTCATATTTTTCATCTTCTTTTTCTTATATAAGTCCCTTTAGCATTTCATATAATAAGGGCTTGGTGATGATGAACTCCTTGAACTTGACCTTATCTGAGAAGCACTTTATCTGTCCTTCCATTCTAAATGAAAGTTTTGCTGGATAAAGCAATCTTGGCTGTAGGTCTTTGGATTTCATGACTTGGAATACTTCTTTCCAGCCCCTTCTTGCCTGTAAGGTCTCTTTTGAGAAATCCGCTGACAGTCTGATGGGTACTCCTTTGTAGGTGACTGTCCCCTTATCCCTTGCTGCTTCTAGGATTCTCTCCTTCATTTTGGTCTTGGCTAATGTAATTATGATGTGCCTTGGTGTGTTCCTTCTTGGGTCCAACTTCTTTGGGACTCTCTGAGCTTCCTGGATTTCCTGGAAGTCTGTTTCCTTTGCCAGACTGGGGAAGTTCTCCTTTATTATTTGTTCAAATAAGTTTTCCACTCGTGGCTGTTTCTTTCCCCCTTCTGGTACCCCTATAATTCGGATGTTGGAAAGTTTAAGGCTGTCCTGGAGGTTCTTAAGCCTCTCCTCATTTTTTTGAATTCTCATTTCTTCATTCCTTTCTGGTCGGATGTTTCGTTCTTCCTCCTGGTCCATTCCATTGATTTGAGTCCCAGTTTCCTTTCCATCGCTATTGGTTTCCTGTGCATCTTCCTTCATTTCAATTAGTTAAGCCTTCATATGTTCCTCTAATTTGTGACTATAATCTACCAGTTCTGTGAGCATCCTGATAAATAGTGTCTTGAATTGTGTTTCTGAGAGGCTGGCAATTTCTTGGTAGTTTAGAGTTATTGGCTCTGTGACTTTGAGTTCTTCTTGCGCCATCTTTTGGGCTGTTGGTGCCTGTTATGTAGCAGGATCGGAGCCCTAAAGTGTTCACTAGAGCAGGGCCACTCAGTTGCTGGGTTGTGACGTTGTATGTGGGGGCGAGGTCAAAGAGGCACAATGGCTTCCCTCTGCCGCCTCAGCCCCCACTGGCGCCGCAGCCACCACCGTCACCAGGCCCACGCGTTTTGTTCCACAGCACGCGAGTGTGCCACTGCCGTCAGCCCTCCACCCCTGGGTTCGCCCCCTGGGGCCTGCATGGTCCATCTCACTGTGCGCGAATGTGCGACTGCGGTCAGTCTGCCCCACACCCCGACCGGTTCCGGGCTGCCTGCGCGCCTAGGTCGGGGGATCTGTCTCTGTCTCTCTTACCGTCCCCCTTGAATGGTTCGTAGTTGTCGGACTTCCGTATAATTCTGTTTTCTGGTCTTTGGGCGTGTCCTAGTTCTCCAAACCTTTGTTGTATTCAACCTTGGTTGTGGGAGAAGGCACAGTGTTTCCACTTATGCCTCCGTCTTGGCGGAAGTCCCCCATTTTTTAATTGGATTGTTTGTCTTCCTGATGTTGAGCTGTGTAAATTCTTTATATATTTTGGAAATTAACCCCTTATCAGATGTCTCATTGGCAAATATGTTCTCTTATAGAATGGGTTTCTTTTTTATTTGTTGATGGTTTCTTTTGTTCTGAAGAGGCTTTTTAGTTTGATGGATTCCTATTTATTTATTTATTTATTTATTTTTTGTTTCCCTTGCCCAAGAATATTGGCAAAAGTACTTGTACAAGAGATGTTTGAGATTTTATTGCCTGTGTTTTCTTCTAGGATTTTTATGTTAATTTTTTAGTCATGTGTTTTAAACGACATGTATTACTTTCTTAAATTCCCTTACATAGGAAGCTAAAATATGAGCTCTTTATAAGGATGGTTCATTAATTTATTCAAATTTTAAGGCAATGTATTTGTGTCTGGTAATGTGTTAGATACTTTTGTATAGGTTACTTCAGTGATTTTTCAACTGGTGTGCTACAAGAATTTTTAAAACAGGCAATACCTGACTATTTAGTCAGGGGCACTGACCTCTTTTTCCTTAGATTGCTAAATTTAAAAAAAATCATAGCAGTCACTACAACAATTGCCATCTAGTATAAATAAATCCAAATTATACTATTTTTGTCAGATCAACAAAAAAACAATAATTTTTTTGGTTTGCTGCAGAATTGTAGTAGTTTATGTGGAAAAAATTTGAAAATCGTTGGATTAGCTCATTTAAATTATGTAATGATGGCATTTAGACTGATTTGCCTCAAAATTGAGTAGAAATAGTGATGATTTGGTAAGAGCAGCATCTCTCTGTTACATTGCCACATTTCTGTTGTACTGACACATGTGACATTGCACATGGCAGATTAGCAAAGTCAGGTAGCTTTTTTGTCTTGACAAAAGAAATTCCTGCATGGTCACATAAATGTACTCACCTGAAACTCAAATATAAGTAGTCTTCTGTTTTGGTATGCTATCAGTTCAACACTTTTTAGTAGAAGGGAAGGTGGCCAAATAATATACTTATATTTTTACTTATTTGTTTGTCTAATAAAAGGCATATCTTGCATATGCTGCTCTTCCTCTTTGAATCTGGTTCTTGGTGACAATGAACTTCAACTCAGAACTTTAAACCAGAAATTGATAATATGAAAAATGACAACAAAAAGAATAACAAGAAAATAAGGTTTGAGTTTGGAAAGCAAGGGGGTTAACATGTTAAAAGAAGCGTTTCTGTGTACTACAATGGAGAATGCTATTTTTTGCTTGTTGTATAAATCTACATATATCTTTGTGATTTATTGCTTTGGTGTGGTTATTCATATAAATTCATGTAGAGTTTCTAGTGTAAAAATAAATTTAGAATTTTTATCTAAATTACTTATCATCAATAAAGAAGGTCATATTTTAAGTCTTATGATGTCTCCCATCTTACAAATAACTAAGCTTTTGAGGATTGGAAGTCATAGTACTTAAGAAACTATAAAAATGTTATTCTTAAGGTTATATATATCTTCTGTCTTCCTATCTTCCCTAAAATATTTATTGTTATAATTATTTACTTTCAAAATGCAAACAAGTGCCACAGGTATTTGAGAAGTTTGTAACTGAAGTAAGTTTGTTTAGAAGTCATATAAGCTGTGATTTGGTAACTGAATTTAGGTGATGGCTACGTGGGAGTTTACTATGTTTTTTCTTTTTGTTGTATAAATTTAAAATATTACACAGTGAGGAATTAAACTATCTATATTCACACCTGTTTTTCTGTTTGAAGGAATTAGCTGAACATCTTAAAGCCCAACTTGAAAAGGCAAATAAATTCAAAGAAACTGTAACACAGATATCACCAAAAAAGTCTGGGGTAGAGGTAAGTAATGAGAGTTTGTAGGTACAAAATTACCTTGTACAGTACTACTGGGCAGTGGTAGTATTTTAATATGAAAGGTATCTCTAACTGTCAGTTTTTTTCTGTGTGTGGTATGTGATTGTTTGCTTGTTTTTGAAATTTATTTTCATGTGAATTGTTTTATGTTCCAGTAGTGCAGGGATGTCAAACTCATTTTCACCAGGGGCCACATTAGCCTGTGGTTACCTTCAAAGGGCCAAATGTAACTTTAGGACTGTATAAATGTGACTACTCTTTAACAGTTAAGTGAGAGCTCAGCACTGCAACCAGGTAGAAGCAAGGTACTGGGCCTGATAAAACAAGGTGGAGGGCTAGATTCAGCCCGCGGGCCTTGTGTTTGCCACCTGTGCCCTAGTGTGTCCTGATGGGAAAAAGCCCAGGCCAAGGAGACCTGCTTTTGTTGTGCATTCTGTCATTTACTGACTCTGTGCTCCTCACACTGGTTTTTAAGTTCTTGCCCTTTAGAATGAGAGACTTGGGTTTGGTGTGAATGTTATGTAAAACAAATTAGTTTGTTCCATGGTTCATCCATCCATCTATTAGTGAACAAAACAGATAAAAATACCTCCTGCACGGAGTTTCATGTGGGTAGGGAGAAAGAAACAATAAATAATAAAATAATAAATTAGCATGTTAGTAGTTATTTGCATATGCGTGGTATTTAAACCAGTGTTGCATGAAGTCACCATGAGAATAAAGGTAGGGAGAAAAAGTTGAAGGACTGAGTTGGGTGCATTAGAATGTTGAGAAGTTAATAGCAAGGCATATAACTAATTTTAAAGGGCCATATTCAAAGATTAATTTACATAATATCAGTATGAAAGGAGATGAAAATGTTTGCAGTGGAGGTGAGAATATATTAAGTTCCATAAAATTTTCTTCAAGCTAACATTAATGATTTAGACAATATTACAGAGTGTATGTTTATGAAATTGGCTGTTTTTACTAAGTTGTACTAGCTAATGTTTTTAGAAGTTGGTAATTGAGAACTTCTTGCACAGCTTAAGGAATTAAGAATGAGAAACTTTATAGGATTAAAAAGTAGGGACTAAATTTAAAAAGCTAAAACTAAGTACTATACAGTCTATCATATACTTTTGCCACATTTATTTTTCCAGGTGTCATTGTGGTCGTAATAATTCTGTCCTCGGGAACTTTTGTGGTTCCTTGGTGCTGACTGCATCAAACACTGGATCTTCCTGCAGTGTAGCCTCCCACAGCATGGTCCCATTTGTTAACCCCACCCCAAAGCTGTCTTATACATGACCTACCTGTCTCTTCACCATTCACATATGCTATTAGTTACCTGTGTCAGGTCCACCCTCTTTGCCTTGCCCACTTTTCAGTTCCTCTCTGCCTCCTTTATGAACCCTAAGAATTCTCAGTGGACTTTGTTCACATTTGTATTCTTGTCATTACCCTCTAATCTGTACCTGTCTTTTCCTGACAGTGTGTGTGAAAAGTTCTAAAGTTGTGGCTGGACTTCAGGCTATCCTTGAAATTGAAAGCACTTCAACATAAAAAAATTAAAGCAGATCTGTTAAATAACATTTCTTCTGATTAAGGATACTGTAGACGAATGGACAGATTGTATCTCATCCCTTGAATGTATAACTTTGGACTATTGTTGATGCCCTTAGGCATTTTAGCTCCTCCTAGCTTTTGAACACTGGACCTTATAACTCAATGGAGTAGAATTCAAACTTGTGTTCAAAGTAGTGTACAAAGTAGAATTTCTATTTTTCAGCTTTTTGGGGGAAAATGTTTTGTTCTTTGATGCTCTCAAAGAAACATTTTTATATTAAGGATTCTTTGACCAGAAGGAAAATTTATCTTCTTTGCAGAGATGAGATATTTTCACTTTTAGTTCAGGTTTTATTGAAACAAATCCCTGCCAACAATTCTGAAGTAATTTTCTACTACCATTAAAATATTTATTCCATCAGGGTCAGGGCCTGATGGTTCATCTGCCTTTCAAAGTACAGTAGTTTTGTTAAGGCATGAGAATGGAATTCAGATTTATTTACTACACCACAGAAATGTGCTGACTTTGTAGAGGAAAATCTTGGAGTATTTCTGATAGAAATTTTGCCCTGTCAGAGGAAAGAAAATCCCATTCATAGAACAGTGGAACTGGGAGGAATCCTCTCATTTTTTAGCTTGTTAGAAATGTTAGGTTATATGAATAAGGTGAATCTCTTGATTTAATGATCTATGAATATCATTTGGCTTTAGTGAAAAACAGGCAGCACTTGTAATTATTGATTTGCTTACTTCTATTCCCCTTAACAGGGTGAAATATTTAGTATGTGGGGGAAGGACTCTTTCTTTTAGTTCATTTATAGCGCCTAAGATAATGCTTGACACATTGTAACCAAGAAATACTTAAAATATGTGTTGTGTGAGTGTCTACAGTTTATTTTCTTCCCTATAGTTTTCTATGGGAAACCTTAAAACTCCATGAATTTAGTAAATCCTCTAGTCTGGCCTTCCTCTGAGCGTAGCTTCCTTATCCAAATAATCACTCAGTTGCATAGCATCTTCACCTGACTCGAGCTTGGGCACCAGGTGATGAGATCCACTGGCTCTGTGTCACTGACAAATCGCCAGTTCTGTATCAGGACAAATCTAATCTTATTCTTTAATATTATTTGATGCTAATCTGCCCTTTTTTAACCAGTCAGCAGTCCTTCAGGGTACTCACATCATGGACACATTTAATTTAAGGGAATTCAACTCTACATTTTTTCTTTTTTCTAGCATTGTTGGAAATTCAGTGTACTTTGCAGTAAATAATGAAATAGTCACTTCATAATGAATGGTGCAGTGGCTTAAATGTTTAGTTCACACTGCAGGCAAGGAAGAGAAATACGGTATTATAACCTGTAAGCAGCTGTGTAAAGGTTGTTTCATAGACATCTTCTTGAAAGCAATTGGAGAAATTAACTGAGGGCCTTAGAGGGTCATAGAGAAACATTAACTAATGACTAATTAAAGAAATAGATAAACTCTGTGGCATTTTGTACATGAAATCAGGCATTTGAAAGTATTTCCAGTAGTTTGACCATAATTCATTATTGCTGTAACACTGTGTTTTTAAGTTGGATTCCTGGATACATTTTAAGTTCATTGTATTACCATTGCTGTGATTCATAGACTGTGTGTATGTCTACAGTATTTTCTATGTTTTGGCATTCCAACCTCTGCAACCGATACCTAGAAAAACTGTAAAACAGAAAAAAAGAAGTTTTTATTACAAGATTTAAAAAGTACAGTAATGATTATTTGCCTTTCATTTTTAAGCAGTGAGGTTTGACCTTTATTCAACAAATGTTTTTTTTAACTTTTAATTTTTAATTTTTATTGTTGTTCAAATACAGTGCTCTCCATTTTCCCCCACCCCTCCCCCTGGCTCCACCCATCCCCACCTTACACCCTTCATCCTACTCCCCCTTTGGCTTTGTCCATGTGACCTTTATACATGTTCCTTAATGACCCTCCCCTTACTTTCCCCCGCTACCCACTCCTCCCCACCCTGGTTACTGTCAGTTTGTTCTTTATTTCTATGTCTCTGGTTATATTTTGCTGCTTGTTTGTTCTGTTGATTAGGTTCCATTTGTAGGTGAGATCATATGGTATTTGTCTTTTGCTGCCTGGCTTATTTCACTTAGCATAATGTTTTCCAGTTCCATCCATGCTGTTGTGAAGGATAAGAGTTCCTTCTTTATTTCTGCTGCGTGGTATTCCATCGTGTAAATGTACCACAGTTTTTTTGTCCACTCATTTACTGGTGAGCATTTAGGTTCCTTCCAGCACTTGGCTATTGCAAATTGCACTGCTATGAACATTGGGGTACATAGGTTCATTTGAATTGGTGTTTCAGGATTCTTAGGGTATAATCCCAGCAGTGGAATTGCCAGGTCAAAAGACAGCTCCATTTTTAGTTTTCTGAGGAAATTCCATACTGTTTTCCATAGTGGTTGCACCAGTCTACAATCCTACCAATAGTGCACTGGGGTTCCCTTTTCTCCATAACCTTGCCAGCACTTGTTGTTTGTTGATGGCCATTCTGACTGGTATGAGGTGATACTGTGTTTTTAATTTGCATCTCTCTGATTGCTAGTGATGCTGAGCATCCTTTCATATGTCTCTGGGCCCTCTCTGTGTCCTCCTTGGAGAAGTGTCTGTTGAGGTTCTTTGCCCATTTTTCAATTGGGTTGTTTTTTTTCCTGGAGTGGAGTCCCGTGAATTCTTTATACATTTTGGAGATCAAACTCTTGTCCGAGGTATCATTGGCAAATATATTTTTCCATATGGTTTGTCCCCTTTTCATTTTGCTTATGTTTTCTTTAGCTCTGCAGAAGCTTTTAATTTTGATGAAGTCCCATTTCTTTATTCTTTCCTTTATGCCCCTTGCTCTAAGGGACGTATTGGCGAAAATATTACTGCATGGAATATTTGAGGTTTTCCTGCCTTTGTTCTCTTCTAGGAATTTTATGGTGTTGCAACTTATGGATGGTTAAGTCTTTTATCCATCTTGAGTTTATGCAGAAATACTTTTTAAAAAATGTAAATTTTTAATTGTTTAATTTAACCTATCTTTTATTTTATTAAAATTTATTGGGATGACATTGGTTACTAGGATTATATAGGTTTCAAGTGCACATTTCTGTGACACGTGATCTCTACACTGCACTGTGTGCCCACCACCAAAGTCAAATGATCTTCCATCAACACATATTTGGCCAGCCCCCTTTACCTTTTACTATTCCTCAGTCCCCTTCCATTTGGTAACCACTATCCTATTGTCTGTGTCTGAGTTTCAATTTTATAGCCCATATATGAGAGAAATCATACGGTCCTTATTTTTTCTGACTGATTTCTTTCACTTAGCATAATGTTCTCAGGGTTCATTCATGTTGTTGCAAATGGCAGTATTTTATCTTTTTCTTATGCCTCAGTAGTATTCTATTGTATATAAGGTTGTCTGGAAAAAGTCCAGCTGTTGTTAATATGACAAGAATGGTTAGTGTGGCACCAATGTAACCTGGCATCCAGGGAGAGTGGACTGAAATGAGCATGCATGAACAATGATGACTTCACTGTGCTAGTCAGTGGGGGTGGTAGATGCCATTGAGTGAGCCTGTGTACCTTGTGGCTGTCACATTCAAAATGTCTTGAGTAAGTAGCTCAGTGGATTGAGCGCGGGCCTGCAAACCACACAAAATGTCTTGAGTAAGTTGAGCAATGATGAATCTGCATTAAATTTTACATTAAGCTTGAATGTTGCTCCATGGAAACTATTTGGATAATTCAGAAGGCCGCAGGTATAGACATCTGGTGATTGGCAGCTTCATCATGACAACACACTTGCTCATTGTCTTGTGCAGAGTTTTTTGAAGGGGACTGAGATGTCATTGTCCTATGTTCAGTGTTTCTTGTATCTTATATCTTCTTCCAATAAATGTTTCTATTTTTCATATTACATGGCTGGATACCTTCTGGACAGACCATATGTATTTACCACTTCATTATCCATTCATTATCCATTCTTCTGTCAAAGGATACTTTGGTTTTCTCCATGTCTTGGTGACTATGAATAATGCTACAGTGAACATAGGTGTGCATATATCTTTGTGAATAAATGCGTTTGAGTTTTTCAAATAGATACCCAGAGGAGGGATTGCTGAATCACATGGCAACTCTATTCTTAACTTTTTGACATACTGTGTACCAATTGCCATACTGTGTTCCATAGTGGCTATACCAGTTTACATTCCTACCAGCAGTGAATGAGGGTTCCTTTTTCTTCACAGTCTCTCCAGTACTTTTTATTACCTGTCTTATTGATCATAGCCTAGCTAACTAAGGGGTGAGATGGTATATCATTGTAGTTTTGATTTCATTTCCTAGTAGCTGGTGAAGTTGAACATCTTTTCATATATCTGTTGGTCGTTTGTCTATCTTGGGAGAAGGGTCTTTTCAGGTCCTCTACTCATTTTTTAATTGGATTGTTTGTTTATTGTTGAATTGTATGAATGTTTTGTATATTTTGCATATTAACCCCTTTTCAGAGCTGTTTGCAGTTATCTCCTGTTTGGTTGGTTGCCTTTTTGTTTTATTGTTGGATTCTATGCTGTGCGGACGTTTTTAATTTGGTCTAGACCCACTCATTTGTTTTTGTCTTTACTTCCTTTGCCTTTGGGTTCAAAATTATAAAATGTTCTCTATGGCCAAAGTGTGTAAATTTAGTACCTATGTGTTCTTCAATGCAATTTCTTATTTCAGATCTTTTATTTAGTTCTTTGATCCATTTCGAATTACTTTTTGTATATGAGAACAAACTGTTATCTAGTTTCATTATTTTGCATGTGGTTTTCCTATTTTCCCAGCACTATTGAAGAGGCTTTCTTTTTTCCATTGTGTGTTTTTGGCTCCTTTGTCAAAAAATATTTGCCATATATATGTGGTTTCATTTCTGGGCTCTCAGATCTCTTCCACTGGTCTATGTATCTGGTTTTTCTGTCAGTACCATGCTGATTTGATTATCATGGCTCAGTAGTATAATGTGAAGTCAGGAAGTGTGATATCTCCAGCTTTGTTCTCTTTTCTCAGGATTGCTTTGGCTATTCACAGTGTTTTGTGGTTCCTTACAAATCTGATGATTATTTTGTTCTATTTCTTTAAAAAATGACACTGGAATTTTGATGGGGATTGCCTTAAATTCAAAATATTGCTTTGGGTAATATGGCCATTGTAACCATATAGGTCCTTCACATCCTTTGTTAAGTTTATTTCTAGATATTTTATTCTTTTGCTTGCAATTGCAAAAGTTTCACTGACTTGTTAGTGAATTTGACTTTCTTTATACTGATAATTCACGTAGAGAATAATTATTTCAATAGGTTATAAGCTTCTTATAGGCAGCAACTATATATTTTTTAGTTACTACACAGGGTAGGCATTTAAAAAATAATGAATGAATGAATGAGTCAGAGAGGTAAGGCAGAACCCTGGTTCTGCCTTAAAAAGATAAGTGAAGTGCTTAAAATTGGGGAAAAAAAACTTTTAGGCAGATAATATGGGGTCTGGCGGAGTGTGATTGGTAGGATAATAATATGGGTATAATAATTTATAGTTTTAATTTGAACATTTCACCTAAAATGTCATGTGGTGTGCTTATGTGTGATATTGTTATGTTACAGAACTACATGCTTATGATTTTGTAATAAAATTTTTTTTAATAAGAAAGGGGCGTTATTTGTGCTGGGCCCTATATAATAACCAGAATCAAATTATTTCTGATCAAGTTAGATGATAATTGGTATTTATTAGAGTTAGTAATTTGAAAGTCCTTAGGAGATTAGCATTAGCAGTGATATAAATTTAGAAACCAGATTATAGTGTTTTGCCCATCTCTGCTGAGCAAAACACTGTAAGTAAGAGAGTGAGTGGAGAGATGCCCTTTAAAACATGACACTTCACTAATTAATGTTTATTAATTAAAGAAGAAAAATAGTGATAATTTTTACTATCCACTTATTGTATGTGAATGTAAGATCAAGAATAAAATTAAAATGAGAATATTTTGCTTTCTCATGCTTCAACTTGATTTGTAACAGTTTACTAGTAGTCTTTATGTAGTTCCTTATTAAAACCTTTCCAATAACATTCTCTTCATCATAGAATAAGGACCAGGCATGTATGTATTTGGTTAAAAATCTGTAGGAAAAGATTACAGATGGGAAGTGTGTGAGATACAACTTCCTCCGAAGACCCAGGAAAGTGGAAAGCATTTCAGAACTGAGAAGGAAGAAAATAGAAGTTGTGTGGAAGAGCTAATTTCGCAGTTGTGGAGAGTGGCTGATTTAAAAAGCTTGTTTTGTCATTTAGTTGCTCTATTTCTTATAATTGAGTTTTAGGATTTTTTTAAATTGAAGAAACATTTATAAAAATGACATCTACTGCATAAGTGATAAACCTCATACAGTGTCTCTTTAAATATTGGTTCTTTATCATCTTAGTTAATCACCTTATTTGAAGTTTGCTTCTATGATTCCTTTAAAAAAAAATAAGGTAAACTTTTGATATTTTCCCCTACTTTTTCTCTAAAAGGATTGTTTTCATAATTACATTATGGTGGATAATAAAAGTCTAGGAGACTTAAGAAAATCCATAATATTATGTGAAAGCTCAATCATTTCTATGCTTTTCTGTCCTCGTCATTATTAAATATAAGCCTTCAACACTCTTCACAGTAGTTTTGAAAGTTATCTCTAAATATTTCCGTAGGGTGAAGACCAGCGAGAAGTGATTCTCGTTAGCACAGATCAGCTGGGAAGAGTCTGGCCTGTGAACGCACCAGGAAAAGCTCGGGAATCTAAAGGAGGAAGAAGGAAACGACAGATGGTACGTGTAGCACACATTTGTGTTTCTTGAGAATTCCTCTTTTTTCTTCTTGGGGCTTTCTTTTCATCAGACTACTTCAGATTATTTTCTGAAAAGTCGCTGCATAATGCAAATGTTAGAAGGCAGTAAATTATGTTATTACTTTTATTCTTAGTTAAAAGAATCCCATTGCCTTTTATAAAATGGAATGTAATTCACTACAGCTTTCAAAAAACTGTGAACATTGACTTTTTAAGGCAATTTTAACTTTAATTCACATTTCTTTACCATTATTTCTAGTTTCCTTTTATGTACTTTCCATAGGTTTTATGGAAAACTTTGATCTAGGCCTCTTATCTGTGTTAGCTACTTTGAGACCTGGTGGTGGGATGGACATGCACAATGTCTTAATTATGTAGTTGCTGTGATCTTTATGAACCTAATTTTCTTTTCCATCTTCCAGCTCTAGCAGTTCATTTTTGTCACTACCTTGAGGCTCCTGAGATGGCAAAAACAATGTATTCAGTTTTCCCAAATTAGGGTTTTTTAAAAAAAATTTGTAAGATCATACAAGTGGTAGTTTAGTCCACGAAAGTTTAGTTCATTCAGTTTTTCTGTCAAGTGTTTATTATTTGCCTGTTGAGTATCTATGTTGCTAGAGATAATAATGACCTCATTCAGCAAATAGACCTGGGAGAGATAGCTCTTCTAATGAAATGTGGCAGATTCGAGGTTTGGAGGAGGGATGCGGCAGGAGAATAGGAAAGGTGTGGACTATGTGAAATGATAGAGCTGACTAGGGACCCGTAGTTGCATTGCCAGAGGGCATCGAGGGCTCTTTTAGAATTGCTCGTTACCAAACAGTCTGGGCGTAGGAGTGAAGAGGGTGGGCACAGTTTCTCAAGGTGGAGGTTTGCTCTTTGAGCGCAGTGAAAGGATAATGGGGCCACAAATGAAGGACCTGGAGCCAGAGGATGATTGAAGTTATGGAATATGAGATTTAAGCTAGTGAAGACAGGAATAGTTGGGGAGAAATATTGGGACTGTGGTTCCAGAGATTTCAAAGAAATTAAGGAGTGGGTTTTATTTGTATAAGAAAATGTGCAAATAGTATTGGGGGGATTTGATTTGGGAGGGAATAAATAGCACTTTTGTTTTTCACAAGTAGGTATGGGACCATCTGGTAGGAAAACACAGGATTGATTTAGTAAAGAATCAAAATATCTTCCTTGTTTCTGAGAGAAATGTTCAATTTGGGTTTGCTAATACTTCTCTGTTTTCAATGTACTTACTTAATTTCTGGATAACTGCAGACTTCCCTCCATGGCGGTAGGGAATTTTTCCTACAAGAGGAGGTGAGTGGAGGGGACAGAAAGTCTACAATTATTCTCCCTTTTCCCCCAAACTCAGAAATCCCCAAATGTTGTGCCTTGTTTCCTGGCAGAAAGGAAAGAGGCAGAAAAGTAGGGAGTGTTACTCTAATGGAAATTCTTCCACATGGAAACAAATAGAATAGGAATTTAGAGGAAGGTAAGATTGTGATACATAGTGGGACTTGTACATTTCATATCAGATTTCTAGGTAATTCATTAAAATGCTTCAGAAACTTATGTTTTCACTAAATTAATGTTCATTTTGTCATAGGCTTCAACCCATGAGGAAAAGGAAAGGGTCAGATACTTCCACGATGATGATAAACTAAGCCTAAATGATTTAGTCAAGAACGAGAAGATGGGAACAGCAGAAAATCAAAACAAACTTTTTATGAGAATGGCATCTAAGGTAAGATATATTCTTGGATGCCTTTGGATTTTGAGAAGCTGGTTACTGGTTACTCAATCTAGTATCGATGTACTTTTCAGACAGAGCTGGTTCTCTCTAATCCTGATTAATTTTATTAAATTAAAATCTGGGGGGGAAAAACAAAACCAAACCTGGGTAAGACATATTAGGAACATGCATTTTGGAATTGATTTGATTGGGAAATACAGGTTTAAGATTTAGTTTGTTTTTATATATGAACTCTGGTTAGTTTTTTAATGTGTTGCATGAAAATGTTAATTATATATTTGATCTATCATTTAAAGGTAAGTTTTAGGTCAGAGTTTAATGTTGACAGTATGGTGCTATTAGGTTACAGTCTTTTTTGTCATGATGTTCCTCTGGTTCTTCATAATTACGCCACGAGAGTATATTTGGTATAATATATTGTAGGTTATATAGAAGACATCTTGGAATAATATTGTCTATTTATATGAAAATTGTATTTTTGCATGAGAATGTATATTAATACATGAGTATGGGTAGTAGGATGAATTTTTTTTTCAAACAGCATTTTTTTGTTTCAATCTGTTCCCTTGCATTCCTTTCCAAACACTACCATTAAAGATTTGTATAAAAGAGAATTACTTAACTTAGCTTTATAACAAAGTTTTACCCCACTGGAAAAATTGAGCTCACTGCCTGTATTTGCAAATAAAGTTTTATTGGGATACAACTGTGCACATTTGGTTACATACTGTGTATAGCCAGGTGGAACAGTCATGGCAGACTTCTATAGCCTACAAAGCTAGTATTATTTACTATCTGGTCCTTTATAGAAAATTGCCCATCCCTGCTTTATGATACTACTGGTTACTTTGTGATGGTAGAAATTTGAACTAGGTATCTGAAGGACAGGAGGGACACTTTGTACTGTACTTTTTCAGACTTTTTAAAAAACAATGTGAACATATTACCTGGTGGAAAAAAAATAACATAAAACTGGACTAAAGGTAACCAAGGTACCTGAGTGCAGGTGTGTCTGTGGGAGGGGTAAAACAATCTTGGGTTTCAATAGGAATGGCCATTCTTCCCATCACCAAAAAGTGTGTCAGATCTTAAGGTTAGCACATTAGAAACATTTTACTTTTCTTTATTTTGGAGGAAATACTAGCAGTTGCCTCAGGTCTGGAAATTCAGTGCAGAAATAATGACATTTTTATAAATGTTTTCTCAGAAATGGGACAGATCACTTAATGTGGAAATCTGAATTAAGTATAGTTTTAGTAATCTTATCATAGTCCATTTAGGTTTATACACAAGGTAAAAACTTGTTAAAAATTGTAATAGTCATTTATGGATTCAACATTGGTTTATTGAACACCTAATTTGTGCTGTATGTGGTCAGGTCAGAGTTACTCCCTTCAAAGGCTGACAGAAAATGAACAAACACATGATATAACATATTATATAATATAAATAATGTATCACAAAGAATTTTTTTAGGGAATAAAGCAAAATGAAGATAGGGTGGTATCTTCAGTAGATTGTTGATTGAAGACCTTTGGGGGGTGATATTTCAACAGAGTCTGGACAAAGTGGGGGAGTGGTCCGTGTGGACTACATCAAACAAAAAAGTGTCTGCACAGTAAAAGAAGCTCAGCAAAATGTAAAGGAAATCTACTGAGTGGGAGAAAGTATTGGCAAACTATCTCTCTGATGAAGGATTAATGTCCAAAATACATAAAGGACTCAACCAACTCAATAGCAAAAAACCAAATAATTCATTTTAAAATAGGTAGAGGTATTGAATAAACAAATTTTTGTAAAGATGACTTACAGAATGTCTATTAAATACATGAAAAGATGTTCAGTATCACTAATCATCAGGGAAATACAAATCAAAACCAGAATGAGATACCATCTCACACCTGTTAGAATGCTGTTTTCAAAAAGAGAAGAGATATACGCCGCTGAGGATTTGGAGAAAAAGGAACTCTGTGCACTGTTGGTGTGAATTTTAATTGGTGCAACAGCTGAGGAAAACAATGTGGAAACTCCTCAAAAAATTAAAAATAGAACATGATCTACCACATGATCTCCAATTCCACTTCTGGGTATATACACAGAGAAGATAACATCTGCAGCTCCTTACTAATTGCAGCATTTTTCACAGTAGCCCAGGCATGCAAATAACCTAAGTGTCCACCAACAGAGAAGTGGATAAAGAAAATGTATGTATGTGTGTATATAGATACATATATATGTTTATGCACATATAGACCTTGAGGGCATGATGGTAAGTGAAATGAGTCAGGCAGCAAAGACAAATGGTATGTGATTTCAGCATATTGGGAATCCAGAACACCACACCCGTAGAAGCAGAGAGTGGTGGTTGCTAAGGCTGAGAGGGAGGGAAGAAAGGAGGTGCTGGTTCGAAGGTATAACCTTTCAGTTATAAGTTGAATATGGTGAGGGGACCTAAATACAGCATAGTCACAATGGTTGACGGTACTTGAAAGGTGCTCTGAGAGTAGAGTTTTAATAGTCTTAAAGGAACAGCAATTATAAAATGGTAATTATATAATATAATGGGTATGTTAATGAATCTTTCTGTAATAAACATTTTACAGTATGTACATGTCAGATCATCACATTGTACATCTTAAACTTACATAGTGTTGTATGTCAATTATATCTCAATACAGCTAGAAAATTTTTTATCAATAGTATTTGATCCTTAAAAGTTTCATTCCAGTCTATGTTTGCTACAACAGAAGTTTTTGACTTAGAAAATTCTGTCCTAATTCTATAAAATGACATTTTGGATTAAATACTCACATGAAATCACCCTTATTAAATGAATTTATAAGAATTCTCCCTAGTATAGATAGTAGGCACTCATTAAATATTTTTCTTATCTTCCATTCAGTTTTTACACTAGTCATAAGTAAATTCTTCTTTTTAAATGGTTTAGATATTGTCTAATAATTGGAAGAAATTAGCCAGAACTGATAGCAATAAGTAAACCTACAAACTGGACAAGCTTTTGAGTGTGTAACTGATATGCATAAAATTCAGATTTTTTTTAAAAAGCATTAATTGACCAATTTATGTATTGTTTATGTATTATTTATGTATTGTTATATATTGAATTTGTACTTGTTATTAAGATTTTTTAAAATATTTTATTGATTATACCATTACAGTTGTTCTATTCCCCCCCTTCATTCCCCTCCACCCAGCACACCTCCTCCCCCCACCATTACCCCCCTTAGTTTATGACCACGTGTCTCAAGTTCTTTAGATTCTATATTTCCCCCACTATTCTTGTCCTTCCCCCTATCTATTTTCTACCTACTGTCTATGCTATTTTCTGTACCTTCTCCCCCCTTCTCCTCCTTCCACCCCCCCTGTTGCTAACCCTCCATGTGTTCTTCATTTCTGTGGTTCCACTCCTGATCTAGCTGTCCTCTTGGTTTGCTTTTGTTTTAGGTGTGATTGTTGATAACTGTGAGTTTGCTGTCCTTTCACTGTTCATATTTTTCATCTTCTTTTTCTTATATAAGTCCCTTTAGCATTTCATATAATAAGGGTTTGGTGATGATGAACTCCTTGAACTTGACCTTATCTGAGAAGCACTTTATCTGTCCTTCCATTCTAAATGAAAGTTTTGCTGGATAAAGCAATCTTGGCTGTAGGTCTTTGGATTTCATGACTTGGAATACTTCTTTCCAGCCCCTTCTTGCCTGTAAGGTCTCTTTTGAGAAATCCGCTGACAGTCTGACAGGTACTCCTTTGTAGGTGACTGTCCCCTTATCCCTGGATGCTTCTAGGATTCTCTCCTTCATTTTGGTCTTGGCTAATGTAATTACGATGTGCCTTGGTGTGTTCCTTCTTGGGTCCAACTTCTTTGGGACTCTCTGAGCTTCCTGGATTTCCTGGAAGTCTATTTCCTTTGCCAGACTGGGGAAGTTCTCCTTTATTATTTGTTCAAATAAGTTTTTTACTTGCTGGTCTTCCTCTTCCCCTTCTGGTACCCCTAGAATTCAGATGTTGGAATGTTTAAATATGTCCTGGAGGTTCCTAAGCCTCTCCTCATTTTTTTGAATTCTCATTTCTTCATTCCTTTCTGGTGGGATGTTTCGTTCTTCCTTCTGGTCCATTCCATTGATTTGAGTCCCAGTTTCCTTTTCATCACTATTGGTTTCCTGTGCATTTCTCTTCATTTCAGTTAGTTTAGCCTTCATATGTTCCTCTAATTTGTGACTATAATCAACCAGTTCTGTGAGCATCCTGATCACCAGTGTCTTGAATTGTGCATCTGAGAGGCTGGCAATTTCTCGGTTGCTTAGAGTTATTGGCTCTGGGACTTTGAGTTCTTCTTGAGCCATATTTTGGACTGTTCGTGCCTGTTATGTAGCAGGATCGGAGCCCTAAGGTGTTCACCAGAGGGGGGCAACTAAGTCGCTGGGTTGTGACGCTGTATGTGGGGGTGGGGTCAAAGAGGAGCAATGGCGGTTCCATCTGCCGCCTGCCGCAGCTGCCACCATTACTGGGGCCCTGGAGTTCCATCCCACTGTGCATGAATGTGCAACCGGCATCAGCCCTCTGCCACTGGTTTCGCCCGCTGGGGCCTGCACAGTCCGTTACTGTGCGCGAATGTTCGACCTCGGTCAGTCTGCCCCACACCCCGACTGAGTCCAAGCTGTCTGTGTGCTTGGGCTGGGGGATCTTTCCTGCCCAACCCTGCTCTGCTGCTGGCTCCGCCCCTCTCACCGGTCTCGGTTCACTGTGGTTGGACTTCTGTATAATTCAATTTTCTGTTCTTTGGCTGTGTCTTTGTTTACTAAACCTTTGTTGTGTTCAAACTTGGTTGTGGGAGAAGGCACAGTGTTTCCACCTACGCCTCCATCTTGGTGAAAGTCCTGCTATTAAGATTTTGAAAAGCATGTTGTTTTATTCGGAGCAAGTTTTTCCTGTGTATTATTGAATGGAGTTGTTAGTTCTGTTGAAGCAGAGAAGTGCCATCCTGCCGGGCCCTCCTGCAGCCGGTGGTTTTAACTTGATCACATCTTCTCTTTTTTGGCTAAAGATTGGTTTGTATGTGCTAACAAAAGCAAGAGGGTTGGCTTGAATCGTGTTAGGTAATTTCTTATTTTTTTAAGATTTTAGTTATTTATCTTTAGAGGGGAAGGGAAAGAGAGAGGGAGAGAAATATCAATGTATGGTTGCTTCTGGTGTGTCCCTTGCCCGGAACTGGCCTGCAACTCAGGCAGGTGCCCTGACTGGGAATTGAACCTCGATTGTTTGGTTCGCAGGCCCGCGCTCAATCCACTGAGCTACACCAGCCAGGCTTATGTTCAGTAATTTCTTATAGAAAAGGATAAACTTTATGTTTAAATACAAAAAGGAATGCCTGTCCCTACTGTCTATGTGGTAGAACTAATGGAATTACAGATTACTATAGAAGAAATGTCGATTTGGCATTGCGATTTTTGTTCATCATGGCTAATAATTAACCATAGCATAGTAGCAATTTTTTGTATGTTTAATAATTAGAATCAGCTATGCTAAAAATTTGAAGTAATTCTCAAAGTTTATAAAAACAAATTATTTGGAATATTGACCCCTTCTCTTAGTACTGTGCTTAATCCCTTCACTCTTAAAAATTTACAAATTAATATAGCTGTTATTAAATGTTTAGAGATAGTGATATCATTGGTATATAACTTAGATATATTAAGTATTTTCTTGAACACACCACAAGAGCTCATTACCCTATGCTTCTTTTATTTGTTAAAAGGCATTGGTCTAGGATAGAGGTCGGCACGCTTTTCCCTAAATGGTTAGACAGTAAGTATTTTCAGCCTTCTGTTGCAACTGCTAGCTCTGCTCTTGTGGCATAAAAGCAGCTGTAGGCAGTATATGATGAGTCATGTGGTTATATTCCAATAAAACTTTATTTACAAAAACACAGGTGGCTGTCCTGATTTGGCCTGTGCGCCATGGTCTGTCCATCTTTGGTATAGAATAACTAAATGTTCATATTTTTTATGGCAGATGTCTTTGAATTTGGGTGATTCCTTTACTTAGTAGTTACTGTGAAAATTGATCTTAAGAGACATTGGGAGGTGACCCAGGTCAGGAATGGGTGATATAGATCAAGTTCCTGTTTATTTGTTTATTCAGTCAGCAAATGCTAATTGGTTGCCCCGAGTGTGTGAGAGGTTCTGTCAGGAAGAGGATTCACGGCACCTTAGGGAGACACGGTCCTCGCCTTGAGGGAGATTGTAGGCTAGTGAGGGAAAAGAAGCATTCAGTAAATAATTTGGAGACATGAATCCAGTGATTGTGGTTGTGAAAACGACTGTCACAGACAAGTGCAAAGTCTACTGAGAGCAACACCAGGGTATCTGGAACTAAACTGGAAAGAAGGAAATATTTCTGGTTTTACAGAAAATTTGATACTAGTTATGGTTCATATATAGTTCTGTCCTTTTGTGTTATACATATTTATTTCACTTTTACTGTCCATTCTTTTATTATAATTCTGAAATTCAGATTATGTTGTGTTTGCAGTCATTTTTTACCATTAAATTTTTAATAGCATCTCTTATGACCAGGTTAACAAAGCTGACTCATGTCAAATATAAACTGGATTATATTTTTATATTTGGATAGGATGATTATGGTTGGTGGTTTTTAATCCTTTCTATATTTTTTCTGAATATGTATAACATAATTAATGGAAAGGACTAATAAAAATATATCCTGACAAAAAAGAGTATGTGAATCTGTTATCATATAGTATGTATGTGACTTAGAGTATGGATGACTGTATTTATTATGATTTCTTAGAAGAAAATAGGTATAGAGTAACTTTTTGGAAGTATCTTCCTTCAAAATGATAAAACTAAAGAATATTTAATTCTAGAAAGGGACTTCACTAATCTTGCTTAACTTCTCACATTTTACTAATGATGAAATGAAGACTCGAAGAGAATTAAACTGCTTATGCGAAGCTAAGTAACTTTTCCAAGTTCGCATAGCTAATGACTTGCAAAAGCCAGTACCAGGAGTCTCAACCTTTAACTCCCAGTCCAGTGTTCATTAAACTGCACTGCCTTTCAGATGACTCAGGTTAATTGATAGTTGTTGATTGTTGCCCAAATTTAATTGTCTTTGTACAATTCCCATGTGTCATTTGTTGGTATTTGGGAATAAGTGGTATGTGCTTTGCTCTTTCTTAAAATACATTCTATTGACTCCAACATCCTTTAAATATAAACTCTTCCATTTAAAATCTAAGACGTCAGTGTTTCCTTGGCAACGTAAACTTAGGCACATCTTCATGAGATCTATATACATCTTTCCTCATTTAATTTTGTTAGCACTGTGGGCAGTAATTTTTTACTTTTTGTACTGGTGGTATGGTAAAAACAGACTGCAGGGGAGGGGAGGTGGCAGGTATAAGAAAAGGATAGGAGAGAGAGACTCAAAGTAATTAGGGTTTTACTTTAAATTGTAAGAAAACAAGATTTCATTTTCTAATTAAAGATGCTTTTGTTTCTGTTTTTATTTTCATTTGAGTTTTACTTTTCTGAATTTGTGACACTCAGTGCTTGATATATCTTCTGATGGAAGTAGTCTTTAAAATGCCAAGTACATATTTCCATAATATATACTAGGACCTAAATCCTTTATGTTTTATTTTTTATGAAAAATAATACACTAATTAACAAATAATAATACAAGATCGTAATCCTTCTGAAACAGTTTCTCAGCGGTGGCATTACTGATATTTTGGGCTGGCCGACTCTATTGTGGGTTTGTTTACTACAGAATGTTTAGCGGCCTCCCTGCCCTCTACTCAGTAGATGCCAGTAGTATCCACACGCACCCCATATTGTGACAGCTGAAAATGTCTCCAGATGTTGCCACATGTCCCCTGCTAAGAAAGTCACCCCCAGTTGAGAATACTCCTCTAGGAGAGAATAGTAACTACTGTTTTTTTGAGGGCTTGCTAGGTATCAGGCTGTTTCTATACATTGATGCTTATAATTATCTGACGGTCTTGGTATTGTTAACCCCATGAAATAAACAGGAACTGATGCTCAGAGATACTCGATATGCCGCCGGTGGTCCCATATCCCTTTCTTGAACCTGGTTCATTTTCAGAGCTTTTCCTGTATCAGTAGATGATACTACTATCTACCCTGGATAGAAGGTTAGGATTTATCGGTGACACCTCTCTCCCCCTCCTTTGCCACATCAAATCTGTCACCAGGCTTGTCCTCCCCCTACTCCTGATCACTCTGCTTCTCTCCATTCCCATTGCTGCACCAGGTGTATGAAAATAGCCCTGTAACTGGTTTGCTGGCATTTCTTACCTTTTTTCTGGGTCCTTTGAAACTCTACCTTACAGAAGGCAGAGTAATTTCCACCCCACCCCCAAATGTGTATCTGATACTTTGGCCTCTGTGTTAAGTAAGACATTTCAAATGGCTTAACATTTGGCTGCTATTAGGTTAAAGACTCGATTTTTAAACATGGCTTAAACAGGACCTTGAATGATCTGCTCTTTGCCTCTCTAGCCTCATATTGAATCTTGTTTGCTTTGCTTTGCTTCCCTGGTTCAGCCATGCTGATTTTCCCTCGGTCCCTCACATGTGCTTTCACCTCGGCTGCCACAGACTCTGCTTGTGATGTCTCTGCTGTCCTTTACCACCTGCAGTCTAGTCGGCTCTTCCTGCTCGTGCGCACTCTTTCAGGGAAGCTGCTTTCCCCTGTGTCGGTTCCCTCTGTTAGGATTTCAGATTGCCATTGTAGCTTTAATTTGACTTTTTTACTGAGCAACTCTTTAGTTAATGTCTATCTTTCCCACCACTGTATAGATTCTATATTTTGGACATTATGTTTGTTTTGCTCACCCTTGTATCCTAGCTATCCATCCATTAGAGTCCTTAGCACGTAAGAGCATTCAGTAAGTATTTGTTGTCCAGAATTACATACTTGAACCTTGAAGTTGAGTGCAAAAACACCTTCTTTACTACTATATTTCATAGAAAGTTCAGATGTTTTCTGTTTTTCTCAATAATGCCTGTTGTTTTGATTTACAAACAGTATTATTTTTAAAGCAAGCACAATCTCTCATCTCTGGTCATTGTTGGCCATCTTTATTATGAACCTTTTCTACATTTCTAAGAATTTCAAAGTGATCATACAACTGAACTGCAGAGAAATAAATAGTGTAAGTTTTATCAGATAGAAGAGGTGTGGTCATAGGGACAGTCAGATAATGGGGCCACTTTCCCGGAATGTGTGGGTAATTTGTAGTACACAGAATCAAGAATTGAATATATGTTTTAAAATTTCAGAATAGTGATATGTTTGAAAGCTCACACACTTAACAAATAGCACTATGAAAACATGTTAACTATTAAGCTGCATGAATAAAACTAGTAAAAGTTTAATAGCACCCTTTTAAAAAATAAACACTTGTATGTAACCCATGCATTCATTTGAACATCTAATACATGGAATTACACATCAGCCAATAATACTATTGTGGAGAATATTCTTGAGTTTTATGCCTAATACCTGTTATACTTGCTGGATTAATGTACATGACTCAATAAAGCCATAGATGGAAACACCGGAAAAGTAAACTTAAAATTATACAATACCAGTTTTTAAAAACGTGAACAAACCTTTTGAAATAGTTCTTTTAAAGGTGTTGTATTATTTATACAACAAAACATGGATGAGAGGTATTATTTATAATGTTCTCAGGTCTTTTAGACACAGAAAGATCCTAATGAAAACCATTGCCAGTTGTTTGTAAAAGCGAACATTAAAGTTTATTTTTATTTCTGTAGCTAATAAGAGATTGTGAAATTAAAAACTGCCCTGATGTTGCTTTTTGATAGGTCAGATCTCTTATACTACTTACGGCATCAGAAATTTCAACTTTAATGTTCTGTATTTAAGATGGGCTTTTCTTTTTTAAAAATATATTTTATTGATTATACCATTACAGTTGTCCCATTCCCCCCCGTCATTTCCCTCTACCCTGCACACCCTCTCCCACCCACATTACCCCCCTTTAGTTCATGTCCATGTTTCGTAAGTTGTTTAGCTTCTACATTTCCCATATCATTCTTGCCTTTCTCCTGTCTATTTTCTTCCTACCATCTATGCTACTTACTCTCTGTACCTTCTCGCCCCTTCTCCTCCTCCCACTCCCCTGTTGCTAACCCTCCATGTGATCTCCATTTCTGTGGTTCTGTTCCTGTTGTAGTTGTTTGCTTAGTTTGTTTTTGTTTTTGTTTTAGGTGTGGTTGTTAATAAATGTGAATTTACTGTCATTTTACTGTTCATATTTTTTATCTTCTTTTTCTTAGATAAATCCCCTTAACATTTCATATAATAAGGGCTTGGTGATGATGAATTCCTTCAATTTGACCTTATCTAGGAATCACTTTATTTGCCCTTCCATTCTAAATGAAAGCTTTGCTGGATAGAGCAATCTTGGATGTAGGTCCTTGCCTTTCATGACTTGGAATAGTTCTTTCTAGTCCTTTCTTGTGTGTAAGGTCTCTTTTGAGAAATCAGCTGATAGTCTGATGGGAACTCCTTTGTAGGTGACTATCCCCTTTTCTGTTGCTGTTTCTAGAATTCTCTCCATCATTTTAAACTTGGCTAGTGTAGTTATGTGCATTGGTGTGTTCCTCCTTGGATCCAACTTCTTCAGGATTCTCTGAGCTTCCTGGACTTCCTGAAGGTCTATTTCCTTTGCCAGATTGGGGAAGTTCTCCTTTATTATTTGTTCAAATAAGTTTTCCACTTGTTGTTGTTCCTCTTCCCCTTCTGGTACCCCTATAATTCAGATGTTGGAATGTTTAAAGGTTCTTGTTTTTTGAACCTCTCTTCATTTTTTGAATTCTTGTTTCTTCATTCTTTTCTATTTGGTTGTTTCTTTCTTGTTTCTAGTCCATTCCATTGATTTGAGTCCCAGTTTTCTTCCCATCACTTTCAGTTCCCTGTGCATTTTCCTTTATTTCACTTAGTGTAGCCTTCATTTTTTCATCTGATTTGTAACCAAATTCAACCAGTTCTGTGAGCATCCTGGTCACCAGTGCTTTGAACTGTGCATCTGATAGATTGGCTATCTCTTTGTTGCTTAGTTGTGTTTTTTTCTGGAGCTTTGATCTCTTTTTCTGTTTGGGCCATATTTTGGGGGTGGTCTTGTCGTGCCTGTTAGGTAGTGAGGGGCGGAGCCTTAGATGTTCACCAGGGAGGGGCAGCCTGGTCGCTGGGTTGTGATGCTGTGTGGGGGGTAGGGGTTCGAGAGGGAACAATGGCACTTGCTCTGCTCTCTGTTGGATTTCAGCCCCTTCCGCCACTTTCCTGAAGCAAACTGGGCCTTTCTGGTGCTGATTCCCAGGTGGATGGGTTTGTGCATGTTCTAGGATCCTGTGGGTCTCTCCAATGAACTCTCCTGTGAGGTTGGGAATCTCTCCCAGCATCTCAACCCCCACAGGCGTTTTCAATCAATGTTTTGAGGTTTTATTTCCCCACAGTGGGGCCCTTGGTTGCGTGGTCTGTCTTGCTCCCCAGTTTTGCCTGGTTTATCTGCACGTGAATGTGGGACCCCTGGTCAGCCAGCCGCCTTGTGTACCCTGCCCCACTTCACAATCGCCACCTCACTGGGTCTGCCTGTTGCCACCCCTTGCCTGGAGTCTGCCAGCCACATGTGTACCCAGGGTCCGCCCGCTGCTGTCTTGTGCACCAGGGGTTTGTCAGCTTCTGCTTTGTGTGCCGGTGCCACCACTTTTTTTTTTTGCCATGACCCCTCTTCTGGCCACTGGGCTCTGCCCCTCCTACTACTGTGGATGAATGTGGCTATTTTAACTCCTTGGTTATTGGACTTCCATACAGTTCAATTTTCTATCAGTTCTGATTGTTAGTTTGTTTTTAAATTGTTGTTGTCCTTATTTTGTTTGTTCAAGGAGGCACTGTGTTTACCTACACCTCCATCTTGGCTGGAAGTCCTCTAATATGAGGTTTTCTTAATTCTGTAATACAACATCAGTGATTCCTTCTCTTTTCTTGGAGCATGATCATTTGTTTGTGTGTGATTGTTTTTTTCTTCATGAAGAAAATAATCACTTATGACAGAATGACTCATTCTTGTGTCATAAAAACTTACATTTCTAACAAGTTAGTTTTAATTCTTACGTGGTTTATGAGGAGCAAAGATAATAAGAAATCAACTTCAGAATTTAATTGTCTGGAAGTAAATGATTTGTTAATGTTACCTCATCAGATTTTAATATGGTTTATTGGAATTCCACTTTTTTAAATAGACTTTGATAGTACCTAAAATTATGTATCGTCCATTTGGCATACTAGTTAGCTGCTGACTTTTTAGCATTGTGGAGGTACATGATTTAACAGGAGAGCAATTTGTAGAGAGATTTTCAGCTGAGAGTTGCTATAGTAGGATGTATTTCGTTTGAGATCTGTATCTCAACTACAACTTAAACTTAATGGTTATTTGTCACCAGGCAGTGCATCAAAAGATTGACTTTCTTGTATGCTTACTTGTATTCATAACTGGAACATGGGTATATTTTTAGGCATTTCATAAAGCTGATACTTGCAAATTAATATTCATCAATAAAGTAGTTTATAATGATGCTGGTTCTTTATGAACTATGACTGTTTGAATTATCTCTAAAAAAGTTTTGGGAATATGGTACTTCCCATATTAAGAATGTATAAGGTGAAGACCAAAATCACAACTCAAATTACGTTGTCTTAATACATCATTTGCTCTTATTTATCTTTGTCAGTGGCTTTAGTTCCACTTTGAAAAATAATTCCTTGTTAGTCTTTGAGTTTTAAATCTTTAAAAATGTATAAAATAATTTTAAAAAAATTTTAAAAGTATTTTATTTATTTATTTTTAGAGAGAGGGGAAGGGAAGGAGAAAGTGGGAGAGAAACATCAATGTGTGGTTGCCTCTCACTTATCCCCTACTGGGGACCTGGCCTGCAACCCAGGCATGTGCCCTGACTGGGAATCGAACCGGCAACCCTTTGCTTCACAGGCCTGTGCTCAATCCACTGAGCTACACCAGCCAGGGCTAAAATCATTTTTTAATTTTATACCTCTAACAAATTATAGTGAATATTTCAGTATCATAATGCTACAATATATAAAGGGTAATTGGTAGTAGGAGGAACAGGATTCAAAAAGTTGCTACTAGATAAAATGTCATTATAGACCAGAGAATAAGAGGGATGTGAATTTCTTCCCATGATATGTCATAGTTTTAAAATATAGCATTTCATGCCCTGACTGGGTAGCCTGGTTGGTTGACGTGTTGTCCTGAACACTAAAGGGCTGTTGGTTTGTTCCCCAGTCAGGGCACGTACCTAGGCTACAGGTTCTATCCCTGGTCAGGACATGTTTCTCCCAGTCAGTGTTCCTCCCTCACATCTCTCTCTCTCTCTCTCTCTCTTTCTCTTTCTCTCTCTCTCTCTCTCTCTCTCTCATTAGTAAATATATCCTCAGGTGAGTGTTAAAATACAGCATTTTGGTTTCTTCTCTTGATGCTAATCAAATGTTAATAGATTGTAGGCTAGGTTTTAAAATTTTTTGCTCTAAATGTAACAAGTATTTATTGATTACTTGGAGAAGGTACCTTAGGAGCCCTATTTTTTTTATTACTGTTTTTGCCCTGTATAATGTGCACTTTTTGCCCACATTTTTGAGGGGAAATAAAAGCGTGCATTATACATGTGTAGTACCTGAAATAACTTGTATCTGATCTTGTGTTCTGTAATTATTTGTTATATAAAATTTCCTATACCATAATATATTAAAAATAAATGCTAAAATTCCTTTATAATGCAAAATACAAGTTAGCTAAATATAACTGAATAAAAATTGAATTAAAAATTTTAAATTAAAGATTTTTTTCCTGAAAGTTTGGGCTTAAAACGTGGCTGTGCATTCTACGTGGCAAAACATGGTATATATAATGCTAATGTGCTGGTTATACAGTTTTTGACAGAATGTATAATCAAAGCAGCAAATCAAAAGTGGGGAAACAGACTACCACAAGAAATGCTTGCAGTAATGGAAACTGACAGTGAGTCAATATTGAGAGCAAAGAATAAGATGGAAAAAATGGAGGGAAATAACTAACAGACCACACACATCTTAGCTGATAGAGCTCTCACAGAAGCAGCCAACCTTCCAGAGGGCAGTCCTGGAGTTATGACACATTATAGTAATTGTCTCAAACACTACCCTGTATTGCCAGGGCGGGATTTATGTTTCCACATACTATGCTTTAAAAGGCAGGAAGGTTTATAACATTGGGAACATTTCCTTTCAAAATAAAATAAATGTTTTTATGCTTCAATGGTAATCCATTAGCTATTTGGAAATTTGGCTGTTCAGAAAGACTTAGTCCTCTACCAGTTCACAATGACAGTTGTCTTATGAACATCAGTCATAATTTGACATCTCCCACGTTTTTACCAATTATGTTATGAGTCACTATTGAATAAAATCCTGATTTCTCTTCCCTTGAAAATATATTTAAGAGGTTTAGCTCTTGACTGTGATATGTATTCCAAAGGAGTGTTTAACAGAATATTCTTTAACATGCCTAAATACTTAAATTCTGATTTGGAAGAGTTGCTGGCAAGGGAAAGAAAGGGCAGTAATGAAGGAAGAAAGGGAGAAGTTAGGAGTAGTGTATCTGAGCAGACTATGGAGAGTCAAATCCTATCCAGAGTGTATACAGAGGGGTTAGGGTTCAGTGCCTGGATGGCAGGATTAGCTTAATAGGAGCACATGTGCCCTTCCATTATAGCAGGAGGGAGGGAGTACAAGCCCTGTGTTTGGGTGGTTTGCAGGCTTAGTGTGGTAGAAAGATGAGGAAAATCTTTTCTCATTTTAATTCTTGAGGCCATCTACCGAGAGTGAGAGGGGAGTTGGAGGAGTGCCCAAAGTTGAATGGTGGTCTTCTGCAGTAGCCACTCTGGAAAATAGCAGGTTTTTCTGTGTGGAAGAGCCAGTTCAGCTTATGAGTTTATAGTGGAACTTGGAGCAAAATTTAGTAACTGTTCTATAATAACATATGTAGGACCAGAGAACGAAGATGATTGACTGCATTCAGAATACACTAAAATAGTATTGGATTTGGTCATTAGGAATAGTAGACTGAAACAGAAGAGGGGTTTTGCTTTATTTTCAACCATCATATTATACAATTGACATTTGAAACATCTGAATTTTAATAGTGTTATACATTGTTTGTGAACAGTGGATAATGATATTAAAATAATTATTCCTGGAATATTCTTGAAAAAATGTTATACAAGCAGAACCCTTGAACAAAAGCAGCTTGTTTCTGCTATTTGTAGAAGGTTAAATCTGCATCAGTCACCTTTCTGCTACAGAAACAGACCTACAAGAGATACACAGACAGGGATTTGACCTTAAGGGATTTCTTAAGAAGCTGTGGGAGCTGGTTAAGCAGTCTCTTGAAGGCTTTTGTGTTTGTATCTGATGTGGGAGGTTGAAGTCCTGAGGGCAGGCACTTTGGAGGGAAAAGTGAATGTAAAAGGAGAAGAAGCTGGAATCCACAAGCATGAGTTGGAACTGCCAGGGACAGACAGAACCACGTGCCAGTTCTTACTGCCTCTGACCTTGGTGGTGTGGATATCCTATAGCCCAGGCCAGGAGCTAAATGCACACAGCTGGCCTGAAAGTTGGAGAAGCTGAAGGAGGATGAGGATGGAAGGAAAGGGAGAGCAGTTGCAGGTGCAGCTGCTACCTTAAAACAAGAGGTGAACTGCAGCAAAGTGAGTGTCTGCAGTGTTGCTGTGTCATTTCTATTCTCCAAGCCTCCTATAAGAATCTCTTTTGTTGCCTGCCCTAACTGTAACACAGATAAAGGAATTCTGGTAAATGTGTGACAGATGAGTCAAACTGACAGTGACCACAACCCATGCCTTGTTACCTTGGTACATCTCTTTAAATTGTATTTAATTTCCAAATAAAAGAATGAAGTCATGCTTCTGACATGTTATATCTATTCCATAAACAACCAAAAGCTTTCTAACCCTTTTCCCAGAATAGAATACAAAGCTACTATTAATATATTTTGTGTTAGATGGTAAGGGGATAAAAGGAGAAGAAGAGGAATGGTTAATATTTACATGTATATTTACATATACATGTTCATATAAAACATTGAAAGGCTACTATAACTATTATAGTATTAATTTCTGAAACTGGTTATGTGGTTTTAGCAGAATGATGGGAAACATGGCGAATTCAATGTGCTGGGTCATTACCTGGTGGTTATTTGATCTCTTTCCCTCTCACAATTTTTTTCACTTCCCCCCAAGACTTAATGCATTCTTCACAATCTATTAACAATTTGTCCATTAAAAATGTTTTTAAAAAATGTTGAGCATTGTTGCCAAATATAGGAAGATGGTATGGGAGTAGGGGATTTTAGTTTTTGTTCTTGGATAGCCAAGTATCATATTTTATTTTAGTCATATTGAAGTATCATTCAGGTGTAATTGGCAAGACTGTACCCTATTTAATTCAAACACTATCAATAAGTCAGAAAGTTTGGCAGTGTCCATGAACACAGAGATAAAGAATAGGAATATTGTCTTCTGTATACAGAAGATTTTATTTATATTGAATAATATTCTCTGATCAGTTATGAACTAATTTTTAATAACAATGTTTTTATAGTATATGAAGTCTCAGTTATATATAAAAGTGAATATTCTCTAAAAAAATAAAATATATTTTTAGAGAAGATAAATACTATTACAATTGGGTATGTTTATTTTGGATGAAATTTAAGTTTTCTTTGAATTCTCTATTCTGCTTGAAAGACTGCTATTCAAAGTATACTCTCTCTCTTTTTAAAGATGGGTTTCTTAAGTATGAGAGGCCCAGTATGTATAACACTAGGCACCCTTCAGTTTTACACTTAGAGTCACCTGTGTTGGATTCCTCACCCTGCCTCTTCGTACCTGTGGTTTTGATTGTTATGTAGTCTCTCTTAGCCTCAGCTTTTTAATCTGTCAAGGGAGAATGACAGTTCCTATGTTGTAGGGATATTTGGATGAGAGAGTACTTAAAAGTTTTTATTATTACCTAGTGCATAGTTGCTCACTGTTATGAAAAAGATCAGTTACGATATTTTTAAGAATGTGTAATTTTTAAATGGTTGAGATATGGGTCTCCACTTAAAATAATTTGTAAGTTAGGGCAGTTTACATAAATAGACAAACCTGAAAGAATAAAGAGATATACCAGGATTAATATAGAGAAAAAGAAGATACAAATAAATTCCTATTATGGACAAGGGAGCTCATGTGTTCTGGGAAATACCTAAGCAGTAATATTTTTCCTGATTCTCTCAATGATTTTGAGATATTTTCTTCTGTTTACATTTTCTTCCATTTTCTCTTACAGTTATTTAAGGTAGGAGTTGACGTTTGAGGCCTTTCTTGTTTTCTAATACAGGTGTTCAGTGCTTTCATTGCCCTAGGTAATTCTGCGTTACCAACATGCCACATGTTCTCATATATTGGGTTTTTTGGAGGCTTTTTTGCTATGCAAAAAGACTCTCTAATTTTCTTTTTTGTTGTTGTTGTTGATCCATGGGCTATTTGGAAGTGTGCTTTTTAGTGTCCAAATAGTTGGCAATATTCCACATATCTTTATGTTATGAGTTCTAATATAATTCCATTGTATTCAGTGTACATACTTTATGTTACCTGAATCCTTTAAAATTTATTGAGACTTGTGTTATGGCCACAAATGTCATCTATCTTAGTAAATGTCCTACATGCACTTGAGAAGAATGTATATTCTGCTGATGTTGGATAAATCTTCTGTCATTGTCAGTGAGGTCAAGTTGGTTGATAGTTTGTTTAAATCTCCTATATGCTTAGTGACTTTATACTTGTTCTATAAATTTTTGAAACAGTGGTATTTGAATTTCTTACTATAATTGTGGGTTTTTCTATTTTTCCTGTCATTCTGTCAAGTTTTGCTTTATATCTTTTGAAACTGTTATTAGGTATATAAACTTGAGGATTGTTGTGTCCTGTTGATGGTATGACTCTTGTCATTATGAAATGACCTTTGTCCTTCACAATGTTCTTTAATTTGAAATCTACTTTCTCTGAAATTCACAGAGCCACTTCAGCTTTCTTCAGATCTTTTAAAATATCTGCTAAGATCCAAGCATCTTGCTTTTGCTTTGTAGCTCATGATAAAAGATAGTTTTCTTTTTGGTGCTTAGTAATCTAAGTAGAACTTAGAACTGAGTCTAATGGAAGTGAAAACACAAGTTAGTGGGCAGTTATGATACAGGGTGGTCATCATATGACTGGTGAGTACGATACTGGAGAAGCTTAGAAGATCTAGGAAAGTTATTTCATGGAGGTGACAACTAACTCTAAGCCTCATGTTGGAATATGAGTAGGAGTAGATTGACAAAATGGGCCAGAGAGTGGTATGTGTGAAGCCTGACCATAACAGTACTTTGGGGGACTAAAAATAGGGTGCTGGAGCATGGAGTTTGCATAGGGATGTGATCAGATGTGAGTGGTTTCAATTCCAAATCACAAATAGATTTGTAATAATAATAATAATGGTGGTTGACATTTATAAGTTCTTACTGTGGGCCAGACATGTGTTGTGAGCATTAAGTGGGATAACCCTATTAGACAGATAATATTGTTATAACCATTGTAAAACAAGGAAATAAAGCATAGACAGCACAGAGAGATTAAATAACTCGCCCAACATTTTATAGATAGGCAATAAAATTTTACCATGGTCATTCTATCAAGTTCAAGCTTTTAACCATTATACCTTTCTGTGTCTTTGATTTAGTAGACTAAACCAGAGTTTGGACTTGATTGGGTTCACAATGCAGATAGCTCTTTGAGGATTTTAATCAGGAACATAAATTTGTGTTCTGTGTTATAAAAGCATCACCCCGGGTACAGTTTATGTTGGGGGTGGTGTGAAGAAGGCACCTAGAGATATAGTTGAAAAATGTTTCATGTTCTGTGTGGAATATATGCGGATTTTAAAGTGAAAATGGTTGTATGTGGTTCAGTTTCTCATCTAGTAAATGGAAATGAGAATGGTCCTCTCTTTGCAGGAATGGAAAACAATCACTGTGCATAGAATTGCATGTAGTAATTACTCAGTAAACTTTAGCTGTGATGACGACAATGATGGTGGTGGTGATGGATTGACCCTTGAAGGTCAAACTGAAATTTTAGTCATGTTTTCTTTTTCTCTTGTTTTTAATGTAAGAGTTTTATCATAGAATTTACAGATATGATTTAAATGTGCCATAGTACAATAAAATCTTAACTACTACCTTTTACCTGCCTCTACTGTTTTGGTTTTTCAGTTTATGGGAAAAACAGATGGAGACTATTATACTCTGGATGACATGTTTGTCTCCAAAGCAGCTGAGAGAGGGCATTTCGGCGAAGAGGAAGAGAACCAGAGGAAAAAAGCTATTGCTGAACACCGGAGTCTTGCTGCACAAATGGAAAAATGCCTGTATTGTTTTGACAGCTCTCAGTTTCCCAAGCACCTTATTGTTGCAATAGGTACTAAGGTAAGAAATACAACATTTATTGTCCTAAGGAAACAATTCAGTGGTGTAGGTAGATTTGCTTCTTTTTTCATACTCATGCTATTCCTAAGGAATCTGTCTTCTTTTGTTCTGTGTTTCAGATATTTTTCGTTTCTAGGGTCTCGTGACCCCCAATTCTTAAAATCACTTTTAGAGTGAGTGTACGTATTTAAGTGACATGATTCTGCTCGTTAGAGAGGCAGCGTTGGGTAGTAGTTGAGGCCCTGAACTTTGGGAGCCAGACGACCTCAATTCAAACTCTAGCTCTGCCGTTTACCAGGTGTGTGACCTTATGATTGGCCCTTGATTCTCCCTATTAAAATCACCTCGGAGATAAATTCAGTCTAAAGCAGCTTCTTCTTCTTCCCTTACTTTCTCATGGAAGCTATTTATTTCTTCATAGAATACCTCATAAGTCGAAGAAGTTTACTCTGTTTTAGTTTACTTGTTTGTTGTGTCTCCTCCCCAATAGTCTATAAGTTCTATGAGGATATAGATAACTTTTCCTCATCATTGTATGCCAAGCATAGATGTTAATAATATTTCATTAAGTTTATATGTTGTTGAAATGATCACTTATTTCAATAAACTTAATAATCATTTAATTATCACTTATTTCAATAAATATTAGGTTATTTGATTCTTGTACTAGGTAAATCCTTATTATGTCCCTGATATATGCCATACCCTAATTAGTCACTGAGGAAAAGAGAGACTCGGATGTAATTATGGAACTTGTTATTCTAGTGAATTAGGGAAGAAAATAAAGTAATAATTTCTTTGATCTAAGAAAGTGTTACTTGTCACAAAGCAGATTAAGCAACAGACTGGGATGAAATGATGGGAAGTATTTTTGAGAAGGTGATAGAAAAGGCTTCTGAGGAGGTATTTTGTAAAGATATGAAAGATGAGAAGGAGCAAACAACATGAGGATATGAATGAATAATGTTTCAGGAAGGGGCATCAGTGAGTGAAAAGCCTTGAAGAGGAAATGAACTTGGCATTCATGGAACCGAAGGAGGACTAGTGTAGATGGAGTGGAGTGAGTGAGAAAAAATGATGGGAGAAATAGTATGAATGCATGCTAATTTTAGGAAATCATAGTTTGGGGAACATACATATACATTTTTCTTAATTTCATTAATTTGTTTGTTTTGTATACATGCATAAACACCCCTATATATCCAATGGCTCTTCAATTCCACCTTTAGTATTTAGGTCATTAAGATAGTCAATTTTTTTTTCTTCTTTTCCTCTGTACTTTATGAAAAAAGATAAATGTAAAAATTCCTTTCAAAATTTGGTCAATTAAAGAAAACGCATGTTAACTGGTTACTTGTATAAATTTTTATTAAGTTCTTTTGCAGACCATTATGTAAAATTTTATAATTATGATATTATATATAAATATTTTATTCCCTTTTAGTCTGATCCCTACCTTTAAAATAAGTAAGAATAAAGTAACACTTAAATTTTTCCTGCAGCGTTTCAGGAGCAGTGTGGGTTTATTTTCAGTGACTTCATTTCTCTACTGCCCAAAGACAGTCTGGGTTTGGGGAGATGCAAAGTGTGCAGACCTCTGTTGGTCTCCTGTTTTATACGGCGAACAGTTTCTTTGCTGTTAAGCAGAAATGATATATAGTATTTCAAAACAATTCAGATTCTCACTCTGCTTGATTTTCTGATATTTAAAGTTAGTGTTTTAAATCCAAATGTATTAATGGAACTGCATTGGTCCTCATTAGGGTCAGACAGTTAAATAGCAGGCTGATCATCAGCTGTCTCTGCCTTCTCTTTCCTTTTTGTAAAATAAAAGTTACTTCGCTACTTCTGTGTCTTACCACATGCTTTTCTTAAAAAAGAAGAATTGACTTTTTTAGTTTTTTAATAGTTTATTTATTTATTTATTTATTTTAAAAATATTTTATTTATTTATTTATATTTAGAGGGGAAGGAGAGAGGGAGAGAAACATCAATGTATGGTTGCCTTTCGTGCATCCCCTGCTGGTAGTTGGCCTGCAAGGAACCGGCCTGCAACCCAGGCATGTGCCCTGACTGGGAATCGAACCGTGATCCTCTGGTTCGCAGGCTTGAGCTCAATCCACTGAGCTACACCAGCCAGGGCTTTTAATAGTTTATTTTTTATTGTATTTGATTTTTTTGACTTTGTTTTTTAAGAGCAGTTTTGGATTTATAGAAAAATTGAGAAGATAGTACAAGTTTCTATATACCTCACACCCAGTTTCCTCTGTTATTACATCTTATAGTAGGTATAGTAAATTTGTTACAATTAATGACTCACTGCTGACATTGTGTTTAATTGTGAATATGTTTGTGATTTTACTGTAAACGTAGGTATTTACAGTATTTATTTTAGGTATTTATATCTACTTCTGCCCTGTCCTTTCTCAGGAAAGTTTTAAAAATGTGCATTATTTTAAATAAATAAATGAAATACAGAAATATTGTCTGCCATACAAACTATTTCTAGCTAAAATCTACCCCAAAAAAGTAGAAAATGAGATCAAGCCCCTTTGCAGAATACTATTTGTGTTTCTCATGAGTGCCTTTTGCTCAGCATACATGAGGTCTGTCCAGAGGGTATCTAGCCATGTAATATGGAAAATAGCGACAGTTATTGAAGAAGATACAAGAAACTTTTTACATAAGACAATGTTGCCTCAATCCCCTTCAGAGTAGGCACCTTGAGACCTCACAGTTTTCCCAGTTGCCATTAGTTGCACCATCTTGTTTTCTAGAATCTCATCAACAGTGTGAAATCTCTTCCCTGTCAAAGGTGATTTTAGTGTTGGGAAAAGCCAGAAGTCACAGGGCACCAAATCTGGGTTGTAGGGTGCTGAGTCATGTGTGTGATTTGATGTTTCACTTAAAAGCTCTACACAAGATGTAGTACCTCAGCAGGTGTGGTGTTTGATGAAACTGCCAATCACCTGTTGCCCATAGCTGCCGCCTTCTGTCTGCATCACCCGAGTAATTTCTATGGAGCAATGTTCAGGTTTAATGCAAAATTTGATTTGGATTCACTGTTGTTCTACCCGCTCAGTCATTTTGAATGTGATGGCCACACAGTACACAGTCTCACTCAGCAGCATCTACCACCCCCATTGACTGGTACAGTGAAGTCATCATAGTTCAGACATGCGCATTCCAGTCCACTCTCCTTGGCTGCCAGGTTACATTAATGTTGTGCAAACTATTCTTGTTATATTAACAGTAGCTTGACATTTTCCAGATAGACCTCAGACATACCAATTGACCTTTTTGAAAAAACGATAGCTTATCATGGAAAAATAGCACCAGCTTATAGGTAATACATGTATGTAAATAAATGGAACTTAGCTAAAGAAGTAAAGCCATACAGGGGTTATTTCCGTTTTCTCTTAGTTGGGTTAATTCTCTTTTCTCAGCCAGTGAGAGGAAGAAGGACTGAATTAATAAACATTAGTTAGACATCTCTGCTATTACCAGGCCATGTTTTGTTTTTTTGGTTTTTTTTTGCAAAATTATGTCAAGGGCTTTTAAAGCATGCAGCTTTCTCAGATCAAGGAAAAAGTGTCATTCATTCTGCCCTTGGGGAAGCTTGATCTTTGATATGTAACAGTTAAAACTGAAAGTTACTTTGCAGTTGACTAAAAGCTATCTTCATGGCTTATAAAATATTAAATATCTTTAAAATATTAGAATATATTGCTTATAAACAAGTATGCTTTATTAAGTGTTACTCATATTTCCATACTAAGGGTTTATCTGTTGCATCTGAGAATAAATAGCAATAACATTTCACATTTGCAATTTTTTTCTTTGTAGGTATACTTATGTTTACCCAATTTTCGATCTCTTACCGAGGGTCACTGCTTGATAGTCCCTTTGCAGCACCATAGAGCAGCTACCTTATTGGATGAAGACATCTGGGAGGAAATTCAGGTTAGCATGATAATGTTCATTATTATTGTAACACTCATGAGCAATATTTACAAAACTATTGTGATAAATCCCAACAGGTTTTATACCTTCACTGATTTTAACTTTCTGAACTTAAAATCTTTTATACATTTCTGCAGTTGTGCGTATCTGTGGAGTATGATGTTTTCACCATGATCCCTCATGTGCTGCAGGCTTTGAAAGCCCTTTTAAAAATTTTATTGAGATATATTGACATATAACATGTAGTTTCAGGTGTGTGGCTGAAAGTGTTTGTCTACAAATAAACTGACAAAGCAATTACTATTTGCACTTTTAAAAAATCAGTGTACAATGGAATTCTATGCAGCAGAAAGAAAGAAGGAGCTCCTACCCTTTGCAACAGCATGGATGGAACTGGAAAGCATTATGCTAAGTGAAATAAGTCAGGCGGTGAAAGACAAATACTGTATGATATCACCTTTAACAGGAACCTAAACAACAAAACAAACAAGCAAGCAAAATATAACCAAAGACACTGAAATAGAGAACAGGCTGACAGTGACCAGAGGGGAGAGAGGAGAGAAGTTCAGGGGAAAGGGGGAAGGGTGTACAGGAACAAGTCTAAAGGACACATGGACAAAAACTAAGGTGGGTGGAAATGGGAGGAAGGTGGGGAAGGCCGGTGGGGGTGGGCTGGGATGGGAGTAAAAGACAGAAAACTGTACTTGAACAAAAATGAAAATAAATTTTAAAAAATCAGTGTAATATTTCTGACCTGCATTTGTGAAACGTGAGATAATCATTCTAACCACAGTAAGATAATACAATACAGCCAAAAGAAAAGACATTTTCAAAAAATAAAAAATAAAATTTGGGTGGGGGTCACGGAGGCGGGCGCCGGAGGGAAGCCATTGTCCCTCTTTGACCCCGCCTCCACATACAACGTCACAACCCAGCGACTTAGTTGCCCTGCTCTGGTGAAAACCTAGGGCTCCGATCCTGCTATTTAACAGGCACGAAAAGCCCAAAAGATGGCGCAAGAACTCAAAGTCCCAGAGCCAATAACTCTAAGCGACCAACAGATTGCCAGGCTCTCAGAAGCCCAATTTAAAACACTATTTATCAGGATGCTCACAGAATTGGTAGATTATAGTCACAAATTAGAGGAACATATGAAGGCTAAACTAATTGAAATGAAGGGAGATGTCCAGGAAACAAATAGCGATGGAAAGGAAACTGGGACTCAAATCAATGGAATGGACCAGAAGGAAGAACAAAATATCCAACCAGAAAGGAATGAAGAAATGAGAATTCCAAAAAATGAGGAGAGGCTTAGGAACCTCCAGGACATCTTTAAACCTTCCAACATCCAGATTATAGGGGTACCAGAAGGGAGAAAGAAACAGCCACGAGTGGAAAACGTATTTGAACAAATAATAAAGGAGAACTTCCCCAGTCTGGCAAAGGAAATAGACTTCCAGGAAATCCAGGAAGCTCAGCGAGTCCCAAAGAAGTTGGACCCAAGAAGGAACACACCAAGGCACATCATAATTACATTAGCCAAGACTAAAATGAAGGAGAGAATCCTAGAAGCAGCAAGGGATAAGGGGACAGTCACCTACAAAGGAGTACCCATCAGACTGTCAGCGGATTTCTCAAAAGAGACCTTACAGGCAAGAAGGGGCTGGAAAGAAGTATTCCAAGTCATGAAATCCAAAGACCTACAGCCAAGATTGCTTTATCCAGCAAAACTTTCATTTAGAATGGAAGGACAGATAAAGTGCTTCTCAGATAAGGTCAAGTTCAAGGAGTTCATCATCACCAAGCCCTTATTATATGAAATGCTAAAGGGACTTATATAAGAAAAAGAAGATGAAAAATATGAACAGTGAAAGGACAGCAAACACACAGTTATTAACAACCACACCTAAAACAAAAGCAAACCAAGAGGACAGCTAGATCAGGAGTGGAACCATAGAAATGAAGAACACATGGAGGGTTAGCAACAGGGGGGTGGGAGGAGGAGAAGAGGGGAGAAGACACAGAAAATAGCATAAATGGTAGGTAGAAAATAGATAGGGGGAGGGCGAGAATAGTGGGGGAAATATAGAATCTAAAGAACTTGAGACACGTGGTTATAAACTAAGGGGGGAGAAGGGTGGGGGAGGGAGTGTGCGGGTGGAGGGGAATGAAGGGGGGAATAGAACAACTGTAATGGTATAATCAATAAACTATATTTAAAAAAAGAAAATAAAATTTGGAAGTCAGATGAATGAATATACATTTAGCAGTTGCTTTATTTTTATAATGGAACTGACTGTCTCTGCTGCTGTGATTTTTGTGGAGATTTTATTACCAGCTTTAATTTCTGTTCTTTAATAATCTGGCCCAGAGTTTGGATTCAGGGACTCTTTTTCTTATCTTTTGTGTGTGTGTGTGTGTGGCCTTAAGAAATTGAAAAGCACAATATAGGTGAAATTGCTGCAGAATTATTTCAAGACCTCATAGTGATGGGGGTGAGCAGGGAGAGAAAGAGAGAAAGGCGAGGGCAAGGTGGAGGGAGGGAGGGAACAGAAACTGTTTTTCTGATACCTGACAACTAAATGGGGGCTACAGGGACTCCTAGTTAGAAAAATGTGTGAGAACATTTAAGACTTCAAAAGAGACTGTATACTGGTCTCTTTCATCATGCTGATAAAGGTCTTTTCATCATGTAGATAAATATGCCAAAAGAGGGGACACTTTGACTGTGTTCCTGAAATTCAGTCTCTTTCTCCCTGTAATATTTAAGTTTATGCTGTGAAAGTTAAAGGCCAGACTTGCTTATTATGTGAAAGTAATGCATCTATGGCTAAGCAAGGGTAAGAATGTGGACAAATGTATTTGATGTGAGAATTTGTTTTTTCCTAGTATTGGATGGCAGTGCAAAAAATAATTTAAAGTAGAAAGGATGCAAATTTAGTTTTCAGTTATTTTTGGACTTTTCTAAAATGCTTTTTAAAAATTTATATATGGAAAATGTATTTAACTTAGAGCAAAATATAGTGCCAAATGGATTTTAAATAATATAGAAATCAAGTCTGTGTGTTTTATATTTCTGTAAGAAGTTAAGCTACTTGATGAAAACATTGGGGTGGATAAAGAAGAAACTTGTTCAGCGTAATACGTGTGAGTGCATGAGTATAAGATAATCCAAGTGTTGTGAGAAATTCAGACACAAAAGCATTTATTAATTCTGCCCAAAGGTATGGTATTTTCTAGTACAGGTTACATTATAGTTTAGCAGATCTTGTAAGCCTATGCATTACAGAAAATTGAGTGAGGGAGGAAAAGCCCAACTGTTTTGTGTGAATAATGGCATTATAGCTCTCTTTGTGTGTGTGATAAAAGAATATGTTGGAAGTTGTAAATTATTGTAACATAGTAAATGAATAAGATACCTGAATTCCAGCTTATTTAAAGAAATAGACTTTTCTGATTTTTATTTTTACTTTCAAATATGTATAAAAACTCAAGTTATGTCTTGGTGAATATCCTTATGGTCGTTCACCTCTTATAGAGAACATAATTACAAAAATGATTAGATTTAGCAAAATACATTCTTGGCAAATACAGGAGCCCCTTCAAGTGATTTTTCTCATCATCCTCTAGTAACATTTAAATTTAATATTTTATATTTAATAAAAAATACAAATACAAGCTTCAGCAGAGCCTATGGGAATAATCACAAATTTTGAATAAGTTCCTTTTTTTTTTAGTTTTATTTAAAACATAGTGAAACTCTGTCTCTTCTAAGTTTATTTTTATCAGTTTGACAAATGTGCTTGATCATATGTTACAGCCGGACACTGTAGGTCCATTTTTAAAATATTCAGCATTAACAGTATGGTGGTGAGTCGTGGATTCTCCTCCACAGAGGGCTTCACTTTGGAGTGATGTAAATAGGCCTGTTTCATTGGGAAACCTCCAGTGTTGGTACCTTTTGGTCTTTTTCTTTGGGCCAATCAGAATCTCTAGAAAAGCCCTTTATTCTCTTACCTGGAGCATTGAAGCCAGCTTGCCAGTGTTCAGGGAGTACAATGGGGGAAGATGGCTGGGTGGCAGGCAGGATGTTGAACATTTAAGAAAATTAAGTAACACTTCCAGTAATGCCCCAGTTTTCAGACTGTATATTCTCAATTACCTGGTTTTCCCAGCCCAGCCACCTTCTCCAAAGGATAATCCTACAGCGTTTGGCTGGTGTGGAGGAGGAACTCTGGCTTGTTAGTTGCTTTTCTAAAGACTTTACATAGCCCTATGTTTTTCACAGCACTTCACTCTTACTTCCACAGTAATATAGTGTTGCCAGTTCCTAAGCCTTTTGAGGATCTGCAGCTTGGCTTTCTTCTTTACTGTCCCTCATAAGCCCTTCCCTCTGTACCACCCAGATATGAACCAGCTTCTTGTATTTAAGTCAGATAGTCACGGGTGTATTTTCAGTGTATTTTCAGTGTATTTTCTCTCATTCTTTGTTCTAGTAGTTTTGTACTGTTTTAGGAAATTAATATCATTTTTGAGATGTTCCCCTGTGAAGGGCATAGGATTAAATATGTACATTCTATTCTGTTTCATATATCTGTGGATATAACTTTATCTTTAGAGATGTTCTATTTAGGAAACTTGAGTAAATAATTGTATTGATATTACATGATAGCATTGATATTTTTAAGGAAAATAATTTTTTATTTCAAAATTGTTTACTTATCTACTTGATATTTTTGTAGTATGACTTGATACATATTAAGAATTCTAACACCCTGTAGTATAGTTTATTTAAATATATTGTAGGGGAGCTATACAAAAAGTGTTAAAAAACAAAAAAAATTGAACATTATTTTTACCACATAAAAATATATTGTAAGGAATTTTAGTCTAGGTGTGTTAACTAACCAAAGAGTGGCAGTTAGTTTAGAAATGTGGAAAACAATGATTACCTAAAGGATGAAGTATTTGCTACTAGGGACATGGAAATTTTATGTGACCCCCATAGCATGAGCTGTCTGTGTCTGAAGCATGACATAGTTTTGATAATGAATGAAAAAGCTTTCTTCATTGTTTAGTTGTAATAAAACTGTAAAAAATAAATATTAAACATGTACATTTTATTTATTATGTTGAACTTTAATGAAGTTGATAACCTCAGATGATAACCATTAAAATTTATTTGAAAATTAAAGTCTTTTATGTAGAGAGGAGGAATACTTAAATGCGTATGTATGTCCTCTTTACAGATATTAGTGTGATGTTTATATATTTTATAATATTGAACTATTCTTGTGTCATCACTAATTTAGTACTTTGTTGAGTTTTCATTTATAATTCGTGACATCTTGAGTCTGTCTGCATTACTTCCAATAGTTAAACTGGAAAGGATTATGAACAAACATGAAGGAAGAAAGTTTGTGAGGTAATCTTTGGATTGCCTAAATTTTGATTTTTGATTATTATTATTGTTGTTGCTTTTTATCTACTTTTCCCCTTCTTCAAAAATGTTTGGTTTTCAAATATATAGTTCCACTCTGGTAATGACTTTTCTTTTTGTGTGTGTGTGTGTGTGTGTCTTGAATGGGGGTGTGTTCCCCTGCCCCTCCTTTTATTTTATTTTTTAAAGTATTTTTATTGATTATGCTATTACAGTTTTCCCAGTGTTTCGCCCTTTAGCCCCCTACCTCCTCCCCAACCCTCCAGCATTTCCCCCGCCTTACTTTATGTCCGTGGGTTGTACATGTAAGTTCTTTGAGTTCTCTGTTTCCTATACCATTTTTTATCTTCCCCCATCTATTTTATGCCTACTAATTATGCTTCTTCTTCTCTACTGTTTTCCTCGATTCCTCCCTTCCCCATTCCCACTGAACTCCCTGTGTGTGATGTCCATTTCTCTGATTTTGTTCCTGTTCTGGTTGTTTCCTTAGTTTTTGTTTTCATTTTGTTTAGGTTCATTTGTTAATAGTTATGAGTTAATTGTCATTTTGTTGTTCATATTTATCTTCTTTTTCTTAGATAAGTCCCTTTAACATTTCATATAATAAGGGCTTGGTGATGGTGAGCTCGATTAACTTGACCTTATCTGAGAAGCACTTTATCTGCCCTTCCATTCTAAATGAAAGCTTAGCTGGATAGAGCAATATGGAATGTAGGTCTTTGGATTTCATGACTTGGAATACTTCTTTTCAGCCCCTCCTTGCCTGCAAGGTCTCTTTTGAGAAATCAGCTGACAGTCTGATGGGAACTCCTTTGTAGGTGACTGTCCCCTTATCTCTTGCTGCTTCTAGGATTCTCTCCTGCATTTTAATCTTGGCTAATGTAATTATGATGTGCCTTGGTGTGTTCCTTCTTGGGTCCAACTTCTTTGGGACTCTCTGAGCTTCCTGGACTTCCTGAAAGTCTGTTTCCTTTGCCAGATTGGGGAAGATTTCCTACATTATTTGTTCAAATAAGTTTTCAGTTTCTTGCTGCTCTTCTTCTCCTTCTGGCCCTTTTATAATTTGCATATTGGAACGTTTCAGGTTGTCCCAGAGAGTCTTCAACATCTCTTCATTTTTTTTGGATTCTTGTTTCTTTGTTCTGATCTAGTTGGATGTTTATTTCTTTCTTTTGTTCCAAATCGTTGCTTTGAATCCTGGTTTCCTTCTTGTCACTGTTGGTTCCCTGAATATTTTGCTGTATTTCATTTTGGGTATCTTTCATTTGTTCTTTCATTTTTTGACCATGTTTGACTAACTATTTTTCTTTCTTCAGTTGTTTAGAAAATCATTGGTAAAGATGTTTGAAGATAAAGGATTGGACTGCATCTTTTTAGAAACTAATATGAGCATGAAGAAACAGTATCATATGGTTTATGAATGCATTCCTCTTCCAAAAGAAGTGGGTGATATGGCTCCCATCTACTTTAAGGTATTTATAGATAATCTTTACATGCATACATATATTTTGCTACAGTGCTGTTATATAAATACAGTCATCTTTATTCTTGTATTTTTCTTCAATACAGTTATGTGAAATTTTATATTAATAATTAAGTAAATAAATAATGCTATATAAATTTTTATAGAAAGAAATTTAGGATTTTGACCTCTAAAAGCATGCTTTTTAAAATAAGTGTGAATATGCTAGCAAATGGTAATTTATAATTACTATTTCATTTTCTTAAATGAAAAATCAGTTTTATCTTGAGTACTTCCACATCAAAATTATAGTCATAACTGTAGAAAACTTATCATTGAAATTCATGAGAGCCTTAGTTACATATAAACAGTACAAATAGCAATTGCTGACAGAAGTTATAGCTGTAAGTTTTAGTATTTAGCACCTCATTATGCTATTTGTAAAAAGAAACTAATATTTAACCTTGACATACACTTTTGGATATATAGTAAATGACTAGAGTTCTTAATTAGGTGTCATAATATTCAAGCAACTTTTACTAAATAGCATGTGTTTGATGCTGATCTGAATATGATATATTGGTAGTTTATAGACTTATGTAAATATATAAATGTAGAACCATATATGAAATGGTAACATGCACAATGAAAAAAGGTAATATTTTGAGTGATGGTTTTGGGAGACTTACAGATGCAATGTTTAGACAGTATAGGATGGTAATGTTTATTAATGTGAACTATACATTTCAGTAAAAAAGATTATAAAATGTTTTAAGGCTAGTGAGGTGGTGAAAATCTACTTTCTCTCTAGACCTTTTTTAAAAAAATCTGAATGTTTGATTTAAAGAATTATGCTATTACTGTATAGGAGGATAAGCCAGATAATCCCCAAATCCATGCCAACCCTATGTTAAAAAAGTCATTTGAGTCAGTTGAGAAAGAGATTATTATACTGGTCTTCAGTGGAGTTTTTTGGTTCTTCCTCAGTATAGTCTTAGGTAATTGTGAATATAGGCATTGAGGTATAGAGTACAACATATGATCATTAAAATACATTTTTTGGATTCAGCTTCAATTTTATGTGGAATGGGCACATTGTAGTGTCAACGCAAGTGACTCATGCCTTTTAATTGGGAAACAGTATATCTGATGCATTTTAATTGTCATTATTTGAATGTTAATTTCATCATTAAAATTGGCTTTGTTAATAATGATACTGTACAAAAATGCAGTATGAGATTAAGCACAAAAATGAGATTATTTTGTGCTTAACACCCTGGCCTTTCTATTAAATATTTACTCACCATAAATATTAGTCATATTGCCTAGCCTAGAAAGTCTTATAATGCCATCCGTATAGTTTTTCCCCTGCATTTTTTTTATGTCTGTGTTATATAGCCAGAAATAGTTCAACTACTTGGTTGCTAAAAAGCATATAAGTTACTCTTTTCATACTAGGAAGAAGAGCTGTAAAACTAAGTGTATTTCTTTGAATAGATTTCTGTGAATGGAGTAAGGAATTTGTAAACTTTTAAATTCATAATTTATGTGCAATATTAAATTGCTTTGTATTATTAAGGATTTTTTTATCATATGAAGTTGAGCTGAGGTTAACATCAGTACAAGAGTTAAGAGTGAGAAAAAATATAGCTTGGCTAAAGGGTAAGACTTTAAAAAATCAAGGAGTTCTAATTTTAAATAATAGAAATTAAAGCCTATCCATTCAGAATCGCTTACCATGTATAATATACCCTGTAGTTGGTTTACTACGTTATTTCATTTTTCAGTTGTCTCATTGTATTTGCATATATGTTATTTTTCATTAACAAATGGCTGTTTCTTAGAAAGCCATAATGGAGTCTGATGAAGAGTGGTCTATGAACAAGAAATTGATTGATCTCTCTTCCAAAAATATCAGAAAGGCTGTAAGTATCTTCTTTTCCCCTAATATTAGAAATACAGTTAAGGATCCTCTTTAATTTCCATATCTTATTTGAGAAAGACATTTGTCTGGTTCTACAAATAAAGAAGATACTCTTTCCATTTTGCTTAATCTAGCGAAGGCACACTTGCTCCAATGCTTGTCGGGATGTTTATTCCGGACCTCCTGGCCCTCTGCTGTGGTCGTGCCTGTAACTGGCGGTGATGGCCGTCAGACCCTGCCATGGGAGTTCTGCTCCTGGGCTTCTCAGCCTCTGTGGGGCGAGTGGTGACAGAGGCTTTCTTGTCAATAGAATTACAATGAGAAACATTTTCCTAGAGGTTTTATTTTGAATTTGGAACTTGTTTTTCATTCGTTTGTTTTTCTTACACAAGGTTTCCTGTTAAATCCCTTTAAAATAAATATAAGTAGGTAGTTAGAGAATAGCCATAGGGATCTAAAATACATTATAGGAAATGGAGTAGCTAAAAAACCTACTCGTGACCCATGGACATGAACAACAGTGTGGGGATTGCCTGAGGGAGTAGGGGTGCTGGGCGGAGGGGGTAAAGGGGGAAAAACTGGGACAACTGTAATAGTATAATCAATAAAATGTAATTTAAAAAAGAAATATACAGACTGCAAAAATTAATTGATCTCACATATAACATATAAGTGCATTTTTGTTCCTGAGAAGTAGACAGTATTAAATGAAATAAGATTAAATAAAAAATAAAGTAGACTACAGGTTCATTATTCTGTTGGGGAGTTTTTTCACCATTTTTCTTAGTTCAATGTTGACTTACAGAACAAGTTTTAGATACAAGGTTCACATAAGTTGTTTTGTAATAAATGACTTCTCTTTTCTAGAAATACAAATTAAAGGGAATAGAAGTAGAATTGTGACTTTCATTTTGTTTTTTTATTGAATAAGTGATTTAGTTTACAAATGTTTATTGAGTGTCTCCTATTTACCCAGCACTATTTAGGTGCTTGCATAGTGGAACAAGACAGAGAAGAACCCTGACTTGATGGAGCTTATATTTTTGTGCAGGATTTAGCGCCAGCCTGGGTGCTAATTCCAGTCTACTGCCTGCTTGCATAAACGAAATTTTATTGGGAGACAGCTGCACCCATTTGTTTATGTTTTGTCTTTGGCAGATTTTGCGCTGCAAGGGCAGACAGAGAGTTGTGACAGAGACTGTATGATCTGCGAAGCCTACCCCCTCAAATATTTTATTGAAAGTTCTATAAGCTTTTTTAAATTTGCTGACCCCTGTTCTAGTAGTAATTGTCACTAGAGTATTTCTCTCCCATTTCTTCTTTCGGGAAGCTAGACTCCTGTTACCGGTGACTGATAGGTTTCCTCATTACATTTATTATATCCCAGTCAGAAGACTCAAATTCCACTGCATTATTGAAGATAGTTTTAACTCAAAGATAAAATATTCTCTACCATCTTTTTTCTTCCATTTCTGGTGAATTGAGCTAGATAATGTATTTAAAAACAAATCATAAAAACCCTCCTAAAGGTCCTATGTACTTCTGTTTTACAAGCCTGTAGAAAAATGTATGTAATGTACATACAGCTTTTGTGCCTGTTTTTCACTTGTCATACCATAATTTCCAATGCCATTAAATATTCTTTTAGAACATGATTTTAATGGCAGTTAAAAATATTTTGAAGAAGAAATTTTGAAAAAAATATGTTCTCCATTTGCATTATGTATGCAGTTTTCTTACTGGTAAACAACCACCTACCGAGTATAAGTTTGTTTTTTAAAAATCTAGGTAAATACTTAAGAACCCACAGGGTTCTAATATTTTAACTTAACCAATGTGGAAAATAAGAAACAGATACAGATTCTTGGTAGTATATTCAGCTTTGAAGTATTTCAAATATAGCACCAGTTGCCTTTGTTAAGTCACTGGGTAGCATTGCATCTGAGAGCCCCAGCGGATGGGGAATGAGCCAGGTGACTTGTTAAGGTCCTTTTTAGCTGTAGGACTTAGTAATTAGTAATTAGTGGATGGAATTGTGGAGAGAACTTGAGTATAAGAATAATTCCAAAGCAGGTCACTTCTTAGGTTAATAAGCTTTCCAATATCGTTTTTAAATTATAAAAGTGTTTTGAGCATGAAATGAACAGTCTTGAGTTATTTTAACGTTATTTTTATTCTGAAAAAAGTCTCACTATCCTTCTTCTAAGAGTGCTGGGTCCTTGGCAGTTTCAGGAAGTGATTTACCTTCCTTACTGTGGGTGGGGTGTTTTTTTCCCTGAAGAAGAGTCTTAGCTTTCAGTAGAGATTCATGTATTTGTAATTCATTCTGATTCTTTGTTGATTTATGGTTTTCCTTGCTGTGTGAGTATAAGCTTCTGTTTTTATGCCTGTTTTGTTTGCTCTCTGTGGGTCTTTTGATGTCTTTGCACTGTAGTCTGAAGTTTATGGAAACACACAAGGGAAGCAGATCTGAATATTTATTGTAGGGGAGTTGACATGATATTAAATAACTTGTCAAAAGGTGGTCGTTTTTTACATAGCTGTTTTATTGAGATTTCATATGAGTTCTTTCTGAACTTTTATTTTTTTATTTTTTAAAAATATATTTTATTGATTATACCATTACAGTTATTCTATTCCCCCCTCTTCATTCCCCTCCACCCGCACACTCCCTCCCCCACCATTCTCCCCCCCTTAGTTTATAACCACGTGTCTCAAGTTCTTTAGATTCTATATTTCCCCCACTATTCTCACCCTCCCCCCTATCTATTTTCTACCTACTGTCTATGTTATTTTCTGTGCCTCCTCCTCCCACCCCCCTGTTTCTAACCCTCCATGTGTTCTTCATTTCTATGGTTCCACTCCTGATCTAGCTGTCCTCTTGGTTTGCTTTTGTTTTAGATGTGGTTGTTAATAACTGTGTGTTTGCTGTCCTTTCACTGTTCATATTTTTCATCTTCTTTTTCTTATATAAGTCCCTTTAGCATTTCACATAATAAGGGCTTGGTGATGATGAACTCCTTGAACTTGACCTTATCTGAGAAGCACTTTATCTGTCCTTCCATTCTAAATGAAAGTTTTGCTGGATAAAGCAATCTTGGCTGTAGGTCTTTGGATTTCATGACTTGGAATACTTCTTTCCAGCCCCTTCTTGCCTGTAAGGTCTCTTTTGAGAAATCCGCTGACAGTCTGATGGGTACTCCTTTGTAGGTGACTGTCCCCTTATCCCTTGCTGCTTCTAGGATTCTCTCCTTCATTTTGGTCTTGGCTAATGTAATTATGATGTGCCTTGGTGTGTTCCTTCTTGGGTCCAACTTCTTTGGGACTCTCTGAGCTTCCTGGATTTCCTGGAAGTCTATTTCCTTTGCCAGACTGGGGAAGTTCTCCTTTATTATTTGTTCAAATAAGTTTTCCACTCGTGGCTGTTTCTTTCCCCCTTCTGGTACCCCTATAATCCGGATGTTGGAACGTTTAAAGATGTCCTGGAGGTTCCTAAGCCTCTCCTCATTTTTTTGAATTCTCATTTCTTCATTCCTTTCTGGTTGGATGTTTTGTTCTTCCTTCTGGTCCATTCTATTGATTTGAGTCCCAGTTTCCTTTCCATCACTATTGGTTTTCTGGACATCTCCCTTCATTTCAATTACTTTAGCCTTCATATGTTCCTCTAATTTGTGACTATAATCTACCAATTCTGTGAGCATCCTGATAAATAGTGTCTTGAATTGTGCTTCTGAGAGGCTGGCAATTTCTCAGTCACTGAGAGTTATTGGCTCTGGGACTTTGAGTTCTTCTTGCGCCATCTTTCGGGCTGTTCGTGCCTGTTCCGTAGCAGGATCAGAGCCCTAAAGTGTTCACTAGAGCAGGGCAACTAAGTCGCTGGGTTGTGACGTTGTATGTGGGGGCGGGGTCAAAGAGGGACAATGGCTTCCCGTCTGCCGTCTGCCGCCTCAGCCCCCACCGGCGCCACCACCATCACCAGGCCCATGCGTTTCGTTCCACTGCACGCGAGTGTGCCACTGCCGTCAGCCCTCCACCACTGGGTTCGCCCCCTGGGGCCTGCGTGGTCCGTCTCACTGTGCGCGAATGTGCGACCACGGTCAGTCTGCCCCACACCCCGACTGGTTCCGGGCTGCCTGCGCGCCTAGGTCGGGGGATCTGTCCTGCCCAACCCAGCTCCGCTGCTGGCTCCGCCTCTCTTACCGTCCCGTTGAATGGTTCGTAGTTGTCGGACTTCTGTATAATTCCGTTTTCTGGTCTTTGGGTGTGTCCTAGTTCTCCAAACCTTTGTTGTATTCAAACTTGGTTGTGGGAGAAGGCACAGTGTTTCCACCTATGCCTCCATCTTGGCAGAAGTCCTCTTTCTGAACTTTTAAATGTTGTAATTTTTATGTTTAATTTTGTGAAAGACAGCTAACACTTTAGGGGCTGATTTTTTAAAAAACATCTAACACATTTAGAGACTGATTTTTTTTAAACTAAGGAAAGTCAGTCTCAAGAAAATTTTGGATTTACCCAGAGACCTTCAAACTCAGAGACAATTATATGAAGTCAGGAGTAACATCTAGAATGTTAATTAAAAGGAGAATGTTAAAATATTACTGTTTTTCTACCATAAATATTTTTTTTCAATTATGGTGGTTATAAAAAACAGGTAACTCACAGTACCTTTTCAAGAGTGGTGTCAAGGTTTTAACTTCTTTCCCTCTGGCTGGTTAGGCAAGAAGAGATAAGTGCTAAATGTGCATATATTTTGATACCAGGAAAACCATAGCTTGTACCTTTTGCAGCAAGAACACAGAGGAGAAGTTGTGGTAGAAGTTGTTCTTCGTGTAGAAGTAGTTCAGAGTCTGTTGTGGCATCTTGGCAGTTTTGCCCTAGACTGTTGACATTTGGTGTGTGTATTGGTTTCCTGGTGCTGCTGTAACAAATTGCCACACACTCGGGGTTTTAAACACCACAGATTTATTATCTTATAATTCTGGAGGTCACAAATACGAAATGAGTTTCACTGGCCTGAAATTAAGGTGGTCAGCAGGCCTGCATTCTTTCTGGAGCCTCTCGAGTAGACTTTTTCCAGCTTCTATAAGTCATCTGCATTCTATGGCTTCATCTTTAAACCCAGCGGTGTGTGATCTTCCAATCTTTCTCTGAGTCTCACCCACCTTTTTCTCTCTTGTAAGTACCTTTGTGATTATATTGGGCCCACTGGATAACCCAGAATAGTATCCCCATTTCAGGATTTCAAAACTTAATTGCATCTGCAAAGTCCCTTTTGCCATGTATAGTAGCATATTCATGGCAAGATAATGGATTAGATTATTGGTGTATTTTTAGGAGGTCATTATTCTGCCAAACACAGTATAATACAAACAAAAGGCAAGGGCACTGTCATTTCAGATTGCTCCCTTAAGTTATCTCTCCTTCCCGGTGCTGTCCTTTGGTTGGTGTATTCCTGTAATACTGTTTTAGCCATTCAGATTTGTGTTTCACACATGAGCATTTACTACAGAGAGCAGAGATACTGTCATGGAGCCCTCTGTCCTTTTTTTTTCCCCACCAGTTTGGCACAAGACAGTAGTGTTTGGGAGACAGAAATACAAGTGATATTTGGAGATCTTGACTGGCCAAACACTGGGCCTCGTACTTTATGTGCACTTTAGTTCTGATTCTCACAGCAAACCTCTGAGCTCTTCACAGTTCTCATGAGACTCAGAGATGTCAAATAGCTTGCCTGTAGTTGCACAGCTGTAAGGATCGGGCCTGTGATTAGAGCCTGTCTCTTTATTTTTTCTTAATTATCTAGGTCATACATGTTTATATTTTAAAAATATGAAGGTGCAAAAAAACCAAAGTCATAAAACAGTAATCTATTTCTCTGCATATTTTATAGACTGATTGGTTTTTACTTATATTTTTCCTATGACATGCATAACTCCTTATTAGCCCCAATTTTAAATGCTTTATGTTATTTCGTTCCACAATACTATCCCATCTCTCTTCAAGTCATGCCTTCTGGAAGACAAAATACAGAATACATAGATGTGAGTCAGAGTAAATGCTGATGGTGTGAGGGGATTGGAAAGGACAGATAATACTATTATGTGACTCATTCGAATAATTTCTACTGACAGAATTGGAGCTTGGAGGGAAAACTTGCATGCACAAAGATTTACTTAATTGATAAATAAATAAGTTACAGCCTTTTCCAATCAAGATAGAGTTTAAAATACTGTGTGTGTGTGTGGAAAGAGAGAGAAAGGAAAGGGAGGGGAAGGTAAGGACCCTTGACCAATGTAGATTTGAATTGCATTGGTCCACTTAATGTAGAAGTTTTAAAATAAATCACTGTATTGTTTTTGGTCTGTGGTTGGGAGTCCATGGATGCAGAGGGCCGACTGCCTGTGTGCATTGATCTGTGCCACTTCGTAATGAGGGATTGGAGCATTTTTAGATGTTAATATCCGTGGCGGTCCTGGGGCCAGCCCCCCAGGGGTACTGAGGGTAGTTAAGTTCGTCTGGAGTCAAGATACATGGGGATTTTCAACTGTGTGGGCTCAGGACCCTTAACCGCTGAATTGTTCAAGGGTCAACTGTTTTTAATACTGGACGTACTTTGAAATGAGGTTGGTAAACTAAGTATTGCCAGGCCCATCTCCCTAGTTAATAAAAATTATGATTGTTTGCGTTTAATTTATCTTTGACAAATAAATAGTAATAAAGTCTCAGTGGTATTATAAACAAAGCTTTATGTATATGGCTAGGCCCCTCTTCCTATTCTGCATTGTGAGAAAAATACAAGAAAGCTTATTTTTACTCTCTATTTGTATAGTCTAGAGAAAATTATTCTGCTGTTACATTTTCGAAATATACCTTTCTTTTCTGTTTTTCCCAAAGACAGGGAAATAATTGGCTCTGATCATAATTGTTGAATGTTGTGAAGAGCCGTCTGGCCAGAAGGCTACCAAATGAAAGTTAGGTCGTTGCTTCAGTGTCGACTGTCATTGAGTCAGCACTCCGGGATTTGGAAAGTCATTGTATACTTTTTCTTGAGGGATACTGAATTACTGCCGTGCGAGAGAGCAAGAAGAGGGACTAAGCATGGCTTTCTTTTCTATTTTTTTAAAATTTTAATTGTTGTTCAAGTACAGTTTTCTTCCTTCTACCCCCATCCCAGCCCACTCCCCCAGCCTTTCTGATTTCACATTGCCATTTTTCTGTTTGTTTAGGTACCCAAAGGCTTACCATATTTCTCTGTGGATTTTGGCCTCCAAGGAGGGTTTGCCCATATCATCGAAGATCAACACAAATTTCCTCATTACTTTGGAAAGGTATATTCATAAATTTAATAAAATTTCAATGTTTAGCCATTCCCTTTTCTTTTGAAGGGAAGTCAAAACTTTGGTCACAAGATACAGCCAGGTTGTTCAGTACTATTCTACCCAGGTTTTAGAGGGACAACCTACAAAGTATTAATGATCACCCCAGAATGTTTGGTACAGTCAGAAGTGTCACTTTGGAATGAAAGATTTGTTAGAGTGTCAGCGGTGACTACAGTGGAGTCAGCCAGCCCTGTGCTGAGAATGATACTTAGCAGCATTTATTGAGGGTTTACACTGATGCAGGTGTTATTCTAAGCACTCACTTAATTCTCACAATAATTCTGTTGTGTAGATATTGTTACTACTTTTATTTTGCAGGTGAAGAAACTGAACTGCAGAGAGGTTACATAATTTGCTCAATGTTGTTTGCTAACAAATGAGAGAACCAGGGGTAACCGTGTACTTGTAATTTAACTAGAAAACAAATGATCTCATCTCTTCATTTATAATTAAGTACCATGTAGTTCAAGAATTATACAATTCATTTCACGTGTAGTTTCTGGCCAGATACTAGAGTGCAGATCTTTTGGTGGTCAGTAGGCTCCTTTCAGTACTACAGACTGCCTTCTAGGGGCATAACCCTTACATGTGTCTACTGAGCATGTAGGTAGTGTGTAAGTAGTATTGGGGACTGGAATCAATTATGTAGCCACTGGAGCACTCAAAGGACGTCCAGGCAATAAGAGCTCTAGAAGTGACCTTTCAAACTAGTGTAGCTCGGCCTTTCTGCTCAGGTCGTCTCCTAAATCGAGGAGAGTTGATGAGTTCCCAGGGTTCCCTGTTCTTCCTCCTCACTTTCATCCCCTGTAAAAGGCCATCATCTACAATGAATAGGGACATGTCAAGAGGAATCTCAACTCCAGAGGTTGGGGTTACAGACTTCATGCTGTTGCCCTTAAAGGATTAATCAGGGGCCCCAAATCACGTGTGTCTTTGAACTGTTGAAGTATATTAGAGAAACTAGTTTGAGAAATTTTCAGAATATTTTTTTCCAAAGTTAACTAGAAGAAATTTGTTTTCATTGCCCTGTTGTTATTCAGTGATGACAGAATTTTGTCATTGAACATATCTGTGGATTTACTTTTTTTAAACTTGATTCTAATGAAAATGAAGCAAATTATCATTTACTTGTGTAAATTTAATTGGAAAATAGTCTTCCCTCAACTGTTATGCATATTTGTAGTTAATATGATACTGTTTTAATACTAAAATGAAAGCTTCCTTGGTTAACATTGCATCACTGATTTTTCACAAAAATTGCTTTTGAAGAATTGGCTTGTGAGCCCGAGAATTCCTTGATTCTGCTGCCTCAGCAGTTGTTCGCAAAGCAGGAAGGAGTTGTCTGTTTCCATTAACACTGTGTTAGTAACAAACACGAGTGAACCCTGTCTGGTACACGTGAGACAAAGCTTGATGTTTTATAGAGGCAACATTAGGTCAGTTTATAAGATAGGCTTTCTTAAACTATGTTGCTTACTTGGGCTGATGCCAAGGAACTCTTGCATTAAATCTAAATTTACCTCATTTCTCCTGATGTCTTCTGCAAAATGTTGGCTTCTTTATTTCCCAGCCTCAGTGATGGAGATTCCCATTTCCATGAAACTTTTCCTGATACATTTAACAAATAGAATGTTTTTTTTTTAGTCTCCTTATAATTTGCTCTTGCCTATTCTACTTTGTAAGACATTCCTTTTTATAGTTGGATTATTACTCTGGCTTTCACCACAACTCCGCATTCTGTTATGAGCTCTCTGAAGACAGAGAGCTCATGTGTATGGTAGTTTCTTTGTATCCCCGACAGTATTTCACTCTCCCTCTACGCAGTAGGTTCCCTTGGTATGGCTGTTGAGTTGAAAAATCTACATCTTAGACTATGTCCAAGATTTTACCACCACAGAGCTGGATTGAACATGCAGAATTCAACCCTTATCCCGTTGTTTACCTAGACTGCCTCTATAAATATTATAGTCGGCCTGTACCTTTTTGTACGTGGATACTCAAAAGCACATATTTGATTAATTTCTGTAGCTAATAGCATAGAAAGAGGATCATGAAGGAAATAATGTAGAATAATGAGGAGATAAAATCATTTTTTAGGGATTGGGAGTGTGACTTTTAACATGAAGATGATTTATACTTTTTATTCTTGATTTATATGGATTGTATTAAAATTTGCTTTTGATTCCTGAAAAAGATAACAGTGGAAGAAATTGGTTTATAAGTATACTGGCTAGCAAACATTCATCTGAGATTCAACTGCAGTTGAAAAACAAAATTAATAATTATTAGATATTGATTAACTCTTTCTTCACACTGGAGCAGCTAATAAGGAGTAACTTAATTAAAATTCACTTTCTCTTTCTCCACTTGGCTGCTATCTGGTAGATGTGGTAATGAACAACAAAATGGACAAACTGCTTCACAAGGAGACACAGCTGGGACCCCTAGGTTTGCATAGTTAGAACATAGTTAGAACTAAATGAAAACAAGACATGTTTAACTTGAAACTAATATTTATGTAAAATTGGAACATTTTCATGGAGAACAACTTAGTGCTATATTTAGTAGCAGAATAAGCAAATAGTTTCATTCCTGTTTTCAGTATTTATACATATGTGTTTGTATTCTTCTCATTCTTTAAAAGGAAATCATTGGTGGGATGCTGGATATAGAACCAAGACTTTGGAGGAAAGGGGTCCGAGAAAGCTTTGAGGATCAGAGGAAGAAAGCACTGCAGTTTGCCCAGTGGTGGAAACCATTTGACTTTACCAAAAGTAAAAAATGTTGAGTCATACCTTTCGAGTTTTATTTCCTCTTCAGATTTTTTTCAGCTTTATTTCCATAGCACCTCCTATACCATTGACCCTCGGGTCACGGGGAAAGTCCTGCTCCGGATCTCTGACACTGTGCATCACTGGATTGTGTTGTTCCCTCCCCCACCTGCTCCTGTGGACTTCATTGCAGTAACTGGGACTGAGACCGGATGTGTTGGGTGACCTGCTCACGTTCCTGTTCTGTACCCACACCTTGGTGTTCTGAACTCATCAGTGAATATATAGAAAGACTTTTCCAAAGGATTAGCTAAGAAGTATAACAAATCATTGGTTGAGAAAGAGATGGGTTGGCTTCAAGGTTGAGTCTATTGATGGACTTCTTTTGCATTTTTAAAATTAAGAGTTGGCATATTCAGTAATAATACATGAAATTTGTTTCATAGCATTTTATAGAAGATCTCTTAATCTTCTACCAGTATTGTGTGTATATGTATGTATCACTGCGATTCTTTTTATTAAAGGAAAAAGAATGTTCCAAGGTAATAAAGAATTGAATGAAGGCTCTGACTGGTGTAGCTTATTTGGTTGGGTGTTGTTTCGTGGAGTGAAGGATCGCCGGAACGGATCCTGGTCAGGGCACACGCTGGGTTGCAGGTTCAGTCTCCAGTTGAGGTGCGTATGGGAGGCAACTGATGGGTGGTTCTCTTTCACATCAATGTTTCTCTCCCTTTCTTTCTCCTTCCCTTCCTTTCTCTCTAAAAATAAGAAATAAAATTAAAAATACATTAATTTAAAAAAGAATTACATGGACTATATATAACGTGTATGATTTATTTTTAATTCTAGATTTTAAAATAGTGTTTGAATTTCAGTGATTTTAAAAATAATTGTTCTAAAATATGATTTTTTAAAATTATATTTTATTGATTATGGTATTACAGTTGTCCCAATTTTTCTCCCCTAGCCTGCTTCTACCCAGTATCCCCCACTCTCTCAGGCAGTCCCCATACCATTGTTCAAGTCCAAGGGCCATGCATATAAGTTCTTTGGCTACTCCATTTCCTGGACTGTACCTTATGTCCCCCTGGCTATTCTGTAACTACCTATTTGTGCTTCTTAATCCTTTCACCTCTGCAGCCGTTGCCCTACAACTCTCTCCCATCTGGCAACCATCAAAACACTTTCTATATCCATGGTTCTGTCTCTGTTCTTGTTTGCTTAGTTTGTTTTTTAGATTCAACTGATGATAGATATGTATTCATTGTCATTTTATTATTCATAGTTTTGATCTTTTCTTGAAAAGTCCCTTCAACATTTCATATAATAAGGGCTGGGTGATAATTAACTCAGCCCCCCTGGGTGATAACTCCTTTAGTTTCTTTCTTGTCTGGGAAGCTCTTTATCTGCCCTTCAATTCTAAATGATAGCTTTGCTGAGTAGGGCAACCTTGGCTATAGGTCCCTGCTTTTCATGACCTCAGATATTTCTTGCCAATCCCTTCTATCCTTCAAAGTTTCTTCTGAGCAATCAGCTGACATTTTTATGGGAACTCCACTGTAGTTAACTAACTTCTTTTCTCTTGCTGCTTTTAAGAGTGTTTCTTTATCTTTAACCTTTGGCATTTTAATTATGGTGTGTCTTGGAGTGGGCCTCTTTGCATCCATCCTGTTTGGGTCTCTCTGTGCTTCCTGTCTTGCATGTCTATGTCTTTCACCAAATTAGGGAAGTTTTCTCTCATTATTCTTTCAAATAGATTTCCAATTTCTTGCGTTTTCTCTCCTCCTTCTGGCACCCCTATGATGTGGGTGTTGGATGGCTTGAAGTTGTCCCAGAGGCTTTTTACACTGTCCTTGATTGTTTGGATTCTTTTTTCTTCTTGCTATACTAATTGGATATGTTTTTCTTCCTTATGTTCCAAATCATTGATTTGTTTCTCAGCTTCATCCACTTCACTGTTGTTTCCCTGTAAATTGTTTTTCATTCCACTTAGTGTCTTCTTCATTTCAAATTGGATCATTTTTATGCTGTTGAAGTACCCACCGAGTTCCTTGAGCATCCTAATAACCAGTGTTTTCAACTCTGTATCTGATAGATTGCTTATCTCCACTTTGTTTTCTGGAGTCTTGATCTGTTCTTTCATTTGGGCCATGTTTCTTTGTCTCCTCATCTTGGTAGCCTCCCTGTTTGTTTCTATGTATGAGGTAGAGCTGCTTTGGCTTTGTGTCCTGGTGGCATGGCCTAATGTAGTCAGTGCCCTGTAGGGTCCAGTGACACAGCCTCCTTTATCACCAAAGGTGGGTACTCGAGGTGTGCCCTTTGGATGGGCTGAGTATACCCTCCTCTTGTAGTTGAGCCTTGATTGCTGCTGGAAGGTCAGTGGGGGTGATTTACCCAGGCCGGTCAGCTGTAAGGACTGACTGGCCACTGACCACCAACCTCCACTGTCTGTGGAGGATTAGCTCTCCTGGAGCTGGGTGTTGGTGCTCCAGCATGGTCTGCAGCTGTCCACTGGGTTTGCAGGCTCTGGGGTTTCCTGGGTGATACAGGCCCAAGCTAGCTTCCACCTGTTTTCTGCCTGGGGCCACCCTATATGAGCTGTAAAGCAACCTGAGATGGCTGCTACTTGTGCTGGGCTTGGAGATCCCCAGGTAAAGTGAGGCTGTGAATCCAGGCTGGCTGCTGCCAGTGTCAGCCATGGGGCCACTTAACTGCTTCTTGTTTGAAAGGATTTAGGAAGATGTGAGGTAGGAGACAAGACCAGCCATTCATATGGGAAAGTCACAGTTAACAGTTTGGGTGGGCCCATGAGTTGGGTGGAATGCAGTCTTGGGGATCTCCAGGGCAGGGCAAACAGTGTTAGCCAGGTTGGTGGAGTCTCAGATATGGCACCCGCCTGCTGGCTCTGTGTCTCTGTGAGGGGAGGGCTCAGAAAAGGGACAGTGGCTTCTGCTCGCCTTTCTGTCTGGGAGAAAACTGTCTGCCAGCTCTTGCCTTGATGCCAGACACTTCAGTTCCTCTCTGTATGCTGCTGGTACCTTGCAAGCTGCTGCCCTGGTGCTGGAGCTCAGAGGGAGTGAGTCTGAGTAAGTCCCTACAACTGGCTTTTTAAGGGGAACAACTTGGGACTCCAGAAGTTTCTTGGGGCTCCACTCAATCCCTGCTGGTCTTGATGGCCAGTTGTGGGGACTTGTATTCCTGGTACTGGAGCACTGTGCTGGGGGGCCTGGTGTGGGGCTGGGACTCCTTGCTCCTGAGATATCCCTCCCAAATTTTTATCCACCACACATGGTTGTGGGACCAACCTGTTCTGCATCTCCGCCCCTCTTACCAGTCTGGTTGGACGTGGTTTCTTTACGTAATTGTAAGACTTCCACTTGATGGTGGTTGTATATTTTAGTTGTAATTTTGATATGGTTGTGTGGGGAGGCAAGTCGTGTTTTCCTGTTGAAGATATCAAACACTAACAGTTCTAAGTAACACAATGTATATAGTAGTTTGGGATTTGCATGAACGTTAATTTTAGACAAATCGTCACTGTTGCTCTGTATTGGTTACTATAAAGTCTTACATGATAAGAGGATGCTAAATGTCAGAAGCACATTCTATTATACCCCACTTGATCTAAGTTTCTTCAGGTTTCCTTATTCTTACACATGGTGTCCCTATAAAATATGGCCATGGTGTAAGAGTTCTCCTGCTGTTTTTAGTGTGGAAGATATATTTGGAAGATGTTGGTTTTTTGGAGCTGATCCTTGACATTTTGTAATGAAATGTTGAATGCCTGGGATCAGTGTAATGAGTGTTCTAGATTAACTTAAAATTCTGTGTATTAATTTTTAATATTGACATCTTATTTCATTATGTTAAAAAATGGTTTTGTTCTATCTATAGTTTTTAAATTTCACAATAAATTGAAGTTTAATGGGTTCAGTTTCTTGGTATTTGCAATTTAAATGTTTATCAAATAGGTCCTTGATAGTATTTCTTTATTGCTGTTTTCCAACTTTTGGCTTTGCTCTAGTACCTTAGAGGAGTCTATGCCATTCATTTATTCTGTGTCGGTGAGTCACCAAACAGTTGCTGGCAGGGCATTTTGTTACATGCTAGTAGTGTAAAACTAAAAACTACTTTCCCTACCTTAAGTGATGTGAAGGTTCAGTGGAGAGACAGTCCATCAGTAATGACAGCACAATGTAAATCCAAATGAGGCATGTGCCAAGTGTTTTCAAACACAGTGCTAAGGGGCTGTTTTACATCTCCTTTGTCTTCCTTCTTAGCTGATGATCTTGTCCTGTTTTACTGAGAAAACAGAAGCAAACAGAAGGGAATTTCTTCCACTCTACCTGCAATCCATACCCATGTACTATACTTTCCTTCTTGCTAAGTGTAGATAAATTATGTTGTTATTCTTATCTAGGGCTAATCCACTCTTTTATGAACTGGACTTCACCCCTTTTTACCGACTCAGTTGCCCCTACTCTCTCAGTGTTACTAGGGTTTTCCCTCCCCATGAGATTATTCCTATTTAGCATACAAATCATTGTATAATATATCAACAACAAACCGTGGCATCCTATCCCCCTTAACCATTTATTCAGTTGACAGCAAAATTCATTATTTTAAAATCTGTTTCTTCTAAAACATTATTTTAAACTTTTGGAGAACTTTCTACAGGGACTAATCAAGTAGTTGGTGCTCGGTACTCACGTTACCCTATCCACCAGCATGGGTGACATACACGGTCACCTCCCCTTCCTGAAACACTGTCTACTTTGCTTCCAGAGCATCATCTCTTATCATCCTTCTTTCTTAGTGGCTGTATCCTCTCGATCTCCTTTGCTGGTTTTTTAAATCTTTTTAACCTCTAAGTGTTGAAATGCCCATTCTCAAACCTGTCTTTAGTATACTCACTCTCAAAGTAGTTTCATCAGTAAAGTGGCCTTAATAACATTTTTAACTTGGTTCATTTACTTAACAAATATTTCAGTGTCTCTTTATGCCAGTCACTGTTTTGCAGGCAGGGGATATGCTGAATAAAACAAAAATCCTTGTCTGTGTGGAGTTTACATTGTATTGAGGGAAGACAGACAGTAGTCCTTAGACATAATAAATAAATTGTCTAGAAAATGTCAGAGGCAAAAAGTACCATGAAAAAAAGGAAAAGTAAGTAGAACAGAATGAGGAGCTGTCTCCCAAATTTATATCTTCACTCTGGACCTCTTCAATGAACTTCACAATCGTACACCCAGATACCATATCAACTTGGCATCTCTGTTGCGTCTGTATCTGTCATAGGAACATCCAAAGTGATCTCTGTTTTTCCCATTTGTTATTTATAAAAGCCGTTATATCTCATAGTTTCATACATGAGGAATCTAGTCAGGGCTCAGGTAGATGATCTGTGTGGTGCCTCAACTGGAGTTGCAGAAGCATCTGGAATGACTGGGGCCATGTGCACAGGCCTCTGTTCCTTACATGGTATGTGCCGGAGCTGTAAGAGCCAAGATGCTCCTTCCCGCGCAGACTGGTGTCTGCACTGAAATGACTGGAACGGCGAGGGGTGATGACACTTCTTTATGGAAATTTCAGGGACGTTGGACTTGCTGTGTGGCTTTTGGCTTTTTCCAGAGCAGCCATTCTGAAAGACAGTTCCAAGAGAGGAGAGGTGGAAGGTGCCACTTTTATAGGACTAGGGGTCTTTTGGGGGAATAAAGCCAGAAACTAGCACAGCTTCATTTTTGCTGTATTCTGTTCGTCGAAGTTGTGACCTGTTTTATAGTTGTCTGCCCACCTACGTTCAAGAAGGGTCATGACCCTACCTCCTGATAGAAGTAGTATCAAATAGTTTGTGGCCATCTGCAATCCACCGCAGTCTACTCATTGGCCCCAGATTCATACTCCTCCCCCCTCCATGACAAATACAGGATCTGGCACAAATAACACCCCCTTTTATTACAAAATCTTAATTTACAAAATCATAAGCATGTAATTCTGTAACATAACAATGTCACATTTAGGCACAGCATATGATATTTCAGGTGAAATGTTCAAATTAGAAATATGAATTATACCTGTGTTAATACCCTACCAACTGAATTCAAGCAGGACTGACTTCTGCAAGACTCTGTGTATTCAAATCCTTCAGAAAAGCCTTATCTCGGTAGGATGCTAAGCTGAGACTTGAGATTGAAGATCCTGTCCAAATCAGTCCAGATGGAGATGGGGCTGTTCAAGTGCTTCAGCTCTGAAGACCTGGGAACTTCAGAGGTGCATTATCTGCACTACACACACAGGCACCAAGCAGAATAGTAAGAGAAGCGTGCAACAATAGCAGTGGGCACATTCGTTGGGAAAGACCGGAACCTGAGGGACATTGCAATCCCTATTTGCTAGTATTCTAAAATTAAGTCGAACCTGTGTTGTCAGTTGCTTGATTAGGGTCATAGTCTTCCTTCTTGAGAGTAATTTTATGGGCTCCTGGCTGGGCCATTGTGTACCTTTGGTTCAACTCTGAGTCAGCCTTTATTTTTCATTAGAAATAAATCAAGACTTATGTTCCCACCTAAGGCCAAGGAACCATATTATCCTCCTGACTGAAACAACCTACAAAGAGACACCTATGAAATGGTGGTTTTCAAGACATGGGATATCAGGCAAAGAGGTACAATGATTCCTAAGAGGTGGGAAACAAATGAGATGAGCCCTGGCATTGCCCGCCCTGATTGCTTCCAGAGCGTTCCCGTCTCGTGTTAAGGCAGGGGAGTCTGGCCAGAGCCTATTGAAAGAACCGGAGTGAGGAAATAGAGTTATGTGCGTCTGAGGAGATAAGACAACAGAACAGGTTCCTAAAGAAGGGACGGGTGCACAGAGAGCTCCGGAAACCCTCCGAGGGCCCCTTTCAAGTGTCCGTGCCCTGGTTGGTGCTACATGTGAGGAAACTTGAATACCTGAGAGACCAAGACTGACCTACCTGAGTGGAGTAGAGGCTGGCATTTCCCACTAGCTCGAATGGAAAGTTTCAAGACTGACCAGGAATTGGGTAGAGAACGCAGAATGGTAGTGTGTGGTAGAGCAGACAGACAAATCTTAAAAGCAAGAGGCTGAAGGATCAGACTGTTTCTAAGTAACTTAAATGTATCCCAGAACAAAGCTCAGAAATATTTATAGGGATATAAATAGATCTAGTAGTCACAACACAAAATTCAAAGTGCCTGGCCTGTAGTCAGAAATTATCAGGCATACAAAGAAGCACTGAAATGGTAACCGCCTGGGTAAATACATGATTTTATTTTTTTCTTTAAATTTCTTTGATATTTTACTGTTTAAACAAAAAATTAGTGTGAGGTTTATAACATGTAAAATGACATAAATGACAAGAATGCAAAGGTTGGCAGGGAGAAATGGAAGTGTACTATTACAAAGTTGTCATACTACACTTGAAGCATTATAATATAACAAATTTAGACTGTGATAAAGATGTATAGTTTTGAACTCTAAAGCAGACTCTAAGATGAGAAAATAAGCAAATAAAGATTTTTAACAAGTCAAAAAAGATAAAATGGAACATAAGATAATATCAATCCAAATGAATGCAGAAAAAGAGGAATAGGGAAATAAAGTACATATAGGACAAACAAAACACACAAGATGATAAATTTAAACCTAAACATTCTATCAATATTCACTTTTTGTCACTGCATGGCAACCACAGTCGAAGCGTACAGAAACACACATGTTTTCTCTCCCTGCGTCTGTGGGGCAGGAGTTCAGGCACAGCCTGCCCATCCTTTGCTTAGGTCTGTCCAACCTTTTGGCATCTCTGCACCACACTGGAAGAAGAGTTGTCTTGGGCCACACATTGCATATATCACAACACATAATCCCAGAAATGTCTCATAACGTTTTAAGTAAATTTACGATTTTGTGTTGGGCCTCATTCACAGCCATCCTGGGCTGCGTGTGGTCCTCGGGCCACAGGTTGGACACCCTGCTCAGACTGTAATTGAGGTGTCGGCCAGGACAGGGTTCTCATCTGCAGGCCAAACTGGGAAGAGGTGCCCTTGCCCACTTATGTGGTTCTTTGCAGCATTTAGTTCTTGCAAGTAGGACTAAAAGCCTCTGGTTTTTTTGTTTGTTTGTTTGTTTGTTTGAGGGTTTTTGTTTTTGTTTTTTTACCAGCTGTTGGTCAGAGGCTGCCCCTCTAAAACTATAGGGCATCAGCAGTTTCTTACCACATGGGGTTCTCCAGCATGGCCACTCACTTCCTCACAACCAGCAGCCGGGAATGAGATTCCAGCAAATGACCACTGACCTCTTTCATGATGCAATCACGCTATCACACAAAATCACATACATCCATTGCCATATACTATTGGTCAGAGGCATGTCACACTCAGGGCTGGGATCACACAAGGATGTGAACACCAGGAGTAGAGCATAATGGAAGCCACCCACCCTAAGGATTTGTCCACCAAAAGTATGCCCCTTCACATTTTAAGAACGTTAAAACTTTCATTTCTCTGATCTTGTTCTTCCTTCTCTTACGTTTTACTTCTGTATCCATTGTAATCCACAGAATACATTATTATTTTAGTTCCAAACACCTATTTCTATTTCAAAGTAACTTTTCATAAGAAAAATATTCTACATTTATTCAAATGCTGGCAATTCCCAGCACTCTGCATTCCTTTGACTTGATTCAAATTCACATTTGATGTCACCTAAGCAAGTGGGCGTAAATTTTTTTTTCAGCCTTGCCACTTCTGTTTCCTGCTGTTTCTAATTCATTATGTAGTAATGTTGTTCGCTCATTTTTTATAGTTTGATGATCTTACAAATTCCTTTTTGTTAAATCATCTTGTTTTTGAGCTCGTGCTTATTATATTTAAATTTTCATCAAGTTCCTTAAGAAGTAGTTTATAGAAATTTATTACTTTTGTGTGAGGTGTTTTTGGTCATGTTCTTTGTAGTTTGCATGCTGTGTTCCAATTTGTACATTTATTCTTTTATTAATACTTTTGTCACAGTGTGTATGCATTGTTACTGGGATGTTACTTTTCATCTTGCTCATGCTGGAGGTCTGTGCTGTGCGTGCTGTGAAAAATGGTATCACTTGATTTTCTTCACACTTTAACTTGGATCAGTTTGTTTTCCAATCAGTTCTATAGTCCAAGGCCTGGATATTTTATATTCTCTACATTTTTTGTAGCCTGAGGGAATTGTAGGGCAAGGTGGAGGTTGGAGGTGTGGTTGAGATAGGTTCTTGTTTTGTTGGAATTGCTGATTTCTGTGTTGTTTCTGAGATATTGAATATTTTGTGTCAGAGTTTACATCATCTGGCTAGGAATCTTTCCCATTCGGGAAGACCTGTGGGATTTAAATTATTTCCCAACTCAGTGTCTAGCACTGAGGGATTTAAATTATTTAAATAATTTAAATCTCTAGCACCTGTGGGATTTAAATTATTTCCCAACTCAGTGTCTAGTCACTGACCAGTGACTTCAAAAGTCACTTCCATTGTCCAATTTTCATAGGTTAGCGCATTTATCTCCAGCCATTTGCACTGTTTTCTCTAGTCGCTACTTATTTTTGGAAGCCACAATAACAGTGTTGATCCAGTTGCCCAATTCAAAGCAAATTAACTGAAAAGACTTTTTTCAGTCTTCATCTTACTTATTGGGTTGGCCAAAAAGTCCACTTCGTTTTTTCCATAAAATAAAAAATACACTTTTCATTTTCACCAATAACTTTATTGAGTTGGATATTTTGAGTATGTCTATCTCCTGCTATTGGCTTCCAGTGGGTAGGGGTCAGGGGTACTGCTAAACATCTTCCAATGCATAGGACAGCCAAGAATTATTTCGCCAAAATGTCAGTAGTATTGAGAAACTTCACAAACCACTTTTGACATGTTCAATCAGCCACAGCACCTTCTCCACATACTGCACAAATCTTTTCTTGCATTTCAGTTGCATTTTTTTCTTTCTTGAAATGCTGGAGCATAATATGCCAGAAATGTTGCATATTTTCTTCCATCTTCAGTATTAAAATGTCTGCACAAAAAGTCACCAGTTTGGATAAGATTTTTTAAATACACCCTGACATGACAGCTGTCACAATGCAATCTAACAAAATTGTTTTGAAAAACTAAGCACTACTAGAGTTATCGAATGGAAAAAAATTAACGAACTTTTTGGCCAACCCAGTATTTCCTCTGTAGGACTGAACATTCTTGAATATTGCTTGAAACTCTTCTTACTTCATTGGAGTCTTGCCTCTATTTTCTCATTCTCTGATTGTTTCTTATTGACATAGTTTCTGGTTCCCTTTTCTTTGTATAGTCCTTAAATGAGTTCTCTATCTACATACCCCATAGGCATATCAGAACCAACATATCCAAAAGAAAACACATTATATTTATCTTCAAGTTTTTCCTCCTCATATAGTTCCAGGTTTCGTAAATGAACCCCCATAAACTCAGGAGTCATCTTTTGCATCTTCTACATTCAGTCAGCAATCATGTCTTGAATAATATATTCCCTTAACACCTCTCAGACAGCCTCCTTGTTTCTGTGTGGTAAGGCCTCTTCATCCCTCTTCTGCATTACTACGATGGTCATTTCCCTTCGGTAAATCAGAATTGTTTCTCTACAGGTCACACCTCTTCAAGGGTTCTTCTTGACCTGTAGGATGGAGCCCAAATTCCTCAACGTGAAACAAACATTCTTCATAATGTGACTTTATCCTACACCTCTATGGTCACTTCTTTCTCTGTATGCTCATCTCAGTCCTTCCAGCCAGTGAAAACCGTGCTACGTAAACCAAGCCCACTGTGTGAAGGTATAGAACAACTCACAGAGCAGTGAAGGTCTAGGAGAGATGGAACACTCTGAGAAGTCCAGCATTTGGTATCGCTTTGCCTCTGGGCTTACTGATTCCTGAACCCTTACTGATTTGCAGCACTGCATCTGCTGCATTTTTTATTCAGCCAGCCACGCTGGTCATCCCATTGCAGAGGAAGGCGAAAGACTCCTCCTTTTGCTAGGGGAATAGCAAGATACTGGAAGAGCATGCAGAATAAAAAAAATTACAGAAACGTTTTTGGAAAATACAATTTGTTATGGGAGGTAAATGGAGCTAAAGACTTCAAGACTTTGCACTGAAGAAGGCAAGAGTATCCACTAACATTAGACTTTGAAAAGTCAAGGATACATAATGTAATGGCTAATTAATCTCTATAAGACAATTAAGAATATGTTTACTAAACTAATAGATGGGGAATATGGGATAACAAGAGAGAATAAGAAAGGAGAAAGAAAAGAACATAAGGCATATGGTTAAATAGAAAACCTATAATAGAATGGAAGTTTTAAATCCATACCAACAGAAAAGATTGTCAGTCTATATTTAGAGACAGCACCAAATTTGACCGGTTTTGTATGGAATGTGGATCTAAGGAGGAAGGTCATGGTTTGTGCTTTGCAATCTGGTCTCCTTCCATTTCCCACAGTTTATTCATTAAATAAGGGCAGAGTCAAATTAGCAAATATTTACTGAGTACCTGCTATAATCAGCCAACTGTTGGACATGGTGGAAATGTGGGAAAGAGTAGGATGGGCTTTCTATCTTCAAGGAGATTACAGTCGAAAGACATTATATTATGAAAGTTTAACCATGTTAAAATTGTTGATATTTTTAAAAAAACTAAAAACTTGCAGACCACATCAAAAGTTTCTTAAGGGAATGAGAGGTAGCTTAGGGTGGAGAAAGTTTAGAGAACTATGGAATTTCCAGTAGGTCAAAGGATAAGATTTGACTAGACCGAGTTGTAGGATAGGGTGTTCTGGTTGGGTGGAACAGTGTGAGAACAGTGTGGAGGTGGGAAATAGAAAAGGCCTGTTTGGAGGATAACAAGTAAACTAACTATTTCTGCAAAAGTCATTTGGGGAATTCTTGGAGATAAAAATACCCTGAAGGATTTGGGACAAATTTTGGAAATACTCAGTCTAAGCAATTTTGGCTTTTCCCTACCAGTATTGTGGCATTGGTGCAGGCTTTAAAAAAATGATAACCTGCCTGCAGTGGTGTATTAAGAAATGAACCTGGAAGAGAGTATGTAAAATCCATGAAGTCATTGGGAAGGTCTTGCAATCATCTTGTTGTAACAAAGGAAGGGCTGGAATAATTGTTGCAGTTTTGGCCAAACCTCCCACAGACACACCAGTGTAGCGATAAAGGAACAGAGTGCTGCTGAAGGAACAAAGGCAGCGAGTTAGAGCTCCTTTTGAGATACTGATCTGTGCCTCTTTTGTGATGTGGGTTGGTCAAAAAGTTCATTGTTCATTTGCTTTTCTCTGTGAGATGGCTCTAGTAGAGCTTAGTTGTCTTTAACTTCATTCAAAACAATTTCATTAGATTGTATTGTGACAGCTGTCACATCAGTGCACATTTAAAAAAACATCAAAATTAGTGAGGTTTTGTGTAGCCATTTAATATTGAAGATGGAAAAATATGCAACATTTTCAGAGTGTTATGCTTTATTATTTCATGAAAGGTAAAAACGCAACCAAAATGCAAGAAAAGATTTGTGCAGTGTATGGAGAAGGTGCTGTGACTGATCGAACATGTCGGAAGTGGTTTGTGAAGTTTCGTGCTGGAGATTTCTCGCTGAACAATGTTCCAGCTTTGGGTGCATTAGTTGAAGTTGATAGAGATCAAATCGAGACATTAATTGGGAACAATCGATGTTATACCACGTGGGAGATAGCCGACATATTCAAATATCTTAATCAATAAAGTTGTTGTTGAAAATGAAAAATGCGTCTTTTATTGTTATGGAATAAACTAAATGGACTTTTTAGCCAACCCAACACATGCTACATTCTCCCTGTTCAGGTAGAAAGAATTGGAGCAGGCTTCTATGGCCCCGCGATATTCATAAAGAACAGCACGTAAATGAAATTTTGTTACTTACACTTTTCCTTCTTTTCTTTAATCATTTGCATTTTTATATCATTAGAAGGGGTCAATTTAAAGTACTGGAGAGAGAATCTGTCAGCTATTGACCTCAGCACAACCGGGAGTCAGCTTTTGGAGAGAAGAGGTGATTGCCTGAGTTAAACATACCCAGACAATCCCGATCTCTTAAACATCTAGATAAAAGTTGATAAACTGCCCTGGCTGGCGTAGCTCAGTGGATTGAGCACGGGCCTGCGAACCAGACGATCGCGGTTCGATTCCCAGTCAGGGCACATACCTGGGTTGCAGGCCAGTTCCCGGCAGGGGCCAGTTCCCAGCAGGGTATGCAGGAGAAGCAACCATACATTGAAGTTTCTCTTCCTCTCTCCTTTCCTTCCCCTCTAAAGATAAATAAATAAAATATTTAAAAAAAAAAGTTGATAAACTTTTGGGATCTTTCAGCAGTAACTTTCAAATATCACAAACCCTGTTGGTAAAAAGGGCATTTCTTTCTTGATGATTTATTGGCATCTCTGTGCTCCCCTATGGTCATCCTGGATTTATCTCTATGAAATCTGTGATAACAGAATTTATTGTATAGTTAGTGCTTTTCATCAATCTTACCTTTCTAATTAGTAGTCTTGATTCAGAAACATTTAAATGACAAACAGTAAGACATGCCAACCTTACTATTAGTTATCTTTTATGTACTGAACAGTAAGGTGTTGATTATCACTTGCACAATGGTCATATTTCATTATATTTAGCATCATTTAGTGCTGCTCAATGTCAGACTGCCCACTGGATGCATTATACAAGTCAGTAATCTAACAGCATTGTATTTTTGGATTTAAAATGAAAATACTGTAGCAACAAGTTAAATGCAACCTCCTTCAGTTTATTTAGATTTTGCCGCCAATACAAGAAGTCTTATTTGGAATCATTGTAAAGAGAATTTTTCTTTAGAATGTGTTTCTTTAGACTTTTTTTTTTTTTTTTTAGAATCTAACTCAAGGGAATAAAGAAGAATGCTTCATTGAGATGTATTAAATTATTGGCTGATATAATTTTTTTGATTTCTGTATCACTATACAAAGTGTACATAATATTCAAAGGAGCTTACTTTTCTAGTAAGTAGGAGATAAACTGCTCCATTTTTTAGACCTTCCTTGAATATTTCAAATTATTATGGTCTGCTCAGATTCATCTTTAAAACCTCTAAATGAGAACCGAATAGGTCAGCAGCAAATCAGTGATCAAGGAAATTGAATGCCCATGGTAACATTCTATTAGAAGACAAAAACTATTTTTTTCTCAAGTGGTTTACTGTGATTAAATCTTATGAATTATTCATTGAATTCAAAAACCTGCCCCCAGAGGGTGTATTCTTAGAAGAGATTTTACATAACAGTGGTAAGATTCTGCTTATCTAGCTACTTAGTAATCTGGCACTTGGACTTAAAGTGTGCGTGGGCCCCAAGGGACCTAGACATACAGAAATACAAAGACATAAAAGGCACAAAGACGCTGATGAACTGATTAGATTGGAGGATACTTTTTATAAAAACTGACAATTAAATGCAAGGCATGTTTCCTGAGTAATTCTTAGATGAGAAAAAGAAAACAACTATAAAGGAACAGTTGGCAAAATTCAATGGGAACAAATGGATTAAAAAGAGGTTGTATCTCAAGTACTAGTGTTCTATCAATGTTGAATTTCTAGAGTGCAGTGAGTTGTAGTGAGTTATGTAGGAGAATGTTTTTGGAGATGCACGCTGAAGTATTTAGCAATGAAAAGTCAAAGTCTGCAAGTAGCTCTCAAATGTTGGGGGAGATATCTATGTATCAATATCTGTATCTATCATCTATCTATATATCTTCCTACCTATCTATATAAAGCGAGAGGGAGAACACGTGCATAAATGAGGCAAAATGTTAAAACTGGTGAATCTAGGGAACAATATCAAACAGGTATTCAGTGTATTGTTCTTCAAATAGTGAATGCATAAAATTTTTTCATAATAAAAAAGTTGGTAATGTATATACAAATCATTGAAAATTAGATTGGGTGAGCAATGTAAAGTAGTGTGCATCCAGTTGTAAATTATATCATACCCAATTCTCATTTTCATAATACATATTCTTTTTTTAGTGTTACTGTTTTTTTCATTTAAAAAAATTTTATTGTTCAGGTACAGTTGTCTGCTTTTTCCCCTCATCCTCGCCCCGACCCCAGCCATCCTCAACTCCCTCCTCTGATTCTGCCCCGCACCGTGGTTTTGTCCATGTGTACTTTGTAGTTGTTCCTGATGGCCCTGTACCCTTTTTCCCCATTATCCCCTCCCACTTCCCCTCTGGTTACTCTCAGTTTGTTCTTAATTTCAGTGTCTCTGGTTGTATTTTGCTTGCTTGTTTGTTTGTTTTGTTAATTAGGTTCCACTTAAAGGTGAGATCATTTGGTATTTGTCTCTCACTACCTGGCTTATTTCACATAGCATAATGCTCTCCAGTTCCATCCATGCTGTCACAAAGAGTAGGAGCTCCTTACTGTTGCATAATATTCCATTGTGTAAATGGAATTGTGTCACAGTTTTTTGACCCACTCATTTACTGATGGGTAGCTTTCAGCACTTGGCTATTACAAATTGTATTGCTATGAACATTGGTGTGCATAGGTTCTTTTGGATTGGTGTTTCAGGGTTCTTAGGATATAATCCCAGCAGTGAAATTGCTGGGAAAAAAGGCAGTTCCATTTTTAGTTTTCTGAGGAAACTCCATACTATTGTCCATAATGGTTGCACCAGTCTGCAGTCCCATCAACAGTGTAGTAGGGTTCCCTTTTCTCCACATCCTCTCCAACACTTGTTTGTTGCTTTGTTTATGATGGCCAATTTCATCACTGTGAAGTGGTATCTCATTGTGGTTTTAATTTGCACCTCTTCAATTGTTTCTGAACCTTTCTGTCCTCCTTGGAGAAGTGTCTGTTCAAGTCCTTTGTCCATTTTTTTAATTGTTTTTTTTTTTGTCTTCCTAGAGTGGAGTTGTGTGAGCTCTTTATATATTTTGGAGATCAAACCCTTGTCTGAGATATCATTGGCAAATATGTTTTCCCATATGGTTGGTTCTCTTTTTATTTTAATAATGTTTTCTTTAGCCATGCAGAAGCTTTCTATTTTGATGAGACCCCATTTGTTTATTCTTTCCTTTATGCCCCTTTCTCTAGGGGACATATTGGCAAAAATATTACTGCATGGAATACCTGAGATTTTCCTGCATGTGTTCTCTTGAGGACTTTTATGGTGTCACCACTTATGTTTAAGTCTTTTATCTACCTTGAATTTATTTTTGTGTATGGTGTAAGTTGGTGATCAAGTTTAATTTTTTGCATGTAGCTGTCTAGATCTCCCAACACTGTTTATTGAAGAGGCCATTTTTAATCCATTTTTATGCTGCTGCCCCCTTTGTCAAATACTAATTGACTGTAGAGACTTGGGTATATTTCTGGGCTCTCTGTTCTGTTCAGTTGGTCTATGTGTCTGTTTTTATGCCAGTACCAGGCTGTTCTGATTTCAGTGGCCTTGTAATACAGTTTGATATCAGGTATTGTGATCGCTCCTGCTTCGTTTTTCTTTCTCAAAATTGATGCAGCTATTCAGGATCATTTATGGTTCCATATGAATTTCTGAAGTATTTGTTCTGTATCTGTGAAATATGCTATTGGTACTTTAATAGGAATAGCATTGAGTCTATAAATTGCTTTAGGTAGTGTGGACATTTTGATGATGTTAATTCTTCCAATCCATGAACATGGTGTATGCTTCCATTTGTGTCTTCCTTAATTTCTTTCTTCAGTGTTGTGTAGACCTGTGAGTACAGGTCTTTTATCTCCTTGATTGAGATTATTTCTAGGTACTTTATATTTCTTGTTTCTATATCAAATAGGATTTTTCCCCTGATATCTGTTTTTGACATTTCATTGTTGATATACAAAAATAGCTTTGATTTCTGAATATTGACTTTGTACCCCACTGTTTTGCCAAATTCACTTATGTTGAGCAGTTTTTTGGTGGAGCCTATAGGATTTTCTATGTACACTATCACATCATCTGCAAACAATGGCAGTTTTGCTTCCTCCTTTCCAATTTGGATGCCTTTTATTTCTTTTTCTTGTCTTATCACTGTGGCTGGAGCTTCCCAAACTATATTGAAGAGGAGTGGTGAAAACAGACACCTTTGTCTTGTTCCTGATCTTACTTGGAAAGCTTTTAGTTTTTGCCTGTTAAGTATGATGCTTGATGTAGGTGTCTCACATATGGCCTTTATTATGTTGAGATATGCTTCCTGTACTCCCATTTTGATGAGTGTTTTTTATCCTAAATGAATGCTATACATTATCAAATGCTTTTTCAGCATCAATTGATATGATGATGTGATTTTTGTCTTTTTGTTTATGTGATATATTATATTTATTATTTTGTGAATATTGAACCATTCTTGCACCCCTGGGAAGAATCCCATTTGATCATGGTGGATGATTTTTTTAATGTATTTCTGGATGTGGTTTGCCAATATTATGTTGAGGATTTTAGCGTCTATGTTCATCAGTGATATTGGCCTGTAGTTTTCTTTCTTTGTTGTATCTTTATCTGGTTTTGGGAGTAGGATGATACTTGCCTCATAAAAAGAGTTTGTGAGTCTTCCTTCTTCTTGGATATTTTGTAGTAGTTTAGGAAGAATAGAGGTTAGGTCTTCCTCAAATGTTTTGTAAAAATTCTCCTCTGAAACCACCCAGTCCAGGGCTTTTGTGTGCTGGGAGTTTTTGATTACTGCTTTAATTTCACTAGCTGTTATAGGTCTGTTCAGGCTTTCTGCCTCTTCTTCATTCAGTTTGGGAAGATTACATGTTTCCAGAAATTTGTCCATTTCACCCAGGTTTTCATATTTCTCAGCATATAGTTGTTCCTTGTAATTTCTTACAGTCCTTTGCATTTCTGTGATATCAGTTGTAACTCCTCCTCTTTCATTTCTGATTTTGTTCATTAGGGTCCTCTCTGTTTTCTTCTTGAGGAGTCTTGTTAAAGGCTTGTCAACTTTGTTTATCTTTTCAATGAACCAGCTCCTGGGTTTATTGGTTCTTTGAATTGTTATTTTAGTTTCTATGTCATTTAATTCTGCTCTGATCTTGATCATTTCCTTATTTCTACTCAGTCTGGGCTTTGATTGTTGTTATTCGTCCAGTTTTTGTAGATATAGGGTTAGGTTGTTTTTTTTGAAATGTTTCTTTTTTTTAGATAGGCCTGTATCATTATGAACTTCCCTTGCAGGACTGCCTTTGCTGTGTCCCATAGGTTTTAGACTGTTGTGTGTTCATTTTCACTTGTTTCTAGAAACTTTTTGATTTCTTCCTTGATCTCACTGATTGTTTAATGGTATGCTACTCATTCTCTATGAGTTTGAAAGTTTTTGAGTTTTTTCCTTAAGTTTGGTTTCTAGTTTCCAGCCCTTGTGGACTGAGAAAATGCTTGATAGGATTTCAGTTTTCTTAAATTTGTTGAGGCTTGTTTTCTGTCCTATCATGTGGTCTGCCTTTAACAATATTTCATGTGTATTTGAAAAGAATGTGTGTTTTGCTTCTCTGGGATAAAAAGCTCTATATATATCAGTTAAGTCCATTTGATCTATTGCGTCATTCAGTTCCACAATATCCTTGTTGATTCTTTGTTTGGAAGATTGTTCACAGTGGGGAGTTAAAATTCCCTACTATAAGTGTGTTGCTGTCTATATCTTTCTTGAAGTCCTCCAAGATTTTGTAAATATATTTGCGTGCTCCTATGTTGGGTGCATACATGTTTATAATATTTGTGTCTTCTTGATGGATTCTTCCATTGAGTATTACAAAGTGTATTTCAGTGTATCTTTTTATGGCCTTTATTTTGAAGTCTATTTTGTCTGATACAAGTATTGCTACATCAGCATTTTTTCCTGTCCCTTTGCTTGGAATATTTTGTTCCAGCCCCTCACTTTCAGTCTGTAGGTCTTTTGTTGTGAGGTGGGTCTCTTGTTGGCAGCATTTGTGTGGGCCATGTTTTCTTATCCATTCAGTTACCCTATAACGTTTGATGGGAGCATTTAATCCACTTACATTTAAGATTATTATTGATAGGTACTTACTTATTCATTTTTCCCCTTTGTACCTGTGTTCCTCTCTCTTCCTCTTTTTCTTCTTCCTAAAGCAGTCCCTTTAGCATGTCTTGCAGTGCTGGTTTGTAGAGTTGTATTCTTTGAGCCTTCTTTTGTCTGGGAAACTGCTTATTTTGCCTTGCATTTTAATTGAGAGTCTTGCTGAGTGGAATAGTCTTGGTTGCAGGCCTTTGCTTTTCATTATTTGGAGACTTTCTTGCCATTCCCTTCTGGCTTTAGTGTTTCTGTTCAGAAATCAGCTGCTGGGCTTATTGGAGCTCCCTTGTATGTTACTTTCTGTTTCTCCCGTGCTGCCTTTAAGATTCTCTCTTTGTCTTTGAATATTGCTATTTTAATTATGATGTGTCTTGGAGTGGGCCTCTTTGAGTTCTTCTTGATTGGGACTCTCTATGTTTCCTGGATTTGTGTGACTTTTTCTCTCATCAAATTAGAGAAGTTTTCCATCATTACCTTTTCAAACAGGTCTTCTATCCCTTTCTCTTCTTCTTCTCCTTCTGGTATCCCTATTACCAGATATTATCATATTTCATGTTCTCCTGCAGTTCTCTTAAACCCTCTTTGTGATTTTTATGTCTTTTTTTCTTTTCTTGCTCTTTCTGGGAGCTTTTTCTATCTTGTTCTTCAGCTCACTGATATAGTCCTCTGCTTCATCTAACCTGCTTTTGATTTCTTCTACGGTGTTCTTGGAGTAGAAGACTCCAAGAGTTGTGAGTTGTGTTCTTCAACTCACAAATTGTATTCTTCATTTCCTCTTGGCTCTTGTTGATAGTTTCTATGTCCTTTTTCATGTTGATGTAGTTCACAGCAAGTTCCTTGTAGCTTCCCTGTAGTTTTTGGTAATTCTTTGTGAGCTCATTGAGCTTCCTTATAGCCATTGTTTTGATCTCAATATCTGATAGTTGACTTGCTTTCATTTTGTTTCACCCTCCTCCTCAGAATTCCTTCTTTCCTTTTGATTGGAGTTGTTTCTTTGTCGTCCCATTTTTGGGGAGACTCTTCTTGTTTGCTTCTGTGATGCAGATCCTGGCTGGCAGGATCTCTGTGTTGTGGCAGCTATTAACAAATACACATAGACTACAGAAGTCCTGCAGAGAAAAAGGGATGGCATGGCCACTCTCTAAGTGAGAGAGAGGACCCTGGCCAGCCTCAGCCTGGACAGGCTTTTATTGCTTTTCTGGGTACGTTACATTGAAGATGGTCCTCATTTACTATGTACAAGTTTGCTGTAGGTGATTACCTTTTACAGATAACAAAGGAAAGAATGTAGCTAATTACTTCAAAGAGAAGAATATTACAGATCATAAGGAAAAGTGGTTGGACTGGTTACACTCCATACTTGGGAGGTTTAGCACAGATTTTAGAAAGTTACTTTAGAGATGTGCAGTAAGCATTTTCTGCCTCAATCCAGGGTGAGGGAGTTTTAGCAAAAGCAAGTCTCATAGAAGCCTAGGTACAATGCAGGCCAGATTCCCCATGGGGAAACCTATCTGTGGACGTAGCTCCTATTTGCTGACTCATTCCCCACTGGCCTTTCCAAGTGGGGGCTGAGCTACATTCCCACACCACATGAAACATCTCCCTACACTTCTGCTTCTTTTTTAAAAAAGATTTTATTTATTTATCTTTAGAGAGGAAGGGAAGAAGAGAAGGAGAGAAATATCAATGTATTGTTGCCTCTCGTGAGGGAGAGTTCCTCTCCTGCTGGGAACTGGCCTGCAACCCAGGCATATGCCCTGACTGGGAATCGAACTGCGATCATGTGGTTTGCAGGCCCGAGCTCAATCTACTCAGCTACACCAGCCAGGGCCACTTCTGCTTCTTAAATTCACTTGTTTTGCCTCCCTGACTTTGTTTGTGAACTTCTATGGTAGGAGACCTGTGAGATTCCATGGTGCTGCCTTCTTGATCACCTGAACTTGCTGCTCTTGGAATGAACTTTATGCCATTTATGTTGGCTTTATAGATTTAATTGGGTTTTGATTGTTGAGTCATTCTTTGGTGGCTCCTTCTCTCTAGCTGGTTGACTGAGGGCCACTCTGCCCACCACATCTTATGTGCTGTTGTGTAGGTATTGCCAAAACAACCATACAGCCCAGGAAACAAACCCATACCTGCAAAAATAACTCCATACCCCCCTGCATTCCCACTATCAAGAACAAGTGAATCAAAATTTATAAGAGTGTAAAGAGATTAAGACTATTTTAAGAAAGGAGAGCTAATATGAGATGACCTACTGAAAGAAAAATGATTTTGAGTGGATATGAGAAGGGGCACTAATAAGAGTTGGAAATCAGAGCAATGCGAACAGATAAAGTAAAATTTACATCATAAATAAAAAAGGAAATAAAGAAGGTGGAGTGGAGTAAGAAAAGGGAAGCATGTAGTATTAGGTTTAAGCAGAAATCTAAAAAAAAAATAAAATAAGAGAGAAAGAAAAGAAAAGAATAATAAAAAAATAGGAGCCGATTGGAGAGAAAGATCCGCCACAGCACTATCAACAATAAATGATCTAAAATTAATATAGGTGGGATGGGAATAGGAGGGAAAAAGAAGAAAGAAAAGATTAAGAGATGTCTAGAGGAATGGGAAGTGATTTTGAGATGATAGAGGGAGAGGGAATACTAAGAGTGAGGAACAAAACCAGGCTAAGACAGGGAAAAATTAAAGTTTGAGATGAAAAAAGAAAAAAAAGTACAAAAAGAAAAGTGTAGGATAGAAGAAAAAGAAGAAAAAAGTAAAAAAAGGCCAAAATGGAAAAATTAAAATTAGTGACAAAAAAGTAGGAGAGGAGATTAGTAAAATTTGAGATTTGAAATAAAAAATTAGTGAAGCTCTAGAAATAAAATTCAAAAAATGCAACAACTACCCTATCCATATCAACACACAAGAGTTGCTAAAGTTGGAGAGAATGCAGTTACTATAAGAATGGAGAAAAGACTTCCGCCAAGATGGAGGCATAGATGGAAACACTGTGCCTTCTCCCACAACCAAGTTTGAATACAACAAAGGTTTGGAGAAACAAAGACACAGCCAGGGGACAGAAAATTGAATTATACGGAAGTCTGACTACATCTAACCGTTCAACGGGACGGTAAGAGGGGCGGAGCCAGCAGCGAGCAGGGTTGGGCAGGACAGGGCCCCCAACCCAGGCATGCAGGCAGCCCGGAACCAGTTGGGGTGCGGGGCAGACTGACCACAGTCGCACATTCGCGCACAGTGAGATGGACCATGCAGGCCCCAGGGGGCGAGGGCTGACGGTGGTGGCACACTTGCGTGCAGTGGGACGGTGACAGCAGCAGCTGCAGCACCGGTGAGGGCCTCGGCGGCAGGCGGCAGATGGGACGCCATAGTCCCTCTTTGACCCCGCCCCCACATACAGCGTCACAACCCAGCGGCAGCGACTTAGTTGCCCTGCACTAGTGAGCACCGTAGGGCTCCAATCCTGCTACGGAGTAGGCACGAACAGCCCTAAAGATGGCGCAAGAAGAACTCAAAGTCCCAGAGCCCATAACTCTAAGCAACCGAGAAATTGCCAGCCTCTCAGAAGCACAATTCAAGACACTGTTTATCAGGATGCTAACAGAACTGGTTGATTATAGTCACAAATTAGAGGAACATATGAAGGCTAAACTAATTGAAATGAAGGGAGATGTCCAGGAATCCAATAGCGATGGAAAGGAAACTGGGACTCAAATCAATGGAATGGACCAGAAGGAAGAACGAAACATCCAACCAGAAAGGAATGAAGAAATGAGAATTCAAAAAAATGAGGAGAGGCTTAGGAACCTCCAGGACATCTTTAAATGTTCCAATATCCGAATTATAGGGGTACCAGAAGGGGGAAAGAAACAGTCACGAGTGGAAAACTTATTTGAACAAATAATACAGGAGAACTTCCCCAGTCTGGCAAAGGAAATAGACTTCCAGGAAATCCAGGAAGCTCAGAGAGTGCCAAAGAAGTTGGACCCAAGAAGGAACACACCAAGGCACATCATAATTACATTAGCCAAGACCAAAATGAAGGAGAGAATCCTAGAAGCAGCAAGGGATAAGGGGACAGTCACCTACAAAGGAGTACCCATCAGACTGTCAGCGGATTTCTCAAAAGAGACCTTACAGGCAAGAAGGGGCTGGAAAGAAGTATTCCAAGTCATGAAATCCAAAGACCTACAGCCAAGATTGCTTTATCCAGCAAAACTTTCATTTAGAATGGAAGGACAGATAAAGTGCTTCTCAGATAAGGTCAAGTTCAAGGAGTTCATCATCACCAAGCCCTTATTATATGAAATGCTAAAGGGACTTATATAAGAAAAAGAAGATGAAAAATATTAACAGTGAAAGGACAACAAACTCACAGTTATTAACAACCACACCTAAAAGAAAAGCAAACCAAGAGGACAGCTAGATCAGGAGTGGGACCATAGAAATGAAGAACACATGGAGGGTTAGCAACAGGGGGGTGGGAGGAGGAGAAGGGGGGAGAAGGCACAGAAAATAGCATAGACAGTAGGTAGAAAATAGATAAGGGGGAGGGCAAGAATAGTGGGGGAAATATAGAATCTAAAGAACTTGAGACACGTGGTCATAAACTAAGGGGGGGAGAATGGTGGGGGAGGGAGTGTACGGGTGGAGGGGAATGAAGGGGGGGAATAGAACAACTGTAATGGTATAATCAATAAAATATATTTAAAAAAAAGAATGGAGAAAAAGGATGTGAGATGACCCAAAAGCTATGTAGGAAAGAAAATATCACAAATCACGGAGCAGATCATGGTGGATTTCATCTTGGTAGCATTTAGTGTTGACCACTGTGTTTTCTTTCTGGATCTGCCTCTGGTGATGTTAGATGTTGATCCACTCTGACCATTTGAGATGGTCAGTCTGTTTGAGACTTCCAGGGATCAACTGTCTGTGACTAATTCCTTCAGTTGTTAATATAGTCAGATTGCAATCAGCCATCAGGCTTAAGCACCATGTGGTAGGGGCAGAGTTCCTCCTAGAGTCAGGCTTTTGTTTCACCTCAGGCTGCTGCTCGTGGGAGAGTGGTTTGCCTGAGCAAGCTGGCTGCTGCCATATGGGTGATGACTTAGCACCAGGATCCCAGCGTCTACTGTTTCAGTTCTCTCCCCAGAGTTTCTGTCCCCAGTCTCTCCTCAGGTATCTCTAGCCCTCAGTGTCTCCCCTGCTCCTTTACTGGAGCCCAAGGTAAGTGACTGCAAATGAAAAATTGTGCACTGGCCCTTTAAATGGCTCTTTGCATCTCCAGCTGTCTGTTTCTGGTAGAGAGCAACTCTGCTGTTTTTCTCTGATGAATGTTATCTATATACTTTTCAGACTCTGGTGTTCTAGTTGGGGATCCCAGCTTAGGGTTTAGACCTCATTCTTCTCAGGGTGACCCAACCAGCAACCAGGTATCTCTGGCACTACCACCTGTGGGCACCCAGCCAGCCCTCTTGCATCTCTTCTTTACTTCTTACCAGTCAGGCTGAGCTGAAGCTGATTCTTCCTTCTCTCTGTGGTTACAAGACTTCTCTCTTGCTATTGTTCAATTGTTTGTTCCGGGTGATTTCTCCACAATTTAGATGTAATTCCAGAGTGGTCCTGGGGAGAAGTTAGCGTGACTTCCATTCATTCCTCTACCATCTTGGGAGCTGAAAGATTATGTTTTTTAATGGCTTATTTCTTGGGTACAGACATGGTTAGAATAATGTCCCCATAGATCTCCAGAATTTCCCCTAGGGGGCAGTACTGCCCCTGTTAACAACTGGGTTGACCATTTGCTAGCACAGCAGGGATATTGCCCTGAGACATCACTATGAGTAAACAATGACTATATGTGTTTACTGAGTGGGTGCTGAGGCCCACGAGACATCGATCTGTATGCATTACTTTGCCTGAAGTTTTTGAGTTTTTTGCTGTACTGGGGAGGAGAATAAGTGGGTGCCTGAGTTACAGGTGAAAGTCTGTTTTCTCCCTTAGTTCCCGTAGATTTTGTTTAAGCTCCATGGGGCAATAAAGTCCTATGTAAAAGCTGAGGAAACTTTTTTGTATGGTTTCTGAGGGAGGATTAGACACCGATGCATTATTTGTGTATTGATCCATTTGCAAGACTCTTTTTTTTAAAATCAACAATATGGTTGCCTCTCGTGGGTCCCCTGCTGGGAACTGGCCCCTGCTGGGAACTGGCCTGCAACCCAGGCATGTGCCCTGACTGGGAATCGAACCGCGATCATGTGGTTTGCAGGCCCGAGCTCAATCCACTGAACTACACTAGCCAGGGCCATTTGCAGGATTCTTGAATGCCACCTTTTGAGTCTTCCTTACTTTCTTGAAAGTTATACAGTGGAGGAAGTTTCCCCCAGACCCCTGGATGAAACTTGGGCAGGCTCATAGCTTTCCTGACTAGTATTAGGTAATGTTACCTAACAGTAGGTAACTCTAAGTTGCTGATTCCTTAGTTCAAAATGCTTTGTTTGATATGTTAGAAAACTCTTCATTCTGATGTATAGACTTCCTATTCTCTGATCAGGCCCTGTAGTGGGTGGACCCCTACCCTCTCTGGAAGAGGGTGTGGTTGACTTTTGCTCTTTTTTCTTCTCCTTTACTAGCTACTCTTGTTACTGACTGTGAGTGGGAAAGGGGAAAGGAGACCAGAGAGTTTCAGTGAGTAGGTCTTGCAGTAACTTCAGGCTTTCTGGGTCTGGCAGATGAAGAAGGATGACTGCCCTGTGGCCACATTCAGGGCCTTTCGGAGGGTCCCCAGCTGGGCTGTACTGACTGTCACATGTGATGAACTCTCTTTCTCCATTGCCACTTGCCTCACAGCCCTAGTCTGGGCAGGCTCCAGTCTGGTGTCTGTCCCCCTGGAACTCACAATTGGTCTGTGGAAAACAGTCATGAATCCTCCGACTCACAGGGCTTCAGAGGGCAGGGCAATCCCTGCACAGCTGCCTCTACTTTGCTGTGACCCTCGGACACCAAGCTGGTCACATTGTTATGGAGGAAAAGCCATTAGATTTCTCAGGCAGGTGTCAGACTTTAGTCCACTGTTTCTTCCAAACTTCAGAAGATACCTGTCAAGCTTTTGGAGTGATCCCACTGAAGGTCCTCTCCGTAGACTTGAGGGAAGGAAGTAGGGCTGCACCTTTGCCCCTCCTCTTTTGGAAATGGACAGTTCTCATTGCACTCTCTTGCTCTCTCCAAATGTTTTCACAAATCCTCTCTGACTCTCCACTTTTATATCCCTGATACGAGTTTAGAGTCGTCCAACTTCCTTGCAAAGTCTGCACCTTGTAACAAATCACTATGGAATTTTATGCCTGTTTTATGGTGGAACCTCATTAAAAAAACTTCCAATTTAACATTTCATTCTCCTTAGGTTCCAGGAAAAGGAGGCTAGTTGCGGTGAAGTTAAATTTAAATTTGACTTTGGACTTTACCACTAGTTTTGTGATCTTGGACAAGTCACTCCACCTGTTTGTAAATACAGGTAATGTATTAATAGGATTATCATAGGAAATAAATGAGATACCCTGTGTAAATCATTTAGGCTGGGGCATGGTAAGTGCTTGATAACTTATAATTATTGTTATGCTTTCCATTTCTATGTATAACAAAGTGCTGCTCTGATGCCTTCAGAGTTGGCAGATTTGAGAACAGTACAGGATATTTTCTTGAAATGTATGTCAGCAACGTTATGGTAGGCAACTTGAGGCAATGATGAGGTACCCTCTGTGGTGTCATGGGTAGCAGACACCAAGCAGAGGACTGGAGTAGTAGAGATGATAAGCTGGACTGTGAGTATCTGTGAGATATCCCTAGAGATGCCTGGGTATAACCTGGTGAGACGTAGCAGGAAGAGAAGTCCTGTATGAGCTTTCTGTGGGAAATTACAGTGGAATCTGTTGTTACTGATAAAGAGTCCATTAGCCAAATGACTCAAAGTACAGGACAGAGCTTATCGGGTATACTTTTAAAACTTTTATTGAATTTATTGGGGTGACATTGGTTAATAAGATCATATGGGTTTTGAGTGTACAGTTCTATAAAACTTCATCTATATATTGCATTGAGTGTTCACCATCCAAAGTCAGTTTTCCTGTCAAAGTATGTGCAACCCCCTCTTCCCTCCTCTACCTCTCCTACCTCCTTCCCTTCTGGTAACTGCCACACTCTTGTCTGTGTCTATGAGTTTTTGTTAGCTTTATTTGTTTCTTTGTTGCTTTCTGTTTTATATTCCACATATGAGTGAAATCATATGGTTCTTGATTTTTTTCTGTGACTTATTTTACTTAGCATGAGATCAGGTTTGTTAAGGCATATAATTGTATTTTCTTTTGATGAGTAAGAAATACTGAAGTGGTTAGAATGTGTTCAGCTGCAACTGGAGTAATTTACTGTGACTTGTGAAGTAAAACTTAATGTTTTCATGTAACTACAAGTCTGAGTATAGGCAACCTCTTGTATTGGTTAGCTGACTCCAAATTCTTATGGCCAGCCCTCTGCATTTCTTTAGCCTTCCATCTGGTCACAAGTTTTCTACCAGGCAATTGAAGGCACACCAAGGCTAGCACATTACCCAGCACCAGGGACATCATCACATCATAGCCTAGGAGATGGCACCCTTGGGGCAGAGCAGTTCATACATTGCGCAATTGTCATAATGGTCCTGTTGGTAATGTGTGGACCTAACATTCCAGTTCTCATTTTTTTCACTTCAGAGACCATGTGTTCTTTCTGCCATATATAGTTGGAGTTGTGGGCCCAGCTGGAAGGACAAGCACAATTCTTAATCTTAGCAGGAAAGCAAATTTTGTTAATAAGTCTCAGCCTAGAATCTGAAGGGAATTCGCATTACGTCAGGATCTTCTTATTGGAAGTGAAAATAATCACACTCATGACACAGGGAGCTGGTAAGTACTCAAACATTTTCCAGCAGTCTTCAAAACTATAATGCAGCTCTGACTGGGTAGCTCAGTTGATTACAGCATCGTCCCAATATGCCAAGGTTGTGGGTTTGATTCCCAGTCAGAGCACATACAAGAATCAGCCAAAGAGTGCATAAATAAATGGAACAATAAATTGATGTGTCTCTCTCTCAAATCAGTTTTTAAAAAGATTAAAAAAATAACCTATAATCCAGAAGGACCATAATCTAGGTGTGAATGCTACAATGAGTTCCTTTATAGATTCTCTTTGAGTTTGTGACAACCTGACATATGCTTAACTCAACATTATTGTTGAAAGATAATGTCCAGAGAATCTCCCATGTTTGTTTTTCTAACAATGACAGATGCTAGGATTTTTAATTTACATACTTCATTTCAACATCTTTGGTGTAAGACTATTGAACCTTGAGTTGACTGGGAGCACGCACAGAGTGTGTTCTTGTTTATATACTACATTTCCTGGTTGGCTGTCTAAATCTTTAGTTGTTTGACTTCCACCTTAGATGAAATAGTTTACACATTGGTAAAACACCATTTTTTGTCTTTCAAAGCTAAGAGCAGACAATAAATAGTCTGGCATTTTCATTGGATACCTGCCTTCCTGTGCATTTCAGCAGCAATGCAGCAAAGCTGACAGGTGACAGTTTGACCTGACTTCAGACTAGCCCATCCCTCTGATTACATCACAAAAGACAGCATGGGAAGAATGCAGGTTGAGAACAATGTTGTTCATTATTTTCTTAAGTCATACCTTGGTGTTCTTTCCTATGCTTATTCCAGTTCACTCAGTGGTTTTCTGTCCTTTCAGCAGTGCAGTGATGCTTGTCAGCGGAGCACCTGCCATCTTAGTACACAGTTGTTTTTCAAAATGCTGCCATTAGAACATGAGATGCGACCATATGGTCCACGTTTTCAGCCTCTCCCTCTCTGTTCTTTGTCTCTCACATCTGACAGGTGGGTGCTCAGAGCACTGGTTCTGGACTGCTCTTTGAGGAACCTGGGACTGGGTACCACTACCCTCTCTGAGTGTGGAGCTGAAGAGCAGCATTCATAGGCTGCCACCTTGGGCTGAGCTCTGTCAACTGGTGCAGAACATCCAATTGGGTTGTTGAGCCAAGAAGGCTAAGCTGAGACAGAGAATCTAGGTGGGAGACAATGGGTCAAAAAAACCCCAGGGAAACCAGATAAATGCTAGAGAATTTGAAGCAAATGGTGGGGGCCAGATGCGGAAATTACCGAGGCCTTGCAGGACATGCATGGTTCCTTCCTATTCTTAGAAAGGCTGAGATATGTGACAATGACAATGGGGGGACATGTATGTTGGGATACAGGTGTGCACAAGGTGTTGTGGAGGGAATTAAAGGACTTGAGGTAGGAGGTAGGTCAGGAGCATGTGACAGGGAAGAAGGTGGGAAGTGAGCCTTGACAGATGAATGGTGTTTCAATAAGCAGAAGACGAGAGAACATTGGCAGAAAGGGACAACCTACTGCAAACTCATCATGTTGTCATTTAGCAAGTAGAGATAACAAATATTCAGAATGGCTATAACCTAAGGTGAGAATGTAGGAGACCCAAAAACTGATACTGGTGAGGACATTTATTCTGTACTCACAAGTTAGGACTTTATCTGTGGGTAAAGGGAATGATTAACAATTTTAAGGCAGTGTAGAGGGATCTGATTTGTTGTTTAGAAGGATCACTTTGTCACCCATGTGGAAGATGCCTCAGGAGGACCTGACACAAGAGAAGGGAGATTAATTTACAGGCATTTGCAGTATAACCCACTCAAGAGATGAAAAGGACGTGGACCAAGGAAGTGGCAATAGCAGGTAAAAATATATTTGAGAAGTATTTTGGAAATGGGTCACAGATAGGTACCAGATTTCAGATGGGTAGAGGGAACACAGGAGGAGAAAGAAGCAGTTTAGAGAGTGGTCAGGGGAGATAAACAAAATGAAGTTCATTTTAGATTTTTTGAATTTTGTGAGCTGTAGGACATTCAAGAGGAGAGTTTTAAAAGTGCAATAGACTTCAGGAGAGTGGTGACCCTAGAGATGAATCTGCTTGTCATCAGCTCATGGATAGTAGTTGAATCCGAGTAGCCTGAATGGCATTAACCAAAGTGATGTGAGTAAGTTCTGGAGATGTAGTGCACAGCAGGAGGGCTATAGTTAACAATACCATGCTGTGCATTTGAAAGTTCTTAGAGAGCAGGTCTTAAAAGTTCTCATCACAAGAAAAAACCTTGTCACTGTATGAAGTGATGGATGTTAATTAAACTGGTAATCATTTTGTAATATGTGCATATTCTATCAAACCATTATGTTGTATACCTTAAACTTACACATGTTACATGTCAGTTTATCTCAATAAGACTGGAAAGAGTCAATAAAAATGTAGAGGCCAAGGACAAAGCCATGGAGCAGTGTTCAGTGTTGGTGAAGGTATTTGAGAGTATGTGAAGGGTTGCAGTGCATTGTTAGATTTGACAACAGTGATCTTAGGCAGAGCATTTATGTGGAAGGTCAGTTTTATGTTGGGGAAAGGTGGAGAAGTTGAAATTGTGACAGCTCCATTTTTCTAGAGGTTTGAGTGTGAAGGGAGAGAAAAAGATTTATAATAGCTGGGTGAGATAGGCAGGTTGTGTATTATCTTCTACACGTACAAAGCTGAAGCTCTGAGAGGTTGTAGTTTGCCCAGTGTTACCAGCTGGTCAGTAGCAGAGCGCAAATGAAATTCCTGGTCTTCGGATTCTGAATTTGATGCCCTTCAGCTCGCCCACCTGAGTCACTGAAGGATCATCATGCAGTGCACTTGGTTGTAATCAGTGTGAATGCGATTATAGTGCTTTATCCAAGTGGAAAGTATTACGGTGCGGGGGGGAATTATTTCCCCATGGATCTGAACTTGTGGAATAGGGATAGAAAAACTTCCTTTTAAGCCTCATTGAGCATGTTTTCTTGACTGGGTCTGAATGTTCTGTGAAACAACCCCTGTTTTCCTCCTTAGCTATGCCCTGGCAGCCTTGTGCTCCTACTGTGATTTCAATTCATGACCCAACCAAAGATGATAAAAAGTAAATTGCATTCCCAAGTATATTCATAGTACGGGCCAAGTACTTACCAGCCTAATATACTCCGTCATTTGGAAACATGCATTAGATGGAACCTCACTTTCTTGATGAAAGAAATGCATTTTATTCAGTGTTTTCTTTTGCAATAAAAACAACTGTTCTTGCAGTGATATGCAGGCTGTTGGAACCAGAAGAGCCATCTCTATGCATGAGGACTGTGCAATGTTCTTTGCTTCTGTGTAGAGGTGAACTTCATAGGCAGATGTGACGATACCAGGTCCTCTTCTGAACTCAGGCACTACTGTGCACTGTGGTCGTCAGCTCTGGTCCTCCTCACCAAGGACCCAGAACCCTGGAATTGTGATTAGATCCATTGCTTGGAGACAAAGTTCACCTGGAAACTCGGTACCCACCTTAGAAAGGATTAAGACAATAGAGTGCATTCACACATCTTGTGAGTGAGCCAGGCACAAAAATGGACTTTTGTCATAATTACTCAAATCCAAATATTCCTCAAGCAGCCAACTTGCCTCCTCCTGTAAGAAGCAGCAAGTTAAAGAATATTTCTTGAAATAGATGCTAAGCTTCTTAAGAGTAGGAATTGTGTCTTATACTTGTTGTCTAATAAGTATATATAATTATTTTCTCATACACTAATAAATGGTATGAGGTAATACTTATTACTTATTTAACATATCATCATACCCAGTAAATAATTGCTGATTGGCTTTATCCCATTTTAGGTGCCTTAGCAACCTAAGTGCAATTTTTAAGTCAATCTAATGCCCACTCAATCGATGAAACAGGACTAACAAGCTTCAAAGAAAGCTGCCTTCAGGGGTTATTGGCTGAAAAGCTATGCTGAGCGAATGTGATGCATCTAGTGGGAAAAAAAAGTTGAGTGTTCCCCTTCAAATTTTATTTTTTTGCCTCTCAATTGAATTTACTATCTAGTTACATCTGATCACAGGTGCAAATAAAATAGATGTTTATGAGCCTTGTTTATTTTACACCCTGTTGTTAAATGGTTTTATGAAATAAAAACTTAGCAATGGTGAGATTTTTCTTCTCTCTTTCTGCATCCCAAAGTTGTCCTTGCCTGTCACAACCAATTCTTCCTTCATCCCTTTGTATTCCTGCGTATTAGGAGGAAATGAATCTAATATTAACAGCTTTATGTGGAATCAATGAGAGTTTGATATTTTTTTATGAGAGCATAACTTTTCTTGAGTCAGAAACTCTTCTCAGTTTTGTGAAAAATATTCTCATCTCCAGAATTGCCAGCTAACCTTCTGTCCTGACCAAGGCTACGGCTGAACCAACTTAACTTGAGTTCACAAGGTCTCATTAAGTGAGACCCTAAGTCAGAAAGGAGGCACTGTGTGGCTCATGAAGCTAACACACCCCAAAGTTGTTACTGAGTTCACAGCTGTGTTAAAACTATACTTAGAATCTTTATAAGCTGCACACTCAGGCAAGGAATACTAACAGACCAAACATATTCACAGATCTGATTGGGTAATGTGGCTTGAATCCTGATTTCTATTCATTGCTAGGAAATGTAAGAAAACTACATCTTTGAAACAGTGGAAGATTTTGCCATCTATAAAAGTGAAGAATACTGCTATTTTATTTTATCTATTTTACTTTATTTGAATTCTCACTTGAGGATACAGTTATTGATTTGAGAGGGAGGGGAAGGGAGAGAGAAAGATCCATCAGATGCCTCTTCTGCCTACCCTGACTGGGGATGGAACCTGCACCTTTTTTTGTATGGGGTGATGCTCCAACCAACTGAGCCACCCAGCCATGGCTGATGCTGCTATTTTAATGAACAAATCCAAAGACAATATTAAAGTCTTAGTCTGGTCAGTAAGACACAGAGCCTAACATATAACTGGTGCTCAGTAAATACTTGTCACTTGAATAGAGTGGATGGATACCTTGCTCATTGTGTTTCCCATTCCCCTACAGCCCACCCCAACCAACTAGATTTTTAACTTGGAAAGAAATGAATGCCCTTGAGTCATTCATGGCCTTCCTTACTCTTTGTCCAAATTTAGTTTTTGGAAGCTCTACATTGCCAAAAGTATCAAAAGAGAAAAGCAATGGATCTACCTTTTCCCCAGTCTTTCTAGTAAGTTTATAAACAAGTTCAAGTTGGTTACTCACACATACCAAAGATGAAAAGGAATTTTTGGTGGTAAGGCACTGTTTCTGGCTTCTTTTTCTTCCCCATTCTCTAAAGAAAATGGTGAATATCCTAAAGGACTTCTGGCCACCCAGTAACTAAGATCAAATGAAACAGAAACTGATTCTTCACTCTTGGAAAGAACTGTCAAGTTTCTTTTCCAAATACAATAAATAGGTTGTTAAAGGGGACATACGTCCTTGCCTCCTAATTTCAGCAGAAGCCTCATAGCTAAGGGTGATAGGGAGGGTATTCTCTTACTTTCTAAGCAGAGACGTTAGACTTGCCCATACAGACCTGCACGAAGATGAAGCAGGGTATCTATCGCTCACCTCCACTCTGTGTAGGAGGAGACTGGGTGTGTCAAAGACATTCACTTAAAGAATCTGTAAGAGTGAAGAATGCCTTGTTTTTTTGTCCTCTTTCTCCCCTTCCAGCCAAGTGATAGAAGTTTCCAAGGAAAAGACTCAGAGATTGGGACCTCCAAGAGGGAAAAATTGGAAGTTGTAAGAAGGGAAATCGGTACCTCACTCCCTGGCTGGGGGCTTACTTAGCTGTAGAAATACCTAGGTCCATCCTGGAATGGCTGCAGATCTGGAGCATAGTGAGAGTTTTTGGAAGGTGCTAAAACAGATCCCATGAGTTTGAGGGCACACATGAAGCAGAGCACCCCGTGCCCCACCACCGCCACTATGGGCTGTGTTGGAAACAGTAAGACCCAGGACAAGCACAACGACAAGAAGGCGCGGCATGAGGCCAACAAAAAGATCAAGAGGGGGCTGCAGAAGGCCAAGCAGGTCCACTGGCCACGCACTCCCTGCTGTGGCTGGAGAACCTGGTGAAAGTGCCAGGTGAAGCAAATGAGGATCCTGCATGTTAGTGGGTTTTATGGAGAGGGTGGTGACGGGGACAAGAGGACCTGCAGGCTGCCAGGAGCAACGGCGATGACGGATATTATCCTTTGATGATGGTTCCCATTCCTCTTCTTCCCGGCTGTGTCCCTTCACACTTTGCATGCTGGACTTGCTGCTGTCTCAGGAACTTCTTTTTTTAAAAAATATTTTATTTATTTATCTTTTTAGAGGGGTAGGGAAGGAGAGAGGAAGAGAAACATCAATGTATGGTTGCTTCTCGTGCATCCCCTGCTGGGAACTGGCCCCTGCTGGGAATTGGCCTGCAACCCAGGAATGTGCCCTGACTGGGAATCGAACCGCGATTGAGGAACTTCTAATAAGGATACTATTCTGTCGTGGGAGGAGGAGGGATGGGCCCTACCATCTAACCTCGAAAGCACAGGTGGCAGACACAGGGCCCTCGGGCCGAATCGGCCCTCCACTTTGTTTTATCCAGCCCAGCGCCTTGTTTCTACCTGGCAGCAGTGCTGAGCTCTCGCTTTACTATTAAAGAGTAGTTACATTTATACAGCCCTAAAATTACATTTGGCCCTTTGAAGGCAACTGCGGGGCTGATGTGGCCCCTGGTAAAGATAACTGCACACACACACACACCCCAACAAAAAAACCCCTGAAAAACAAGCAAAAAATGGAATAAAATATTTCATTACCCAAATTATAGTGTAACATCCAAAATAGGCATTGACGTAGCAAATGACTGTCAGTTTAATGTACCGAAAGTTGGCACAGAAATAATGTAAGTCTTCACTAAACAATCTACTGTGTTCCAGGTGCTGTGCTAGCCCCCGACCCCTACGATAGCTGCCTCCACTCCTCTCTGTGACTCTGGTCTGAAGTAAATGCAAATATTAGCATATATGATAAATAAAACTTCTTTACATGTCCCAGCAAAAATTTTCAAAGGAAGGTAACTGGCCCCATCCGGAAGACAGGAAGCTGGCTGAAACCGCCTGCAGGGTGGCAGCAGGTCATGAAAGCAGCCTTTGTTGAGAGATGAAAAAATGTGTGAGTCCCCTCAGGCCAGGTGGCTGCCAGGGAAGAGCCAACCCTGACCTTGGGGCTGCCAACCAGAGCGAGGGGTCCTCAGCAGAAATAGGCCATGGGGTATTGCTGGGTGGCATTGAGGAGGTGAGGTGGGGGACAAGGGTCAAAGTTGAGCCAGAGTAATGATCCCTATCGGAAAGAACAGTGCAAAGTTGCTGTAGGTTGCTCTATTTTTGGAGAACCTACAGATATGCCCCACATTTTCTCTTTTTAAACTTTATTTAGTTTTATTTTATTTATTTTTAGAGAGAGAGAGAGAAACATTGATTTGTTGTTCCACTTATTGATGCATTCATTGGCTAATTCTGGTATGTGTCCTGGCTGGGAACTGAACCCAGTTCAGTTCATACTTGGCATACTGGGACAACGCTCTAACGGACTGAGCTACCTGGCCAGGGCTGAGAGGGCCCACTTTTCAATGTCTGTTATAATAAGTTGCCAGTAACCAGACACGACAGCCTTAGCCACTTAGATCTCAGCTCCATTTTCTCTAATCCACCCCCGTCTGTGACACTCTCCTGAGAAGAGCCCGAAACATTAGAACTTGGGTGGCAGGGAAATGATCAAAAGAAGTCAGGAGCATGGTCAGAGCAGACTCGGGACGCTTCCCCCTTCCCTGTGGTGGGTCTCAAACCCTCAGAGTCAAGCCCGAACTAACTAGGAAGGGAACAGTATGCAATGGGAAGACAGACTTAGGTTTGATTGAGGTGGACCAGCCATTTTCATCCCCAAATAGATTAAAGAGCTATGACACCTGCCTTATCATAAAGGGAGGAGAGATCTAAGTAAGCAGATTGGTGGCAGCGGAGGGAGAAAGCGTTTTCTCTATGTTCCCCTTCAATTTCAGTGTGCTTAACAAACTGGTCACATAGAAAACGTTGAAGGTAAGAATTTATAGAAAATAGTGCATGGAAGTGGGATGTGGTTGTGCTGGTATAAGCATGAGCAGCTACAGAATGAGATTTTCTTGTTTATTGGGCAAAACCATTGTTTTTATTAGCAGCTGTGTTAATATTAGCGGTTTTTATTTAGCAGTGCCCCCCTGTTACAGCAGAGTCTACCAGTTGCTAGATACCAATGTGGCTTCTTTCCTTCTTTCTTGATTTAAAAAACTAGCAACATTAGACCAGATCATACTTAATCTCACGCAATGAGCCTTGGCTATAGGATTATGTTCTTGACATTGAGATTTATTGGAACTGATTGAGAGGAAATTCCAGAAAAGCTTTTAAAAATAGAGTAAAATTTTCTTTTTCCTCTTTCCTTCTGCTTGCACTGTAGATATGATGGCTGGAGCTCTGGCAGCCATCGTGGTCCAGGAGTGAAATGTTAAGGAAAGCCAGAGAAACGTGGAAGGAACCAGTGTCCTTGATGACTCCATGGATCTATTACACTGGTCCTCCCTCTCTGTAAAGCCACTTCATTTGTGAAAAGAAAGAAATGTATACCTTTTATTTATTTTTAAAAAGATTTTATTTGCTTTAAGAGAGAGGGGAAGGGAAGGAGAGAGGGAGACAAACATTACCTCTTGCACACTCCCAACCAGGGAATTGAACCAGTGGCCATTTTGGTTTGTGGGATGACACCCAACCCACTGAGCCACACCAGTCAGGGCTAAACATACACTTTTTAAGAAAGCCTTTTTGATTTCTATCTTCTGTTATTATTATCTATGCACATTCCCCACATCCTTACCAGAACTTGTTTGTTGATTTTTTAAAAATATATTTTATTGATTATGCCATTACAGCTGTCCCATTTTGCCCCCTTCATTCCCCTCCACCTTGCACACCCCTCCATCCTATTCCCCTCTTTAGTTCAAGTCCATGTGTCACAAGTTCTTTAGATTCTACATTTCCCATACTGTTCATATCCTCCCCCTGTGTATTTTCTACCTACCATTTATGCTACTTATTCTCTTTACCTTCTCCCCCCTTCTCCTCCTCCCACTCCCCTGTTGCTAACCCTCCATTTGATCTCCATTTCTATGGTTCCTCTCCTGATCTAGCTGTCCTCTTAGTTTGTTTTAGGTGTGGCTGTTAATAACTGTGAGTTTGCTGTTTTTTCGCTGTTCATATTTTTTAACTCCTTTTTCTCAGATAAGTCCCTCTAACATTTCATATAATAAGGGTTTGGTGATGATGAACTCCTTGAACTTGACCTTATCTGAGAAGAACTTTATCTGTCCTTCCATTCTAAATGAAAGCTTTGCTGGACAGAGCAATCTTGCTTGTAGGTTCTTGCCTTTCATGACTTGGAATACTTCTTTCCAGCCCCTTCTTGCCTGCAAGGTCTCTTTTGAGAAACCAGCTGACAGTCTGATGGGAACTCCTTTGTAGGTGACTGTCCCCTTATTTCTTGCTGCTTCTAGGATTTTCTCCTTCATTTTCACCTTGGGTAATGTAATTATGATGTGCCTTGGTGTGTTCCTCCTTGGGTCCACCTCCTTTGGGACTCTCTGAGCTTCCTGGATTTCCTGGAAGTCTATTTCCTTTGCCAGATTGGGGAAGTTCTCCTTTATTATTTGTTCAAATAAGCTTTTTACTTGCTGGTCTTCCTCTTCCCCTTCTGGTACCCCTATAATTCAGATGTTGGAATGTTTAAAGATATCCTGTAGGTTCCTAAGCCTCTCCTCATTTTTTTGAATTCTTATTTCTTCATTCTTTTCTGCTTGGTTGTTTCTTTCTTCCTTCTGGTCCACTCCCTTGATTTGAGTCCCAGTTTCCTTTCCATCACTATTGGTTCCCTGTGCATTTTCCTTCATTTCATTAGCATAGCCTTCATTTTTCCCTCTATTTTGCAACCATACTCAGCCAGTTCTGTGAGCATCCTGATCACCAGTGTTTTGAACTGTGCATCTGATAGGTTGGCTATCTCTTTGTCATTTAGAAGTATTGGCTCTGTGGCTTTGAGCTGTTCTTCTGTTTGAGCCATAATGTTTTGGTCTATTTGTGCCTATTATGTATGAGGGGCAGAGCCTTAGGTGTTCACCAGGGTGGGGTGACCCATGTTGCTGGGCTGTGATGCTGTATGTGGGGGCAGGGTCAGAGAGGAGCAATGGCGTTTGTTCTGCTCTCTCTTGGATTTCGGTCCCCTCTGCTGCTTCCCACAAGCAAATTGGTCCTTTCTGGTGCTGGTTCCCAGGTGGATGGATGGGCTTGTTCACATTCTAGGACCCTGTGGGTCTCTCCAATGAATTTTCCTGTGAGGCGGAGAGCCTCTCCTGGCACCTCAACCCCCGAAAGTTTTTCCATTTGGTGCTTTTAGGCTTTAATTCCTGTCATTGGGGCCCTGCATTGTGCAGTCTGTCTCACTGTCCATTTTTTCACCGGGTTTATCTGCGCATGAATGTGTGACTGAAGTCAGACAGCCACCTTGCACTCTCACTGGGTCTGCCAGTTGCCACTCTGCACCCGGGGTCTGCCAACCACCGCCTGCGCACCTGGGTCTGTCTGGCAGCCACCACTTTTTTCTGCCACGACCCCTCTCTGCTGGCTGCTTACTCTGCCCCTCTTACCTGTATGGATGAATGGTTCATTGTGGTTGGACTTCTGTGCAGTTTGATCTGTACAGTTCGATTTTCTGTCTGTTTTGGTTGTGTTTTTGTTTCTAAATCTTTGTTGTCCTTAAATTTGGTGTGGGAGGAGTTACAGTATTTCCATCTATGCCTCCATCTTGTCTGAAGTCCCTGATTTTTTGATAATAGCCCTTTTGACTGGTGTGAGGTGATATCTTACTGTAGTTTTAATTTGCAATTCTCTGATGATTAGTGACCTTGAGTATCTTTTCTTTTATCTGTTGACCATGTGAATGTCCTCTTTGGAGAAGTGTTTATTCAGGTCCTTTGCCGTTTTTAATTGTTTGGTTTTTTTGGTTTTGAGTTTTGTAAGTTCTTTATAAATTTCAGATATTAACCTCTAATCAGATGTAGTGCTGGCGAGGATGTGGAGAAAGGGGAACCCTTTTGCACTGTTGGTGGGAATGCAGACTGGTGCAGCCACTGTGGAAAGCAGTATGGAATTTCCTCAAAAAATTAAAAATGGAACTGCCTTATAACCCAGCAATCCCACTTCCCAGAATTTATCTGAAGAAATCCGAAATCCTAATTTGAATGAACATAAGCACTGCTATGTTCATTGCAGTTATTTACAATCACCGAGATATGGAAGCAGCCCAAGTGTCCATTAGTAAATGAGTGGATAAAATAACTATGGGACATTTATACACAATGTGATACTACATGGTTATGTAAAAGAAAATTTTACCCTTTGTAACAGTATAGATGGACCTGGAGAACATTACCCTAAATGAAATAAGCCAGTCAGAGACAGATAAATACCATATAATTTCTCTCATCCATATATTCTAATGAACAAAGTAAACTAACAAACTAGAGACACACTCATAGAGAACAGGCTGACAGCTCTGGTGGAGGCGGGGCATGGTTAGGGGTGGAGGGAGTGAGCAAAAAGGAAAAAGGACTCAGGGACCTGGACAACAGTGTGGTGACTGCAGCGGGAGGGTGGGTATAAGGGGGATAAATGGTAATGGAAAAAATACAATAAAAATAAATTAAAAGATAAATGCACATTCTAAGCGGTACATTTTCCAAGGCGTTACATCACACCATTACTCAGCAACACTGGACTTCTCCTCCTAAGTATATCTCAAGTTTCCCTCCTTCTTTACCCCTGCCCTCACAGTCTCGCTTCAGAGCCTCATCGTTTCTCACTCAGGTTACAGCCGCATCTTTTTTTTTAGATTTTTATTTATTTATCTTTAGAGGGGAAGGCAAGGAGAGAGAAAGAGAAATATCAATGTATGGTTGCCTCTTGTGCATCCCCTGCTGGGAACTGGCCTGCAACCCAGGCACGTGTCCTGACTGGGAATCGAAGCACGATCCTTTGGTTCACAAGCCCATGCTCAATCCACTGAGCTACACCAGCCAGGGCTACAGCCACATCTTCTTAAATGGGCTTTACTGCTTCCCGTCTCGGTCTCATTTCTACTGAACAAGCTTGCTAGGGGCTCCCACAGCAAAATACTACACACTGGATGGTTTAAACCACAGGACTTTATTTTCTCACAGTTCTAGAGACAGGAAGTCTAAGATCAAAGTGTCAGCTGGCTTGGTCTGTCCTGAGGCCCCTCTCCTCAGCTGGCAGGTGGCCGCTTTCTTGCGGCGTCCTCACATGGCCCTCACCTGGTGCGCACACACCCTGCATGGCTCTCTTACAGAGACACCAGTCTTAGTGGGCTAGGATTCCACCTCTATGATCTTTAACATCAATGAACCTTTCCAAAGGCCTTATCTTCAATATAGCCACACTGGGGGTTAGGATTTCAATATAGGAATTTTGGAAATTGCAGTTCAGTTCATAACATCCTCTGCTTTGTTCTCTAGATGTCTACCAAGCTGATCTGTGTAAAAAGCAAATTTTGGGAAGTGGCACTTTTGGTGAGAGTACAAACTGGTACATTTCCAAAGGATACTCAAAAATTTAAATGTGCATACTCATTGACCTGGCAGTTCTGCTTGTAAACATCCTACGAAAATAATTGTACAAGTTTCAACTGTGGCCATTAAGTGCTTAAAATAGTGCAAAAGTGGAACCTGCACATGTGTATGTGTGAATTGTGGTTACATTATGGTATATTTCTCTTATGGTGTGCTAGGCTGCTTTTAAAAATGATAATTCAGAGCTACGTCTGTTGACATAGATTAATGTTCATGATATATTGTTACAGAAAGAGGCAGTTTATCATTATTTAGGACTTGGCATAAATGCCCTCCCCCCCGCCCCAGGCAGCTCCGTTTCTGATCACCTCCCACCCTCCACGTCTCCCCCGAGTGTGGGTGCCGCTTCCCTCTCCATTATTCCTTCAGCCGGTGCTCCCTGAGTGCCAGCTCCGTGCACTGGGCCAATCTCCATTCTTGCAGTTTTATGTCTCAATGATTCATTGGTGTGTCTGCTTTCCCACTAGAATGGGAGTTCCTTGAAGGAGGAGATGGTTTTATTTGTCTTTGTTTCCAAAGATATTTTGGTACTTGATAAATGTTGACTGAATGAATGAGAGGAAAAGAAATGAAAGTAACAGAAAGTGTGAATAATACCAATATAAACAAAGGACATACAGTTATAGAGAGGTTGGCAGTGACAGTAATGGATATTGTATGTAATGAAAACCCTGCTGAATCACTTGAATTTTTGTAGCCCAGAAGAAATGTATGTGGTTTCTTATAAATGGATCTCATATATTCTCCACTGTTCCCAAGTACATGATGTATTTGACATGCAGTTTAAGTGTATGTGTGTGTTTGTGTATATATATATATATATATATATATATATATATATGAACACACCCAGCTTATGTTTATTGAGCTTTATTTTCTATACACTGGGCCCTTTCCAATCACTTCTTCCTCCATCACCAAATTACTTGTCCAAGGAAANTGTGTTTGTATATATATATATATATATATATATATGAACACACCCAGCTTCTGTTTATTGAGCTTTATTTTCTATACACTGGGCCCTTTCCAATCACTTCTTCCTCCATCACCAAATTACTTGTCCAAGGAAAAGAGTACTAGAATATAATGTTCTTAACGTTTGCAGTCTTTCTGGAATTGTTGAAAACTATATATATTTATTCCATGGCAACCTTGGCATTAGAATGTCATGTGAGAATTTTTCTGTTGTCCTAAGATTTCAAAGTTAGGAATAAAAAAGTCCACAAACACAATTAGCCTAAATCCAGAGAACTGCCAAAATGGACAATGGCCATTTATTCACAGAGCTTACTGAAAAAATTCTAGCTCAGAGAAGTGGCCTAGAATTGCCTCTCTGTTCCTCCAACTGCTTTACCCTGTCTTCTACTTCTCTGCTTCCTAGACAGGGAGATATTTTTGGAGGCTGCCTTTGGGAAGTGTGATGCGGTGTACCTCATGAGATGGTGTTTTTCTCCCCTCAAGACCTGCTGGTGTTACTGAGCAGAGGTACAAGGGGGGGCAATGTTTGGCCCACCCAGGGATGCCAAAAAACTGTTACAGAACAGATACACAGGGGCCCAGACTCCAGAGGATGGTATACTAATACTGTCCAGACCCCCTACTAGGCCCGATCATCAGCCGCTAATTGGAAAGACATCTTGCAATACCAGAGATTTGTGAAAAGGAAACAGAATGTTTATTTCAATGCTATTCAGGCCTAATGTCTTCAATAAAATATCAAAGTCCTTTAGGATATACACCTACACACAAACACACACAGTGCTCCCTTCTCCTCCTGTCCTAACTCCAGATATCAGTTACCTGGAAAAGAGCACACGTCCATTTTTCCAGGCTGCTGGTACCGTCATCTGTGTTGATATCCAGGCAGGATCTCCAATTAACCCAAAGTCATGTGGCACCTTCCACTGGCAAGAGTTCTTTGTACCAATATTTCCAGTCAAAGTCTCTCCTGCTTTCCAGGCCACGTGACCAAAGGGAGCACCCCAAAGCCACATGGGCCTCTTTTACCAAAGCTGTAGGCGTCTGTACTCCACCAAAAGCGCGTCTTTCTTCTTTACCTGGCCGCAGGGATCTCCATTCTGGCAAAGCTGCGTGGTTTTCCCTTTCACCTGGGAAAGAGGGGGTCTGCACTCTGCCAAAACCACATGGCTCCCTCTTTCACCTGGACAAGAGGGGGTCCTCACTCTACCCCAAACCGCGTGGCTCTCCCCAATGGCTGCCGCATCTGTGTTTAAATCCCCACACCAGTCCTCCTTTGCAGCCCCATTTCCGACTCCTCCTACGATCAGTTACACCTGCCAGGACTCCCATACACTCCCAGATTTACTGGGCTGCCATAGTGAGTCTGGACAAGTGTAGCCCCATGGTGTGGAGCCAATCAACGCCAAGCTCTCACACAGGCGCTGTGACTCAGGGGACCTGCCCCCAGTTACATCCAAAGTAGAAGCCACGCCCTTCTCCCTGGCTCAAAGGAAGGCCACAGCTATTTAACATATCTATGAAACCAGTTAAAGGTTATAGATACGTTAAATGACCATTCCAGAGGTTAGTTTCGAAACTGTTGCTATGCAAAACAGCTCTCAATGGCCCTTCTCCATTTGTCCCTTCCCCTTGGGGGCGGGGAGTGGTGAGGACATCTTAATATTTCCTGGACACCCTGAGTTCTGGACCCCATTCCAAATCCTTTTTTTAGGGCCCTCTCCTGGCTGCGCCCTGTTACACTGGTACAGAGAAGTGATGGGGGTTGGTTATCATTCATCCCTGCAGTGAAGAGGGAAGGGTCCCTTGTAAAGATGCGGCAGAGGGGTTAGGAAGAAAGGGAGAATGACATGTTATCCCCTAGTTGAGTTTCTGCCTAAACAGTGGGCTTGCTGATTGCCTTTGTGTTACCACAGCAAGGGACAAAGAGAATCAAGAGGGGCACCGCCTTGGTGAGGAAACTGCCAAAAGGAGATGGGCTGTCCACATGGAGGCAGGGATGATGATTTCCCCATGGGCTGGTGGTGTCCAAGATGAGGGGGCATTGCCCAAACCATGGCTGAGGCCTAGAGTTGATGCTGGTGAGAAGAGTGCTCATTAGAAGGGCAGGTTGCGATGACGACCAGCTCACAGGGAGCCCACAGTCAATGCCCTAAAAAGGGGGCCCTGGATGCAGAGAACTGAGACCGCGCTCAGTCGAGGGTGGAGATGTCTGTTTCTCTCCCTTCCTCTTGCCTTCCCTGACTGGAGAGAGGGATGTAAGGAGGCGTGAGAGAGGCAGGCATGCCCCATCCTCCACCACAAGCTGCTGGAACCATAAGGAGAGCTTGAATTAGGACCGGGGAGGGACGGAGCTAGGAGAAAAGCTTTGGATCATAGATGAAATCGAAATTTTGCAATGAACAGAACTGATTCCTAGACACTTTCCTAATGTCTCAAGTAAGACATTTTTGAAAACCAAAATTGACTAAAATGTTATGGAACCTAGTCAATAGAAAGATGGGTATGTCACAGTATCATCGCGCGGCAATTTTTTGGGGGAAAAAGAGGTTTCTTCTTTTTTATCCCAACAATTGAGACTCCTCAATAAACTTGTTGCAGCATGTGGCATTCGTCTCCATGGGAAGCCACCCTGATTTTCAGGGGAAAGCTACTCTTTTTCCTAGCTGATCTTAAGAACAATTGCTACTAGGTGGCAAGCTCTGTTTTCCACAGGACAGTCTTAAAAAGGTGCTCATTAGCAGTTGATAGTTAATGTGGGTGCTTTCTAATGTACCTTTGTTTAGAGCTATTTTTATGGACTGAGCCCTGGAAAGCTGTGATGAAGCCATATACCCCTGTTGTTCTCACGCTTCCTGTAGCAGAGAAATAGCTCAGGGCCTTAGCATCCAAACGCTCAGCGTGGGGCCAGCCAGGCTGCAGTTGGGTCACAGCCAGGAGAGGCTGCCTGTCTTCTTTAGCCTCCATATGGGTAGGAGTCAGCAGTTTCAAAAATGATTTTGAAGAACTGAAGTGAGTAGATGGAAGCTGGGCATTGGTCCCGCAACCAAGTATGTGATCTGGTGCTTTCCCTTCTTCCTCTCTCCTGATAGCCTGTCTAGAGTCCATCTCTTCTTCTCCTTCTCCTCTTAAATCCTCACCCAAAGATATACCTATTGGTTTTAAAGAGAAAAGGAGGGAGGGAGGGAGGGGGAGAGGGAGAGAGAAAGAGAGAGAGATTCTTTGATTGGTTGCCTCCCGTTCATGCCCGACGGGATCAAATCTACAACCTAGGTATGTGCCTGGACCGGGGATTGAACTCACAACCTTTTGGTGGACAGGATGATGCTCCAACCAACTGAACCACCTGGTCAAGGCCCATCTTTTCTTTATTAGGCCAGCTCTTCTTATTTACTCAATCTGTCATCCCTCAACAGAAAACAATATTCTTGTTTCTTGTTTTAAGGAATCATAGGCGTAACAGGAGCCTATCAAGGCAGAAATATACAGGGTGCTCATTGAGAAAGGTTTTTTAAATGCTCAGGGTGGAGCGTACTGGTCACTGGAAACAGATCTTGGTCCGGGGAGCATTACTTAGCTGCCACATCTTACTTAGGGAAACGTAGTCAACTGAACCATGTTGAGAGTCTCCTTCAGTTCTACACGGAGGGGGTTGGTCACCTTGTCTTCGGGGGTAGATCTGAGAAGGCCCAACTGAATGTTGGGTGGCTGAAGAAAATGCCTCAGTCCTGAGGAGAAAAGATGGGCAGTGACTGTGGGGACTGCAATCAGGGCCACACTGACCCTGTCACAGTGCATACTCTTCCTGGGCCCAGCTGGTCCCTGGGCTGGACTGTGAGGGTGACTACCAAAGCCATGTGTGAACCTAGCCCCACTGTTGGGGAGACACCCATGGACTCTGCTGGCTTTTGTTTGGGCTGATCTAACTGAGAAAGGCACGAGGAGAAAGCATCTTTCTTTTTTCCCACAACTGCCTTTAAACAAGATTCAGAGTAGCTTCCTTCTCTACTTCTGGATAATATCTTGGGTAAATTCTGTAGCTTTATCAAGTCATTCTCACGTATTAATGAATAATTCCATTTTTCTGGTATTGAGAGTACAAGCCTGTCTACTATATGACTTCCAGCCTCTCATCCAATTCACAGTTTCTTCCCTTTTCCAGCTAAGCCCTCCCAGACTGGGAGACTGCCTGAGAAGGGAGGTCTCTGTTGATGCTTTAGTCAGGTCCTTCCCCAGGCTCAATGCGCTGAGTTGCCTCTGGCTCCACCACAGTTGGAGCAGGAAAGAGGAGACAGGTGAGGAGCAAAGCCAAACAAAATAAAACAACTCATGTGACTTGGTGTCAGGTCTCTCTGGGGGTGTCGGATGTGCCGAAGCTGATCTTTTACTGCAATTCCCAAAAGATGGTTCTGAGGGCTCTTTAGAGAATCTCGTCCCTGGGGGCTCTCTTCCCCGTAGTTCTCACCTCTGTCTGCAGTCTGTTCCCCCCACACACTTCATTTGGGGGGTTACTCAGCCCCTCAAGGTGGTCCTCTTGGCTGGGATTTTTCCTTAGAATGACCAAAATCCACCTCTCTTCCAGAGGGTCTGCATCTTGGGAGGTACTGATGATTGTGGGAGCACAGGCCACTTCTGAAGCAGCCCTGGTTCTTTGTCACTAAAGGCTGGTCTGGCCAGCTTCACACTTTTAGAATAGCTTATTCCCCTTCCTCCTCCACATTCCAGAAGAAATGTCACCCTCTTAGTGCTTCCCTAAGCCCGCACTGAATCTGCAACATACAATCACTACTTCTAGTACTAACTGTCCCTCTGTGGGGGTAACGCCTGCTGGACTGGGTTTTAGAGATCAACCTGAGTTTTGCAGACATGGTACTTTTCTTTGGAATGTGTGGGTACTTAATGTCCTTCATTCTTAGCTTTGTAATATGAGCCTTATCTGAGAACACAGGAAATGTTCCCTTTGAATGTCATTTTACACTAAGGTGCCTTGGCAGGAAGCGACAGCAGTTCTTGCCCCACACTACCCTCTGTCCCCCACTGGAGGGTGCATCTACTCTTTTGTGGCACCAAACAATAGGAAGCTGAGCCCAGTAATTGGCCCTCTGGCCACACTAGATCTTGCTGGCGTACCACTGTCCCACAGGGTCCCTTGTGTTCCAGCACTCTGTGCTCAGGGCTGGGAATCTCTGTGAGGACCTGAACCCCAGGGCCTGAGGTGCAGTGGCTTCCTGGGAGGTGTCCCTGCCTCTGTGGGGGCTGGCAGGGGGCCGAATGGGGGCTGTACCCCTCTCTGCATCGCTGGGGGACTGTGCCTCTTCTGGCTGCTGCTCTCCTTTCCCAGCAGCTTGGGCTGTAAGGAAACAAAATGGAATAAAGACCAGTTTTTGTTTCTGTTTTTGTTTTTTTGGAGAAGAACAATAGAGGAATTTTTAGATAGACACAAACATTAATTAGCCTCTCAATAAATTGTCTGCCTAGCTTAGGTGAGAATATGTTTTAATTAGTACTAGGAAGGGAAAGCGTTTGAAGTTGGCTCTAAGAGAATAATGAAGGGACCTCACTTAGCTTTAGAAAGGGGGTAGGGCATCAGAGTGCTGCTCTGAGGAAGTTACATCAGAGCCAAGATCTCAGGTGTTGGGGGAACAAGGAGTGTCCCAGGCAAATGGACTCTATTAGTTTCCTTGGCTGCTGTTGTTACCGAACTGAGGGGGTGTTACCGAACAAAGGGTCCGAGGGGGGGGCAGTACTTGGCCCACCGAGGGATGCCAAAAACTGCTACAGAAAACAGGGGCCCCTCCCAAGGACAATACTCTAATATCTATAGGGTTCTTCTGTCCGCCGCCAATTGGAAACACATCTCTCAATGCCAGAGATTTGTGAAAAGGAAACAAAATGTTTATTTAATGCTATTCAGGCCTAATGCCTTCCTTAAAATATTAAAGTCTTTAAGGGTATACACCTACACACACACACACACAGCGCTCCCTTCTCCCACTGTCCTAACTCCAGGTACTGTAAGTCAGGAAAAGAGCACATGTCCATTTTTTTCAGGTCGCTGGCACGTGAGCTGTGTTGCCTGTCCAGGCAGGATCTCCAAGTAATCCAAAGTCATGCAGCACCTTCCACTGGCAAGAGTTCTTTGTACCAAGTTTCAGTCAAAGTCTCTCCTGCTTTCCAGGCCACTCGGCCAAAAGGAGCACCCCAAAGCCGCATGGGCTTCATCTACCAAAGCTGCACTCCACCAAAAGCGTGTCTTTCTTCTTCACCTGGCCGCAGGGATCTCCATTCTGGCAAAGCTGCGTGGTCTTCCCTTTCACCTGGCCAAGAGGGGGTCTGCACTCTGCTCAAACCGTGTGGCTCTCTCTCCTAATGGCTACAGGGGTCTACATCTTTCCAAAACAGAGTGGCTCTCCCCCTCACCTGGCCAAGAGGGGGTCCTCACTCTCCTAGAGCCACATGCCTCTCCCACAGGCATCATCTCAGAGGATCAGCCCCCAGTTACATCCTGGGTAGCTGCCCCTCACTTCTCCCTGGCCCAAAACTTGGCCACAGCTATTTAACATGTTTATGAAAGCAGTTAAAGTTTATAGATATGTTAAATGACCATTCCAGAGGTTATCTGCAAAACTGTTGCTATGCAAAACAGCTCTCAATGGCCCTGCTCCATTCATCCCTTCCCCCAACTGACACCTGGGTGGGGTGAGGACATCTTAATAATATTTCCTCCAATATTCCTGTACACTTTGAGTTCTGGACACCATTCCAAATCTTTTCTGGGCCCCCCCTTGGCTGCATCCTGTATCACTGTAACAAATGATCACAAACCATGGACATTCCTTCTCTCATGGTTCTGGAGGCCCGAGTCTGAAATCAGGGTGTTGGCTGGCAGGGCCACACCCCCTCCGAGGTGCTCGGGGAGAACTCTGCCTTTTTCATTTCCAGCTTCCGTTGGCTATAGCACTCCAGTCTCTGTCTTCATGTNAAGAGTTCTTTGTACCAAGTTCCAGTCAAAGTCTCTCCTGCTTTCCAGGCCACTCGGCCAAAAGGAGCACGCCAAAGCCGTGTGGGCTTCATCTACCAAAGCTGCACTCCACCAAAAGTGCATCTTTCTTCTTCACCTGGCCGCAGGGATCTCCATTCTGGCAAAGCTGCGTGGTCTTCCCTTTCACCTGGCCAAGAGGGGGTCTGCACTCTGCTGAAACCGTGTGGCTCTCTCTCCTAATGGCTACAGGGGTCTATCTCTTTCCAAAACAGAGTGGCTCTCTCCCTCACCTGGCCAAGAGGGGGTCCTCACTCTCCTAGAGCCACATGCCTCTCCCACAGGCATCATCTCAGAGGATCAGCCCTCAGTTACATCCTGGGTAGTAGCCCCTCACTTTCCCTGGCCCAAAACTTGGCCACAGCTATTTAACATATCTATGAAACCAGTTAAAGGTTATAGATATGTTAAATACCATTCCAGAGGTTAGCTGCAAAACTGTTGCTATGTAAAACAGCTCTCAATGGCCCTGCTCCATTCATCCCTTCCCCCAACTGACACCTGGGTGGGGTGAGGACATCTTAATAATATTTCCTCCAATATTCCTGTACACTTTGAGTTCTGGACACCATTCCAAATCTTTTCTGGGCCCCCCCTTGGCTGCATCCTGTATCACTGTAACAAATGATCACAAACCATGGACATTCCTTCTCTCATGGTTCTGGAGGCCCGAGTCTGAAATCAGGGTGTTGGCTGGCAGGGCCACACCCCCTCCGAGGTGCTCGGGGAGAACTCTGCCTTTTTCATTTCCAGCTTCTGTTGGCTATAGCACTCCAGTCTCTGTCTTCATGTCATCTTCTCTTCTTGCTTCTTTGTCTCTTATAAGAAGGTTGTCACTGGAGTCAGGGCTCACTCGGGTAATCCTGGGTGATCTCATTTCAAGACCCTGAGCTGAATTACATCTGTAAATACCCTTTTCCCAGATAAGGTCCCGTTCACTGATTCCAGAGCCTAAAGCACTGGCATATCTTTTGGGGGCCACCATTCAGCCCACTACAGGGCCCAACAGTATGGAGTCCCTGAAGCTGTCCAGCCTGAACGCATAGTGTAGCTCATGTCGGTATCTCCACTTTAACATGCTGTGTGTTTTTGTATTACTGTCCTTGGTTTGGGAGACGGATTCTACCTCCGGAGTGCGCATGCACCGGGGGTGAGGACCTTGTCTCTGCTCCTCACGCATCCCACCCCCACCTCCAGTGTCCATTCAGCAGTGAACTCACGGCACTGGAACTCAGCTGCAGGTTCAGACTTGTGTCTATTCCAGCCACTTGGGGACCAAGTCAGGAGATGACAGTACTTGAAACTAAAGTTAATAAGGCACCATAAATGAATTAGATTGCCTATCTACAGAACTCTTTTCAGGAGGACATGGTTTCGATAAGTGTTTCTGATAAGATCAGGGAGCTTCTTTGTTCCCAGCTTCCCCAGAAAAAGTAAGCATCAATTTCAAATGTAACCAATGAAAGAGAGGCTGTCATCTTGGAAATAGTGACATGTCTATCGCAAGGGTGTGTAATGACAGAGTCTTGGATGACTGTTAAGGAACACGGACAAAGCAAGTGTTTCAGATGAATCTATAATTGCTAATCTGTCATCCTCACAGGCACGGAGACACCGTGTCTGGTAGATACGAGCGTTCTGGTCACGTTAAAGCTGCACTACCCAACTAGGTCTGGGATAAATGCACACGTCGCCCAAATCCCTCTGTCTCTGGTAGTCTGCTTACCACAGATCCCATTGTAACAGGGTGCAGCCAAGAGGGAGCCCCCCCAAAAGGATTTGGAATGGGGTCCAGAACTCAGGGTGTCCAGGAAATATTAAGATGTCCTCACCCCACCCCCCATCCCAGGTGTCAGTTGGGGAAGGGACAAATAGAGAGAGACATTGAGAGCTGTTTTGCATAGCAACGGTTTTGCAGATAACCTCTAGAATGGTCATTTAACATATCTATAACCTCTAACTGGTTTCATAGATATGTTAAATAGCTGTGGTCTTGCTTTGAGCCAGGGAGAAGGGAGTGACTTCCATCCAGGATGTAACTGTGAGGCAACACCCCCTGGTTACAGCGCCTGCGTGAGAGCCTGGAGATAATTGGCTCCACACCACCGGGCCACGCCTACCCAGACTCACGATGGCAGTCCAGTAAAGCTGGGAGGATATAGGGGTCCTGGCAGGTGTATCCAATTGTGGGAGGAGTTGGAAATTAGACTGCAGAGGAGGACTGGTGCGGGGATTTAAAGGCAGATGCGGCAGCCCTATGAAAGAAAGAACCATGCAGTTTTGGCCAGAGTGCAGACCCCGGAAGCTCTGGTAGAAGAGGCCCACGCGGCTTTGGGGTGCTCCCTTTGGCCACATGGACTGGGAAGCAGGAGGGACTTTGCCTGGAAGAAGGGTGAAAGAACTCTTTGCCAGAGGACCGTGAGACAGTGCCACACGGCTTTGGAGTAATTAGAGATCCTGCCTGAATGGTGACACAGTTGACGGTGCCAGCGGCCTGAAACACAGACGTGTGCTTCTTTTCCTGAGATACGGTACCCCGAATTGGGGCAGGGGGGAAGGAACCGCTGTGGGCATCTGTGGGTATCCTAAAGGACTTTGATATATTAATGGGGACATTGGGTCACTACTTTAAGTCTGTGTATAGCTGTAAATAAACCTTTCCTTTCCTTTTCACAAATCTCTGGCATTGAGAGATGTCTTTCCTCTGGCGGTGGACAGATGAGCCCAGTAGGTATTAGTACACTGTCCTTGGGAGGGGCCCCTGTTGTTCTGTAGCAGTTTTTGGCATCCCTGGGTGGGCCAAATATTGCGCCCCCCCCCCCCCCCCGGACCTCTGATCTGTAACACGAGGGGGACAAGACAAAACAGTTTCTCAGGTAACTTGACAGCTGGAGGTGAGGTGACAGGGGCAGAGGGACTGCTGTGCTCTGCACAGCACTCACGAGCGTGCCAGTCACCAACAAGTTCTGCTCTGTCTGCGCTGCATCGGCCCTCATGGCAGTGCCCTGTGAATCTGGAGAGCAGGCGTCACGTCACAGAAGGGGATTGATTCTAAGGCAAATGGAAAAAAGGATCAGAACATGCCACACTTGAGATCCTACTTGTGATCTCTTGGTTGTCCCTCTGTGAGGAAGGCGCCCCACCTCTATCTCCCTTCAGGTTTGCTGTTTAGGAGAGAGACTGGGTAGCAAGGCTGGGGAGATGAAAAGAGCAGCCCAGAGATGGGGCCTTTCTAGCCTTGACAATTGGCAGCCGAGGAAAGGATGGGTGGAGTGGGGAGGAAGGAAAGAGAAGGGACCAGGGAAGGCAGACACAGTATTTTACATGGAAGGTCTAAGGTTTCTAATGTTCCCTTCCTTTAAAGCACAGGTGGCAAACACAAGGCCCTGGCCGAATCCGGCCCTCCACCTTGTTTTATCTCGCCCGGCACCTTGTTTCTACCTGGCAGTGGCACCGAGCTCTTGCTTAACTGTTACGGAGTAGTTACATTTATACAGTCCTAAAATTACTGATGTGACCCCCGGTGAAAATGAGTTTGACACCCCGACTGTAAAGGCGGAGATCATCTGCAAATAAATCCGACTGGAGGCGATAATTCTCAGATACCAGATTCACAGACAGGCGTCTATGGCAGCAGAATCCCAGGGTTCTCTTAAATTTTCCTTAAAAACCTTGGATGCCTGAGTTCCATGGGGCTCTAGTAGCAATAAGGAAAATGCTCTTGGATTTATGGTTACATGTCATCTACGTAAACAGCCTGGGGAAAATGCGAAAAACAACAGAGTACAATTGGCCCCGTCACAGACACTCTGCTCTCAAGCAGATGCACATCCGATTGCAGACTTTGTTTTTCCCCCAATTAGTCTCCAAATGAGTAACTCACAATTTCCATTTGCACGGTTCATTTTGTTTCCTAATGAAGTAAATGATTATTTCTAGGTTCAAAGAAAGTCTTTTCAAGGACACCAGACGGATAGCATTTTACTCTTTTAAAAATNGTCCTCCACCTTGTTTTCTCTCGCCCGGCACCTTGTCTCTACCCGGCAGCAGCACCGAGCTCTTGCTTAACTGTTACGGAGTAGTTACATTTATACAGGCCTAAAATTACTGATGTGACCCCTGGTGAAAATGAGTTTGACACCCCGACTGTAAAGGCGGAGATCATCTGCAAATAAATCCGACTGGAGGCGATAATTCTCAGATGCCAGATTCACAGACAGGCGTCTACGGCAGCAGAATCCCAGGGTTCTCTTAAATTTTCCTTAAAAACCTTGGATGCCTGAGTTCCATGGGGCTCTAGTAGCAATAAGGAAAATGCTCTTGGATTTATGGTTACATGTCATCTACGTAAACAGCCTGGGGAAAATGCGAAAAACAACAGAGTACAATTGGCCCCGTCACAGACACTCTGCTCTCAAGCAGATGCACATCCGATTGCAGACTTTGTTTTTCCCCCAATTAGTCTCCAAATGAGTAACTCACAATTTCCATTTGCACGGTTCATTTTGTTTCCTAATGAAGTAAATGATTATTTCTAGGTTCAAAGAAAGTCTTTTCAAGGACACCAGACGGATAGCATTTTACTCTTTTAAAAATGAAAAACTTTTCCTTTTAGTAGTATAAACATTTTGAACTGAGATTCCAAGGTGTCTGCTTCCCCACCCCACCAACCCCAGGGTATGTATGGATGGGTGTCGTGGACCTCTCAGGAAGAAGGGGGCGGAGCCAGGGATTCCCCTCTCTGGTTACCTGTGACCAAAGGGCTGTCAACCCCAGGACTGTGAGGTGGTCTGGTGTGAGGAGCTCTGTTCAGGGAGGAAGAAGCCGGGCTGGCTGGATTCCCACTCTCTGCAACTCCAATGCGGGAACATGGGGATAATGGGGCAGCCGGGAGTAGAATCTGAAGCTGAAGAGGAATATGATAGAAAGAGGCCGATCTGAGAGCCGTCCTGGGACATGAGTAACTGAGCCAAAGTTGCAAATAACAGTTATTCTATAGAAAAACGTGTATACAGGGTGGAGGACAAAAAAGCCAGTTGCAAGTAGAGAAAGAAGAGTTGAATTATGTTAGGGGCAGGACAGTAGTGGGAAAATTCATGAAGAGTTGGAGGAAAGTACATGGTCTTCGATCTGATTATCTTCCATTTTTGGCTTCAAGGGGCCCATGGCTCTGAGTGGAACCCACTCCTTTGCCTAAGGTCTGATCCCTTGTCTTGGCCTCCTGGCCAGATTCCCATTTCTCTAGTTCCTGTTAGAGAGCTCTACAGCTGAGGTCACCATTTGGGTCATAATGTTCTTTTTGTTTATTTTTAATGGCAGGTGAAATTTGTTGGCGTGTACCCAGTGAGTCCACAGGTGGGGCAGGCTTCAGTGGGCATTTTCAGTGGGAACGGGGCTCCTGCCCCATCTCTCTGCTAAGTCTCCCCGGGGACCTCTTGTGTATGCCTCCCTCCTGACGGTGAAGAGGCAGCAGCTCCTGGGGCTGTGTGCCTCTCCCGGCGAGAGGAGGGTTTTCTCTCTTCTCTAATTGCTAAAATGAATCCTCAGAGTTCACTCCCATTTGCCAGTTGGGGTCCTGATCCAGTAACTGCCCGTGGATGGGCCAGTCTCACCTTTACTTGGGGGGAAATGGAATAACTGCCAGGGAGGAAACCGCAGTGTTCACTCAAGTCTGTTCACTGCAGCCGTTTTGGGGTTAAAACCATCAATCGCTTCCCATGGAAATACAAATAAAATACAATTTTTTGGGTCTGGATCTGGGAGATCCCGCGTGATCTGGCCCACACCTGTTTCCCTGACCGTGTCCTGAGTCCTTCTGTCTCCTGGTCACTTGGCACACCACCCACAGAGTTTCTCATTCCTCGAGAGGTCCAAAATCCTTCGCACCTCAAGGGCATTACACAGGCCTCTGGAACGTGCCCTGCTTGGAACTTTCTTCACCTACTTTTCATCTAGCTATCAGTGAATAAACTTATGTTTTAAAATGAAGACAACTATCTTGAATGAAAAGTATATAGAGCTATGAGAGAAAATAAGGGGGGAAGAGACCTAATCTAGACTGGGGAGGAGGCAGAAAGGAAAAAGCCTTCTAAACCGATAAAAGAATAGCTCTCACTTGTTTGGTACCTGATATCCTTACCAGACAGCACTCTAGAGGACGTGTTGGTAAATTTGACTAAATGAATATTCAGAGTCTTCAAAGTCAGTGTTATTGTTTTCATATACCAATGAGAAAATCAAGACAGGATGGTGGTCCTGGCTGGTGTAGCTCAGTGGATTGAGTGCGGACTGTGAACCAGAGGGTCACTGGTTCCATTCCCAGTCAGGGCACATGCTTGGGTTGCAGGCCAAGTCCCCAGTAGGGGGCATGTAAGAGGCAACCACACACTGATGTTTCCCTTTCTTTCTCCTTCTTTTCCCCCCTCTCTAAAAATAAATAAATAGAATCTTTAAAAAAAAGAATGGTGAGGTTGTTATTGGTAGAAAATGAGTTTTTGCAGTGTTCAGAGGAAAAGAATTACCTTAGACCCCATGGGAGGGCGGGGCTCTGTGAACTTTATTGATGATGTAAAATTAAGGGGGTTCCCTTCCTGACATCCCAATGTCCCATCTCTTTGTCTCACCATGGAAAAAGTGCAGTCTCGTCCTCAGCAAGCCAAGACAAAAGTCAGTGTATAGGGTTTTACTTCATATTAAAGTCCATTCCAGCCCAGCAACTGGCTGCTTAGCCTGTTTTCAGCTGCAGTCCACTGCTGTGTTGTGGTGCTCAGGCTCCAGAAAGGAGCCTGCGTGTGGAGTCCCCCTTGTGCCACCCAACAATGGGGTACCAGAGGCTGGGGAGGAGTATCAGTCTTCTCCATGGAGCACACTGCTGTGGCCCTCTGAAGTGCAAAGTTGTAGCTTTCTGGCTAGCAAGTAGGTGTAAGGTCCCCAGTTTATTAAAGTCAGTGTCTAAGTCCATTTGCTTCCCTGTCTTGTATAAATAATTAAATACCGGAGGTAACAAAGTTACTTGCCCAGTGTCATCTGGATTGGTCCTCTAAGAGGTGACTCAGACAGGATTAGATCCCAACTGCAACTCCAAGGCTGTTATCTACTGCTGAGGGGCCCCCTGGACCAGAAGCTGGAAGTGGATTTGTGCCTTGGGTCCAACAGGCTAAGAAGAACACCCTGACCTCCAGTCAACTGGACGTCCTCTAGACGTCCTAAACCTGTCCTGAACTTTTCCAGTCCTGCATCTCTGTCCCTTCTTTTTGTTCCACCTGGAAACACTTCCCCTCTTTCTCTGTCTGTTCAAGTCTTACTGTTGAGGAGCAACCTCAAACACACCTTTTAAACTCTGTACTTTTTTATGATGCCTCCATCTACCTTATTTTAGGATTATTTATGTCTTCTTTCTCTCTCCTTCAGAAAAAAATTTCTTCCTTCAGAAAAAATCCCCTCCAGTTGTATTTGTAACCCTTAAAGTGTTGCAGAAGGGAGCATAGGAAGAATCCTGAGACGGCTCTACCGTTGTTGGCCAGAGGCTGCCAGCCTGGTCGCCAGGCAACACCTTTTAATACTTAGGTAGCTGCTAAGAATGAGTAGCCCAAAGGAGAATGAAGGCAGGCCCTCACCATTGCAAACTAACAAAGAACTTAATACAGGAAGCTAAAAGCAAGGGAGGACATGTCTCACCCCTGACCCAGTAGTCCTGAGCCTGGCTCATTAAGGCTGCCAGGCATTCTGAAAAATACAAGCAGACCATGATAGTGTGGGGAGCAGGGAGCCCTTGAAAGTCCCTGTGTATCATCCCCACTAGCTGGGAAAAGGAAAACCTTGAGACTGTGTATTCATCCGAAGGCCCAGAAGGGAGAAGGGGAGGAAGTCCACAGTGTCCAAAGAAAAGAACAAACAACTTTGGTTAACTGCCTGCCTTCCGTCACATGTACAAAATGAGCAAATAGAGTCTGAAGCAAGATAAGGATTCAGGCTAACAGACCCCCACCCATACCTATGTTTGGGTAGTCATGTCTCCCCAGGAAAGTGGGCACCCCCTTTACCCGTCAATCAATATGTAACTCCTGCACCCCCACACCACCAACTATATAGTCCTCAGAACAAAGGACTCACTCTTTTCTCTTGGCTTGTGGCTCTCTTGCCACATGGGGGGCCCCTGGACACTTGGCCTCTGGCCTGGGGGTCTCTGGCCACAAGGCCCTTGGCCACCCCTTTTTGGCCACTCAGGCCTCTGGCCAGCCGAGTGCTGGCCCTCCTTTCATTTGCTCTCCCATTCACTAATAAATTTTCCTTGCGCGCTAATAGGCTTGCTGACCTGTAATTCTTTACTGGTGAGAAGAACCAGGGTTTCTCTGGTAACAAAAGCATTTAGCACAGTGCCTTGCATGTGCTCATTAAAAATGATAAAATCGTGATTCTGAAGCCTCACATTGTGCTGTCTCCCACAGATGTGTTTCTCATTCAAAAGACAACACGCTTGACAGGGCGTTTCTTATGAAGAATGTGGCTAGAAAACACTTTGCTTAGCTCCCAGCCTCATCTCTGCTGCTGCACAGCCAAGCCATTTAGTCTGTCAGGGCTTTCCTCCTCTTTGATAAAGAAAAACACCTGGGAAATGTATGATGGTATGTGTAAACATAAATTTAGATACATATGTAAACAAGTGTACAAATGAAAGCTGCTATAAAGTTCGACAACTGCCTCTTGAGGGTCTTGGAGGTGCTGGCTGGTCAAACGTGTTGGTGACCCAGCTTCATGCTCTGACCGGCTTTCTCCTAGTCTGTCTTTGGTCCAGCTCCTCAGCATTTAAGGGAATGCACGGCTCATGGTTTGCCGCATAAAGAAAGAGAGAAAATGTATTCCCTTCCAGCACTGCCTATAATAATCTTATACCAAACTCTTTTATGATCCAGTTATTCTACTCTTGTTCACTAGGCTCTAAACCAAGAAGCCAGACTGGGTGGGGCAGGTCACCCATTTCTTGAGCTTGTCTCTGGGCAGAAAGCTCAATGCACACACATTGCCACATCGGCGTCATCGGAACGGCCTGGCCGCGTGTTGAATCCTGGCGCCCAGTGCTCAGGGGCGGCCTGGGGCTCTGTCCCGATGGCCTGTGTTCCGTGTTGCCTGCTGTGCTTGTGGAAGTCTGCGTTTCAGGGAGAGGCTTCTCTTTGCCTCTCCAGAAAGCAGTCTTCCTTGACTGGCCACATGTGAGGCTTGGCTGAGAAATGTTTTTACCATAATCACATTATAATGTTAGAGGCAAACAGAACGCATCATCAACTCTTGAAAGGTAGTTTTCATGACAGATAGGCATCAAGGCCCACAAGGGACAATCTGACCAATTCTGTTAGCTAAGGAGAAAAAAAAGCTTTGCATATTACTATCACTTATTTTATAGGCCTATCTTATACTTGTCATTCTGAGAGGAAATATCCCTTGTGAAATTTCCATAATACTGCAGTTGAATGATTCATATTCTGGCCTAACTATTATAAAGTTTTTGATAGAATTCTGTCTGGTCCTAAGTGAAGTGTAGAGAACCTTCAACCTCAAATGCAAGACTCCTGACATCACCAGCGAAGCAGTTTGCCTCTGAGCATACAGTGGGGCATTGTAGCCCAGGGCTGGTACTCTGATGAAGAGGCTATGAATGGAGTCGTGCTGCTGTCACTCACCTCCAGCGAGAGCAGAGGCCACTGTTCAACCTCGGTGAGGCCTGGCCTGTGGGGCAGTGGGAGTGGCTGTTAGGGCAGGGAGGAGGAGAAAGTCAAGGTCCACCGCGGGGACTTCCCTTCTCCACGCCATGACTCTCCAGTGAGCTAGTAGGAGTCCATCTGTCCAATCTGTATTTTCCCAAGTTCCTCTCCAAAATGTTAAAACTGTGGTTGAATACCCCAATGAATATTAATTAAGAGGAGTTTGGAGAACTGTACCTTTAAAAGCTGATAACTACAAATATTATTTCAAAAATAATGCATGCTCACTTTAGGAAATGTACATGAAATAGATAAACAAAAAGAAAAATATTAAAGTCAAATTATTTCATCACTCATAGGAAACATTGTTTAGGTCCTTTCTCTACATATAGACACATAACTTATTTTTAAAGTATAGGGTGATACTGTCCATATGGTTTAGAAAACTGTTGCTTCACGTGATATACAGTGAACTCATTTCCTATTTCATATTATTTTGAATAATAAAATATTTTAATGAATGCATGAGTATTTCATTGTTAGGAATGTACAACTATATGTTTTAAAAATATTCTATTATTAAACATTTAGACAGTTTAAATTTCCATGTAAGGGATGAAAAGTAATTATTAAAATCTTTTCTAATTAAATAATAACAATTTGAGTTTGAATTTATTTAAAACCATAATGTTGTATAAGTTGCCATGTGTTTTCTAACCACTTAAAGTTTAATTTTTTTGGTAATCTTCCCACCTACTATATTTATATAATGTATTTTTTCAAAAGATATCAAAGAAATTTATGCTGTAATAAGAATATAGGAATCACACACAGACATGCACACGTACATGCATGTATTATGTTTGCACGTCATACCTGTTACAAGTGTTCCACTGTGTGCTTTGGTTTTTATTTTATTTATGAGATTTTTTTAAAAGAAACTATTGAAGAATCTAAAAATCAGTTAAAACCATCAATCTTTCTTTTTCCAGATTTATTGAGATATAGTTGATAAATAAAACTATATTTCTTATATTGTTTTTTTCTGTTGTGAAATACTTAGAAAACCTTCTTTAATCAAGACTATTTAAATATTAACCCATACTTTTTCCTTAGTTTTGCTATGGGGTTAGGTAGGGCTCCTACCACATGGCTTCAGAGGTGTTCCCATATTATTAATTGCATCATTCAGACTTCTCCACATTATTTACAATTCCAACCATGCAGAATTGGTTGGTTGTTGCTGAGTACCATTATAAATTGCAGAGCGGAAACAGTAAGTTTAGGTCAAGTCCAATTCTGATAAAGACCAGGCCCAACACCCAGTTGTAAAATTGGCAGAACTTCATAAAAGGCTGCATTTGCAGCCTTACAAAATCATCTGCACTGAAGTCAGAGCTCTAGTAAGAAGGAGACCCTGGGGTTAGGGCTGGGGTCTTCTGCGTGGATGCATCTGAGAACTGTTAACCCCCGAGTTTCTCTGAAACTTCTGGCTTGCCGCAGTGGTCGGTTGCCCCTCATAGAAAGAGGATCGCAGCTGCCCTTTGCTCCCCACGGCCAGATCTGAGCTGAAGCAGATGCCATGCCAGAAACCTAAAAGCTTAGTAAACTGGTAGCTTCTTGGAAAAAGCACAGACTTTGTGCATGGGTTTGACTCCTTACCCAGCTAGGACCTTGTGACTTTGGGCAAGTTATTAATTCCCTATGAGCCTCAGTTTCATCATCTATGAAAAGAGAATAAAAACAGCTATTTTGCAGCGTCATAATGAAGGTAATCGTTATTACGAAAGGAGGATGGAGATAAGATAAGCTACATTCCCCAGGCACCAAAATAGCCATATTGAGTCTTATAGAGTCAATATATTGAAATGTGGCTATTTGGGTCTATAGAAGAAATAATTGCTTGATATAACATCTGAAAAGTATTAAAAATTACTCATAGTTTTTATTATGTGAGGAGGAGAAGGTGGAGAAGGTACAGAGAATAAGCATAGACGGTAGGTAGAAAATAGATGGGGGGAGGGCAAGAATAGTATGGGAAATGTAGAAGCTAAAGAACTTGTGACACATGGACATGAACTAAAGGGTGGGGAATAGTGGGAGGGGGGTGTGCAGGGTGGAGGAGAATAAAGGGGGGAAATGGGACAACTGCAATGGCATAATCAATAAAACATATTAAAAAATTACTCATAGTCCCACATGCTAAGCCAATCTGTACACACTCTGATTGGCTTTCTAGCTTAAGCAGTGACTGCAAAGTAGAAAACCTGAGTTGTTCGTCTGTGCCTGTCTGGGTCACTTTCACAACCCCTGCCAAGGCACTCCGCCTCTCCTTGCCGTGGGTGTGCTGACCTCCACAGCAGGAAAGAGTGAACTTCCTACCTAATCATGGAGGGCAGGCCTGTAGCAGTCTCACCTCTCTAGAGGCCTAGAGAAAGTTTTTTCCCAGAGTGTTTTATGTATGCCAGTCCAGGAAGAATAGACTTCCTTTCACACAATTAGAACCCATTCACAGGTGTCTGAGGGGAATGTTATACACAGGGGCTTTTGCATTAATTTTCTGGCAGTCAGATGCAGTAATCATTTTTGTTTTGGCTTATTGGTATGCATGCAAAGTGCAAGCAATGTCTCCTATTTAATTTTGCTGGAACCATCTGATCCAGGAAGACACATTCTGACCCTACATTGTCTGCATCTGAATGAGACTCTTCGATGGTTTCAAAAGGCAATTCAGTTTGAGGGTGTTCCACATTTTTAAAGCGTAGAAACGAACAAATACAGATACACATGGAAGAGATGTTCTGAAAGTGAGTTGCTGTTTACATGAAAGAGGTGGAGAAGAGACCTGGTATCTGCCGAGGGGATCATGGTTCCAGTGAATGAATGGTGTGTGTGGAGGGGTACTTTCTAGAGCAAAGACTATGTGATCTCTCAAACATACTGAATTGAGTACAGACCACCATGAATGGCCTGAGTAGCTGTACACCACAACATTCTCCAAACCAAATGTTTCCTTGCCTACGTATGTGGCCTTCTCTTGCACCACTACTGAACAGAATTTAGCAGCCCCCACTCACTCTCTGTTAACTTTCATTTTTCTCTCATGTTATTTTATTACTCTGCCCTGGAATATTTTTCTTTGCTTCGCCAAACCCCACCTAACCTTCAGGCTTCCACTTCACTGCACAGTCACATGGGCATTGCCTCCAGCCCTTGAAACGGGGTCGGATCCCGTCTCACACTCCCATACTCTGATGCTCTGGTTTAGTAGCGTAGTCACACATATAACTACCTAGCTCAGCAGGAAACTCTTTTTAAAAATGTACACACTCTGGGGAAAAAGCACAGACTTTTTCAGTTACACCTGATTGTGAATAAAGATTCAATGCAATACCTATTAAAGTACCAATGGCATATTTCACAGACATAGAACAAACACTTCAAAAATTTATATGGAACCATAAACGACCCCGAATAGCAGCTGCAATGTTGAGAAAGAAGAACAAAGTAGGAGGGATCACAATACCTGATATCAAACTATATTACAAGGCCACTGTAATCAAAACAGCCTGGTACTGGCATAAAAACAGGCACATAGACCAATGGGACAGAACAGAGAACCCAGAAATAAACCCAATTCTCTACAGTCAATTAATATTCGACAAAGGGGGCAGTAACATAAAATGGGGTAAAGAAAGCCTCTTCAGAAAATGGTGTTGGGAGAACTGGACAGCTACATGTAAAAAAATGAAACTTGAGCACCAACTTACACCATACACCAAAATAAATTCAAGGTGGATAAAAGACTTAAATATAAGCCATGACACCATTAAAGTCCTAGAGGAGAACATTGGCAGGAAAATCTCAGATATTTCACGCAGCAACATTTTTACTGATATGTCCCCTAGAGCAAGGACTATAAAGGAAAGAATAAACAAATGGGATCTCATCAAAATAAAAAGCTTCTGCGCAGCTAAAGAAAACAGCATTAAAATAAAAAGACAACCAACTGTATGGGAAAACATATTTGCCAATGATACCTCAGACAAAGGTTTAATCTCCAAAATATACAAAGAACTCACACGACTTCACTCTAAGAAGACAACTAACCCAATTAAAAAATGGGGAAAGGACTTGAACAGACACTTCTGCAAGGAGGACATACAGAGGATCCAGAGACACATGAAAAGATGCTCAATATCACTAGCTATCAGAGAGATGCAAATTAAAACTACAATGAGATACCACTTTACACCGGTGAGAATGGCTATCATAAACAAAGCAATAAACAACAAATGTTGGAGAGGGTGTGGGGAAAAGGGGACTCTGGTCCACTGTTGGTGGGATTGCAGACTGGTACAACCATTATGGAAAACAGTATGGAATTTTCTCAGAAAACTAAAATTGGACTTGCCTTTTGACCCAGCAATTCCACTGCTGGGATTGTATCCTAAGAACCCTAAAACACCAATCCCAAAGAACCTATGCACCCCAATGTTCATAGCAGCACAATTTACAATAGCCAAGAGTTGGAAGCAACCTAGGTGCCCGTCAGTAAATGAATGGATCAAAAAACTATGGTACATATACACAATGGAATTTTATGCTGCAGAAAGAAAGAAGGAGCTCCTACCTTTTGCAACAACATGGATGGAACTGGAAAGCATTATGCTGAGTGAAATAAGCCAGGTGTTGAAGGACAAATACCATATGATCTCACCTCTAACAGGAAGCTAAACAACAAAGCAAACAAGCAAGCAAAATATAACCAAAGACACTGAAATAGAGAACAGGCTGACAGTGACCAGAGGGGAGAGGGGAGGGAATTTCAGGGGAAATAAGGGAGGGATTTAGAGGAACCTATATAAAGGATACATGGACAACAACTGAGAAGGGTGGAAATGGGAGGGAGGGGGGAGCATGGGAGGTGGGATGGGATGGGAGTAATAGACAGAAAACTGTACTTGAAAAATAATTAAATAAATTTTAAAAAAAGATAATGAGCTGAGTCTGTTTAGGTTAACCAGAGATACCCAGTCACGTGGCAGCCCTGAGTGCCTTGATAGAAGGGCCACTGAAAGATCAGGAAGGAAAGTGTCCACATGGGATGCATTTGTCCACGGAACAGAAGAGTGACCTCACATTGCTGTCTGGGGAAGGCCCTCCGTGGGCTCTTACTGTGTTTATCTTCTAACCTCTCACAGAGATCCAAAGCTCACCGTAGCAGACCTCTTGAGGATTTCCCCAAATGTGAATGGGATTTAGGACACGTGCTACCTCTACTCTCCTTCATCTGCAGAGGGATGGCAGTAAGCTTCGGGATCTGGCCCAAGAAGACAAGAGTGAGTGTTGGGGCCAGAAAAACTGCATTTCCCTGGGCTCCATCTTGCTATACCTTTGGTCCATCATTTAATGCCCCGTTTCCAAGGTGGAATGCATGGACATAGAGGAAACAAGTCGTGTGCTGGGGGTATGGGAAGCACCTTTCACAAATACCACTTTTGCTTATAAAGTAATTTCAAACATTATTTTTAATTAAAAATATACATAGTATTGATTTGATTAGAAACTGTGCATACATCAGAAAAAACTGTACTTCCAAAATATTTTATATGTTCAAGGCCCCAGAGTTACAAGTTTATTTCATTTTTATTTATTTATCAGGAGTATTTTAAAGGATAAACTTGAGCAGCATTACTTTAATATTATTCACCTATTTCTAGTCACCTATTTTGGAATTCTTGCTCACTTTAAGCAAATTTTTCCCCTGCAGAAGTGGTCTGTCCAGTGGTAATCATTGACTACATGTGGCTATTTAAATTAAATCAAATACAGTTGAAAATTCAGCTGTTCAGTGTCATTAGCCACATTTCAAGTGTGCAGTTGCCCCCCGTGGCCAGTGGTTACTATACTGGACAGTGCACATATCAACAGTGCACTTCATAGAAAGTTCTATTAAAGAGGGCTGATATAGAAGGGTTACACACAGTATTTGCGTACTTTGCATACAAACACCTCGGTAAATAGCCTGATGCATTTAGGCATTTTGCTCTGAGGAGATATTCTGTAGAGTTTTCAGAGGATCCAGTTATACCCACTGCAGGGAGCAGCTGTATGTGGTGGTGCATGGCAGGCTCAAGAATGTCACCATTCTGACGTGTGGCAACAGAGCTTTCACTTTTGGAGGATGGGTGGTCAGGGGTTCATGCTGGTGCTGATGACCTTTCTTTTGTACCTGGAACAGCCCCACTCACGTTAATGTGGGGCCTGGGAAAACAGGCTGTGAGGGGAAAATGGGATAGTTATTTTCACTAAGAATTGTGTAAGATGAAGAAGCATTATCTCACTTTACTTCACTCCATTAAACATTCCATTAAAGGAGCACCATGGCCAAAACGATAATGATGAGTTTTCCTGAATAGAAAAATTCAGAAGGTTTAACTTCAATTTTATTTCTACCCCACTTTTGGAGAACACAAATGAAATAACACAAATGAACAAATGGAGGCAATTCACGTTAATGCATTTTCTGCATCGTTAGCCAGTAAGGACATTTCACACATCTAATTAGGCATAAACAAGTGTGGTTTGGCGATGACCACGAGGATCTGGGCTCTCCAGCCCTGAAGCCAGAACAAGGCTGGGCTCTCTTCAACTCTGGAAGGTGGTGTATGGCCATGGTCACCTTATTTAAATTCCTCAGGGAGCTTTGGGAGTCATTCTTCTGAGCTGGGGCACCCATCCCCTTGCACCCCACTTGGAAAGGCCTTTGGGAACAGTAACCTTTCTGCTTGTCTGTGACAGAGTCTCTGCTGACTTGAGGGAGACAGTAAAACTGAGAGAGGCCATTGACAGCTGGCCCAGCTTTTTTCTCAACACCGAGAGATAGGTGCTGGTACTCCCAGAAATGACTGGGAAGAGGGCTCTGGGGTCTGGTGTAGTGATTCAACAGAGTTCCCTGCTGGCTGTTTCACAAGGAGATGCTGCAAATCCTCAAGGCCTGAGCAGCTGTTCTCATAAGCACTAGCAGAAAAATGGTAAGGAGAGGAAGAAGAGGAGAATGCAACAGGTACTGCTTTTCTGAGGGAAGGTTTGTCTTCAACTACACTAAATCTAATCAGAAAGTGTATGTAGGGTTTCTGCAGTTTACAAGGCACACCAAACCTTTCTACTACAGGGAATTCTAGTGGGAATGCTTTCTCCTGCCACCTGGCCAGATTAGCCTGCACTCTGGTTGAGCTGTGGTCAAGTGCCCTTCCTTCTGACCAGAAGCGAGAAGCTGTGCCAGGCAGAGCCTAACAAAATCACATGGTTGGGGATGAGAAGGAACAGGTCCACAAAATAAGGGAGGTGCTGTTCTGAGCTGATAAAATAACAACTGTCTACTAAACAGCCTTGTATATTAAAACATTTCCTCAAAAATGTGTTAGAGAAATATTAAAAATGTCACCCACTTCTGGTCAAGATGGAGGCATAGGTAAACATGGCTCACCTCGTTGCACAACCACAGAGAAAATTACAACTATGCTACAAAACACCTATCACCCAGAATCACCAGAAAATCAAGCTTTCTGGAAATCCAACGACCAAGGAATTAAAGAAGTCATATTCATTCAGATGGGTAGGAGGGGTGGAGATGCAAAAACATGGAATGGATGGTCCCACACCCACATGTGATGGATAAAAATTGGGACAGACATATTGGGAGTGAGGGATCCCAGCCCCATACCAGACCACCCAGCCCTGGGTTAGAGTGCCAGGAAGATAAGTCCCCATTACTCCTGGCTGCAAAAACCAATGGGGGCTGGGCAGCAAAAAAACTGTGGAATTTCCAGGTGCTTCCTCTTAAACAGTCTACAACTGTTAATCATTTGGATGGTTACCAGTTGGGAGGGGGAAGAGGGAAAGTGGGGGGAAAGGTGCAGAGATTAAGAAGTACAAATTGGAAGACACAGGATAGACAGGGGGATGTTAAGAATAGTATAGAAAATAGAGAAGCCTGATATGCATGACCCACGGACATGAACAAAGTGGGGAAATTGCTGGAGGGAATAGAAGGTACTGGGTGGAGGGGAGAAAAGGGGAAAAAATGGGAAAACTGTAATAGCATAATCAATAAAATATATTTAAAAACATCACCAATGATTCTATAATGGCAATGTAACAATTTTCTTTTTTTAATATACTTTATTGATTATGCTATTACAGTTGTCCCATTTTCCCCCCTTCACTGCCCTCCACCCTGAACACCCCCTCCCACCCACATTCCCCCACTTTAGTTCATTTCCATGGGTCATACTTACAAGTTCTTTAGCTTCTACATTTCCCATACTATTCTTACTGTCCCCCTGTCTATTTTCTACCTACCATCTATGCTAGTTATTCTCTGTACCTTTCCCCCTCTTTCCCCCTCCCACTCCCCTGTTGCTAACCCTCCATGAGATCTCTATTTCTGTGATTCTGTTCCTGTTCTAGTTGTTTGCTTAGTTTGTTTTGTTTTTGTTTTAGGTATGGTGTTTAATACTTGTGAGTTTGCTGTCATTTTACTGTAAAGGTTTTTATCTTCTTTTTCTTAGATAAGTCCATCTAACATTTTATATAATAAAGGCTTGGTGATGATGAACTCCTTTAACTTGACCTTATCTGAGAAGCACTTTATCTGTCTTTCCATTTTAAATGAAAGCTTGCTGGATAGAGCAATCTTGGCTGTAGGTCTTTGGATTTCATGACTTGGAATACTTCTTTCCAGCCCCTTCTTGCCTGCAAGGTTTCTTTTGAGAAATCAGCTGATAGTCTGATGGGAACTCCTTTGTAGATTACTGTCTCCTTATCTCGTTCTGCTTCTAGGATTCTCTCCTTTATTTTAATCTTGGCTAATGTAATTATGGTGTGCTTTGGTGTGTTCCTCCTTGGGTCCACCTTCTTTGGGATTCTCTGAACTTCCTGGACCTCCTGGAAGTCTATTTCCCTTGCCAAACTGGGGAAGTTCTCCTTTATTATTTGTTCAAATATCTTTTCCACTTGTTGCTCTTCCTGTTCTCCTTCTGGTATCCTTATAATTTGAATGTTGGAACGTTTAAAGATGTCCTGGAGGTTCCTAAGCCTCTCCTCATTTTTTTAAATTCTTGTTTCTTCCTCCTCTTCTGGTTGGATGTTTCTTTCTTTCTTCTGGTCCACACCGTTAATTTGAGTCCCAATTTCCTTTCCATCACTATTGGTTCCTTGTGCATTTTCCTTCATTCCATTTAGTGTAGCCTTCATTTTCTCATTAAATTTGTGACCAAATTCAACTAATTCTGTGAGCACCCTTGTCATCAGTGCTTTGAACTGTGCATCTGATAGGTTGGCTATCTCTTCATTGCTTAATTGTATTTTTTCTGGAGCTTTGATATGTTCTGTTTGGGCCATTTTTATTGGTCTGGTCACACCTGTTATGTAGTGAGAGGTGGAGCCTTAGGTGTTCACCAGGGCAGGGCAACCCAATCCCTGGGTTGTGACACTGTATGTGGGGCAGTGGTCCGAGAGGGAGCACTGGCACTTGCTCCACTATCTGCCTGATTTCTGTCACTTCTGCCACTTTCCCCAAGCAAACTGGGCCCTTCTGGTGCTGATTCCCATGTGGGTGGGCTTGTGTACATTCTATGACCCTGTGAGTCTCTCCAACAAACTCTCCTGTGAGGCTGGGAGTCTCTCCTGGCACCTCAACCCTCACAGGTGTTTTCAGTTAGTGTTTCGAGGCTTTATTTTCCCATGCTGGGGCCCTGGGTTGCATGGTCTGTCTTGCTCCCCAGTTTTACTTGGTTTATCTGTGTGCGAATATGGGACCACCCAATCCGCTAGCCCCCTTGTGCGCCGCTCGTGTTCCACAATCTGCCACCTCACTGTGTCGCCTGCTGCCACTTCAGGAACCCGTGTTCGCTAGCCACCACTTTGCCATGACCCATCTCTGCCCAGCTGCCTGATTCTGCCCCTCCTACCAGTCTGGATGAATGTTTCTTCTTTAACTCCTTGGTTGTTGGACTTCCATACAGTTCAATTTTCTGTTGGTACTGGTTGTTTTTTGTCTCTAAATTTTTGTTGTCCTTATTTTGGTTGCGTGAGGAGGCATGGTGTGTCTACCTACCCCTCCATCTTGGCTAGAAGTCTCTAATAATTTTCATTTCCAATACATTTTTCCGTATCCTTCTGCTCTGGTATTACATTGCAGACATTTAAAATTCTTCACTAATTTAGGCTAAATGTTATTCTCTTTTGCTTTACCTTGATTTTTCCAGTGCTGCCTTTGGTTACTGTCACCCAAAATTAATTTCAATTTACAGTTGAGGAAACATGTAAATTCAATAGGCATTCACTGAGGGCAGCTTTGTAGATGATAAGAAAAATAAGATGTGATCTTGTCTGCAAGGGACTTATTATCTAATGAGGGAGAGAAGTGTTTGGGGTAAAGCTCACTATGTTGGCTTCATGTTCCTGTTTGAGGGGAGCCCTGGCAGAGTGACACATGTGACCTCTTGCCCCACCTCCTCTCACTCCTTCTGGCTGAGAAGGGCTGGCTTCTCTTGAGAAGGAACAGAGCCTGCATGGTTCCACTCTTTCCTCTTTCTTCTTTTCTTTGGGCTTTGCTTACCTGAAGAAAGTATGCATTCTTTCTGACTCCTCCAAGTGACTTTTCAGGCCAGGAAGACCCTCATGTGGATGAGGGTTGGGGGAGGCTTGTGGTTGCACGGGCCACCAGGTCAGGGGTCAGTCTAACTCCTAGCCCATCTGGCTCACAGACCCCTGCCGCATTCTCCAGTGTTAGCTTTCTCAATCATAAAGGTGAGATTTTTGTGTGCAGCTCCCCGGGCCTCTTATTTTCCAATTGCTGTATAACTTGGGTGGGAGAAAGATAGTTGTTACTCATTGACTGCAAAAGCCCCAGAAACGTACATAGATCACTTTAGTACACTGTTGTGCATTTAGAAAAAGAGATCAGTACAGGTGTCAGAGAAGTACAGGGTGGAAAGGGGGACTTGGCAGAATCTGGAGGTTAGGAGAAGCTTTTAGAAAGAAGTAACACCTGAACTGAATTGTGATGGATGAAAAAAAATTAGAGGAAAAAAGTTGGAAAATATATTCTGGGCAAAGGACCATTTACAAAGTCACAGAGATTTGAATGATCACAGAATGTGGAGGGAATAAGTGGTTTGCTGACTAGAACTTAAAAAGTGAGGTAGGGATAGAAGTTTTAAGAGGTAGGTGGGCACCTTGTATTGGAAGGCTTATGAGTCATGCTGAGGAGGTTGCATTTTATCCTGTCAGCTGTGGGAAATTGCCAAAGGGTTTAAAGCACAGGAGGTCAGATGTGCACTTTAGATAGATGACATTGTTGGATGTGAATTGAAGGGACCAAAATTAGGGGTGAGGAGACTTGCTAGAAGATTGCTTCTGTAGTTCAGATAGGAATAAACTTACAAACAAAATAGAAGCAGAGGCATGGATCCGTGGAATAGACTGACAGCTGTCAAAAGGGAAGGGCAAAGTGGAACTGAATGAATGGTGAAGGGATTAGCTGAAGGACATAGACGCATAACTTGAAGACAAAGACAACAGTGTGGTGATAGCCAGAGAGAAGTAGGGGGTAGGGACAGGGAGGAGGTGGGCAAAGGTGAGGGATGGGGACATCTGTAATAGTGTCAACAATAAAAATAAAGTTAAAAAAATGAAGGAAAACTCCAACCAGAGTAGTGTTAGGGGTTCAGATTCAGCAACTTGTAGAATGTTAAGTCAGCAGAACCTGGCAATTGATGGAATGTGTAAGGGAGGGGCTGCCTAGGGTCATTCTGAGTTTTCTGGGTTGGTACCTGGGTAGATGGTAAAAGTGCCAGTAACAGTAATTGGAAATATTGGAGGAGGAACATTTGGGGGTGGGGACAGGTAAGAAAGATAAGTTCCATAGTATTTTACTTGGGCTATATTGATTTTGAAAAGTTTATGGGAAATTTCACCACTGTCTGGCAGGCAGTTGGTTGAGTAACTGAAGTTTGTAGATAACTGAAGTTTGGTTCAGGCTGTAGATATAGAGTTTGAAGTCATCAGCTTAAAAACAGTAAGGCAAGAACATGAGATGTCTTGTGGAGATTGTGGAAATCGGGAAGAGCAAGGTGCCAAGGAGAGTCCCTCAGTTTTGTTGGGGAAGAGGAGTGAGGGAGGGGCAAACCCTACCCTTCTCAAAGATCTTTCCTCTGTCTCCTGAGCCCCACTTTAAGGAAGCTGTGCTAATATGCAAGATTAAATCAGCTTCTTAGGCTACTACTGTACCAGATTCTTCTGGAATCTTCCTTGTAGTTGACTGCACTATTAGAGAGTTGATAAGGGGAAATGTGCAGGTTCCCATTTTCATTATTCAATGGGGAGAGAAACTCTCACCCCCCTTCATACGAGGGGGGTATATTGAATTGAACACTTGCCTACTTAGTCACTTCGCTCTATCTCACGGAGACAGGAAGAGTAGCTGACACACTTGTGTAGGGCTTGGGGGGTATTCATTGATCACCATTTTTATTGGGGGAAAGGGATAGATGCATTGAAAAAAATAATACGGGCCCATCTCTTGATACTTTTTCTCTGTATTTGCTAGCAGCCAGGTTTGTGTAGCTGGATATGGAGGGAGATTAAATTTTCTTTGTAGGCCAAGCTCTTTCCAGTGTCTCCCAGGAAGACCTCTAATTAGTTCTCATTTCCAAGCTGCATTTTCCAGGCCGGCCCAGTCCTGTCCTATGAGGTTCTCAAGCACTTGCTAGACCAATTAATGCAGTCAAATGCTTTGACTTCCATCTGACTCTCAGTTTTCTGTGGACTCCCTAATGGCCACAACTGTAAAGAGGTTATGAGAACTATATTCCAATTACCAATAGGAGATCCCTAACTCCCCTGGACACATCCCTAATCTTTGCATATTTTAGAAACTATAACTAATTGAGTTCATATGCGGTTTCCTTCTGTCTTCAAAGAAACTTTGGTTGCTCTCTTTCCAATGTAGCTGCTATTTTAGATGTAGAATGACCTGCTATGAAGAGAACTGAGCAAACATGTATTAGTCTGAAACTGTAAATGGGCAATTTATCTGGTGAACAAATGCTAAAGGGGGAAGTCCATCTGAATTTTACAAAAAAAAATCTAATATATTAAGATGGTACAAACTAGTAATCACCAAATTATTTTTGCACAATGCTTGAAACATAAGCATTCTTACGCTTCAAGCATTCTCATATATCTTGGATATGAGAACTAAGAAGCATTCTTGGGATCAGAAAGGGTTAGAGATAAGGATGTGACAGAGGACTGTGGGCCATGTTTGCAAGGGAGGATGGTGGACAATGGGTTGCAGGTGCCGTGGGAAGAGATGCTAAATCCAGGGCTGTCAGAGCAGAGGCCAGCGTAGACGGTTTGCCATGCCTCAGACACCTCTCCCATAATGCCAGAATGATATAGGGCTCTTGGCCCCTTCCAATAACTTAGTTCCATCCTTTAGAAAGAGAAGGTAAGAGTAAGAAGAAACTTGAGAATCTTAAATGAACTGAATTTTAAAAAATCTTATGGCATTTATTGAGGTGACATTGGTTAACAATTTATATAGGTTTCAAATGTACAATTCTATATATATCATCCATATGTTGTATTGTATGTTCGCCACCCCAAGTCAAGTATCCTTCCATCACCATTTATCCCCCTTTACCTTTTTCTACCTTCTCCCATCCCCCTTTCCCTCCGGTAACCCTACTGTTGTCTGTGGCCAGGAGTCTTTCTTTTTTTCCTTGCTTAATACTTTCCCACTTCTCGCTTGGCCTCCAGCCCCCTCGCCTCTGACAGCTGTCAGTCTGTTCTCTGTATCTGTGAGTCTATTTTGTTTGTTTATTTTGTTCATTAGATTCCACATATAAGTGAAATCATGTGGTATTTGTCTTTCTCTGACTGGCTCACTTCACTTAGCATAATGTTTTCCAGGTCCATCCATGCTGTTGGAAAGGGTGAGATTTCCTTCTCTTTTATGGATGAGTAGTATTCCATTGTGTAAATGTACCACGGCTTTTTTATCCACCCATCTACTGATGGGCAATTTGACTGTTTCCAAATCTTGGCTATTGTAAATAGCACTGCAATGAACATAGGGGTGCTTATATTCTTTTGAATGAGTGTTTTGGGCTCCTTTGGGTATATTCCCAGAGGTGGGATTGCTGAATCAAAAGGCAAATCTATTTTTAATTTTTGAGGTATCTCTATACTCTTTTCTCAAGTGGCTGCACCAGTGTGCATTTCCACCAACAGTGTACAATATTTTCCCACATCCTCACTCACGCTTGTTTGTTGATTTATTAATGATAGTCATTCTGACAGTGTGAGGTGATATCTCATTGTGGCTTTAATTTTCATTTCTCTGATAATTATTGATGTTGAGCATCTTTTCATGTCTATTTACCCTCTGTATGTCCTCTTTGGAAAAGTGACCATTCAGGTCCTTTGCCCATTTTTTAATTGGATTGTTTGGGGGGGAGTTGGTGTTGAGTTGTATAAGGTCTTTACAAAGTTTGGATATTAACCGTGATCAGATGTGTCATTGGTGAATATGACCTCCCATAGAGTGGGTTATCTTTTCATTTTGTTGCTGGTTTCCTTTGCTGTGAAAAACCTTTTTAGTTTGATATAGTTCCATTCATTTACTTTTTATTTTGTTTTCCTGGCTTGAAATGTATCAAAAAATATTGCTAAGAGAAATGTCTGAGTTTATTGCTTGTGTTTTCTTCTAGGATTTTTCTTGTTTTGAGTCTCACATTTACCTTTAGCCTATTTTGAGCTTATTCTTGTGCATTGTGTAAGAAGATGGTCTAGATATTTTTTTGCATGTTTCTGTCCATTTTTTTCAACACCATTTATTGACTAGACTGTCTTTACTCCATTGTATGGCCTTGTCTCCTTTGTCAAATGTTAATTAATCATATAGCTGTGGGCTTATTTATGGGCTCTCTATTTTGTTCCATTGATCTATATGTCTGATTTTTATGCCAGTACCATGCTGTTTTGATTTTTATGGCCTTGTAGTGTAGTTTGATATCAGGCAGAGTGATTCCTCTAACTTTATTCTTCTTTCTCAAGATTGCTGTTGCTGTTTGGGGGTCTTTTGAGATTCCATATAAATTTTTGGAATATTTTTCTAATTCTGTGAAACACACCATTGGTATCTTGATAAAAATTGCATTGAATCTATACATTTCTTGGGGTAGTATGGACATTTTAATGATGTTAATTTTTTCTATCCATAAACATGGTATATGTTTCCACTTGTTTGCATCTTCATAATTTTCAGAGTATAGGTTTTAAATCCTTGGTTAAATTTATTCCTAGGTATTTATTTTTCTTTAATTGTTTTCTTAGTTGCCCTTTCTGATAGTTCATAATTGGTATATAAAAATGCACTGAATATCTGGATATTTATTTTGTATCCTCCTACTTTACTGAATCCACTTATCATGCTAGCAGTTTTTTGGTGGACTCTATATGCACAATCATGTCACCTGCTTAAATTAACTAAATTTAACTCAGAAAAAGCCATTTTGAGTTCTAAAGCAGAAATGATTGAATTTATGTTGAATTGCAATATTTGGTTTTCTGCTTTTAGTGAAAGTGGGATCTTGGAACCTAAAGTCCAGTTATAAGGAAAGTAAGTTGTATTCATGCAAATTTGAGTGCATGATTATGTTAAAATTTATAGTGTATGAAATGTTTACTTTAAAGTATGCATATGTTCACACATTGGATACTCAGTACAAGTGTTTCGGTCCTGGCTGTTTTTCTGCAGGTGTTCAGAGGACTTGGTGACACTGAATGAGAGAACTGGGTCAGGCTGCTTGTTCAAAGTGAATCCCAAGGTTAAGGCACAATTTGGCTTTTCTTTATCCTGAGGCTTTGGAAAGAGAGAAAGGAAAACACTTGTATTGATTTAGAAATATGATGAAGGAAAGTTTTTTTCCTTTGATATCTTTGTTGTATTCATCTGTCTTTAAGTAAACCTATTAAAAATCAGACTGCAGTAGGAATGACAGAAGAATTAGTATTCATTAGAACACTAATTAGAAAATAATTCTTGGTAGTACAAAAGCAGTTTTTTCTTTCCTTAGATTCTTATTTATGGATCATTAGCCACTTGATAAGAGTGATTTGGAGAAGATAAACTAAAAGCTAGCACAGTAGAGATAAATAGCCAACTGAAGATCAGTCATAAATAAAAAAGTACCCTATGGTAATTGTCACTGATTGAGAAAATATAATTCAATTTTAAAAGTTATCAATTTAAATTTATCTGTTGGAGAGTGACAGGAGGATGACCTTTTAGTAATAGCACACATTTCTTATTTTGAAATTTTATCTGCATTTGAAAATGCAGGGAAATCTCTCTGCCACAACAGACCCAGCATCTGGCACCCTCTCCCAACTCGCCAGGTAACTGTCACTTTGTAGAGATGCCTGTATTGGTATCAACCTGGAAAGTATGTAGTTATACAGAGGTGACATTTGTTATGACCAAGGTTATTTTTTTCATTGAATTTCAGTAACATTTCTGCAGTTTGTCCATGTCTTACCTTTCCCCTGTGTCTTCACGTGTGTGGCTCTAATCCAATGTCTTACATTATTATTTCTGCCAGCACTGAGAAAGATGCAACTTGTATCCAACTAGAGTTCTGAGGACTCAGTGAAACATTATTCTACCGTAAACAAAACACAACAGCTGCTATGCTCACTCACTTTTTCTTTAAGTTTTTAAAATCTATTTGTTGAGTTGAGAGAGACAGAGAAGCATCAGTTTGCTGTTCCACTTATTTATGCATTTTTTGGTTGCTTCTTGTATGTGCCCTGACCTGGGATCAAACCCACAACCTTGGTGCATTGGGATGATGCTCTAACCAGCTGAGCTACCCAGCCAAGGCCTTTTACTCACTGTTTATTTTCCCTCTCCTTGAGATTGCAGGGAGGAAAAAGGAGGATATTGGTGGGGGAAAAACTTGAAAGAGATGAAGGACTGGGAAGAGGAATGCTGAGGGATTGCAAGGAGTTGTATCCAGAACACTGGTAAATATTACCTCTAAATAGGGCAAGTGGAAAATTTTCCTTTGAGGAAAGAAAATTTCTCAATTAAGGAACATTTCTCAGATAAGGGGTAGATGTTGACCTGGCCATTTGACACAGCCAATTAGACACTGTGATTTTTACAAAGACAGAGACGTGTTGAGAAATCCCCGATAACTGGAACTCATTCCTTGCAAAGAGGCTGAGTATCCTCCTGTGTGGCGAGCACAAGGCCATGACGCCTGCAACTCCTCCTCCCTGACTGCCATTGCAGACGAGGAGAGTGGAACCTGGAGCTTCTGCTTTGACACAGTTATTGCACAGGTGGACATCGATCAAATAGAATTGTTTTAGCTCTTTGTTCTAAAGGTAAACATTGAGGTTTACTTAGTCTTAACTCATGTGGGAGGTTAAGAGTTTCACAAATTTTTTTTTAAAGTTTGAATTCTTGTTTGACAAAATGTAGTCAGTGAAATGTATTTCAGTCTTGATTTTTTCTTTCTTTCTTTTTAAAAAAAATAGAAGGAGACTTCCTTTTTAAAAAATATTTATTTATTTTTAGAGAGAGGGGAAGAGAAGGAGAAAGAGTGGGAGAGAAACATAAATGTGTGGTTGCCTTTCATGTGTCCCCTACTGGGGACCTGGCCTGCAAACCAGGCATGTGCCCTGACTGGGAATTGAACTGGCGACCCTTTGTTTCACAGGCTTGTGCTCAATCCACTGAGCTATACCAGACAGGGCATGATTCTTTTCGTTCAGTGAAACTTCTCTGAAGAAGTTGAAAAAGAAAATACAGGTGCTTTATTAGGAAGCTTGTTGGGCTTTCAGTGTTTACAAACACTTCCATTTGCACAGGAGAAACTCTGGAGCTGTCCATTGCTTTCAGGCTAGAAATGGAAGCAGGCAGTGCTTAGATTCGCAAACCCAGACAGGGAAAGGATGTTGTCATTCCATCTGAGGCATGACAGAATGTGCCTAGATTTTTTTTCCCTGAAGAAAAACAAAAGCTAGTGAGTGGGACAAGCATGCAAAAACAGATATGTAGATCCAAACACCCAAACCATAGTCCTGGTTGGTGTGGCTCACTTGGTTGGAATGTGGTCCCATAAACTGAAAAGTCATGGCTTTGATACCCAAGAGGCAACCAATCTCTCTCACATCGATGTTTCTCTCCCTCTCTCTTTTTACCTCCCTTCCCCTGTTTCTAAAATAGATAAGTATATCCTCATGTGAGGATACCCAAAAAAAACAGAACAAAACAAAACAAAAAACAGTGGGCAAAATTCTAATACATAGTCTGCCTGTCAAAGGCAAAATTGATGGCATTAAAATTTATTTTGGGGAGTCTGTAACTTTGCTTTTCTTGCTCTTTTTTTTCCTGCTGGGCCTCCCCACTCCGCCCTATTCTTACTCCAACCCTAGCATCCTCATATTGAGAGTGCATGCTCCCTCAAGTAATTTTTGCCTTCTTATATACTATGACTATAGTAATTATATATTCTAGACAAAAATTATGTGGTTTGACAAGAGATTTACAAATGTATTTATATAAAAGTTATACAAATTTTAATTTTTGTAAATATATAAAAATTCTGAGTCAAAATGACCTCTTTCCTACTCTCTTCTCCCTACCAGTAACATTTCTTTTCCTCAGTCCACGAGTATCACCTACAATTGATTTGACAAAATAATATACTTTGGCTGGTAACACGTATTGTGGGATTAATGATGTGTGAGTGTCCAGGAACTCTTTCTTCTTTTGAGACTCTCACTTTCTTCCTTTTAGTGAAACACTTTTCTAACTCACCTCCACAGTTGTATGAAATAGATGAGGGTTTTTACCTTCAAATGATTCTGCCTCCCTGGCCACAGTGATTGGTTCAGAGACAAAAGCAAAAACAAAACCTAATCTAAACTGGCCAATCAGATCCCTGGCCAGGTAGCTTGGTTCGTTGGGCCTCATCCCATACACCAAGGTTGTGAGTTCAGTCTCAGGTCAGGGCACATATAAGAAACAATCAATGAATAAATAAATAAGTGGAATAACAAATCAAGGTCTTTCTCTCTCTCTATTTCTCTTTCCCTCTCTCTCCCTCTTTGTCTCTCTATAAAAGCAATAAATGGGCCAGAGTCCTCCCTAGGAATTTTTAACTATTTTATGGAGATAATATTCTCTTTTTGCCCCAATTTTTGAAGGTGAAAGAATAGAATTCTAGAGAAGCCTGTAATTGCTAGAGTCTAGGTTTTCAACTGTAGAGACTTTGAGATTAAAAGCTAACACACCGGAGAAGTAGAGAGAGTCCTATAATGTCAAGATTCTGCTTCCAGTTTTCCCATGGGCCTACCTACCTCTAGCCTGTCTTTTCTGTAATTTGCTCACATTAATCAAGGGGTATCTATTCCTCTTTCTCCACATATTTCTCATTTTTTCCTAAAATATTAATCAGAGTTTTAACTAATATAAATTCATAATGAATTAACTCCATCTACCTGTCCTCTTGTATTTTTCAAGAGGACATTGCACTAAAATTAATAAAGCACATTTGGTGGCATCAGAGGCAGTGTGGTGACTGGAGGAGAAGCAGTTTAGAGGAGAAGGTGCCCCTGATGCCTCTCAACTTCCACCAGAGCAGTGCTAGTCTGTGATGCTCACTGAAAAGCTAGCTTCACCAAGGGTGCTTTTAGCACTTAGAGGTAGAGGAACTGGTGACTGCTTCCTGAGAGTTCTGAAGGAACACAGGAGGAACGAAGGTGAGCCTGCCTTAAGTAGTGCTTCCATATTTTCCCCTATGGGTCTGATGTTCCTAACAGCTCTGTTTAGGCTTTGATGTCACAAGTGTATGTGGCAGGAGCCTGGGAAAAAACCTTTACACTTGCAGAGAGGATGTGACTGTGGGCCAGCTACACCAGGGATTTCCTCAGAGCTGTGCAGCTTTTTAGCTGTGCAGAGCCAGGGGTGATTTCCTTTCCTTTTTTCTTTTTCTTTTCCAAACAGAATCTCAGCTGACTAGTTGTACAGAAAGTTCTCAAGCTTAGGGCCAAGTTTCCTGGGAACCACAAAGTCCTTTCTTGCCCTCAAGACTTTGAAGCTGACCTCTAGAGGAGCAGACATTCTCAGCCTGGGTTCAGGAGAGGGTGGGAGACACTGTACTGCCAAACAGACCCACTTGGGGCTGTGTTTAAAATTGTGAAGACAGTTGGTGAACATGCTTCTTGATCTTCCTGCCTGACAGCCTGTAGAATATGGCTGGCTTCGAAGTATCTTCATTGAGAGTCTATGTGGACAACAAGTGACAGCATTTCCGCATCTGTTCATGGTGGAAATGAACCTCATGGGGTATAACAGAAGCTTCCCAGGGAGCTCCTGTGACACTCCCTGTCCAAGAATGCCCAAGGCCCTAGTGATGGTCTCGTAGAGTGTGCCTGAGGCACGTGGTGGGGTTTGAAGGATGTATTTGAAGGATGATGTGCAACTCAGTAAAGAACAGAACACTTCAGTGACCAAGAAAGCCATTTATTTTCAAACCCAATCCAGATGTGCAAGATGCCTCCCCAGATCCCTCACAGTACTTCCCTTTTCACTTGATATCCTACTGTTGAAGGGACACCCGACTGAATCATACTGTGGCGTACCTGAGAGGAGAGCAATGAGTCAAAGGACTCACATGCATGCAAACTTGTGAGGGATCTGATACTTGGCTCCACTTGTATTTTCTATTAACAGTGCACATCTGGAGAATGTTCTGTATCCATGCATGAAAACATTTTCTTAATTTTGTTATTAAACTTTAGTTTGAAAAGGAGAAAAGTATGACTTTTTAAATTAGGTAGGATTTTTCTGTAAAGGTAGAGAAAAGGGGAGTTGTCAGTCAGATAGACATAGGTTTGAATCCTGACTCTGCTGTGTGTCGTCTATGTGATCTTGGGTAAGTTCTTAGAACTATCAGCAAGATAAAGAAGAACATGCAATGGTTGGCCAACCACAACAAAATAAGAATTGTGCCATAAGTCAGCACATAGTTGGAAGTCAGCAAAATGTCACAGAGTTTCAAAGAAGGTGCCAAATATGTTGTGCATAAGCTCTTCCCAACTGCCAAATTGTCATGTTAATGACATTCTCCTTAGAGAGTCATAGGTAAATTAAGTATACCAAATCAGGGAGGAGCAGAAGGTGGGACATCCCACAGGCCCCTCCCTTCACCCCCTCCAATCCTCATTAGAGAGCAAGAGCAGGGAGGAGTTTGGGAAGGGTGTGAATAGTGAACACTCTCACCAGGGTGTCACCACAGAGGGTCACTAAAAGGAAAGTGTTGAGACAGAGCAATTCAGAAGTTCCTGGAACTAAGTGTTCCCATTGTGCTGGCTGCTGCTGAGCCAGTGTGACTTCATGTAATGTCTCACCACCACCTGTGTGGTCTTGCCTGCTCCAGCTCTTGGCATCTCTGAAAAAAGGCCGTCCTGTCTGAAAGAGGAGGGAGCTCAGTATCAGTAGGCTGGCGCTGTCCGCAGTGTGTAGCGCCGGTTTTTACGGTTTGCTGGCTGTCCTTGCTACTGCCCTAGAGGGTATTCCCTGAGGTGGTGGGATGGTGAAAAAGGGCAATAATGTGAGCAGATTTGAATTCTACTTCATAGTTCCTGAATGTGACAAATGTAACTTTAGTCCCTTCAGTTTAATTTATTCCTGCAAGTCGTTCATTTATTCATGCACTTGTGCTAAGACAAGTGACCCACAAGTTGGAAATGAGAAAGAAAAAAGAAATCAGCTCTTGACATTCACAGCAAGGCTATGTTGTTTTCTTATTAAATATAAACAATCCTAAGAATTTCAATTTCAGACAAGGTTACTCAAATCAAGCTTACTCTGATAAAATGAGACAAAACAACCAAAAATAAAGGGCACTGTGTCATTGACAAAAGAAATGCCAAATACTCTGTTTTGGCCAAAATGCATGTCTGCTACTTCTTTACCAGTCATAACTCTGCTCTTGATCTAGTTTTTCCCCCTATGGGTATGACTTAGTGAGACACCCAATCATAGAATTGCCCCTGCCTTCTGACAGCACCCAATTTAGGGCAAACCCTGGCTTTCTTAGGCTCCTTACCCCAATACTTAACCACAACCCAAATCCTGTAATAGGTCCTTCCTCACACCCTCTTCCTGAGACACCCCACAGTTCTCCATGGTGAGCATTCTCTCTTGCTTCAGTGAGTAATAAACACAACTTGTGTTCTTGGTGGATTTTGGCTGAAGGGAATCAATGGAATTGAGGCAAAAAGATGATTATATGGTTTTAATACCATGGAAAGATCATAGTGTAATGGCTCTTAAAAGACATTTTGACTCTTTAGGAGAATAAACCTGGTACAATTGAGTAAACAATACTGTAAACTTAATAAGATACAATAATTTTAGATGACATTTTCATTTTTCCGTAGAGAAGATAACACCAAAGGTTCTGGTTTTATTGTCCTGAGAGATAACCAGTTTTATGTTTAATGTAGCAGTCTAATTTTAGAATTTCTGTTTTCCACCCACAATAAAACTCTTAGTTTTTTCCATTCCTTTTGAATCAACTTTGTTATTCTTTTGGTACCTGCATTAATGTTCATTCTCTATTTGTATTCGAATTAGGTCATTAACATTTTGAGACTTACGCACAGGCAGCTTGGACATTGAAATGGAATGCCCAAATATAAAATTGCTTGGGAAAAACAACCCAGGATGTTAATTATACCTCACCTATAAACACAGGCTTGTGGGTGGAGGTATGAAGTGGATCTGCGAAGTGGGGGAAAAAGGGGAAGTTGAACATGGTGGTGAAACAGTTTATTTTTGACAAGTTTAAATTTCCTCTGATTCAATTTTCCTTCCCTCTCCCATTCCCATTGTGTGCAGTGCCCCTGGGCCCTATCTCCAGCAGCACAATGGCATGTCTTAGAGGCTGTGATTAAATCACCCTTAGACTTCTCTTCTCTGCTGTAAATAATGTAGGAACTCATCAAATATGTATCCACATTTATACATCTGGGAAAATGTGCTGAGGTTTTAAAAAAATCATCACATAAATGATGTGACTCTCACAGTGATCTTTGACCAAAAGCAATAAAATCTCAGCTGGGATGAGAATGAGACAACTGGAAGCTTTGTTCCCGAAGGACAGGGTGCAATCCTGGTTCCTTAGCATGTAGAACAGCAATGAATATAAAAGCACGGTGGTTTTCCAGCAGAAAATAAATGAGTATACACACAGCAAGCAAAGCTATAAAACACGTAACTGCATTCTGAAAAGGTTTATTTAAGAAATGCTGTAAACCTTGACATTGTAGTGAAACTAGCGGTTCTATCTCCAGATTAACAAAAAGATAAATGGCTGTAGGAGATTGGACTCAGGGGACTGATTTGCTGTCCCCTTACTTTTCTGCAAATGATAGTTTAAAGCAGTCATTCTTACCCAATGATTTATTATCATCTTAGATTTTCAGAACTGTACCTCTTATAAGATACCATGGAAAAGGACTTGGGAGATTTATACCCTAGGTCTATCAAAAACAAGTTAAAGAACTTTGTTTCGTGTATGAGATTTTTTTCTTTCATCTTTACTTCTGTTGTTAAATAAGGGACTGGGACAGATGACCTCATTATAAATCAAGCTATAGGCTCTCTGTAGCTTGTGTAATTTGCCTGTGTCCTGGAGATAACACAGACAGGCCCGCTGCAGACTGCAGTGAGAGACATTGTTATTTGCCTTTTCATTACTTTAATGAATATTTTTGGAACCTCATTAAATGTTAGGCTCTGGACTTGGTAATGGTAATACAGTGGTAACTGAGATTGGCAATTTACTGTCCCCATGGAGATGAGTGGGGAAAGATTAAAAGGTAAACTTAATGAAGTGGCTCAGGGCCTAGGTTCACACACCAGTTCCACCCACTGCTGTTTTATGACCTAGGCAATCACTTAGTCTGTGTGTTAGTCCATTCAGGCCACTGTGACAGAATACCATAGCAGAAATTTATTCCTTACAATTCTGGAGGCACCAGCAGATCTGATGCCTGGTGAGGTTCACAGGCCACCTAGTCCAAAGGCAACCGTCTTCTTGCTGTGTCCTCTAGAGGTGGAAGGAGACGAGAGCTCTCTGGTGTTTTGTGTAGAAGGGCACTAATCCCATTCATGAGAGATCCACCTTCCAAAGGCCTCTACATCTTAACAATATCACCTTGGGTGTTAGGTTTTTAATACATGAATTTGAGGACACAAATATTAATCTATAATAATGTATGTGGAGGTGGTAAGTAGTAGATTGAATGGGAGGAGGATGGGGACTGTGGGAGCATAAAAAAAGGACAACTAACCTAGACTTGGGATAAGGGTTCAGGAGGGCTTACTGCAAGAGATGATAGCTAGACTGAGACCTGAAGTGCCCAAGTGATAGCCAAGCTAAGCAGCAGAAAAGGGCATGGAGGTTGGGCTATGTCAGACTTGGCTAGTTCTCTCTTAGTCTCTTTTCCTTTTCTTCAATCACAAAATAGTGGAACTTTAGGTAGGCACACGGCTATCCAAAACAAAAAAGCATATTTCTCAGCCTCCCTTATAGTTAGGTCTCGCATGTAACGATACTCTGGCCAATGAGATATAAGCACAAATGATAGGACCTACTTCTAGGATGTATTTTTAAAGGAAAGAACACATCTCTTCCCCATTTTTCATTCCTTCTCAATGCAGTGCAGCTAAGCACAATGTGATGACTAGAGCTGGAGGAACTTGAAAGGTTTTCTTAGGCTCTGCAGAGGAAGAAAATGCCAATCAGCCACAAAGTTAGGCAGTATAGAGCTTTATTGGGATTTGTGCACCCAGGTTAGGTTCCCAGGCCCACAAAGTGGGGCTGGGGAAGTTGCGCCCAAGCAGGGAGTATGGCGGCGGGGTTTTATTTTTGTTGGCTCCCTGTGGGAGCTGGGGTCTGTCCCCTCTGAACAAAGCGGCAATATATCATTGGTGGCTTTCCTCAGGCTCAGGTTGCTGTGCGGATATCATTTTGGTGAAGCCGCTGTTTTGGCTTTTTGGTTTGACGGCAGCCATCTTTTCTGGGTTGTAGTTCAGCCGCCATTTTGTCCTACCCGCCCATCCTGACAGAGCTATGTTAGACTTGAGAGTAAATTAGGCACAGAGGCCATGTCTAGCAGAACAGCACAGATGGTGCTCAGCCCTGATGCCTTGAAGCAGAGTTTCCACACCAGCCCTAGGTGATCACTAGGATATGTGAGAAAGATACAAACTATCTTGTAAGTCATTGTCACTTGCAGCACAACTTAATGATAACTAAAACATAGGTTAAAAAAGGAAAACATTTATAAAATCTGAAGGTGAGTCTGTGCATGGTACCTTCCAAGAAGTGAAAATGTTTGAGAACAGCTGAAGCATAAGGTGCCAAGAGTGCTGAGTACAGATGTAGACATGGGCAGGGTTCAGGTTGAGAAGACCTTGTCTTCCTTGATAAGACTTTATCCTAAGAATAAAAGCTATTATTGAAGAGTTTGAAGCAGGGAGAGAACCTGAACATGTTTTTAAAATAATTTGGGAGAATGACTTGACTGTGAATGGTTGCAATCCAGGATGCTAAGGGAGGAGTTAGGGAGCTAATGCTGTGATTCTGTGAACTGATGCTGGTGGTCTGAGGAATAGAATGGCAAAAGAGATAGAAACAGAATGACTGCAGGACAACAGCAGGAAAACAATGGCCTTTATTCAGTCTCTTCCTCCTCTGTAGTTCTCACTGCCTCATACAGGCACAACTTGCCTTAACCTGTGGATCCCTATTTCTATCTCTTTTCAATCAGTGGGAGGTATTTACCTTCTTAGGGGGAATCTACATCCTTTCCCTCTCAGCTCTGCTCTCTCCTGTCATATACCAAATTCATGTACACTTGAAGTTATCCCAGGAGATTCTTAAATTATCCTTATTTGGGTTTTTCTTTGGATTCTTTTGCCATTCTGACTGAGTTGTTTTCTGCTTCCTTATCTTCAAAATCACTGAGTTGATCCTCTTCTTTATCTACACTGCTATTAATTCCCTATAATGTATTTTTTTCATTTTAGTTAGTGTATTCTTCATTTTTGATTGTTTTTCAGAAATGTTTCTATCTTTGATTTTATTTCCCATCTCTATTGAAGGTCTACTAAGTTCCTTTACCCTTCCCCTAAGTTCACTGAGCACCCTTATAACCAGTGTTTTGAACTTTGCATCTGATAGATTGCTTGTGTCTATTTTGTTTAGTTCTTTTTCTGGAGTTTTGTTTTGCTCTTTCACTTGGCACTTCTATTCTTGTCTCCTCATTTTGGCTGCCTCCCTGTGTTGGTTTCCATATACTAGGTAGAGCTGCCATGTCTCCCAGGCTTGGTAGAGTAGCTTTTTTATATTAGGTGTCCTGTAGTGCCCAGTGACACTGGCTCCCCAATCACCCTAGTTGGGTGCTTCACGTGTGCCTCCTCCCCGCCTTGTGGTTGTGTACACCCTCCTGTTGTAGTTGAGCCTTGATTGCTGTTGGCACATCAGTGGGAAATATTTATCTCCAGGCCTACAAGCTTTGAGGACTGGCTGCTATTACAACACAGGAGTTACTGTGCAAGGCCAACCCCATGAGCAGGACTTGTTTCAGCAGGGCTCTGGTGACCTCTGAGTCTGTCCCTTGATTGCATTGCTCATGGAGGTACTTTTCCACGGTCTGAAGCTTTCTACTCTGTGTGCTGGCCCTGGGCTTCTCAGGAGTTTCAGGCCAAGGTCAGCCATTGTGCCCTTTTGGGACTACCAAAAGCATAAGCTATAGGGTAGTCAGCAGATGGATAATAGAGTTGGATTTAGAGGGCCAAGAAAAGGCCAAGCCAGGAACCAAGGCCAGTTTCTGCTAGTGCCAGGCCTGGGCCACTTAATGAGAGGTATGAGGCATGCCGAAGCAAGATATTGCTGGTTTGAGAGATTTTAGAACAGTTTGAAGCATGAATCAACACTGGTTGCTGTATGGATAAGCCATTGGAAATGCCCTGGGTGGATCCAAAATTTGGGTGGGTGGGGCCTCAGAGAATTGCCAGGGTGGGGCTAACAGTGTTAGCCAGGTTGATAGAGACTCAGATATGGCCCCTGTCTACCAGCTCTGTAGAGATGGAGGGTGCAGCAAAAGAACAATGGACTCTACCAACACTTCTGTCTGGGTGAAGGATGCCCCTCCAGACCTCGTTCTGATGCCAGGCAATTCAGTTTTTCCCTATATATCCCTGGTGCCTTTTGAGCTGCTGCCCTAATGCTGGGGCTCAGAACAAGTGAGTGTGTAAAGGGCCCAGGGCCCTTTAAGAAGAACACCTCAGACTCCAGAAGCCTTCAGTCTCAGTCGTAATTCCCTCCATAACAGCCAGAAGTTACAGTGACTTCTCTTCCTGGCACTGGAACCCTGGGCTTGGAGGCCTAGTATGTGGCTGGGACCCTCATTCCTCAGGAGGACTTAGGCAGCTGAGATCCCTCTCAATTTTTAACCAGCACACATCAGCATGGGACCAGCTGCTTCCTCATCTCTACCTCTCCTACCAGTATCTTTGTGGCTTCTTCTGTATATCCTTAGTTGTAGGACTTCTGGTCAGCTGGATTTCAGGCGGTTCTTAATGTGGGTTTTTCTGTAGTTTAGTTGTAATTTTGATATGGTTGTGGGGGAATATGAGTATTACATTTACCTTCGCTACAGTCTTAACCAGAATCTCTGTAGGTAAAGTCCTCTTGATGACTTCCTCCAACACTGACTAAAGCAGACTGGCCCCCCAGTTAGTTGAAGGCCTGAATAGAACAAAAAGACTAAACCTTTCTGGATTAAGAAGTCTTTTCTGCCTAGTTGCTTTAAAAATGGAACATTGGCTTATTTTCCTGCTTTTTGGATTGGAACTTTTTGACTTTTTCTGGGGCTCAAGCTGGCTGCTCATCTGGTTCTTAGGCCTTTGGACCCTGATTAGAACTAAACAGCAGATGAAACTAAACTCTCCTGGGTCTCCAGCTCACCAACTCACCTGTACATGTTGAAACTTGTCTGCCTCCATAACCATGTGAGCCAATCTCTTATGATAAATCCAAATACATACAGTTCCGTGTGCACATATATATATATTTCTGTTTCCCTTGAGAACTCTGACTAATACGATGACGATGCTCAGTTGGCTACAGGTGATTGATAAACTGCCTTTTAAATATGGAAGGCAGGAATTTTGTGCTGCTGAACAGACCATGTAAGTTGGAGTCAGACCTGGACTGCTTGGTATAACAGAAAACAGCCTGAGCTTCTTTTTCCACTTGTATCAGTTTAGATACTTTAAACGAAAAGTTAGAGAAAGTCATTCTCAAACTATCTTAAGCAATAATGTAATATTTACAAAGCTAGAAGTTCAGAGGTAGGGAGGGTAGGCTTTAAGTTTGGTTGATTAGCAACCCAACTATGACATCAAGAACCCAGGGTTTTTGGTTTTTTTTCTGTCTACCATCCATAGACCTGGTGCTACTGCAGCATAATTCCCATTGTGGGAATAGTATGGTTCCACCATTAACACTGCAACAAGACTACATGCCTCCTTGTAAAGAGAGAGAGAGAGAAAGGGAGTGTAGGCACAAAGAAAGCCACAATGATGGAATGAATGAGTCACCTTTTTTGGACCAATTTAGACTGAGTTTACCTCTGGACCATTAACTTATGCTAGAGCAACGCTGTGAGTTGCCTGCGTGTCTAGGTTCCCAAAATAATGTGACAAAGGGCTACCAAGGTTGTCATAGACCACATCATGGTTTTCTTTGGAAGGACACTGTTCACTTAAGGGAAATTTGGGAATTGGGGGTGAAATCTTTTGTTTGCCATAATGATTGAGACATATAAGCATTTCATGGGAAATGGCAAAAGATGATAAATATTCTATAAGTCCAGGACAATTCTCACAGTAAAAATTGTTTCATATTCCTAGCAATTTTAAATGTCCTAAAACACCAAGTCCACTTTAAATAAAATAATTGGTAAAAATTTTAGTACATATGTTGAATACATTTTAGTGAAGTTAGTTGAAATAAGATTTTTTTATGGAAAGAAAAGGTTAAATTAAGTAAAAACAATTATGATGAAGTAGCTTGTGGTAGATGTACTTTTAATGAGAACAACTGAAAAAGCCACATACAATAAAGAAGAAAATGTTTTTGAAGGCTTTGGAAGATTGCTGAGGAAGTCAGCGTTTTCAGACTTTATCCCAGAGATAAAGTAAGCTGATACGAATTCTGCCCTCAGGCCATTACTGATTCTTGCCTTGGGGACAAGATGCTGAGGGTTTGGACAGAAGTGCAAGGTCCCTTTTGTTACCGTTGGAATGAATTTCTATTTTTTTATTTTGACCTTAGCTGGTGAGAATTGAGCCTGTCCTTTTCTTTCTTCAGTGATCAATGGCACTTAAGAGCAACCCAGCAACTCCATGGTGTTTAAAATTACCATGTATCTAAAATACTGGAGGGATTGCACGAGCTGGTGTGTCCCCTTCCATCTGAGTCCCATCTCCAAACCAGATGATGGTTTTAGTAACTGATGCTATAACATGTGAGGCACCAGCAAAACCGCACTTGTCAACAGCAGTGGCTGTTACCTGGCCTTGAGCGACCCCATTCTTGAGGCTCTTCTTGGGAGCACATATGCTACTGATTTAGATTTGGTTCCCCCCATGAGTGGGTTTCTTAAGCTATATACCAAGTGGCTCAATCCCACGGAAAAACTCTGAAAAAAACAAAACAAAACAGTGCACACGTGGCCGTATTACCTCACTTGAGAAGGAAGGGAGCTGGGGTATTTTTATATCAGCTTCCAAGTATCTTTTGTGGGGAGTGGCCTATAGGGTGTGATCATTTCCTGTTTTTTTTTTTAATAGGTAGAGGAGCTTTCTGAAGTTTCAGAAGAGTCCCTCAAGCAGAAGGCAGTATAGAGAGCAGCAGTTAGAAGTTGGCCAGACCACAGTGAAATGGCTCAGACAGGGTCTGCAACACCTGGGAAATCACAGTGGTCGCTTAAGCTCCAATGTGAAGATTCAGGAGGAGAAAAAAAATATGATTCAGAGTATCCTATAAAAGGTTTTAGAGGAGAATCATGGTTTTAAATTGAAATAAAGATATTTCTACTCCCCCTCTTGTTCGAAAAAAAAACAAACAGAAAAGTTTAAGACAAACCAAGGAGAAGAAGATATAGATGCATCTGTAACTCTAAACCAGCATTTGAGGGTGAAAGGCAGATGAAGGAATAAGCCGGCAGCAGGGTGGGAGTCAAGCTCAGGTGCAAACAGAGAGGATACAGATGAGAAACAAGCCAATTCATTCTGCTGATTCCCAGAAAATTTCAGTAATTGGATGCACCAGGTGCCAAGATCATGTGAAGCCAGAGGTAGAGGAATGAATGAGTTAGGGGGCTGAGAAGTTGGGGTTATTGGAAAGTTTTATAAGGAGCAAGAATCCTCACTTTGCATACTGCCTATGTTTCCTCACCACCCTCACTTAGATGAGCTTAAAGACACTAAACCTAGAGGGGTGCAGGGATGAGACATTGGGCCTAAAATTATGAGGAATTATACAAAAGTGCAAAAATGAAAAGATGAGGCCTGTTTCCCCAGGCAGCTCTGGAACATGAAAGACAAAGTCCAAAATAAGTAATAGTAAAAAAGCAGAGAGTGAGCCCTGGCTGGTGTGGCTCAGTGGATTGAGTGCCAGCCTGTGAATCAAAGGGTTGCCAGCTCGATTCCCAGTGAGGGCACATACCTGGGTTGGGGGCCAGGTCCCCAGTAGGGGACGCATGAGCAGTAACCACACATTAATGTTTCCCTCCCACTCTTTCTCCCTTCCTTCCCCTCACTAAAAATAATTAAATAAAATCTTTTAAAGAAAAGCAGGGAGTGAAAGAAATGTTAGAGAGGCTCATAGAGAAATGACACTTTTTTCTTTGTACTCAAAAGCAAGATTTAAATTGTTATAAGATGATCCAAAAACAGTAAAGGACTGAAAACATTAAAAAACCCCCACAAAATAGTAACCTGTAAAAACTAAACATATCCCCCAGAAATGAGATTTTAAAAAAAGTCAAAGAATGAACAATAAAGGAGAAGAGTTACTTGAACAATAATTAAAAAAGAGAAAAAATAAAAATAAAAATAACATAAAAAAGAAAACTAGAGAATCAATTCAACATTGGGCTAACAGGAAATTCAGAAAGGGGAAAAAGTAATAGCAAAGATGAGATCAAACATAAGGAGCTTTCAGGAAAGTGGAAACCAAGAAGTGGGCAGTAGGAGAGGAGACAATAAATAGGAGAGGAGAGGAACCAGCGGCTCAGCCCAGGGGCTCCAGCACCAATGTGAAGGGCTCCAGATGGTAAGCAGAGGGAAGAACGGAGCCAACATAATAATACAAACAATTCCCCTAGAACTGAAAGATGAATTTGTTGATTGAAAATGTCTGTATAAATGAATGAAAGGCACAGCATCATGAAATTTTGCAACACTGGGGTTAAAAAGAGATTTGAAAACTTGCAGAGAGAAGAAAACAGATCCACAGAGGATTGGAAGTTGGAAGGGCATTGCAGTGTTGTTACCAACACTGGAGGTTGGAAGATAGTGGGAACGTTTTCAAAATTCTGAAGGAAATGATTTCAAGGTAGGATTCTAAACCAAGCAAAATTATCAATCTAATATGAGGTAGAATAAAAACATTTCAGTCATGAACAATTTTCACATGTATGTCTGCCAAATTCCCTGTTTCAAGAAGATCCTAGAAGAAGTCATCTATTAAACTAAAAGCTAAAGCAAGCAAGAAGAAGACAGTAGAGTATGGGAACAGAGAATTCAACATGAGAGAGAGGCAAGGAGGAGTTCAAGTCCATACCAGGGCTGGGGGCTGGCCTTCCAGACTAGGTCAGGAATGGGGTGGTTCTCCAGGAGGGGTGTCCCCAGGAGAGAAATGGACTTGGTAGTTATCTGACAGGTTTGACCAAGAGGAAAACTGTATTAAGCATCATTTTATAGAGCTTTCAGAGGATGTTGAAAGAAAATTAGGAAATTTTAAAAATTAATGACAAAATGAGGTAATTATTAAGTCTAGGGGAAAATTTTTGTACGAGGAAAGAACCATAATCATAGTTTGCTGCTTGACTCAGCATGAACAATTTTAACACAATTACTGACTTAAATTTGCGATGAAAAATATTGAGGATATAGTGAGAACTAGAATTCTCTTCTACTGTAAGAACAAGTCAGTAATGTTTAAAAATTCAAGAGATAATAGTATGCATAAATTATTTAGGAACATGGAAGTAATTAGAATGTATACACAGTTGAGAGTTGTGCCTCTGAGGAATGAGGGGGTGTGGAGGGACAGAAATGGTGCTTCTGCTCTTCCCTGTCCCGGCCTCTAGGACTGCAGCAGTTTACCTGTTTTATGGCTTTGACAGAACACAAATGCAGATGATGTGTTCAGGAAGTGGCAACTTGGCCAGCAAAGGCATGGAGACCAGTGTGATCCCTATTCATTTGGCACATGTTTAGAGGCCAACCTGGTAGGTGGGAAAGGAATCTGGAAGGGATGGGAAAGTGTAAGTAGTGCAATGAGATGTCTGGAGTGAAGGCAAAAACAACTCCATTCTGGGCTTTTGAACTGATGAAAGTCTTCCCAAGTTTAATGCATCTCTAATTTTATTTACTCCTTTTGCTGCAAAATGTTGATGCTAGAGTACAGTTGATTCAACACAGTAGTAATGCGCGGTCTCTGCTGCCATATGGTCTGCTCTCGACTGGACAGCCTTTCCAGCAGCACCTGAAACATAGCCTCCTGGAGACGGGCACGGCAGTGAGGCTGAGGCTGAGCTCAATGAGACAAGCTTTCCCGTCTTCTAAATAAGCTCCAAAAGACGGGGTAGCTTTGACTTGGTTTGGAATAAACCCCATTGGACACATTTATCTGAAAGTGTTTAAGGCATGTTTTTCTGAGCATACTCTCTTCTCTTACACCTCTAAGAGAAGATTCAGCAGGGCAGACAGATGTAAGGACATGAAATGAAACGAGTGACTTTTCACCTCCCAGCCTTGTCTCATTTGTCTGTTCTCACACGGTTGTGTGGTCACCAGTCCACGTTGTCTTGCCCCATTTTAGAAACAATAGGCTCCTCTTTAAGACCATTCCCTCTTTAAATTAGCATGTGCTCTACAAGAATTGTTTGGATTCTCTTATTTGCTAAGGGGCATGTAGATACTTAAAAGGAAAAGTGGTTCCCAACATGCCAGGACCTTGAATTCTTAAGAGACAAAGAACCAGTAACAAGATATCTATAATATTTTTTGCCATACCAAAAACATTTTTTTCAAAAATGAAGGCAAATTCTTTTGCTAAATCTGTGCTTCTTTCCTTTTAAAGAATCGTGTCAGAAAAGGCTGCTCCAGGCATTACTGCCTTGCACACAGTAAGCACTCACACATGGTAGTTTTACTCTTTTCTCAGATCCTGGACCTGGCTGTGTCCCTGGGACAGCCCAGTGACCACAGGGAGCCTTATAAGCTCTTTGGACTTCAGACTGTTCATCTGTAAATGAAGATGTTAGATAAAATTTGATCCTTAAGATTACTTCAACACTAAAATTTTGTGATTTAATATTGTTGAGATGCAGAGATGATGATTTCTGCAGCATTAATTTTCTAAAGATTATATACTGATGTCATTAATTGGAACTTCTCAGTGTGCTGAATATAATGTATTGCTTTTTCATCTTCTTCAAGCAGGGAAACAGAATTAGTTATGAATTGGAGTCAACTGGCCTTTGAGGCAAAGTACTTGGGTCTGCATCTCCTTATAATCCCAGCAGACCCTGAGTCCAGCTCCCTCTTCCAGTCATGGATAAAATATATTGCCCATAGGCGCTGGCTGGTGTGGCTCAGTGAACTGAGTGCCCGTCTGTGAACCAAAGGGTGGCTGGTTTGATTCCCATTCAGGGCACATTCTTGGGTTGCAGGCCAGGTCAGGTCCCCAGTGAGGGGTGTGAGAAAGGCAACCACACATTGATGTTTCCCTCTCTTTCTTCCTCCCTTCCTCTCTGTTTAAAATAAATAAATAGAATCTTAAAAAAATAAAATATTAAAAAGAAACATTGCCCATAGATCCAGAGATTGAACAGAGGGGCCTCTTCTCCCTCGAGAGCAATTTGTTTTTGGCACTGGCAGGTGATAAGGAGAACTTTTACTGAATTTTGCTTTTAAGTTTCACAGTATATATTTATTGCAGTGAATCCAAGAAATTAGTGTAATGCCACTTTTCCTTTATTCATGACTTTAATAAGCAATAATTAAACATCTACCATATTCTAGCTATTGCTGTGAATTTCCTGAAGAGACCGAGCCCTATTCATTGTCATCTCCACAGTACTTAGAAAGGCAGACAGAAAAATCAAACACCCTTTTAAACAATGTCTAAAAATATGTTATCAATTCACATCATGGTAGTCCCCCCAACTCAGAGGGTGTCTGGTTTACAAAAGCAAAGAGCTTATTAAAAAGTTAGGTATACATGTGAGAACTTTAAATACGGGAATTCACAAAATAATGACAATTAGCATTCAGGGAGCCCTTTCTCCATACCACCTTGGGCACTTTTGCCCTTTATCTTCAACACAGGTACTATTATTATTTCTATTTTATAAATTAGGGAACAAAAATGTATAGAGATGAGTAGTTTGTCCAGGATCATACAACTGTTTTGTGGTGGAGCTGGAAGTTGGTGCTGGGTCTGTTATACTGCTGGCCTCACCAGCCTGGCTTCTGTCCCCGAGTTTCCAATGGGCACAGTCCCATGCAGCTCTGTTGAATCAAGGTGGAATGTCGAGGTCTCTGGTTCTCTGATTCCACACCAGCATCTGAATGTTCGTTCTCACAGCACAATGACCTGCAAAGAGTGACAGCACTTACAAATGCCAACTGCCTCCAGAAACAAAGGGCCACCTCTGGTTCTCAAACACCTGTGTGTGCAACGATACATGTCATCATCAGCTGTGTCAGCAACTAATCAACAAATGTGGGCTAGGTGCTTGCGTACTGCTCACTACTTTGGCTGCTCTGTTCTGAACTTTTTTTATCAGCAGAAATGCAGGTCCTCCACAATGAATGCTCCACACTTTGTCCACTTTCACTCTGCAGTGGTAACCCTCTCAGGCTAAAGGATATTCTCAGTTTTATGGAGACTTTTTCTAGTCCTCAGATCAGTAGGCACTTAGTATGAGATAATGTAAAAGAATATATAAAAGAGCTATTTTGTCATTAGGTTTAATGGCCAACTTATTCATACTTATGGGTAAATTTTTTGCAATTCACCGACTGTGTGATGCTCTCAAGACATTACTATCAAAAGCAATTTATTCACATTCAAAAAACTAAAAAGTTTAAGCACTATTTTTTGTTGTTGTTTTCAGAGGGTATCTTGTTTACAAATGCAGAAAGCCAGTAATAATTAATATCAGTGCTAAAATTGTTATAGTTCTTTATAAAGTAAACCATATACTCATTACGAACCCTCTGTGAGGCAGGGACCATCTCCTTTTTTTAGAGAGGAGGAAACAAAGGCCTAGAGGAGTTACATCATTAGTTATTTATTCATTTAACAATGTGTAGAATAGTGCAGTGTCAGGATCACAGGATTTGGAATCAGACCAGTTTTTTAACTCCATTTCTGTCTATTTTAGTAGCTGTGTGATGCTGGTCAAGTTTCTTAGCCCTACTAAATTTTATCTTTCTCAAAGTATCTACCCATAGGGCTGTAGTGAGAATTAAATAAGGTAATTTGTGTGAAACATGAGCACCGTATTTAGAACATAGCTGTTGCTCAAGTGATGGCTGACATTGCTATCTTACTCGTATTGCTGCTTTTCTGCCTATGTGCTGAGCTTCGTGATGGGTGCTGGGGACTTAACAGCGAAATACATGGTCTAGTGCACTTGCCTAAATAGTGCCAACTGGTAGGCCAAAGGGACAACACATGTTTTCTGTTTCTTAATATATAAACTAATTTAATTGTAAATGCATTAACCTCTGCAGTGAGGAACATCAAGAAATTTTTAAAAATGCAAATAAAAGCTAATTAGTAAAATGCTGGTGTCTTGTCAGCTGTTTAGAGTTAAAATGTTATTCCTGGGTGCTGGGCAGAATCCCCTTTCCTAAGCGAAGGCCATCCTGATTTCCAGCACATGGACCTGAGCGCTGTGCACCTTGTTTGCACGGTGCTTGGTGATCCTTTTTTCCAGAGTCAGCGCAGATTTTTCTCAGGGAGATGTTGGAATCCAGGTGGAGGACTTTATCAATGATGTATTGCAAAACTATTCATCTTGAATAAGATACCATGTTACAAACTTTCTTGTTTAACAGGATTCCAGAATAGTTATGGTTTCCATAGAAACTAGACTAAATCCTCCCTTTAATACAATCCCAGAGGTCTCAGTCGACCTGAAAAATATGCCACAGACTGTGAAAACATTGCTTTTGCTGACGTACAGAGAGCAGCATTTATGGTTCCATCAAGCTGTCCTTGTGTAGCATGATACACTGGAAATTTCAGTTAAGATTTTGATTTTTATTTGTTGATAGTTGTGAGTTTGTTGTTCATTGTTTTGATCTTCATAGTTTGGATAATCCCCTTTAACATTTCATATAGTAAGGGCTTAGTGATGATGAACTCCTTTAACTTGACCTTATCTGGCAAGCACTTTATCTGCCCTTCCATTCTAACAACTGAACCTAAAAAACAAAAACAAAAGCTAAGCAAACAATTAGAACAGGTACAGAATCACAGAAATGGAGATCACATGTAGGGTTATCAGTGGGGAGGAGGAGGGGGAGAATGAGGGGAAAAGCTACAGGGAATAAGAAGCATAATTGGTAGGTACATAACAGGGGGAGGTAAAGAATGGTATAGGAAATGGAGAAGCCAAAGAACTTGTATGTAAAATCCATGGACATGAGGTAATGCAGGGGCACTGGGGTGTGTTGCAGGAGGGCACAGTGGAAGGAGGGGGAGAAAACAGAGGAAAACAATTGGGATATTATAATCAATAAAATATACTTAAAAATAAAAAGCTTTAAATTTTTATAAAGAAAGTGCGTCTTCCTCAAATGTCTCCTTCATTTTTTCACTGCACCATTCAACAGGCCAATAATGCAAGGAGTTAAATCTTTTTTATACACTGTGCACGAAACTTCTAACAGCAGAGTTTTCAAATGCAAATTCACCTGCTACAGTTCCTTCATAGACCTGTCATTTCATAGTAATTACACTTTATTTTCAACCTCCAAGCTAGGCCATGTAGTTCATTTTTCATTTACTGGAAGAAAGCAGCAAACCACTGGGAATTTTAACCATAGTACTGCCAGAAGGCCCTTGGAATCAGTTAATTCATAATTCTCTTATTGTAGATGAAAATAAAAGTATTGATTGACCCATACTATAAGGAAGCTCTGAAATAGATAGAGAAGTAACTGAAAAAGATAGAAAAATTTAAGCTTCATTGTTTTGTTTTTGAAGCAAGATGGAATGAATAACCCATTAGAAATTGTCAATTACTATGACTAGCAATAATAAATTCTTAATGGCACTATCATAGTGGTAAGACCTGCTGTTGTGATAATCAAAGTGGATACCTAAGGCAGGTAAAGAGGTAATTAACTAGCTAAAGCAGAATGTGAACAATACATAATTTTAGTATAATTTTCAAAAGTTTCTTTGTGTAATAGTCAATCTCTGGACTAAGCCAATGACCTGCTTGGGAATAATTTTTACCATTTATTACTGTTTCTTTCTCTTTACCTTTGGCCACTTAGTTGCTCATTAGTGTCCCAGTGAATGATTTTTATTCCTTTTTTTTTCTGTTTTTAAAAGAAGTACATACTTATCGTAAGAAGTTATACTGAAACCCAGTAAATTACAAAAAGGAAAGCGAAGGCCAACCATAGCTGATTACTGTGGTTGTTCAGGAAGCAACGAAAATGCAGGCTTCTTCCTAGAAAAGCAACCTGTTTCCGTGTGTAGGAGGCACGTCCCTGCCTGGAGTGGATGTGCACCGTACCGACGAGCCTCAACAGACGTTTTCACTTCGGTCTATAAAACTGGAAACTGAAATGTAGATGAAATATCATTCATGTTATATGGATGTTCATTACCTAGATACTGGATGAAAGACCTATATTTGGAAATATTCAGATATTTGGGATAGTAACAACCCAATCTTTACTGGACGGTTTTACGTCTCATCTTGAGATTTTAAGTCACTATTAACAGTATTTTAAAAACTCGTATTCAGGGCTGAGGGGCAAGATCAATTTAGCAGTCAGAGCCAAAGCCCCAGCTGTCCAACGATGTCGCGTGCCTTTCCTCAGAGAATGGGGCCTCTGCCCGACAACAGGGAGTTAACCTCTGAGGCTCAGCTGTTGCGACAGGCAGTGTTTTGCATACCAGCGAGGTCAGAGATTCTCCACAGAGCTGGTAGGGCCTTTAGGAAATCTGTGGGGGGACGTGGTTGCCACGGGACCAGATGCTACGGGCACTGCAGGGCTCTGGGTCGGGGATGCTGGGCAGCCCTCCCTGTGTGGGGAGCTGGAACAGCTGAGGTTTGTACCACATTCCATGTGATTCTAAAACATTAAAAATGTATTATTGTAAATGGATTTCCTTTTGTTTACCTTTGAATGATATATGTGCATTGATAGACAAATTATCTTAACTTTATGTCTGGAGAGATAAGGGGCTTTAGAGAATATTGGTTTGGGGGAGCACTGAGTCTCAAACAACCAGACCACTCACTTTCAGAATAAAAATGTCTGGGAGATCCCAGATTTCATTTTTCTTAGAAATTGAATTCTAGGTGAAATTTAGTAGATGAGATGTTTGGTAGAGATCCAAACATCTTTGGATCTTTGAATTAACAATTAGGACATTTAGAGTCTAACACACGTCAAGTCTCCAATTCCCCACGTCTTGTTTTCCTCTCCTCTTTCCCCTGCGAGCATGAGATGTGACAGCTTTTGCGGAGGGCGGATTGCTCTAAATGCGTTGAGGAGAATGCAGATTGTGCAGCCTGGAAGCTTCCTGCTTTATGCCTGACGTGATCAGATTCTTTCTTGAGGAAGATAAATCTGACAGCGAAATATTGGATAATTTCAGATAAGAAAATCACATCTCCCAGATTGGGTCACTCATTCTAGAAACAAGTAAAATAGATAACATTTGCCATATTTCCTCATACATACAGGGCTTTCTTTTCCCCTTCTGATCATGCTTCCCGATTCTTAGGACTCTGTTAATCTCCGTTCCTGAAATCTTCAAGGAGGGGATTCTGTCCTTGGGCTTATGTAGATAAGAAAGTCGAACGTATGGTTGATTTGGCAGAGCTCCTAGTTTTGGTTCATCACCTTAATTTCTCAGTGTACCCTGGGGGTGCCAAATGCAAGCTTGTTTCTTTACTTTTCAGACTAACTCTTCTTTGGAGCCTGAATCCTCGGTGCTGTGTGAATACTTAATTCTATGCTGGTCTGGCTGGTGTGGCTGAGTGGATCGAGCACCAGCCTGTGAACCCGAAGGTCACCGGTTCAATCCCCAGTCGGGGAATATGCTTGGGTTGTAGGCAGGTCCCCAGTTGGGGGCATGTGAGAAGAAACCAATCAATGTTTCTCTTGCACAGTTTCTTTCCCTCTCTTTGTCCCTCCTTTCCTGTCTCTTTAAAAATAAATAAAATCTTTTAAAAATTCTATAGCTGGTGATTTCATGATCTTAACTATTATCTTATTAGAGTGTTTTAGAAAACATTCTCATTCTACAAAATTCAGACTAACCTTCAATTCATAGCACCTTTGCTTCTTTGCATTTCCCCAAAGGAATCCTATATCTTTTGCATGGAGGAAAATCTGGGTTGATAACTAGCTACCTTCTAGTTTACTCCTCATTATGTAATAGTTTCAGTGAGCTTGGTACGCTTTAGACTGCTATATAAGAAGGCTGGGCACACCCTGCTTGCATCAGTAATTAAACTCCTAAACCACACTTCTGCCTGCACAGGACAGATTCCTAACTCATCTCTTGTGATGTTTAGTTGACTCTTTTGTCCTCTCACATTTATAGGAAAGTAAACTTTGAAAAACAAACAAACTCTTGTGAATTTTCCTGACTGTGCTTGTTTTGTTTTTGCAAATACAAAGGCAAAAACAAAACAAAAACAAAATTACCACTGTAGGGATAAGAGCCAGAAGCTGCAGAGGAGATGAGGGCAGAGGGTTCCTGATGTGGTCTGAGAATCTAGTTTGAGACTTATGTTCCTAATGACCTTTTCTATCATATTAAAGAAAAAAACTCGAGACTCCTCAATACTTCAAGGCTTTAAACCAGGGCAACTAAAACTGACTTGAACATTTATACTCTTTTTTCTTGATTTATCATTGGACCAAAAATTCTACCAGAAGTGAAGGCCTGAAAAACTCTGGAAGACCAAGGTATACTGAGGTATAGTCTGGGGAGGGAACTCAATAATACATTACAGTCGATCAAATTCTTGATCTGATTAGTGTCACTTGCAAGACCTTGGGGCAAGGGCATGGGAGAAGGAAAGAAGAAGAAAGAGATCAGCAAAGCTCGATAGATAACTTTGCTGGGAGGGCTGGGCAGCACTCACTAGCAAATGACAGAGGGCCCTGACTGCTGAGGAACAAGGGGCTTAGGGAGGTATCAGAAGGACGCCAAACAAAAGGGTCATGAAGGACTCAGTGGCAAACTTCTCCAGTGCATACACTGCCCGGTACTGTTCATAGAGCATAGTACTGACTCCGCAGATTAGTTTCTTCCCTCTTTTCTCAGCTTCCTCCAAGATGGGCCTTCCAGTACTTCCCAGGACTTGCATTGATAGGACTACAATGTCCTTTGTGCTTTCAACACTTCTGCTTGGCCAGCTGTGGGACTCAGGGTGAGGTTGGCATCACCGTTTTCCCTGGGCCTCACTCACATGCTGTAACCTCACGCTGGCCCATGCTAACCGCTCCCTGTGTGTGCGCCTCAGTGATGTCCTCTTCCTTCCCAACCTGCCCTCTCTTTCCATGAGTTCTTGTGTTGTACCTGAATGCAGGTCCCACTGCCTGCTGCTTTGCAAGCCAGTACTTGAGAGACAGGTGCTAGTGTAAAGGAAAGTGTTCTATTACCAGCAACCTGAGAAGATGAGGGACTCTTGTCTCAAAGGCCATCTTAACACTTCAGTGCTGGCAGAGGTTTTTATAAGGAGGGAGAGGTGAAGCAAAATGAAGAGGTCAAGGGGGAGGGTTGAAAAATTCTCTGTGTGCAGACAAGCACAGTCCACTTTGATAAGGCACGTGGCGCAGTGTGCATCATCCTGGTGGAGTCATCTGGGCTTCCTGTCATCCTCACTGGACATCATCCTGGCTCCAGGTTAAAGGTCAGCAAATCTTTCAGAGCTGGGGTGCCTGAAGGTTGGAGTCTGTACCTTCAGAAGTTAGTTTTAGGATTCTTATACAAGCATGTGTTTATCTACAAGCTACATATTAGTTAGAGTCAGCACTCACAGAAGCAACGTCAAAAGACTGGTGGGGTGGGTTACAATTCCCCAGTGTAACAGTGTCAGGACCGGAGATGCTTACTCTTCTGTGATTAATGCATGGAGTTCTGGCCATATAATAAAGAGCCTGATTTTGCATAGACTACCTCAAATATTTTCATATTATTTCATCCCAAGTAACTCAATCTTTTAAAAAGTGTTAAGTTTGGAGCTGGGGTGTAAAAAGAGCTGCCTTCCTTAAGAAACACAACTCAGAAATCTCTAAATTTTGCTTTGAGTGGACAAATTTTGCTTTGGGTGGACCGTTGTACCCCTTGACCTGATTTTCTTTTCCCTAGGGGTTTCCTTGTTCAGATTATTGTTGCCAACACTCTTGCCTCAAAAGGAGCACTGGTCCTCTTTGACACCCTCTGCCGGGTGTTGACAAAGCCTTTTTCAAGAAGAGGTCTTTTAAAGTGGCTGAGTGAGGGTGAATACTCATAGTCACTTTATTAAATTATAGGAAATAGCAAAAGGAAAATAAAGAGTTCAAAATGCCATAGTTAATGGCATCCTCACAAGACATTGCTTTTTTTAAAAAAAGATTTTATTTATTTATTTTTAGAGAGGGGGAAGAGAGGGAGAAAGAGAGGGAAAGAAACATCATCGATCAGTTGTCTCTCATGCACCCCCTACAGGAACCTGGCCTGCAACCCAGGTGTGTGCCCTGACTGGGAATCAAACTGGAAACCTTTCAATCTGTGAGAAGACACCCAACCCACTGAGCTACACCAGTCAAGGCCTTGCTTTAATTAATTAATTAATTAATTAATTAAAATGAAATCTGAAGATGTTGGTTCTGCATGCTACTTATAACTCTGAAAATGGGTTGTCTAAGAGGGTAGGACCAGCACCTCTGATCCATAACCTGAGCATTCACAACTCTGTTTTCATAGGCTGCTTTCCTCTATGTCCTCGGCCACAGTGTAGTCACAGAAAGGGGCCATTAAGTGCCTCAGTAAGAATTCAGTTCAGCCTCAGAGCTGAAAGTGGACTCCTCCTTGAGTGGAAGATGGGGAAGCCATGATGACTTCTGGGTACCACTGCTACTATGTGTCTCACAGGCTGCCATGAATTGGAGCTATGATCAGAGTTCTGTAAACTCTGATCATAAATGTTATGTAAGAGATAAGTGTTGTGTAAACACTTCAGACCAAACTTTTTGAGAACTGTCCTTTCACATGTTGTCTCACAGTTGCTGTTTCCTGGGAAAGTTGGTACCATATAGAGTACATGTCTTGTACTTGAATACAGTCTTTGCCCTCTCTAAATACTTTCCTCAAAAGTTCACTAGTCTCGCCATTAGGCCACTAACTCATGACATGAGTTTGTCTCTGGTACTTAAGAAACTTATGATTCAGAGAAGCCTTTCACCGCTGATGAGCAGAAAGGTGAAAGTTCATCAAGGGTACTAGTTCCAGCGCTGGCTGGGTGGCTCAGTGGTTAGAGCTTCTTCTCCATACAACAAGGTGGAGGTTCATGCCCAGTCAGGGCACATACAAGAAGCAGCCCATGAATGCATAACTAAATGGAATAACAGTTGGTCTCTCTCTCTCGTCTCTGTGTCTTCCTTCCTCTCTGTCTCTAAATCAATAAATTAAAATTAAAATAAAAAATAGATGTTAGAAGAACATCTAGTACTAGTTCTAGATTTGGCCTAACCATTTTGGTAGGCTCTGTAGAAAATTGGTGCCAATTCTCTGAGTAACTAGAAGTTGAGATTAACAGTTTGTATTTCACCCTATAGGATTGCTGAGAAATGCTGAGATTCATATTTAAGTAAGTGTTTTTGGGTGTGCTGCCCCATGCCCAGGATGGGGTGCCATTTTCACACTCAGGTTGATGAGTACTGGGAAAACCTAGTTTGTACTTGATTGAGAAATCTGCTCTGTAAACCCATCTATCTGTATCCTTTTTCATGTTCTTTGCTTTATACTTTTTTTGTTGGTGTTCCTGTTGAAAAATCTCACCTTGCCTTGTTTCATTAGGCCAAAAAGAAAGGAATTTTTCTACTCATGCCTCCCCATCCTTTATAGCCCACATTCTAAGAAGTTCTTGGGATCATTGACAAAACTCCCTTTTCATGTTAGAATAATTGTCTATTCCATTCTCCCTCTACCTTCATTCCCCCATTATGCCATTTCTTTTTCTGGACAGAAGTTACAATGATAGACGTACACCTTGGATGACCTCTTGTTTGTAGAATAGAAGGATCCCTTTGTAATGGAAGAGCAAAACAGGTATATTCTGTGGGGGACTGGGAGAGGTTGATTTCCTCATCAGTTTCTTCCATACTGAAAAATAGTGTTCAGATAATTAAGAACTCCTGTGTTGATGGGCTTATACTTCTTTTGGAGGGAGATAAATCATTTAATTTCATCCTGTGCAGGCATCTCCACAGGACTAGAGGGTTCTGATTATTAGTTAGCGAAGCGATTTTTATAGGGCTCCGTGGAGTCTGCTTTTAGGGAAAGGAAATTGCTTTTCTTCTGTTATCGGTTCATAATAATGTAGCAATTGGCCAACCTGAATTTCTCAAGTGCCCAATTTTATTATAGATTACTGAAACGCTTATCTTCTGTTCTTTTGATATGGTGGGTAGTTCTACACAAAATGAGAGTCAAAAAGAGAACTTAGGTGGGGTGTACTTATCTAAAGAGAACAGAAATTTCACATTTCTGAGTAAAATAACAGAAGAACTCCAGTTGGCTTTGTCCCACATTCATGAAGAAACCTGGCATTGTCCCAGCTCTCTTTTGATGTCTCTAATTTTTTTTAATTGTAAGAAATTGTGTGGAAAAGTAACATGTTACACAGAAAAATAGAAATAGATAAGGCAAGTAAAATACTACTCAATAGAACAACTTACTACATGGGCTTATATTAACGGTATGTGGCTTCAGGCTGGCATTCTGTCACTACCCTCCGCCATCTGTTCTTGCTGTTTGGTTCAAACCCTGGCCAGTGATAACTTATGCAACCAGTGCTAGCCAGAGAGGCTGGTCAGATATTACCTTTTTTAGGGAGGGGGGGAGAACAGAAAATTAACGCAATCACTTGAGCTTAGACAGGTGTTACACATTGTGGAAGGGCTCCTGCTTGCTGCTCTAGGTTCCACAGGATTACATTTCAGGTAGGACGTTGTTTTTTTTTTTGCTTCAGTCAGAGCAGCTCTTTCTCTCTCCCTCTCTCTCTCTATTGAGATCCTATATATTATTTGGTTTGAAGGAAAGATTTCTGCTCTTAAAACAAGCACATATCTCACTGCTTTGGTGATGAATATATATTTAAAAATAGTATGGGTGTTATTTTGTTTTCTGAAAATCAAACACTTAAATTCTGGAAGGTAGTTCATTATTTCAAAGTAACCTCTTTAGTTGATTCTTCTGAGAAGCAGAGTACTTTTGTGAGCTTAATGATGATTGCTAATTTTTTTCTCTGAAAGTCCAGATCTTTCTTTATATGTTAAATTTCCCTAAAGGGGGTATGTCTATAAAGATACATCAGAGCAGTTGTGTAGATTTCCAATTCCCTTCCCTTCCTCCAGGCTCTATGTTTGTTTATGCTCCATGCTTTTCCTTATGATTCTTCTACTTTTCTGAAATGCTGACCTGCCTCCTCTGTCTTTTCCTCAGGGCCCACCCTTTCCTCAGGGCCCAGCCAGAAATCCACTTGTTTAGTGACTTGCTCCCATTGATAGACACTTCGCTTTCTTCCTTTTGATTTTGTTATATAAAATGTATAGTGTTTGTGTGCTTAAGCTCTTACTGTGGCGTCTAGTAGGCTGCATTGTTATTTATTACTCAACATGTCTGCCCACACAGGAAAGACAGTGGAATTAGTGTCCGAGAGAAAGGAATTGCTCACCAGGGAGCACCTACTCAGCCGAAGGCGGTGGGACAGATGCCTGCCTGCGCTTGATCTCCTGGTGCAGAGGTTATGCTTATGGATTCTAGTATAAAGACTAGCTCCTTCGTCCACCAGCTGGGTGGCCTTGGACAAGCTTCTTTATGCTTCAGTTATCATTTGATGTGTAAATTGGAGCTAATCATAGCCTCATTTTGTTGTTGTGAGGATTAAATTAGATTATACATGTAAAAGACTTGAGGACCTGGTGCATTGGAGGACCTGTAAGCCCTCCATATATGTGAAATATTACTAAAGAGCCACTCTATGAGGTAGACATTCTCTCCATCTATAATCTATTACCTGGTTACATTCTTTGTGTACTTCCTATGACAGCTGGCTTAATGGTGGCAAATTGATAAAGGCAGCAAATACATGTCAATTAAATGAGGTCGTGAATGTGAAAGCACCTGGCAAAATGCTTAAAACTTCTTCCATCAAGGACTTTTAAATGCCCTTGGTGGGACGTGCACACAAGCATAATGAACTTGCTGGTGTAAGCACACTCCTTACAGTTACAAAGCATGCAAAGGCAGAATTTAGTTTTTAGTGAGATTAGAAGTGAGAAGTGTTGTATTGTAAAGGGATGGTAGACCACTGGTTTTCAAATAATATTTAGGCGTTGAGTCCTTTCTTTTCTTGTTTTTCTTGGTCAAATTAAATCTTTCTAGTAAGTCCAACCAATAATAAAACAGACCAAGGTAAAGTTCTGGTTGGAGTTGGACGTAAGGACCATATTTTCTCTGGAAATGTGGGATGTGGAAAGATGCCCCCTCATTCCTTGAGGCATCTCCTCAGAACTTTAGATGGCTTCAAGACAAAATCCTACCCTTTATTTTTTACTATGAAGTAAATGGGGCTGAGAGAGATGAATGAGGTTATTGGCTCAATATCCTAGGTACAACTCAAGAATTTAATTTTTTCCACTCTGCCATTCTGCCTCAAGGAGACAAGTGGTCACCTCTTCCACTTTCCTTGCCCAGATTCTTATGACTATTTCTTCCAATCGACATACTGAAGAACCAAAGTTACCTCTCTCATGTTCCAAGTAGGAGAGTACAGATGCAACTAGGCACGTGTCAGAAGCCTAGTGCTCAGAATTGATTATTCAGCAATGCAAAAGTTTTCAAAGGAGAACAAGTGTTAAGAGTCTTTTATTTCAATGATTATATGAAAAGGAACAATAAAATGAGTATGTGAATTTTTCTTCTAAATAACGATGCATTTCAAGGATTTTAAGCTTTAAGCTGGTGGGAGTAATCAGGAAGGTGACTGAAGCACCTCAGTTTTTCAGTGGTCTAATTCTGAGGATTGTACTTCACATTAATTGGCCCTCCTTGGTGTAATTATTATAAGAGACTCGAGGAAAGACAATATCATAAAGGGAAATATAGTATGTGAAATAAAGCCCTAGTCTGCAAAACCATAATAATATCAGGGAAACAATATAAAACTCAATTTGATACATTGGGATTTGTTGAATGCCATCAATAACTGAATGATTTTATGTCCTACAAGGTCAGAATGGGAAGTCACTAGCAAGTGATACTCCAGGGACAATTTTTACCAGAAAATGCATGGATAGAAGAAAGGCTGGAAGCATTTACAGCAAATACCACAGTACCTTTGTTCTTAGTGGCGGGATTATAACTGATTACAATTTTTAGAAATTGATGACCATTTATACTTTCTGGGTTGCATGGATTTTTCATAAAAAAAGCCATACACTAAACTTTAGCTTTAATGTCATATGAAACAAATGTTCTCCCCGAAAACCCTCATTGTTCAAAATATCAGCAGGATATTTCGATCAAATCATCTAGAGGCATTTTGAAGAAATAAGCTCTTTCCTTTTGCAGCCTTAGGCTGCTCATTAGCCAGCCTATTTTTCAGGTGAGGCTTAAGCGAATTCTCACAATCTCTGATCAGAGCCTTTACTGAATGCTCATAGTGTTGGCAGTCTGAAAGGCAGCACATGCAAAAAAGGATTATTACTTGACTGAAAACTTCAAGGAAGAGTGCTGGGGCAAAATAAAACCAATATTAATAATCATAATAAAAGTTATACTGAACTAGGGCTTGCTGAGAATCAGGACCTATTAAAAGGTTTACCTAACAGAATTGGTCCTCACAACTCCATTAATTAGAAATTACTGTAATTCTTACTTTACAGATAAAGCTTATAGGGCCAGATGATTTGCCAGAGTTCGCACAGCCAATAACAGGCAGAGGTGGGATGCAAACCCAGGCAGGCGTTCCCTGGTGTCCAGAAGCCAACAACTCTGTGGTGTGTTGGCGGGGTCCCTACGCCATGGCTCACTCCTATTTGTTCTTTAGGCTAACCATCATCCCGTCAGTTCATCTAGCGGGGTTGCAAATTTTATTTACAGTACCTAAAGCACTTGTCTCAGTGCACTGTGTGATTTTTTCCTTTTTATAGTTTATTCCCTCTCCTACACTGTGAGGTCCCTACAGATAGGAGTTATGCCTTGTGGTTGTCTCTCTGGCAATTATTATATTGTCTGATTCATAGAAAGTGCTCAATCAAAATTATGTGCATGTTTAATTAGGTGGGCATGGTGGATGCACCAGTTCCACAAATTACAAAGTTTCACTGACTCATAAGAGCTGAAAATACACCCAAGGGACAGATGAATTTCTTCCAATGATGGGACTATAAAGCAGAGTGTCCTTCAGAAACTGGCTCAGTGAGTTGCCTTTATATATGGTCCTGGACTTAGTTAAATGAAGAAATAATCCGGCATAATGTCTGCTTTCTAAGAATTCATAATCTAGGGAGTCAGATAAAATTACCATTGTATGTTACCTATAGAGGAAAAAGCAATTTTACTCTGGCTTGAGTGTCATGTTTAGTATTTTGCAAACAAAGAAATAAAAGAACATAATTCCAATGTTAAAAATAAAATCATTAAGTAAAAAAAAGTTGTTTTGCTTTTTTCTTTTTAATTTACTTAATTATGCAAAAATGATTTTGTGATTTTGTGATAATAACAATAATGGTTATAGTCTGTATTTCTTATCAATAATTTTATTAGTTTCTTTTATTTACTTTTATTTAAGCGCATTACATATCTTGTCATATTTAGTCCTTGCAATATTAGTCTGAGGTGGATACTATTATTATCCCCATGTTATAGATGTAACTTTAGAATTTCCCAAAACACAATCAGTTTATTTATTTTAATCATTTTAACTGACAAAGTAATAAAATAATATTTCAGAAATTTGTAAAAGAATATAGAGTAGAAGAGTTACCAGAAGTATTTAACTAGAAAAGGGGAACAAGTGGAACTGGACTTTCAGTTTAATAAACTGGGAAGCATGAGCTGGGGCGGGGGAGGTGCTGGCTGATAGCGGCCTGACAGTCTAGCCTGGGAAAAGAAGGGATTGGCTGGGAGGTGGGCCCATCTGAGGCTCACGGAAGCTTTGGATGTTGATTGGTTCTTTTGAAAGGGCACCTGATCCATCTTACATCCAAACTAATACTACCTCAGGGAAACAAAGAAACTCTCCTGTACTTGCCCAGGTGACCTGCACTTGTCCTATGAGTTTGTGTGTCCTCTCTCCATGGCCATGTGGCCTTAGCAGGCACATGGCCTGTGGCCATGCAACTCCACAGGCAGACTCCAGGAGGAAGCCTGAAATGGATCGCAGCTGGAAACACAGGCTAACAAGCTGGCTGGATGCTGGACTGGACTGGACTTTGATAGGAAGCATAAACTCTGGGCAGTGGCCTTCATCCTGGCCCTACTGAGGACAAGACCGGACCTTTCCCATGGCCAGACAAACCAAGATGGGACATTGGGATGTCAGGATGGGAACCCCCTTAATTTTACATCATCAATAAATCATACCACAAAGCCACATCTTATATAAGTCTTGGGAAATTCTTTTCCTTTAGATACTGCAAGATCCTCACTTCCACCAGTAACAGAATGTCTCGCTGTATTCGGAATCCATCATAGAGACATACTATGACCAAGTGCTTTAATCAGCTTTGCTTTTTAGAGCAAAACAGTGACCTTGATTCTAAACACATGAGAGGTTCTGAAGAGGACTTGGAGGATATGACTTCAAGTTTGTTCATGAAAGATTAAAAAAACACAAGTTTAGTGTCTCTTAAAAGACATTTGTTTTCAACTTTAAAGAAGTTTATAATCATGCACTTCTTTGTTCTCATGGTTGACCAGTCTGCAGGTGGACAGAGGATTCTGTTTAAAGGGATTAAATTCTCCATGGGTTGAAATTTATTTATTTCCCAGAGGTTGTCCTCCCTCACTAAGAATCCGAATGTCAGTTCCACAAAGATGTGTCTTTCTCATGAATCTTTTTAGTTACTAGTATTAAATAGCTAAACTAAAGGCAAAACTGGAGGAAAAAATCTGTATTTAGTGCCTGTCAATAGGAGGAAGTAAAAAACATACTAATTCTGTTACAAGTTCTCATTGGAAATTCTTGAGAGTGTGGTGGAACACTGTCTTCCCTAGATTTTTCTTAAAAAAAAAAAAAAAACAACCCTTGAAGTCCTGGCCAGTGTGGCTCAGTTGGTTGGAATATTGTCCTGTAAGCCAAAAGGTTGAGGTTTGATTCTTGGTCAGGACACATGGCTAGGTTGTGGGTTTGATCCCCAGTCAGGGCGCATGAAAGAGTCAAGCAATAGGTGTTTCACGCATTGATGTTTCCCTCCCTCTCATTCTTCCTCCCTTCCCTTCTTTCTAAAATCAATAAGTATGTCCTCCAGTGAGGATAAAAATAAAGTCCTTGAAGATATACAAATTTTCTTTTCCTTTAAAAAACTTTTCAGCCCTGGCCAGTGTGGCTTGGTTGGTTGGAGCATCATCCCATCACTGAAAGGTTGCAGATTTGCTTTCCAGTCAGGGCACATACCTAGGCTGCAGATTTGATCCCTGGTTCAGGTGCATATGGAAGGCAACCAATTCACGTTTCTCTGTCTCCCTTCCTCAATCTCTCTAACAAAAGCAATTTTTTGAGGTAACCCTACCTTTAACCCTAACTGAAAAATTGGTCAGATACAATTGAGAAATACACTTCCCTAGGTTATGCGTTGTGACTCTTTGTATGAGAATGTTTTGACTCATTTTTCTGTCTTTCTCTAACTCAGGAACAATAGGTATAATAATCAGGCAGGTCACCCCCATACTGCTCAAAGGAAGTATTCTCTGAAGCAGTAAAGGTCTTGTACAATTGTCTCAGTATTCCAGCTCCCACTGTAATTCAAACAAACTAAACATCTTTTGCAATATTAATTTTATATGACAGCTTCCAGAACACCACATTGGGGAGAGGAAATGTGCATTAATTTCTTGCCTCCTGGGGTTTGTATTTTGTTAGCTAACATGGGGAGTCTAATGGCAAAAGATAGTATTTTAGCAGAGCCACACAGATAAATGCTTCCTATACCCCATAAATTGGATCAGGTATATGCTGGTCATTATGTTTCAGAGTTTAGATTTTAAATAAGCCATTTAATGCCACAAACACCCATAGAGGAGCTAGTTGAGGACACATAATTTACCATGTTAGTTGTCAACACTAGGCTTGAATAGTCTCAACCTAGTCAACCATGAATATAAAAACATGAGCAAAGTGAAGGAAAATAATTAGGTCTGTTAAATACTCTACAGCACCAATAAAAATAATGTTAACTTGAAAGCTCAAAGGAAGAATGTGACTTAGAAATTATTTATGATAAAAAATAGAAAAAATATATAATCTACTTAGTGTTTTTATTGAAAGGTGTAAAGGTATAAATTTTATGAATCACAAGTAACCAATAGTAAAGAGAAAATGATATGAGATAAAGAATGATATGGGATGGAAGGTAGTTATGAAGAAAGAATGCAAAAAAAATTAATACATAGGAACAGAACCAAATTATCTTTTGGAAGCAGAATTGACAGTCTGAAAAATTGAATCATGAGATGAAGAAAAACTTTCAAAGTTTCACAGACTAAAGTAGAAAAGGACATATAAAGAAATAGAAAATAAAGCAATAGCAAAAGTTAATAAATGGAGTGCCTACAAATTTTGTATTCCTAGAGGTGATTTTTATATATCACTAAAATAGAAATATTGTAGAATTGCCTTTTAAATCTATAAATGATCATGGATCACTGTTTTCTAGGTAAATTAATGGTAATATAACTATGGGTAGGCATCATAGGAGACATTTAAAATTTCAAGAATAATGAAAAATATCAATGATCCAGAAGGTGGAATATAAAGTCTAGTTTTTTTCCAATAGCATGAAGCAGGTTGACTTCATAATTTTATAATACCACATGTCATTAAAGACTGAGACAACATAGAGAGAAAGTACCCAGTATAGCTGCCCTTCACGAACATATGGTGTCTGACAGTAAGTGTAGTCGATAGGGTAATAATACGAGTGTAATAGTTTATAGTTTTAATTTGAACGTTTCATCTAAGATGTCATATGGTGTGCTTGAGTACTATACTGTTTTGTTACAGAATTACATGCTCCTGATTTTATAATAAAAGATTTTATAATAAAAAAGAGTGTTATTTGTGCTGGAGCCTGTATATTAAAGCAATTGGTATATGTTTAATGCAGTCAAAGCTTTAGCATATGCCAGTTATGAAAAAACTGCATAAAAATTACTGAAATTTCTTTGATTGAAAGATGAATTATCCAAAACCAAAAGTGGAAAAGTGGGAAAGTAATATGCTGAGTTTTGAAACAGTATAAAGATCAGAATTAAAAATATTTTAACTAGAGAAAAAATTAGGTTCAAATGTTTAAAAATTCTTAGAAAGGATAATTGCAGAACTAAAAAATATTATAAATAAGCAATACTATATACTGGAACTTTACATTAAGTAAAAATGTCCCTTAAAAATTAAGACATAAAAAATTTCAGGTAAACAAAAATCTGGAACAATTTGTTGCTACCATAAAGAAACCACAAGAAACAGAAAATGAAGTTCTTTAGCCTGTAGAGAAATTATTCCAAATGCAAGCAGAGCACTAGAAGTTGTCAATGTGTGCATTTAAAAAGCCTATTTAAACATCCTTAATGATTAATGATTGTTTGAAGTTGAAATGGTGAAAATGTATGGCAGGGTTTATATTAGGTTTAGAGGTAAAATATGTATGACAAAAGTAACATGAATGGCAAAGAAAATTAAAAGGAATTTTACTGTTACAGGTTTTTACATTTCATGTGGAGTGGTAGGTTAACAATTCTTACTGTAATCTGTAGTGCAATTATCAAGGAAAACAGAAAGAAATATAGGCAAAAACAATAAAAAGTTTAAATACTAATGTACTCAATTAACCTATGTATATCAGTAATTAAATGTAAATGGACAACGCTCTAAGACAGATATGTCAGACGGTATATTATAAAAATCCAGACTTCCAGTCAAGATGGAGGTGTAGGTAAACACAGCTTGCCTCCTTATACAACCACATCTACAACTAGAATATTGAACAACTATCACTCACACCATCAGAAATCCGGTTGAATGGGAACCTGAAAACCACATCCACCCAGATTGGTAGGAGGGGTGTAAACATGGAATAGGCTGGTCCAACATCCATGTGGGGTGGATAAAAATTCAGCAAGGACATCTAGGAAGTGAAGGGTTCCAGCTCCAAAGCAAGTCCCCCAGCACAGTGTTCTAGTGCCAGGAAGATATGTTCCCATTACTTCTGGCACCAAAGCCCATGGGAATTGAATCAGTAGAAGAAACTTCTGGAATCCCAAGCAGTTCCTCTTGAAGAAGTCATACATGGACTCACCTACTCAGACTTGCTCTGAGCTCCCCCACTGGGGTAGCAGCCTGAAAGTCACCAGTGGCATATAGGGAGGAACCGAAGTGTCTCACATCAAGGCAAGAGCTGAAGGATAGATTCTCCCAGATGTAAATACAGGCAGAGGCCATTTTTCATTTTTTGAGCCCTACCCTAGAGAGCCACAGAACTGGTAGGCAGGTAGTGTATCTGAGACTCCATCAACCTGGCTACCACTGTTTGTTCCACCCTAGAAACCTGAGGCTCTGTCCCACCTAATGTAAAACTATTATAAGTGGCTTTTCCATGAATAGCTGGTATTGGCTAATGCTTCACAACTTCTTAAATCCTCTCAAACAAAGCAACAGCTGGCCTCTGTGAGCCCCTGGCCCATGTACCTCTTGCTAAGTGACCCCAGGCATGGACCTAGCAGCCAGCCTAAGTTCATAGCTTGGCTTCGCCTGGGAATCTCCAAGCATAGCACAAAGTAGCAGGTATGTGCAGATTACTTTATAGCCCATGCAGGGTGGCCTTAGGCTGAACACAAGTGAGGGCTGAACTTGACCTGCACCACCCAAGAAACCCCAGAGCCTGCGCACCCAGTGGACAGCTAAAGAACACATCAGAGCACCATTATCCTGCCCGTGCACAGCTGATGCTCCACAGAGGCAGAAATTTGTGGTCAGTGGTCACAGCCAGTCCTTGCAACTGACTGGCCTGCGTAAATCTCTCCCATTTCCCTGCCAACAGCAATCAGGGCTCAACTGCAAGAGGAGGGTGTACTCGGCACACATAAATGGCACACTCTGAGTATCCAGCTTGGGTGATACAGAGGCTGTGCCACTGGACCCTACAGGATACCTACTACATTAGGCTATACTACAAAGACAGGGAGTCAAAGTAGCTCTTTCTAAAAAATAGAAACTAACACAGGGAGGCTGCCAAAATGAGAAGACAAAGAAACATTGCCCAAATGAAAGAACAGATCAACAGTCCAGAAAGAGAAATAAACAAAATGGATATAAGCAATTTATTAAATGGAGAGTTCCAAAGACTGGTTACAAGGATGCTCAAAGAACTTAGTGAGGGCCACAACAGAATAAAAAGATCTAGTCAGAAACAAAGGATACACTAATTGAAATAAAGAACAACATACAGGGAAACAACAGTAGATAAAACCAAGAATTGAATCAGTGATTTGGACCATAAGGAGGCAAAAACCAACCAATCAGAACAACAAGAAGAATAAAGAATCCAAAAAAAGAGAGCGTAATGTGAGCAGCCTCTGAGACAATTCCAAGTGTTTCAAAATTCATATCATGTGGTACCAAAAGAAGAAGAGAAAGATCAAGAAATTAGAAATCTATTTGAAAAAATAATGAAAGAAAACTTCCCTTATTTGGTGAAAGAAATGGGCATGCAAGTACAGGAAGCACAGAGACACAAACAAGATGCATCCAAAGAGGCCCACTCCAAAGTACACCATAATTAAAGTGCCAAAGGTTACAGACAAAGAGAGAATTGTAAAGGTAGCAAGAGAACAATAGCCAGTTACCTACAGGAGAGTTCCCATAAGACTGTCAGCTAATTTCTCAAAAGAAACGTTGCAGGCTACAAGGGATTGGCAAGGAATATTCAAAGTCATGAAAGCAGGGATCTACCAGTCAAGATTGCTCTACCCACCAAAGCTATCATTTAGAATTGAAGGGTGGATATGGAGCTTCCCAGACAAGAACAAAACTAAGGGAGTTCATCATCACAAAAAACATTATTATATAAATTGTTAATGGGACTTATTTAAGAAAAGGAAGAAGATTGAAATTATTAACAATAAAATGGCAATAAATACATATCAACAGTTGAATCTAAAAAACAAATTAAGAACAAGAAGAACAGAGATACAATCATGAATATCGAGAGCATTTTGATGGTTGCCAGATGGAAGAGGGGTGTGGGGGAATGGGTGAAGAGGTGAGGGGATTAAGAAGTACAAACAGGTAGTTACGGAATAGCCATGGGGATATAAAGGTCAGTACAGGAAATGGAGTAGTCAAAGAACTTATATGCATGGACCCATGGACATATGAGGATTTCCTGGGGTATTGGGGGTGCTGGTTGGAGGGGCATAAAGGGGAATATATAAAATATAATTAAAAGTAAATAAATAAAAATCCCACTATATACTGTTTATAAGAGATATCATCTTAAATGAAAAGACACAGGTAAGTGGAAAAGTGGACAAATATATATTATATAAATACTAATCTTTAGAAAGGTAATGTGGTTTTATTAATTTCAGATAAAATGGATACCAAGACAAAAAGCATTACGAGATATAAATAGGGTTTCTTCAAATGGTAATAAATCATTTCAACTAAGATATAAAACTACAAACATCTGACTTTATTTTAATTTATAATTTAATTTTTAAATATTTTTATTGTATTTTTTCCTTTATCCCCCTTATATCCTTCCCACCTCCATCCCCCCATCTTGCCCACTGCAATCCCCACACTGTTGTCCACGTCCATGGGTCCTTTTTCTTTTTTGCTCAATTCCTCCTCCTTGCAACTTTCCCAAGAGTAGTCAGCTTGTTTACCTATGAGTCTTTTTATTCCACTTGTTAGTTGTTTGTTCATTAGATTCCTCATATGAATGAAATCATATGGTATTTGTCTTTCTCTGACTGGCTTATTTCACTTAGAATAATGTTCTCCAGGTCTATCCATGCTGTTGCAAGGGGTAAACTTTTCTTCGGTTTTACAACCAAATAGTACCCCATTGAAGAAATGTGCCATAATTGTTTTGTACACTAATCTACTGATGGATACTTGGGCTGTTTCTGTATTTGGTGATTGTGAATAACACTGCAATGAACATAAGGGTACATATATTCTCTAATTAGTTTCAGGTTTCTTTGGAAAAATTCCTGGAAGTTAACCGCTGGGTCATAAGGCAGCTCCACGTTGAATATTTCCAGGTAACTCTCTACTTCTTTCCACAGTGGCTTCATTAGTCTGCATCCCAATCAATTGTGTGAAAAGGTTCCCCTTTGTCCACATCCTCTCCAACACTCGTTTGCTAATATATTGATGATAGCTATTTTGACAGGTGCGAGGTGGCATTGCATTGTGGTTATAAATACATGTAACAGTAATTTGTCACTCTGAAGAGTGACATTGAGTATCTTTTCATATGTCTATTGTCCTCTTTGGAGAAGTGTCTATTAAGGTCCTTTGCCCATTTTTCAATCGAATTGTGGAGTTTTTTGATATTGAGTTTTAAATGTTTTTATAAATTATGAATATTAATCCCTTATCAGATGTATAAGTGAGTATGTTCTCCCATTCAGTTGTTTGTCATTTTATTTTGTAGAAGATTTCTGTGTTTTGCAAAAAATTTTAGTTTGATGTAGTTCCATTTATTTATTTTTTCTTTGTTTTTTTTTTTGCCTGAGGAGATATATTAGAAAAAATATTGCTATAAGAAATGTCCACGATATTACTGCTTATGTTTACTTCTAGGATTTTCATTGTTTTGGGTCTAACATTTAAGTCTTTATCCATTTTGAATTTATTCCTGTGTTTGGTATAAGAAGGTGGTCTGGTTTTATTTTTCCGCACATATCTGTCCAATTTTCCCAACAGCATTTATTGAATAAACTATCTTTAGTCGATTACATGTGCTTGCTTGTCTGTCAAATATTTATTGATTTTAAAGATATGGATTTATTTTTGGGCTCTCTGTTCTGTTCCATTGATACATGTGTCTGTTTTTTTTTTATGTCAGTATCACACTGTTTTTATTTTTATTTTTTTTTAATATTTTATTTATTTTTATTTATCTTTAGAGGGGAAGGGAAGGAGAGAGGGAGAGAAATATCAATGTATGGTTGCCTCTCGTGCATCCCCTGCCGGGAACCAGGAACAGGCCTGCAACCCAGGCATGGGCCCTGACTGGGAATCGAACCACGATCGTGTGGTTCGCAGGCCCGCGCTCAATCCACTGAGCTACACCAGCCAGGGCCACACTGTTTTTATTATCATGACCTTATAGTATAGTTTGATATTTGGGAGTGTGATTCCTCCAACTTTGTTTTTGTTTTTGTTTTTGTTTTTTTCCCCCTCAAGATTGCTTTTGCTATTTGCAGTCTTTTGTGGTTCCAAATAACTTTTTGAAATTTTTGTTTAAGTCTGTGGAACATGTCATTGGTATCTTGATAGGAATTGCATTGAATCCATAAATTGCTTTGGATAGTATGGACATTTTAATGATGTTAATTCATGAACATTGTATGTGCTGCCACTTATTTGTATCTTCTTCAGTTTCTTTCTTCAGTGTTTTATAGTTTTCTAAGTACAGGCCCTTTACACCCTTGGTTTTCTTTATTCCTAGGTATTTCATTATTTTTTTTAGCAATTGTGAAAAGTATGCTTTCTTAGTTTTCTTTCCTGAGAGTTCATTATTGGCATATAAAAATGCAACAGATTTCTAGATATTAATCTTGTACTCTGCCACCTTACTGAATTCATTTATCAGTTTTAGTAGTTTCTTGGTAGAATTTTTGGGGTTCTCTGTGTATAGTATTATGTCATCTACAAACAATGACAGTTTTACTTTTTCCTTTCCAATTTTGATGCTTTATATTTTTCCTTGTTGTCTGATTGCTGTGGCTTGACTTCCAGTACTATGTTGAATAAGAGGCAAAAGCAGACATTTCCATCTTGTTCTTGATCTTAAGGGGTGTGTTTGTAATTTTTGAGTACACCTTTGAGTATGATGCTGGCCGTAGATTTGTCATATATGAGGTCTGTCCAGAAGTTATCCAGCCATGTAGTAGGAAAAATAGAGACATTTATTAAAGAAGATACAAGATACAATGTATGTATGACAGTGATGCCTCAGTCCCCTTTGAATTAAGCACCTTGGTACCTCACACAGTTTTCCCATTTGCCATCAGTTTCCCATCGTATTTTCTTGAATCTCATCAATCGTCTGAAATATCTTCCCTTTCAAAGTAATATTAGTTTTGGGAAAAGCCAGAAGTCACAGGGTGCCAAATCTGGGCTGTATCGGGGCCGATTCACCTAAGCGATTTGATGTTTCACCAAAAAACTCTGCATGAGTGGGCATATTGTCCTGATGAAGCTGCCAGTCACCAGTTGCATATAGCTGTGATCTGAATTGTCTGAATAGTTTCTGTGGAGGAATGTTCAAACTCAATGCAAAATTGATGGAGGTTTGTTGCTCTACTCAATCATTTTGAATGTGACAGACACACATGCTCACTCAATGGTGTCTACCACCCTTACTGACTAGTACAGCAAAGTTGACATTCTTCACAAATGTGTATTCCAGTCTACTCTCCATGGCTGCCAGGTTACATCAATGTCGTGCAAACTGTTTTCATTATATTAATAATGGCTGGACTTTTTCCAGACAGACCTCATATGGCCTTTGTTATATTTAGGTATAGTCCCTCTATTCCCACTCTGCTGAGAGTTTTTATTATAAATCGGTGCTGGATTTTATCAAATGCTTTTTCTGCATCTATTGATATGATCATGGGGTTTTAATTATCATTTTGTTTGTGTGGTCTATTACATTTATTGATTTGTGAATGTTGTATCAACCTTACATTCCAAGAATAAAGCCCACTTGATCATGGTATATGATCTTTTTGATGTATTACTTTATTTGTTTTGCTAATATTTTGTTGAGGATTTAGTATCTATGTTCATTAGGGATATTGGCCTGTAATTTTCTTTTTTTCTGGTGTCTTTATCTGATTTTGTAATTAGAATAATGGTGGCCTTGTAAAATGAGATTGAGAACCTTCACACCTCTTGAATTTTTTGAAATAATTTGTGAAGGCGAGGTGTTACTTCTTTTTAGAATGTTTGGTAAAATTCTCCCGTGAAGCCATCTGTTCCAGGCCTTTTGTTTATTGGGAGTTTTTTTTATTACTGCTTCAGTGTCACTAGGTGTAAACTGTGTGTTCAGATTCTCAGATTCTTCTTCATTTAGCTTTGGAAGATTGTATTTTTTAGGAATTTATCCATTTCATCCACTTTTTTTGGCATATGGTTGTTCATAATACGTTTTTTATAATCCTTTGTATTTCTTTGTTATCAGTTGTTAGTTCTTCTCTTTCATTTCTAATTTTATTTGGGTCCTATCTCCTTTTTTCTTGATGAGTCTGGTTAAAGGACTGTCAACTTTTTTTTCAAACACCAGCTTTTAGATTCATCGTTCTTTGGTAATTTTTTAGACTGTATTTTATTTACTATTTCCCTGATCTTTATTATTTCCCTCCTTGTATTCACTCTGGGATTTGTTTGTTGTTCTTTTTTCAAGTTCCTGTAAGTGCAAACTTAGATTGTTTATTTGACCTTCCCTTTTAGGATTGCTTTCCCAGTGTTGCACAGATTTTGGATTGTTGTGTCCTCATTTTCATTTGTTTCAAGGTATAGTTTGATTTCTTTCTTGATCTCATTGTTGACCCATTCATTGTTTAATAACGTGTTATGTAGCTTCCATATCTTTGTTTATTTTTCAGTTTTCTTCCTGTGATTGATTTCTAATTTCATAGTATTATGATCATAGGAGGTGGTTGATATGATTTCACACTTTAAAATTTTATTGAGACTTGTTTATATCCTAACATGTGGTCTATCCTGGGAAACGTTTCATGTGTAGTTGAAAATATGTATATTTTGCTACATTGGGATAAAATGCTCTGAAGATATCAATTAAATCCATTTGATCTAGTGTGTCATTTAAGGCCATTCTCTCTGGGTGAATATTTTGTCTGGAAGATCTATCCACTGAAGTCAATTGGATGTTAAAATCCCCTACACTGACTATATTTCTTTCAATCTCTCCCTTTATGTCTGTTAAGATTTGCTTTACATATTTAGGTGATTCTATGTTGGGTTATATCCTCTTATGGGATTGTTCCCTTCATCATTATGTAGTATCCTTCTTCGTCTCTTGCTTGGTTTTAAAATCTATTTTGCCAGATATAAGTATTGCCATCCACTGTTTTATCCCTTCCACTTGCACGAAAAATTTTCCCATCCCTATATTTTATTCTGTGTGTGCTTTTCGATCTGGGGTGGGTCTCTTGGGGACAGCATAAATATGGGTCTGGTGTTCTTACCCATCCACCTACTCTATGTCTTTTGATTGGAACATTTAAGTCATCTCCCCTTAAGGTGATTATTGATGGATATGTATTTATTGCCTTTTATTTTAAAAATATTTTCCTCTCTTATTTTCTTTTTTCTTCTCTGTCTTAAAGCAAACCCTTTAATATTTGTTACAATATTTATGTGGTGGTAACAAACTCTTTGAGCTTTTTATTGTTTGGGAAGCTCCTAATTTTTCTTCATTTTTAGGTGGTAGCTTTACTGGGTAAAATAGCCTTGCTTGCAGCTTCTTGCTTTTTATCACCTTGAATATTTCATGGCAATCCCGTCTGACCTGAAATGTTTCTGTTGAGAAATCAGGTGAGGGCCTAATGGGAGCTCTCTTGTAGGCAACTAACTGTTTTTCTCTTGAGGCTTTTAATATTCTCTCCATGTCCTTGGTCTTTGCCATTTAATTATGATGTATCTTGGTGTGGACCTCTTTGAGTCCATCTCATTTGAGTCTCTATATGCTTCCTGGGCTTGTGTGCCTTTTCCCTTTACAAGGTTAGGAGAATTTTGGTTATATTTCTTTAAATAGGTTCTTGAGCCCCTGTTTCTCTCTTCTTCTGGTATCCCAATGACGTGGATATTGCTATGCTATATGTTGTCCCAAAGTTTTCTTAAACTGTCCTCATATTTTTAAATTCTTTTTCCTTTTTGCTGCTCTGCTTGGGTGTTTTTCTATCTGATCTGCCAACCTACTGTTTATTCCTTCCAGTATATTATTGACTTCAGATATTTCATCATTTATTTATGACTGGTCCTTTTAATTTTTTTCTGTGTCTTTTTTATGCTGTTGAGCATCATTACAATAATTTATTTATACTCTGTATCTGATAAATTAATAGCTTTGATATCATTTAGCTTTTCTGGAGAATTCTATTGTTCTTTCATTTGAGGCCTATTTATTTTTTGTCCACCCATTTTGACTGCCTCTTTGTGTTTGTTTCAATGTATTACATAGATCTGTAAAGACTCTGGTACACACCTATGTCTAGGTGTGTGACCAGACGCTGCTTGTGACTTGCCCTGGGCAACCTGTTGGGAGGTATCAGTGGTCCCCAGCTTGTGGCTCCCTTTGCTGGGCCTCAGGGTGTGCAGAAAGAACCAAGAGATGCACCAAAGGCTGATTTTACCAGCACCAGGCCTGGGTGATGATCAGCTAAAGTCTCAAAACTTTCAGAGATCTGCCTCTACCTGTAGTCTTTCTATTAGGTTTAATCACTGAAAGTGCCTCCACCTCTAGTCCTCAGTAACAGGGTTTATGCTCCATAGAGTGGAGGGGAAAGGGATTCCTGCAGGTGGTGCTATTGCTTCCCCCAGGCTGTTGCAATATGAATGGGAGTGTTCTGCCCAAGAAAGATGGCTACTGCGGTATGGGGAATGATTGAGCACAGGGACCCTGGTAGCCAATACTTCTTCTCTCTCCCCAGAGCTGCCAAATCCAGACTTTCCTCACATGGCTCTAGTCTGCTCTGCCCTTCCTCTGCTGAATCCCAGGGTAAGTGGCAGCAAAAAAAATTTTGTGTATTGGCCCTTTAAGAGACTTTCTGAGTCTATAGCCATCTCTCCCTGGTGGACAGAAACCCTGCTGCTTTTCACAGCTGGGTGGTGTCTGGGTTCCTTTCCTGGCTCTGTTGCTTTAGGCTGGGCAGCCCAGCCTGGGGTTTAGATCTCACACTTCTCAAGGGGGAACCGCCTGGCCATTGAAACATCTCTCTGTTACTTAAGCTGCTGTCCATGGGAGCCTAACCAGCCCTCTTTTGCTTCTGGACTTTCTACCAGTCTTAGTGTGATGTGGTTTATTCCATAAATCTTTTGTTTTAAGGCTTCCCTCCAGCTACTGTTCAGTTGGTTCTTCAGGAGAATTTTTCTATAATTTAATTGTAATTCCAGTTTCACCCTAGGAAAAGATTAATGTAACTTCCACCTACTCCACTGTCACCTTTGGTCTCTCAAACATTGGTCTTTAAAAAGAGTAGCTTTGAAATACAGGAAGAAAAATGACTTAATAAAAGAAGAAGTAGAAAAATAAACCAAAATAACTGGAGATTTAAAAACTGATCTCTCAGTAATTATTTGAACAAGCAAAGTGAATTTTATAAAAAGAAAACACTTCTGCATGACTAAAGAAAACAGCATTAAAATGAAAAGAGAACCAACCATATAGGAAAACATATTTCCCAATGATACCTCAGAGAAGGGTTTGATCTCCAAAATATACAAATAACTCACACAACTCCACTCTAAGATGAGCAACCCAATTAAAAAATGGGCAAAGGACTTGAACAGACACTTGTCCAAGGAAGACATACAAAGTGTCCAGAGACATATGAAAAGATGCTCAGTATCACTATCCATCAGAGAGATGCAAATTAAAACCACAATAAGATATGACTTCACACTGGTGAGAATGGCCATCATAAACAAATCATCAAACAACAAGTATTGGAGACAATGTGGAGAAAAGGGAACCCTAGTGCACTGTTGCTGGAAATGTAGACTGGTGCAGCCACTGTGGAAAACAACATGGTATTTCCTCAGAAAACTAAAAATAAAAGTGCCTTATGACCCCACAATTCCACTGCTGGAATTATATCCTAAGAACCCTGAAACATCAATTCAAAAGAACTTATGCACCCCACTATTCATAGCAGCACAATTTATAATAGCCAACTGCTGGAAGCAACCTAAGCTGATGAAGTAACCCAAGCTGATGAAGCAACCCATCAGTAAATGAATGGATCAAAAAACTATGGTACATTTACACAATGGAATACTACACAGCAGAAAGAAAGAAGGAGCTCCTACTCTTTGTGACAGCATGGCTGGAACTGGAGAGGATTGTGCTAAGTGAAACAAGCCAGGCAGTGAAAGACAAATACCATATGATCTCACCTTTAAGTGGAATCTAATCAACAAAGCAAACAAGCAAGCAAAATATAACCAGAGACAATGAAATTAAGAACAAACCGACAGTAACCAGAGGGGAGGTGGGAGGGGATAATGGGGGCGAAAAGGGTGAAGAGTTTATGGGAAAAACTATGAAGTACACATGGAAAAAACCCCCTCCCCTCGGGGGGTGGGGTGGGGATGGCTAGGGTGGGAGGAATGGCAGGACAAAAATGCAGACAACTCTACTTGAACAACAATAAAATAAATTTTTTAAAAAGAATATAAATTTGAACACTACTTGATCCAATTGTCAATTACAGTATACTGTATCTCAATAACCATATATTATATATTCCTTTTTAGTGCATGTAGAATATTCACCAAAATATGGTTCATATTCTGGGACATAAATAAATTTTAACAAATGTGAAAGAATGGAAAGTATACTGCATACATTCACTGACAACAATGTAATTTTCTAGAAATCAGTATTTTAAAAGATACTGGAATATCTCCAAATATTTGGAAATTTAACAACAGATTTCTAAATAACCCATAGGAATAGAAAGTATTTTGATCCTACACAATCATAAAGACCCTGTTTCAAAGTGTGAGAACTGAAACAAGAGGCTTCTTTTTCTTCCTCAGCTGGGTTTTGCCTCTTAGGCCACTTAATATTGTTTCTGCTGTGCACATGTCTACAGATGACAGTGAAGTCATTTGGAGTATTGTTTGGGGGGTTACACATAAATTTTAATGAGAAGGTACATTTGTAAATTCAGAATCCATGAATAATTAGGATCAACTCTATCTGTGTATCTTTTTTGTTGGCAAATATAATTAGGATATCAGAAGACCCTTTTACAAATGGATAAAGTGAAATTCAAAAATAAAATTAAAGAGAAATCTTAAGAAAGACAAAATATTAGAATTATATAACTTTAGGACTTCCAGCCAAGATGGAGGTGTAGGTGGAAATACTGTACCTCCTCACACAACCAAATTTAAGGACAACAAAGATTTAGAAACAAAAACACAACCAGAACAGACAGAAAATTGAACTGTACTGAAGTCCGACAACAATGAACCATTCATCCAGACTGGTAAGAGGGGCAGAATCGGTGGCTGGCAGAGAGGGGTCCTGACAGGAACAGGTGGTGGTTGGCAGATGCGGGCATGGGGAGGAAAGGAGCAAATCCAGTAAAGTGTGCAAAATGGTTGGCTGACTGTGGATACACATTCGCACACAGATAAACCAAGCAACAAATGGCCAGCAGGAAAAACTACTCAACCCAGGGACCCAGCAATGGGAAATAAAGTCTAAAAGCACCAGTTGAAAAAACTTGCAGGGGTTGAGGTGCCGGGAGTGGCTTCTAGCCTCACAGAGAGTTTGTGGGAGAGACGCACAGGGTCCTAGAATGTACACAAGCCCACCCACCTGGTAACCAGCATCAGAAGGGCCCAATTTGCTTTTGGGAAGTGACAGAGGACACCAAAATCTGAGAGAGAGTGAAGCAAGTACCATTATTTCCTCTCTGACCCCGCCCCAACATACAGTGTCACAAACCAGCAACTGGGTTGTCCTGCCCTGGTGAACACCTAAGGCTCTGCCCCTCATATGTAACAGGCACGACCTGACCGAAAATGGCTCAATCAAAAGAGCAAATCAAAGCCCCAGAGCCAATACTTTTAAGCAACCAAGAGATAGCCAACCTTCCAGATGCACAGTTCAAAATACTGGTGATCAGGATGCTCACAGAACTGGTTGATTTTGGTCACAAATTAGATGATAAAATGAAGGCTATACTAAGTGAAATGAAGGAAAATGCACAGGGAACCAATACTGATGGAAAGAAAACTGGGACTCAAATCAATGGAGTAGACCAGAAGGAAGAAAGAAACAATCAAACAGAAAACGATGAAGAAACAGGAATTCAAAAAAATGAGGGGAAGCTTAGGAACCTCCAGGACATCTTTAAACATTCCACCATCTGAATTACAGGGGTACCAGAAGGGGAAGAGGAAGAGCAACAAGTGGAAAACTTATTTGAACAAATAATAAAGAAGGACTTCCCCAATCTGGCAGAGAAAATAGACTTCCAGGAAATCCAGGAAGCTCAGAGAGTCCCAAAGAAAGAAGAACACACCAAGGCACATCATAATTACATTAGCCAAGATTAAAATGAAGGTGAGAATTCTAGAAGCAGGAGGAGGTAAGGGGACAGTCACCTACAAAGGAGTTTCCATCAGGCTGTCAGCTGATTTCTCAAAAGAGACCTTACAGGTAAGAAGTGGCTGGAAAGAAGTATTTCAAGTAATGAAAGCAAGGACCTACATCCAAGATTGCTCTATTCAGCAAAGCTTTCATTTAGAATGGAAGGGCAGAAAAAGCACTTCTCAGATAAGGTCAAGTTCAAGGAATTCATCATCACCAAGCCCTTATTATATGAAATGTTAAAGGGACTTATCTAAGAAAAAGAAGATAAAAAATATGAACAGTGAAAGGACAGCAAACTCACAGGTATTAGCGACCACACCTAATACAAAAGCAAACTAAGAGGACAGCTAGATCAGGAGTGGAGCCATAGAAATGGAGATCACATGGAGGGTTAGCAACAGGGGAGTGGGAGGAGGAGAAGGGGAAGAAGGTAGAGAGAATAAGAAGCATAGATGGTGGGTAGAAAATAGACAGGGGGAGGGCAAGAGTGGTGTGGAAAATGTAGAAGCTAAAGAACTTATGATACATGGACATGAACTAAAGGTGGGGAATGTAGGGGGCAGGGGCTGTGTAGGGTGGAGGGGAATACAGGGGGGGAAATGGGACAACTGTAATGGCATAATCAATAAAATATATTAAAAATAATTATATAACTTTATAGTTAGACTTTTCATAATCTTGCAGGAATTGACCACTTTCTAGTACAATATAAAACACTAAAATTGACACAGAAGTAGAACAGCTGAATAACCATCGAATAAATTGGAAATGTTTTCAAAGAATTGTATCCCTGAAATTTTCTTAGCAAGATAATTTTATCATTTTCTATATCAAAAGTTTTCATTAAATTTAATAACCATTTTGAATTTTAAAAACTCAACTCTCAGTAATTAGAAGTGTGTATTTCTGTAGATAGATAATATGTAACTTAAAGCCAGTAATATGTTTAGTCATGAAACATTACAGGCACTCCTATGTAAATCAGAAGCAAACTAAGAACATTGTTTCAACATACGCTAAATTTTTCCTAACTTCTAACCCATTAAAGATGACCTGAAACAGTATATAAGCACACATAAAAGGAGAAAACAAAATTATAATTTCCAGAAGATATTTTTACATCTTATTTAGAAGTACAGACTTCCGCCAAGATGGAGGCATAGGTGGAAACACTGTGCCTTCTCCCACAACCAAGTTTGAATACAACAAAGGTTTGGAGAACAAAGACACACCCAAAGACCAGAAAAATTGAATTATACGGAAGCCCGGCAACTACGAGCTGTTCAACAGGGGTGGTAAGAGGGACGGAGCCAGCAGGGGAGCAGGGTCGGGCAGGACAGATCCCCCGACCTAGGTGCGCAGGCATCCCGGAACCAGTCGGGGTGTGGGGCAGACTGACCGAGGTCGCACATTCGCCCACAGTGAGACGGACCACACAGGCCCCAGGGGGCGAACCCAGTGGTGGAGGGCTGACGGTGGTGGCTCACTTGCGTGCAGTGGAACAAAACGCATGGGCCTGGTGTCGGTGGCAGCTTCCGTGCCTGTGGGGGCCGCGGCGGCAGGCGGCAGACCGGACACCATTGTTCCTCTCTGACCCCGCCCCCACATACAACGTCACAACCCAGTGACTTAGTTGCCCTGCTCCAGTGAACACTTTAGGGCTCCAATCCTGCTATGGAACAGGCACAGACAGCCCAAGAGATGGCGCAAGAAGAATTCAAAGTCCCAGAGCCAATAACTCTCAGCGACCGAGAAATTGCCAGCCTCTCAGAAGCACAATTCAAGACACTTTTTATCAGGATGCTCACAGAACTGGTTGATTATAGTCACAAATTAGAGGAACATATGAAGGCTAAACTAATTGAAATGAAGAGAGATGTTCAGGAAACCAATAGCGATGGAAAGGAAACTGGGACTCAAATCAATAGAATGGACCAGAAGGAAGAACTAAACATTCGACCAGAAAGCAATGAAGAAATGAGAATTCAAAAAAATGAGGAGAGGCTTAGGAACCTCCAGGACATCTTTAAACGTTCCAACATCCGGATTATAGGGGTACCAGAAGGGGGAAAGAAACAGCCACGAGTGGAAAACTTATTTGAACAAATAATAAAGGAGAACTTCCCCAGTCTGGCAAAGGAAATAGACTTCCAGGAAATCCAGGAAGCTCAGAGAGTCCCAAAGAAGTTGGACCCAAGAAGGAACACACCAAGGCACATCATAATTACATTAGCCAAGACTAAAATGAAGGAGAGAATCCTAGAAGCAGCAAGGGATAAGGGGACAGTCACCTACAAAGGAGTACCCATCAGACTGTCAGCGGATTTCTCAAAAGAGACCTTACAGGCAAGAAGGGGCTGGAAAGAAGTATTCCAAGTCATGAAATCCAAAGACCTACAGCCAAGATTGCTTTATCCAGCAAAACTTTCATTTAGAATGGAAGGACAGATAAAGTGCTTCTCAGATAAGGTCAAGTTCAAGGAGTTCATCATCACCAAGCCCTTATTATATGAAATGCTAAAGGGACTTATATAAGAAAAAGAAGATGAAAAATATGAACAGTGAAAGGACAGCAAACACACAGTTATTAACAACCACACCTAAAACAAAAGCAAACCAAGAGGACAGCTAGATCAGGAGTGGAACCATAGAAATGAAGAACACATGGAGGGTTAGAAACAGGGGGGTGGGAGGAGGAGAAGGGGGGAGAAGGCACAGAAAATAGCATAGATGGTAGGTAGAAAATAGATAGGGGGGAGGGCGAGAATAGTGGGGGAAATATAGAATCTAAAGAAGTTGAGACACGTGGTTATAAACTAAGGGGGGAGAATGGTGGGGGAGGGAATGTGCGGGTGGAGGGGAATGAAGGGGGGGAATAGAACAACTGTAATGGTACAATCAATAAAATATATTTAAAAAAGAAAAAGAAGAAAAAAGAAAAGAAATACAGAAGAATATACCAAGAAATTATTAAACTGAAATGTTTATTAAGATAGTTGTATATAAAATAAATATTTTAAAATGTCTCAAATTTTTTATACCAGAAGAATTATAACAATGTGTGAGAATGATACAACAAAAATGGAATAATATAAGAAAAATACATATGATGTAAATGAAGAAAAACATGAAATTTTATTAAGTGACACAAAAATGCAAATTAAATCGGAGGACTGAATATTCATTCAAAGTAATCTAAAGGCAAGTGCAATAGGATTTTTAAACTTTCCTTATTTTCTAAAATTTCATTTTGAAGATAAACAAAAATATTTAAAAGAATACTGAAATAAAAAGTATTGATAGGGTACAATGGAATTAAAATTGATTAATAACAGATTCAATTCCTGAGATTGAATAGATGAAGAAAACCCTTGATAAAACAGTCTTCATAAATCAGTGGGGAAATGAGAAATTATTTTTAAAGTGGTGAAAAGCACTGATTTTCATCTCATACTGGATTTCATTATTTTAATTGTAGAAAGAACTTATTTTTAAAATAAAAAAATAATAGAAGACCAGAATGCAGAGCGATTACTTACAATTGAATAATTTAGCAATAAGATGACAACCTGACTTTTTAGAAATGGCAAAATACTTGAACAGACACGTCATCAAAGAATGGGAAATAAAAACAAGAAAAGATGCTCAAGAGCATTACTTATGTGAGAGATGTGAATTAAAATAGGGGTGAGATACCTTTACATAAACACTAATAGGTACTCAGTGGAAGGGTCAGAAGGCCAATCTGAGAAGAGCATGTAAGGGTTGGTGCGGGGCTTTACGGGCTGTTTCGCAGATGTGTTCAAGAAGAGAGTAGTAAGAGCAGTGTGGCAAACCATAGCCCACAGGACAACTCTAGCTACAACGTTCTGATGTGAAGAACAAACAAGCAAGAAGAATAAGGAAATTAGTGAGAAACAAGAGAGCAATTCATGGAACGTAGCCATACTAGGTATTAATGGCTTTATAAATGAAACAGTGTGGTATAGGTGTGAACAGACTAAGAGAACAGAACAGAATAGAAAATCCTGAAATAGACTCAATTACATATAGAAGTTAACCATATGATAAAGCTGGCACTTCAAATAATAGGAAAAATGGACATTTTAATAGGTACAGATATGATAACTGAATTGTCGCATAAAGAAAGACAAAATTAGATCTATTCCTCAAATTATAAGCAGGGTAAATTCCCAAATGGATCAGGGATTGAAATGTGACAGTCTAGTCTTAGAATCAGCCATTTCCCAAGGAATCTGGCTGTTTTCATCGTAGAATGACATTAGAAACTCAGATATGGGCACGAGTTTGGCTCATTGTAACTGAGGCATTTTTGTAGGCTCTCTGCCGACCACACAAGGAAACATATAGATGTATACTAACACATTTACATACACACATCTATTAGTATTTCTATATGTGATTATTTGTATTTTATTATGATAAACATGAGTTCCTATTCATGCCTCCTAATCTAATCCATTATTCTAGCCTTCTTTCCCTTTTGTCTGTAAATTCCCAATCCAACAATGAGAAACTCCACTTAGTTAATTGTTAAGTTCCAGTGTACACTTATAATAGCATCAGCATTTTTAAACCACATCCTGGTAGAAAGTAACTTTGTTACCTAGAATACTGTGCTTATGTGCTGATACTTTAGCCTTTAGTCTCACAGAATCCACTTATTTCTAAGGTTGGCATCATTTTCCCCCACTCGGTCAATGAGATTGATTCATACACTTGTTACACAGTTAGAGTCTCTTGTTACAGTCTGCATTTCTTTCTGGGACCCTTGGACCACCGAAACAGCTTTTTAAAAATTTGCATACCCTAAGGTTTAAGCTCTGTGCTCTACAGTTATATGGGTTTGAAGATTAATATACCATAGAAAAAAGTCACAATCGCCGTAAGCAAGGTCTTTGTCTTTTATAAATGTTAGGACTCAGTATGTGGTTCTGAGTTTTCAAAAGGGGCTCTTTATTTCAGATGCAGAAAAGCAAAGAAGAAAACTTCTTACCCAGGCAGAACTTGGGCTTGTCAGGTATGGTTTATGACTATTTATTTTAATTGCTATATGAGTAATAAAATATTTTCCCGACAACTTACACTACTGTTTAGTTTTGCCAAGTTTTTAATGATGAATGGAACTGGATTTGAAAATTAAAATGCCTCCAGCAGTATATGTGAATGAGCAGGAAAAGATATAAATGAGAGGAAGGGAGTTCTTTAAAGAAGGTAGGTGTGTCTTTCTTAACTATTTCCTATCATTTGAGATATAATAGGTGCTGAAAAAATGACACGGAGTAAATGAAATAGTACATCACCTGGAGTCAGTTTTAAAGAATGTCACTAGGAATGGAGATGTGCCAATATGTGTCCATTGAAGTTACCTGACAATTCGGGATTGGGATCTATGAGAGTTTTCCTGGCAACATTTCCATGCCTGTAAGAGATTGTCTCCCTGATAAGTTGGGACTCTTGGTTGTAAGTGGCACAAACACATTCATTGTAGGCAAAAAGGTAGATTTGTTACTGCTGGGGACTGAATGTTTGTGTTCCTAACCCCACATATGATGAAATATGTCCAGAAAGAACCAGTCATGTACTGTAAAAATTAAGATACAAGATAAAAGAAACATTGCGCATAGTGTAATGACACCTCAGTTCCCTTCAAAGTGGGCATCTTGGGACCTCCCACAGGTCTCCCAGCACCTCTTCCACTGTTCAAAACACTGCAAAATCCTTTGTTGGAATTGCCATCAGCTGTCCCGTTGTATATGCCTGAATCTCATTGATGATCTGAAATTTCTTCCTTTTCAAAGGTGATTTTAGTGTTGGGGAAAGCCAAAATTCACAGGGCACCAAATGTAGGCTGTAGGGGGGCTGAGTCACCTGGGTGATTTGATATTTGGCCACAAAACTGTACATAAGATGTGAAGCATGAGTGTGCATGTGCTGTGATGAAGCTGCAAATCACTAGTTGCCCATAGCTGCAGCCATTTTTGTTGTATTGCACCTCTCAAACAACACAGAGCTCCTTATTAATTGTTTGGTGTGGAGGGGTGTCTTGTGATGGGCAACGACTTCCCAATCTAAAAACACAGTCAACGTGGTTTTTATCTTGCTGTAACTTTGCTACACCTTCTTCAGGCGTTGAGGACCAGCAACTTCCTTTGGGTCGGTTGGGCCTTTGTTCCTGGATCATAGCCATTGGCCCATGATTAATCTCTGGTTACGAACTTCTTCAGGAAATCAGGTTCATTGGTAGTGGTTTTGCAAATCAAGTTATTAGCAATTATAGCATAATGTTCCCCTGCTCTGGGAGCATAAGCTGTGGAATGAATTTTGCCACATGTTTCATGGCAAGATCCTACATCAAAATATTGAACACTATAGTTTTTGGAATCCCCAGATCAGCTTCTAATTCTCACACTGTTAGTTGCCAATCTTTGTTGATTGCAGCCTGTACACATTCAACATTCTCAGTGTTCTGCTTGTTGTAGGCCTTCCAGAACATGGATCATTTTCAGCAGATTCTCGACCACCTTTGAAGCTTTTAGTGCCATACTTTTACTTATGTTGCACTCATTGCATGATCCCTGAAAGCCTTCTGAATCATCTGAATAGTTTCTGTGTAGGAATGTTCAAGCTTAATGCAAAATTTGATGCAGATTCATTGCTCTACTTGCTCAACCATTTTGAATGTGATAGCCACACAGTACACATGCTCACTCAACAGTGTGTACCACCCCCACCAACTAGTACATTGAAATTGTCATTGTTCACACATGTGCATTCCAGTCCACTTTTCTTGGCTGCCAAGTTACATCAGTATCACACAAACCATTCTTTACATTAACAATAGCTGGATTTTTTCCAGCCAGAGCTCATACTTATATTGAAGCTCTAAACTCTGTATTTGGACATAAAACCTATGTGGAAGTAATAAAGTCATAAGGGTAGGGCTCTGGTATGATAGGATTTAGTGTCCTTAGAAAAAGAGAAGGACTAGAGCTTTCTCTTTTTCCACATGCATGTAGGAAAGGCTGTGTGGAGACGCAGACACAGCAAGCAGGTAACCATCTGCAAGCCAGAAAGAGAGGTCTCACAAAAACCTGAATTGGTGGCACTGTGATTGTAAGACTTCCCAGTCTCTATAACTGTGAGAAATAAGTTTCTGTTGCTTAAAACACCCAGTATGTGGTATTTTTGTTATAGCAGCTTGAGCACACTAATACAGTTACTCACATGGTAGAAAAAGATCATGACATAACTCACCTTGTTAAAGAAGAACTGTAAGAAGTATTGCCTCAGGAAAAGCTACCAAGACTTGATGTCTCTGTCTTTTGCATGTGGTTTTGTCTGCTTCATTTTATCCTATAGAAAGACTTTCCACATAGCAGAAAAAGACTGCTCAAATTTAGACTTATATTCTCCTACTTCAGCAGTCCCAACAGAAAAAAAGTTCTGAAAATCATATATGAAATTCAATTCCAGAGAAGAATGCTGATTGTCACTGATTAGAACACAGGATCACATATTAGAAAGCAGGATAAATCTCTTTTGTTGGAAAGAGAGTTACTATTGACAAGCCCTGGGTCACACGCCTGTTGCTATCACTGTGGAAAAGCACCAGGTACAACCCCATCAGAAACATACATAATGGATTACTGGTGGTTCTTTAAAGAAAAGCAGTATGAAAGGACACATGTCCTCTCCATATAGGCTGGGGGCAGCCATGCCTGTGACTCAGGGGATCTGTGATTCAGGGGATCTGAAGCACCTCTAGCAATGCTCAGAGATTTAGAATCAAGCCACATGTGGACTGGTGTAGCTCTCAGGGTGCTTCCTATTTTCATAAAGCAGCCTTCTGGCTAGTTCCTGAGATGAAGTTTTGCCCAATAATTTGGCTCTGAGTATCTTAACACTGTTTTGTCAATTGGCAGTTACAAAATAGTCATGAGATCATAAAATACAGCATAAGAAATATAGTCAATAATACTATAATAACTATGTATAATACCAGGTGGGCACTTGAATTATTAGGGGGATACTGTAAATTATTTAGTTGTCTAACTACCATGCTGTATACCTGAAACTAATATAAAATATTATTGAATGTCAGCTGTAATTTAAAAATAAAATAAAAAGCTTACTATCTTGTTTACATAGGAGACAAATATACCATCACGACACCTCCAGTATTTCTAGTTCTTGACCTGAAATGACCAGGAATTAGAATTCTATAAAAGGATCTGCTTATTTGAGGTCAAGTTTCTGCCTTTTTGATTCCTGAACATCATTTGTTTCTGGATTTCATATTGCCATGTTATGTCCACTGCAATGTTCACAGTATGTTTATTATACAAACCAATTTTCCTCATGTTAGACTCTGTGAGGCTGGCTGATGCCCTGGACTTGTTACTGGCATTTGATCAGGCTGGAGGGGGACTCTAGAAGTTTGCTGTGCAGTTGACATTCTCCTGATTCTCTTCCAGCCCACTTTTACATGAGGACCGATGCTGGTTCCTCTGAGTCCTCTCCTGCCTCATTTCTTACTGAGATTGTAGAGTGTATGCAACACCTTTTGATCTTTACATTTTACGTTGTTTCCTCTGATGCTGACTCTGGGCTTTGGACATTAGCAAACATAGCACAAGCAGAGGTTTGGAAATCATTTGCATTTTAGGGTATTATACTCTTGGACTGTTCAGTCTTGGAATTCTAAGCCACTAAATAAAGAAATCTGGTTGCTCTGTTGGAAAGACCATGTGGAGAAAGAGAGATGCCCAAACAACTGGAGCAGCTCTGGCAGTTCCAGCCCTAAGGCACCATCCATGTGAGAAGTCATCTTGGATAATCCAGCCGCAACAGAAGAAATGCCAGCTGAAGCATACTTAGAAATAATGAATCATTATTGTCTTAAACCACCAAGTCTTGCAATGGTTTGTTATATACAGTAGATAACTAAACACTCTGCTTTTTGCCAAACATGGAGATGTTAATCTTTCTCTTTGTCTTGCTTTGCTTCCATTCCAGAAGTCAGGATGAGTGTTTGGTGATTGATACATGCCTTTGCCTCATCTCTGGTGTGGTAAGAAAGTAGCATGTCAATGCACCATGAACCTTCACTCTGCAATGGGGCTAGAGATATCCAAGTTTAATTTCTGTTCAGTGGTGGTAATGTATGTATGGCTTTTTGTAAGCTATGAGATGTTGGCTCTTAGAGTTTCAGTTGTTTCTTATGGGGGTTGAAAGGATTTAATGCAATGATGCACATAAAGCAACAGGCTGAGATTGGCCTACCTGTAGTGACGTGCTTATCAATCTTACTTTCCTCTTCTAAGCTCTCTGAGACTCCTGAAATTTCTCTGTGGCCCCCAAAACATAGACAACTCACCAGAGGTTTGCTTACAGGTATGATGAAGCTCCATTTCCATTTAACTGACTGAGGATTTCAGACTTCTTTATCTTTATTTTTACAGGTACAAAATTGAGGGCATAATTTGTCAAGGTTTTTTTTTAACCTGGTTATTTTCTCACGTCATCTCTCTCCACACTTCTGAAACTACACTACCACCATGTTTTTGTGGATGTGGTCTTTCCTCAGGTTTCTACTCCTTGCCCTGTAATCAAGGTGAATCCCTCGTCCCCATACCTGGATTGGCCTTTTAATATCCAACGAACCCTTGCCATGTAGATTTGGCTATTTTCTCGGCTTTGTTTATGTTTAGCTGGGGCTGTGACACACATCTGAAAATATGTTTTTTGACAGATCCACACATAGTTCTGAAATATGTTGTGGAAAGATAATTGGCTAACACCCATGTGATAGCTTTCTCTTCTTTGGGGATTAAGGACTGAAAGTATTTGAAGAAAAATGAGCTTGGTAATGCACAATATGATTATTAAACTTTTTGCCAAAGGTTATGCTAGCTGAATATACAATTTCAAATAATATGTAATTAAAAGTTAGAATTTCTAGTCTGTAGTGTTGGGAACATCAGAATTTTTATTAAAGCTTTCTTTAAAGCAAGGATATATTGCCAAATGTTATTAACCAAAAATGCAATTTGGAAACACTTGATTTTTTAAAAATGATTTTATTAGTTTGTTTTTAGAGAGGAAGAAGGGAGGAAGAGAGGGAGAGAAACATTGATTGGTTGCCTCTCACATGCCCCCAGCTGAAGACCTGGCCTGCAACCCAGGCGTGTGCCCTGACTGAGAATAGAATAGGCGACTCTTCAGTTTGCAGGTCAGTGCTCAACTCTGCACCATAACAGCCAGAGTGAAAAAACTTGATTTTTAAGTCAAGCAACTGACTAGTTTATGCCCTTAAGTAGGTCATTTAAGTTTTCTGGGCTTCAATCTGATTTGCTATGAAAGGACAAGTTATATATGACAATAAATTTGATTGAAAAATTCCTTAAAAAAATAAAAAAAACAGAAAAGCTGAATACCTTCATAACTATTATATTAGTTTGCTCAGGCTGCTATAACAAATATCATAGACTGAGTGACTTAAATGATAGAAATTTATTTCCTCAAAGTTTGGGAGGCTGAGAACTCCAAGATCAAAAGTTGCTGGTCAATCTGGTTCCTGGTGAGAATTCTCCCTGGCTCGCAGATGACCACCTCCTCACTCTGTTTTCACGTGGTAGGAAGAGAGGCCAGCTCTCAGGCAGCAACTGAGAGGTTGCTGCCTCTCAGGCACTGTCCTTAGTCTCCTTCTTCGAGGACACTAATCCTATAGGCTCAGAGCTCTACCCTTATGACCTAATTTAACCTTAATTACATCCTTACTATAAATACAGCTGGCCATAGTAGGGGTACAACTACAACATATGGATTTGGAGGGAAAATAATTCAGTCCCTAAGAATCATTAAATAAATAAAATCTGAAGGCTCTTCTTATATAGAAAATATATTTTCTATGAAATTTTCAATGAAAAGATAATTCCAAACTTATGTAAGTTCTTCAGAGTCTAGGAAAAGAATGAATGTTTTCCAAATCATTTTATAAAACTAGGTAGAACATTAATAGCAAAGCCAAGAAGGACAGCATGAGCTAATCTCTCTTGTGTACACAAATGTATAAATTGTAAAAAAAATAGCAAATAAAATTCAACAGGATATAAACAGACAATGCATCATAAGTTTCTAGTACAGAAGTAGTTGATTATCAGAAAATCTACAAATGTCATTTATCTCACTGACAGATAAAAAAAGATGTAGAAAACATTTTTTAAATCAGTGTCTTTTAACAAAAGTAAAAAATAAAATCGACACCCTTTAATGAGAAACATCTTCAGTAAAGTCTGAATATAAAAAACTTTCTTAGCCCTGGCTGGTGTTGTTCAGTAGATTGAGTGCAGACCTGTGAACCAAAGGATCACAGTTTCATTCCCAGTCAGGGCACATGCCTGGGTTGCAGGCCATTTCCCTACAGGGGATGCATGAGAGGCAACCATACATTGATATTTCTCTCCCTCTCTTCTTCCCTTCCCCTATAAAGATAAATAAATAAAAACTAAAAAAAAAAACTTTCTTAACCTGTTAAAGGGCATCTAACAAAAACTGAATGCAAACATTCTTTTCCATGGAAAAATGTTTGAAGCATTACTTTTACAATAAAATTAGGAGTAAGATAAAAATGCTCATCATTACAATACCTTTTCAGGAGGGCCTAGCTAGCATGGAAAATAAAGGTATTAGACAAAATGCATAAGAAACGAAACTAACAAATCTGTCAATATACAAAGGTACTATGATTGAACACATATAAAATGTAAAAGAATCTACAGTCAAATTATTGTAAATAAGTGTTTAGTAAGATAACTCTTTTGGTTTTATCTGAAAGTGGAGCCTGAAAAAGAAGCTAGGATGCATGTCATTTATTTGGAAGGGAACCTCAGAGAAGCAGCAGTGAAGCAGTGAAGGGAGTAAGAAACCCCAATACCTGGTGTGTTAGTTATTGCTATGGACAACTGTAGTTTAATCTCACTGGTGACTTTCTGAAAATCTGTGTAGAATGTGGCTTAGAACTGTCTCTGTAAAGGGTAGAGGTTGGCAGAGAGACGTCATAGTATACGATTGAGGTGGGAATCTGGAAGTGTGCCCACCACTGGTATGGTAAAATTGGAAGCAGTATGAAAAAATGTGGTATAGGGCACAAACGCATCTGCGGCACAGACAATATCAGATGGATATAAAAAATGAATTGAATTTCTATATGAAAGAAATAAACAGAAAACAAAGAAACTATTAAAATATAAAAACATTACTGAAAGATGGTATATATGCATAAATAAATGAAAAAATTTAACATATTCATGAAAAATGTCTTATTATTGTGAAGGTATAAATTCTCCATAAATTGAACCATTGAAATGAAATCCTATCAGTAACATTTTTTATTTATTTTTTGCTCTTTTTATACTTTATATGGATTTTCTTCTCTTCCCAAAGATAATAAATTATATGGAATTTAAATCAAAACAAAAAAGTGAAAAGAACACTTTGTAGCAAAATAAAAATATTTTAAGTCTGTTTTTAGCAAATGCTTAATCTCAGAGAGGTTATTTCTTCAACTTTATGAAAGAAGAGATAATGCAAAAACTCAAAGAATAATGAGAACTAAGTTAGAAAAATGATTGAGAATGTAAATAAAAGTGCTCGCCACATAGTAGGTATGTATGTAGGAAATGTTCTTTCCCTTCTTTTCTCCTTGAAGATGGACTTTCAATTCTGTGACTTTCATGGTCTCCATTCAGTGATTAATAAACTCAGAGACAGGCATTGAATTTTACCAGCTGTTAAGTTTTTGAATATTTTATTTATTTATTCTTAGAGAGAGGTGAAGGGAGGAAGAAAGAGGAGACAAATATTGATGTGAAATAAAAACACTGATCAATTGCCTCTAACACACCCCCCGACCAAGGACTGACCCTGCAACCCAGGCATGTACCCTGATTGGGAATCAAACCCATGGCTTTTTTCTTTGTGGAACCACTTTCAACCAACTGAGCAACACCAGTCAGGGCTAGTGGGTATGAAACTTTTAACAGTTGGTACAGTAAAGTAAATAAATATCAAGGGGTAAAGCAATTAAAAGTAATTTTTTTGGAAGTAGACCAAATGATGGTTTATTTTATTTTATTTTTTTAGATTTGTATTGATTTTATTCAGGTGACTTTAGTTAATAAAATTATATAGGTGTTAGGCATACAATTCTATAATACATCATCTGTGTATTGTATTGTGTGTTCACATTCCATAGTCAAGGGTCTTTCCATCATCATTTATCCCTCTTTTACTACTTTCTACCATCCCTACCTCCTTTCTCTCTTATAATCACCATACTGTTGTCTGTGAGTTCTTTTTTTTTCTTTTGCTTAATCCCTTCACCTTTTCTACCTAGCCTCCTCTTCTCTGAAAGCTGTCCATCTGTCTCTGTATCTCTGAGTTCATTTCCATTTTGTTGATCAGTTTATTTTGTTCATTAGATTCTTCATATGAATATAAGTAAAAGCAATGTTTTGCCAAATAGTGAATATCAATAAAAATATAGAAATTATCAAAAGGGACCAAATAAAAATTCTGGAGTTGAAAAACACAGTAGCTCTCTCTTCTCATAAGCAGCTTTAGATGACCTCTGGAAATGGTTTACTGTTCACTTGACCTAGAAAACACCACAAAATTATGTAAATCAAGAGTTTCAAATCTTTCTGTTAACTTTAAGAACACTTGTGAAACTGCCCAGCCCATCAAGGGTGTGCATATCCAAAAAGTCACCAAGTATCTGAGGAACATCACTTTTTAGAAGCAATGTGTGCCATTCCACTGTTACAATGGTAAATGTGATTGGTGTGTCCAGGCCAAACAATAGGGCTAGATGCAGGGTCAGTGGTCCAAAAGAGTGTTGAAGTTTTTCTGGACATGCTTAAAAATAGGGAGAGTAATGCTGAACTTAAGAGTTTATATGTAGACTTTCTGGCCATTGAGCACATCCAGGTGAACAAAGCTCCCAAGATCTGGAGCAGAAAAGAGAGCTCATAGGTACATTAACCCATATAACAGCTTTCCCTGACACTGAGATTATTCTTACTAAAAAAAGAGATTGTTCCTTATCTTAAAGAAATAAAAACTTAAAACTTTTGACCTGGGAGTAACTTCAGGACAAAATAAGTGCTAATAAAAGTAAAATTTAAAAAAAGGAAGCAAGAAAAAAATGAAAGAAAGAAAGGAAAATACAGTGACTGAAATGTTAAATTTGCTAGAGGGGATTGAGAGCATATTTGAGTAACAAAAAGAATGTATCGGAAAACTTTAAGATAGATTGATAATGATTATCAATCCAAGGAACAGAAAGTAATAAAAAATGAAAAGCAATAACTGAGGGATCTGTTTGATAAAACTGTATATGTCAACATATGCATAATGAGAACCCCAGAAAGAGAGGAGAAAGAAGAAAGGAGCAGAAAGAATATTTGAAGGATCGATGATTTTCAGGCATTCCCAAATTTGATGATAATCTTGATCTATGCACCTGAGAAACTCAATACACACAAAGTAGAAACAACAACAACAACAACAACAACAACAAAGGGATGCACACCTAGACACATCAGAGTCAAACTGTAGAAAGTCAAAACCAAAAAGAGAATCTTGAAAGCAATAAGAGAAAAGTGACTCATTGTGTACCAGGAATTCTCAATAGTATTAACAGCTGACTTTTCTCATCAGAAAATATGAACATCAGAAAAAAGTGAAATTACATATTCAAAGTGCTAAAGGAAAAAGATTATCAACCAAGACTTCAATATCTAGCAAAACTAGCATTGAAAAATGAGGAAATTAAGAGCTTTCCAGATGAACAAAAAGTGAGAGAATTTGTTGGTAGCAGATCTTCCCTTACAAAAAATACTAGAGAGAGCATATCAGGCTGAAAGGAAAGGATAATAGATGGTAATGAGAATAGACAAAAAGATGTAAAGAATATTAGTAAAGGTAACTATAAAGATATAGATTAATTACAGTATAAATATATATAGGTTGTAATTTTTTTCTTTTCTATCTAATTTGAAGAAGAACTCCACAAAGTAATAATTATGCAATTGTGTTGACAGACTTACCATGTACAAAGATGTGATTTGTATGACAATAATAATAAAAATGAGGTGGGATCAAAGCTATATATTACAATAAAGTTTTGTGTACTATGAAAATGAAGTTGTTCTTTTTTAAAATTTTGTTCAAGTAGAGTCGTCTGCCTCCCCGGCCCCAACCAATCCTCCCAATCACTGTCATTCCCACCTCCTCCCCTGATTCCACACCTCCTTGGTTTTGTCCATGTGTACTTTATAGTTGTTCTTGTAAACCCTTCACTCTTTTCCCCCTATTATCCCCTCCCCACCTCTGATTACTGTCAGTTTGTTCTTAATTTCAATGTTTCTGGTTATCTTTTTCTAGCTTGTTTGCTTTGTTGATTAGATTTCACTTAAAGGTGAGATCATCTGGTATTTGTCTTTCACTGCCTGGCTTATTTCACTTAGCACAATGCTCTCCAGTTCCAGCCATGCTGTCACAAAGAGTAGGAGCTCCTTCTTTCTTTCTGCTGTGTAGTATTCCATCATGTAAGTGTACCATAGTTTTTTGATCATTCATTTATTGATGGGTTGCTTCATCAGCTTAGGCTGCTTCCAGCAGTTGGCTATTGTAAATTGTGCTGCTATGAACATTAGGGTGCATAGGTTCTTTTGGATTGGTGTTTTAGGGTTTTTAAGATATAATCCCAGCAGTGGAATTACTGGGTCAAAAGGCAGTTTCACTTTTAGTTTTCTGAGGAAATTCCATGCTGTTTTCCACAGTGGCTGCACCAGTCTACATTTCCACCAACAGTGCACTAGGGTTCCCTTTTCTCCACATCCTCTCCAACACTTGTTTGTTGATTTGTTTAGGATGGTCATTCTGAGTGATGTGAAATGGTATCTCATTGTGGTTTTAACTTGCATCTCTCTGATGGATAATGATGCCGAGCATCTTTTCATATGTCTCTGGACCCTTTGTATGTCCTCCTTGGAGAAGTGTCTATTCAAGTCCTTTGCCCATTTTTAGTTGTTTTTTTTGTCCTCCTAGAGTGGAGTCATGTGAGTTTTTTATATATTTTGGTGATCAAATTCTTGCCTAAGGTATCACTGGGAAATATGTTTTCCTATAGGGTTGGTTTTCATTTCATTTTAATGCCATTTTCTTTAGTTGTACAGAAAAAGGAGTGAAAATTGCATCTTTAACAAATGGTGTTGGGAGAGCTGTACAGCTACATGAAAAAAAATGAAACTTGATCACCAGCTTACACCATACATAAAAATAAATTCAAGGTGCATAAAAGACTTAAATATAAGTCATGACACCATCAAAGTTATACAGGAGAATATAGGCAAAAAAAATCTCAGATATTCCATGAAGCACTATGTTCTTTTTTTAAAAAAACATTTTATTGTTGTTCAAGTACAATTGTCTACATTTACCCCCCCACCACTGGTCTCCCCTCCCCAAGGAAATTAAGTTGGTCTTATCTGAAGTTTGTATTAAGATTTTAATTTTAGACACAACAAAGAAAGAAAATGATAGGTCAATATCCCTAATGAACACAGATGCTAAAATCCTCAACAAAATATTAGCAAGTTCCAGCAATACATTAAAAATATCATATACCATGATCAAGTGGGATTTAACACAAGGATGAAAAGTTGGTACAATATTTGAAAATCAATAAATGTGATACATGACATAAATAAAAGGAAGGATAAAAATCACATGATCACATAAATAGATGCAGAAAAGTTACTTGATAAAATCCAGCACACATTTGTGACAAAAGCTCTCAGCAGAGTGGCATTAGAGGGAGCATACCTCAACATACTAAAGGCCATATATAAAAAACCTACAGCCAATATCATTCTCAATGGGCAAAACTTAGAAACATTTCCCAGGGTTCATGAACAAGATAGGGATGTCTGCTTTCACCACTCTTATGCAACGTAGTATTGGAAGTACTCACCACAGCGATCAGACAAAAAAGAAAAAATAAAAAGAAATAAAGGGCATTTAGATTGGAAAGCAGGAGGTAAAACTGTCATTATTTGAGGATGACATAATATTGCACAGAGAAAACCTTGAAGATTCCACCAAAAAACTATTAGATCTAATAAATGAATTTGGTAAAGTAGGAGTATACAAAATCAATACCCAGAAATCAGTGTCATTTTTATACACCAATAATTTTTATACACAAGAAGAACAAATTAAAAAACAATCTCATTTATTATTGCAACATAATGAATAAGGTATATAGAAATAAATTTAACCAAGGAGGTAAAATATCTATACTTAGAAAACTATAAAACATTGAAGAAGATAGAAATAAGTGGAAGTACATACTATGTTCATAGATTGGTTTCTCCTGGGAATCTTCAAGACCAGCACAAGTAGCAGCCATCTCAGATTGCTTTATAGCTCAGGCAGGATGGCCCCACAGAACAAAGGTGTGGGCTAAGCCTGACCTGCACCAACTGGGAAGCCCTAGGGCCAGTGCACCCAGTGGACAGCTACAAACCAGGTCAGAGCACCACCACCCTGCCTCTGCACAGCTGATCCTAATAAAGGGTGAAGGTTTGTGGTCAGTGGCCACAGCTAATTTTTGAAGCTGACTGGCCTGGGCAGATCCCTCCCATTGACCTGCCATCCATCAAAGATTAACTATGAGAGAAGGGCATACTCAGTACACACAAAGGGCACACCTCTAGTACAGAGCTTGAGTGATAGGAGAGGCCCTATCACTGGACTCTACATTAGGCCATGCTACCAAGACAGGGAGTCATAGCAGCTCTACCAATACATAGAAACAAACACAAATGGCTGCCAAAATGAGGAGACAAGGAGACATTTCCCAAATGAATAAACAGATCAAAACCCCAGAAAGAGAACTAAACAAAGTGGATGTAAGCAATTTATCAAATGGAGAGTTCTAAAGACTGGTTACAAGTATGCTCAAAGAACTTAGTGAGGGCCACAGTAGAATAAAAAGATCTAGTCAGAAACAAAGGATATACTAATTGAAATAAAGAACAATATACAGGGAAATAACAGTAGAGTGGAAAAACCCAAGAATCAAATCAATGATTTGGAATATAAGGAAGCAAAAACAAACCAATCAGAACAACAAGAAAAAAATCCAAAAAAAACTAGGATAGTGTAAGCAGCCTCTGGGACAACCTTAAGCATTCCGATATTTGCATCATAGGGGTGTCAGGAGAAGAGAAAGAGCAAGAAATTGGAAATATTTGAAAAAATAATGAAAGAAAGCTTCCCTGATTTGGTGAAGGAAATAGACATGCAAGTCCAGGAAGCACGGAGAGTTCTGAACAAGATGGATACAAAGAGGCCTACTCCAAGACACACCATAATTAAAATGCCAAAGGTCAAAGATAAAGACAGAATCTTAAAAGCAGCAAGAGAAAAGAAGTTAGTTACCTAACTTCTAGGTACCAGGAAAGTTTCCATAAGGTTGTCAGCTGATTTCTCAAAAGGAAACTTTGCAGGCTTGAAGAGACTGACAAAAAATATCCCAAGTCCTGAAAAATTGGGATCTACAGCCAAGATGGCTCTACCCAGCAAAACTATGATTTAGAATTGAAGGGCAGATAAAGAGCTTCTCAGACAAGAAAAAACTAAAGGAGTTCATCACCATGAAACCATTATGATATAAAATGTAAAAAGGGACTTATTTAAGAAGAAGAAGAAGAGCAAAACTATGAATAATAAAATGGCAATAAATACATTATCTATCAACAGTTGAATAAAAAAAAAACTAAGCAAATAAAAAGAACAGACAGAATCATGGCTCTAGAAAGAGTTTTAATGGCCAGATGAGAGGGATTGTGAGGGAATGGGTGAAGGTGTGAGGGGATTAAGAAGTACAAATGTATAGTTACAGAATAACCATGGAGATGTAAGTACAGTAAAAGAAATGGAGTAGCCAAAGAACTTATATGCATGACCCATGGACATGAACAATGGCGTGGGCATGCCTGAGAGAGTGGAAGGTACTGGTGGAGGGAAAAAGGGGGAAAAACTGGGGCAAATGTAATAGCATAATCAATAAAATATAATTTAAAAGATTTTTATTTATTTATTTATCTTTAGAGGGGAAGGAGAGGGAGAGAAACATCAATGTATGGTTGCCTTTCATGCGTCCCCTGCTGGGAGTTGGCCTGCAGGGAACCAGACTGCAACCCAGGCATGTGCCCTGACTGGGAATCGAACCGCGATCCTCTGGTTCGCAGGCCCGCGCTCAATCCACTGAGCTACACCAGCCAGGTAATAAAATATAATTTAAAAAAGAAAAAACAGGTTGTGGTACATTTATACAATGGAGTACTATGCAATAGTAAAAAAGAAGGAACTCTTACTTTTTGCAACAGCATGGATGGACCTGGAGAATATTATGCTAAGTGAAATAAGCCCATTAGTGAAAAACAAATGCCATTTGATCTCAATTATCTGTGGAATGTATGAACACAATAAACTAATGAACAAAATAGAAGCAGAAGCATAGATACATAGAACAGACGTTGTTGGAGGGAGGGCAGCAGGATTGAATTTAGAGGTGAAGGGATTAGCCAAAGAACATTTGTGCATGACCCATGGACAGGTACTATGATATGGGGATGGACTAAAGGAGGGGTGAGGCTGGCTGGAGGTGGACAAAGGGAAAAATATGAGGGTGACTGTAGTAGAATAAACAATAAAAATGAAAAATTTTAAAAAAGTAAAGACATTTTAATTTTAATACTCCAGGGTTGACTAAAAAAAATCTCAAAAGAAAACAAAAGAATTTAAATGGTATAGTAGGAAATCTCTATTAAACATAATAGAAACATTAGTGGAGGGAAAAAGGCACAAAAAAAAAGACAGAGAAAATACACAGTAAAATGACAAATATATCTTGCTTTACCAATAATTAAGAATAGTAAGAAATGGAAAAAAAGAAAATGAAGAAAACTTCACTTAAAATAAACTAAAATACCTAGGAATAAATTTAACAGATGTATTAAAAAAGTCTCTATATGAGATTATGGATGTTAACTAAACTTATTGTGGTAATCATCTTACAATATATGTAAGTAAAATCATTATGCTGTACACTTAAACTTATACAGTGCTTATGTCAAGTATATTTCAATAAACTTGATTAAAAGAAGTATGAAACATACATTGAAAACTACAAAGTGTTGTTGTAAGAAATATTTGTGAGAATGTGTAGAGATTGCAGTCCTCATCTGCTGCTGATGAAATGCTGTAGCTGCTTCAGAGTACAGTTAGCTGTCCCTCAATAAATTAATCATAGAGTTTGCATGTGACCCAGCAATTCTAAGTATGTATCCAGGAACACTGAAAACTTATGTCCATTCAGCAACTTGTACACAAATGTTCATGGCCGCACTATTCATAATACTGAAAAAGTGGAAACAAATCTCATAAATTGAGAAGCAAAATGTATTGTATCTACACAAGGGAATATTACTCAGCTGTAAAATGGAATGACGTTCTGATACGTGCTACAACATAGATAAACCTTGAAAACATTATACTTGGTGAAATAAGCCAGTCAAAAAAGGCATATCATATTGTATAATATTATTTAATTCCATTTATATGAAATGTCCAGAATATGCATATTCTTAAAGACAGAAAGTACATTAGTAGTTGCCATGACTGAGAGAGAGAGGAGACTAGAGTGACTGGTATGCATTAGGTTTCTTTTGGGGTTGACGAAAATTTTCTTGATTTAGATTGTGGTGAAATGCACAACTCTGTGAATGTACTAAGCACCATTGACTTGTACACTATAAAAAGTTAATGACTATGTAATGTAAATTAGGTCTCAATAAAGCTATTATTTAAATAAAGTGCTTCAAAGTCCTTTTCAGTCTCATATTTTGTTTTAAGGTGCTTTACTCAGACATAACAGGTGCCTATCACAAACCTATATGATCACAAAATCATCCCTGAAAGTAAGTTTCAATCTTTTCTTAGTGCTGTACCCACAATAAGAATTTATGGCAGTTTTTTCACCTGTACAAAGCTGTTTGAAAATTCGCAATTGGAAGTCCCTGGCTGCTGAGGAGGGACTGCAGTTGGTGGACCTGACTCACTGCGTGGTGCGAGAATTGAAAGATCACCTTCTTCTCTGCCTAGTAGAAGAGGGGGTGTTTCCTAACTTTGAAAAGGTACGCATTTCACATCCCTATTATGGTGAAGTTCACCTCTGCTAACTGGGCTGTGTCCTGGGATTGTATCTGGCAGCTGTGGACTCTTGGCAACAAGAAGAGCGAGCATCTGGGTACCTGGTCTCTTAAGCGGCACAGTTCTTTTAGTAAAGCACCATCAGCTTAAGTGATGTAATATGAAAATGTACAATCTTTTCAAGCAGAAATTTGTTATATTAAATTTTTATTGTGTTGAAAATAATATATGTACTTTTAAAAGTATTCAACAAGTACATAAGAAATGTCTTCCTTTGTCACTAAACCCATTTCATTCCACAGTAGAGGAATTATTGTGATATCCTGCTAGTCAATAGCCTATTTGTTCTTGATTCCATCTTTCCTTTGTTCTGTATGGCAGAGAACTCATTTTCTGTCCTCTGGTTGTCCTCAAGTTGCCAGGGAGTTTCAGCCAGTGGAAAACACTGGTGGGAGACTGTACTGTGGAAAGAGGGAGAAATCCATCTCAGCTTCAGGTGATGTTTCTAAGGCAAGTTCATCTCTTCTGTGGTCCTGTCTCTCTTGGGGGGTCCATCATGGCTCCAGCTTCCTTTGGGTGGATTCAGCACCTGGAATTTGGTAATATTGTCTCCTTCCTGTGTTCCTACACCTGGGGGTAGTAGTGACTTACTGCTTTTGCTAAACCCCACATCATCTACCCTACGCTATTTAGATTCTCAGGTTTTCCATTATCGGTTACACAGACGTTTTGCATTTCTCTATTTGATGTATCTAGGGTAGTTTGTTCTCTGTCTGGACAGAAATACAGTATTCTTCCAGAATTTGTTTTAGCATTTTAAAAATGTGTATTTATTTTAGAGAGAGAGAGGGAAAGGGGGGAAGAGAGGGGGAGAGAGAGAAGGGGAGAGAGAGAGAGATGGATTTGTTGCTTAACTTAAGTATTCACTGCTTGATCCTTGTAGGTGGCCTGACAGAGGATCAAACTTGTGACCTTGGTGTATCAAGGCTGTGCTCTAGCCAACTGAGGTACCCAGCTAGGAACTTCTAGAAATTTTCTATGATTATATATTCATATACACAAATATCATTTTAACATAAATGACAATATATTATTTATATATTTTTGTTTTACACTATATCTTAAAGATCCTCCCCATTAACTAACTTATGTGTATTGATGTCCGTGTTTGAAATTGCTGCATATATTTCATTGTAGGGATATACCATAGTATATTTAATCAGTGCTCTATTGGTGGAATTTTAAGTTGCTTCCAATTTTACATTAGTACAAACATTGATGACACACACATCATTGTACATATGGGAATGTTTGAAAATTTGAGAAAAATCTGCCAAATTAGTTTCCAAAGAGACTAACCAAATTTCTACTCCAGGCAAGGGTGTATTCTCACTCTGTGTGTTATTGAACCTTTAATCCTTTCCCACATGATAGAGATGAAAAAGTGATATCTCATTGTTTTAAGGACAATTTTCAAATAATAGATGTGATTAAGGGTATTATGTCTTTATGTAGAGAAACCCTGGGGCATGACCTGGAGTTTAGAGGCTGAATAAAGCCGGTGACTGTCCGTAATAGCCTGAATGAGAACAAACACCCAGAGGCAGAGAGATTGTGATTATGGATGCATTCTTTCTTCAATGCAGGTCAGTATCAAACTGATTATGAGAACAATCAGCTACAGCTAGTCTTGTGGAGGTGCAGCGTGTGGCAGGTGTATGCCCTTGCACTGAGCATGCTTCTGGTGCGCTGGATTTAAGGGTACTCCCTAGAACGTGAGGCAGAGTTCTCATTTGGCACCGAGTGCTGACTTGGAGGGTAAAAGCCCACACTAGGCCCTCTTGCTGCAGCTTTTCTGTGGAGTCAGTCTTTAGCAGCTTAGATTTCTAGAAGAATTAACCCCTGCAGATTAACTCCTAAAACAAGAATAGCCCCCAGGTGAAGTTGTAGTTTCGGAGGACCCAGTCAGGGAGTTTTTCATAATGAGACTGAGAGTTATATGTTGGAAGGTTAATGAGTTAGTCTCTCAAACGAGAGCAGATGCCAAGAAAGGAGACCAAGCCTTGCATTGAGCATGAGGCCTAGCGTTACAGGCTGTGCCAGTCAGGAGGTGGACAGCAGGGGTGGGAGTAGGGGTGGAGACCCTTGGCATGCGGGAAAGGAGCTTCCCGGGTGAAACCCAGAGCAGGTGTTGGGAAAGAATCTGCTTCAGGGAGGCTGGTGTACAGCTTCAACCTCTCCATCCCTTCTCGCTAGTGGCACTCCCACTTGTAGGCTGGCCAGGGAGGGAGAGCTTGTGAGACGATGATTAGGAAAAGGTGGGTGGCTGGTCTTCTGAAGGTCACATTTACTGCTTCAGGAATTTACTTTTGATCTTGCCCTCATAGCCTTCAAAAGCTACAGATGGATGTTTCTCCACTTTAACTATATATATTTTTGCCTCAGCAGAGAGCTCATTCTTTGCCTTGTGCGTGATCTCCTAGTACCTTAAATGAAAGGGGAGCGGGAGGGAGGGGAGTTGACTGGAAAATGAGCTGTGAACATGGGAAAGAGGAAGGTGTGACATCCTGGATGAGTCTCTTACTTACGGTTAACTGCCATTTCAGTATTTTCTGAATCTATTTCCCTGCCAGTTTAAGTGATGTAGATGAGAATCCCTTTAGTTCGTCTCTTCAGTTACCGTTCACCGTCAGCTGTCTCTAATTTTGAAGAGCAGAACTCCTTTCCTGTCAATGTTAAAAGTGGAATTGCTTCTGTGGTGTCTATATAGATAGAACTGCTTCTATCTAAAATCTATCCAATCAGAGAGAAACTGCTACTTTCCCAAGCATCCTCTCACCCTTAACAGAAGGAACCAACAGTGAAAACATCCCTGTTTTCTGAGGGGCACACATGACCCCTCAGAGGTCCCCACTGACCTTGGAACCTTGGAGACCCCAAGGTAACAGCCCCATCTTCTCTTTTACTCCACAAAGACCTTCCAGGAAGAAAGAATTCATAGCTTCCTAATGGAACAAGCTCAAAATGGTAAGGAAATGAATGGTATTTTCCTGCTTCTAGGAGCATATTACAAAAATAGAAGTGGAAAGTTAAAAAAATGAAAAGAATTCTCAGCTATCACAATTCTCAGTGTGATAGATTGAAATTTCCCTTAAGAATTTTGGTTTCAGGAAAACAATTTTGCAACTTTTCACAACATCCTGAGTGTGGGATGTTACAACCCTTAATAAATATCATTGTTAATTTAGGACAGCTGACTCAAAAAATGTGACTGTCACTCCCTGTTGCCATCTTTTGATTAAGAGGAATTTTCAGCTAAGTATACCTGAACTCCTTTCTAGCTAACCTGCAATTGTCTTGGCCTCTAGGCCAGGTATACTGCTCAAGTGTATGGTATGCCATTTAAAATACTTCGCATACTCCACTGCAAACTATTTAAGAACAGAAGCGATCAAACCAACCAAACCCATGACCCCTGCTATTGCTATTAGAAAGCACAGCTGCTAAAGGGAGGACATTGATTTCCAGGTAGTATATCACTTCCATGGTTGCACTAAGCAGCATAATCCCCTGCTGTAGCTGGGACAAGTAAGGCAGCAGGCAGTTTGACTGTTAGGGATTCAGAGGTAATAGGTTGGCTGAGAAGCAGGAACATGGTCCTTGTACCAGGGGACTGTGTGCAGCTAGAATTAACAAGCATCAGATGAGATGTCACACATTTGGAAGCACTGGAGAGGCATTTAACTGAGGCCAGATCTCTGCTGCGTGCTCCCTCTTTTTCTGCTCCGCGTGTCTGTGCTGAGAGCTGAATTTATAAAACCTCGCAGTGGGACTGGCAGGCTGACAGCTAGTGGGAATTAGAAAGAGAAGAGGTGAGATTGTCTGTGATATTGGGACCTGGTAGAAGTGGGGTTGGCCTTGTATTGCTGTTGCATTAAGGTACTGTAACATGTTGCGACAAGGATGTACTCAGACCTTAGATTGCTCAGTGTTGCCTGTGTCCAGAGAAGGGTCTGCAGCTGGTCCTTTACAAAATGTAGAATGAAAGATGCTAAAGGACTAGATAGCCCTAGATAGCATGTTTTAGCTGTGGACTTCTGGAAAAATTGTTTCTAGCTCTGCCATTGGCCTGGAGAGAGACACACAGTGGGATTTCAGGCCAGAAAGAACAGGGTGCTTTTCATGCAGAGCTAGCGAATTGATCAGGCCTCAGTTTTGTCATTCTTGTGGCAGCCTCTGCTCTCTGTAAGGCAAATGACTGTAACCACCTAACCAGGATCCTGTCTCAGGTTTTTCCCTGTTCCATGCTACCTGCCCCATGTGCCACAGATTGCACTCGGTGCTGGGGATACATACACAGGTACAGTCTCTTCCCTTAAAGATTCACAGTGTTGGTTAGAAGCTACAATTCGATGAATTATCAAAGAGGTAGACAAAGTGCTGAGAGAATATCGAGTGTATTTTCCTCTAGTAAGCCTTTGAGATTGTTAACTATTGATTTTAAATCCAGGGAGGTAATTTTTCTTATCTGCAAATAGCCAGTTAGGCTTAATGTTTTCTCATAGAGGAGTGGAGTTTATGGTCTATTACAGGCAGTGGTAAATAAGAACAGTCACTTTCAATTTATAAATTGGAGGCAAGGCATCCAAGTCCATACAGCAAAAATATCATTGATTACATTTGAAACCCTTCTCAATATATGTGTATAGCCAGCTGCATAAGCATATATCAATCATCAGAAGCAAATATATCTTCATAAATGTAACAGAGGAACTCTAGCTTACAATTTATATCAAACCTCTGTACTTACATTAATAGCATAAGCCAGGACAACTCTTCCCTTATGCTCAGGGTTCCTTTAAATGGAACATACTAGGTGCAAACTTTTATCCAGCACCAGCAGCAAACTGGAGAGGGAGAGAGAAGGTTGGGGGGACCTGTGGCTACACAGCTGTGGCTTCACTCACGGGTGGGAACTGAAACCCTGATTTGTCTGCGGGACACCAGAAGTTCAGTTCTTGGAAAGGCTGATTCCATTTCTAGCCTTTTTACTGGGATTTGACGACTCTTTAAATACATTTTTAATTAGATGCCCAGGTAGCCAGAAGATGTATGATGCTAATGTGTCCCTGGCCTTTTATGAACAGAAGCAGCTGGCTAGCAGAACAGAAAATAATTTTGAAAAGAACAAGTAAGCCTCAAAGGATTGAAATTGCTATCAATCAGTCCGAACTCTTCCAGATTCACTCATAACTTGGACTAGCCAGAGGGATGGAAAGAGTACGGAGGGATGGCTGTGCTCAGAAGAGGCTGGCTGGGTCATGTATCACCGGTGGAAGGAACAGATGTGATCCTCACGGGACCTATGGGCTCCTTTTGTGATAATATTATGTTTATTACATATTTCTAGATGTATAATTAAATATGTAATTTAATATATCCAGAAATTCTGTTTCTAGAGGCAAGAAGCTGTGCAAGAGGCTCCAGGGAAAGAGGAGGGACTGCTCTTGGCGGTGGGGGTGGGGTGGGGGTGCTACAGGGTGCTGGGGGTGCTGAGGGCTCATCGGACTGCCCTTGTGCGGTTCTATTAGTTCTCAGAAGCAGCTCACATCTCATTTGGCAAATTAAAACCATGGTAACTAAACTTGGCAAAAATCCAATGAACCAAGTGGAATGACTCACAATCTAACTGAGAGGTAATTTTTCCTCAACCAACTAACTTCAAATTAGATTAGGCTCCATTTCTGTTCCTTGTTTTGCTTTCTGTATTAGACAAATTTCCAAAGACTTCTGGGATTATCTCGCTTTCATTTGAAGCTCCTTTCATGATAAATGTATTATTTACTGAATGTTGGGCATGTAGGAAATGTCTCATTTGCGTCTTGTAAAGAACATGTTGCTCTTCTAGAGATAAGGAAACTAAGGCTCAGAGAAGTTAAGCAAGTTGCCTGATGGTGTACCCTGCTAACGAATGGTGGAGCTGCATTCTAACCCCAACTTCCCTGACTCAGAAGCTATTCTCTGACTTCTGCCATTGTTGATATTGGAGGAACCATAATTGCTGAGGGATTTCCATGACCATTGATGTGATCTTGGAAAACATTGCTGAAGGCTGTGTATTCTAATACTGAAAAGAATGAGGATATATTTCACAGAGAATTATGTAAACCTCAAAGGATTCTGAGAGTGGGCATCAGCCTGAATTTTGTATCTTTGTCAGCAGGGCTCAGGGCAGCACTTGCTTAGTGTTCCTGGGAGTTTGGGTGATGGGAGAGGGGGCAGAGACCAATTCTGCTTGGAGTATGTTCTTTGACTTGAGTTCTTAAGGAATGAGGGAGCTTACTGCCAAAGCTCCAACTCTACATGCTCTGGAAAGCATTCTCCTCCAAAAATGTTTTTTAAACACGAGGTGAGAGGTCCTAAAGAGGAAGGTGCATTATTCTTCTGAGAGAAAAGAAAATTTCAACATCCACTGACAGAATGTGCTCTGTGAAACAGCTGAAATGAATAAAACTGTCAGTTGACTTCTTTATAAATGGTCCAGAGCAGCACCACTGACCTCTTTCTCTCCATCTGCAGGTCCAGACAGGAGCGTTGCTCCATCTCCTTAGCTCCTAGTCCGTCTAGAAGGGGGGATGATCAGACCTGGTACCTGAAGGAAACGAGAAGGAGTCCTACTCTCTCAAGGACTGTTGCAGGTTTAGCCCTTAGGGTCTCTGTCTTTTCTGCTGCTTGACTTTGAGAACAAGTCATCTTGCTGATAATGCCTGACATATTTTGTCCATTCATATATGATCACTAGCTTAATTCCTGTTAAGCCCTAGCTTCCTCCAGTGACGAATCCTTCACACTTTTATACTGCTATTTATCTAAATGCTTCCAAACACACTGTCTCATTTAAGTTTCACATCAATTCTATGAAGTAGGCAATAGTATCCTCAGGTAATGAGCCTCAGAATCTAAAGCTTGTGGTTGTGGAGTTTGCAGGACTCGGGGCTGGAATGCAGATTCAATACTGTCTGATCCGAAGGGTCCAGCTATGGGAGGCAACCCGCTTGACACAGAACTAGCAAGGGGCCATATGATTGATTTTTTGTTATTACAACTTTCTGCTTTTCTCTTGTAAAAGAAAGTGGTCCCTAACACCCTCCCCTCTGACAGCTGTCAGTCTGTTTCTGTTTTGTTTCTTAGCTTATTTTGTTCATTAGATTCCACATATAAGTGAAATCACATGGTACTTTCTTTCTCTGGTTGGCTTATTTTGGAGGGTGTTGGGGGCTGGGTGAGCAGGGTGAAGGGATTGAGCAAAGAAAAAAAAGGAAAGATTCATGGCCACAGACAACAGTATGGTGATTGCTAGAGGAAGGGTTGGTGCAGGGAGGTAGAAGAAAGTAAAGGGGGGATAGATAGTGATGGAAGGAGACTTTACTTTGGGTGGCAAGCACACAATACAGTGTACAGATGATGTGTGGTAGAATTGCATACCTGAAATCTCTATACTTTTGTTAACCAATGTCACTGCAATAAATTCAATTAAAATGGAAGTGGCATTTTGTTTTTTATTCATTTATTAATTTCTTTTAAAAACAAACTTAATTTTTTAAAACAGTTTTATATATACAGAAAACTTTCAAACACGGTCCAAAAAGTTTCCATATACCTCTCATCCAGTTTTTGCCATTACTGGTATGTTGTATTAATGTGGCACATTTGTTATGATTACTGAATAAATGTAGATGCATTATTACTAACTAATGCCTATATTTTATTTAGATTTCCTTATTTTTACCTATTTTTTCTGTTCTAGGACTCCATCCAACATACCATATTACCTTCAGTTGTCATGTCTCTGTGGGCCCCTCTGGGCTGTAACAGTTTTGAGGAGTACTGGTCAGTTGTGTCATAGGGTGATCTTCCACTGGGATTTGTCTAATGTGTTTCTCATGACTAGTCTGTTGCAGTATTCGGAAGGGAGATCACAAAAGTAGTGTCATTTTTATCACATATCAAGGATACACACTGTCAATATGTTATTGCTGTTGATGTTGACTTTGGTCATCTGGTTGAGGTGGTTTTTGTCAGGTTTTTTCTCTGTAAAGTTCTTTTTTTGTTCCCTTGCATACTGTACCCTTTGGAAGGAAGTCATTGAATAGCTTCTGTTGAAAGAGTGAAAAGTTTGCTTCATTTTCTTGAAGGCGAAGTATCTACATAAATAATTTGGAATTGGTATGCATAGATTTGTCTGTTCTATCTATTTATTTATAGAATCATCTACTTATATCAGTATGGATTTATGGATACTGATTTATTTTTGACATTCAAGATTGTCTTGTCTATTGCAGCAATAAGCGTAGGTTAGTAGGGCCCCTCTTTTTCTAGTTAAGTAGTAAAATTTTCTGGTTATTTTGAAGAGGCTGTGGTATACCTGAGGGGCGTGGCCTTTCTGTGGGCTGTTTATTGGCTCACGGAATGTAGACCCTCGCAGATATTATTGGTGTGCTTTATTTTACTGATGAGGAAATGCAGTCCCAGCTCCTATGGCCCCACTGACCCACTTCGTTTTCACCTGCTCCATCTCTCTCCATCGCCTGCATCTGGCTGGATACCTAGGGAGCCCAGAATCTTTCCTGTCACTCAGAGAACTGTGTCCATTCCTGATCTGAATAAAGACAAGCAGCTTAGACTTCATGGCATGCAGTTCCAACCAGGGTGCTCTCATCTTTGCAACACAGGGAGGACCAGCAAGCCTCGCTCTCTCTCCTTTTAAGTCACAGAGGGGAGGACAGGAGAATTTTTAATGCCCTGAAGCTGTAAGAAGGATGTGGTATTTTTGTTTTCCCTTAAGTACCTATTGTGTTGGGTGGGACCCATTTTGGCAGAAGGCGCCAAATATATCTGGGCAGCACACTTTAATATGATTTGTGCAGATTTTCAAATTACAATGATAACAACTTGGGATTCACAACAGCCCAGCATGGGAGAAATCCATTAGTAAGCCTTGGCAGCAAAAGTGAAATCGTCTTCACCTACCCCTGCTGTCCACATTAATCATCTGCTCCCAGGTTGTGCCGAACGAATGTCTCCTCGGCCTGCTTGACACTTGCTGGCACTACCTTCCCTCCCTCCCATTGATAGACAGGATCCGTATCACACCTGGCCAGGCCAGGGAGCAGAGGAGGGGCTAAGTGCGGGAAGGGTCACAGGAAATGCTGGAGGTGGGGGTGAAGCCACATTGCCAGTGCAGTTCATGACAGATTTCCCTACTCCCAGGGCCCTGTGTGGAATCTGCCTGCACCAGGATGATGAAGGTGATTGACAGAGGAAAAGGTCCTCCTACTCCTTCCTGGACCGCATCGGCAAAGGGAGGTGCAGACCTGCCAGTCTAGCCTGGAAAAATGACAGGATTGGCTGGGGAAGATGGATGCTTCTGGAGCTCACGGGAGTTAGGGCAGGGAGATTTAAATGGAAGGTAGGGAGGAACACGTGGCTTCTTCCCCTTGCTTGCCCTGTTGGAAGGCTAGAGTGCTCAGGGGCTGGCTGGCGCTGGAAGCCTGTGTGGCCAGGTGTAGGCCCTCCCTCACCCAGCCTAGAAAGTGGTGGTAGCACAGGTGATTGGTGCTTTGGGGTCCTGCTCTGCTGGGTGCACAGACACAGCAATCCAACAGCCAGAGGGACTGGACGCAGGTGCTGGGCTGGCGGGAATTAGCAAAAGAAAGGACAGTGAGCAGTGAGTAGGATGAGGGCCACAGGCCAAGACTCCAGAAAGAAGCCTGAGGCCAGACTGTAAGGGGGGAAGAAGTGAAGTAGTTTGGAGGATGACTCGGTGGCCACCTGCAGTTTTCCAAAGGTCAGTATTTTTAAATGGGAGCAGGAACTCTGGGTGAGCTTCGGGTTGGTCTGGCAGAGGGTGGCGGGTTTATTTTTCTCTGGGTGTTCTAGAGGGGACAGGCTCTGAGGCAGAAGCCTGCCAGTGTCCCCGAATTGTGTACAGTAGTTTTAAAATAAGCAACCTCTTTTCTTTTTCATCCAACCTCTACCACTGGAGTTTGCCTGTGGGAAGTAGGCAGCAGAATCCCATTTCTGTTCAGTAACAGCATGGCTCTGTTAGGGGAGAATGGCTTGTCATCAAGAAACATAGATCAGTTGTTTCTCATTTGGAAAAATCCTTATACACAGCTAATTCTTATAAGGATACTTTGGCTTTTAATATCACTATTTGGGTAAGATCACTCTGCTGATCTAGAACCTCCCCAGAGTGTCAGAGATTTCTGCCATATTTGCTTTCTTGTTTGGTGTTGCTCCAAGACCATAATTGTTTTGTATCTTTGTCTCAGTGACATGGTCTGCCTTTCCGGAACACATGCAGTGTGTCTGGTCTGGTGATGCAGACAGTCCTGTGGAGGCAGAAAACTGCCAAATAATATTTGGTTTCTTGGTGGAAGGTCTTCAAAGAGTCATGTGGGGCTGCCTCAGTCAGTCTGCACTTGGGAAGGGGGGAGCCACTGACATATGAATGTTACAGAGCAGACCTGGGGTGGGGGGTTAATGATATACTATTATTGAATAGAACCACCGTGATGCTCTGGGGGTCTCCCACCCCTTACTAGGTTCACCTTGCCCATCGCCCAGGAAAGACATCTCTCAATGCCAGAGATTGGTGAAAAGGAAAGGAATTATTTATTTAAAGTTATACAAACTTAAGAATAATAATTTAATGTCTTCATCAAGATCCCAAAGTCCTTTGGAATACCCACAAATGCACAGTTCTTTCTTTCCCTTCTGCCCAGTGTGAGGTACTGTATCTCAGAAAAAGAAATAGAAGTCTGTGGTTCTTGTCTGCCAAAGCTACATGGTCCCAAAAGGACCCCTGCATGGTTGCGGTGCCTGGGTTTAAATCCTATCGCCAGTCTTCCTCTGCTGCACCATTTCTGACTCCTCCCACAATTGGCCACAGTTACCAGCATTGCTGGATGTTTTCAGCTTTACTGGGCTACCATAGTTAGTCTGGGCAGGTGTGGCCCCATGTCACGGAGCCAGTCATCTCCAAGCTCTTATGCAGGTGCTGTAACTCAGGGGGGTGTTGCCTCCCAGTTATATCCTGGGTTGAAGTCACTTCCATCCCCCTGGCTCAAAGCATAGCCACAGCTATTTACCATATCTGTGAAACCAGTTAAAGGTTATAGATATGTTAAATGACTGTTTTAGAGGTTATCTACAAAACTGTTGCTAGCTATTCAGAGCAACTCTCAATGGCCCCGCTTCAAGTGTTCCATCCCCAGCTCAGGCCTTTGGGGGTGAGGATATCCTATATATACTTTTTCTAATTCCTAGACACTGAGTTCCGGACCCCATTACAAATCCCCATTTGGGCCTCCCACTCCCTGCCTTGTCAGCACCTGTTTCAATAAGAGAGATTTTAATTGTAACTGCCCTGTCCCTTATTAACCAAGTTACCTTGGGCAGTTCCTTCACCCCTGTGAATCTCTGTTTTGAAATGTCTAATTGATTTCTACATGTTTAAATGAGACAAAGTACATACAGAGCCTTAAGAATAATCAGGGCATCCATGCATGATAGGAGTTATCATTCCCATCATCAAAATACTATTGTTATAGCCCTGGCTGGTGTAGCTCAGTGGATTGAGCACAGGCCTGCGAACCAGAGGATTGCGGTTCGATTCCCAGTCAGGGCACATCCCTGGGTTGCAGGCCAATTCCCTGCAGGCCAACTCCCAGCAGGGGATGCACAAAAGGCAACTGTACATTGATGTTTCTCTCCCTCTCTCCTTCCCCTCTAAAGATAAATAAATAAATAAAATCTAAAAATAAATAAAAATATTTAAAAATATTATTGTTATATTCTATATGATTATAATTCCAAGATTCTGAAATCCATGTGACTTTCAACTTCTCTCATTTTGGGCTTGGCTTCAGTAAGAACTATTACTCTTCACGAGGAAAATGTCTCTTCTTACCTGCTGTCATTATAGCATCACTTTGAATTATTTTTCATAGTAGGCTAATTTGTTCAGACTCATTCTCTCTTTCTTTCTCTCCTGATTTTATTTATGTTCAGCAATAAACATTTTTAAGATCATTGGCCCTGGGTGTGGTGTCCTCACAGCTCAAATAAAGGAATGGTTATAGTTACACAGGGATTGAAACCAGGACCAAGATCTCACTACTTTGAGCAGAACTAAATTATCCATTCTGCCACACCAATTATATATGGGTCAAATCTTGTATGTGCCCCGACCAGGGATTTAACCTGCAACCTTCACATACCAGGAAAATGCTTTGACCAGCTGAGCTACCTGACCAGGGCTTCAGAATTCAATTGTCGCAGCATGTATTGGTACATCATGGCAAAGTGATGCTGAACCTGCAGGAGGTTCACTTGCTTTCATTATCTTGGGTGGTTCCTTTTCCTCTGTGTCCCTGTAGGAAAAACAAGGTCAATTCTTATTGATGTATGATCCGTGGTAAACAGAGATTAAAGGCACTTTAAAGTTTTACCTGATATGTATGAACAGAGACATTCAAGGCTCAAGGAGACCTTACTGGCCCTTTCATCCTAACTACCCCTACAATAGCCCTAACTACCCCTATAGTAACCACTTGAGAACAGCTAGGGTATGTTTTCATGTTTTTGCTGGGTCGGACTAAAGGAATATAAGCATTCACTTGATGCAAAAATGTTTTTGACTTTCACCTAACAATTTCTTAGCAACCGCTCCATATTCCTGGCTAGCTTCTCATGTTATCATATTACAGCATTTTTTTGACTTCCAGATTTCACAAGAGAGTAGACACTGCCTGTCTACTCCTTATGCCATTTACACTCTGCCTTTTGTCTCTGTCATAATTACGAAGTTGCTCCTTGGAGGGCCGCCTTCTCAGTTGTCTCACAGTGGTCTAGCAAATGCCCTTCCCTCAATGCCATCTTCCTTCCAGGTGTATCTGACGGTCTGTCCCGCCTTTCTCTTTCTGCAGCTGCTTCCTTGACTTTTAATATTTTGGACTACTTGGATTTTCATGCTGCTTGTCAGAGTATTCATCTGCCTACCAGGCTGCTTTCCCTTTCTTTGCCCACCTTAGAAATGTAGGCTTTCCCAGAAGTCCGATTTTTATCTGTATTCTTTTATTTTCCCCCTCATTTATTTTCTCACTCATCTCATCCCTCACCATGGCTTCAGGTATCACCTTCTTACTGAAGGCTCCCTAAACTTTATCCAGACCTTAACTTCCCCCAGTTCCTGTTCTCTCTGTTCAGTTGCTTGCTGAACCTTTTCACCGGTGGATCTGTTTCTTGGTACCTCAAAAGCAATGTGTCTAAATATTATTCATCTTCAAATCTTGGTTTCCAGATCCCTAAGGTCCAGGAAAATACCTTAGATGCTAATTGGGGAAGGTTGGTCGTTGTGAGAAAGAGTGCCCGGCTCCTCCAATTTAACTAACTTTTGTTTTTCTGCTTTGTGTTTCTGTTTTCTGTATATGTAGGACTTCTAAGTAAGATTTCCTTTTTCTCAAGGACTGTGATGCTGAAAAAGTGTTTGGAATCTATGAGTTACCCAAATTTATCCTGAACTAGATCCTTTTACTTCTGACTTTGTAATTTTAGGTATTGTTACTAGGAATCACCAAGTCAATTGCCTACAGGGGCAGGCAGGTAATATGTAAATGAATGAGATTCCCTGAGTCTCAGACAAAAGACCATAGTGGCAATTCTGGGGTACTGAAGATAACACAACAATTCTAAAGGCGCTAGATAGAAAAGCTAACTCAGTGCATGAGCCATGAATCCATCCTGTAAGGTTCTTCTTCTCAAGAGTTATACATTTGCAATCTTTGGGTAGCAACAGTATCCTAAATACCCAGGCTAGACACCTTCGAGGGATTTCTCTGTTTCCTTTTCCTTGCCTGCCCTTAGTGTCCTTTCTTGTCATTTCATCTGTGACCAAATGTAAGCTTCTTCCTCTCAGTGATTTCCTCGTCTGTCCTTTTCATTCTGTTCTTACTGATCCTGGTTTATACTCCGTATTAGTTTGTTCATGGACTTTTTCTCTTCACTTCCCCCTGAGTTCTTTTGCACTCTGTTCAAAATGCGTCCACATTGGCTACGGTGAGAAGTTAGCTACTTCAGCTTGGTTTTCAAGGCCATTCACCTTTCCACATTATCTTTGCAATTCCACAGAACCTGATTATAGTCATCCTCTGATATTTACTACCTTCTGTAGGTTCTATCTTGTAGTATAGTTACTTATAAAAATGTCTCATTTATCTTGCTAGACTGTGAACTTCCACTGTTCCATTTAACGTAGGTGTGCATTTTTTAGTACCTATCGTATCTAGCAGGTACTGTGTGAGGCGTTTTGGACATAATCTTTATCCTCAAATAGATCACAGGTGATCCATGAAGGCAGTCATGAAAATGAATAAGTAAAATATTAAATAATGATGTTTTAAGCTAGAGATATGTACAAAATGCTATGAGAATATAGAAAGAGAGTAGTGAATTCTGAATAGGTTGTAGAGTGGGTGACAGATGGGTCAAGGAAGGTAACAGATGGGCCTTGAAGGAGGTCCCCTTGATGGAGCCATTCACTAGGATGTATAAAAGAGAAGGAAAAAGAACTGTAGCTCTTCCTTATGGCTGAGGCAGGACCTTGGAAATCATGTTATATAAGGAAACTTAGAAGGTATTGGGGCTGTTTGTCTGGAAAACAGATAACATATACGAAGAGAAAACAGAATCTTTCTTAGCAAAGAGAAGAACTAATACGTGGAATTTTCAGAGAGAAATTTTAGATTTAATATGATAAAGATGAATTTCAAAATGAACACCATAAAATGCTTTAAAATAATTTTAATGGTGTTTCTGAATCAGCCAGTGTGACTATTTTGGCCAAATTGATTAGAGCATTATTACACTAATTAAATGTGTTGGTTCTATCTGTGTTGCTGAGCACAGGAAAGGTTCTCTATAATTGTAGAATTGAATCCAAGTGGCTGAATAGACTGGTTTCTAAATAGAAGCATTGTAAAATATTTCAATTACTTGGCTTCAAAAACTTTCAGCAGGGAATTGGGATATTGGCACTTTTGCCCTCTGCTGTTGGGAATATAAATTAGCAGACCTTTCTACAGGACAATTTACATATAAATTACATATAATTAACTTCAGCGCATTCATATCTTTTGACCTAGTAATTCTATGTGTAGCAACTTCTTTTAAAGCAATTATTATATATTGTTAAAATTTTATCTATAAGGATGCTCATCATAGAAGTACTAATAATAGGACAAATTAGAAATAATCTAAATGTCCATCAATTTGTAATTTGTTAAATAGACTATGATACATCTGTACAATTAAATATTAGTTAGCTACTAAAATCAACATTAGTAAAAACATTTAGCAACACGGGCAGCCATTCACAACCTATTATTAACCTTGATAAGGCAAGTTTCCTAAGCACTGTAATTCTACCTTTATGCTCTATATGCACTGATCTTTGAGTTGTGTGATTATGGGAGATTTTAGTTTTTTCGTCTTAATTTATTTGTAGTAAACACTTTTCTACAATGTACATATAGCACCTTTGTAATAATTAAAAAGGGTATGTGAAAAAACAGCAAACTCTGCCCCTGCTTTCTCGGAGTCAGAGATACTGCATCTGTGATACAGAAGCCACAGTGGCACAAAACCCAGGAACCAAGCCAAGCTGGAAGGTCAGGGAGCTCCCGAAGGTGAGTTCAGTCTTGCTGGCCAGGAGGACCTCCTGTCTCTAGCAAAAGGGCTGGGTTTCTCATCTGTACTGTATTGAACACAAATTCATATAAGGAATTTTCCTTTTTCAGTAACTTTTCCCCTGAAATGGCTCAGCTCATCAGAACTTCCTTAAGCCTTTCTGTGCTTTTCCTCTTCTACCTTATTCCCTTCACTCAAGTGCAGGTTGTCTCACTGCATGTAGCAAGCTCCTGGTAGGTGAGACCTGAACATGCACAGACCATCAGAGTAGGTGTGCTCAGGGAGGAAGCCTACTTCCTCTGCTGGAGACTTGGACTTCTTGCTTTTGCTTCTGAAGTGGGCCTACTGGCTTTCTTACCTTTGCTACTGGCTCTCTCATGGAAAGAAATAAGGAAAAAAGGGTCATATTGGAACAAGCACACAGTATAAGGAGCTGAGCTGCTCACTGTACCTCCATCTACCTCTATGATAAAGTGACAGGGACATAAAGAGAGGCATGCCTGGGCAAGCTAAGATGGCTTATTCTCTTTGTGGTGGCTGGGGCTGGGGCAAAATGACTTCCCTACCCCTGACTTCATGGTAAAGTAGATATATTTTCTCCCTCGCTAGAAAAAAAGATCACACTCAACATAAATCACTCTGTTTTAACTTTAGCACTATAGCTAGGTAGAAGCATTTTCTTTGTATTTGCCCCACTCAGAGAAACTCATTTGTAGGACCACATCCATTTCCTTTTACTTAAAATTTGACCCACCTAGTGGACACTGGTAACATGCTGGGGTAGCAACAGCAAAAAAACTGGGAGCCTATGGGAAGGGTGCAATATAGCAACTGTTCCTGTACTTATTCAAGCAAAGCTTATGCAGACACTTTTGGGCTATGGGCACACAAAGGAGATGGAGTCATAACTGCTGCCCTTCAGTACTAGAAATAGACTTTTCCAGGTAATTTGAGATCATTAGAGTCTGTCTTAACTGTTGGGGTGAAGGAAAGCTTATAGGCTGGAGGAATGTGAGAAGGGACTCCTGGGCTGCTGGTGCTGGGGCCAAGGGAAGGATTTGGGGATGAGGTGAAGGCTGATTGAATCTTAAAGGGTGAGAAAAGATAGCAAAGACAGAGAACTGGGGGCAGGGAGATGCTCCAGACAAAAAGGCAGTATGAACAAAGGTATGAGGTAGTGAAAGTGCAGGATGTGTTCAGTGATTTAGAATGAGATGTGATGCCGGCTTTGGTAAGAGACAAGGATGCAGAGTTGGGCATAGCTAGGTCTTGGAGGACCTTGTGAGCTTTATTGCGAGTTGGGGTTTATTCTGTAGGCAGGGGGAGCCTTTAAGGAGTTTAAGCAGGAAAGCTACATAATATTTGAGCTTGAGAAAGGTCATTTGCTTGACATGGTATTGAAGAGAGGTAGACTGGGTTAAGGGGCCAGTTAGGAAGTAGTTGTTATTAGCTCAGGGAGGGATGGTATACAACAGGCTTAGTGAAAGCAAAGATGGTTAGTAGTTTGAATGAATATTTAGGAAATAAAATTAGCAGAATTGGATTGCTTAGATTTGTGTGTGTGTGAGAACATACAGTTGAGAATCAAAGGTGACCAGAGCTGAATGTAATGAAAGTCACATGCTTCTCTGGTTCTATTTTACCGTGAGTAGTTGTTCCGCAGTCAAAGCTATGGGTGTCACCTGTTTGTGTCAGAATTAGGATAGATTGGTTGAAAGCACTTATTTTTACTAATATAATACAACAAGATCTTGGCTATTGTAAACAATGTTACAATGAACATAGGAGTATGTATATATTTTTGAATTAATGTTTTGGGTTTCTTCAGAAAAATTTCTGGAAGTGGCATTGTGGGGTCATAGAACAGATCCATTTTTAATTTTTAGAGGAAAGTCCGTATTGCTTTCCACAGTGGCTGCACCAGTCTGCATTCCCACCAATAGTATAAAAGGGTTCCCTTTTCTCCACATCCTCACCAGCACTTTGGTATATTGATTTATTGATAATAGCAATTCTGACAGGTGTGAAGTGATATCTCATTGTGGTTTTAATTTGCATTTCTCTGATGATTAGTGACACTGAGGATCTTTTCATATGTCTATTGAAATCTGTACATCCTCTTTGGAAAAGTGTCTATTCAGGTCTTTTGCCATTTTTTAAATTGGATTATTTTTTTAAAGATTTTATTTATTTATCTTTAGAGGGGAAGGGAAGGAGAGAAGGAGAGCAATATCAATGTATGGTTGCCTCTTGTGAGTCCCCTGATGGCAACTGGCCTGCAACCCAGGCATGTGCCCTGACTGGGAATCGAACCGCGATTGTGTGGTTTGCAGGCCCACGCTCAGTCCACTGAGCTACACCAGCCAGGGCTGTTTGTTTTTTTGATGTTAAGTTTTATAAATTCTTTTGGAAGAAGCCCAAGTGCCCATCAGTAGATGAGTTGATAAAATAGCTATGGTACGTTTACAAAACGGAATGCTACTTGGCTATAAAAAAGAAGAAAATTTTACTCATTGTGACAGTGTGGATGGACCTGGAGAACATTATGCCAGGTGAAATAAGCCAGTCAAAGAAAGACAAATACCATATGATTTCACTCATATGTGGAATCTAATGAACAAAATGAATTTACAAGCAAAATAGAGACAGGCTCACAGAGAGCAGGCTGACAACTCTGTGTGTTGGGGGTGCTTCTGGAGGGAGTGGTGGAAGGATTGTACATCAAAAGCAAAAGAACTCATGGACATGTACAGCAGTGTGGTGACTGTGGGGGAGGGGGTAGGTGGAAGATTGTATGGAGGGGATAAATGGTCATGGAAAAAGAATACAATAAAAATGAACTATTAAAAATATATGGTGAGGCAAACTTTTTTAATCTGAACTTTCTTTTTTTATGAGGGTTGGGGAAAATTGTTTAATAAATGAAAAAACTCCTTTTAAACAAAAAGAGATATATTTAAAAATTTTTAGAATGGGATTGTAGCTTTTTAGGTATAAAAGCATTAGGGATTAATGGCCCAAATCAGTTTTAATTTTAGGCATGAAGAATTTAATGCTGACAAACAAAATATCTGTTACTAAAGGAGCACAGTAGCTCCCCCTTTTTCATGAGTGAAATGTTCCAAGATCCCTAGTGGATGCCTGAAACTGCAGATATTACTGAATGTTATATGCACTCTGCTTTATATATACATATATATATATTGGGTTGGCCAAAAAGTTTTTTTTTTCATAAGATGGCTCTAGTAGTGATTAGTTGTCTTTACATCATTTGAAACAATTTTGTTAGATTGTACTGTGACAGCTGTCATTTCAACAGGCATTTTAAAAAATTAAAAATTTGAAATTTTTAAATTTTTAAATTTTTAATTTCAATGTTAAAATGGCTACAATTTTTGTAGCCATTTTAATATTGAAGATGGAAGAAAATAACATTTTTAGCATATTATGATTTATTTCAAGAAAGGTAAAAACACAACTGAAACTCAAAAAAAAGATACTGTGTGTGAAGGTGCTGTGACTGATCAAATGTGTCAAAAGTGGTTTGCAAAATTTTGTGCTGGAGATTTCTTGCTGGACGGTGCTCCATGATTGGGTAGACCAGTTGAAGTTGACAGCAATCAAATGGAGACGTTAATTGAGAATAATCAACATTAGGCCATGAGGGAAATAGCAAAATACTCAAAATATCCAAATATCCGAAATACCCAAAGCTTTAAGAATCATTTGCATCAGCTTGGTTATGTTAATGACTGATGTTTGGGTTCCACATAAATTAAGTGATAAAACCCTTCTTGACCATATTTCCACATGTGATTTCCTATTTAATTGTAATGAAGATGTTCTGTTTTTGAAACAAACTGTGATGGTTGATGAAAAGTGGACACTTTACAATAACATGGAATGAAAGAGATCATCGGGCAAGCTAAATGAACCACCACCACCCACACCAAAGGGTGGTTTTCATCCAAAGAAAATGATGTTGTGGGATTGGAAGGGAGTCTTCTATTATGAGCTCCTTCTGGAAAACCAAACAATGAAATCCAACAAGACCAACTGAAAGCAGCACTCGATGAAAAGTGTCTGGAATTAGTCAATAGGAAATGTGTAATCTTCCATCAGGATAATACAAGATGGCTTGTTTCTTTGATGACCAGGCAAAAACGGTTACAGTGTGGCTGGGAAGTCTGATTCATCCACTGTATTCACCAGATATTGTATTCCCTTATATAAGCACCTTCGGATTTCCATTTACATTGGTCATCACAAAATTCCCTTAATGGAAAAAATTTCAATTTCCTGGAAGACTGCATCAACACCTGGAACAGTTCTTTGCTCAAAAAGATAAAAAAGTTTTGGGAAGGTAGGATTATGAAGTTGCTTGAACGATGGCAGAATGTAGTGGAACAAAATGGTGAATACATTGTTGCATAAAGTTATTAGTAGTGTTTAATTGTTTTTAACTTCCTTCATTCATTTTATTTTTACTTAAAGATCAAACAAACATTTTGGCCAACTCACTACATACCTATGACACATTTTAACTTATAAATTAGGCACAGTAAGAGATTAACAACAATGTGCTGTAATGAAAGTTACGTGAATGTGGTCTCTCTTTCTCTTTCTCTGTGTCTCTCTGATAGACAGTCTGGTAACCAAAGTGGCTACCAAGTGCCTGACAGGGGGGGAACATATACAGCATGGAGAAGTGGACAGAGGGATGGGTCACATCCCAGGCAGGACAGAATGGGATGACGTGAGATTTCATCATGTTACTCAGAATGGGTTTAAAACTGAATTTTTTAGTTCTGCAATTTTCCATTTGAAATTCCAGACCATGTTTGACTGCTGGTCACTGAAAACATGGACAGAAAAACCATGGATGAGCAGGACTACTGCATTTTGAATGCCTAGATGGGCAAAACCCAAGGTGGTTAATTAGACATAGTGCTGCTAGGGAAGGTGCTCCTCTGGAGCATTGCCAGGAGGGATGATTAAGGATTTAGAAAAATTAATTTTGCATCCAGGGAAAGGGGAAAGACATCCAATGATTCATTCAGTGGCTGTTAAGGAAGCTTTGGCATCTGAGCTGTAAAACAAAATACTGTCTTTGCGTGAGTTATGTTTCCTTGATGGTTCCCTGGCGGAGGCTGCTAGGCCCAGGGCTCACGTTTCCTTCCATGTGTTCTTTCAATTGCAGGGGGGAGGGGGGATGGGGGAAGATCATGAATAAATGAGAAAACATGAAGAAGTTGTACTTATTTTAAGGACCCTCTTCGGATGGGGACATCCCTTTTCTTTGTAACAGTGCTGTACATCACCGTGGAATAATGTTTCTAAAATCCATTCATGGTTCTTCTTTTCCTTTCTCTTTTCTCATTTTCCCTCTATTGCTCCTGTCCTCAAACCTCTTTTCTTTTTTTTCATAAATCCAAAGACTGTTTAATATCTCAACATGTCAAGCAGTACAAAAGTTAATTTATTTGACAACTGTGCAAAGTAAAGGGGCACAATCTGCAAGTTTCAGCTCAAGGGGTCAGTGTTCTTAGCTATGTACCTTTCAGCAAGGTAATTTTTCCCTTATATTTGGGGAATACTGACAATAGTCTTTAGCTACTAAATTTACATGTCTGTATAGTTATGCTTATTGTTTATTAACTTTACAAATATATGTAAAAGTACACTAGGGAATGAATTCACATTTATAACTTCTAACTGTAAAAGTAGACGTACTATTTACCTGTTCAAAGCTCTCATGATTTCAGAGTAATTCTCTAAACAAATGCAATGAGAAAACACTACTAGTATGTCAACAGGACAATAATAGGTCTTTGAGTTCAGAAAAACCATAACAGCATGATGTTTTCAGTGTTCATTCAGCTCAAAAACCTGTTTCCTGTGGCTCTAAATTCCAGTTAATATGATGTAGGAATTGATAACACAAATGAGGGCTGTAAATGTCAACATCATTCATTATTTGTAGCTGTTAATTAGTCAGTGGATGCATTACTAGAAAAAACTCAGAGTATACTAAATCTGTTAAATGAATGTTAAATAAAATTTCATGTCCTATTTTGATTTAGCAATGGCACTTTCAGTGAAAAATACGTACAAACAGAAATTTTATCATTATGGTTGCTTTGGGTCCAACTGGTCTTGTTTTGGTTGGTTACTCTCCATTTCCCTTACCTACAAGCATCCTGATTTACTTTCATCATCATTGGGTATAATTTGATTGAAATGTTAAACGTGACTTGAACTTCCTAGCCAAAGGCCAAGCCTTTCACAAATGTTAGACAATTGGATGCTTTCTCCCTTCTTTCTTTAAATTAAAACTTTATTATTTTAGAGGAGTTTTAGGTTTACAGCAACATTGAGGGGAAGGTGCAGAGAATTCCTGTATCTCCCAGCCCTGACACATGTATCTCCTCCCCCAGGATCAACATTCCCTTCAGAGAGGTACATTTGTTATAAACAATGAATCAACACTGATGCATCATAATTACTCAATGTCCACCATAGTTTACAATGTTCACTCTTGGCGTTGCAGATTCTGTGGGTTTGTGTCAATCAGTATAGTATCATACAGAGTATTTTCATTGTCCTAAAAACCCCCTATGCTCTACCTATTCATCCCTCCCCTGGTCCAACCCCTGGAACCACTGGGCTCCATAGTTTTGCCTTTGCCAGAATGTCATAGAGTTGGAATCATACAGTATATAGCCTTTTCAGAGTGGCTTTTTTCGCTAAGTGACATGCATTTAAGATTCCTCCATGTCTTGTCATGGTTTAATCGCTTATTTCTTTTCCGTACTGAATAATATCCCACTCTCTGAATGTATCAGTTTATGTATCTATTCACCTACTGAAAAACGTCTTGGTTGCCTTCACATTTTGGTACTTATAAATAAAGCTGCTGTCAGCATCCTTGTGCAGATTGTTGTGGACTTATTGTCAATTCCTGTAGGTAAATACCAGGGAGTGTGATTGCTGGATCATCTGGTATAGATATGTTTAGTTGTGTAAGAAACCACTTTGATCTTCTAAAGTGGCTGCCCATTTTTCATTACCACTAGCAATGAATGAGATTTCCTATTGTTCCGCATTCTTGCCAGAATTCAGTATTGCGAGTGTTCTGAATTGAGGCAATTGTAATAGGCATGTAGTATCTCACTGATATTTTCATTTGCATTTTCCTGATGGCACATGATGGGGAACACCTTTTCACATGCTTATTTGCCACCTGGGTGTCTTCTTTGGTGAAGTGTCTGTTAATGTCTTTGGCCTATTTTGAAAGCAGGTTTTGTGTGTGTGTGTGTGTTTGCGTTCTTATTGTTGAGTTTTAAGAGCTCTTGCTGTATTTTAGATAACAATTCCTTATCATAGGTATCTTTTGCAAATATTTTCTCCCAGTTTATGGCTTGTCATTTAATTCTCTTGAACTGATTATTGCAGAGTAGCAGTTTTTAATTTTAATGATATCCAGCGTATCAGTTATTTCTTTGATGAATTGTACCTTTGGTGGTGTATTTAAAAGGTCATTGTGAAATAAGCCAGTTAACACATACTATATAATCTCACTTACCTGTGGAATCTTAATAAACAAAATGAACTGACACACAAAGTGACAGCAGAGGCACGGACACATGGAACAGACTGACAGTTGTCAGAGGGGCAGGGGAGCTACATGACAGAAGGTGAAGGAGTTAGCCAAAGAACACATATGTATAACTCACAGACACAGACAACAGTGTGGCGAAGGCCAGAGGAAAAGAGCAGGGGCAGGGACTGGCTGGAGGTGGAGCTGGGCAAAGTGGAGGGGAGGGGTGAATGGGGACATCTGTAATGGTGTCAACAATCCAATTGTTAAAAAATGTAAGAGCATCACCACACCTAAGGTCATCTTCTGAGTTATCTTCTAGGAGTTTCATAGTCTTCCTTTTTATATTTAGTTCTGTGATCCATTCTGAGTTATTTTTTGTGTAGGATATAAGGTCTGTGTGTCCAGGTGTTCCAGCGAGATTTGTTAAAGACTATCTTTATGCCTCTACTCCTTTGTCAGTGACTGGTTGACTATATTTATGTGGGTCTACTTCTGGGTCTGTCTTCTGTCTTCCACTGATTTATTTGTCTATTATTTCACCATACTGTCTTAATTCGTATAGTTTCAGAGTAAATGTTAAAGTTGGGTTCAAAATTTTGTTGACTATTCTGGGTCTTCTGTATCTCCATATAAACTTTAGAATCAGCTCGTCAATATCCACAAAATAACTCCCTCAATCAAATAATTTTGATTGAGATTTCATTGACTCTACAGATAAAACTGGAAAAAACTAATATCTTGACAATATTGTATTTCTATCCTTGAACATGGAATATTTCTCATTTGTTAAGGTCTTCTTTGATTTTGCTTATTAAAGTTTTGTAGTTCTTATATAGATCTTGTGTACATATTTTATTAAATTTATTTTAATATGAGCCAACCTTGTTCATATTTTTGGATGCTGAAGTAAATGACATTGTGTTTTTAATTTCAAATTCCACTTGTTTGTTGCTAACATACAAGAAAGCAATTCACTTTTGTTTATTAACCTATTTTTCAAACTTGCTTTAATAACTTATTAGTTTCAGGAGGTTTTTTTGTCAATTCTTTCAGATTTTCTGTATAGTCTATCATCATATTGTCAAGCAAAGGCAGTTTTATTTCTTCCTTCCCAATATGTACACCTTTTATCTCCTTTTCTCATCTTATTGAATTAGCTAGAATTGGATAGGAATGGTGAAAGGGAACATTCTTGTCTTATACCTGATCTTAAAGGGAAATCTCCAGTTCTCAACATGAAATATGTTGGTGAACTTTCATGTTGTTCTCAACAACATAAAGTACCTATAAGTTTTTTGCAGATATTCTTTATGAAGTTGAAGAGGTCCCTCTACATTCCTTGCTTACTGAGAGTTTTGATCATGAATGGGTATAGGATTTTGTCAATTGTAGTTTCTGTATCTATTGATATGGTTATGCCAGTTTATATTTCTTATTCCATTTGCAAACCTCTAATTAACAATAACAATAATGATGGTGTTGTTGTTAAGTTTATAAGAAGCATAATATGTTCAATTACAACTGAAAAAATAACTAGTGTGACTTTTTTAAACTAACCATTTCTTTCAGCCTAGATTTTTTTTATTTTTTATATTTTATTTATTTATTTTTAGAGAGAGAGGAGGGAGGGAGAAAGAGAGGGAGAGAAATGTCAATGTATGGTTGACTCATGCACACCTCTTCTGGGCACCTGGCCTGCAACCCAGGCATATGTCCTGACTGGGAATTGAACCAGCGGCCCTTTAGTTTGCAGGCCAGCACTCAATCCACTTAGCCATACCATCCAGGGCTAGTAGGACTTTTAAAATAGTTCAGCACAATGTGTGGATGGCTAAAAACCCAACATTACTTGACATCAAGTCATTTTTTGTTTATGTCTACATGGCAGACATTTTGGTCTGCCATTGCAGCCATTATAAAAAGAGTCTCAATTCTTACCTCTCTGCCTCTGGACACAACACCTTCGGTCAAGAAAAACCATTTCTTTCTGAGGGTGTCTGAGCTAGTCCTTGGAGCCAACCTTGTAGAGAACTACAGATATGCTGCATTATGAAAAATGGAAGTTCAAGTTCAAACAGCCACTAAATTGTCCTTGGTCTGTTTGTTATCAACAGATTGTTTTTTTAAAATTATATTTTATTGATTATGGTATTACAGTTGTTCCAATTTTTCCCCCTTAGCCCGCCTTCTACCAGTGACCTCCATTCCCTCAGGCAATCCTCACACCTTTGATCATGTAATGGGTCATGTGTATAAGTTCTTTGGCTACTCAGTTCCTATACTGTACTTTATATCCCCATGGCTATTCTATGACTACCTATTCATACTTCTTAATCCCCTCACCTCTTCACTCATTTCTCCACACCCCTTCTCCCATCTGGCAACCATCAAAATGCTCTTGATATCCATGATTCTGTCTCAGTTCTTGTTTGCTTAGTTTGTTTTTTAGATTCAAGTGTTGATATGTATTTATTGCCATTTTATTGTTTGTAGTTTTGATCTTTTTCTTAAATAAATTTCTTTAATATTCATATAATAATGGTTTGGTGATGATGAGATCCTTTAGTTTTTCTTGTCTAGCAAGGTCTTTATATGCCCTTTGATTCTAAATGATAGCTTTTCTCGGTAGAGCCATCTTGGCTATAGGTTTCTGCTTTTCATGACCTTGAATATTTCTTGCCAATCCCTTCTACCCTGCAAAGTTTTTTTTTATTTTGAGAAATCAGCTGACAATCTTATAGGAACTCCCCTGTAGGTAACTAACTTCTTTTATCTTGCTGCTTTTAAGATTCTCTTTTTAACCTTTGGTATTTTAATTATGATGTGTTCTGGAGTGGGCCTATTTGCATCTATCTTGTTTGAGACTCTCTGTGCTTCCTAGACTTGCATGTCTATTTCTTTGACCAAATTAGGGAAGTGTTCTTTCATTATTATTTTTTTAAATTTCCAATTTCTTGCTCTTTCTCTTCCTCTTCTGGCACTGCATGATGCTAGAAGTTGTCCCAGAGGCTGCCTACAGTATCCTCATTATTTTTATATTTTTCTTTTTGTTGTTCTGATTGGTTGTTTTTTGCTTCCTTATGTTCCAAATCATTGATTTGATCCTTGGCTTTATCCACTCTACTGTTGTTTTCCTTTAAACTCTTCTTTATTTCAATTAGTGTATCCTTCATTTCTGACTGGATGGTTTTTATGCTGTTGAGGTCCTCACTGAGTTCTTTGAGCATCTTTATAACCAGAGTTTTTGAGCTCCGCTTCTGGTAGATTGCTTATCTCTATTTTGTGTGGTCATTTCCTGGAGTTTTGATCTGTTCTTTCATTTGGGCCACGTTTCTTTGTCTCCTCATTTTGGCAGCCTCCCTGTGTTTGTTTCTATGTACTAGGTAGAAGTGCCATGATCCCCTGTCTTGATGGCATAGCCTAAAGTAGTAGGTGTCCTGTAGGGTCCAGTGGCACAACCTCTTATCACGCAAGCTGGGTACTTGAGGTGTGCCCTTTATGTGGGCTCAGTACACCCTCCTCTTGTAGCTGAGCCTTGATGCTTTTGGCAGGTAAATGGGAGGGATGTAACCAGGCTAGTCAAGTGCAAGGACTGACTGTGACCATTGACCAACCTCCAACCACCATGGAGGATCAACTGTGGAGGGGTAGGGTAGTGGTGCTCCACCATGGTCTGTAAATGTCCATTGGGTGTGCAGGCTCTGGGGTTTCCCATTTGGTACAGGCCAAGGTCAGATCCCACCTGTGTTCTGCCCAGGGCCACCCTGCATGAAGTATAAAGCAATCTGAGATGGCTATTACTTGTGCTGGGCTTGGAGATTCCCTGGAGAGCCAGACTGTGAATCTAGGCTGGTTGCTGCTAGTGTCAGACTGGGTCAACTTAGCTGTTGTTTGTTTGATAGGATTTAGGAAATTGTGAAGCATGAAGGTAGACCATCCATTCATATGGAAAATTCATGGTTAGCAGTTTGGGTGGGCCTGTAAGTTGGGTGGAATGGAGTCTTAGGGGATCTCTAGTGCAGGGCAAACAGCATTAGCCAGGTATAATAACAGCATTATTCCAGCCAATAATGGGTGATGGCCTGTTTCTCTGAGAAAAATACTAAGATGAGAAAGGGAGGAGAAATTGAAGGAATGAAATCCTTCAATCCTTGAGTAGGCAAGAGGAGATTGGACCTGTCGTAAGTGGAAGAGTGGGTTTAATAATAGCACTGACCCTTCACACGCGATGATAGGGAAAAAGCAGAGAATGTGGGTAAATGTGCTCAAAGGTGAGAAGAGGAGGGAGTTCCTATGTGTTTTTAAATTCATTTTTCAATGAAATTTGATTGTAGGGCATGAAGGTAAAGAGAACTGTCAGAGTAAATTGTGAAAAGGTTATTTTTAGAGTGTCTGTATGTTAGAGAAAATTAACAGGAGTGCAAGGCCATGATATGTGCTCACTTAAAATTGGTGGTCATGAATTTAAATCAAATGAAGATCATTCAGAATAGTGTTTTATTATCCCCCGCCCATGTTCAGGTACTGAAATAATGGCTCAAAGAAAGTAATATTTGAGATTAAGCTGAACTGATATTTTTTTCAGGTTAAGAAACATAGGAAGAGAAATGACAGTGGGTACCCAGATGGAGTGTGCCAGGTGGAAGTAAAAAAGAGAGAAGAGGTAGATAATGAAGAAGAAGTTGGGGTCAATGTATGAGATGTCTTGATGAGAATAGCAGGTAATAGTCAGAGAATGTGAAGCTTAGAATCTAGATTTCAGACCTGATACTGTTATTGGGAAGATATGGGTCAAGAATACAACTATGAAATTCTGTGGCTGAGAAAAATTGTACAAGCAGTGAACTCTTGATGACCACGTATATTCATATAGAGCAAATCTGAACAGAAGTAAAAAGCAAGTTCCTCCCTATGTTTATTTCTGTTTTGGTTTTCCAAGTATATCATTAGGTGAAATACATCAGAGTTTTATACAATATGGTCTAAAACTGATCACGGTAACCTTCCAGATGGAGGATTCTGTAGAATTGAACTTGGTTCCATATTCAGAAAAAATTATCCTCTCCAAATCTGTGTACTTTGAGCTGTGCAGAGTAGAAAGACATTAACATATCCATCACTTCACATATCTATCTTTGTGTGTGTGTGTATGTGTGTGTGTGTGTGAACATTTAAGTTCTCTTCTTTCAGCAAGTTCCAGTTGTACAGAACTAGAGCTAGATAGGCACTCATGAGTAGTAAAGTCCATGGAGTCCCTGCATTGTCATTGCTGAGAAAGCTGTGACATGTTCTCACTACTCTGGTAAGAAAATTTTTGTCTACTATATAAATTGAAAAAGAAAGAAAGGAAAGAGGTATGGTTATATAATTTTTCAATATTAAATAAGGGCAGATAGTTTCAGTGTACATGGTTAGCATTCATTCTGGGCACTATTTCACACTCATATAATATGCCTTTTAGACAGCCTGCTCCACCAGTTAACAGTCCCACATGTGGGGGGGTGAATTCTCTTTACTTCAACCCTACTTACATTTGTTGAGCCCCTTTTGATATCAGGCATTTTCAAAATGCAGGACTTACAAAAATAAAAATAATTCCTTGTCTTTGTGATATGTATGGATGTACATGTATGTATGTATTTAATTCTTATATAAAATAATTTTTGAAGTTAGTATATGACCAACCATAGATTAGGTGCCATTGATTAAAAAAAATCTGTTATCCTTTCTCAAGGGGAAGCAAGTGAGTGGGGAGATAGATATGCAAACCAATTATTATGAAATAATTATTGCTATAATTGAAGTTGTTATCAAGAAGTGGGAACATCGGGGAATGAGAGCCTGCGTCCCTGGGAGAGTTGGGAACCAACCCTAGGAGGCAACTCTGCTGCTGAGTCTTGAAGGAGCTGGCCCTTGCAATGCCCTTGGAGCTGAAAAGGTAATTGTGTATTTAAGCAGTGAATTCTATTGAATTCACTATTTAAATATAGGTATGCACCTAAAATATAGGTATACATAGGTGTTGTAGAAGCTAAGGTGAAAGGTTAATTTATTTCGCCTGAGTGAGGATCAGAGGCACTCCCAGGCAGGAAGTGGCACTGAAGCTGGGCGTGGCAGGGTGAGCGTGTGGAGGCAGAGGCTGTGGCAGGGGGGCCGTTGTCTGTGGGGCACAGGGCGGCAGTGAGGTCGGGCAAGCTCCACTGACCCCCACCCAGGGGCTTATTGTCCAGTCCATCATTTCAAGCAATCACAAATGATTACTCCCCATGGCTGGGTCTTTATATTAATCTTTGGCATCATGGCATTCTGGGGAATTTTCTTAGGCTTACCTTTCAAAACTTCAAGTCTTTAATAAACGCTATTATTGAGAATGACATGATTTAAATTGAAACTAAACACATACACAATTTCCTCAAGGCTAAGAATCCCTTCTAATATTTATTGGGCATAACATTTCTGCAATGCCATCTAAACTTGTTATTCATACTTTATGGGCAGATTAATTCAAAGGTGAAAATGGGTGGACATGTGAATGAACATGAGCACTGGGTTAAAATGCTGAAATCCATGCATTCATGCACTAAAGTGTAACTATGGTGCACTGGGATGATCTTGTAAACACATTTGAATACAGGAACATAAGTAAGACTTGCCAAAACTGGGGAAGGAAAAAAGTATACTACTTATTCTTCTGCTTGAAGAAATCCTCCTCTACAGACTGTATGCTCATATAAATTGTTAAGGGCGCTGCTTATGGTGTTGCATCATTCACAGGATGAGGACACTGGGATTCTGAAGTTTAAAGAGCCTCCACAGCAGGTATGTTATACAAAGGGCCCTCCCTTGTATAACTTGTGAGGATTCCTTGGAAGGCATGAAACAGCGAGTTCAATGAGTACAGACTTATTTTTAACCACTTTATCTTCAGGGCTATAAACATGAATTATGGCAGCTTTATTTATATCTTTAACTATTTTTTTAATTGGTTAAGGCTTGAACTCCTGAGATAAGAAGAACCAAAAGGACTCTCCTCGAGATGGAAGGCTCCTGCCCATGGCTTGAAACCAGGCTCTGGAGTGGGACTGTGCACCCTCCAACACATAAGAAGAGGCTGCAGCTGGCGGCTCTGAACTGATGCCCAGGGCTATTGCCCCTGCGCACTGAAGGCGTGAGGAGGCAGGAGGGTATGGACACAGTTTATAAGAGGCTGAACCTTCCTGTTTCTCCCTTGCTGCCTACCCTTTGCAACAGCGTGGTTTGAACCAGAGAGCATTATGCTAAGTGAAATCAGCCAGGCAGTGAGGGACAAATGCCTTATGATCTCGCCTTTAACTGGAACCTATTCAACAACCAGAGACAAAAGCAAGCAAAATACAACCAGAGACATTGAAATTAACAACAATCTGAGCGTAACCGGAGGGGAGGTGGGAGGGGATAATGGGGAAGGGTTTTCAGGAACAACTTTGTCCTTTATAGTTGTAAAGGACACATGGAAAAACCCAAGGGCGAGGGATGGAAGCAAGGGAAGGAGGTGGGTTTGGCTGGGGTGGGAGGAATGATGGGGGGGAAATGCAGATAACTGTAATTGAACGACAATAAAATAATTAAGAAAAAGGAATATGCACAAAGGCATTTCCTGGCTCTGTGGCTTGGCCTACAATATTCTCAATATTATCATGGGGTAATTACCCTGAAAAGCCCACTCGAAGCCCTGGTTCTAGCTCAGTGCCTCAGAAGCCCAGGTAGAGATAACCATACAACTAGCTTAGTAGATGGGAGAAAGAAAAAGGGGGAAGAAAGAAAGAATATGTGTAAAGCAAACAACACTTTCTATTCAAAATAGGACTGAAAAGAAAATTCTCCAAACTCAGGAGGCAATCAACAATCAGATGTTGAAATTAATCAAGATGAAATTAATATCATGTAACCTGACAAAACATTCAGAATAAATATTTTGGAGATGTTCGAAGCTCAGTGCTGGCTGGTCGCTCAGTTGGTTGGAGTGTTGTCTGGTGCGCCCAAACAGCTGCCCTTGTGGTTCCCGATCAGGGCACATACGGAGGCAAACTGATACCTTTCTCTCTCTCTCTCTTCCTTCTTCTGTCTCAAAAATCAATGACCATATCCTTGAGTGAGGATTAAAAAAAGTGTTCAAAGGCCTAAATGAAAGCATAACTTTATTTAAAAAGAACCAGAGAAGTTTGAAACAAACAATATACAAAAGAAGGATGACATGTATGAAAAAATAGATATTGAAATAAAAATGCAATCGATGGTATAAATTCTAACCAGACATAGTATCCAGGTACAAGGAAGTAAACTTTCAAAAGAATGGATAAAGGCATGGAAAATAATGAAGAGGCTCTGTATTAGTTACATATTACTGTATAAAAAATTACTCCAAAACTTAGTGATTTAACACAGTATTTATATGTCACAGTTTCTGTGGGCCAGGATTCTAGCTTGGTGGTTCCAGCTCAGGGTCTCCCAGGAGACTGTATTGTAGTACAGATGCTGGCCGAGGATGCAGTCATCTGAAGGATTGACTGGAACTAGAGAATGCACTTCCAAGCTCACTCAACTCGCTGTTAGCACAAAACTTCAGTGCCTCATCAGCTGTTGGTTGGACACCTCAGCTCTTTAGCGCATAGGGATTCTCCTGACAGAGCACCACCTTCCCTCAGAGCATGTGATCTAGGGAGAGACATCAAGACAGAAGCGACAATGTAATTTATAACGTACTCTCTAAAGTGACATACTGTTACTCTGGCACATTCTAATGTGGGAGAGGAGACTACATAAGGCCCCTACCAGGAGATAGGGACCTGAGGGAGTCATCCTGAAGGCTGGCTACTGCAGTCTTTTCTCTGATTATTCATGTGTCTCCCACATGCAAAATACCCGGCCCAAGGCCTCTGAAGTCCCATCTCATTACAGCAACAATTTAAAGTCCCAAATGCCATTGTATTTTTCACCCATTTTGTTACCTTGATCCTGCAATTCTCCTGTTCTGTTTAAGCCGCCATTATTGCTTGTTTGGGTAATTGCAATATCTCCTCAGTGATTTATTGACTCTTGCTATTGCATCTCTGAAGACTATCCAGGATGATCTTTTTTAATATGTAAGTCAGGTCACACTTAAGAATTCTCCACTGATTTCCCATTCCAATCTTTAAAAAGTTAAAATTCTTGTTATGACCCACTATGCCCCACAGTATCTGGCTCCTAGTACCACTAAGACCTGCTTTGCTCTTACTCTTCCTGCATTTTCCTTACCAGTCTTGCTGGCTTTCTTGTTCTGTGACCTGCTATGGACATTCAAATGCGTGAATTTAGAGTTCGAGGAAGAGGAAAACTCAGGCCCCAATGGAAGCCGGGCTGTACTAACTTTGGAGCCTAATCAGTCTTCAGGGAGGTTGTCCTATACCATCTTATATAAATTAATCTATATTCTAATTGCTCTCAAGACCATTGACTTTTTTCAGCTTTTATCTTCATAGCATTTACTGCTGTATGGTTTTATCTCATACGCAGTATCACCCCCCTTACCATGGCTTTGCTTTTTATGTTTCCAGTTACCTATGGTCCACCATGTTCTGACAATATTAAGTTAAAAATTCCAGAAATAAACAACTCATAGGTTTTAAATTGTTCACCATTCTGAGTAGTGCAACAAAATCTTGTGAGTCCCGCTTTGTCCCACCCAGGACATGGATCATCCCCTCGTCCAGCATCTCCAGGCTGTACGTGCTCCCTGCCCTCAGTCACTTAGTAGCTGTCTTGGTCATCAGAAGGATTGCTGTGGTATTGCAGTGCTTGTGTTCAGGCGACACTTATTTCACTTAATAATAACCTCAGACCATGAGAATAGTGATGTTGGCAGTTAGGATATGCCAAAGAGATGCTGTGAAGTGCTTCCTTTAAGTGAAAAGGTGTGCACAAATAGGAAAAAAAAAACCAGTCTATGTAGGCTTCTGCATTCTCCTTGGCTTTAGGCATTCACCAGAGTCCTTGAATATGTCTCCTGTGGATAGGGGGTTACTGCACTTATGTGTTTGTTATCTCTCTTTACTGCCATGGGAGCAGGGACGTGTTGTTTTCTTCCTTTTTAGTTACCTCCCCCGCTCTCCCCTCAACTCCCTCCCTCTATTCATTCATTCATTCATCCATTCATTCATACTCTCTCTTCTCTTTCTCTCTGTCACTGTGGTACCAGCATCTAGAACAATACCTGACTTATAATAGGCACTCAATAAATATTTGCTAAGTAAATAGGTGCATTTTGTATAATTGAACTCCACAATTGTATAACCTACCCTCTGTTGATATATATTTATTTATTAACAGATGCATATTTAGTCTTTTTAAAAGAGCATTCTTATACATTATCTTGGTACGTATGTGCAAACCTGTTGTTAAGGACAATTCTTAATGAACACATGTATCAGAGATCGCAATACTCCTGGTTCCCTTCAAAGGTGTTGCAACAGTTACATTCCTCTAACAATGTATAAGAACACTCAATTCCCTACACTCTAATCCGCATAGAATGATCTTTGCTATTGATAGATGAGAAAATAGTTTTTCAATTTTACTTCTTTAATTACAAATGACATCTTCATGTTTGTGTATTCATAAGTCATTTTGGTTTATTTTCCTGTAAACTGTTTGCCCATTTTTCTTTTGGGGTTGCTGGTATTTATTTTCACAGTCATTCAGCAGGTATTTTTGAAGCAAGTGTATTACATTCTAGGCTCTTCTTAAAGTGTTGTTAATATAGCTGAGGACAAAATAAGCAAAAGTTTCTGATCCTACAAAGCTTACATTCTAGTAGGAGCAAATAACTGTGTAAGTAAAACATGTAACATTCCAGGTAAAGAAAGTAAAGGAGGAAAGGAAGAGAGGAAATACTGGGAATAGGGCACAATTTTTGATTTTGAAATAGGAATAATCATACCTTGCCAAGAAGATACTTGAATACAGATGTAAGGAGGAGAGCACAATCCACAAAGGTATTTAGAAGGATAGGACACTAGGCAGGGCACCAACTGCAGAGGTGGGATATGCTTGGTATGTTCAAGGAACAGCCAGGAGACCAGTGTGGCTGGAGCACAGTGAGCGAGTGAAGTAGGAAATGATGCTGTGGGGGTAATATAGAAGTCAGATTGTGTAAGAACTTAAAATGGATTTTTTTTCAAATTCTGAAAAAGAATTAAAAGCCATGTGAAATGGGAAGACTTTGGACGCTTTTGAGAAGAGTGAGTTTTTAACTGGGTTGCATTAGCTGCTGTTTGAGAATAGTCTGAAAGGAAGCAAGGGCAGAAAGAGACCAGGTAGCAGACTGTTGCAATGACACAGGTAAGATATGGTGAGAGGACCACAGTGTAGAGGTGATGAGAAGTGTTCATATGCGAAATAAATGTTGGAAGTAGAGCCAAAAAGGTTTGTTGATACATTGGACATAGAACTTGAGTTATTTCTATAATAGTAACATTAAATCTTTGTCAGATGTATTAGGTGTTTTTACAGCCTTTTATTTATATAATATATATATTATATATTACTACATTATACATAATATATAATGTATATTACACATTACTACTAATGCATTTACAATTTTTATGTTGATTTGATGCATTTCCTCCTTTGTGATTTCCAGGTTGTGTGTGCTCCCTATAAAAGCCACCCTCTCTACTCATAATCACACAAAATTTTATCCCTTTTTTCTATCTGCAATTTATTATACTGTTGGGTGTAGAGACTTAATGTTATCTCTCCTCAAATCCCAATCATCCCCTGAATAATCATATTTTACCCCTTTGAATGCAAATACCTGATTAAATTGTATTTTGTTCTTGATATTGATTAAATCTATAGACATATTTGGGGATATTTTATATCCTTTCCCTTATCCAAGAAAAAAATTGTTTCTCTTTTTTTTAATTTTTAAAAATTTTTTAAATATATTTTATTGATTATAGCATTACAGTTGTTCTATTCCCACCCTTCATTCCCCTTCACCCGCACCCTCCCTCCCCCACCATTCCCCCCCCCTTAGTTTATAACCACGTGTCTCAAGTTCTTTGGATTCTATATTCCCCCACTATTCTCGCCCTCCCCCCTATCTATTTTCTACCTACCATCTATGCTATTTTCTGTGTCTTCCCCCCCTTCTCCCCCTCCCACCCCCCTGTTTGTAACCCTCCATGTGTTCTTCATTTCTATGGTTGCACTCCTGATCTAGCTGTCCTCTTGGTTTGCTTTTGCTTTAGGTGTGGTTGTTAATAACTGTGTGTTTTCTGTCCTTTCACTGTTAATATTTTTCATCTTCTTTTTCTTAGATAAGTCCCTTTAGCATTTCATATAATAAGGGCTTGGTGATGATGAACTCCTTGAACTTGACCTTATCTGAGAAAAAGAAGATGAAAAATATTAACAGTGAAAGGACAGCAAACACACAGTTATNTTCTGGTTGGATGTTTTGTTCTTCCTTCTGGTCCATTCCATTGATGTGAGTCCCAGTTTCCTTTCCATCGCTATTGGTTTCCTGTGCATCTCCCTTCATTTCAATTAGTTTAGCCTTCATATGTTCCTCTAATTTGTGACTATGTTCCTCTAATTTGTGACTATAATCTACCAGTTCTGTGAGCATCCTGATGAATAGTGTCTTGAATTGTGCTTCTGAGAGGCTGGCAATTTCTCGGTTGCTGAGAGTTATGGGCTCTGGGACTTTGAGTTCTTCTTTCACCATCTTTTGGGCTGTTCATGCCTGTTCCATAGCAGGATCAGAGCCCTAAAGTGTTCACTAGAGCAGGGCAACTAAGTCGCTGGGTTGTGATGTTGTATGTAGGGGCGGGGTCAAAGAGGGACTATGGCGTCCTGTCCGCAGCCTGCCGCCACGGCCCTCACCAGTGCCGCAGTTGCTGCCGTCACTGGGCCCATGCGTTTCGTGCCACTGCACGCGAGTGTGCCACTGCTGTCAGCCCTCGCCCCCTGGGGCCTGCGTGGTCTGTCTCACTGTGTGCGAATGTGCGACCTCGGTCAGTCTGCCCCGCACCCCAACTGGTTCCGGGCTGCCTGCGCATCTGGGTGGGGGGCCCTGTCCTGCCCGATCCTGCTTGTTGCTGGCTCCGCCCCTCTTACCGTCCCTGTTGAACGGTTAGATGTAGTCGGACTTCCGTATAATTCAATTTTCTGTCCTTTGGTTGTGTCTTTGTTTCTCCAAACCTTTGTTGTATTCAAACTTGGTTGTGGGAGAAGGCACAGTGTTTCCACCTATGCCTCCATCTTGGCGGAAGTCTCAAAAATTGTTTCTCTTTATCCATGTAAGTTTCAGCCAATGTCCTTCACAAAATCTACCTTCACGTTTTTAAGTATTCCATTTTTTTTTGTTACAGTGAGATCATTTATCAACATATTTCTAAGTTTTATTTAAGTACAAATACAAAACATAAAATTTATCCATTTTAAATATACAGTTTAGTGGTTTTTAGTGATTTATAATTTGTGCAATCATTACCCCTAAATGCCCATTTGTATCAATTTGGGAATGATTAATGTGCTGTCTGTAGTTGTTCCCTTTCCAAAAATTTTATATAAATGGAATCAGACAATATGTAATGTTTTGTTCATTTGTTAGGTATTTATTTTTTTAAAAAACAATTTTAGTGTTTATAATATGTTATATATAGTATGTTATCTTCAATTCCTTAATCTTTTATCTTTAGTAAGTGCTTTTCTTTTCCTTGGCTTTATTTTGTTGTTACATTCCTAATTTATCAAGCTGAACTATGAATGTATTTACTGTTATCTTCCTTGCTTAGTAATTACGTATTTAGGTCTACAATGTCTGTCAAATTCAGTTGAATTATATTCCATAGGTTCTGATATGTATATGTCTATCATTTTATTTTATCAACCTTCAGTGTTTTGATTTTCTCTTTGGCCCAAATTGTTTATGATTGTTTTTAATTGTAAGCTGATTAAGGTTTCCTTCCTTTCTAAAGGCATAAATTTCTAATTTTTGCTTTTTTTTAAGAATTGAAAAAGTTTGGGGCTCTATTATTTCTATTATTTAATGACACTTTCTGGTCAAGTTTTGTAAATGTTCTATTGTCATTTGATTATAAATTATATATCCTCTTGCCCTGGGTGGTGTAGCTCAGTGGATTGAGTGCCAACCTGCAAACCAAAGGGTCACAGGTTCGATTCCCAGTCAGGGCACCTGCCTGGGTTGCAGGCCAGGCCCCCAGTAGGGGGCACTCAAGAGGCAGCCATAGGACTTCTGGCCACGATGGAGGCGTAGGTGGAAACATTGTGCCTTCTCACACAACTAAGTTTAAAAACAACAAAATTTTAGTAACAAAAACACAGCCAAAACAGAGAAAATTGAACTGTACAGAAGTCCCACAATAATAAACCATTCAGCCAGACTGGTAAGAGGGGGAGTTAGTGGCAGAGTGGAGTCAGGCTGGAAAGATCAGTCGGTCAGACCACCCAAGAGCGGAGGTGGAGGCAGTTGGCGGATCCCAGATATGGGGTAGCAACGGGCTGACCCAGTGAGGGCGCAGGGCGGCTGACTGTGGTCACACATTTGCCTACCCATAAACCAAGCGACGGAGTGAACAGTGAGACAGACCGCTCAGGCTAGGTCCCCAGCAGTGGGAATCAGAGCCTGAAAACACCAATTGGAAAGACATTTGGGGTTGAGGTGCTGGGAGAGGCTCCCAGGCTCACAGAGTTCGTTGGAGAGACCCACAGGATTCCGGAGGGTGCACAGGCCCACACACCCAGAAACCAGCACCAGAGGGGCCCAATTTGCTTGTGGGAAGCTGCAGAGGGCACAGAAATCTGAGAGAGAGAGGAGCAAAGCACCATATTTTTTTCCCTCTCTGACCCTGGCCCCACATACAGCATCACAACCCAGCAACTGGGTTGCCCAGCTCTGGTGAACACCTAATGCTCCACCCCTCATACATAACAGGTGCGAACAGACCAAATATTATGACTCAAGAACAGCTCAAAGCCCCAGAGCCTATAATTCTAAGCAACCAAGAAATAGCCAGCCTTTCAGATGCACAGTTCAAAATACTGGTGGTCGGGATGCTCACAGAACTGGTTGATTTTAGTAACAGATTAGAAGAACAAATGAAGGCTAAACTAATTGAAGGGAAATGCACAGAAAACCAATAGTGATGGAAAGGAAACTGGGACTCAAATCACGGGAGTGGACCAGAAGGAAGAACAAAACATCCAACCAGAAAGGAATGAAGAAATGAGAATTCAAAAAAATGAGGAGAGGCTTAGGAACCTCCAGGACATCTTTAAATGTTCCAATATCCGAATTATAGGGATACCAGAAGGGGAAGAGGAACAGCCACATGTAGAACACTTATTTGAACAAATAATAAAGGAGAACTTCTCCAATCTGGCAAAGGAAATAGACTTCCAGGAAGTCCAGGAAGCTCAGAGAGTCCCAAAGAAGTTGGACTCAAGAAGGAACACATCAAGGCACATCATAATTACATTAGCCAAGATGAAAATGAAGGAGAGAATCCTAGAAGCAGCAAGAAATAAGGGGACAGTCACCTACAAAGGACTTCCCATCAGACTGTCAGAGGATTTCTAAAAAGAGATCTTACAGGCAAGAAGGGGCTGGAAGGAAGTATTCCAAGTCATGAAATCCAAAGACCTACAACCAAGATTGCTTTATCCAGCAAAACTTTAATTTAGAATGGAAGGACAGGTAAAGTGCTTCTCAGATAAGGTAAAATTCAAGGAGTTCATCATCACCAAGCCCTTATTATATGAAATGCTAAAGGGACTTATCTAAGAAAAAGAAGATAAAAAATATTAAAAATATCTAAATATCTAAAAATATTGAAAATATTAAAAATATCTTTAAAAATAAGATAAAAAAGAAGAACAGTGAAAGGACAGCAGACTCACAGTTATTAACAACCACACCTAAAACAAAAACAAACTAAGAGGACAATTAGATCAGGAGCAGAACCATAGAAATGGAGACCACATGGAGGGTTATCAACAGGGGAGTGGCAGGAGGAGAAGGGGGGAGAAAGTACAGAGAATAAGTAGCATAGATGGTAGGTAGAAAATAGACAGGGGGAGGGCAAGAATACTATTGAAAATATGGAATCTGAAGAACTTGTGACACGTGGACATAAAATAAAGGAGGGGGAATGGTGGGGGAGGGGTGTGCAGGGTGGAGGGGAATGAAGGGGGGGAATAGGACAACTGTAATGGCACAATCAATAAAATATATTTTTTAAAAAAGGCAGCCACACAATGATGTTTCTCTCCCCCTCTCTCTCCTTCCCTCCCCCTCTCTCTAAAGATAAATAAATACAATCTTTAAAGAAATAAAAAAGTAAGTTATATATTCTCTTTAGTGTGTTTATATATAAGTATTATATATATAGTACACTTCATTAAGTGTGTCATTTATACCCTGTATGACAGTGCAAAAGAATCATTTGAAATGCTTTCGCACACATAGGTTTCTTGGAACCACTCCCTGAGTATCTGATGCTGTAGGTCAGTGCAGGGACTGGGAATGTACTTTATCCTACGAGAATCCCAGCAAAGTTTGCTGCAAGTGATCCTTGGGCCACACTTTGAAAAACTGTTCTGTACGTTATTTCTAATTTTTATTATGTATTTAGTTTTTTATCAGCTGTAGAGGCAAATTAAAGTACTTTAATATTGTTTGACTTTCTATTGTTTTGGTTGGCATTTTGAATTATGATGCTCTGCTGTATGATACAGCAAATGTATAAAAATTTATACTTTATTACTATCAGTTGCCCTTTGTTTTTCCATTTTCTTTATAAACTCAGTCTCATATTGATATCTAACTTCTAGTTTCCTTGTGGGCTTCTGTGTGTGTGTATTTTCCTAGGATGATGCTACCCATTTTTAAAAATACTTTTAATATTTCTAAATGAGTGCTGAAAATGCATTTCTTATGGACAAAAATATTGTTTTTTATTTCCAAGTCTGATAGTGTTTTCTTTTGAATAATTTAGCCTTTCTCATTTTCACTGGGACATATGTGTTATCAGGGCTGTCGGAATATTTTGGAAAAGTGAGAATTTGTGTTGGCTTAGGTTTAGAAATTATCAGAAGCACTTCTATTTGGCTCAAGCTCATCACAAACAGCAGCAGCAGGAATCACAAATGATAAAACCTATCTCAACCACCAGAAGTTACTATGAATTATTATAGCATGTGTCAGACAGAACTTAATCCAAGGTGAAAAAGGAGAGGAAAGGAAAGGAGATTTGCAGTAAATTCTTTTGCATTTAAAATGATCAACAATGGACATAGTTATGAGTCATCAAATTTTTCTATACTAAGTTTATAAAATTATCTAAAATTTTTGACAAACCTTCAGGAACATATACTCAGAATACTACTTTCTCAGCTTTACAGAAGTATGTGATGTATAATAAGCCATATCTATTTAAACTGTACAATTTGATAATTTGAAAATATGCCTAAATCCATACCACAAGTTAAAGAATATATCCATTGTCCTTACTTCTCATGTCCCTTTGCCTTCCTCTTCTTTGTCCTAGCATCTATAGTTAACCACTCACCCGCTTTCTGGCACTGTAAAATACTTCCTATTTTCTAGAATTTTAAATAACTGAAATCATGCACGAGAGAGATACTCTTGTATCTTTTTTCTGTCAGCATGAAGTTTGAGATTTGTTTGTTATTGCACGTATCAGTGTTGGATTGTGGTTTTGTTTTCCAGGGTTTCAGCTATCCATGTGCAACCATGGGTAAACAATTCATAAGTTGTAAGTTACGTGATGTAACAATTCTGAGTCACGTAATGAAGTCTCTGGACAGTTCGGCTCTGTCCTGTCTGGGATGTGAATCATTCTTTTTTTCTAGAATGTCAACCCTTATATGCTACCCACCAGTTGGCCACTTAGTGTCCTTCTAGGTTATCAGATGGACTTTGTGTTAGGACAGTGCTTGTGTACAAGTAACTCCTATTTTACTTAATAATGGTTCCCAAACCATTCATATAGCTTGTATCAGAATATATTGTTATAATTGTTAAGTTATTAATAGTTATTGTTAATTTTTTACTGACTAATTTATAAATTAAACTTTATCATAGGTATGTATGTGTAGGAAAGAAAACATAGCATGCATATATATATGCATATATATATATAGGGTTTGATACTGTCTGGACTTTGAGGCACCCACTGCGGGTCTGGGAATGTATTCCAGCAATAAGAGGGAACGGCTGCACCACAATTTGTTTATTCACTTACCTGATGATGGGCTGTTTTCAGTCTTTGCCTGTCACAAAGAAAACTGCAAAGAATATTCGTGTACATGTCTTTGCTTATACTTTTTTTCAGATACACACACCGAAGAGTATAATGACTGGGNTATATATATATATATTGGGTTTGATACTGTCTGGACTTTGAGGCACCCACTGCGGGTCTGGGAAGGTATTCCAGCAATAAGAGGGAACGGCTGCACCACAATTTGTTTATTCACTTACCTGATGATGGGCTGTTTTCAGTCTTTGCCTGTCACAAAGAAAACTGCAAAGAATATTCGTGTACATGTCTTTGCTTATACTTTTTTTCAGATACACACACCGAAGAGTATAATGACTGGGTCACAAATTTGGTGGTATATGCTTATTTTAAGAAACTGAACAACTCAGCTGTTTTCCAAAGAGGTCATACAATTTTACATTCCAGCAAGCAATTTTCTGACATTTAGTACGATCAGGTTTTTAAATTTTAGTCCTCCTAATGAGTGGTATGTCATGGTGATTTAAAAATTTTTTTTTTCATGGTGATTTTAATTTCTATTTCCTTAATGACCAGTGGTGTTAAGACTTTTCTTATGTGCTTATGCTCCATGTATGTATTGTTTGGCAAAGCATTTGTCTACATCTTTTGCCCATATTTTTTGTTAGGCTTTTTGCCTTCTCATTGAGCAGTAAAAGTTCTTTACATATTCTAGGTACAGATCTTTTGTCTTATAAATGTTGTATAAATATTTTTTTCTGGTCTGTGGCTTTTCTTTTCATTTTTTAACAGTATCTTTTGAAATAAAATATTTTAATTTTACTGAAATTCAGTTCATAATTTTTTTCTCTTGTGGTGTGTGGTTTTGTGTCATATTTTAAAAATTGTCATGAAAGTGAAGGTAACTAAGATACTCTCCCAAGTTTTCTTCTAGATGTTTTGTAGTGTAGCTCTTATATTTATATCTATGATAAATTTTGAGTTAATTTTTGTGTGAGGGTGTGAGGGAAGAGTCCATACTGATTACACTTCTTGCATAATTAGTCTAAACTTTATTTAATTATTTTTTTAGTCATTAAAATACCTTGCCAACTTTGTAAAAAATCAACTGACCATACATGTGTGGATCCATTGTTGGATTATTAAAATCTGTTTCATTGGTCAATTTGTTCATTTTTACATCAGCACCATACCTTTTTTATTAGTGTAGCTTTATGATAATCTTGAGATCAAGCTGGGTAAATTCTTCAAATTCGTTTCTCTTTTTAAAGTTGTTTTGTATTTTTATATAAATCATAGAATTAGCTTTCAGTTTCTACACAAATGCTTGTTGGGATCATCATTCAATGTTGGACTGAATGTACAGATCAGTTTCACAGCTATAGGAAATCTGATTTATGATCATATTTCAGACATTACTGATCTCTAAGCAGGTGCCAAGTTGGGATACTTGGTATTTAGGGAAAACAATGTAAGGAAAAGAGAAGGGGGACAAGCTAGAGGAGTAAGCAAGTTTAATTACTGATAATAATATATGTCCTGGGGTCTTTCAGGTATAGCTCTTCTCTGCATAACCTGGAGATTTGCCTGGCTAATAAAAAGCTATACATCTTACCAGCCCTTAATATGAGAATCTAGTATTGATTTCTCCATACACTGCAGAAATGATTGCTGCTCTTTCTCTTCTAACCTGCCTACTTCTTTGATAGATGACACGTCTGAATGAGTCCTCTTTATGCCTTGGTTCTTCTACCCCATGGGTCAGTGAATTGCCTTTTGCCCAGGCTCCTGGATCTTGCTAGTCCAAACAGAGGCTCATTGCTTTGCCAGAATTTGGCCACCCACTTTAGGTGGATTTGGGCAGTACCAGAATTCGACAGAGGCATCCATCTGTTCTCAACATCTTCTCTGGATTTGGTTCAAATTGTACTGTATGTGAACACTGTCCTTCATGCATTGTGACTTGGAGTTGTAGCTATTTCAGTTTTATCAGAGATGGGCTAGGTTCTTGTTATTGATTTTTGTTTCTTTCTTTTGCTTTTCATTCCTTTTTTTAAAAATTAGGATTTTTCCCTCCATATTAACATGTTTATTTCAAGCTGGCCAACTTGGAGCTATTTTGAGTTTCATAGAAGCCACACTGCATAGAACAAAACACCGAGACTGTGACAGCTGTTTCAAATGGGCTTTCTAGTACAAAGCGTAGTTTCTCAGGAGAAAGAAATGGATCCAATAATTTGTAAGATCTGACTTTACCATACCTTTCTAGAACTGCAGATTCTGTGTTTCTTCTCTTTGTCCAAAGCAAACTGGGATGTGACCAATTTGAATATTTGACTTTAAAATTTCGTAATCTCTAAAAATATGATTAGTCTAGTAATATTAGTTTATACCTAGAGACTTAGTTCTTTTATATTTATTGTCATTACTGATATATTTGAAGTTATTTCATTTCATTTTGTCCTTTTTACTTGACCTATTTTTCCTACTTAATTGAATAATTTGCTTTTTTCTTTAATAGTTTGGTTTTTTAAGCAAAATTTTGTTTATGAAACAACAGTACTTAATCAGCATTTTTTGTCTACCCCCATACCTGTCTCCACACATCCCCTTCCCCAGCAATCACCACACTGTTGTCCGTGTCCATGAATTCCCTTTCTCTCTCTCTCTCTTTTGCTAAAGGAGATTGCACCAAGGGACCCCACAGGACACCTACTCCATAAGGCCACACCATGAACAGAGAGCAGTAGAAGATCTAATACATAGAAACAAACACAAAGAGGTAGCCAGAATGGGAGACAAAGAAAATTGCCCAAAGGAATGAATAGGAGACATCTTAGGAAAAGAGCTAAATGAAATGAAAGCAAGCAATCTGTTAGATAAAGAGTTCAAAATAGTGATTATAAGGAAAATAGGTAAAATAATAAAATGGCAATACATATATAGCTATCAATAATCACTTTAAATATAAATGACTTAAATGCTCCAAAAAAAGACATAGGTTAGGTGACTAGATAAGAGAATAAGACCGATAAATATGCTGTCTCCAAAAGGCCCACCTCAGAATGAAAAATATACAAATCGACTGAAAGTTAGGGAATGGAAACAGATATTTTATGCAAATGGGAAGGGAAAAAAAGCTGGGGTAGTAATACTAGTTTGGGTTTTAGAAAGGATAGTGTAAAAGGGCAAAAAACACAAACAAAGCCTTTGTCATTTCACCTTGGTTAACTTTAAGACGTTAAAACCGTCTTTCTTCACGCTGTGTCAGTGTTTGGCTGAGGAGAGATACTCTGCAGGAACCTCTGTTTTAATTTACCTGGCAGGGACTTTCTTAACATGGATCCCATTTGTGCCCTGCAAAGGTCACCAATCTGACTTATCAAATGGACTTATAGAACACTTTGTTTCTAAGCCAGCTGAGATTAAAAAAAGGACTGCACATCCCCAGTATAGGTAAATTCACAAAGTTGCAATTGATTTATCTGTCTTTAAGAACTTTTCTTTTTTCTTTATTTTTTTTTTAATTTACTTTTACAGAGAGGGGAAAGGAGGGAGAAAGAAAGGGATAGAGACATCCATGTGTGGCTGCCTCCTCTGTGGCCCCCACTGGGGACTCAGCCCGCAATCCAGGCATGTGCCCTGACTGGGATTCGAACCGGCAAACCTCTGGTTTGCAGCCTGCGCTCAATCTACTGAGCTACACCAGCCAGGGCTTTAGGAACTTTTCTTATAGCAGATATATACCAGTGTTCACTGTCCATTTAGCCTACGTCATTTCTGGCTCTGGTTCTTCCGGTCTGGACCCCTGGGTGTGGATCTGGTGCTTGTTTGCCCTCCAGTAGCCTGTCTGAGCTCCAGAAGTTTTTTATATGCGGTGTGAAGAAACCGAAGTTCAGAGATGTTAAGGGACATATTCAAAGACATTAATTCATACACTTCAGAGCCGAGACTTATATCTGTCTTCTTAGCCAAAGGTGCTTTTATTTTATTTTTCAAAAAATATCACCTCCAATAACTGTCCTAGGAGGATTACATTAACTTTTTTTAGAAACTGAATCAGAGAATATAGTCACTTGCCTCAGGTCATGTAGATGATGATCGTAGAGCTGAGCTAGGGCTCAGGTCTGACCTAAATCCAGGGCACTTTCCAGTGCAAAAGGCTGCAACTGGACTGAATTGGTTAACCAGTGCTTTCCTCCTCTCTCAAGTCAGCAGCTCCAATCACACTTCTATATTATTATTCTTTAAGTTTTGTGTATGCTATATGCATTCCTCAGATAATTTCTTGAATTAGTCAAAATAATATAGTTCAGTTTTTCTCTATTATGTCCCCAGGCTCTGGAACATTGTGCTTTTTGCTTGTGAATATTTAAAACTTTTCAGTCCTTTTCACTCATACCAAAGCAGTTTCAGACTTTGAATGAGGCCAGTGGAGAAAAATCTGTGCTTATTTACAAACCTTTTATTGACACTGTTCTTAAAAAGTCATCAAGTAATGGAGATTTGGAAAGCTCCTACTGTAACCAGGGTATGTTAATTACCCAGCTGTGAGATACTGAGTCAGAGGCTCTCAAGGTTATTAGTCTTGTGTGGTACACATCGTAGTGCTGAGTTTAATTTTCTGAGCTTGTTTCAGTGCTCACCCTACCTAGAAAAACGCTGGGCTGCTTATTGCCTGGAGTGGCAGAGTTTTCATGAATTATCAGAAGTACTGTGCTGTATCTGGTAGGGAGGAGAAGCATTTTCTTGAACTCCTTCAAAGGTATCTTTGAAAGATGTCCACCTCTATTTGGAGATATTAAAAAGGGACCTTAACATTTCATGAAAGTCAGTGGATTTAAGGTCAGTCTACATGTGGAGCAGGCCTCATGTGGAGAATGTGGCGTGAGGCTAAACAAACATCTGAAACCAAATTCTAACATATTTAGTTAAATAAAACTTCTATTTGAAACATCTTTGTTATTTTACACTCAAATAAATTTCAACCTTACAGAAAATGTTTTTTTTCCACTTACAGTTATCAGATTGCCATATCATTGGAAAAGAGTATTGTCTTTTTGCTTTTAAAAAAGAGCATGGGCCCTGGTTGTTGTGGCTCAGTGGATTGAGCACGGGCCTGTGAAGCAAAGGGTCACAGGTTCGATTCCCAGTCAGGGCATATGCCTGGGTTCCAGGCCAGGTCCCTGGTGGGGGACGCGTGAGAGGCAACCACATATTGACGTTTGTCTCCCACTCTCTCCTTCCCATCCCCTCTCTAAAAATAAATATTAAAAAAAAGAGCATGGATATGGTAGCACCTAGTGAATTTAAAGCCTATAACATGTAAAATCTCTTGTTCTTAAGGACTGTGAATGATTTAGAACTGCTTTCATCAGTCTTCTTTAATATTCAATAATCAGGGTGAAGTTTAAAATGGCCAACCTATTTTTACAGGAGTTATATGCTGTTGTACCTACTGCATATACCTTTTGTTGTTACTATATGGATTATATTATATAAGCAATTCAAAAAGATCAATCTGTATCTTAAATGGCAATAATTTAAATACTACAAATGTAAAGAATATTCCATGTTTACATAGTGAATGAAGCCTCATTGCCAGTATAGAATGTGAGGGTTTAAGAGCTTGGATAACAGAAAATAAAGTGTGATAACTTTCTTAAAGGTAAAAACCCCCAGCAAGTACAGTAAGGGATTATCTGAAAGTATCTGATCTCAGACTTGTCTAATAAAAATCTGAAAAGCATGGCATGAATTCTTAGAGGTTTTCATGTCTTGTCAAACAAAAAATGGTTTCCTCTCCAGTAAAATTGTTTTTTTTCTTTTTAAAGAAGCATAACATATTGCTTGCAATATAAAATCGATACATTAATGTTTAAAGCAGAGAAGAAATCAAAACAAAATAATAGATTGTAGGATGAGTTATACTCCATTTACCTAAAAAAGGTTGTGTTATCGTAGGGCCCAGAAACTTATAAAACCAGCTGCAGAGCAGCATTATTTACAATTGCCAAACAGCCTAAGTGCCCACCAGTAAATAAGTGGGTCAAAAAACTGTGGTACATTTACACAATGGAATTCTACTGAGCAGAAAGAAGGAAGGAGCTCCTGCCTTTCATGACAGCATGGATGGAACCAGAGAATATTATGCTAACTGAAATAAGCCAGGTGGCAAAGGACAAATATCATTTGATTTCACCTATAAGAGGAACCTAATGAAGGACAACAACAAAAAAAGAGCAAAATAGAACTAGAGGTATAGAAACAAGAAACAGACTGACAGTGACCAGATGGGTGGGGAGAGGGGGACAAGGGTGGAAAGAAGGGGTGGGATTAGTGAAGGAACATGTAGGAATGACCCGTGGACGTGGACAACAGGGTGGCGACTTACTGAGGGAGCCGAGGGCGGGCAGTGGAGCACAGTGGGGGGAAATTGGGACAACTGTAATAGAGCAACAATAAAATATTTTTAAAAAACAGCTGCAGACTTAAGTAAAATGATTTTCCCAACACAGCAACCTAAAGCCATATTCATTTAATGGGATTATCAAAGAACTGCTCCAGTTTTGAAAAGTAAATTAGGAAATGAAGGGAAAAAAGCTCTGCATACCATCCTTGAATGCTGAAGTGTAGATTCATTTTTATTCATCTGGTCATGAATCTGATGGGCGTAGAAAAAAGTCATGCCTACAAAAATCATCCACCCACCTTAACCCATAGAAGACATAGGTATAAGTTTAAATTTAATTACACATAACGTATATGAATACTAAATTGAGAAATAATTAACAAAACTACTCTGAGAAGGCCCTGGCTGGTGTGGCTCAGTGATTGGAGTGTTGTCCCATAAATTGAGAAGTTGTGGGTTTGATTCCCTGTCAGGGCACATGCCTAGGTTGTGGGTTCAGTCCCTGGTTGGGGCATGGGAGAGAAGCTACCGACTGATGTTTTTTTCTCCCATTAGTGTTTCTCTTCCTCCCCTTCCCTCTCTTTAAAATCAATAAGCATGTCCTTGGGTTAGTATTAAAAAAAGCCCCCAAAACCCTACTCTGAGAAGGCTTCTCATTTGGCCAATAAAGAGTAACGGGGGAAAAAATTTATCCTTCTACCTGAAACCTCTAAAAACACAGACAAGATATATAAATCAAAGTTTCTCAAGACATTAGTAATCAGGCAATTAAGAATGTTGATTATTAGACATGGGAAAGAAACCAGGTGAGCTGTATGATTGTCCCAGCTTATTGCCTGGAAAAAGTTTCCAGCACAGGCCTAGGGAGGTGTAGCTTCCTCTAGGAGACAGAACTGGAAATTTGGATATGCTAAAGCAACTGGAGTTTGCAGGACAAAAGAAAGGAGAGAAGAAAGCTGCACAGAGAGAAAAATCCAGAAATCAGCAGAGGCACTCGTAGGAAAAACTGTCAGCCCAGAATTATATATCCATCAAAAGTATTTTTCAAAAGAGCAGAATATTAGAATACCAATTTGGACTATTCATAGGCTTCCCTTGCTGCCTCTCAGAGTAAATAAAGCAAGATGGGCAAGATACGTGAACAGAGTTCTCCTTGTGGACATAATGTGAGGTATTCCCTAGGTCAGATACCTACCTGTGACTGAAATTTTTGCTGGATTGAAAGGCATTTCTTCACATGACTTTCAAGGAAGTGACCATTACAATTCACCTCATTCATTCATGTGATTGTTGCAATTTCAAACCTGTAATATATCACGGAGTTAATTTGGACAAAACTGTAATGAAATTAATAGTATTTCCAAGTAAAGATATCTCTTTTAAGGACCAGCCTGCCAACTACTATTCAGAAGTTAGAAGTATAATAAACTAGGTATAATTCATCAAGCACAAGTAAAAAGGAAAATGAACTTGTGTTGAATTTGGAAGATGACGACAGATTCCTTTAAACAAAGACAGCACTCTAAAAGCAGCTGGAATCACCAATGAAACTGAAATTGCATTCTTCTGCAAAGAAGATTGTAAGAGCTACAGAGATAATCCCATTTCACGCTGGTGAAAACCTCACAGGGCCTTCCTTTTTTGCTTACCTTTTTTAAAGACTTTATTCCACTAGTGAGTTTTTGAAATTGACAGACTTAAATACCCTTTTAAAGACTTTAAAAAATTCACTTTTTTCTACATGCACAATTTGCCATAATTCTTCACACAGAGACCCACAGTGCAAGAAATGTTAAGAGAAGTCCTTCAAGCAGAGGTAAATTGTATCAGAGGAAACCCTGGATCTGCACACAAAAAGAGAAAACAACAGAAATGTTAACTACATGGAGAAAAATAGAGACTTTTCTTCCTTTAAACAACTTTTCTTTAAAAGATACATGTAAGGAAAATGTATGAAAGCAAAAGTGACAAGTCTTGGTATTTTTGTAAAGAACTTTTGTAAACAATGTCTTTAAGGCTTAATATCCTTAATACGTACATTAATTCTCTTGGCAAGAATCTTGCCCTCAACTTGTTTGTTCACAACAGTGTGCACTGCATGCTGGGTTCACAACAGTGTGCACTGCATGCTGGGTGGCACTGCGGACTCCTCCCCTTTTGTCCTGGTAACAATTGTGGGGCATTCCTTTTTGAACAGTGCCGGTTCCCTTGCTGTCTACAATATCACCTTTCTTGTAATTGGCATATAAGTGGCCAAAGAAGCAAGTCCATGTTTTCCAAAAGACCTAGAGAACAAATAACAGGTGCCTCTCCTCTTCCCCGTTGTGTTGGTCATTTTGGCGAATTACTGGAATATGGTGGTGTCAGCTGAAAGTCTAGTCTGAGTACATTTTATTAATTTTTTAAAATATATTTTTAAATATTTTATTTATTTATTTTTTAGACAGAGGGGAAGGGAAGGAGAAAGAGTGGGAGAGAAACATCAATGTGTGGTTGCCTCTCATGTGTCCCCTACTAGGGACCTGGCCTGCAACCCAGGCACGTGCCATGACTGGGAATCAAACCAGTGACCCTTTGCTTCACAGGCCTGTGCTCAATCCACTGAGCTACACCAGCCAGGGATGACTACATTTTACTAATTTTTAAAGAGGGAGAAAGTGAAGGAGGGAGACAGGGAGAGGAACACTGATGTGCAAGAGAAACATTGATTGGCTGTCCCTGGCACGCCCCCAGCTGGTTACCTGGCCTGCAACCCAGGCATGTGCCCTGGCTGGAGTGGAACTGGCAACCTTTTGGTTTGCAGGATGACGCCCAGCCCACTGAACCACACCAGCCAGGTCTGAATACATTTTAAAGGAGCCTTTGTGCATAAACATGCTGTGAATCAGTTGATGTTAAATTAACTGCATTCATGCATAAAACTGCCCAAGGCAGAAGAACAACGTTAGAACATCATGAGATAGTACAATAATGCCATTTATAGGAATAAATGAATATATTATATTCAGTTCAATATGGAAAGAATTTTAGAGAGAGCAAGGTGCAGTTATCAAAACTGATCTTTGATCAGGACATAAAAGCTAAAAATGATTATTAAAAACTACACATTTCATACTTTCCTCTGTAAACTCAGATTGGAAACAGCCTATAGACATGATGTAAACAGTATTTGAAAGCTTCCATTCCAGAGCAATTTTTTAAACTTTATTTTTTTATTTGTTTTATTTTTAGAGAGAGGAGGAGGGAGGGATAGGGAGAGAAACATCAACATGCGGTCACCTCTTGCATGGCCCCACTGGAGAACTGGCCTGCAACCCAGGCATGTGCCCTAACTGGGAACTGAACCGGCAACCGTTTGGTTCACAAACTGGCACTCAGTCCACTGAGCCACACCAGCTAGGGCCCATTACAGAGTAATTTGAGTTTCAGAGGAGAAATACCTTCTGTTTCCCAGCAAGATTGCCAGAAATACTTTAAGCACAAGAAAGTGACCCATTAACCTTTGATGCTCTCCACAGATTGGGTTGTTTTGGAAAAAAGTCAAATGCTGTCTTCTCACGGAAGCCAGAAGTCAATACTTCTTACACATAGTTGCAGAGTCACCTCCTGGTCTTTTCATTAGACCAGCATTTAGGGACACCCCTCCCCAGAGAAAAGAAGGAGATCTGAAATAGGCCCATCAGTGCACAAAAGCAGCTCTGGATAACGTGAGGCATTTGTCAGAGAGGTCTTATTTCACATGAAATAGAAAGAGTGATATCATCAAGCAAAGCCTGTGTTTACAAAAGATACAGGAAAAATGTCATAGGTTCATGAGAATTTAAGACACATTTCTAGGAAGGGGAGAAATATTTATTGGTTATTTGCTATGCATTGGGCACTTTATATACCCTACTACATTTAACATAGAGATAACCTCTTTTCCATACGATAAGAGGTGACAGCTTTGGCTTTGCTGCCCTAATGAAATCTTTTTTTTATTGTTGACATTATTACAGATGGTCTCCCCCACCTCATTTTGCCTGCCTCTGTCCAACCCACAACCACCTGGCCCCTGGCCTTCACCACACTGTTGTCTGTGTCTATGGGTTATGCACATATATTCTTTGACTAATCCCTTCACACTCTTTCTTCCAATCTGCCCTCCCCTCTCCTTTATGGCAGCTGTCAGTCTTCTCCTCATAAAGCTGCAAGGACTTGCTGCTACTTGCTTGTGGTCTCCTTTGCTGCACTGTTACTTTTTTACCGTCAGCACTGTGACCTGTGTTCACTGTGGTGTTCAAGAGTTTTGTAGGCTGACTTGGTAAATGTATGTTGGATAACTGAACGCACAGGAAAGCAGCCAGGCTGCCTTGGGTGGGCTGCCGCAGGCAGCTGTGGTGCGTTACTGAACCACAGGATTATCCACACAGTGCTTCCTCCTCCTGCGAGAGTACTTGGGTCTAACGTTAGAGAAAGACAGATATTCTGCTAAATATACTGAATCACCACAACAACCTGTGACATGGTTTTTGTAATCCCTCTTTTGTAAACAATGAAACTGAAGCCCAGAAGGGTACAGAAATTTTCCCAGGGTGTTTCACTGAGTTACCAGTGATTGAGTTGGGATTCAATACCTGGATCTGTCTGAGGCTGAAGTCTTCTGCTCTTCTATACTAAATTTTCAGGAAGGCTTCTGTTCTATTATTCTGTGGTTTCTTGAGATTTCAGCTCATAGAGACTCTCAAGGAACTGTTTTCCAAACTGGGGGTGGGGTGGGGGAGCAGGTGCTGCTGTTTCTGTTGTGTGTGGGTTAAACTCCATCCAGGGCTTTGGGAACTTCACAACCATCAGGAAATACAACTCTCTCAGCTACTTAGTTAATATCAGCCTTTGATCTAGATACAAGTTCTGGCATTTCCTACAGAGTTTTCATTTATCAAAAGAGGCTACTTCAGAAATCACATTTTTAAATTTGGAATTTGTTTTTCAAGTTACATCACTTTTGCCATCTCCCTAAATTCCTGACTCCCAAAATACCATTGGCTTCTCTCTGCCTCTAGTCTAAGAGTTAGACATTTCCCAATTGGATTCTGCTTATCTACATCTGACTCCAAGTGCCAGCGTTCCTTAGGCAGTTCCTATCTTCCTCTGCCATCTCAGAAAAGTCAGAAAGACATAGAATTATTTACTAAATTCTAACAACGCTAGCCTCTTCTTTTTATTTCCCCGGCTTATAGGAGTTAATTCCTAAATTTGTTGCTTCCATGATGTCTTTGTGTTCCCTTTTTACCTTCCCAGTTCTTCACTGCCTAACAGTTCTGTATATGAAATTCTCTCTTTTGAAGTTACTGGTGTGGATTTTTCTCATGACAATACTGATTGATCCAGGACTCAGCAGCAAGAGATTATAAGCCTTTTTCTTTCCAATCTAGAGCAGAGCCATCACAGTTACTTAGAGCGGTAAAACTTTTTTTTCTGGCCCTGTTTTATTTTTTCAAATGTTCAAGACTGATTGACTGGTATATATCAGGGGTCTATTCTTGAATCAATCAAATTTGGTCGATGGGAAAGGGCCAGGCAGTTAAAAAAATGTTTCATTGGGAGTTGGACCCAAAGAAAGAGGAATTATAAAAAGGGCACCTACTGTGTAATTATGACTTTGGGTAATTAAATAATCTTAAAGGACTCTGAATCCTTTTGAATCACGAAAGGAAGAATATGGTATTCAATGCACAACAAATTCTGTAGTACTAATTAGTACTAATTCTATTATACCACATTCTTTTTCATGAGATTGTATCACTAATAAACTTTGCTTTCATGCTAATAGAATTGCTGCTCTGTAATTCTTTACTGTGTTGCCAAGAAGAACTGAGTTTCTCCTGTAAGGGTTTATATATTGTCAAAAAGTAAAGAAGCCATTGGTAATTCATGGATTCTTGTCATTACCCACCAAAGTACATCCATACTCAGAAATGTAGTCACACTGTAACCTAGTGAGTTCTGTGCAGGAAAATTTATAAGAAGTCTAAGAATTTATCAGTTCAAAATGATAGAACTTAAAAGCTAGAAGGAATCTTATGATTTAGGCCAATTCCTTTATTTGGCAAAAAAGAGAAACTCAAATTTGAAGAAGTTTAGTAGCTTGCCTAAAGCCACACAATTTGCTGGTAGAAGGTTAGAGACTACATAGAATCTCCTCAGTCAAAGTGAGCTAAATGTTTGATAAATATTCATTTTGCTATGCACTGTATTCCTTTCAAAACATAATTAATAATATTTTAAAATGTACATAAAAGCAGAGGGAATAGCATAATGAACCCTCATGTACTCACCACCCAGCTTTAATAACACACGCTCATCATAAATAACCCACAAACAAAACCTTTATCTATTTCTTCTTGAGTGAGCTTTGGTAGTGTGTGTATTTCATCCATTCCATGTTTTATTATTCTTCGAATAGATGGAAGATCGATGGTGATGTTACCTCTCTTATTCCTGATACTGGTAATGTGTGAATTCTCTCTTATTTTCTCTTTATTGCTCTTATGTTTTATACATCTCTGAGGCACTGTTCATTTTTCTTCATTATTTTGTTTTTCTATTCTTTAGACTTAATAATCTTTATTGACCTATTTTCAAGTTTGCAGAATATTATTTTTTAAACCAGCTTAGATCAACAAGCTTTGTTTATCCCCTGTAGTGACTTTTTCATTTCAGTTACTGCATTTTCAACTCAGAATTTCTGTTTTTATAAGATAGATGATCCCTATCTCCTTTTAATCTTTTTATTATTTATTCTATCTCTTTGACAAATAGAAAAACAAAAATAATTTTTATTTTTCTATTTGACAAAAAATCATTCTCAAACTTTTTCCACACTTTTAAATACATGTTATTCTTTTTATTAAAAATATGAAGCAAATACTGAAAAATGGTTCATTTTAAAACTGGATAGCAGGCATGTAGGTCCTAATTATATAATTCTACCCTGTTTTATTTTTTAAATATATTTCATTGATTATGCTATTACAATTGTCCCAATTTTCCCCCTCAATCCCTTCCCCCTAGTAATTTGTATTACCTCCAGCAGCCCCCCTCTTAGTTCATGTCTATGGGTCATATAAGTTCTTAGGCTACTCCATTTCCTATACTGTTCTTAACATCCAATTGTCTATTTTTCACCTACCAATTTGTACTTCTCAATCCCTGTACCTTTTCCCCCTGTTCTCCTCCTTCCCCCTCCCTACCGATAACCCTACCAATTATCTCCATATCTATGATTCTGTTTCTGTTCTGTTGGTTTGCTTAGTTTGTTTTTCAGATTCAGCTGAATCTGTTGTGGATATACTGCCATTTTAATGTTCATAGTTTTTTACGTCTTTCTTTTTATGTATATATTTTATTGATTGTGCTATAGTCCCATTTTCCCCATTCACTCCCCTCCACCCTGCACACCCCTTCTACCCATATTCCCCCTTTTAGTTCAAGTCCATAGGTCATACTTACAGATTTTTTAGCTTCTACATTTCCCATACTGTTCATACCCTCCCCCTGTCTATTTTCTATCTACCATCTATGGTGCTTATTCTCTGTACCATTTGCCCCTCTCTCCCCCTCCCACTCCCCTGTTGCTAACCCTCCACGGGATCTCCATTTCTGAGGTTCTGTTCCTGTTCTAGATGTTTGCTTAGTTTGTTTTTGTTTTTGTTTTAGGTGTGGTTGTTAATAATTGTGAGTTTGCTATTATTTTACTGTACATGGCTTTTATCTTCTTTTTATTAGATAAGTCCCTTTAACATTTCATCTAATAAGGCTTGGTGATGATAAACTCCTTTAACATGACCTTATCTGAGAAGCACTTTATCTGCCCTTCCATTCTAAATGAAAGCTTTGCTGGATAGAGCAATTTTGGATGTAGGTTCTTGCCTTTCATGACTTTGTATACTTCTTTCCAGCTCCTTCTTGCCTGCAAGGTTTCTTTTGAGAAGCCAGCTGATAGTCTTATGGGAACTCTTTTGTAGGTAACTGTGTTCTTTTCCCTTACTTTTAAGAGTTTCTCCTTATATTTAATCTTGGCTAATGTAATTATGATGTGCCTTGGTGTGTTTCTCCTTGGGTCCACCTTTCATTGGGACTCTGAACTTCCTGGACTTCCTGGAAGTGTATTTCCTTTGCCCGATTGGGGAAGTTCTTCTTTATTATTTGTTCAAATAAGTTTTCAATTTCTTGTTTTTCCTCTTCTTTTTCTGGCACGCCTACGATTCAGATGTTGGAACAATTAAAGATGTCCTGGAGGTTCCTAAGCCTCTCCTCATTTTTTTGAATTCTCGTTTCTTCATTGTTTTCTGTTTGGTTGTTTCTTTCTTCCTTCTGGTTGACTCCATTGATTTGAATCCCAGTTTCCTTCCCGTCACTATTGGTTCCTTGTACATTTTTCTTTATTTCACTTAGTGTAGCCTTCATTTTTTCCTCTAATTTGTGACCAAATTCAACCAGTTCTGTGAGCATCCTGATCACCAGTGCTTTGAACTGTGCACCTCATAGGTTGACGATGTCTTGGTCGCTTAGTTGTATTTTTTCTGGAGCTTTGATCTATTCTTTTGTTCAGGCCATTTTTTTTTGTCTTGACCCACCTGTTAGGTAGTAAGGGGAGAAACCTTAGGTGTTCATCTGGGTGGGGTAACCCTTGTAGCTGCATTGTGATGCTGTATGTAGGGTAGGGGTCTGAGCTAGAATAATGGCACTTGCTTTGCTCTGTGCTGGATTTCAGTCACTTTCCTTGCTTCCCACAAGCAAATTGGACCCTTCTGGTGCTGAGTCCCATGTGGGTGGGTTTGTATACATCCTGGGACCCCGTGAGTCTCTCCAATGAACTCTCCTGTGAGACTGGGAATCTCTCCTGGTAACTCATCCCCCATAGGGGTTTTCATGTGTTTTGAGGCTTTATTTACCCCAGCTGGGGCCCTGGGTTGTGTGGTCTGTCTCAATCCCCAGTTTCACCTGGTTTATCTGTGTTTAAATCTGGGACCACCTGGTCCACCAGACACCTTGCACAGCAGTGCCCCGCCCCCCCACTCCCGCCCCAATCCACTGCCTTGCTGGGTCTACGAGCTGCTGCCTTGCGTGCCCTGGGTCTACCAGCCACCACTTTTTTTCCCCGTGACCCCTCTCCACCTCGCTGCCCAACTCCACCCCTCCTACTGGTCTGGATGAATGTTTTTCTTTAACTCCTTGGTTGTTGGACTTCCATACAGTTCAATTTTCTAGCAGTACTGGTTGTTTTTGGTTTTTAACTTGTTCTTGTCCTTATTTTGGTTGTGTGAAGAAGCATAGTATGTCTACCTACACCTCCATCTTGGCTGGAAGTCCTCTTTTTTTAAAAAAAAAATAAATCGTTTTAACATTTTATATAATAATGCCTCGGTGTTGATGAACTCTTCTAGCTTTACCTTATCTGGGAAGCACTTTATCTGTCCTTCCATTGTAAATGATAGCTTTGCTAGATAGAATAATGTAGGTTGTAGGTCCTTGCTTTTCATCACTTTGAATACTTCTTACCAGTCTCTTCTAGCCTGCAAAGTTGCTTTTGAGAAATCAACTGACAGTCTTACGGGAATTCCTTTGTAGGTAACTCTATGCTTTTGTCTTGATGCTTTTAAGATTCTCTCTTTATCTTTAACCTTTGGCATTTTAATTATGATGTGTCTTGGTGTGGTTTTCTTTGGGTCCATCTTGTTTGGGACTCTGTGCTTCCTGGACTTGTATGTGTATTTCTTTGACCAGATTAGAGAAGTTTTTTCATTATTTTTTTAAGTAGGTTTTCAATTTCTTTCTCTTTCTCTTTTTTTTCCAGCACTCATATGATTCAGATGTTGGTGTGTTTGAAGATTTCCCAGATGCTCCTTAGCCTATCTTTGTTTTTTGTTTTTTTTAATTTTTTAGCTGTTCTGATTGAATGTTATTTTCTTTCATGTGTTCCAGATCATTGATTTGAATCTCAGCTTTATCCTTTCCCCTGTTGGTTCCTGTAAATTTTCCTTTATTTTCCTGTAAATTTTCCTTTATTTCCCTAAGTGTGAACTTCCTTTCTGCCTGGGTCTTTTTTATGCTGTTGAAGTACCCAATGAATATTTTTGAGCATCCTGATAACCAGTGTTTTGAAGTCTGCATCTGGTACATTGCTTATCTCCATTTTGATTAGTTCTTTTTCCAGAGTTTTGTTTTATTTTATCATTTGGGCCATGTTTCTTTGCCTCCTTGTTTGGCGGCCTCTTTGTGTATTTTTGTATGTATTAGGTAGAGCTGCTTTGACTCTGTCTTAGTTGTGTAGCCTATTGTAGAAAAGTGTACTGGCAAATTGGGTGGGGTGGAGCCTTTGGTAACTGCCAGGATGGGGCAACCTGTGTTGCTACTTTTTGTGTCTGTGTAGGGAAGGGCTCAGAGAGGCAAAAATGTTTCTGTCTGGCCTGTGAAGTTTTTTCTGGGAGGAAGCTGCCTCCTGGCACTTGCCCTGATGCCAGTCACTTCAATTTCTCTCCATATGCAACCGGTGCCCTTCCAGCTATTATCCTGGTGCTGAAGCCCAGAGAGAGTTTGTCTTAGGATAAGTCCTAAGTCCACTGTGACCCTTTAAGTGGATACTCGGAGAATCCCAGTTTCTTTCACCTCCCCGACCACCATTGGTTTTTACAGCCAGAAGTTATGGGCACTTATCTTTCTGGTGCTAGGACTCTTGGCTGGATGGTCTGGTGTGGCGCTGGGATCCACTGCTCCTGAAGTATCCCTCCTGATTTTTATCTACCACATGTGGGTGTGGGACCACCCATTCTGTGTCTACACACCACTTCACACCTGTCCACTTCTCTGTGTACCTCCACATCTCTGCCCCTCCTACTGGATGAATGTTGCTTCTTTAATTTGTTGGTTGTTGGACTTCCACACAGCTTGATTTTCTGACAGTTCTTGGTGATTTTTTTTGGTAGCTTAATTGTAATTTTTGTTCTGGTTGTACTAGAAAGCAAGCTGAGTTTACCTTCATGTCCATCTTGACCAGAATTCTTCTTTAATTTTGTAGGTTTTTTTTTAGTTCTTTGATCATATATGATATGCCTGATTTCAAGTGTATATCACCAGTAAGAGAAAGACAAGTACCACACGATTTCACTCATCTGTGGAATCTAATGAACAAAATAAAGTAACAAAATAAATAGAGACAGACTCCTCGGAAGCAAGTTGACAGCTTTTGAAGTGGGGGAGGCCTCGGTGTCGGAGTGGAGAGATTGAGTTAAAATGAAAAAAAAGGAGAAAAAACTCATGGACATAAACAGTGTGGTGATTGTCAGGGTTGGGGGAATCGTGGATGTAGAGGAGGGTAAAGCAGGGATAAATGGTGATGAACAGAGACATGACCTGGGGTGGTGAACACATAATACAGTGTGCAGATGATGTGTTGTAGAACTGTGCATTGAAATCTGTATAATTTTGTTATCTAGTGTCACCATGATAAATTAAATAAAAAGGGGACAAAAAGTATATGTCAACTAATTCTAAAATCTAGACCCCCTTAAGAGTGTTTTCTCTTTGCTTTGTTTCCCTCACCAGGAATATAGCAAACATTCTAATTTCTTTTCTTTTTTTCCCCAAGTATAACTTGCTTTTTTAGATTGATTATTTGAACTCGTTCATGTTTCCTGAGCTGGGCCTATAATGCTATGAGTTTCCATCTTAGGACTGCATTCCCAGTGTCCCACAGATTTTGGTTCATTGTGTTCTCATTTTCATTTGTGTCAATGCGTCTTTTGATTTTTTTCTCTTTTTTTAAAATTTTAATTCTTATTCAAGTACAGTTTTCTGTTTTATATTCCTTTCATGTCTCATATTTTTGTTGAAAATTAGACATTTTAAATCATAATTATAAAAACACTGGTATCAGATACCTCTATTCTTCTTGAGTTGGTTGTTATTTCTGGGCTTTTGTTGTTTCCCTTTTTGCTGCTTATTTGTTTAGCAACTTTCCTGGACTAACACTGCAGATTCCCATAGTCTCTGTAGTGTACAGCTAATGAATTCCTTGCTAAATATTAAAAGTTTTAAGTTACGTTTTTAAAATTTTAAACATCATCATCCTTGGGACAGTGTAATTTAGTGATTAGCCAATTTTCAGTTAGAAGATTACCTCAAATGCCTTGTCTGTCTCTCTTCCACCCCTTATAAAGGGTAATTAAGTGTGGGGCACACATTCAAACTTTCTGGAGTGTACAAAATAGCCTTAGATTTTATGTCCTACTTTTGCAGAGCCTGGAGATGACTGAGAATTAACTTCCTTCCTTCCTTCCTTCCTTCCTTCCTTCCTTCCTTCCTTCCTCTCTCTCTCTTTCTTCTTTTTCTTTCTAGATCATGCACATAACCTTGTACATATACACAGCCTTTAAGATACTCAAGAAATGTCATAGATTTTCAAAATTTTCTACGGCTATTTACTTTCCCAAGTTTTCTTTTAAGATTTACATTTTGACCTGGGTTTGCCCCACCTGAAATCACACCCTTAGATAGTGTTGTCAATATTTTGCTATTATTTCTAGTAGGTTGGAGCCAGGGATTTTTTTGTTCTTGTTTTTTTTTTTTTGCCTCAGACAAGCTCTTAATTAAGTCAAATAATCACAGCACCCTGGGAATAGAGATTTTTCCAGTGAGCTGCAAGTTGGTAAAAAAATATTGACTGTTCTCTGAGGATAGTGCTTTTAGTAGCCTCTCCATTGGCTGCCAGGCTGTGGGGAGTGAGGGAACAGGGGTGGAGAATGAAAATAGCCCCAAATTAAAATGTCACATACCCAAATATTTTATCAAGGTTCAGTAGTTTCTTTTGGATAGACTTTTTTTCCAGTTTGTCTATGACGATGAATTTTTAGAGTTCTGAAATGTTTGATTTAAGTTGTTCTGCTACTACTTTTATTGCTTTCATGAGAGAAGTAGTTCAGCAACGTTTTCAATCTATCATTCAGGAAGTCAATACACTTATTTTCCTTTTTGGAAGATATTTTAGCTAAATATAGAATTTCAAGAGCATAGTCCATTGTCTTCTGACTTGTGTATTCAAATAAGTTGTAAAACATAATTCTTTTGTTTATTCAGTTGTGCATAATGCGTTTCTATTTCTCTGCCTTTGCTTTCGGAATGTTTCTTTTTCACTGACTTAAGTCATTTTACTATGATTTGCTTTGGGGTATATGTGTGTGTTTCCCTATTTATTCACTTTAAGTTCTTTGGTTGACCTTGGATCCAAGGGCTTAGAGTTTTTAGCAAATTTGGAAAAGTTCTGGAATTTTATTAATTTTTTATCCCTACCCTTCTCCCATTCTTGGATCCTGGATCCCAATGAAATAAATTTAGTTGGCTTGTTAATATTTTCCACAGGTTACTTATTTTGTGTTCTTTTATTTTTCGAGTCTTTTCCACTTTTCAACTGGGATAGTAATTATTGGTATGTCTTTAAGGTATGTAATATTTTCTTCTACAATGTTTAATACTGATAAGCCCATTCAGTTTATGATTTATTCCAGATATCATTTTAGAAGTTCCTTAAGTCTTTTTTCTCCTTTCTTTTTCTCCTAATTTATGATTTTTTTATATTCTGTGCATATGGAGCATATTAAAAATAGCTGTTTTAATGTCCATGTTTTATCTTCATCATTTTGCTTGTATTTAGTTATTTGTTTTTCTGGTTGTGGGTAATATTTTCTACCTTCTTCATATGTCCAGTACTTTTTATGGATTGTGGTCACTACAAATTTTACCTTGACGAGTGCTGTATTGTATTCCTTTAAGCAAATTACAAATTTAGGGTATAGAGTTTCATTACTTCGTAAGTTTGATCTTTTGAAGTTTGTTTTTAAGCTCTTTTAGAACAGATCTAGAGGGGCCTTTACTCCTGGCCTAACTTAGCCTCATACATAATCCATGATTCTTCTGAGACCTCATGTGACTGTCCATTATATTGAAAATGGACCAGTCCATGACTCAAAAAAAGTTGAACAATTCCAAGCCCTTAGAGAGCTCTGCGAGTTGCACATCTGAAAGATTTCTCATAATTGTTCTTTTGTCAGAATTAGTTTTTATCTGGCCTCAATGGGCTTATATTGAGAATTCATAAAAATCTCTCAAAACTCGATAATAAGAAAATAAACAATCCCCTGATTGGGCAAACTCTTTGGACAGACATTTCACCAAAGAATGGATAGCAAACAAGCACATTTAAAAATGCTCACCATGATTAATTATTAGGCAATACAAATTCAAAACACAATGACATTTCACTGTACACCTATTAGAATGTCTAAAAGACACAAAAATACCAAGTGCTAGTGAGAATTAGGACCAGCTAAAACTATCATATACTCTTCATATGAACATAAAATGGTATAACCAGTTTGGAAAATATTTTGGCAATTTCTTAAAAAGTTAGACATACACTACTATATCACCCAGATATTCATGCTGAGTTATTTACCCAGGTGAAATGAAAGCATATGTCTGTACAAATAGTTGTCCATTCATGTTTATTTGTAATAGCTCAAAACTGGGAATAACCAAATGCCTTGCAGCAGTTGGAAGAATAAATAAATTGTGGTACATACACATATAATAGAATATTAATTAGCGATAAAAGGGATAAACTATTCATGCATGCAATAACATAGATAACATCCCTGAAAATGCAAACTATGTGGTGATGGTTACACTTATTATATTGTACAATTTGAATATAGAATATTTTTGTGATCTTAGATAAAAAGCTTTCAACCTTTGATCATCAAGTATGTACTTGTGAGTTTGTCAAATACATTCTTTTTTAACTCTTCATGTATATTTCTTCTGTATCCAATTTGTTGAGTTTTTTAATCATGAAATGGTGTTGTAGTTTGACAAATGCTTTTTCTGCATCATTGAGATGATCATACAATTTTCACTCTATAATTTTATTCTATAATTGTGGTAAATCACATTTATTGAATTGTGTGTGTTAAACTATCTTTTTTGAAGTTCTTAGTTATTTTTAATACATTTTCTTTGATCTGTGGTCGTAAGTCTACCTTTCACATTTAGTTCTTTCTCCATTTGGATTTTTTTTTGCTAAGAATTTTTGGGTTTTTTTTTCCATTGTTGTTCAAGTACAGTTGTATCCATTTTCTCCCCTGTACTCCTCTCCACTCCACCCATCCCCACCTCACACCCTTGATCCTACTACCCATTTGGCTTTGTCCATGTGTCCTTTATACATGTTCCTTCATGACCCTTCTGCTATTTTCCCCCATTATCCCTCTCCCCAGTCCCTTTTGGTTACTGTCAGTTTGTTCTTTATTTCAATATCTCTGGTTCTATTTTGCTTGCATATTTGCTTTGTTGATTAGGTTCTGCTTATAGGTGAGATCATATGGTATTTGTCTTTCACTGTCTGGCTTATTTCACTTAGCACAGTGCTCTCAATGCTGTTGCAAAGAGTATAAGCTCCTTCTTTCCTTCTAATACATAGTATTCCATTGTGTAAATGTACTGTAGTTTTTCCATCCATTCCTTTACTTATAGGTATTTAGGTTGCTTCCAACACTTGGCTATTGTATATTGTGCTGCTATGAACATTGGGGTGCATAGGTTCTTTTGAATTGGTGTTTCAGGGTTCTTAGGATATAATCCTAGCAGTGGAATTGCTGGGTCAAAAGGCAGTTCCATTTTTAGTTTTTTGAGGAAATTCCATCCTGTTTTCCACAATGGCTACACTAGTCTGCATTCCTACCAACAGTGTAATAGGGTTCTGTTTTCTTCACAACCTCTCTAGCACTTGTTTGTTGATTTGTTAATTATGGCCATTCTGATCAGTGTGAAGTAGTTATCTTAGGTTTTATCATCTATGTTCATCAGCGATATTGCCCTAGCACTTTCTTTCTTTGTTGTGTCTTTATCTGGTTTTGGGATTAGGATAAGGCTGAATTCATAAAAAGAGTTTGGGAGTCTTTCCTTTTCTTGGATTTTTTTGGAATAGTCAGAGAAGGGTAAGAGTTAGATCTTCATTAAATGCGTTGTAAAATTCTCCTGTGAAACCGTCTAAGTCCAGGGCTTTTGTGTGCCAGAAATTTTTTGATTACTGCTTTAATTTCACCAGCTGTTTTCAGTCTGTTCAGACTTTCTGTTTCTGCTTCCTTCAGTTTTGGGACATTATATCTTTCTAGAAATTTGTCCATTTCACCCAGGTTTTCAAATTTCTTGGTGTATAGTTCTTCATAGTAATTTCTTACAGTCCTTTGTATTTCTGTGGTGTCAGATGTCTCTTTCATTTCTGATTTTATTTATTTTGGTCCTTTCTCTTTTTTTCTTGATGACTCTGCTTAAATAATTGTCAATTTTGTTTATCTTTTGAATTGTTCTTTTAGTCTCTATGTCATTTAATTCTGCTGTGATTTTAGGTAATTCCTTCCATATATTTGCTCTGGGCTTTGTTTCTTGTTGTTGCTCCAGTTCTTGTAGATGTAGGGTTAGGTTATTTATTTGAAATGTTTTTTATCTTTTTCAGGTAGGCCTGTATCACTATGAGCTTCCTTCTCAGGACCACTATATCCCATTATTTGCTATATCCCATTATTTTGGACTGTTGTGTGTTTATTTCCATTTGTTTCCAGAAAGTTTTGATTTCTTCCTCGATCTTATTATTAACCCCCTAATTATTTAATAGCATGCTATTTAGTCTCCACAAATTTGGATGTTTTGAATTTTTTCCTTGTAGTTGGTTTCTAGTTTCAGGCCCTTTTGGTCTGAGAAGATGCTTTCTATGATTTCAATTTTCTTGAATTTGTTAAGGCTTGTTTTGTGTCCTATCATGTGGTCAATTTTGAAAATGTTCCATGTGCATTTAAAAAGAATGCATGTTTTGCTCCTTTGGGATGAAAGGCCATATATATATATTACATAATGAAGTGACACAGACACACACACACACACACACACACAATGTTACATCCATTTGATTTAGGGCAAATGCCACAATATACTGGTTGATATATTGTTTGGAAGATCTACCCATTGTTGACAGTGGGGTGTTAAAATCCCCTAGCATAACTGTATTGCTGTCTATATCTTTCTTGAAGTCCTCCAAGACTTTCCTTATATATTTGGGGGCTCCTATTTTGGGTGTATATATGTTTTAACATTTATTTTCTTGATAAATTCTTCCCTTGGGTATTATCAAGTGTCCTTCTGTGTCTCTTTCTGTGGCCTTTGTTTTGAGTCTATTTTGTCTGATATGAATATTGCTACATTGACTTTTTCTTTCCTCTCTATTTTTTGGGGTATTTTCCCCCCCAACCCTTCACTTTCAGTCTGTGTAGGTCTCTTTTCTGAAGTGTGTCTCTTGTAGGCAGCATATATATAGGTCATGTTTTCTTATCCACTCAGCTACCCTTTGTTTTTTGATTGGGACATTTAATTCATTCACATTTAAGGTTATTATTGACAGGTACTTAATAATTTTTCCTCTTTTGTAGCTGGGTTTTTTCTCTCTCACTCTTTTTCTTCCTCTCCTTAAAGCAGTCCCTTTAGCATATCTTGCAGTACTGGTTTGGTGGAGGTATATTCTTTTAGACTTCTTTTGTTTGGGAAACTCCTTACGTCATCTTCCATTTTTAATTGAGAGCCTTGCTGGATGGAGTAATCTTGGTTCCAGGCCTTTGCTTTTCATTACTTGGAATATTTTTTGCCATTCCCTTCTGGCTTATAGTGTTTTTGTTGAGAAATCAGCTGCTAGCCTTATCAGGGCTCCCTTGTATGTTACTTCCTTTTTCACCCTTGCTGCTTTTAAGATTATCTCTTTGTCTTTAACACTTGGCATTTTAATTATAATGTGTCTTGGAGTGGGCCTGTTTAAGTTCATCTTGATTGGGACTCTCTGTGCTTCCTGAACTTGCATGGCTTTTCCCCTCTCCAGGTTTGGTAAGTTTTCTGTCAGTATTTTTTCAAACACTGTCTATCCATTGTTCTTTTTTTCCCTCTTCTGGTATTCCTATGATTTGAATGTTGTTGTGTTTTGTGTGTTTGGTATTGTTGTATTTTGTTTTGAAATTCCCTTAAGCTAAGCTATCTTTTTTTTTTTTTTTTTAGTATTTTTTTATGCAGCTGCTCTACCTGGGTATTTCTTTCTACCTTGTCTTCTAGCTCACTAATTCAGTCCTCTGCTTCATCCAGCCTGCTTATAACTCCTTCGAATGTATTTTTTTCAGAAATTGTGTTCTTCATTTTTTGGTTCTTTTTTATATTTCCCATTTCCTTTTTCATACTGTTGTAGTTCCCACTCAGTTCCTTGTGGTTGTCTGTGGGTTCCTTGTGGTTGTCTGTGAGTTCCTTGAGCGCCATTCTTTTGAATTCTATGTCCGATAGTTTGTTTGCCTCTATTTTATTTAGTTCTTTTACTGGGGAATCTTCCCTCCTTTTGAGTGCAGTTTCTTTTTGTCTCTGCATTCCAGGCTACTGTTTTTGTTTGTTTTTGCAATTCTCAATGCTATGCTTTGCCAGCTGTCTTCATAGGGTGAACTTTTGTGGTGGGAGTTCTGTGGGACTCAGTGGTGTGGTCTCTTTGATCTCCTTGTCTGGATGTTCTGGGGTTTCCCTTTCTTCTGTTTATGTGTGGGCTCTCCTGTTGTACTTGGGCCTGTTGGTGGTTCCTTTGTTGGTGGATTCTCTCCTCCAGCGGGCTTACTGGTATTCACAACTCCCACACTGTCTTGTATGTGATCAGAGGCAGGGCAAAGGCAAAATGGAGTAAGAAGAGGGAGAGTTTTCTATGGGATTTAAAGTACTAACAAGTGGAAACAGACGGGAGATTCTTTGGGGAAGTACAGCAATAACCATGGTATGTCACCCAACCAGTCACTTTTTATAAAATGTGAAAAGGAGATAAGACTCTTATTAGAAGGGAAAAAGAATGTGAGCTGACTTGAGAAAGTGGAACATTTATGCAAGGTTAGCTATAGCTAGAGTAAGGGATAGAAACTTGGCGTAGTGTGTGACAGCACAAAGTTAACCACAACAGTGATAAACCTCAGGAAGATGGGGAAATGGATTAAGACCAGGGAAGGGTACTGTGTGAGAGTCGGAATAACAATAATATAATAAGAAATATATAATCTGAATAAAAAGAATAAAAAATAAGAGACCAAGAGCAGTGTGTTATTCGAATATGACAGAAGTGAAAGAAGAAAAATTAAAATGCAATATGAAAAGGAGGATAAAGAAAACCAATCAAATAATGAAACCAAACAAACAAAAGAAAAAAACTAGAAAGAAGAAAAATAATTAAAAATAACAATAACCAAACGAAAAAATAAAATAAAAAGCAAATTCTGAAGGATAGCAAAGTGAAGTTTGCCTCAGCTGTTGGTATCAGCATTCTGAGTTCTTTCTGGGTCTGTCTTAGGTGTACTCACAACTCTAGGTCACTTTGTCTTACACTAGGGGGGAAAAAAGTCTCCTGCTGACTTTAAATCCCTGAAGCGTATTATGCTGGTCTTCCTGGATGCTGCAGGCAGAATGGGGGCTGCACTCTGTTTTTTTCCTTTTCCTGTGGTTCTGAGGATGGGGGCTTAGGCTGGGCTACAACATTCATGGGTGCCCAGTTTCAGGCCCAAGACCTCAGAGAGTTGCACAGCCCACACTGTCTACTGCGCGTATGCACTAGGCTGGCACCTCTAATCTACCTATTTGATTAGTCCATCAAGTGCAATGAGTGGAAGTAAATCATACCCCACCTTCCCCCCTCTTTGTTGGGCTGGACCTGTGTGCGCAAAGTCCCTTTTGGGCAGTTTAGTTCCTTGTTAAGTCTCTCTGGGAGTTGCTACTTCTCTGAGCCCTGGCTGTGCCCCTTTGATCAATCTGTGAGGTGGCCTGCATAGGAGCAAATTGCTCTCCCCTCGTCTCTACGGGCCCAGCTGCTTCATGTGAGAAGTCCTTACACGGTGGCTGAGAGCCTTTTTTGAGTGAATTCCCCCTTGTTTGCCGCTGGCTGTTCCTAACAAGCACTCAGCTTTCCATACAGACCAACTCTCTGACCAGTCCTGTGACCATCTAGGTCATGGCCAGTCACAGCCCATCTCTTCTCCCATCTCTATGTGTTACCTGGACCCCTAATTTCTCTGGTACTGCTCCAGCCAGTGGCCACAGTCCTAGCCAGGTTATGCCGTCAGCTGTGTGTTTCTTACTGCATCTTTATCCACCCAGCGACTGTGTGTCCGAGTCTCCCCTGGCATGGGTCTGTGAACTTGCCGCTCTGGGACAGGAGGGAGCCGCCAAGTCATAATCACTGACCTGCTTTCCTTCAAAGCTGCTGCGGCAGCTGTGGTCTTCGGCACAGGGCCAGGGACCCTCCCATCGGCCTGCAAAATCTCCTTACTGTCCGTTTTCAAAGGACTTCTGCAACCTTTGGCTTCCAAACTTCCTATCAGCTGGAATCCTGTTGGCTGTGCATTCTGTTTCTTGGAAGGATTGGCTAGGTGTCCCAGTTGGGTGAACAAGCAAGTGGGTTTGGCTTCCGCATACCTTGCCACCATCTTCTCACCAGTATGTTAAATTATAATCGCCTCCCATAGATAAATCTTGGTTGATCGTGGTATGCAATCCTTTGATGTGCTGTTGAATTTAGTTTGCTAATATTTGTTGAAAATTTTTGCATCTGTATTTGTCAGAGATACTGGCTTGTACTTTTCTTGTAGTGTCTTTATCCAGCATCAAGGTAATGCTGGCCTCATAAAATGAGTTTGAAAGTGTTTTCTCCTCTTCAGTTTTTTGAAAGAGTTTGAGAACTGATGTTATTGCTTTACATATTAGTAACAAAATTTTTAGCAGTGGAAAGTTGGAAGAACAAAATAACTAGAATAAATCTTACAATAGGGCCTGTACTAGTGAATATTCTTTGAGCTCCTAGAGGTTGTGTGAGACCGTTGATCTCAGGTGGAAGGGAGAGCAGGGTGGAAGGGAGATGTGGCAAAGGGATTTTGCGGGTATCTATTCACTAACCTGACAGATTTGTGTAACTGCCTACTCTGTATTGTTACAATTTCTTTTCCTTTTCTTAAATCTAATTCCTACCAACCATTCCTACCATTTTCTCTTTACCATACTGTGTAGATTTCTTTCAATTTTCCCTTCCATATCAACTCTGCACCCTGTCTTGGCCCAGAATGCTGACCCACAGCAATAGGCTCCCTGTTCCTCTGACTTCATGTTGAATTTGGCTGGCGGGAAGAGTCATAGATGTTGGAAAGAGGGAGAGTGAGAGGTCCGGGTACTTATTTCCCTGGTTCCCACTCTTTAGGAGTGAGCTTGTTGGTTCCTCCTCCCGCTGTGAAAGGCCACAGTGACTCCCATGTGGCTCTTCACATGATTTTCTTTGTTTCCAGGTTTGAGCTGCCTCTCCATTTCCTCACTGTTTCAGGCCCTCAGGGGTGAGTGGAATCATTATTATATGTGATTTCCTGGATGCCTGCTTAAACTTTCGCAAGTAACCCTTTTATTAAACTCCACACAAATTCTCCAGTTTGAGTGTGCCAGCTGTTTCCTGCTGGGATCCTGACTGATATAATGGCTATGCTCACCATCCTGCTGTCTTCCTCACTTAGTATCCATTCTTTATTTGAAGAAAACAATGAATGCCTTTCTCTTGTGACAACATATGTTTTAGTTAGGTTTTTGTTTTGATTTTAGGTTTCCAGGAGCTGAGACATACTCATGTTACCTTAAATAAATAGGAGTTTATTGTGAGGTCATAAGCAGAAATAGAGAAGACAGAAATTCTATCACAGAATTAGCCTTTACGGAAGAGCTGATACTGCACAAAGTTGGGTCACAAAGGAACTGTAAGGCAGTTCAGTTTCTATTAAGTCATAATCCTTTCTCACACTTTTGCAGAGCACCAGGGACTCCTGTACATATTTTTCTATGTTCTCTCTTGACATTAACTGTCCTTGGGAGGTTTAGGGGCCATGTGCACACCCTTTGCATACATTCAAGGCCATATGATTGGTGGTTAAGTGCTCTGGATCTGGCATTTGGCAGCCCTGGCTTGAATCTTGACTATTTACTGTCTGTGTGCCTTTGGGAAAGTCACTTAATGTTTTCTAAGACTTAGTTAGTCCACTTGTAAGATGGGAATAATGACCAGTCTTAATTTATTTGATTCTTGGAAAAAATCCTATCTGAAAAAGATGGGCTGGGTAAAGAATAAAAGCTATGCATATATAAGGTACTGCTCCTATCATTTTCATTAGAAGGCAAATTGCTTTGACAGTGACCTGGGGGGAAAAGACACTGAATCCCCCATCTGGATAGCTACCTAAGGCAGCTATCAGACAAGTCTCCAGTGCTTGCATGATGTGATCAAACGAGTCTGTGGACAAAGACTGTGTACAAAGGTGCTGAAATGGGTATAGCCAGGGTCAAGGTAAACTATGATTAGGGTGTCTTGGGAGACTAGTTGCAGCACCAGCTAAACAGTGAACCCTGGTAAACCTTATACTTCAGTTACTACTAGTTAGGGCTCATTCACTTCTCCATGGAATAGGTTTGGAATAGTCTTTCAGCTCTAGGAAGCAGACACTGATTCATCCCTCACAGCTGTGATTCTACAGTTTCTCCTTTAGTGTGCTAACAGCTTTGCATTTTTGTCTATGCTGTATTCTGGGTGTTGAAGTTTAGCTTTCAGGTTGTCAATTCATTGTATTAAGCCCAAACTCAGGGAATATGTACAGGTGGTCACCATCTTTGCCACTTGGCAGAACTTTCCTGTTATCTCACCTCGTGGGCTGAGGGAAACTTGTGGACTGGCTGCCTTTGGATCCGAGTTCACTCCATGTTGAGTCAGCCAATAGCTGGTTTGAGGGCTGACTTATGTGAATGTAGTGAAGAAGGAGACTCTAGGCAAGAAGTCCTTAGAAGGACCTTTGAAAGTAATAGGTATTTCAGAAATTGTCCAGTAAATGATATAAAATCTACCACCCAAATGAATTTTATTGTATGTAAATTGTACCTGAATAAAGCTGTTTTGTGGGAGTGGAGCAGGAAAATCAAACGCTATTGAGCAGAGTGTATATACTGACTGTTCAGGGCATCATCCAAAGACAAATATTTGTTGACATCTACTATGTATCATACTAGCTATTGAACATAAAATATAAGCAGATATATTCCATGACCTTGAGACAATGCACGGGCTATTAAACCTGTTTTTTACACCTTGGTGGCGGTGCCATGTAGATGGCATTGTACTGCAGTGTAGACTCTGATGCTCTGGGAATGCGATAAAAAACTGTATTTCGATATCTTGTCCGACAAGTACAAAAATATTTATGGAGTGACACGGAGTGTGTCAAGAAAAATTATGTTTCAGATCAGGGAAACTTTCCTCTGGGCTATCACCTCAAGTATTGAGCAGAATTAAATTCTGGTGACTTGATATCTAACTCACAATATAAAACTAACTACATTTTTTTTCATTTACTGAGGTGTCAAAGAAATAGTTCTTGCCCTCATGAAAAGAAAAATACTTTTGAACTTGTAACTGTCATAGGTGTATATCTCATAATTCTTTTCATGGTCTTAGAGCAATCTGTTTAATTTATCATTCTTCATGATTCATTTCTTTTTTTCTTCTCGTTTCTTTTGTGGATCTGAGTCAACAATGGGTGAGAGTACATAACAGGCCTCTGGCTATTTTGTTTTCCTAAAAATGCCTTTCCTGCTACACTTTCAAGCAGACAGTCCTATCACTTTTTCTTTATGGAGGTGTACATAGTTGATACTTTACCATATGTACATATCACTCAACATTTATTAATATATCTATTTAGCAAACATTTCTGGTACTGCGGTTGAGGCTGTGGTCTGGCTACTGGATATAAAAATGCAAAACACAGTCCTTCAAAAACTTACCACCCAGTGAGTGATAAACGGTGTCTTGCAGGTGGTCTTCCTCTCACACTTTGTAAATGCCTGAGTGTTCTAGTGTTTCCAAACATGAAAATAATAGTTATATTCACAAAATCAATCAGGGGCTCTATCATTCCAAAGTCAACGAGTGCGCAAGTTTCTGCTGCACCAGATTTCAGCAGTGAGCCCATTATGGTACTTCAGACACTGAAAGTTGGGAGCAAAAATATTGAGTTAACTTTGGGTAGATTATGTCAAATTGCCCTCCCAAACTGGAGGGATAATTTGCATTTTTACGTACAATGCACAAAGCTGCACTTCTCATAAACTTGCCAGTCCTGGATATTATCAGTTTTAGATAACATTTGAAGCTAAGCCCCAAGTTCAAGCACATCGAGGCCTGGCTGCCATGACAGCAGAGAGAGCCCAGCTAGGGAGGGCTCAGGGTCCTGTCCAGATGGCTTTCCCTTTCCCTTCCCTCTGGGTCCTTGGTGGCATCTCTGAGGAATCCAATGACTCTACTGGTCATAGTTTGAAAATCATGGTTTTCTAGTTTGTCTTTTGTGGCTACAATTGGTTGGTTCCTCATGAGTAATAATGATATATCTTTTATGGTGTTCGAAGCAAATATACTTAGCTTTCAAATTAACAGTGTGTTTCTTTTGTTAGTAATGTTTAAGTTGTAGTGGTATTTAAATATTACTTTTAGTTGTCCAGGCATAAAATAAAAAGTCATTATGTAAGGGCGTATAGGCTGAGAGGCCCCAGGGACCCCCACAAGCCCAGTTTGGGGGTTAGAAAAAGCAGCTGCACAGGGACTGAGAGTTATTTTACATATTGATAACAGCAGGCTAGCTTCAGAGCATGCTGGGAGCCAGGGAGATATGCATGACTTGACCTGTGATGTAGCTGGGAGGCAGCTCCCCAGTTACAGAGTCTGCGTGAGAGCTGAAAGACGGTTTGCTCGACACCAGGGCTCCACGTCTGCCTGGACTAACAATGGCAGCCAAGAAAGGCAGAAGAAACCAGACTATTGGCAGGTGTAGCTGACTGTGGGAGGAGTCAGAAATGGGGTTAGAGAGGAAGGGTGCAGGGATTTAAACCCAGGTGCAGCAGCCCTGCAGGGGCTTAACCATGCGGTTCTGGGAGCTGAGCAGGGCTCTATTGACTATGGGGCCTTAGGAAGCTGGAAAGCAAGATGCAGCAGCCACGTGGAGCTCTCTCGTAGCAGTGTGAGAGAACGCAGAAGGACTTCCACCAGCCCACCATGAGGATGAAGTTTTGCTTTAAGAACGGGAGTCTAGCTGAGCTATGGACTTGTATTTCTTTTCCTGAGAGGTGGTACCCCTGACTGGCCTGGGTTAGCAAGGGGGAGGCAGGACTTTGTTTGTGTTTGTGGGTGTTTTAAAGGGACTCGGATTTAATGCTGACATTCTGCCATTGCTCTAAGCCTGTGTAACTTATGAATAAACAGTTCCTTTCCTTTTTACCAAACTCTGGCATTGAGAGCCACAGTTCCTAACAGGGCAGAGAGCAAAGAAGAACCATAGTAAAAGAAAGACTGCAAGGGAGGGGGGTTGTTTCTGTAACAATTATATGCTTATGCATTGTTTAAAAAAACTCACTAAGATCGCAGTAGGTTGCCAATATACAGCTTTATTATCTTAGTGCTCAAATGTCACCTCATTACAAATGAAGCCATGTATGTCATATTAACTCCTTTGGATCACCAGAGAAACATTTAGCAAACTCCAAGGGTTACATTTCTAAACCTAATACATTAGTGTATTCCACTGTGGCCTGAAAGGATTTCCAAAGGATTGAACTAATGTTTATGGAAATATTCATGCTTAGGTTGGAAGATTTGTAAATATGAGGACATCCAGGGAATGTATAGGGCACTAAATACTCTGCATTAGCTCGGACAAGGGTAGAATTTGGACAGATACACTCATGACAATGGATCTTGCTCTCCACTTGTTACAGAACAGATGGGGTGGGGGGGCAATTATTGGCCCACACAGGGATGCCAAAAACTGTTACAGAGCAGATACACACACAGGGCCAAGGGGGGCCATGATATACTATTACTGAAAGGACCCCCTACCAGGTTCAATTGTCTGTTGCCAATAGAAAAGACATCTCTCAATGCCAGAGATTTGTAAAAAGTAAAGGAAATGTTATTTAATGCTATACAGACTTAAAGTAGTGACCTAATGTCTTCATTAAAATATCAAAGTCCTTTTTGGATACCCTCAGATGCCCACACTGCTTCTTTCTCCCCCTGCCCTAATCCAGGGTACTGTAACTCTGGAAAAGAAGAATCATGCCCATGATTCAGGCCGCTGGCACTGCCAGCTGTGTTGCCATCCAGGCAGGATCTCCAATGAATCCAAAGTCATGTGGCACCTTCTCATGGCCTACTGGCAAGAGTTCTTTCACCCATCTTCCAGGCAAAGTCTCTCCTGCTTCCCAGGCCATGTGGCCAAAGGGAGCACCCCAAAGTCACGTGGTCCTCTTCTACCAAAGTTGCAGGGGTCCCCACTCTGGCCAAAACTGTGCGGTTCTTCTCTCCACCAAAGTTGTGGGAAGGGGGGATCACCACTCTGCCAAAGATGCGTGGTGCTTCTCTCTACCCAAGCTGCGGGGGTCTGCACTCTGGCAAAGCCAAGTGGATCTCTCTCCTCACATGGCTGTGGGGGTCCCCACTCTGCCAGAAGCATGTGGCTCTCCCCCTGCACTGCCACAGCCATGTGGTCCTCTCCCCTACCAAAGCTGCGAGTGGCTCTCTCCTCAATGGCTGCTGTGTCTGGGTTTAAATCCTCATGCCTATCCACCTCTGTAGCCCTATTTCTGACTCCTCCCACAATTGGCCACACTTGCCAACACTCCCCATCCTTCCAGCTTTACTGGGCTGCCATTGTGAGTCTGGGCAGGTGTGGCCCCATGGTGTGGAGCCAATCTTGTCCCAAACCCTCATGCAGGTGCTGACACCTGGGGGACCTGCCTCCAGTTACATATTGCGGGGGAAGTCCCTTTCCATGCTCCTGCCTTAGAGCATGGCCACAGCTATTTAACATATCTCTGCAGCCAGTTAAAGGTTATAGATACGTTAAATGACCATGCCAGAGGTTAGCTGCAACGCCATTGCTGTACAAAACAGCTCTGCATATTCCTGCTCCACATGTCCCTTCCCCCAACTCACACCTGTGGCATGGGGGAGGACATCCTATATATCTTTCTAATATTTCCTGGACACCTTGATTTGTGGACCCCATTCCAAATCCCTTCTTAGGGCCCCCCTCTTGGATACACCCTGTTATACACTTACACTTTCCATAAAGGCACATCCTGAAATTGCACATTACACCAAATATGAATTGGTTTGTAAGTGTGGTCTAAAGCACTGTGATATGCTAACTGGATGTGAACTCTCCTGAAAGATAGGGGCTTCCACTACCTCTCAACTTGGAAAAAATGGTGGAGGATAGAGCAGCAGTGTCCTGCCATCCAGAAACTTATGAAAGTGGCCATTATCACAGAGCAGTTACCTAGCCTTGCTTTCTGGAATAAATGATAATGTTGATGACTACAGGGTGGGTAGGTCCACAGTGGTCACCTCCTCCTGGCATTTACACCCATGTGTCAATCTCTCCCAGTGAGTGGGCTGGGCTGGATAACTTACTTGTAATGAATATAGAAAAAGTAATGGGATGCCCCTGAGATTCAGTTATAAAAACACTGAACTTCTGTCTTGGATACTCTCTCTCTCTGTCAGATCACTTGTCCTGTGAAGAGATCCTCAGGGTGAGAGGACAAGGTTTCTCAACAACTACAAGAATGGGATTGGAAGTGGATGCCCCTCAGTCCTCTTCCAGTCAAGACTTAAGATGAAACATGGCCCTACTTCATGGCTTGAATGCAACCTCATGAGAGATTTTGAGGCGGAGGTCCCCAACTAAGCTATTCCTGGATTCCTGACTCAAAACAAACAAATTAAATAAATAACTGCTTTGGGGTGCTCATTTTGTTATTTTAGGCTGCTACATTGTGGGGTTAATTTTTTTCACAATAGATGAACAATATAGCCTGTTTTAAAAATACAAGTCCCTTCCACAGCATCACGAGCAGAGCAAAGATGAAGAAAGTTCTATGCTAAATGGTCCTCTCAGTAAAACTTTAAGAAACTGGATCTTTGATGATAACTCATCCAACAGAGGGGCAATGCACTTGGTCAGTGTGATTGTCTCCCCACATCTCAGGACAGCCATCATCACCACTGATTTCACAGCCTCTTGGGCTAGAGAAAAGTAGAGTGTTTCCCTGATACGGCCCTGAGTCTCGCGTAAGACCGAGGTCCCTGGAGGCAGTCTAGGGACTGCAATTCTCTCTTGAATTTAGAAGTTGGTAGCCCCATACTTGGGATGCTCTATGTATTAGCCTATTTAATCTTCAGAGAAGCACTTGAAATAACTGTCATCATTATTTTAAAGATGTGGCAACAAGTAGATGTTAAAATGTTGATCAAAGAATCATAGGGAGAAAGCTGAGGGAGAATTCAAAGTTAGGTCTGCCTGGCTCCAAAGCCAGTACTCCCCACTTTATTATTACTCCTTCAGATGTTGGGCTGGAACTTCAGGTGAGCAGGATGGACACAGGTGATTATTCCAGGGTAAAGGACTCCAGAGAGGTGCGCAAATTTGAGTTTACATGTTTCTCAGGGAACCCGAGGGGCCTGCGAGAAGGGAAGGGGGCCCTTCAAGAGAGGGACAATGAAGCACTGGAATATGTGTCAGTGCAGCGAAGAATTACAAGTGAACCTAATACCGTTTGCTGATGTGATCTGACTCAGCTCTGCCAATTGTAAGATAAATAAACTGCCAATCACACTCATTTGACCTCTTTCTATTCCTAACTTGTGTCCTAAGGAGGAGTCGTGGAGTAGGATGCTTTGGAAATCTAACGTGCATAATCTTTATAGCAAACAATTTACTTACATATAGGCTTTAGCGTATTCTATTTTGTTGCATTTTGTTAGCCAAAAATACCAGCAATGGTTTTCATAATTATTTTCCTTTCCCCCCAAGCAGTTATACTCTTTGTAAAATTGAATTTAAATAATTATATCCTTCTGGGATTTATTTTTAAAAAGTGTTGTGTGTAAGGCAGATTTCGTGATGCTTCATTTAACATTGCTGAAGGAAAGAATGTGTATTAAAATATTTTGAGCTGGAGCTTTACTTAGTCAAAGAGAAACTTCAAATACTGATTACTAATTACATTCATAATTTGCACTAAAAATTAGGGGAAGTTGCAAATACATTTGACAGGATTCCAAGTTGGGCATTAATGCCCTTGGGAATTTTTTAAGTTTGAGGCTGATTACTTTGGATAGTAATGGTATCAGCTGGTGAATCCCAATCTGAGGGGCTGCCTCAGGAGTTCTGGAAAAGCAGGGCATCTACTGAGAGTCCTATTTGCATGAGAATATGCAAACGTGATTGACCGAGGAACTCTGAAACACTGGGGCTGAGGTTTTTAAAGAAGTGGTATTGGGGCGTGGGGAGAGTGAATGGGGCTACCAACAGGTAAACTTGAGAGTTACAGTTCTTAAACTTACTCTTGGAATCATGGACTTGAATATGACTTGGTGTCATGTCCTTTAAATGGTCCTGATTGCACCCTGATTTCAACTGCTGTAAATTTAAAGGGCCAGGTGACTGCTTTGGAAGCCTTGTAAAAGGGAGAATTTTCCCTCTTCTGTCTGAGATCTGTGGTCAAAGTGGTTGAGGTTGAGAGGCATCTACAGTTCTGATAGGAGTTGCTGAAAGAGGACCCTGGATGTGTCTGATGTGACACTATGGAGATCTCTTGATCTTAAAAACAACCTTCAGGCTCCAGCTTGTGATGTCAAGCGGCTCCTGCCAACACTTGCACTCTCAGTCCACCCAGGCCTTCCACCCACCTCTGCCCCTTACGTCACTGCTGATAGACCGTCTTTGGCTTTTACCCAATCCCAGATTCTCAGGGATGTCCCTCAGACCTGCTCAGGATGAGGAAGGGGTTTCTTTGACATTGTAGTACTTTATATTAAAGAACTAAACATATTATTTATATCTGAGGGTCAAGGTAAAATGTAAACCATGTGCCTGTGTTAACTTGGTTTGTCAAAACATCATGTGTCTGGAAGTTGCAGCTACTAAGGAAAGGATCTCATGAGTCAGAGTAGGGTACACAGGCAGTAGTGGCAGGAATGCAAAACAATCCCACAAGGAAGAAGGAAGTCCTTGAGTAATTGCTGCCCTTTCTTCCCCTCCAACTCCTCTTCCCTGAGCAAGTTCTTCCCTGACTAACACACTGCATTACGTTGATGTGGCTTGTGGAAATGATGCTGAGGTCTCTTGTGCAGGTTTAGGGTGGGGAGATAAAGTATAAAAAAGGCTAACATGTGTTGAACATTTACCAAATGTCAGCTACTGTGCTAGTTGCTACTTGATTTCCACTTAGTCTCCACAAAACCCCACAAGTTAGATGACATTGGCCTCATTTGGAAGAATTAGAAACTGAAGGCTAAATATTTCTATAGATACTGTTTGAGTCTGCTTTGAACTTAGGTTCATCCAACTCATGCTATTATCTCAAAAATCTGTGAGGAATACCTGTCCCCTTGAGATGTTTAGACATTCTGGAGTTCCATGAATTACACTCCTGAGGGTGGCAACTCTTATTCTATGTGTGTCTGAATGTGCATGTGGGTGTGATAGCTTTACTGAATGGGTGGAGCTCCCGGGTGTTGTGGAAGGCTGAATTATAGAATGATCATGGCAGATAACCTGACTAAATCTTTACTGATTTATAATATATTCTGGCCAGCCAGTGGGAAATAAAATTGATTTTCATTAATGTAACTATCACAATTTAGGGGAAATTGACAATGTATTTAACTGTGGTTAGGAATTTTGCCTTGAGAAAGCCCCACCTAAGTTAGGAATGTTTTCTTGAGGACTCTTTGCGTGGCATTATTTTTCAGTCAAAGGTAGTCAAGAGGTAGCAAATGGAATTAAGGAGAAGAATTATAGTTTGAGGCAGATCCTATAGATTATCTGGCTGAATTACGTTTGAAGGTCAACTTGACAGGAAAATTGGAAGTGTTACCACTCTTGTTTATGCCTAATGGGCAGCATAAAGGGAAAGGAGGAGGATATCAGGAATAACTCTTTATAAAAATTCTTCATATTTGTTATCTTTTTCCTCATAAAATCTTTAATCTTTTCATTATTAATGGTCATGCATGCATTTTGAAGTTTTTTTTTGTGATAGGAGGAATATATTTTTAATGTTATCTGGATTCTCCTGTTTATATTTAGGGCCATAGAAGAATTATTAATCTCTACCTTTCTTTCTCAAACGTGTCCCTGTTAGGATGATCAATTATATGGTCACTCTATTTATTGAACACATACTATGTGCTAGGTACTGGAGAGAGACACATAAGTAACAAAACAAATATGGTTCACTATCCTCAAGGAGCTTATGTTCTAGTGGAATGTCCAGGTCCCTCCTCCAAAAAAAAGTCACAGAAAAAATATAAACTAAAAAATTATAGGGTAATGTGAAAGAATCAAACAAGGCTCTGAGCTAATAATTAAAAAATGGGGGAACATTTTTAGCTAGAGTAACTAGAAAAGGCCTGAGGAGGTGACATTTGTCCGAAACCTAAAGGATGAGGAGTTAGCCACACAGAGTCAGGGGAAGAATACCTCTGGCAGGGGAGTGGCAGATGCAAAGGTCCTGAGGACCTAGTTCTGTGGCATATTTGTGAAACTGAAAGAGTCAGTGAGGATGTTGCTTAATAACAAAGAAGATTGGTGTAGGTGATAGACAAAGCAGGTCATGCAGAGTCTAGGATTCAGACTATAGTGAGAACCCTGGATCATATTCAAGACACAATAGAGGGTCCTTGAAGATACTTTAAATAATTTGTGTTGTCATTTCTAAGTACAAATTTTCTTTTAAAATTGTACAGCATTTAGTTGTTTGTATTTTAATGCAAACACAAAATAAAAGTATAGAAATTAAATGATTTGTAATCTTTCTGCCCAAGTAGCCTAATATTTTTATTAAAAAGAAAGTTTAGTTTTTACACATTTCAATACACATACACTTCTCTTTCTACCTCTGATGCCTTTGCCTTTTTCCAAAGTAGTCACTATTAATTTTTCTTATTTCCTTCAAAATTTTATGTAAATAATTATTTGCATGTATAAGGACAAATGGGATCATGTTGATATTATGTTCTATACTTTATATTTGCACTAATATCAACACTCAATACTTCGTTCATATATAAAAACCGCATAATCTATTTTATGGGTATACAACCTTTCCTTTTTAAACTATGACCTATTGATTCATATTTTTATAATTTTTCTATTTTTGTTGGTATTTTGTTATGACAAAGAATGCTGCCTCAAATATCCTTTATTATAAATCTTGGGACATTTGTTACAAGTGTCATTAATGAGTGATATTATGATGTGTTTTTATAATTTGAAATATTGCTGATTTGATAAGATTCTCTCCTTATCTTTAATCTTGGTTAATGTAATTATGATGTGCGTTGGTGTGTGCTTCCTTGAGTCCAACTTCTTTGGGACTCTTGAGCTTCCTGGACTTCCTGGAAGTCTACTCCTTTGCCAGACTGGGGAAGTTCTCCTTCATTACTTATTCAAATAAGTTTTCAATTTCTTGCTCTTCCTCTTCTCCTTCTGGCACCCCTATGATTCAAATGTATGAACATTTAAAGTTGTCCTGGAGGTTCCTAAGTCTCTCCTTATTTTTTTGAATTCTTGTTTCTTCATTCTGCTCTGGCTGAATGTTTCTTTCTTCTTTCTTCTCCAAAACTTTGATGTGAGTCCTGGTTTCCTTCCCATCATTGTTGGTTCCCTTTATTTTCCTTTGGTGCATTTTCCTTTATTTCACTTTTTATAGCCTTCATTTTTTCCTCTAATTTATGACCACATTCAACCAATTCTGTGAGCATCCTGATCACCAGTATTTTGTACGGTGCATCTGATAGGTTGGCTATCTCTTTATTGCTTATTGCATTTTTCCTGGAGCTTTGATCTGTTGTTTCATTTGGGCCACTTTTTTTTGGTCTCGTGGGCCTGTTACATAGTAAGTGACAGAGCCTTAGGTATTCATCAGGGCAGGACAACCTACATGGTTGCGCTGTGATGCTGTATGTTGGGGAAGGGTCTGAGAGGGAGCAGTGCTGCTTGCTCCACTCTCTGCCAGTTTTCAGTCACTTTCTCTGCTACCCACAATCAAATTGGGCCCTTCTGGTGCTGATTCATGTGTGGGTGGGTTTGTGTACATTCTAGGACCCTGTGAGACTCTCCAATGAACTCTCCTGTGAGGCTGGGAGTTTCTCCCATGCTGCCTCAACACCCACAGGTGTTTTCAGTCAGAGGCCTTGAGGCTTTATTTCCCCGTGCTAGAGTCCTGGGTTGTGTGGTCTATCTCTCTCCCCAGTTGTTCCTCCTGATTTATCTGCATGCAAATGTGGGGTTGCCCACTCCACCAGGCGCTGCCTGCTACCGTCCTCTAGCTGCTGCCTTGCCTTGAGTCCTCTCTGTCCCAACTGCCCATCTCTGCTCCTCCTACTGGTCTGGGTGATTGTTTCTTCTTTAACTCCTTGGTTGTTGGACTTCCTTACAGTTTAATTTTCTGGTAGCTTTGATTGTTTTTTGTTTAAATTTGTTGTTGTCCTTCTTTTGGTTGTGGGAGGAGGCACAGTACATGTACCTACACCTCCATTTTGGGCAGAAGTCTCTCCTGGGTAATTCTTTTCATTACTGGTTTATGCAAACTCCTTGTGAAGTGACTAATTTGTAAGTAAGAAAACTATGCCTCGTGATATTGCAACATATGTGTTTTCGCAGCTTGATATTTTGCAGTCCAAAGTTTTGATTTTTAGGTAGTCAAATTTATCAAGTTGTTATTTTTGTCATCTAGATTTTATGCCATGATTAAAAGACATTTTCCATAAATAAATTATAAGCAAATTCAACTTGTAGTCATCTGGAACTACTATTTTGAATAGTTTTAAGCAAGTGGTATAGAGTTGAGGAAAACAAGAGTGGATATGGGGAGACTATTTAAGTGGCAATGAAGTGGAAAGAGATGATAAGGGTTGGCTAAATGTGATAGCAGAGAAGCTCCAGGAAAGTGGATATTTTGGAAATTGTATTGCAAGGACTTAATTATGTACCAGATGTGGGTTCTGCAGAATATGGAGGAATCAAGTTCAATCAATAGGTTTTTTTATAATTTCTGCAGTTGGCTGGATATCATGTTACTCACTGAAATGAAGAAGGTTGGCATTGGTGGCAGAGTTGTTTTGTAAGAGAAAAGCTAAAGTTCTAGTATAGACATGTAAAGTTTGATATGTTTAATAGATACTTAATTGTAGCTGTTCTGTTAGGTTGGTAACCAAATGTATTAATTGAGCTGAGGGGTAAGGTCTGGCTTGGATGGCATTTCAGTCATTGAGATCAACCTGAGAAGAATCTAATGAATCAACACTTAGGTCAGGATAAAGGAAGGAGAAAAAGCCAACAAGGGAGGCTGAGAAAAAAATGACTAGAAAAAAAAAAAAAAGAGAAAACCCTAGAGAGAGGTTATGCTGAAGCCAAAGGAGGAGATTTTGTTGATGCGATGATGGAAGGAGAAGTCAACTCTATGAAAGGCTGGTGAGCAGGCAAGTGATAAAGAACTGGATTTGGTCCATGGACGTTATTGATAGTCTTCATAGGAAAATCTCAGTGGAGTTGTGGTGTGGAAGCCAAGTTTGATGGATTAAGTTTGGATGGTGAGCACATATTTATTTATATTGTCCCCCATTCTCAACTCACAGTATCAATACAACACTATCTGCTTTGAATTTATAAGAACAGCCTCATTATGACCATTGCCCATGTTATGTCTTCATTAGAAGTCTGGCTCTCTTGATGCACTCTCATGTTCCATACTCTAATTTTCATAAGCACCTGTGCATCTTTTATTATGTTATTTTCTATCTCCTCAACCTCTGAAATACTTTCACTGTGTCTGCTGAAAATCATAGTCCATTATCGGCAAAATTTTCTGTGTCTTAACCATTTCTCAGAACGCCTCTTTTTCCTTCCTGCTCTAACAGAAACCTGGCCCTCCCAGAGGACCCTACTTTCCCTGAAGTCATCCTAAATGATGGCTGTTATTACTCCCATAACCCAACCATGCCTGGAGATGGGATGGTTGACCTCATTGCTCTCCCTTGGTGTTTTTAGAACATGCTCACTCTTCTAAAATTTTTTTACCTTTGACTCTCGTGTCATTAGATTATAGTACCTACTACCACTCATTGTTCCTTTATTCTTTACACTCCTAAGCATTTCCCCTTATTTTCCCATCATTTCATCTTCTGCCTAAATGGAACTCTCTAATATGACTCATTATAATTCTTAGTTTATTTTTCAAAATAAGCCTGGTCCCTTTAACACCTGTACTGTCATTCCTTGATGTTATTTTTTCCAATGTCCTCCACTCTATCTGAGCAATGCATTCCCACAGGCGTATCCTAGAGCATGTGATATCAGTACCTGCAACCTGTCCATCATGTCTGCCAATTGCATCCTCTTTTCCTTCTCACTCTTTTTAGGACTCTAATCCTAACGATGCATTAGTCCCACTAGAATCTCCAGTCCAATGATTAGTTTTATCTCTTTTTTACTGATTTTTACCATCTTGATGCTTTCTTTTTCCCCCTTATTCAGCTTATATTTTATGGCTGATTATTATAATCACTCCCTAGTATACTCTTTGACTCTCTTAACTGTCTTGTGAAATTCATGGCCATGAACTGCAAGCATTCCCTTAACACTGCTTGGCTCCCTTGCTGTATTTTCCTAGTTATGTTCACTTTCACACTCTCTACACATGTACTTCAGACATTTTCTCTACTTAAACACCTAATATCGCCCTCCCAAAACCACACTCAACTTATGAAACATTTTACTTCACTAAAGAGCTGTAGCACTCAGACAAGACCTTACACTCCCATTCTCACCCTAACTCACCTACCACCACTGGCAACCACGTTTTCTGCTCTCTCCCTTGTTTAAATGACATATTCAGAGCAAAACCAGTCTTGTCAGTTGTTTATTATGCACCTCTTTCACCCCTCTCACCTACTCAGTGAAATTGCTTCAGCCTTTCCCCTTCTCTCTTACATTGTAAAATTTCACCCTTTACTCATCAGCATACAAATATAGCATTATTTACCCTTTAAAAAACACAAAAAGAAAACAAAACAAAAACCCTCCATACAGACATTTATTTCTTTTTTAAAAATTTAATTCTTGTTCAAGTACAGTTTTCTGTCTTATATTCCCTGCCCTGCACCCCCTAGTGCTCCTCACCTCCCTCTCATTTCCACCCCCCACCTTAGTTACTGTCCATGGGTCATTTATACTTGTTCATGTGAGTCCATCCCCTTTTCCCCTATGATTCTCTCCCCTCTTCACTCTGGACCCTCTCAGCCGGTTCCGTATTTGAGTGTCATTGGTCATATTTTGCTTGCTTGTTTGTTTTGTTGTTTAGATTCCTGTTAACAGTGATATCATATGGTATTTGTCTTTCACCGCCTGGCTTATTTCGCTCAGCATAATGCTTTCCAGTTCCATCCATGCTGTTGCAAAGGGTAGGAGTTCCTTCTTTCTTTCTGCTGCATAGAATTCCATTGTGTAAATGTACCATAGCTTTTTGATCCAGTCATTTACCGATGGGCATCTAGGTTGCTTCCAACTCTTGGCTATTGTAAATTGTGCTGCTATGAACATCGGGGTGCATAGGTTGTTTTGGATTGGTGTTTCAGGGTTCTTAGGATATACTCCTAATAGTGGAATTGCTGGGTCAAAAGGCACGTTCATTTTTAGTTTTCTTAGAGAATTCCATACTGTTTTCCATAGTGGTTGTACCAGTCTGCAATCCCACCGACAGTGAACTAAGATCCCCTTTTCCCCACATCTTCTCCAGCACTTGTTGTTTGTTTCTTTGTTTATGATAGCCATTCTGACTGGAGTAAAGTGGTATCTCATTGTGGTTTTAATTTGCATCTCTCTGATAGCTAGCAATATTGAGCATCTTTTCATGTGTCTCTGGATCCTCTGTATGTCCTCCTTGGAGAAGTGTCTGTTCAAGTCCTTTGCCCATTTTTTAATTGTATTTGCAACCCCTTTTTAAGGAGCTCCTCACAATAGTTGTTTATACTCACCATTTCCACTGTTTCTAATTACTCTCTCCTCCTCTCTTACACCAATTCCAATTATGCCTTCTCCCCCACTACTTCACCTAATTACTCTTGTCAAGGTCACCAATAATCTTCCTGTTGCTGAACTCAGTAATCAATTCTCATTCCTCATTTTGGTTGAATTTTCCTCAGCATTTGAAATCATTCACTCTCTTCTGCTTCTTATACTTTCTTCATTTGTCCCCCAGCACACCCAATATATGGGTTTTCTGACTCCTTCACAAGATGTTCCTTTATGGTCTCTTTTGGCTGATTCCTCTTTTGTCTTTGAACTCTTAATGTTGGACTATCTCATGGCTCAGTATTTTGTCCTTAGTTCTTTGTGCTTTTAATTTTTTATGTACATTTATTCCATTGGTAATCTCTTGGTAATACTAATTCCCTGTTTTATCTCTCCAATCTAGACCTTTCTCCGAAACTCTAGAAATGTATGCAATTATCTACTCCTCATGTGCACGTACAGACTTCCCAACCAGCCATCCAGAACTGAACTCACTGTGCTCCTAAACCTGCTCCTCCTGCAGCTTTCCTTATTTTCATCAGCAGCAGCACTGTTCTTTCCTGCAATGGCTCAACCCCAGTAAAGTTATTATTTTCTTCTTTTTGACCCTCAGATCCAATCTCTTAGGATACATTTTTTTATTCTACCTTCAAAATACATTCAGGATCAGACCCTGTCTCACTATCCCTAGTGCCACGAGCACTGTGTCCCTACAGATTATTAATATAGCCTCCTAATAAATCTCCTTGTTTCATTCTTCCCCAACCCTCTCCCACAGTCCATCCTTAGCAGAGCAACTAGAGTAACCCTTTAGAAAGTTAGTTAGATTATATCACTCTTCTGCTTAAAACCATCAGTGCCCCCTGTTCTTATAATATCCTTCAAGACCCTACATGATCTGCACACCCAACCCCTTCCTTTACTTTCTTGACCTGCTTTCTCACTAGTTGGGCCTTATCTCACTCTGTCTGGCCAAGTAGTTTCCAACATGTTCCTTGATATCTTCAGACATGTCTAAGTTCCTCACCTCCTTCATAGTTTTCTTTGAATGCTAATAAGGCCTACCCAGACAGCCCTATTAAAAGTGACAACCCCTTTACCTTCCTGTCCATTGCATCCTACTCTGTATTTTCTCTTGCATTACACTTAACACACTCCAACATGCCCTGCATAGTTACTTAACCTCTTTATTATAACTATCATTTATTTACTCTTTCTTCCTATTACAATATACCCTCCAAAAGGGCAGGGGCTTAGTTTTGTTCTTTGTTGTATCTCAAGAAATTAAAATGGTGCCCAGCACACTGTCAGTATTCAATAAATATTTTTGAATGATTGAATAATATTTTTGAATGAATAAATAAATAGTTCCAAAGTTACCAGTAACTAGCAATGTCCCATTGTTATGGTCAGATGTTGTAGCTTGAGCTCTTTCTTAATCAGTCAATTCTGATTCCTTTCAGACCCTGTATTAGACAAGGAGTAGATGGTACATGTACAAAGGCAAAGGAAATTGGCCCAGACATTTATTACTCTGTAAGACATGATCAATGGGCCCACTTATCATTCATAAAATCTCAAAAATCTACTAGTATCTCTAGACTCTATTTACTGCAATCAATACTATAAGCCACATTATTAAAAAATTATGATGGCAACATCGAGTGCTACAGCACTTTGGTATACAGCCAAAGATGTAGGCGAGTGAAGCCAAAAGAAGACTCATTGTCCCTTTTTAATCTTCATGATAGGTTAAGCATGATCAATGAATTTGAGTTCTACCTAAATTATTTTGTTAACTGGAAAGAGAGAAAAATGAATAGTACTCAACACTATGAGTCTGTGATTAAACTAACACAAATGGTTCTGGAAGGCTGTGTAGACTAGACAATACTCCATTCTTTTCCCCTTTAAAAAGGCGATGAAGATGATGAGGATGGCGACAATGACAGTGATAGTTATATCAATAGTGATGAGAAATAATTCAGTTCTACCTTTTAGTTAGATAGCTAGATAAACTGGTATATTTAAATATTTCTCATATTGTCAAGAGAGGCTGTGTTTTCTTACACTCTGTCTTCGAAGATTAGACAGTGATTTATTATTTTTGAAATAAGTCTGGCAACGTTTTAGAAGTAGAAATGTTTCCAAGTTAATTCCTAGGGTTCTAACCTCTATTCTTCTAGCAACTTTGGGTGTATATATCCATGTGTGATGGAGGACATGGCATACAGGTAGGTGGTACTTACTGAGAACAGAATATACAGGGTGGGGCAAACATAGGTTCACAGTTGTATGGAAAATCATACAATAACTAGTAAGTAATAATAGAGGAATAAAATCACAATTGTAAACCTACATTTGCCCCACCCTACATTTGTTACCATCTCCTTTCTAAATATCTCATAATTCACTAATTAATATTTAAGAATTTATATGTTCCCTGTGGGTAAAATTTTTGTAGTTATTCATAGAATACTTGCCTGCAATGTGGTATTCACCTAGGTGAAGAGCAGGAAGGTAGGTATGTGTGTGTGTGTGTTGGGGAAGAGATGTCAGAAGTCATATTTGGTACTTAGAACATGTCAAGGAGAGCAAATCTGGGTGGAAACCTATAAAAGAGGTCTCCCAAAACACCATGATATCAGAGGGGTACTAGACTTAACAGGATAGATTGCTTTGTAAGTTATACAAATATTTAATTACTATGCTATACACCATAAACTAACATAATATTGTATGTCAACTATAAATGAAAATATTTAAAAATTATTTTAAAAAGAATGAAAGGGAAAAATCACTATGAGGTTAGCTGGTGGTGTTAGAAGCTCCTGGTAATAGGGGGTTCTAGAATTTTTGATGTGGGAGAGAAGGGAAAGGACATCTTCAATAAATACTTGTTGAATAAATAGATAATTTTTGTGTCAATAAAAGAATGAATGATTGCACATTCTCTGAGTCCAGAGGGTGGCACTGAAAATTATCTAACACATTCTGCAAGTCGCCTGTGGGTGCACATTTCAGAAACCACTGATGATCCAGCTGGGTCCTTTGAAATTGAACGGTACACTTTAAAAAGAAGATCGGCTTCTATTTTTTTTACCCTTAACTCTACGGAAACCATCTTGCTATTGACTTTTACCTTAAGAGATTTTTCTTTGTTAAGATTTTAAAACATTCTTTATTTCAGACTTCTAAGTAAGAGATCATCTACTTTGACTTAATAACTTTAAATTGACCTACCTTGCAGGCAGTGGCTGGAAGGAAGATAACTTTAAAACTCTTTTCTCTCTTGGATTTAAAAAGTTGTTTCTTACCTTTACAAATGGTGATTTGTTGCTTTGAGGCTAAAATACAAAATAAATTTAATGCTCATTTTTTTCTTGATGTGGGAATTAAAAAAAGATGCTTGTAATGAATGTTTATGCTATTGTTGTCTTGTTCTCTTTCTCTCTCACCATGCATAAATGAAGTTTTGTATACCTTTAGTTTTACATTGGTATAGGAAGAGGGGATAGATTCTTAGGGTTTGTACCAGAAGTAAGCAAAAACCAGGACTTAGTCAATTTGTTGCTTCGCACACCCCCAAACCTAGAATTTATTTTAGAATATTGATGAGGTTTCATCTGGTTATGACACTTCATTTGGACTAATTTCAGGGTCCTCCTATGGGTAAAGTGAAGCGAAAGACTTGAACTTGAATAGAGCACTGTCAAACTCTTAATAATCTGCCATGGTTTTAGTTCAGAGTTGAATATTTATGCATCGAGAATTTTATTTGTCCCAAAGCTATTATGTTTTATGTTGGGAACTGCTCTGCCCAGTTTCAGGAGTTATAACTGCCCTCTATGGCTAAGGCTGAGTGAGAGACCTCCAGAATACGAGCCACTAAGGAGACAAAGCTTGTCTCTGGTAGCAACACTGCTTCTGCTTCATCCCCTTCCCCTAGTGCTTGATTGGTTGGTCCATGACAGGTAAGACTCCTCAGAGGAGGGGCAACCTAAGCCAGACACAATCACTTGGGAGGCCATCAAGGAAGGACTCAGGGGTCTGCAACAAAGAGGGAGTGATGGACTCTGGCCCCCTGACTATTCTGACATAGCCCGAGTCCCCATTTCCATCTGGGAGAAGCGCTTCCTGGCTCTAGTCCACTTAAGCCTGAAAACCTATGATGGGGGAGGTGGTATAGCCCCTTGCCGGCTAGAGTGGGATCTGGGGTGATTGGGCATAGGAAATAGTTCATAAAGTCCTGCAAAGCCTGCTTTGCTAAGAGTGCTTTCATTTATATGATAAGGGTCTGAGCAGGAAATGAATATGTCTTCCAAAGTTTTTGCAACCCTCTTACCTGACAGACACTGACTCAGACTAAGACCTCAGATTTCTTTGAAATGTTATCTACTGTTTGATCCTTGCCACCTGTATTCCTGTGTATTACCACCCAATAAAAGGCATTGAGGAAGGGGCTCCTGGCCCTACTCCTTTGAGAGATTGGCAACCTCTCCTCCCCAAGTGGATCATGTCTTGGTAGTTTCACTTTCATCTGTGGCAGATGGGGGGACTTGCAGGCAAAGTTGCCCCCGCAGTTTTAGTTCTGTCCTAGTTACTAAAATAACTCCTTCTTAAATAAGGCAAGTTTCAGTTTGAGTTTGAGGATGTTTAAATCTGTTTTACCAAGCATTTTGAACAAAGGGTGTATTAGTCAGGGTTCTCCAGAGAAATAGAACCAAGAGGATACACACACACACACACACACACACACGCACACAAAGAGATATATAAGGAACTAGCTCATGTGATTGTGGAGGCTGGAGAGTCCCAAGATATGCAGTTGGCAAGCCGTAGACTCACAAGTGCTGACGGTGTAGTTTCAATTTGAAAGTGGACAGTTTTGGAACCGTGGAAGAGCTGACGTTTCTGTTTGAATCTGAGGGAGGAAAAAAAACAATATCCCAGTTAAAAGGCAGTCAGGCAGGAGGAATATCCTTTTATTTGGGTGTGGGAGGGGGTCATTGTTTTGTCCCAGTCAGTCTGATCAGTTGTGGCCCACCCACATTAGGGAGGACAATGTGTGTTACTGAACCCATCAATTTAAATGTTAAACTCATCCCCAAACCTGTTTAAAGAAACACTTCTAATAATGTTGAACCAAATGTCTCAGCACCCTACATGTCCTGTCAAGTTTACACATAAAATTAACTAGTACAAGCCCTGGCCAGGTGGTTTGGTTGGTTAGAGCATTGTCCCATACATCAAAAGACTGTGGGTTTGATTCCTGGTCTGGGCATACCTAGGTTGTAGGTTCTATCCCCAGTTTCGCTGCACACAGGAGGCAACAAATCCATGCTTCTCTCCAACAATGACATTTCTTTCTCTTTCTCTCATGCTCTCTCTCTCTCTAAAATCAATACACATATCCTTTGGTAAGGATTAAAAATAAAAAAAATAGCTAACACAAGTCCACCCCTTGTCAATTTGGTTACCAAATACGTTTCCTTAAACCATACTTAATGTCCAAATGAAGATGATAACATAGTCAGAGTTCTGCCTAACATTATACAACAACCATGTGTAAGCATTCAATATCATGGACTGAATGTTTGTGGTCCCATTTCCCCCCAGTTCATCTGTTGAAACCCTGATTCTCAGTGTGGCTGTGTTTGGAGACAGGGCTTCTAAGGAAGTAATCAAGGTTAAATGAGGTTGTTAGGGTGGGGCCCTGATCAGATAGGATTAATGCCCTTGAGATCCTAGAACATTCTCTTGCAGTTTCTCTCTGTGTGCATGCACCAAGGAAAGGCCATGTGAGCATATGGTGAGAAGGCAGCCAATCACAAGTCAGGAGGTGGCCCTCACTAGAAACCCAATAGGTCAGAACCTTGATATTAGACTTTCAGACTCTGAAACTGTGAGAAAATAAACTTCTGTTATTTAAGCAACCCAGATTATATTATTATTTTTTTAAAGATTTTATTTTTTTTTGTATCTTTAGAGGGGAAGGAGAGAAACATCAATGTATGGTTGCCTTTTGTGCATCCTCTGCTGGGAGTTGGCCCGCAGGGAACCAGCCTGCAACCCAGGCATGTGGTTGAACTGGGATCCTCTTGTTCACAGGCCTGTGCTCAATCCACAGAGCTACACCAGCCAGGGCTAGATTACATTATTTTTGTGTGGCCCCCCAAGCAGACTAAGACAAAGGAAACTTGTGGATGGAGAGAAAATCTAATCTCCAAGCTTCTTGCTATCAGGAGTATTTTTTTAAGAGAACATTCATTGCAGGTCTCANTTTGTGCATCCCCTGCTGGGAGTTGGCCTGCAGGGAACCAGCCTGCAACCCAGGCATGTGCCCTGACTGGGAATCGAACTGCGATCCTCTGGTTCGCAGGCCAGTGCTCAATCCACTGAGCTACACCAGCCAGGGCTAGATTACATTATTTTTATGTGGCCCCTCAAGCAGACTAAGACAAAGGAAACTTGTGGATGGAGAGAAAATCTAATCTCCAAGCTTCTTGCTATCAGGAGTATTTTTTTAAGAGAACATTCATTGCAGGTCTCGTGACACATTATCAAAAGACATCAATTATTAAAGAACAACAGTGAGGAATAGTGAAATCCTTTTGGAGCAAGTGTTTCTATCTGCACATTGAACAAAATAGTAAGTGGATAAATTAATCTTTTCAAGTGAATAAAGAGCATGTATAAAGAAAATAGTTCATAGGAAAAAGTTTAAAGTTATATTCACATTGTATTCACATACATACTTTACAAATTACTCAAAATAAACATACAACAGAAATGACCTTAATTATCTCCCAGATGAGGAGAGTTACATAATTTATGGTTCATTTCCTTAGTGGAATGTTATGTGATAATCAGATATGATAGTTATGAATACCACTTGGAAAAATGTTTATAATTTATGTTATATGAAAAACATACAACATATTCTGCTATGATTATACTTACATAAAATTGTGCATGCATATCAACAAGGCCTCTCTGTTTCTTTTCTGGTAATTCTATACTATTAGTGCTCTTAAAATAGTGTTTAAAATAATATTTACTTAATGACAAAAGTACCTCAAAGCTGCCAATGCCTATCATCTCTGCAGCCTGTTCTTTATCATCTTCACATGGGTGACAGGTTCCTTTGTCTTGGTGAGCCAGGTGACATGCATACGTCAGAGATCTGAGTTTGACATCACTGGAGTCACACGAAATGTTTGGTTAAATATTTTTCCACTCTGTTTAAATCATTCACATTAAGAACTTTCTCCAAAGAGCACAGCTTTCCTTTTTCCTCTGCAGAAGCGTAAGTTATGTTGAAGGGAAGGAAATATGGATTTAAATGGTTGGTTAAAGTAGTTAGGTGGGAGAAAACTTTGAAAAACTAAAACAACATTTGGAATCATAAACTTCATTGTTAAAGGGACCATAGTCAACTTTGGCATTAGATTATTACTTCTTAGCAAAATAATTCCCTCATACTACCATCCTTTCACACTCATGTACAGACTGTTTTAAGTGCTTTTAAATGACTGAATATGTCCTTGGAGTTTATTGACTATAATATTCAAGAGGTCATTAACTGTCTTTAATGGACATTCTAGCCCCTTCTTGCATGCTATTTATTATTGTCCCATCTGAGAAGTCGCTTGGTTCCTGGCACTAGCTTTAGGCCGTCAGTGCCACAGGGATCTTTCAGGTGAAGCTTAGGGACTGGACGAGGAGATTGGGTTAGAGGGTTATGGAAAACATCAGTACAGAGGTAATGTAAGTCCAGACAGTGAATGTGCCAAGTGTCCATTAACTTTATGGTCTTTAATATCTGTTTATGGAACAAAACAGGCATTGTGTCTGCCTAAAAAGAAAGCTAGAAAGTTCCTGAAGATAATGGATGATAAATGTTAGCCTTTCTTCTGAGAGTTTTCCTAGTCATATCATCTATTTGTCATTTTCATAGATTTGTAGCCTAATGATTTCTTTGGCAAAATTTCCTTCTCAGGAACATTCTCCTTCATATATTCTGACATTTTTTTTCTCTGACATTAAGTGGATGGGGAAGAGGACTCCCTGATATTGTACCTTCTGGACATCTCAGGAACTATGCCAGGCTCTTGACACATTCATTCAACTGATCATTAAACAAATATCAGTGAGATCAAGCACCAATTCAACAAATACTTATTAAACTTCTGTTAGGTTCTGGGCACTGTTCTGGGGCTGGGGATACAGTGGTGGGCATGACAGACAAGACCAGATTGGAGAGGGGAGCATCTTCATACCTTCATCTATTGACAAACACTTAGATTGCTTCCATAAATGTTTATGAATAATGCTTCAAAGACTTTAGATTTTCACTTCCTAATAAGAGTGGGAGGCAGTTTCTACAGGAGTGTCTAGGAATGGGCATGGAGAGGAAGCCCAGATGGAATCTATCCTTTTGCTTGCTGTGCTTGGCCTCATAGTCAGACTCCACGGAGAGAAGGCTCCAGGCAGGTGCTACAGAACCTCTTTGAGCAAAAGATATCTGTGAAACCTGGGCATATAAACTGTGCTTCCACCCAGATGGGCAGGATTGGTGTCTAGCTCTAGAGAACTTGCTGAACACAAGTGTAAATACCCTGAGGACATTTTCTCAGCTGTTGAGCTCTAGGATTTGCATTATTATTACTAATATTCTTTTTTTTTAAATCTTGTCTTTTTATTTTTTTAAATATTTTATTTATTTATCTTTAGAGGGGAAGGGAAGGAGAGAGGAAGGAAACATCAATGTATGGTTGCTTCTCGTGCATCCCCTGCAGGGAACTGGCCCCTGCCGGAAACTGGCCTGCAACCCAGACATGTGCCCTGACTGGGAATCGAACCGAGATCGTCTGGTTCGCAGGCCCGTGCTCAATCCACTGAGCTACACCAGCTGGGGCTATTACTAATATTCTTTTATCAAGAGGCAGACTGGTGGATAAGAGCTAAAAATGTTTACACATAAATCAGATGTTTCCTGTTCATTGTAAACTGTGCTATGTAACAGCAGCTTTTTTGGGGCGGGGGGGGGTGGGGGGGTGGTGGGCGTGGATTAGAAAGCAAGGTATCACAGCTAAATTGGATGTCTACACCAATTTTAAGAGACATCCTGATTCCAGAAAATTTAAAATGTGGGAGAGAAAATGTTTCTTAGCCTTATATGTAAGCAAGAAGACAAGGTATGTAATATGGTATTCCAAATATAATGGCATGTTTCACTGGTATCAACTCTATTGTATGACTTTCCAGCAAAAGCTTTAGATTCTAAGACACCTGGGTTTGTATCGTGGCTGTTCATCTGCTGTAAGTTACTTAAGGATTTATTTAGGGACCCTGCATCTCAGCTTTCTCTTTAGTAAACGGAGATAATAATGATTAACCAAGTAAGCATCATAAAAGATAGTTCTTGTAAAGCATTTAGCAGACTGAATGGCACACAGTAGGAACTTAATATGTGATTTATAAGAAGAAATATGTATTTGTTTTTTTTCCCATTTCTGATACAGAGCTCCTAAAACTCTTGGAACTTTCTAAGAGAGCGATAAAGATGTCTGTTCTTTATTATTAAGGTGAGTTTTGGACTGCAACTAAGGATGGGGGCTCATCCTCATTACCCAGAGAACCATCCCTGTGATAGGAGAGTTTGGAACTGTAAGTATCACCCCCACCCCCAACTCACATCCAGGAGGAAAAAGGCGCTGGAGGTTGAATTAATTACCAAAGGACTAATTTAATCAATTTTGCCTACATAATGAAGCCTCCGTAAAATGAGGGAAGCCTCCTTATTTCCACTGTTATCCCCGNGTTCTTTATTATTAAGGTGAGTTTTGGACTGCACCTAAGGATGAGGGCTCATCCTCATTACCCAGAGAACCATCCCTGTGATAGGAGAGTTTGGAACTGTAAGTATCACCCCCACCCCCAACTCACATCCAGGAGGAAAAAGGCGCTGGAGGTTGAATTAATTACCAAAGGACTAATTTAATCAATTTTGCCTACATAATGAAGCCTCCGTAAAATGAGGGAAGCCTCCTTATTTCCACTGTTATCCCCGTGCCCTCCTCTTTGGTCACTGTCAGTTGGTTCTTTTTTTTTTCTTTATTTCGATGTCCATCGTTCTATTTTTCTTGCTTGTTTTTGTTGATAAGGTTCCACTTATACGTGAGATCATATTGTATTTGTCTTTTACCGACTGGCTTACTTAACTTAGCATAATGCTCTCCAGTTCCATCCATGCTGTGTTAGAGGATAGGAGCTCCCTCTTTCCTTCTGCTGAATAAATTCAGTGTTCCAAAATTCTTAGGGTATAATCTCAACAGTGGAATTGCCAGGTCAGAAGGCAGTTCCATTTTTAGTTTCTTTTTGTGGAAATCCATTCTGTTTTCCACGGGGACTGTACCAGTCTGCATTCCCACCAACAGTGTACTGGTTCCCTTACTCCACAACCTCTCCAGCACTTGTTTGTTGATTTGTTAATTATGGCCATTCTGACTGCTATAAAATGGTATCTAATTGTGGTTTTAATTTGCATCTCTTTGATGGCTAATGATGCTGAGCATCCTTTTATATGTCTCTGGATCCTCTGTGTGTCCTCCTTGGAGAAGTGCATATTCAGGACTTTAGCCCATTTTTTATTTGGTTTGTTTGTCTTGCTGGCATGGAGTTGTGTGAGTTCTTTATACATTTTGGAAATCAAACCCTTGTCCAAGGTACCATTTGCAAATATATTTTCTTGTATGGTTGGTTCTCTTTTCATTTTGCTGATGTTTTCTTTAGGGGTGTGAAAGCTTTTAATTGGATGAAGTCCCATTTGTTTATCTTTCCTTTATGTCCCTTTATGTCACAGCTAAATTGGATGTCTACACCAATTTTAAGAGACATCCTGATTCCAGAAAATTTAAAATGTGGGAGAGAAAGTGTTTCTTAGCCTTATATGTAAGCAAGAAGACAAGGTATGTAATATGGTATTCCAAATATAATGGCATGTTTCACTGGTATCAACTCTATTGTATGACTTTCCAGCAAAAGCTTTAGATTCCAAGACACCTGGGTTTGTATCTTGGCTGTTCATCTGCTGTAAGTTACTTAAGGATTTATTTAGGGACCCTGCATCTCAGCTTTCTCTTTAGTAAATGGAGATAATAATGATTAACCAAGTAAGCATCATAAAAGATAGTTCTTGTAAAGCATTTAGCAGACTGAATGGGGATATATTGGTGAAAATATTGCTGCGTGGATTATCTGAGACTTTTCTGCCTGTGTTCTCCTCTAGGACTTTCATGGTGTGGTGTGATTTATATTTAAGTCTTTTATCCATCTTGAATTTATTTTTGTGTATGGTATAAGTTGCTGGTCAAGTTTCATTTTTTTGCATGTAGCTGTCCAGATGTCCCAACACCATTTTTGAAGAGGTTATTTTTATTCCACTTTATGTCTTACCCCCTTTGTTGTATATTAATTGACCATAGAGACATAAGTTTATTTCTGGGCTCACTGTTCTGTTCTACTAATTTCTGTGTCTGTTCTTATGCCAGTACCAGACTGTTTGGCTTACCATGACCTTGTAATATAGTTTTATATCAGGTATTGTGATACCTCTATTTTGTTCTTCTTTCTCAAAATTGCCATGGCTATTCAAGGTCATTTATGGTTCTGTATTAATTTTTGAAATGTTTGTTCTATATCTGTGAAATAAGTCATTGGTATTTTAATAGAGATTGCACTGAATTTATAAATTGCTTTGGGTAGTATGGTCATTTTGACAATGTTAATTCTTCCAATCCATGATCACAGTATGTGCTTTCATATTTGTGTCTTCCTTAATATCTTTCTTCAGTTGTGTAGTGTTCTGAGTAAAGGTCTTTTACCTCCTTAGTTAGTTTTATTCCTAGATACTTTATTTTTCTTTTTGCTATAGCAAATGGAAATGTTTTCCTAATCTCTGTTGCTGATATTTCATTGTTGTGCCTTTGATTTCTGAATATTGACTTTGTATCTCTCGGTTTTGCCACTTTCTCTTAGTAGGATGAGTAGTTTTTTGGTGGAGTCTGTAGAGTTTTCTATGTACACTATCATGTCATCTGCAAACAATGATAGCTTTACTTCTGCCTTTCCAATTTGTATGGCTTTTATTTCTTTTCCTCGTCTGATCACTGTGGCTAGGACTTCCAATACTATGCTGAATAGAAGTGGTGAAAGCACTTGTCTTGTTCCTGATCTTAGTGGAAAAGCCTCAGTTTTTGCCCATTGAGTATGATGTTAGCTGTAGGTTTCTCATATATGGCTTTTACTTTGTTGAGGTACACTCCTTCTACTCCCACTTCGCCGAGTGTTTTTGTCATAAATAGATGCTGTACCTTATCAAATCCTTTTGTTGCATCTATTGATATGATCCTGTGATTTTTGTCTTTCTTTTTGTTTATGTAATATATTATATTTACTGATTTGCAAATATTGTACCATATCCTATATCCCTATAGGATATTGTCCTATATCCCTAGGATAAATCCAACTTGATCATTGTGTTTGATCTTTTTAATATATTGCTGGATGTGGTTTGCCAATATTTTGTTGAGGATTTTAGCATCTATGTTCATCTACAATGTTGGCCTGTAGTTTTCTTTCTTTGTTGTGTCTTTATCTCGTTTTGGGATTAGGATGTACTTGTGTCATAAAAAGAATTTGGGAGTTTTTCCTCTTGGATTTTTGGAATAGTCTGAGAAGAATAGGAATAACTCTTCCTCAAATTTATTGTAAAATTCTCCTGTGCAACAATGTGGTCTAGGGCTTTTGCAAGCAGGAATTTTTTGATTACTGATTCCATTTCACCAGCTGTTATAAGTCTTTTCAGGCTTTCTGCTTTTTCTTAATTCAGTTTTGGCACATTATATTTTTCTATAAATTTGTCTACTTCATCCAGTTTTTCAGATTTCTTGTCATATAGTTGTTTGTAGGAATTTCTTACAATCCTTACAATCCTTTGTATTTTGTACAATCCTTTGTATTTCTGGTGGTGTCACAATCCTTTGTGGTGTCAGTTATAATTTCTCCTCTTTCATTTCTGATTTTATTTATTTGGGTGCTCTTCCTTTTTTTCTTGATGAGTCCACTTAAAGGCTTGTTGATTTTGTGTATCTTTTAAAAGAACCAGGTCCTGGATTTATTGATCATTAGAATTGTGCTTTAGTCTCTATGTCATTTAATTCTGCTCTGATTTTGGTTATTTCCTTCCTTCTACTTGCTCTGGGCTATCTTTGTTGTTATTCCTCAAATTCTTGCAGGCATAGGGTTAAGATGTTTATTTGAAATGTTTCTATCTTTTTAAGGTAAGCCTGTATTGCTATGAACTTCCCTCACAGGACTGCCTTCACTGTGTCCCATAAGTTTTGGACTGTTGTGTGTTCATTTTCATTTGTCTCCAGAAACTTTTTTATTTCTTTCTTGATCTTGTTCTTAACCCATTTATTGTTTAATAGCATGCTATTCAGTTTTCAAGAATTTGAATGTTTTTTAGTTTTTTCCTTGAGGTTGGTTTCTAGTTTTAAGCCCTCGTGGTCTGAGTAAATGCTTGATATGATTTCAGTTTTCTTGAATTTGTTGAGGCTTGTTTTGTGTCCCATCATGTGGTTTATCTTTGAAAATGTTCCATGTGCATTTGAAAAAAATGTATATTTTGCTTGTTTGGGATGAAAGGTTCTATATGTACCAGTTAAGTTCATTTAATGTAGTGCATTGTTCAGTGGCACAATATCCTGGTTGATATTTTGTTTGGAAGATCTCTCTATTTTTCAGTGGGGTGTTAAAATCCCATACTATAATTGTGTTGCTGTCAATATCTTTTTTGAAGTCCTCCAAGGTTTTCCTTATATGTGTTGGTGCTCTTATGTTAGGTGCATATATGTTTACAATGTTTATATCTTCTTGATAGATTCTTTCCATGAGTCTATGAAGTGTCCTTCTGTGTGTCTTTTTATGGCCTTTGTTTTGAAGTATTTTTCATCTGATGTAAGTATTGCTACTGAAGCTTTTTTTCCTGTCCAGTTGCTTGGAATGTTTTTTTTTTTCTCCCAACCCTTCACTTTTTGTCTGTGTAGGTATTTTATTGTCTAGTAGGTCTCTTGTAAGCAGCATATTTGTGGGTCATGTTTTCTTATCCACTCAGCTACACTATGTGTTTTAAAATATATTTTATTTATATTTATTTTATTTTGTTACAGAGAGGAAGGGAGGGAGAAAGAGGGAGAGAAACATCAATGTGTGGTTGTCTCTCACATGCCCCCTACTGGGGACCTGGTCTGCAACACAGGCTGGTGCACTAGACTGGGAATTGAACCAGTGACTCTTTGTTTCACAGGCTGGCACTCAATCCATTGAGCCACACCAGCCAGGGCTCCCCTATATCTTTTGATTAGGACATTTAATCCATTTATATTGAAGATTATTATTGATAGGTACTTATTCATTGCCATTTCCCTCCTTTGTAACTGTGTTTCATTCTCTGTTTTTCTTCATCTTCTTAAAGCAGTCCCTTTATCATATGTTGCAATTTTGGTTTGGTGGAGGTACAGTCTTTTAGCCTTCTTTTGTATGGGAAAATCCTTATTTCCTTTTCCATTTTAATTGAGAGTCTTGCTGGGTAAAGTAATATTCACTGCAGGCCTTTGCCTTTCATGACCTGAAATATTTCTTGCCATTTCTTTCTGGCTTGTAATGTTTCTGTTGAGGAGTCAGCTGCTAACCTTATTGGAGCTCCCTTGTATGTTATTTCCTGTTTCTCTTTTGCTGCCTTTAAGGTTCTCTCCTTGTCTTGGAATTTTGTCAATTTAATTATGATGTGTCTTAGAGTGGGTCTATTTGGGTTCATCCTGATTGTGATCCTCTGTGCTTTCTGGACTTGTGTGACATTTTCTTTAATCAAATTAGGGAAGTTTTCCATCATTACTTTTTCAAATAGGTTTTCTATTTCTTTCTCCTCTTCTTCTGGTATCTCTATTACACAGATATTATTACATTTCATGTTGTCCTGAAGTTCTCTGAAACCCTCTTTGTTATTTTTGAGTCTCTTTTCCTTTTTTTGCTCTTTCTGGTAGTTCTTTTCTACCTTGTCCCCCAGGTCACTGATTCAATCCTCTGCTTCATCTAGCTTGCTTTTGTTTTTTTTTCTACTCTGTTCTTCGATTCAGAAATTGTATTCTTAATTTCCTCCTAGTTCTTGTTGATACTTCCTAAGTTCTTGTTCATGGTGATATTGTTCACAGTAAGTTCCTTGTAGCTTCCCTCTAGTTTTTTGTAATTCTTACTGAACTCATTGAGCTTCTGTTAAACCATTGTTTTGAAATCAGTATCTGATAGTTGACTTGTCTCTATTTCATTAGCACTTTTTCTGAGGATTTCTCCTTTCCTTTAGATTGGGGGTTGTTTCTTTGTTTTCCCATTTTTGAGGAGAGTCTTCTTGCTTGCTTGTGCTTCTTAAATTGATGTGTGTTTGACTCCCTGTCTTTGTGGTGTGAACTTCTATGGTAGGAGATCTGTGTGATTCAGTGATCCAGTCTCCTTGATCTCCTGAACTTGATGATCTTGGGATGCCCTTTATGCTTTTTATGTTGGCTTTCTAAATGTAATTGTGTTTTGATTGTTGGGTCATTCTTTGGTGGGTCCTTCCCTCTAGCCAGAAAAAGCATAAAGGGCATCCTCCCTCAGGACCTGCCAGAAACCCCCCCACAAAGCCCAGAGAATAAATCTGTACCCACAAAAATCACCCCCCCCACACAATCCCACTATCAACAACAAATGAACCAGTATTAATAAGGGTATAAAGAGGTTAAGACTGTTACAACAAATTGGAGGAAATACGAGATGACCTACTGGAAGAAAAATGATTTTGAGGGGACAGAGGGAGGAGCACCTATAAGAATAGTGAATCAGAGCAGTGCAAAGAGAGAAAGTAAAATTTACATCATAAATAAAAAAGGGAATGAAGAGGGAAGACTGGAGTAAGAGAATGGAAGCCTATAGTATTAGGTTTAAACAGAAAATATAATACAATAAAGTAAAATAAAGTGAGAAAGAAAAAAGTCAATGAATAATAAAACATAGGAACCAAATTGGGGAGAAAGATCCACCTGAGGACTATCAACAATAAATGAGCTAAAATTAATATAGGTGGGATGAGAATAAGAGAAAGGAAAGAAAGAAAGAAAACCTTGAGAGATGTCTAGAGGGAAGGGAAGTGATTTTGGCATGAGAGAAGGAGAGGGAATACTAAAAGTGAGGCATGAAAACCAGGCTAAGACAGGGAAAATTAAAATTTGAGAGAAAAAAAGAATAGGAGAGAGAAATGGTTAAATTTGAAATATAAAACTAGTGAAGACCTAGAGATAAAATCAAGAAAAGTGCAACAACAACTACCCTATGCACAACCAATGTGCAAAAATTGCTAAAGGTGGAGAGAGAACACTGGTATTTTAAGAGAGAAAAAGAGAATGTGAGATGACCTTTGACCAGAGTATCAGTCATGGAAGGACAGACAGTGGAGAAATAGTAAGAGTACAGAAATAGTAAGAGTGCAGAATGGAAATAAGTTGTAGCAAGAGAGAAAAAAAAATTTAAAATGAATATAGTAAGAGGAATGAAAGCACAATAGGCTATGAGAAGGGAGGAGCAAAATATGTGAATTGAAATAAAGTATAGTATGAAATCTAGTGACTTAATATGCAAAATCTTAAAGGATAAGAAATGAATGTTATAAAGCTATACAAGAAAGAAAATATTACAAATCATGAGGAAAACCACAGTGGATTTCATCTTGGTAGCGCCTAGTATTTATCACTGTTTTTTCTTTCTGAATCCTCTTCTGGTGATATCAGATGGTGACCCTGTCTGGCCACAGGCAGCCTGTTTGAGACTTCCAGGGATCTACTGTCTGGGGCTATTTCCCTCAGTTCTTAATCTAGTCACTCTGCACTCAGCAGTCAGGCTTAAGCACCACAGCTGGAACAGAATCCCTCCTAGGGTTAGGGCTGTTGTTTCCCCTCAGGCTGCTGCCACTCATAGGGGAGTGGTCTGCCTGACCAAGATGGCTGTTGCAGTATGGGGGGTGACTCAGCACTGGGATCCTGCCTACTACTCTCTCAGTTTTCTCCTCAAAGCCTCCATCCCCAGTTTCTCCTCATGGGTCTGTAGCCCCCTGTTTTGCTGGAGCCCAGGGTAAGTGGCTACAAATGAAAATTTGTGCATTGGCCCTTTAAATGGCTCTTTGTGTCTCCAGCTGGGCTCTGGTGCTTTAGGCTGGGGAGTCCAACTTAGAGTTTAAACCCCACACTTCTCAGTGGGTTCCCTCTGGCCACATAAATGTCCCTCTGGCACTTTAGCTGCTTCCTGTGGGCACCCAGCCAGGCCTCTTGTGGCTCCACCACACTCCCTACCAGTCAGGTTGTGCTGAAGCTGATTCTTCTGTCTGTCTGTGGTTATAAGGATTCTCTCTAGCTATTGTTCAGTTGTGTCTTCCAGGTGATTTCTCCACAATTTAGTTGCAATTCCGGATTGGTCCTGGGAGGAGGTTAGTATAACTTCCACTCACTCCTCCACCACCTTGGGTCTCTCCATTGCTTTTCTTGGCTGTACTTGCTGCCGCCTGTTGCTGTTGCTTGTTTTCAGCCTTTATCTACATAGAGAATCAACAGTATGATGCCATGAGTTCAGTGCCTTGGAAATGTGGTTGTTTTAGTAGCTTTTAAAAGCCTTTACTTGGGGCCTTTTATATAGGGAAGAAGCTGAGTACCCTGTGGAAAGAAAGAAGTGAATAGTGGCTGAGGCAGGCCTAATCTTTGTTCTATTAATCACTGTTAGTAGAATGTCATGGAATTCCTTCTAATCTTTCATAGTACAAGCTGTTTATCTGTTGAAAGAAATTAATAAATACAGTGCTGGGACCTCCTGGAAAAGAGAAATTTTCATCTAGGTCTTATCAGTGACAACACACTCGAATGAGCGGCAGTGAAAGAACAAGGCTTAGAGTTCCTATGAACTCATACTATTATGAGTATCATGATGCCAAGATTACCAGTGTATTTAATATTGCCCTTAAAATAGCATTATCATTTGTGATTGACTATGAACAGTGAATTGTATTCTTTAAATGCAGCCATGCTCTGTGGCAGAGCTGTTATTTCATCTGTCTCTTTAATAAATCTTACCCAAATGTAGCATTAGTAAAGTGCTCTGTGTGAAATGACAGATGAATACTGAGTTTCTTAATAGTTGTACATCTCCTTCTGTCATATTAATGACTATGTTTAGTAAGTTGATATGTTTGTGTTGCATTCCTGTGATGGGAACAGGTGCAGGTTTCAGGAGCTTCCAGGAAAAAAAGGCAAGCACAAGGCAAAGAAGAAACATTACCAAGCAAGGGCTTGGGTCTGGGGAAGCTTCATTGTAATCACTGTATTGCTCCTGTGTTTTTGGCCAAGCTAGTTTCCTTGCTTCAGACAAGATTAATCTGTTTTCAGTGTTTGTTCCATTGTTGATCTGCCACATTTGCAATAGTGTAAGGATGCATAATGTGGACAAGGATCTGAGGGCAGTTTTGTATGTGCCAGATGGAAGTGTGTGATATAGTCTCTTCTGACTGCAAAGGTGCCTGTCCTAGAATGTTCTTGAGCTACAAAAGCATCTCATTAGTGTGTATAATTAATTACATGCCGTCAGCTTATCATTTGGTATAAATAGCCACAGAATTGTTTTCAGTTAGATTTTAAAAGGCTTCCTCTTTGCCCAGCAAAGCATCATTTTTTTCATAGGAATATGTATTGGAGAGAAATGCAGACACATCTCCAAAGGAGATGTGGCAAAATCCTGGCAGGACACTGGTGCTTTTAAACAGCGACTCTTAGTTACAAATTTTCCTCTCTTTTAATCATTAAAGACCTCTTTTATTCCTTATTTCTGTCAAGCATAACATATTTTGAAAATTGTTGTCTATCACACTATATGTAGAGAAAAATTTATTCCCATTTTAATTAATTACAGTACCCATAATTCAGTAGCTTTCATCAGTTAATAGAATTATACCTAAGAAAGAAAAAAAATGGTGTAGTCTGGTTTCTGTTGATTTCTTGGAGAAATACTGTTGTTTTCACAAGTTATTCTAAAAAATAGTGAGAAACAGCTCTACAACTTTTATTCATGTCTTCATAGTTCACAAGGAGTCCAGGAACCATAGAGCAGGCAACTTGGACTTACCAATGTCCTAACATCATATAGCTGCTATATTCTCTTATTAATTATAATTATAATAAATAATTAGTTATACAGAGTTTTTGTGTTATCTTATGTAAGTCATCAGAACAATTTCTTCAGTTAAATATGTTCCCATAATATGAAGAAACTATGAGTCAAAGAATATAGTGACTTGTCCAATATCACATAACCATTCTGAGACGTCAGCTTCAAAATCAAGCTCAAAGCTCCCTTCTCAAACATTCTGGGCATGTACATTCATTCTAAGTTTTCAACATCTCTGCACCCCTTTATACATTTTAAGGGTATATCTAGATTTTTTCATTACAAGTTTTAAATAGTTTCAAAGGAAAAGTTTCCAGAATATTGTAAATATTTCTGTTTTAAGTAGAAAACTGTTTCACCAGTATTTTGAATGTGTCCAATAGTATATTGTGACCATCAGCCAGTTACAAAATACATGGACCCTTTCTTCTTTAATAAGCATAAATTATACATCATTTTTTCTTTTCCTTAACTTGTGTTCTTATCCCATTTTCCCCATAGAATATTATCTTAAAGTTTTTATACTCAGATATTCTATTAACCATAGCATTATATTTCTTTGTAAGGAACATACAATTAATCCTCATTATTTGCTAATTCTGTATTTCCCAATTCACCTGCTCAGTAAAGTTTACTTTTAACCTCCAAGTTAACACCTGTGACACTTTTGTGGCCACTTGTGGACATGTGCAGAGCAGTAAAAAATTTGATCCACCTGTTGAGCATGATCCCAGTTGTGATTGTAGAGGGTGACACTCCGCCTCATTGTTTTAGCTCTCATACTGTATATAAACAAGCGTCCTTTTCATGGTTTATTTTGTGCCACATATTTTACATTTTGGTGCTTTTATTGGTGATTTCTCTGTTTAAAATTGACCCTTAGTTCAGTGCTTAAATGCTGTCTAGTGTTCCTCAGCATGAGAACACTGTGATATGAATTATGTAGAATACAGATATGTTAGATAAGCTTCAGTTGGACATCAGTTATAGTGCAGCTATAGTTGCCCATGACTTCAATAGTAATGTATTAACAACATGTATTAAATAAGATGTTTTTAAACAGAAATACCAGGAAACAAGGTTTTACAGGGTGGGCAAATGTAAGTTTACAGTTGTTCATATGAAAAATAACACAATAATTAATATGTAATAATACAAAAATGAATTCTGTGTTTCGTGTACTCACAGTTGTAAACCTACCTTTGCCTACCCCTGTATATTGATTAGCTGATAAAAGCACTGTGAGCAGAGGCTCACAGAGACTCCACCCTGTGTTTTCTGTGAGCCATGGTTCGGTACTTGCTAATTCAGTGTTCCCAGCATCTTTACAGAACATAACTACCACAAATAAGAATAGACTATCTACATGTGTTTGTACATATGTGTGTGTGTGTTTATATATATCTATATCATTTTAAAGTATTTAAAAATGTTCTACAATCAGAAGCTCTAGGTGTGAATACATTCCTTCTATCATCAAATGAGCTTTCATCAAATTTGATGTGAAAATGTTATTAATTAGTTATTGAATCAGTTTTATAGTAAGAAAAAATGGAGGACCATAAAGAGAAAAAGTGAGATTGAAAGAGGGAGAGAAAAGAATTATGTAGTTTATTGAGTTTTTACTATTTCTTAGTAAAAGAAAGGAAGAAGAAACTGAGAAGGGATGGAAGAAGAGAAAATGAGAGAATCATAGGATGAGTAAAGTGAGAAGAGAGAAAAGTCTAGGGAAAAGGGGAAAGGAAAAGAGATTTTATTGCATATTTTGGGAGGGGTGAAAGGTGTAAGAATTGTACCCACCCATAAAATGGAAGTCAATGGAAACACACACACACACACACACTTAGAATGTTTAAAATGTATAAGTAAGAAATCTCATTCATTTGTTGAAAGAAAATCGCTAGTTAATTTTATAGCTTTATTTAAATATAAGTACAGACCATACAATTCATTTAAAGTATCCAGTTCAACCCTAGAAGAGGCCTCCTACCCATAAGCAATCAATCCCATCTCTAGTACCACTAACACTAAGAAATACTAATATACTTTCTCCCTAGTTTTATTGAGATATATTTGACTTATAACATTGTATTAGTCTATGGTTTATAACATAATAATTTGAAATATGTACATATTATGAAATGGTTACCACAATAAATTTTGTTAACATCCATCACCACACACTTACAATTTTTTTCTTGTGATGGCAACTTTTAAGACCTACACTCTTATCAACTTTCAAATATAAAATACAGTATTATTAACTATAGTAACCATGTTGTACATTACATGTCTATAACTTATTTATTTCAGAATGGGAAGTTTGTACCTTTTGACCACCTGCATTCATTCCTCCCCACCCCCATTCCCTACAACTATCAATCATTCTGTGTCTATGAGTTTGGTCTTTTTTTTTTGTACATTCCTCCTATAAGTGAGATCATATGAGAAGAGACCCAAAAAACCCCTGGAATTTATTTATAAAAGGTTGTATAATTATTCTTACACGTATAAACTTCAGTCACCTTGAAAGTACTCTCCATTTGATGCAATACATCCATTGCGATGTTTTTCCACTGCTCAATACAATTTTTGAGCTCATCAATTTTCCTGCCTTTTAGTGTTTCTGCCATTTTTTGTTTCCCCTCTTCCACATCAGCAAAATATTTCCATTTGAGGACTTTTTGTCATCAGGGAAAACAAATAAGTCTGCTTGGGGTGAAATCTGGTGAATAGGGAGGGTGGGGCACAGGGGTCATGCCATTTTTGGTAAAAAACTACTGAATAGTCAGTGTGGTGGCTGCACTTGTAAATCACCCATCATGAAATGGGAAAATGCTTGAAAGAGTTTTTTAAAAAATTCACTGAAATCAAATGCAGCCTGTTACAACACTCCAGCAGGTACAATGACACAGATGGGTTCCTAGCACACTCACCTATTGGGCAAAGCCTGTACTACAAGGGGCCCACCCTCCAGAAGATAATTCTGTTTTTTTTTGGGGGGGGGTTCTCCCTTGTACAGTATTTGTCTTTCTCTTTCTGTTTTATTTCACTTAGCATATATGCTCTCAAAGTCCATCCATGTTGTCACAAATGGCAGGATTTCCCACCTTTTAATGGCTGAGTAATATTCCATTATATGTATATCTCTATAAATATATTGCCAAAATTGCTGGATTATATGGTAGTTCTATTTCTAATTCCTTAAGGAACCTCCTGGCTGCATATTTCTATCAACAGTGTGCAGTGATTTCCTTTTCTCCATATCCTTGTCAACACTTGTTATTTGTTGTCTTTTTGATGCCAGCTGTGGGGGGTGGGGAGTGTTCCACTCACAGAGCACCCTGTCCACCACGGACGAGAATAAGTCTACCAAGACAAGATCTTCTTGGGGAGGAAAGGTGGCTGGTCTTTCAAAGGAGAAGAGCCAGGAGCCTGTTCCTCAATGGGATTTTATTGGGTTCAATTTGCACAGGAATACAGGTAAAGCTTATCAATCATTGTCAGGCAGTAAGGATTAAACAATAGATAGCATACAAAGAACTATGTGGGCTTATTCTGAGTCAGGGTCAGATAGCTAAAGGGCCATAAAACTTTGGGGAAACAAACTCGTTTTATGTTTGGACCCTTATCATTTAAATTCAGGGTAATCTTAGTGAAGCAGGTTTCACAGAATTTTATGCATTCTTCCTTGGATCTGATTGCCCTGGGGAACCCCCACTTTCCAGCACAGGGGCACACCAACCTCTGACATTGTTTCAGGCTTACATCAGGCAGGAGAAGTAAGGCAGCCAAGAGATTAGGAGACTTCTTGCAGACAGAGTGAGAACTCAGGCTATGTCAAAGCTGAGGGGCAAGGGTCCATCAACCCCTTTTTCTATAGCTCCCCAAGTCCTTCCCTGAGGGCCTCTTTGTGACCATGCCTGTGTTAGGTCACCCCTCCTTTGAGGAATCTTACCCATCATTGGCTAACCAGTCATCCATCTGGGGCCAAGCAGGATGAAGTAAAAGGGGACAGAGGCAATGCCCCTACCAGGAAGATAAGTTTTGTCTCCTTAGTGGCGTATGGTCCCAAGCTCTCTTTCACAGCCTTAGCCATGTGGGTTACAGTTTCTGAAACCAGGCAGGGTGGTTCCCAACAGTCAGCTGTTCTAACAGGTATAAGGTGACATCTCATTGTAGTTTTGCTTTGCATTTCTCTGATGATTTCTGTTGTTGAGCACCTCTTCATGTACTAATCAACCTTTTATTTCTACAAATTTGCCTATTCTGAACATAAATATAATCATATAGTATGTGGTCTTTTGTAACTGACTTCTCCCCTTGCCCCTTCATTAATATTAAAATTTAAAAATAAAAATTGTATATATGTAAGCTATACATGTGATCTTTGATATACATATATGTTGCAAAACAATGACCACAATCAGGCTAATTAACTTATTTATCACTTCACACAGGTGAGATTTTTTGTGTGTGGTAAGAACACTTAGGATCAACTTTCTTAGCATATTTCAAGTATACAATACAGTATTTATTATTAACTATAGTTCTGTATATTATATCTCCAGAATAGTCCTTAGTTTGTTGATTCATTTATCTATAAAAGTGACTGTCCAACAATGTCATTAGGGATAATATTTAGTGATGATAATTTATGGAAATTATAGAAGTATAGGTTTGTCTTACTTTAAGGAATTCTACAAAAGATAATTCAATGCATTAGGATGGTGAAATAAGGAGAATCTTTTTATTCCAAAGTTATTCTTTTTTTAAGAAAGATTCATCAGGTGAGAATCTCTTATGGTATGCATATTTCGTATACTTATATGTCAATTTATGATCAGTTAGAAATAAAAATAAAACATCTGTGGAAATATTACTAAATGTACCATTTAATTAAATATTAAAATATTACCCACCCCACAAAGGAATTGGGTTTGATATTTTAGGATTCTGTTTTATTGCATCGAGCGCGGTACCTCTGTTTTTCCCAAGTTTTGCCATTTATATTAGCTGCAGTGCTTTATTTTAAAGATAAATTGATACTATATGAAAAGTGTTCTTGGACCATGTGGTAATATGTCATATTAATGATGCTATAAATTGAGTACTGGGTAATACTACTTGAAGAATGTTCGTAATTCATACTTTATTTTCATGCTTAAATTTGTAGACCATCTTGACACCAATCCAAATACAAGTATTTTTATAAATTACTGAAGTATCTAATTCAATCAAATTCAGTGTATGGTCATATCTAATACTCATTTTGATACTAATGTATGAGTAACCATGATATTCAGAATCATACTATGGTTAACTGTCTAAAAAAAAACGTCTATTTCGAATTGCATAGAACAAGTTTCATTTAGCGTTGGAAGGTCAGGCTAAAGACATTTCTAAATGGTACTTCCAGAAACTGCAATGCTTTTTTGCCAAATTACAGTAAAAATGTATTTCTCACATAATTTTGGATGTAAAAAAAGGAAATTAAAAATAAAGTCCAAGTTTTTTTTAGCTTAATGTCACTTGAAAATTTTAATTGTTGTAGAGATGGTAGAACATCATTCTGTTCTTTTTGAATGGTTTAACTTTCCGTATCTACTTCCCAAAGATTCTTTTTCAGCTTTTTTTTCCTTCTGAGCCAGAATAAGAAAGTTACATGAAGATTTGTTTTATTTAGCACTGGTCTTCTGTGAAAATTATACTGAGAGAAGCGGATTGTTCAAGGACTTCAAAGTAGTGCACAAACACCTTTGAATGTCTTTATTATACAGCTAAAAAGTAGGAAGCCATTCACTCATTGGCCATGTTTTTTCTTATCCCATTTTCTTTTGGCCTAAATGTAAGTATGGTTAGTCTCACTTATGCTTATAGTTTCAAAAACACAATAGGCCAGTGAGAGCCTTTAGTCACAGTCTCCTAGGTTACCACAAGATGGGGCTAAATTTTCAGTAGACAGCTATTTTTGTGGTCTACCATAGCAAGCCCAATTTTATTTTTGCTGTTATTACCACTGTTGAGAGAGGGGAAATGGTTTTGTAGCAATGTAAAAGTTACTCACTTTAATTAGTAGCTGAAATACTTTAAAGCAACTCTAGAAGTGCTCTTTTCAGATGATCCATTTTAGTGAATGTACGTACTTTTTTCCCTCCAAATAGTGATTTTGAGCACTCACTATATAGGTACCCAGAATTATTGTACAGTTTATGACCTACATATATAACATAAAATGTACGTTAAAAGAGACTTTTAAAGCATTCCATAAGATAAAGTAACTCTTACTGGTCTTCGTTTCTTTCTCCCTTACCCTCCTCTCTCCTCCTTCCGCCTTGTCCTTTCCTATCCTCCTTCTTATTCTTTCTTTGTCTTCTTCTTCCTGCCTTTACATCTTTCTCCAATTTTTACCAGATAACAATACACTTGGGGTGTTTTTCCATTTCCAGTACTTCCTGCCACCACTGTGATTAGGGGAGGATGAGCCAGTCATGCTAAGATAGAACTGGAGGAGTTTTCTGGGTTGGAAAGAATGTACCTAGAGGACTTGGGATCTGATATTATATATCAATATTGATAAAAATCAAATTACAGTGATAACCATTCATTGAGCAATGGCTCAGGGCTAGGTATTAAGTATATATTGGTTAATAAGACATATAAAATTCTTTCCTAATCCAGGTTTTATAGACTCAGATAGTAGGTTTTCAGTTGATGAGCTCTTATGAATATGTTTATCTGTGTACCTAACATCCAGTCCAGATATGGGATATTTTCATCACCCTAGAAGGTCCCCTCGTGCACCATGAGTGCATTTTAAGACAATTTTCCCTGACCATCCCTTGTCCCCAGCAACCATTCTGATTTATATCACTATGAGTTTGGCCTCTTCTTGGACTTCATGTCAATGGAATGTGCTTTTTTACATGTGACTTTTTTCCCCACTCAACATATCTGTTTGAAGGTATTCATGTTGTTAAGTGTATCAATAGTGTTATTCTTAATTGTGAGCAATATTCTATTGTATAAATGTACCAAAAATTGCTTGTCCATTTTTTGATTAATGGACAGTTCAGTTGCTTACAATATTTGACTACCATGAATAAAGATGCTACGACCCTTCTTGTACATGTATTTTTGTAGACATGTGCATTAATTTTGTTTGATTTTATACTGAAAATAGAATTGCTGGGTTCTAGTGTAGGCATATTTTTAACTTTACAAAAAATTGCCAAGTACTTTTTCAAGGTAGTTATACCATTTCATACTACCAAACATATTGTAAGAAGTGTCTAGTTGCTCAACATAATTGACAGTATTGGGTATAACCAGTCTTAATTTTAACCATGGCAGTGGGCATTAAGTAGTATTTCATTGCAAATCCATGTCTCTAACCCAGTTATTAGCAATAAAATAGAGCCCTGGAGCACATGGTGGGAAAAACTCGGGAGGTCAAGAGTGAAAAGAGGAATCTTGGAGAGTAAAACCAAAATGGCATGGGGATGATACTAGGTAGTAAGAAGGGAGAGATGAGCAGTGTTTTTCATTTAGAGCAGCTGAGAAAGAGAGGTAGTATCATTAAAAGCGTAGTAAGAGTAGGGAGAGGCTTCAGGTCTGAGGGGCATTGTGCTGCGTGTAACCCAAATGATAGTGAGTTTAAACTTTATAAAGATTCTACTGGTGGTGGAATGTTTGAATTATCCTATCCCAGAACCTCTTCTGGATCTCAATCTTAGGGTGTCTTAAAATGCTGGTCATGCTCTATTAGAACAATTAAACCTGGTTATAGAAGACAGTCCATCCTGAAGGGCATCCTAATATTAAATATACCCTTTTTCAGACTCACTGCCAAATGGGATATTCTGGTTTGAAACTTCCTTTTAATTACAGCTGGAAAAGGGAGCTTTATCTAGATCACCTCTTAGTGATATGAATACAGTGTCGACTAAAAGGGGAATATAGAATTTATTGCTATCATAGGTCATCAAAAGAGTTTGAAAAATTCTTATTGGTCATAGATATGGTGGAGTTAGTATATTTAGAACTTGATATTTTAAAAATCTCATCATTTTATATTCTCAGTTGTTAAATTTAGCATTTTAAAACTTGCTAACAAACTTTATAAAAATAAACATTGTATTTGGGAATAATAATTTTATGTTTATAGAAAAGTTATGAAGATTACACAAAGCTCTCATGTACCACTAATGTTAATAAGTTAAATAACCATGGCACATTTGTTAAAACTAAAAAATTAACATTAACCTTTGGTAGATTACTAACAACTCCCCAGATCTGTAAGAATTTCTTAGTGTTTTCTTGTTTTTAGTGCTCTTGTTCACTTTGAAGAGTTTGGTCAAATATTTTGTACAAATTTGTGTTGTTTAATGCTTTTCACATGACTAGATTGAGGTTATGGTTTTTAGAGACAAATACCACAAAGGCAGAGAACTCTTCTCATTCCGTCACATGAGGGTGACACAATATCGACATGACTTATCACTGGTGATGTTGACTTTGATCACTTGGAAAAGGTGTTGTCTGCCAAGTGTCTCCATTGTGAGTTTGCTATTTTTCCCTTTTCATACTCTGTTCTTTGGAAATGGGTGGTTAGGTCCAGTCCACACTCAGCACATGTGTGCCTGTGGTGGAGGCAGGGGAAGATTCAGCTTCATCTCTTGGAGGCAGGGGTACTTACATATGTTATTTGGAATTTTTTTGTAAGAATAATGTGCATCTTCATGTACTTATTTATTTGCTAATTTATTTGTATCAGTTATGGACTTGTGGATATTTATTTTATACTTTGGGTTATAGTCTAGTAATACAGCATTCTTTTGACATAAATATGTCCTATTTACTTATTTTAAGTTTTGGTGCTTTTTTAAGTTTGGGCACTAGAAAATGCTCTAGACTTGTCATTTCTGGAGCATTTTCTCTGCACCAGCCTCAGAATCAACCATTCCTTCAAGAATTCCTAGGTCCTTTTAGTGGAAAATTGTATTTTGAAACCAAGATCTGAGTACTGGGTGTGCTTAGTGCTTCTGTGGCGTCATTGCTAGACTTTCTGAGGGCAGAGCTAGGAAACATGCGTATGTGTTATCTATCATCTACAATCTATCTTAAACATACCACAGGAATTATCCTAGATTTCCCCCTTGCTTATTTGTAATTTTTTCTCTGATAGTAAGAAACCTAGATCCTATTCACCTATCATTTATTTACTTTGTGGGAAACCATTTCACATATCATGGAAATGTAGCTTATCCCTCACATGGAAAGCTGGTGGGGTGTGCATCGGCATTCAGGGCCACGCAGGTGGAGAGGGTTTCCTGTAGGGAATCAGGCCTGCATTATACCTAGGCCACTATGAGGCTTGCTTCTGCTAAAACTCCCCTGCCCTGAATTGAGACATCAAGGGCTTACTGCAACTTTTTAAAATCTGAGCAAGACCTCCTGAGTATGGAGTGTTAACCATCCAACTGCTTTTCTCTTTGCATTTGTAAATATCCTTCTTCTTTGATGTGATTAGCAACATTCTCTCCTTTATTGTCTGTAAAAGGTAACCACCTAATGTGAACCTATGCATAGTAAATGAGGACTACCCTCCTTGTAATGTACCCAGGAAAACAATAAAACCTGTTCAGGTGGGGGTCAGAGCCCCCTCTCTCTGACTTAGAGAGTGGCCATACCATCCCTTTTCCCCCGACAGGATTCCTGTAGTCTGTGTGTATTCATACATGAGCAGCCACAGCATAACATGGATCCTGTTGGCCAGGATCTGCCACACACTTATTTTTTCAATCCTAGTAAATATATAAATTAGTTCCAGAATAACTAACTGATACTCCCGTGAGAAACAAATTTACGAACTAGCAGACTAAATTTGTGTACATTTTTGTCTTTAGTCTTAGAGTTTTTAGTCAAAACACCATTTTCCTAAGTTAATTAGGAAAGTTCCTTTCCCCCTCCTACTCTTAGTGAGGTCACATCATACATTTATAATGCAAATGAATTCATATGCCAATCAACTTTTATATAAAAAGCCACTGTGGAAAACACTATGGAATTTCCTCAAAAAATTTAAAAAGGAACTGCGTTTTGATCCAGTGATTCCACTTCTGGGAACATATCCTAAGAATCCTGAAACACCAACTGAAAAGATTATATGCACCCTTATGTTTGTAGCAGTGTTATTTAACAGCCAAGATCTATAAACTTAAGTGCCCATCAGTAGATGAGTGGATAAAAAAAGCTGTGGTACGTTTACACAGTGGAATGCTACACAGAAGTAAAAAGGGAAGGAACTCTTACCTTTTGCAATGATATGGATGGATGTGGAGACTATTATGCTAAGTGAAATAAGGCAGCCAGTGAAAGACAAATACCATATGATCTCACCTAAATATGGAATATAATGAACAAAATAAACTAATGATCAAAATAGAATCAGAGGCATAAAATCATGGGACAGCAAGCTGTAAGAGGGAAGGGAGAAAGTGGGGACTGGTTGAAAGAAGGTGAAGGGATTAGTCAAAGAATGTATGTGCATGACCCATGGACATGGACAGCAATGTGGGGATTGCTTGAGAGAGTGGGGGGTGGTTGGGTGGAGGGCAGCAAAAGGAGAAAAACTGGGACAACTGTAATAGTATAAGCAGTGACATATTTTTTAAAAAAATTGTTTTTTTCTCTTTTGCTTTTTTTTTTGTTGTTTAGCACTGTGTCAATAAATTGTTATGGGATATAAGTGCCCTTTATATTTCAAAAAGATTTTAGTAGTCAAAGTACAATTTTTATGGTAGAGTATCTGGGCATGAATTTTAGGACTGACTCATATAAAATTTAAAATTCTCTATGACATCTGTTATATTATGGAATTTAAAAAAACAGAGAAGAATTTTTACAATGGCTTAGGAAATAACTTGGCATGAAATACTGCACATACTAATATATGGAAGTCAAAAGATATGGTGGAAAATATCTACTCCATGCCAGATATTTCTCCTATAATGCTTCTTTTGGTAGACATAGGAGCTAGAGACTTCATAAATCACTGATAGACCATCATGCTAATTTTTCAAATGACTGAATCATATTTTGATATTTATTTTTCAGGACAAATTTTATTACTCTTCATGTCTCCTTTTCCTTCAAGATTTTAATCTGAAAATTATCTCTACCACAAGTGGTTCTTCCTCTAAACATTCAGGCTGTTCCTGTAATTATTTGCCATATTTTATTATTTTTTGCTTCCATGTCAGACTAGTCATGTGTTTCTTAGTGATGGGATATTTTCTGAGAGAGACATTGTTAGGCAATTTCATCGTGTGTGACCATCATAGAGTGCAAGTACTCTAACCTGGATGGTACAGCCTACTACATGGATACATGGCATAGCCTATTGCTCTAGGCTGCAAACCTGTACAGCATGTTACTGTACTAAATACTGTAGGCAATTGTGTAAGTATCTGTGTATCTAAACATATCTACGTGTAGAAAAGGCACAGTAAATATACAGTATAAAAGTTAAAAAATTGTATACTTGTAGAGGGAACTTATCATGAATGGGGCTTAAGGACTGGAAGTTGCTCTGCGTGGGTCAGTGAGTGAGTGTTGAGTGGATGCAAAGGCCTCAGACATGACTGTACACTACTGCAGACTTTATTCACACTGTCCCTCAGGGCCTCCCTCTGTTTCTTTCTGACAGGGTCAGAAACAGAACATTGAAGTTGTCAGTGCTGCTTCATAAATGAGGACGTGGGCTGAACTGATTGGAAATAATGAAGGAGAAACCTGCTGAGTCAAGTGTGGATCACCATAACGGTGACTGTCAGGAGGGAGGAAAAGGTGGGCTGAGGATCAGTAGGAAAAGAAATCAATGTGAAAAGATACAGGAACATAGGGAATAGTCATGGTGGTGTATTTTGGCTACTGCATTAAGTTAAGGAACAGTCATAAAAAAAGAAGGTATTTAATATGGAGAAGGCATAGTACTCAGAGTCTGATATTTTGACTTTGGAAATTTGTTTTTGGTTCATTGACTCTAACTAGCACAGAGGGCCATTGCTGGCTTTGAATTGGTAAAGGAAATAAAACTTATCTATGTTTTATATCATTACAACTTGAAAATACTTCCAAAGTATACAAACTCGCTGGCTCCATATTACCACAGAAAGCTTTTACTAAAGTGGTGGTGACACTCAATACCTGTTAAGGTAGCTCCAATGGGTCTGTGTCCTTGTACAGAAACTTAGGTCCTCAACAATGAATTCACAATGTACTGTGAAGACCATCAGGCTAGATCTGAGAGGGCTGTAGTGCCCTCTGAGTGTGTAGTTCGGTGGGGACCAGCTCCTCTGTGCTGAAACAGGTCACGCACTGACTGAGATGTAGCTGAGATGTAGCTGAGAGTACATCTACTTTGTATTCTCAAAACTGAGGTCTTGTGAGTGAGAGGGAATCCATTGCCAAGCCCCCAAAGACATTGCTGCTGTGAGAAAAAAAAAGATTCCTCCTGCACCATGGATCCTTCTGTTTCTTACTAGAAATTCAGCTCCACTGTCATGTATGCAGTCTGTCGTTGACAGAAACATTATGTGCAACATCACTGTATTTTTTCCTTACCTAATAAATTCTGATGTTTTTCTACTTTTCTTTAACTATTAGCCTAGCTAGTTAAACCAGACAGTCACTTGATCATGTTTCAACACTGCCTACTCTACTCCAGTGACGATTCCTAGCATTAATGTCTTCAAGGCATCTACTTTTTCTTCTCCTTTCATAGTTAATTTTGGTTATCTGAGGATCTTACCCTCTGCCAATTATTTTTGACATTATTGCTACAAACTTAAGGATTTTCTTTACTTTTTAAAGTTATTTTATTGTTGTTCAATAACAGTTGTCTGCTTTTATCCCCCTCACTTCTCTCTCCTCCCCAACCCAGCCAAACCCGCTTCCCTCCCTTGCTTCCACCCTGCCTTAGTTTTGTCCATGAGTCCTTTATACTTGTTCCTGAAAACACTTCTTCTCTACCCCCCCATCATCATTCCCTCCCACCTTTCCTCTGGTTACTGTCAGATTGTTCTTAGTTTCAATTTCTCTGGTTATATTTTGCTTGCTTTTTTCTTTTGTTGATTAAGTTCCAGTTAAAGGTGAGATCATATGGAAGGAGGGAAAAAACAAGAACAAGGATGCACAATATAAAGGGATATATAAAAAATCAAGCTTAATAATTTTTTTGTATATCCATTTATACTGTGCCTCTCTGTTCTTGTTATTTTCCCTCTTTCTTCTACAGATTCTTATTATGCACATGTTCAAAATCCTCTGCTATCCTATTGTACTTAACGTGATTCCCAGGGCCTTTATTTGTTGACTGTCACTTGTTGGAGTAGTTGGGGGTTCCACATTTATATTTTATGTTATCTCCATATGAAAATGATGGTAGCGTATAAAATAGTCTGTGCTTGATGTCTCCATATACTTCACTTTCATTTTGCTCAGCTTATTGCAAACTGACTTCTAGTCGTGTAAAACTGGTGTCTTGAATTTTCTAAAGGTTTCTAATTACTAAACACTAAATGTTTCCATTTAAAAAAGGTGTGATATAGTTCCATTTGTTTACTTTTTCTTTTGTGTCCCTTGCCTGGGGAGATATGTCTGATAAAATATTGCTTCAAATAATGTCCGAGATTTTGCTGCCTATCTTTTCTTCTATGATTTTTATGTTTTGGGTTTAACATTTAAGTATTTGATCCATTTTGAATTTATTCTTGTGTGTGGTGTAAGAAGGTGGTCTAATTTCATTTTTCTGCATGTATCTGTCCAATTTTCCCAAATTATTTATTGAATAAACTATCTTTAACCCATTTCTTGTGCTTGCTTCTTGTGTTCAATGTTAATTGACTATAAAGACATGGGTTTATTTGTGGGCTTTCTATTCTGTTCTATTGATCTGTGTGTCTGTTTTTAGGCCAATACCATGCTGTTTTGATTACTATGGTCTTATAGTATTGCTTAATATTAGGTAGTATGATCCCTCCAACTTTGTTCTTCTTTATGAGGATTGCTGTTGCTATGCAGGGCCTTTTGTGGTTCCATATAAACTTTTGAAATATTTGTTCTAGTTCTATGAATTATGTAATTGGAATCTTGATAGAAATTGTGTTGAGTTTATAGATTGCTTTGTGTACTATGGATACTTTAATGATGTTAATTCTTCCTATCCGTGAACATGGTAAGTACTTCTACTTATTTGTATCTCTTCAGTTTCTTTCTTCAGAGTCTTATATGTTTCCAAATGTAAGTCTTTTATATCTTGTTAGGTTTATTCTTAGGTATTTTATTCTTCAGGTAGCAATTGTGAATGGGATTCTTAATTTCCCTTTCTGTCAGTTCATTATTGGCATATAAAAATGCAACCGATTTTTGGATATTTATTTTGTATTCTACTACTTTACTGAATTCATTGATCAGTTCTAGTAGTTTCTTGGTGGAATTTTTGACATTCTCTATGTACAGTGTTATGTCATCTGCAAATAATGACAGTTTTACTTCTTCTTTTCCAATTTGGATGCCTTTTTTCTTTTTCCTTTGCTGTGGCTAGGACTTTCAGCACTATGTTGAATGGGAAAGGTGAAAGTGGACACCCCTGTCTTATTCCTGATCTGAAGGGGAGCACTTGTAGGTTTTGCCCACTGAGTATGATGCTGGCAGTGGGTTTATCATATATGGCCTTTATTGTGTAGGTATGGTCCCTCCAATCCCACTTTGATGAGAGTTTTTATCATAAATGAGGATTTTATCAAATGCTTTTCTGTATTTATTGATATGATCATATATTTTTATACTTCATTTTGTTTATGTGATGAATCACATTTATTGATTTTTGAATATCAACCTTGCATTCCCAGAATAAATCCCACTTGATCATGGTCTTATCTTTTTGATGCAGTGCTGTATTTGGTTTGCTAATATTTTGTCCAGGATTTTAGAGTCTATGTTCCTTAGAGATATTGACCTACAATTTTCTTTCTTTGTAGTGTTTTTGTCTGCTTTTGGAATCAGGGTAATGCTGGCCTTGTAAAATGACTTTGGGAACCTTCCTGCCCCTTGAATTTTATGAAATAGTTTGAGAAGCAGAAGTGTTCGTTCTTATCAGAATGTTTGGTGAGATTCCCCTGTGAAACAATCTGGTCAAGGGTGTTTGTTTGTTATGAGTTTTGTGATTAGTGCTTCAGTTTCACTAGATGTAATCTGTTTATTCAGATTCTCTGATTCTTCTTGATTTAGTTTTAGAAAAATGTAAGTTTCTAGGAATTTATCCATTTTGTTCAGGTTGTCCCGTTTGTTGTCATCTAGTTTTTTATAATATTCTTGTGCAGTCCTTTATATTTCTTTGGTGTCATTTGTAATTTCTCCTATTTTATTTCTTATTTTATTTATTTGGATCTTTATTTTTTTCTTGATGAGTCTGGTTAAGAGTCTGTCAATCTTTTTTATCTTTTCAAAGATAAATCTCACTTGATCATGGTATGATCTTGGATTCATTGATCTTTTGTATAATTTTTTAAGACTCTATTTTGTTTATTGCTGCTCTGATCTTTATTATTTCCTTCCTTCTACTTACTCTGGGCTTTGCTTGTTGTTCTTTTTCAAGTCCCTTTAAGTGTAAAGTTAGATTATTTGAGCAGCTTCTTCTTCTTCTTCTTCTTCTTCTTCTTCTTCTTCTTCTTCTCCTTCTTCCTCCTCTTCCTCTTCTTCTTTTTGAGATAGGCCTATAATACTATAGGCCTATTTGTGAATTTGAATCACAGGGGAAAAGGGGAAGGACTCACATGAACAAGTATAAAGGACACATGGACAATAACTAAGGTGGGGGGTGGAAATGGGAGGGAGATGGGGAACACTGGGGGGGCAGGGCTGGGAATACAAGACAGAAAACTGTACTTGAACAAGAATTAAATTTAAAAATTGCTTTCCCAGTGTCCCATATATTTTGGATTGTTGTATACTCATTTTCATTTGTTTCAAACTAAAAGATTTTTGCCCATCAAAGGAAATTATTAACAAAATAAAAATACAATTCATAGAATGGGAAAGCATATTTGCTTATCCATGTGATAAGGGGTTAATATCCAAAATTTATAAACAACTTAGAAAGCTCAACACCAAAAAACCCCCAAACAACCCAAATAAACAATAGGCAAAGGACCTTAATAGACATTTCTCCTAAGAGGACATACAGATGGCCAATAGACATATGAAAAGATGCTCAACATCACCAATCCTCAGAGAAATTGCAAATTACAACCACAATGAGATATTATCCCACACCTGTCAGAATGGCCATCATCAATAAATCAATAAACAACAAATGCTGATGAGGATGTGGAGCAATGGGAACCTTTTTGCACTGTCGGTGGGAATGCAGACTGATGCAGCCACTGTGGAAAGCAGTATGGAGATACCTCAAAAAATTAAAAATGGATCTGCCTTTTGACCCAGTGATCTCACTTCTGGGAATATATCTGAAGGGACCCAAAACACCCAATTGGAAGAACATAAGCACCCCTAAATTCATTGCAGCATTACTTACAATCACCAAGATATGGAAGCAGCCCAAGTGTCCATCAGCAGATACATGCATATAACAACTATGGGACATTGACATGATAGAATACTACCTGGTTGTTGAAAAAGAAAAAAAGTTTTACTGTTTGTGGCAGTCTGGATGGATCTGGAGAACATTATGCTAAGTGAAATAAGCAAGTCAGAGAAAGAAAAATACCACATGATTTCCCTCGTATGTGGAATCTAATGAATAAACTGAACTAACAAGCAAAGCAGAGACAGACTCATATATGGAGAGCAGGATGACAGCTAATTGAGAGTTGGAAGGTTAGAGGGTGGAGGGATTGAGCAAAAAATAGAAGGACTCATGGACATGGACATCAACATGGTGATTGCTGAGGTGGGGGTAGAAGGGGACTAAATGGTAATGGAAAAATACAATAAAGAGTAAAATGAAAAAAAAATAGATGTGATTGAACTACTTTGCCATGTTTAACTATTGAGTCCTCTATTCTTAAAATTCTTTGGCATGACATTCTTTTAATTCTTCCTAGTGTCTGTCATACTGTTCTCTCTCCTCTGAAAGCTGTCCTTCTTAGATGTTGGTGTTGCTCAAGTATTTTTGATTTTATTCGCACTACATTTTCTCTGTATATATTTCTTACTAACAAATTAACAAATTACCACATACTTAATGGCTTAAAACAACAAAGTTCTTTTCTTTAGACTTTTGGTGGTCAGATGTCCAAGATTCATTTCAATGGACTCTAAAGTCAAAATGTCCCAAAAGCTGGAGGTGATGAGAGAGGATGTTCCTGTGTCTTCCAGCCTTGGGGAGCTACTCCTATTTATGGCCTGTGGCCTCCTTCTCCATCTTCAAAGTACACCACTCAAATCTTTAATCCTGTCATCACCTTCTCCTTCAACTCTGATTCCTCCTATATTCTTCTTTTAAGGACCCTGTGATTACTATGTTAAGTTTACCCAGATAATCGTTATCTCAATTTTCTTAATTTCATCACATCTACACATGCCCTTTTATCAGATTAGGTAACGTGGTTATAAATTTCAGGGATCAGGATATGAAGATCATTACTCAGCCCATCACCCTCTTGTGACACTCCTTCATTATTAAAGTTCTGATTAAAACCTAAATACTAATAATTTCCATGTCTACATCCTTTACCTAGCTTTCTCTCCTTGGTAAACATCCTTTACCTTGTTTCTCTCCAAACATGCTTTGTGTCTTTGTCACATTCTAGATCTACATGTATAACTGCTTGCTAGGCATTTCCTTCTGGATCTGTTTCAAATGCAGTTGTAAGACATAGATCCTATCATCTTCACCATACCATTTTCTCTTCCTGTGTTCTCTATATTAGTTATTAGTCTCCATAATTGAAACATGGGGTCATTCTTAAAAAATCTGACCCCTCTCTCAGTTCCTATAGTAAATCAATCCCCCTGTCCTTCTAAATTATCTTCTATATATTTATCTAGTCTTTCCCCTCAATTGAATCCTTGTTTAAATTTTCAGTGTCCTCCTTTACAAAATGGATGATAGTATATAATTTTTGTAAGCCTTCCTATACCAGCTTTACAGATGAAATTGAAGCACAGGGAGCTCAGGACCTTGTGCAACGTAGTGAGAGGGTTGGGCAAACACTGGATCTGGCATGTCCTACTGCTCTGGTTAAATTCCATCTATCTTTTCTGGGCTCTTCAAACAGCCTCATAACTCTTTTCCTTGATAACAGTTTGGCTCTTCAAGTCTACTCTTCATGTAGTCGCACACTCTTTCTGATACGTGTATGTGAGTCCTCAGTGAGATATACAAGTCTGTCTGTGATTTAGCAGCAGTCTACCTTTTGTATCATTTTCTGCTGAGGCCAGCTTTTTCATGCCTTGGCAACTTTGAACTCATTGTATTTCTTGGGGTACTTGCTTTGTTTTTTAACTTTTTTTATTCTGTGCCTTTACTCTGCCTGACCTACTGCCTAGGATATTCAACCTTTAAGTCCCTTGTCTTCAAAGCCCTGTTTATTCTTCAAAACAGCTTAGACATTTTCACCTCTAAGAAGGTATTTAAAGTTTATTTTTTTACTCTATTTCTGGATCATTGAAAAGAAAGACTGTATTTTATGCTCTTCTTTCTTTACAACACCTAGTAGGTACAGTGCAAAACACAAAATATTACTCAAAATATTACTCACTTGTTAAATGAAGGAATGAATTACTATATATGTTGATTTTATATTTTTCAATAAAATCAAACATGCTTTGTATCTTTGTCACTAAGCCATTATCCCTAAGTCTTTAGACAGTAATTATAGTAGAGGCAATGACTGTGTTGAAGAATAGCAAACAAATTCTATTTTGATATGGATTCCTACTTTAATAAAAGTTGCTTTTTGCAAAATAATAAAATCATAAAGTTAATTTTTTAAGGAACTTTTTAAAAAAGATTTTACTTATTTATCTTTAGAGGGGAAAGGAAGAAGAGAAGGAGAGAAATATCAATGTATGGTTGCCTCTCGTGAGTCCCCTGCTGGGAACTGGCCTGCAACCCAGGCATGTGCCCTGACTGGGAATCGAACCTCGATTGTGTGGTTTGCAGGCCCGCGCTCAATCCACTGAGCTACACCAGCCAAGGCATAAAGTTAATATTTAATACAAAGAAAAATGCTTCCATTACCCTTAAGAAAGTATTTCCATTTTTCCTGTTTAAAACAAGTAAGTTGAAGGTATAATGAAGAGAATATGTAAAGAACCTTTTTTCATGTATAAATTCCTCATAACTAATGATAGAATTAAAATCTCTCATTGTTTGTATATGTACCAATTCAAGCATGAAAGCACCAATAACTTGTTCCAACTTGTCAATTTACTCAACAGATATGTCTACTTTGAATCTCACAAACTGGGTAGCAATAACTGAATAAATACATAGCTTTGCTTTAGAACTCTGGACCTTGCCACAAACTAACATCTTACTTATTGCTGTATTCCAGTGAATTTGAGTGACAATATAGCTTTGCTAATATTTGCCAAACATTTGTTCGTGTTTACTTAATTCCCAAATGTATAAATAATACTGTAATGTATTTCATACATTTACATTGTTTTTAACAAATATCTTTTTTTGTTTTTTATTTTACTTTTATAAAAATTGTTGTTCAAGTACAATTGTCTTCATTTTCCCCCAACCACTCACTGCTGCCCCACCCATCTTCACCTCCTACCCTTGGTACTATCTCCCTTTGGCTTTGCCCACGGGTCTTTTATACATGTTCCTTGACGATCCTTCCTTTTCTTTTCACAGCAGCGGGGTGGAGGGTGGGGAAGGATCATCCTTCCTCCCTCCCCTCTGGTTACTCTCAGCTTGTTCTTTATTTCAATGTCTCTGTTTATATTTTGCTCGCTTGCTTGTTTTGTTGTTAGGTTCCACTTATAGGTGAGATCATATGGTATTTGTCTTTCACCACATTTACACTATTTTTTAGCGATTGATATTGACTTCCTTTTAAATCTGGCTAGACTTCATAGAAATTATATTAAGTCATTTGTATAATGAGGAGAAGGTATTGTTTCTTGCTAATGGAAAACTACCAACAAGAAGCAAACAGCAAAAAGCAAAGGTATTCATTTTTGAAATAGGATACCAAGTAGAGAAGGGAACAACTGAGGAAGAAATTCTGTTAAAATAATTGGAAATAAAGAACATAAAAATCTATGACCTCATAAGCCTGGAGACCATTAATTTTATTAGGGCTCATTACATAATTTCCTGAAAATACAAGCATAATATAAACTAAGATAAATGAAAAAGCAAAGGAAAGAGCTATGGATAGAGAAAAAATTGAATGCTTACCTTTGGTGGCTTTAGTGCTATTTGAGTTTTAAAAATACTTTAGTTATCCTGTTAAAAAAGTGGAGGTAATAAATTATATTTGTGTGGGACATTTGTATTTATGCCCTAACTAAATTATTTAAACTAATTTTTGAGGAACTTAATCTTGCCAATGGTGGCTACTCTCCTATTAAAGTGGACAGTGGTTATGGGAAATTTGGGGCATGACTCTGGATTTCAAAACCTTTTTCATTTGTTTTCTCACACATAAGTAGTGAGCACTCTCGGTTGTGCTGTCTTTGAACAAAGATCCGTTTTGTTAAAATGTCCATAATATACCCATCAGTGCTTTCTCCTGCAATGCTCCTTTGCATACTGTGCACAGTTGATGAGCCCATCTAGCCATTGCTTCAATATTGTTCCCATCTGGTCGTTCCAAATACTGTGTCTCCACTGCTGTCGGAACATGTTTGTTCTAGGATTGGCTGACTCCACGTTTGAGAGTCAGCCACCACCTGCACGTCCAGGGTCCAGCTGCTGCTGTCTTGCATGCCTGGGCTGCCTTGTGTGCCCGGTGTCACCTCTTCTCGTGCCGCCATCCCTCTCTGTCTGGCCGCCCGACTCCACCCCCGCCTACTGGTCTGGATAAATGTGTCTGTTTCAACTCTTTGGTTGTCTGACTTCCATACAGTTCAATTTTCTGTTCTGATTGTTATTTTGTTTCTAAATTGTTGTTGTCCTTATTTTGGTTGTGTGAGGAGGCACAGTGTATCTACCTATGCCTCCATCTTGGCCAAAATTGGATGGCTTTTCTTGACCAGTCTGATTTAAAGTCCTCTTCATGAGTCAATCAAGCCACTTCTTAGGACACCAAATGAGGAATTTGGGGGTCTGTTTATTAAGTACAAGACACACAATGGACCCTAACATAGAAGTGGTGCTTACTGGAACTTCTTTTTGGTCCCATTAAAAAAAATAGTTTCTGAAGAGCACAGTTTTTCCTCCTATTGATTTATTAATGACTGATGTGTTTTGCAAATTAGCCATTATAGAAAGTAAGTAGCTGAAATAAAGAAGTGATGAACTTTATTGTCTTGGATTATATTCTTGAACAATATCATAGGCATGCCCCAAATATGAATGATATAAAAATGGTGTATGTGTATGTACGTGTGTGTGTGTAGTGGGAGAGGTCATGAGCAGTCTACATACTTTAATTTTCATGGGATGTGACTGATTTCCCGAACAACTGAGGCAGTCTGACCTGCTGGTTCATGTTCTTGGGAAGAATGGACTGGTAGCTGAATAGGTCACTTTTCTTTATGTGTACAACACTCTCTTCATATCACTTCCCAGGGCAAAAGTTGAAATGATTTTTTCCCCAATGACTGCCAGAGAAAGTCTATAGTAAAGCTTTTTATAATCTGGTCTTTATTTTCTTATTCTATTTCTCACTATTTTTCAATGTGCATTCTCTGATTTAGTTTGGATGACAGACCAGTATTTCCAAACACATCATACTCTCTTCCTTCTACATTTCCAGTTCATTCATTTCCATCCATTCAAATGTTACTTATTCTTCAAAGACCAGTTCAAGGCCAGTTAATTAAGGAGAGATTTAAAGTTATTTTTTTCTTAAAATATTATAATACTTATTTTCTGTATGTCATTTGATTGGTACTATTTTGTATGATTTTTAATATCTAACACTGTTTAACTTTTTCTTGTGTTTACTAGAGTGTAAATCCCAAAGACTGCAGCCATGTCTTATCTTTATAATGTCCGCTGTGCTTGGTTTAACACCAAACTTTCAGTTCCTCATGCATGTGTTGAGACAAATGGATATGGATGAATCAAAGTAGCTCTGATGAGAATGTGTAACTGGATGAATTGATGCAAATCTATTCTTACTACCTAAGAAAATAACTCAAGCGACATTTTCCATACATACTAAGCTAGCCTTTTCTTTCCCTCCCCAAGGGAGAGTCTGTCTCTGAGACAGCCCTCTGGGACAGAACTGTGAGTGAGGTCCACAGTGTGGGGGGCTCCATCGTCACCATGCGCCGTTTGTCTATGCACAGGCGCCTCAGTCTGTGGATGCTTTTTTTCTCCACCAACAAAATGCATTCAGCACCTTCTTTTTCCTGCTTGAAAGTAGAAATTATAGGGGATGGTGAGCTCTACTCTTGCCTTTCTTGTTCTTTTCAAACAAAGAATAGTTATCAAGACAGAAAACTGTACTTGAACAAGAATTTAAAAAAAAAGAGAATAGTTATCAAGGTTTCATGGTCAGTTTAAAAAAATAAAGAATATTTCATGAGGTAATATTGTCCTGCTAAGCCATAAGTATATACAGCCATTGGTAAAAAGATTATATGTATAAGAAATAACAACAGCAACTATTTTGTATCTTTCTGAATTATTTTGTTTCTTATTATATATTCAAAGCTTAGCTGGTAGATAATTAGTTGAAACATACATTTTTAAAATATAGAAAAATGTTTTACACATTAATCACACTTTAGGTAACATTCTGCACACAAATTTATTCTAATAGAAAATGCCAGAAAGATGCGTAATTTTCATTTTACCCTAGTAAGCTCTAATTGTCTATCTGCTCATTTAGAGTCTGTACTCAAGAGAAAAGAGAAGCTTTTCTGAGAACGTGGGAAAAGGCTGAGCCACCAGAGTCACGGTTCCCAAAGTCTGCACCAACGAGTTCTGGGGTGCCGTAGTGATGGCACAGGGGTAGGCAGAGATGTTTTACAAATCTGAGGGGAACACATGTGAGCATCTGTTGAAAACTGAGAAAGTCTTAGCTTGGTGTAGTTCATAGTTTTAACATTGAATTGTGCTACATTTTCAATTACTCCATGCATTTTTGAAGGTGGGTTTTGGGAAGTTATTACAATAAACAGTAAGAGCTGCAGGAAAATCAGTGTGGAGCAGAAAATGAGGATGGCTATGTCTAATTTCAACTCAAGGTTTGAAAAGGTGTGCAGTACCCAACTTAATTAATTAGTTAAAATAATTAATTAAATAATTTCAGTGATTTAAGAATGAAATAAAATATTATTTTTGTGCTTTACACATGTTTTCAAATGCTACTAAATTGTTAGAACATAAACTAAAGGTCATTAAATTGTGTGGGTGCAACTACCTTATAAATGGAATTGACAGGTATTTATTTGGTTAAGGGGGCTGTTAAAATTTACTTAGAAAACCTAAAGACCAAGAACATTTGGGAATTTTCCTCTCTGAGATAGAAGCGCAAAGACATGATTGAGTCAAGCAGCATAGGGACAGTTTATCTCTGCATAACCTGGGGGGGAACACAGCCACTTGCGGGGTCTTGGTGTGGAGGACTTGGGCTCTGAGATAACTGTCTGCACAGTTCCATGCTGCTCATTTGGAAACAAGGACTCCTGTACTTCTGTGGCCCTAATAAGGCCCCATGCAGGTTATATAAATGGAACATTTTTCTTTTAGTTCACTGTGTTGGTATAGATGCCTGTCCACAATAAGGAGAACTGAAGAAAATGAGTACACATATATTTTATTTTTAAAATTTCACATCTTTTGATAAAGAAATGCTTTAGAATTATTTTAACATAAACTTTGTTTCTCTTGGGGGGGTGTCTTGAACTAATCTACTTGTTGCTGAGGTCACTCATTTCAATATCCACTTTGAAAATTTTTCCTTAAATGATTACAGCATAAGTATAAATTAAAATTTGTTTTTTAATTTCTTGAAGAGAACACTATTCCCATTAATTATTTTAAGGGATCTAAGTACATTGCCACTTAACTGTGATTAGTAATTTGTTCATGTTTATTTTCTGTCTAGTGACAAGGACACAGCATTCCATTCTTAATGTTAATACTTTTAAGAATTTTAGTATTTATATTTAAATTGAATTATTTTAAAATAATTAAGTAACGGATTGCATATTCATGACAAACTGAAAATATTTAAGTAAGTGTCTATTAACATTAACAAGGTTATGTGAAGACACTCATTGATAATTCATACTTATTATTGTTAGCTGTCAAACAGAGTTAGTTGCAGACAGGAAGATATAATTCATTTCTATAATATAATAAAGCAGAGAGGAGAATGAGGTTATGAAAAGACAGGGAGATGGTGAACATATAACCAAATACAAATGAGTTGAAATTTTAATTTTTTACCCATTTAATTCTGTGGGCCATGTTCATGGCAGTTGCACATAAGGATAAGATTTTAGGCAGTCAGAGGAGGGATTTGCAGGGGAATCACATCAGAAAAGACAGGGAGGAAAAAGAGACGCTGACCTTGCGATGTGTAAGGGGAAGCTTTTCTAGGCACCAGGTATGTCTGAGAGAAAACGGATAACTCTACAAATAGAAAAATCATAAAATATCGGGTATCAGTGATACCCCAGAGACTTCACACAACCCTGTTACTTTAGGAGTAAGGGGTCCGTGCCCTGAAATGGTTACGCAACTCGCGTTTGGCCACGCGGCTAGTGGTGAACAGAGCCTCCGCCGCGCAGCAGAGCCTCCGCACAGGTCAGTGCTTTCCCACGACACCGTGTTCCAGGGAGTAATTCCAACGTGTTAATTGTGTATGCAATATTTACCTGTAAAGCAATCAGCCACTCACATGGTGACTTTAAATCAATTGATCTGTTTTTCTCTGTGCTTTTAGGACATTTATAAGAGGCAGGCAGGACGCGTGTTTTAATGGAAATAACAGGCTTAGGACTCAGGATTGGAATTTGGACTAATAGTTATCAGTTTCATGACCTTGGGGAAGATATTTAAAATCTTTGTGCAATACTTTTCACATTTGTGAAATTGGAAAAATATGTCCAATTGTGGCATTGTAAAGATTAAATAAAACAACAATGAAATAGACCCTGGTCCATACTAGACTCTCAATAAAAGTTTCTTTCACTTAAATAGATTTGGAAGGTAAAGGTTTAGAAATAATTTGGAAAGCAAAGGGTTTAGGGTGGAAAGAAGTATTTAGGAAAATGATTAAAGGCTGCGGTGAACCACATGACAAAACACTGCTATTATTAGACTATGCTGTACAAAATCACAGAGAAAGGCTGGGATTATTACATATAATAATCTTCGTGTGTAATCTGCCCTTAATAACTCAAAAAGAAACCCAACTCAAAAAAATGTGTGTAGAGAGAGAGTCAATGATGCTGAGATGAAAAGGCTGGGAATTGTGGGTGGCATTGACTTACAGGGTCTCTCCTCAGAGGTGGGTGGCTTTCAGCAGTGCATGCGTGGCTGGGAGGGCAAAGCCACCTGGATCCACTTAAAGCCAGGTAAGGAAGAGAGTACTGTCTGCCAAAGGCAGCAAAAGACACTGATGACTTCCCCTCTTTCTTGCTTTCTTGGATATGGTGGCATCAGAACAAGATAGTCATCCACTGATTCACAAGCATTTTATCCTATAAAGTCTGCTAAGTGTTGCATTAACTTTATTGCTCTATTTCTCTATTTCCACCATGCCCCTGCCCAACTCTTGCTTTATCAAGTCCCCAGTGTCTTCAGTATGGTTTTGTGATGAAATATAACCATAGAATGATGAGTTACATTGTTTTCCATGTTTCCCTTTATACATGAACAAAGTAGTTGATTCTTGTCATTTTTAAAGATTTTATTTATTTATTTTTAGATAGAGCAGAACGGAAGGAGAGAGGGAGGGAAACACGGATCATTCGCTTCTGACATGTCCCCAACCGGGGACCTGGCCGGCACCCCAGGTGTGTGCCCTGACCAGGGATGGAATTGGTGACCTCTCGGTTTGCAGGACAATGCTTAACTCACTGAGCCACACCAGCCAGGGAGATTGATACTTCTCATTTTGATATTTTCCTTAATATTTGTTTTACTTATAAAATTATACAAGAATATAAAGCACAGTATATCCACCTTTATTTACTCACAGTATTTTACTGAGAAAGTATGTTTTTCCTGTTTTAAAAAGAAAGTATGAGAAAGTGGGAGGTGTAGAAAGATCTCATTCAGGCAACATGTGAGTAGGATTAACCTACAGGTAAGGAGTAGGTGTATGAGTGTAATTTTCTAGGTTAGGGATTCAGAAAAACTTGTCCTAGTTATGAATTCACCAGCTACTGTATTTCTTTAGAGAAATTGCTTTAATTTTACATGTACAGTTCCTGTGATTTGCCAGGTGTTTGTAAAGATTGACTATAGGGAGAGATTTCTTCAGTCTCATGACACCAGGCAAGGCCTCAGCTCCAGGGGATGCTTACACAGGTGTTGCAGGCTTTGTTGCTGGAGACTTAGATGGATGAAAGCAGGTTAGGAAAACGTGTGGAGCTCTGGATTGCAAAGAATTTGGGAAGTGAGCAGTGATTTTATTTTTTATTTTTAATCCTCACCTGAAGATATGTTTTTTATTGATTTTAGATAGAGGGGTATAGAGAAGGAAAGAAAAAAATAGATAAATAAACAAACAAGCAAACAAACAAACAAACAAATAAATGTGTGTCAGTGTGCTAGGAATCAAACCCAGAGCATTTTGGCGTATGGGATGATGCTCCAACCAACTGAGTCGACTGGCCAGGGTGTGAGGACTAATATTACTTTTTACTTGAATTTGACAGAGGTGAATTTTCCTTAACTAATTCTCTGGGAAGAATGAAAATCAAATTAAATGAGGCAAAGTAAGTGGAAGGAATTGTAAGTAGCAATGCTGTCTATGAAGGTAAGGCCTACACAACAATTGTTTTATGTTTAAAAAAGAAACATTCATCACTTTTATTACGGTGGAGAAATTGCTTTCTTATGGAGTCCTTCCTAAAGCTTTATCAATCTGAAGTGAGTCCTCAGGTGCCCTCACTGACTTCACAAATGATTCAAATATATTCCTGCATTTTCCTTTCCAATAGGAGACTGGTTCTTAAGGAATTTATTGAAACACAATACATACAGGAGAACTGGATTTGTGGGCATGCATAGCTAAGTTTCTTTTGCTAACATATGAGCAGAAACTCTTCGTTTTCCTAAAGTGTTTGGATTTCTTTCACAAGTCTTTAAAATTGTTTTTATGGAGAATAGATTATTCCTATCATCTTCCTTTAACAATGTTAATTCAAGTATAGAACATAGCACTCTTCATATTGAGAGCCTTTGAACGCAGCTCTTGAACAGAAATACAAAGGAAACCCTTGAAAGTAATGCAGATGATGGACTATCTGTATCTAGGCCTTCATTTGTTTATAGCTTAAAAATCAGTGGGAAAATAATGATCACAGGCAGGCTAATTGATGCAGAAAACAGCAAGACCACTTCAGTTGCTTAGATTCTATAAAGAGTCTTTGATTCAGATGGTTCACACAAAGCAAACATGTCTGTTAGGTTTAGAGTTCTTTCTGGCAATAATAATGTCCAGTGTAAACAGGAAGTCTCTTAGGACTCTTGTAAATTTTAGAAACAAATTGTACTCATTGCTCAGCACTCAGCGTCATTTTGATTTTATGACAAAAGTTGGAATGATTAGTGAAAGTTTGCGTTTTCACTTCAATGCAGAGGTCATGTACCATTACCACAACAGGAACTTCCTGTGTGTGCATAAGCAGTTTTATTAAAAGAAGGGAAGGATCTAATGCTATTTAGTATTCTTAGAAGAAGGTATAAAATTGTATGACTACAAAAAACTTGACATTCATCATCACTAGAGAAACAAACTAAGAACTCCAACTTATGCCATGATCAGTATTGCACAGCAAGAATATTAGAAAGTTTCCCCAAAGTTGGAATAATGTCATTTTCAAAGAAACTCTCCATTGTATTTCAGAAACAAGGCCAGTGAAACTTTTAGCAGAACTGACAACTATTCTTCATGATAAAAAGTACACGATTGTGTCTAATTTCCAGTGGGAGCAAATGCACACAAGACTAACAGGCACAACGGTGAAAACAACAGCAGATAACTATGCCACCAAAATAATAACAATAATTTTTAAAAAGAGTTCTGAATTTCCTCTGCTAAGGAGAGAAACCATGCGGTTAGCAACTTACTCAGTAGGCTGAGAAAGAATATATAGTTGAAGGGTAGCATGTAAATGATAGCTTGCATTTTTGACATCTTGAATGCCTATTTAAAATCTGAGAATCAGGCATGTCTCTGAGTCACTTTGAGTGAATTTTCCCAGAATATAAAAGGAAATCTCAAACACCATTTATATTTATTTGGGCCCTCATAAACTACTGCCAAGATTTAGAGTTAAAAGCAAATTGCGGTTGGAGTCAGAGCACATGTTTGTGGTTTGTTGTTGTTGTTTTGGTTTAGATTTTGGTTTGTTTTCTTAAATAAACACAACCCACCAACCCACCTGCCTTCACCTTGGAAGGACCAGTCCTTAACAAAACAAAATAAAACAAAAGGAGAATGCTTTGGCTTCAGTATCACCAGGGAGCGAAAGCCATAAAGCCAGAGCCCCTGAACTTTTCTTTCCTGGAAAGGGAAAGATGGTGAGGGTGCTGCTTTGCTGCCCAGGGACGCACAGAGTGGGGTCCTGTTTTCCAGAACACTCTTATTTGCCTCTACTTCCTACCCCTTAGCCCAAGGTCAGAATAAGTCTGAGGCTTTTCTGGAGCTAAAGCAAATGCTGTGGGGCCGGGTACTTAGAGTGGCTGCTGGTTTTGCAACGAGGCAAGGTTTGGAATGAGGCAGCTCCATCACAAACTCTCAGTAAGAGCTTTGCTCACGCTGCAGCGATTTTGTTCTTGGGTTTGGAAAACCTTTCTCTCACTCCCCTTAGCTTTTTGGGCAGCAGTTGCAGCCAAGTGCAAACATAGTATATTTTGCGCAAAGAGCCTGTAGAATGATGGACCTGGGATCACTCCCCGGTCTTCCCCCAGCCCGGTCCTAGGTATTGATGTCTGCAGAACTGTCCCCCAGCCCATAAGGCCAAAAACGCCGCTGCAGGTGGCAAGGGGAGCTGTCCAGCACCAGTGATGAGCCCGCGGGATCCAGGAGCCCCGCACACCCGGCAAGGCTGACGCTCGGCAACAGCGCTCTGGCTTGAGCAGATGCTGTCCTCGTTCAGCGCCGGAGGCTCTGGGCTCGCTCCGAGCCCACGCGGCCTCCTGGGGCGGAGAACACTCGTCCCCACGAACTGCTTCCCCACGAACTGCTTCCGCAGGATAGGTGCCAACATTTTGCCCCTTCCCAATTCCTTGTAAGCGTCTCCCCTGGAATGCGCGGGCTGGACCGGTCGGCCTTTCGCCAAGCCTCAGAACTTCCTAAATAAACTCAATGGAAGGCGGAAAAAGGACAGATATGTCCTACCCGCCAAATATGAGCCTACCCGCCACCCACCCGCTTCCCACTTTCAGGCTTTCCCGAGGAGAATCCCCTCCTTTTCCCTGCCTGCGGGACTGTCTGCTCCCCGGCAGCCTCTTGTGCGGGCAATGGGTACGGAGTTTGGGGTTAAGGCCCTTTGGTCAGATCTGAGCTATGGTACACTCCTTCTCGGAGGAGGAGAAGGTGGGAGCGAGGAGGGCGCGCAGAGGACGGCCACGAAGTGTCCTCATTGCTCCTGAAACGTGGCGACAGCCGAGGCAGAGACTCCCAATGAGTATGACGGCGACACGTGATACAGGCGGAGGGAGAGCATGGGGGGGGGGGTTGTGGATAAAGGGAGCGGAGGGAGGCGGGCTGCAAGGAGAGGGGCGGGAGGAGAGAGGGAAGTGGGGTGAGACCGGCGCGCAGGCGGTGGAAGCCTCTGCCTCCCTGGCCGCTCGGGCCGCAGCCCTCTCCGCCGAGCCGCCCGCGGTCACACACTCGGAGCGTCTCTGCTGCGCCGAGGCGCCGCCACTCCAGCAGCAGCAGCAGCAGCAGAGGCGGCGCCGGCTCCCTTCCCAGCGCTGCTCTGCCGCCGAGCCCGGGCCCCAAGGTGCGGCGGGGCGCAAGTTCCCGCCATGAGCAGCGGGCTCCTTGGCTCCCGAGACTCCCTCCTGGCGAAGCTCGATCGAAGCGCCCAGCGGCTCCGTCGCGCCTAAGGTCTCCGCTCGCAGGTCCCGCTACTGCAGCCGCAGCTGCCACTCGTGTCCGGGCCGCCGCCGCCGCGCCGCCAGCAGCATGTCTCGAAGGAAGATATCCTCCGAGTCCTTCAGCTCCCTGGGCTCCGACTACCTGGAGACCAGCCCTGAGGAGGAGGGGGAATGCCCCATGTCCAGGCTCTGCTGGAACGGCAGCCGGAGCCCCCCTGGGCAGCCTGAGCCCAGAGCAGCCGCCGCCACTCCGGGCCCGGCCGCCTCTGCTGTCGCCTCCGCCGCCAATGTCGGGGCCAGGAGGGCACAGCGCCGGAGGCGGGTCAACCTGGACTCCCTGGGCGAGAGCATCAGCCGCCTGACTGCACCCTCGGTGAGCAGGGTGGAAGGAGGGCCGGCGTGTCCGGAGAGAGTACGGGGATCGGGAAAGTTGGCGCTGGGCGAGCCAGGCGTGCGCGCAGAACCCAACCGCTGGGGGGCAGCCAGGCCTCAGCCCCGCCGGACCTGGGGTTCCCCGTGGCCCCGGGCGACACTCTGTCCCGGGCTCTGGGGGAATGAGGTATTAGAGCACGCTAAAGGAGTAAGACTTTGATCTACCTGGGTCTTCGGATTCGGGGGCTGCAGCCCACCTCCAGCCTTTCACCCTCTTCACCCTTCCGGCCTCAGTACTCCTTCACACCCACCTGTTTTCCTTCCCCCAAACTTTCCCAGACGCTGTGTTCCGCAGTTCCCATTTCCGTGTCTTTCATCTCTGTTCTCCCAAAGGGGTGCTTACCCCTTCCAGGAAACTCTTCCAGTCTTTTTTCCCACACTCTTGGTCTTCTTAGCCTGACCTCCTCTGACATCTTTGAATTCCACAGCCTCTCTGCATTCTCTGTTGCTTCCCTTTTCTCCAGTCTTCAGGAACTGGCTGTCAGACACTTTCTGAGTTGCTTTCTAACGCAAAAAAAAAAAAAAAAAAAACAAAAAAACCAAAAAACAGCCCCCCAACCCCCCCCAAAACACCAAACAAACAAAAAAATCCAAACAACCCCCCCAAAAAAACCCCCCACCAAAAAACAAAAACCCCCACCAAAAAACCAAAACCCCACAAAACCTCTAATATCCTTTATCCTCAACTCATAGCCTTTTTTCTTATTCACTGAGCATGATTGGCCCAACCTTTTTCTCTGGGCAACCATGGTGTCTGGTTTTCTAAACTTCTCTGGTGTTTCTTGTGCCCTCAAACCTTCATTCTGTTTTCCCTGAATTCTCCAGTGCTTACTCAGCGTTTTGTGGGTGTGCGTGTGCGTGTGCGTGTGTGTGCCTTCCTTATATTAGGACCTTCATACACATCTGTTGTGTAAATAAATGCCTTCCTAGCCCTCTAGACTTACGCCCATTTCGGGATGTCTGTATCAGCAGTTCCAGGTGTACGCTGGACTCCCCTTGGCTCTGGGCATTCTTCCAGAGCACTTCTGCTCATTCCTGCTCCAGCATCTCAGCTACCCTTGACATATGCCATTTGCAGGAATGCCAGACCTTTGTATTAGTCTTTCTCTGTCAGAATGACCTCTGTTTTGAAGGAATCCACACCGTCACAGGTAGAATCAGAAGTGGGTGCAGTTGTCAAATCTCCGTCCACCTTTTATTCCCACAGACTTCAACTCCTGGTGGCAGTTTACTCTCTTTTGGGGCTTCTACTTTGAAGTTTCCAAAATGAATCTGAACTTTGATCTTGATTGACTACTCTCCTTTTGAAAGTGCTCTTGCAACTGATGAGAGGATGAACCTGAGAAGGAATATGGCATCCTGAGGGGCTGGGTACTGATACCAGGGAATTCTGCAGATATCTTGGTGGCCCGTGCGTTAATGGGGCATGACTTTTCATTTGGACTATGGAACAGGTCTTCTGTCATCTTCCTTTGGTTATATATTGTCCCGTTGGTTTACTTTTCTGCCACCTCCTCCACTGATAACCTAGGATACAAGACTTGGAGCGGGTTGGCTACTGTTTGCTATTCTTTACTGCACATATTTCCCAGGGCGTGTGATTTTAGGAACTATTTGGTGTTGCAAATTGTTGAACATAGTCTTTATTAAAGGAGTCCAGTAATCCTGCGCATTGGCAGTTTTGTGTCAGTGCATATGGCACTGCAATGTGCTAATTCTTGGTATAATGGGTTCGTATCTGAACACAAGGATTTCACTGAACGTAATGATTAGTTTGGGGGGTTTCCCCCAAGAATTAGAACTTAAAAATTTCTGAACAGTAATGGCAGTGCCTCCTTGGTAATGCCAATTTAACCCAACATTGTTCAACATCTTACATGTAGATAAAATAGACCAAAGCCAAGTATTTACTACCAAAATAAGAGGGAGGAAATACTCTCTGATTTTTACCTTTATAAGTCAACTTTGAGTGACTCTGGCTTTTTGCTGGACAAAAGGCCCCTACCTAGGTGATGGTTTTTAGGTTAAGAAATTTGAAAATAATTATGGTGATGTAATACACACAACAACTATGTGTACTTGCTGTGCTGTCTTTTCTATTTTGAAAAAGATCTGACCTGTCAGCTGGAATGCTCAAAATATACTGGTGAATATAGTGTAAACATCTTCAGTCTCATAGGGCATGTATAAAAAGTTCTCCCTGGCTAACTATATCACCAGTAGACTTAGCAATGCAAACAAAACTGAGGTTATATTTCAAAGCAGCAACTTGTTTCTGTGCCCCGCCCCCATCTTCTTTTATTTGGTGAGCTAGAACATTACTTCTAAAGTTTTAGTAGATGCATCCTCCTAAAATGAGAAAACTGAACTTCTCTGAGAACATTTGTGGACACAGAATATGCCCTGTCTTGTATTAGAGCTGAATGACTTTTAAAAAGCCTCTCAGAATAGTCATTACCAAGACATTCTTAGATGGGATTTTCTAGTTTTGTTTTTTTTATTGTTATGAGATTTCTTGCAGTGTATTTCAGGACAAATCATACTTGCTGTGGAAGCTCTCTTTTTCCTAGTTGCCTTGTTGTGGAATGTCATCTCAATCACTGGAGATGTGTTCTTTATTCAAAGCAATTTACAAGTAAGAAAATGGAAATGAATTTTATAAATACCAGAATATTGCCAAGTAATTGAACTAGTTATTTGATCGATGAGATAATCAGACTCTGATTCTGATATTTTAAAAGTCGCTTTTATATACATCAAATGTTGGTTATAAAGATTAAAATAGTATAAATACCATTTTAATAAGAAAAGTAAATTGAATTGATAAAATTGAAAAAAATTCTGGAATTCAGGAGACCTGGTTATCATTCCTTGTTCTGTGGACAACTAAACATTTTTGTATCTCTGTACATATTATTTGAAGTCTCTAGGATCCTTCTCATTTGTAAGGTATTATACCGAGGGCCCCTCCCGATTCTGGGGTTCTATGGAGATATATAATGTATTATTAAGGTTTTGATAAACTGCCATAATGGCATATGAAAGAAAAATAAGCTCATGTTATGAGTTTTAAAACTTTGAGGGAGCCCTGGCTGGTGTGGCTCAGTGGAGAGAGTGCCGGCCTGTGAACCAAAGAGTCACTGGTTCGATTTCCAGTCAGGGCACATGCCTGGGTTGCAGACCAGGTCTCCAGCTGGGGGTGTGCAGGAGGCAATCATACACTGATGTTTCTCTCCCTCTCTTTCCCTTCCCCCTCTCTAAAAATAAATAAATAAATCTTAAAAAAACTTCGAGGGAAGTAGATTACTTTCTTAAATATGCGCATTAAATCCATGTTTATGCCACCCAATTATAAAAGATGTTGGAGGACTTACAATGTAGCAAGTATTGTGCAAAACACTGGCAATGCAATAAAAAATACTGCCAGTGAAAAAATATTGCCAGTTTTTTACCTCATTTGGCTTCTTTAATTATAGCCTTTATTTTAAGGGAACTGTATTGAGTGAAATCATAAGAACTCCAATTGTCTGGCGGATGTCTAGAGTAAGTTTTATGTATCATCCACTTTGGGTAGTTTTGTTTACTGTGAGTCTGTGGAGTGCAGCCATAACAATAAAAATAAACCTAAAGACCTGACTTAAAGATACATAAATCACTTATTATGTTATTTATTTTGAAATAATTTACTTGGAAACAAGTAAATTTCATATGGAGGAACAGCTTGGGATTTTACATCAAGGGTGAAGTTAGTAACTCATTTATTTCTGTTTTATTCTTATAAATGAGCACTGCTTAGAACCCTATTACTTTGACATCGGTTTGGGGTTTGCTAGTGTCCTGGCAGTGAAGATATCCCAGGAGAGCAGCTGAAGGGCAAGGCTTCCCTGGTTTTCTTGTCAGAGCTTCACTGGCTGTTACAGCCTTGCAGGTAGCTTTGGAGGCACGGCAGAGAAGCTAGAGAGCAGAGTGGCAGAAAGAAGAGTAACAGAAGTGGAAGGATGACAATAAGTAAGGGGAGAAAAGCTGCTGACAGAACAGTCCTTGAACAGTGAGCAAAGACAGGAAATGAAGAGAAGTCTGGGTCCAAGTACCAAAAAAGCAAAAATGATTTCATTATTTTGGGAAAGATATTATATTGACATGAGCCTATGAAAAAGTCAAAGGACATAAATATAGGAATTTGGCCTCCCCTGATATTACAATTAGCTGCCAGACATAAACTACTAAAAAAGCCTTGAGAGTGTGAGTGTAACTACCATGTAAATGATGAAAAATATATAAAATATATCTGTGAGGTAGGATATTTGATAAATTTCTGTATCTTAATTGAAATTTTTATTATTTTTATTTTTTAAAGATTTTATTTATTTATTTTTAGAGAGAGGGGAAAGAAGTGAGAAAGAGAAGGACAAGAACATCAATGTGTGGTTGCCTCTTACGTGCCCCTTACTGGGGACCTGGCCTGCAACCCAAGCATGCATGTGCCCTGGACTGGGAATCAAACCAGACACCTTTTGGTTCCCAGGCCCACACTCAATTCACTTGAGCCACACCAGCCAGGGCTTAATTGAAGTTTTTAAAATCTGGGCTCAACTTAGCTAACAAAGTTCTGAGTAACACATTCATTACAATTAGGATATTAAACAAAATGTATTCCAGTAGTATAATGTTTTTGCGTTTGTAAAAAATAGTTACTGTAATTTGAAATCTGAATAATGGCCATTTAATACTTTTTTCTACCTCAGAGTTGAAAGAACAAGGATTCAGAGTTTGAGTCACGAGTTTGAATACCTGCCTGCTGAGCCCTTTTCTGAATGTGAGGCCCTGGGAACACTGACTCTTATCTTATTGGAGCCTTAGTTTCCTATTTTGTGAAATAGGAATAATAGGAATAGGAATAATAGGAATTATTATTGGAATAATAGGAATTATAGGAATAATAGGAATAATAGGAATTATAGGAATAATAACAACCTTGTCAATTTGTTGTGAAAGAGGAGAGATATTCTTTGAAAACTCCTTGAACTCAAGAAATGATAGTTTTGGGCTGAGATACACTAATTTCAACTGAATTTGAATGCCTCTAAATAATCTAGTATTTCCTTTTTTTTGCCCTCAATAATTTACTTGCTAGTAACCTTGTTAAATAGTTCATGGGTTAACTGATGTCAAAAACCTAAGAAAGAACAAAGACATAAGGAGAAGTTAATTTTGTGGGCACTGCCCAGTCAATCCACTTAAAAAATTAAGACTAGAGTTCCTTCTAGGCTCCCTGGCTGTGGCTCCTGTGGGTACACAAGCCTACGTGATTGTTGCAGCCTCAGACATTCCTGCCGAACTGCAGAGGGCTGTGTGGCAATAGGAAAGCCACTCCTACAAATGTCATAAGAATACAAGGATGGATATACTTGGTAGAATGTAGGTATTTCACAACAAATTATTTTTAAATTAGAAAAAATTAGATAGGTGGAAGAGAAATTGTTTATTTCATTTGCTAGAGAATTTCAAGCTTGCCCCACCCACTGCATTCAAACTGATTTGTACACGTGTTCCAAGGGGTAGGCTGTGAGACGCAGCCGCCACCCAGCTCATGGCCGTTTTGTTCTGTGTCCAGCACTGGATTCCTGTTTGGCTACCAACTCAATTGTTAAGCCTTCATTTTAAAGCTAAATATTAACAGTGGAAAATAACATACATAATTATTAGTTTCAAGGTACAGGGGATGAATGATTACATATTCTTTTTTAGTATGTAATTTATCTACCTTGAAAAACCTTGAACTGTGTGGGATGTGTACTCCAGTGTTATGTATTTTTCTCCTCTGTATCATCATAGCTGTTTTCATTCATCTTAAGTGTGTCCTGTTGTTTCTACATATGAAGCTTAACATAAAATTTAAAAAATATGTTTTATTGAATACGATAATAAAGTAAATGCATTATTTCCAGATGTATACGTTGTGCATCATGAGTTAGTAAGAAGCTATAATGATCCCTTTTGGAACTTTATACACATCTAGGAAAAAATTAAGTGGCATAAACAGGGAGAATATTTGCAAAGGCCAACTAATGGGTAGGTTTTCTTTGTTGGCCTTTGTTCGACACATGAGCCAGTTTTTAGCTCAAAATATAAAGTTCCTATTTTTAAATCCTGACTCTTTCCTCAACAGTTTTATGTTTATGTCATATTTAGTACAATACCTAATGGATGTTCTATAAAATGCTCAGAAGAGATGAATGGATGTTTTTGTTTAATCATTTAGTTGCATTATTTTTCTTATGTTTGATGTTTTCTGTGTTTTGCTGGGTTCTATCAAACAACATAGATTTTATATCCACTCTGTGAGAGATGAATTCAAATATACAAACCTGTTTGAATTTTAGTGACATCTGCTATTTGAAGCAAAACTTCAGAATGGATTTGTGCTAAAAGAGAGAACATGGGGTAGTGTCCTTCTGGTTTTCATTAGGTGGCCCGTGTATATTTTAAGAGTTAGGTACATGAGATGACTCTCCTCCAATCTCTGAGAGAGAGATGCTCATCCGCAAGTGGGCTGCTGTTGCCAAAAAAGCACTGCTAAGAGGTGGAATGACGTAGTCTTGGTCCCCGAATACCATTTCGGGACAGAATCTGAAGATCTAGAGTTAAGTGCTTTAAGCTCAGAGCACCTAATAAAATGGAAAATCCCTGCCTAGAGTGATTTAAGAAGTAGAGGAGCTGGAAAGTCTCTGAAGACTGGAGATTTGTGAGGCGCCTGTGGGCAGTTGAGAAAGAGTGAACATTCTTATAAATAGTGAGAAAATCACTTCCTCATACAGGCTTTATTTGAGACGTATTAAACAGTCCTTCATTTAAGCTAGTGGTTATCAAACTCAAAAAAACGTAAAAAATACCTGAATAAAATGGTTAAAATGCAGATCCCTGGGCCTCCCTCTCAGAGGGTCTGGTTTGATAGCTCTGGGAGAGGGGGGATCTGGACTTTATATTTTAAACAAAATTCTAGTCTAGGTGATTGCTAGGCACACCAAGATTGTGCCTCAAGGTGACTGAATTCCATACCTTCAGGATTACTGATCTAGATTCAGTGAGCTCTGTAGACTGATTTTTTTTGAAAGAATGACCCTGGAAGCATCATTTGAGGTGACTATCTCCAGGTGCATTTTTACCTAAATAAGGACAAAATAAAGGTGGTGGCTTGGAGCACATCCTGTGGTTGTATCCTTTGTGTTCAAAATAATCTTGTTGATTGTGTGGCAGAAGGTATTTGAGGCTTCACCATTTGTAGTTTTAATTTTTGTGGATTCTCTTGTCATTTGTCCTGAGGATGCTTTGTTAGCTCCCCGAAGTCCAGCAGGTCACACGTCAGCTGTAAGTGTATTATGGCCCTTTCCTCAAAATAAAGAAACAACTATTCAAAATGTTGAGAATGGTAGGGGAGGGAGGAAGAAGGGTTGTTGTGAGGGTCAGTACATAAGTTTCTGTGTTTTTTAGAATGAAATTGACACTACATTTCTCAAATGCTCTATCTACTGGTTTATTCTGGAGCAATTACTTGTTCCCGTGTCTATGAAAATTATTTCAAACAGCTGAAGGGAGAAAGAAACAGATCTGGATGTCAGAATATTGGCAGGACTGTGGAAGTCCTGGTGTTACCTTAGCTGCAAGTCCTTGAAGTCCACTTGACTCCTTTTCCATTCGCTGTGCTGTGTTTGTTACGGGTGAGTCGGCTGTGCCCAGTGGAGGAAATGCAAATGTTCTGAAGTGTGCTTTCATTCCTCTTTATGCCTATGCTTCTTCATGTATGGACCCTCCAACTTAATGTCGGGAAAGAATGGTTTTTCTGATTAGTTTCGTGCACCAAACACACACATCCACTTTGTTTTCTGTTATTGCATTTTCCCTCATATTAACACCCAGTTATTGCTCACATCTCGCTATTAGGACTTACTGTGTTGTCTGTGGTTTTGGTTTACTGTGCCGTCTTAAGGCAGAGATTTATCTATGCCCATATGTAGCAGAAAGTCTGATTTATAAAGGCACTCAAATGTTTGTTAGAAGAATGAGTAAATGAGTGAATAAGTGCTTGTATAGTTTGTGAGGTGTCTGGTGATGCTCTGTAGGCATCACGAGATGCCTTTGATGACTTTATGCTGCCATTTTTTTGTTGATTATTTTAACCATTCTGTTTGTAGCTCTTCCTTAGACACAAACAAGAATAGATATGGTTGTAACATTTTTGAGAATGCTTCACTATACTCTCTAGATTTAATGCCAGTGATCTCTAACTTTGGTTAGTGTGATTATCTGAGAATGCTTGCAGTCTCAGCAACTATTTGGGGACACATGCGTGCTGGCGCTTGTAAATGTGCACTAGCTCTTACAGAGACGTGTGTCTCTGTAAGGTATAGAGATGGGTCTCCACCGTGCTCTTTTCTTCATTATTATTTCAATGTATAAGAAAACTTATGTCGTCAAACATTCTACTACATAAAAGTCCTGCAAATAAGCACATCCGCATATCTATCTCACAGTAATTGTTATAGACAAATAATGGTACTGAGGGAATAGAGTCCTGGGGAAGTGTGATAAAGTTAGAAATTGATGATTTAAGAAATGGGCAGGAAAAGTGACCAGGAACAGGCAGAAGTATTAATGGGTATTTTTGAGTGCCCAGCTGAGTTTGGAGATAATTAATTTGTAGCCTAAGCTGAGAGGGTGAGTATGATTTGGGGAGATATAAAGTAGTGAAGGTATTTATTGTATATTAAAAGTCCTATATGTCAAATCACACTTGAAGTGTTTGGGGGAAATCCTTTGGAGTGGAGAGTTATGTCTTGGGAAATAATGAGAGTGAATGTCAAATGAGGTAGACTGTCACATTCAAGGCATTTCTAGCCTTTCTGTATTGCACATGTATCTTATATTAAGCTTATGGGTCTTAGTCTTTCACTACTCAGTTAATTGTCTTAGAATAGCTGATTGATCCCCCAGGCTACCCACCACCCACCAAACCAGAATTGATAACTGGTGACTAGTTAGTCTTTGAGAAACTCAGTGCTAATTTCCTGATTAGTATTTATGTTATGTTTTCAAAGTTAGAACTAATCCTTGAGAAATGTAAGGAGATTCAGTTATATCATTCAGTGCATTATTTATGGGCCTTAGTTGTTAACACAGTAAGGTTCCCTTGGCTCAGATTTGATACTACATTGATTGTTGAATATAAGAGAGCCTGTTGGATTTGGGTAATGGGCGGCTACCAAAAATTCCCTATTATTTTGGAGAGCACAGTAGATATTTTCTTCTCCAAAAGATAACAAGTAGTTTAGCAAATCAGACACTTTGATGAAGTGAACCCTCATGAATGCAGTATCAGTTTGTGAGTAGGTGAACATCGATAAAATAACTTAAGAGTTAAACACTTTCCATTTTGTTAATCAGTCTTTGATAATCCCATAGACTCTCTTGGGTGTTTCAGTGACTCTGTGTCATTGTTGAGAGTCTTAAATACCACTGTGCTGTGGAGGTGTGGACGTCCTGGTAAGTGCAGTGTTTTAGGTGATTCAGTGCTTTATAACAGGAACTTTCTCCTACATGGAAACACTGAGGAACTAAATGGTTCTTGTGGCCTGAAAGAGTTAATATGCATACTTGATTACTAGTACTCCACCAGGGAGTCTGTCGGGCAAAGAGAAGCAAATCAGGAGTGGATTTTAACAAAAAGCTTTAAAAACCCCCTGTAGAGATCTGTGCATTATTTGGTTAATGCACTTGCTTTGTGTTCTTAAAACATGCCTGTTAGTGTACATGTGTGCAGGGTGGGGACGGATGCTGTGATTCAGTAAATGCCGAATTCTGATTTTTGTTTTAATTTGACTCTGGGGAAATAACTTTTCAGTCTTTGTTTCCCATTTCTGAAATCATATATAATAATACTAATCTCTCACTCAAGGGTAAATACGTCATAAAATGTGAGCAGTGAATTGATGATATTGTGTACCATGATTAACTTCTTCATTGCACTGCTACGCTGATTTATTTAGCACCAAGGCATTGGTTAAGATTCCTTCTCTCTCTACATCCTGGGAAAATAACAGGTTTTGCAGTCAGATACTAACTCCTGTGTTATCTTGTGAGTTCTTGGGTAAGTCTCTCTAAGTCTCAGTTTCTTATCTATGAAATGAAGGTAATAATTTGTAGAATAATGAAAATTAGAAGTACAGTGCATAGCACAGTATTTAGAATACAGTAGACAATTAATTAATTTTGGTGTCTTTAACTCTGTCTTATCAGTTATCTTACAGGTCTGTGTATTGGTTATCACATTTCCTGATACCTTGTTATTTCCAGCCACAATCTTTGGCAAAACCCCTGAATATTTTCTTTCTTAGAATTCTTGTTTAGCACTATTATGTTTTTAGGGAAATATTTTTAACATTTTTGGGTGTATAACATTTTAGGATTATAAAATACCCCAGAAATTTCTTCCCAGAAATCTTTAAAACAAATGGGATCTTACTGGCAGCTTATTTATTCACACACTCACTCCTCACATTCATTCATTCAGACAGCATTTATTTAGCAAATGAGAACTTAGTGATTCATTCAGCATGTACTCCATATGTGTCAAACACACATAAAATAAGGCATTCAGACAGAAATTGGTAGTCCTTTTGGATTAAAAAACATGAAATTGCATTTTTAAAACTACCAAATAATGTGCCCAACAGTTATTTCTACTCTTTGCCCCTTCTGTCTATTCTCCTTCTGCCTGGATGCTTTGTTATTTGGCGTGATGTGGACAAAGGGAGGGTCTATAGACAAAAAGACCAGTTGAACATGTAATAATGGCAATGATAACAGTGTTGATTTATCAAGCCCTTATCATGTACCAGGTGTGCCACTAGGTGCTCTATACACTGTACTCCATTGAATACCCATGAAGAAGTACAGGAGTGACGCCTTACCACAGTACACAAGGGATCAAGAGCCTCTCTCTCTGATCTCACCTCCCGATGCTCTAACCTCTACCCACAGCTCTGCAATGCACTCCTCGTACATTTCAGTTACATGCCATCTTGCTTTAGGACTTTTGTCCTATTCCCCATGTCAGAAATCCTGTCTGGCTCCAGTTTTCCACATTATTGTCCCTTTCGTGGCTTCCCAATTTCTGCTCAGCGTCACCTCATTAGACATTAGCCCTCTTGCACTGATGATTCTTTCTCACCTTGCTGTTAATTTCCATCATAGCACTCACTACCAGAAGTTATCTGTTTATGTGCTGGTTTACTTATGTGGTACTTGTATTCCCTGACTGTAATTTAAGATCTGCAAGAGCAGGACCTTGTCTGGATTGCTCACAGTGGTCTTTGCAGTGCCTAGGCTAGTCCTGGATCAGGGTCAGTTCTTAATACATCTTTACTGACTCAATGAATGTGTCATTTTGAGAGACGTCTTAGCATTTGGGAAAGAAGGAGCCTAGTTTTTTTTTAAACGATGTATAAGGTGAGAGAAGGACAAATTGCATGTCTTAGGCAAGTACTATGGACTCAGCATTTTAAGTGTTTTCATAATTTGTATCATTGAACTTTCAGAATAATTTTATAAGAGATTCCGAGAAGTTGAGTAACTGGTCTATGATCACATAATTAGTGATTGAGATAAGATTAAAATCTTAGTCTGTTTACCTCCAATCTCTGTATTCCTTTCACTAATTACGTATTTTAAACCCTTGGGAGTGTGGTGGACATTGTGCTTTAATGCCTAGATGCCACTTTAGGAATGAAGGGCTTATTCGCCTAGATGCCAGGAGTGCTAGCGACTGTCATCCTCAACTGTCAGTTCCTAACATGTGTTATCTGGACTGAGGAGAGCTGCCTCGCCCAAGGTCACACTCCACTCCAGTGACCCAGCCCTAATTCAGTCAAATCTGAAATTAGAACTCCATGTGGGGTCAACTGAGGCCCCCATGAGACTGTATCACAGTCCAACTTCTCCCTCTTTCCAATTTTGCTTCCTTCTACACTCTTTCACGGGTATGGATCCTAAGAGCACTCCCTAATAAGGTTTCTGCACGCTGACCTTTTCAGAGTCTGCTTCAGGGAACCCAACCAACAGTAGTGTGTGTGAGAAGCATGATGACATTAATAAAAGTGCAAAAGGTAGCACCAAGCAGGTGACATTTGTAGAAAGTAACAATGATAACTTTGGATTTGGAGTTTTTGAATTTAGGTGTACATGGCCAGCTCTGGACTGTGGGCTTAATATGACTGCATCACCAGCTTGTCACATTGTAGGCAATCTCTTAATAAATAGATGGTTGAAGATTTGGGATTGGAGTTTGGGTAAGAGTTGATGGAAGTTATATCTAATAGCTTGAAAATTGACAAGCTCTCTGAGTAAGAGAGAGAAAAATAAAAACAACAAGAGAATTGAGAAGCAATACACTCAGAGAATCAGAAGAATATAGGTGCCAGAATGCTTTGTTTGTTTGTTTGTTTGTGGGCTTGGAGGTGGCTGGAGAGCATCTGAGAGCGAGAGCTGTAGTGGTTGATATTTGTGAAATAATGACCATTTAAGGATGGTACTTTCAAGCCCAGCGTGAATGAGGTTGCTGGTGGCTTTAGAAAAGCAATGGCAATTCTGCATCTGAGGCAGAAACCTATTTAACAAGTTTAAAGAGGATATATATGATGAGTAAACAAACGATATAATGGGCACACATTTCTTGTCCAAGACGTTTGGCAATGAAAGTAAAGAGAGAGAGTTGGCAGGGCCTCGGAGGCCACATCCAAATTTGATGAAAGAGGTGGAGATGGAAGGTAACAGAGCAGTCAAAGAAGTTGAAGACGGTTGAGATAAATAGGCTTTGGGAAAGGTTAGGGTTGTCTGGAGCCGTTCTTCTAGCCCCTTTGCTAAGCAAGAGTGAGGATCCTTCTTTCTAGGGGAAATGCCTTATGGCATAATGCACATATAGGGCAAAGGCAGCTGTCAGATTTGGGTGTTATTTACCCCTGATGTGCTACAGTCTGGACTCAGTTTTATCATGGTGACTCAGTGGTTGGTCGGTAGTCCCGTGTATCTGAGGGCTGTGAGGCTAAAGTGCCGGGCTCTCAGAAGTTCTGTAGCTCTGTCTGTGCTGCGGCAGCTGCACTGACCGTGGGATGGCAGGTGCGGCCAGAATTGCCACTCACTAACCCTCCAAAAATTTGTGTGTTCACATTATAGAATGTGCATTTTTCACTTGCGTATTCCACTGTAGATAACTTTGGGACTGTTTTATCAGTCTGAAAACTTCAGATTTTCTCTTATTCTTCTAAAGATAGGGTTTTATAAGTTGAACACCATGTGGAGGGAACTGTTTTTGATTTGTGCTTGTATGATTAGCTTGCTCTCTTTTGCTTTCTTAAAATAATTATTGATCTATTGCTTTTGGAGAGAGAGGAAGGTATGGAGGGGCAGAGAGAGAGAGAGAGACATTCTGTGCTCATGTGCTCTAATGAGGAATCAAATCTGAAACCTCGGAGTTTGGGATGACACTTTAATTAACTGAGCTACCTGGCCAGGGCTCTTTCAGGTATAAAGATAATTTGAGACATATTTTAAAGATGTAACCCCTGTTCTTACACTCTCTGTATCTGGTATGACTTTATTTAGGGTTATAACACTTTTGACATTGATGCAAAAGGTCACCAATGGAAGGAACTCCAGAGTCCTTAAGAGCTAAGTGACTAGGACTCTACTTTGTTGTTGTGTTGAATATATTTTGCACAATTGAAAAGTGATGTGGAAGGTAAATTAAGGACAAGCAGGCTATACACAATTGGATGTATGTTCTTGGCTCTCTCCCTTTCCTTTCCTGGGTACATTTTACTTAATTTCATTAAGCAAGGATTTTTGTTTGTTTTACTCACTACAGATGCCCAGTCTACTAGTGCCTGGCACATAATAGTTGATCAACAAATGTTTGTTAAATGAATAAATTTAAAAAGAATATAAACACATTTGTTCTGCCCTGGCTGGTGTAGCTCAGTGGATTGAGCACGGGCCTGTGAAGCAAAGGGTTGCCCGTTCGATTCCCAGTCGGGGCACATGCCTGGGTTGCAGGCCAGGTCCCCAGTGGGGGACACAGGAGAGGCAACCATACATTGATGTTTCTCTCCCTATCTCCTTCCCGTCCCCTCTCTCTAAAAATAAATAAATAAAAATTTAAAAAAGGCATTTGTTCTAACTATACTATACAAATATTGCAGGAAACAAGATGATAAATACATGCTCTTTAGAAAAATATCAATAATAGTAGCAAAACAAAATAGACATAACAGAATCTACAAATGCAAACAATCATTATGGTCTAGTTTTTATTCCTTCACCATACTTTTAATATTTGCCTGCTGTGCATGCTTGCTTTTATTGAGCCAGAAGGGAAGGTCTGTGGGGCAGAACATGGCCATAGTTATCTGCAGAATTAAAACAAAAAGTTCTGGATTTTCCTTAAATATTCTTGTAATCTGCTACTCCAGTCAATTTACATTACATACTTGGAGGAAAGATTAAGTTTTTCTACATGATCTAACCCGGACAATATTTTTTAAAAATTCAACATTAGTTCATTAAAGAGATATTTGCTCTTGGCCTTTTTCTTTGCTAGGAATTTGAGATGTCTGTTACATGAGGAAAATAGTTATTCCTGCACCCCATTTTTTCCTTGTGATTCTGTTGGAAACATTTTGGGAATGATATTTCAAAAAGATTTTATCTTTCTTCCAACCTCATTCTTGTTTAAAGTTTTCCCAAGGGAAAGCAAGAACTTGTGGAAGACAAATTCACATCCAATGATAAATTTAAGGAGAACCTGTCACTGTACTAGTGAGAAGCCTATAATAATTCAATAAGTTTCTGTAGAGCTAAGGAAAAGAAAAAAATATCTGTTGAAATGCTAGTTGTTTATGTTCTTGCAGTGCAGGGTCACTCTGCATCTGACTTCCAATTGCATTTGTTCGTGTGTGACTGGTTTAATTTGCTTATGAGAGATATTTTGATTTTTGAATCAAATATTATCTTACTAAATATTTTATTTTTAACTTATGTAATTTATGTATTTGTTTTTCAGAAAGGAAAGATGCAGGGATTCTTACATATTGTGTTTTTATCATAGTACTTACAGTTGTAAACCTCCATCTTAATAGCATTTTGAAATCTATCTAATCTATTTACCTATTTCTGTGTATGTATGTATGTATCTGTTTATCTATCTACTATTTATTATGTAGGGCAGAAGAGAAATGATTCTTCCATTGGATTCTGAACTTAAAAATGCCATCCAGAACTGGAGGGCATTATGCTGAGTGAAATAAGCCAGGTGTTGAAAGACAAATACATATGATCTCACCTTTAACAGGAAGCTAAGCAACAAAACAAACAAGCAAGCAAAATAAAAACAAAGACACTGAAATAGAGAACAGGGGGACAGTGTCCAGAGGGGAGAGGGGAGGGAATTTCAGGGGGAAAGGGGGAAGGACTTATAGGAACTAGTATAAAGGACACATGGACAATAACTAAGGGGGGTGGAAATGGGAGGGAGGTGGGGAGCATGGGGTGGGGGGGCCGGTGGGCTGAGATGGGAGTAAAAGACAGAAAACTGTACTTGAACAATGATTAAATTAAAAAATATTTTAAAGATGCCATCCAGTAGAAATCTGGAGTAGACATAATTACTCTCATTGTGTCTTCTAAAAATTTGCCACAAGTAATAAAAATGTGTTTTGCCTCTTTGAAAAGGGATCTGCATTCAAAGGCAAATGTTATAGGAGTAATCATGAGATAATTGTGTTGTAAAGGAGAAAAGACCACGGGAAAGAGTAAATTTTATCTACAGACCATTGTAATTCCATCTGAAGATTCAGACAGGTATGAGGAGTTTCTAGCATGGGCCCTGGAGAAGAGAACTTTATTGTTTCTTCCTGATACAGAGATCAGTTAATGCTTTGAGGACCCGACAGTCCTTGTAAGCTGCAACGACTCTTTGTGTATGTGTTTTGATAGATTATTGCCATTGTAAATACATTTCAAAGAAGACCAGTCTTTCCTTTTGCTCAGAATTAAATTATTTTTTTCCAAAAGTGTGCTTATAAAGTATAAACCTAACTCCCCTGCTGAAGGAGTATGGATGGGATTTATCTGTAACTTGCAAGGGGCTGGCTTGTGAACTGTGGTGTGGAAAGCTGCTTTCTGGTTCTTTAAGCATTTGGGCAGTTCTCTCTCTGGCTACATTCTTGGCATGGGAGTGGGGGAAGATGGAGGAAATCAAATATGATGAAACTGGAAGTGTAATTTTTTTGCTGTCTGCCTATTGAGAACAATCTGGGCCTCAAATATCTAGTTAACATAGATATCAAATTATTTTGGGCATGACTGTGGGGTATGTGATATTAATGATATTAATAATTACTTCGACAACTCCATTGGACATGTAATTGGAAAAGGCATTTTGCCCTGGCTGGTGTAGCTCAGTGGATTGAGCTCGGGCCTGCAAACCATACGATCGTGGTTCAATTCCCAGTCAGGGCACATGCCTGGGTTGCAGGCCAGTTCCCAGCAGGGGACTCAGGAGAGGCAACCATACATTGATATTTCTCTCCTTCTCTCCTTCCCTTCCTCTCTAAAAAGATAAATAAATAAAATCTAAAAAAAGGCATTTTACTACAAGTTACCCCAAGAGGCACAATAATTTTTCAAAGAATACATATGAGTAAGTCAATTTCAAATATGGGTCCATAAAAACGTTACCATTGTTAAGCTATAAAATATCAGTCTGCAAATATGAATCTGAAAATAGTATCAGACCACTAACTTTGATCATTAGAAAAGGTATTTAGCTACTTGATGTGATTTATAAATCAAATCAAGATATATGAGGTCTGTCTGGAAAAGTCCAGCCATTGGTAATGTAATGGGAATGGTTTGCGCAGCATCAGTGTAACCTGGCATCTGAGGAGAGTGGACTGGAATGTGCATGTGTGAACAAGGATAACTTCACTGTACTAGTCAGTGGGGCTGGTGGACGCTTTTGAGTGAGCGTATGTACTGTGTGGCCATCACAGTCACTATGACTTAGCAAGTAGAGCAATGAATCAGCATCAGATTTTGCATTAAGCTTGAGTATTTCTCCACAGAGACTATCTGACCAGAAGGTCACAGCTATGGGCAGCTGGTGGTTGACAGCTTCATCACAGTAACATACTACCTCATGCATCACATCTCGTGCAGAGTTTTTTTGGCAAAACATCAAATCACCCAGGTGACTCAGCCTCCCTATAGCCCAGATTTGGTGCCCTGTGACTTCTGGCTTTTCCCTAAACTAAAATCACTTTTTTTTTTGCATGTTAATTATATTTATTTTTTTCTCCAATTTTTTATTTAATTATTTTTCAAGTACAGTTTTCCGTCTATTACTCCCATCCCATCCCACCCCCCATGCTCCCCGCTCCCTCCCATTTCCACCCTTCTCAGTTGTTGTCCATGTATCCTTTATACAGGTTCCTCTAAATCCCTCCTTTATTTCCCCTGAAATTCCCTCCCCTCTCCCCTCTGGTCACTGTCACCTTTGAAAGGGAAGAGATTTCAGACCTACAATAAGATTCAGGAAAATATGACGGGGCAGCTGATGGTGATTGGGAGAACTGTGTGAGGTCCCAAGGTGCCTACTTGGAAGGGGACTGAGGTGTCATTATCCTATGTACAATGTTTCTTGTATCTTATATCTTCTTCAAGAAATGTCTCTATTTTTCATATTACATGGCTGAGTACCTTCTGGATAGGAGTTGTACCTGCCTGAAAACATTTAAAAAACCTAAAATAACAAAGTTTATTATTTTCCTCTCCCAGAGTAACTAATATAAACAAAAACAAAAGCATATCAAAGTAAAGCACATAAAAGTTTTTACTTTGATGTTTTATGCTGGTTTAAACTCTGATGTATTAGGGGTTAAGGCTGAGGAAAAAAATGGTAAAGTGAGGGCGTTTACTTTTGGCAGTCCCTATTTTCAACCCCTCTCTTTCTGTCTCGATTTTCTATATCAAAACCTCATACCACAAGAACTGCTTTGAGTCTCCCTTGTTAGACAAATTGGACTGTGTACACTTTAAATACCCATGCTAAATTATTAATTGAAAAATACCTCCCTTAATTTTTAGCACCTTTGCAGGAGTGGAAAGTAAGATTTTGGGGAGAGGATTGGAAGATGGATGGGATGGAGCTAGCTCTTTTGGTGCTCCTAAAATTGAACCTGGTATCTGGCCCCACGAGGCTCTGACTGTCTGAATGACTGGATAGAAGTGGGTGTGTCTGGGTGCTTCTCAGGCAGCCGTCTGGAGATCTCTGTAGCTATAGTACATTATTCAGTGTTCTTGGTCTGTAGGAATAACAAACATATTGGGAGATATAAACAAAGTAACATATAACACCTTTGATTATGTGGCATATTTATTTTATCATAAACTATTTTATGTTGTTTCAAAAAACTATTGCTACTTCCTCAGGATTCATTTTATATAAGGCTCGTAGGACCAAGTGGGGCTGATGTTGTCTTTATGTTTTATGATGTTTGGAGATTCCAGAGATTTTGCTGCTTACGTGAATAATTCATGAATTGTGTGTGTTGTGTCAATTATGGATGCCCTGACACTAGGTTCGCCTTGGAAATTCCAGTGAAGAATCCTTTTGTATGCAAGGACATTAGAAAATGTATTTAAAACAGAAAAAAGAGAGTGATATCTAATCAGTACCTTGTTTCTAAGTATTGTGTCATTAAAATTCTTTGTTGTTTGGTGTGAATGTGTGTGCCCGATTTCTTGGGTCAGTGTTTGACTGATATTTATAAAACTGAATGGCAAAGCAAGAAATTTAACATCATGTGGCATTCTAGAAAGAATTGGAGAAAATATATACTGTACCAGAAACATCTCCCTGCTCTGTGGGCAGGTGTTCTCAACATCCGCTTCTTACTCACATCCTTGCACTGTCCCCTTTTCCCAGTTGCTAATCTTCCGTTAGGTAATGAGACAAACACATGGCTAAGAATACTGCAGAGTTAAAAATCTGTTTCTCGTGTAAGCAAGGTTTGATGTCTGTTGTTAGAGTTCTATAATGAACTCCACAGCAATTTATGTTATCATGGCTATTTTTATGATAGATGGCTTATTTTGAATAGTTTTTAGTATAAGCAGATTTCAGGAGAATTGTGAAATACCAGGACCTTCCACCAACTATATTTTTAATACCTGAGAAGATAAAGCATTAGCCTTACATATATATACATATACACATATGTATACATGTATATATATGTAATTTCTTCTTCTTCTTCTTCTTCTCCTTCTTCTTCTCCTTCTTCCTTCTTCCTTCTTCCTTTTTTCTTTTTCTTCTTGGCTTTCTCCACTTCAGGACTATGTGAGAATGACGAAGGCTTATACTTTCCATACAGAAAAGCCACAAGTGTTGAATGGTATCTATTTGGAGTTTACAAAGCATGTTTTAAATACATGTTACCCGACTCTGATTCACCCACGAAATGTGTGAGGTAGGCAGGACAAGGATTAACTGTAGGCTGAACTTTAAGATAAAGAAAGAAGCTTGGAGAGGAATGGGGTAACTTGCCAAAAGTCAAGAAGCCAGTAATCAGCTCTATTTTAGTGCCCGATTCTCTTGTTTCAGGTCCTAAGCTCTTTCCACCATGACTTGTCTTTCAACATGTCCATGAACTGGTGCATCCCAGTATACAGTATTGTCCAGTGTAGACCCTCTATTTTGCCTCCTGTATGTTTCCTGCTTTGTGACTTGCTAAGGTGCAGTAGCAATTTCTTGCTGGTTTTCTTGAATCTTACCTCCTCTCACCGATTGTTTAGGTTCTGACTGTGCTATGAGTCCACACAACACAGGTCTGTGTTAGAAATAATGAAGGGCTCTTTATCCATCGGAACTTTGCCTCTAGGCGGACCTGGTTTGGCCGTCCACTGTCATGTTTGCATGGTCCAGGCTCCTGTGGTTGGTGGGAGCTATGAAGAGAATGACAAAAGCCCTCATCTCTGCTGACATTGTAGCTTATGTTGCAGACTCTGGGAAGAGCAGTGACATTACTTGTTTGCTTTCTGAATATGAAAGAAGTGGTGATTATCATAGAAACAGTTACATGAATAAGGGTATATATTTCTCTTCATAGATTGTATATAATTGTGCATACCCAGTCATACACATATATCAGCATAAATTATTTATTAGAGGAAATGAGGATGTAATATAATAGTTATTGTATAATGGATTAACGCCTACATTAAAACATGTGCTCAGGTAGAGTTAACTGCAAAAAAAAGTAAGATTTTTCAAGTCATGTAGTATTAGAATTCTTCTGCCTGCGTGTTCCCCCGCCCCCAGAAAGAAGTACGATAATCTGTACTTTTAGCTTAGGAAAGAAGTGCATCAGAAACACTCATGACATGGCTGTTATCATCTGCCTCACATCTGCCTAGCTAGCATGTTTCCTATTCATTTGGATTATCTGGTTATAATCAATGCTCAATCTGATTATATTTATACCCTTGTTGAATTTTATCTTACGAGACAGGTTGAAACAGTGGAGCTGAACAACATCTGAGATTCTTAAATGCCAAGCACTTGTTCTTGTCAATGTTCTCGAAATAATCAGACTCTCAGCCACTGGCGAAACAAAATGCCCACAGGACTTTGGTTGGCATCTGAACGACAATTCACTTATTTACATTGAGCAATAACTGTGAAATGAGGCTTATTACTTAAAGTCTGCATGGTCAGCACTTTCTTACCTGTTCAGGCTATAAGAGGAGCCAAGTCATAATCAAAAGTTTGTTTTAATCCACTTACAGCCAAATCAAAATGAATTTCATACTAAATTATTCAATCCACTTTAAAAAGCTCTTTTGATTGCAGGGGAGACCTTGCTTGTGAGGCTTGACATTCCACGTCTGTTTATAAGAGGGTCCTTTTTTAGTTAAGGTGGTTGAAGAATTTTCCTTGCTTTAGGAGTAATCTTTCTTGATGTGACAGAGCCCCAGTTTACCTTTAAACAATGTTAGCTATAATATTTCATAAGTGATTCCCCTTCTCTTTCCTGTGGTCACTGTCTCTAACTTCAGCTGCTCTTCCCATGCCCTCCCTGGTTTCACGCCCTTCACCTTGGCTGCTTTTGTTGCTCACTGGCCACTTCCCTTGGAGCTCTATACCTTGGTTGGTGACCGGAGGTAATTCTTCATCACACAGTTACAAATGATTATTTAGGCAGTGTATTTAGGGTTGACAAAACATTTCCCCATCTTATGTGTTAATTGTATAATTTAACTGTTAGGCAAAAATATTATTTTCTGGGTTCCTGTTAAAAAACACTTCACTGTAGCTCCCAAGTACTGGAAACAATAGGGAATTCTTTGGAAATGCTCAAGTGGAGGCTACAAAGATGTTTTAACAGGCTAGAAATTATTTCCTGACGTGAGGGCCAAGATGGTATCCTGGGTGGTACTCTGGAGCTGAAATGATGCTAATTAGCTTTGCAGCATCTAATTGGCATCTCTGGGCTCTGAGGCAGGCCTGGCAAAGGTCCTAGATGTTAGACATGGTCAGTTTAGTTCAATTTGACAATTCTTTGTCTACTTCCTCATGAGGAGATTTTCCCATCTAATCATCATATGACACATACTTGTATAATACTTTATAGTTTTATTTCATTTTGACCTTACAACAATCCTGAGAAATAATTATGCTAGGAATTTCTTTATTTTATAGAAAGAGAAACTGAGGTTCAGAAAAATAAACAGCTGTATCCAAAATTACACAATCTAGCTAGATTTACTTCCTTTCAATTGTAGTGTTTTCTGCCGCCACGAAGTCAGAACAACGCATTTCTGTTTAGAGGAGCAGGTTGAAAGCTTGGCTCTTTGGAGGCCATCAGCCACAGATGAGATGCGTCCGTGGACTCAGACATTTACTACTGAAATGACTTTGGGGAGGTTTTTAACTTACCTAGGTTTAGCTTCGCATTTGTAAAATGGGGGTAATGCCTTTTCCTTTCCTACAGGGTTTTTGTGAGGATTAAATGGATTGCTGCATGTGACATGTTGGGCCCAGTCCGTGCTTGACCTTAACATTGGTGACCCCTGTTACAGAGTTCAGTCCAGAAAGCTTCCCCTGTTTCCCTCTGGAGGTGGATTCGGCCCTGCGCCCTCTGTGAGACGCTGTGTGGTCTAGGGGCTCAGGACAGGAGCCTTGTCCCTTCAAATGTTTGCAGTATGGCATGATTTGTTTCCCGAGAAGGTGTCTAGAGACAATACCACGTTGTTTCGTAGTCAGTAGTTTTAGTCAGACAGCCAGCTCGGCCAAGATGGTGACCAGTGGAGCATGTTTCTCCTCAAGTTTTCCTATTAAGAAGTTAATAATCATACTAGAGCTATTACATAGCAATGACAACATTTATAATTAGGAAAAAATCATGCATTTTCATATTCATTAAAAAATAAAAGGAAATAAGGGATTTCAGTTAGATGCATGGAATTTCCTAATAGTCACCAAAGTGAAATGTCACCAATGTCGGCAGCAGCTTGTGGGAGGAAAGGCTCAGGAGGGAGACCCAAGTCTGCTGTCCCCTTGGTGGCTCTTCCAGCTGAGACAAAACACTTTGCTGTTCTGAATCTCGGCTTTTTGCTCTGTGAAATGTGGATATGTGAATAACCACCTGAGACTCATGAGGTTGCTGTGAATATCTAATGAAATAAAGGAAAAGAAACTGATTTGCAAATTGTGAAGTGTTATGCAAACTGAAGGTGGTGTTACTAATATCTCGAGCTCACTGAAAACATTAGGAATTCTTGGATGATTTACATGTGCTCTCGTCTGAAGGTAGGTGAAGGACTAATAAATAAATAACCCTCTGGATCTATGTCAGTTGAAGGAATGTATTTTTCAGCTTAAATTAATATGATGGTATTAAATTTTGTATCAAATCAAATTTAATGGCTATTTTTAGAAAGGCATTAATATAAAAGTAGAAAGTGGCTCTGGCTGGTGTGGCTCAGTGGATTGAGCACCAGCTTGTGAACCAAAGGGTCTCAGGTTTGATTCCCAGTCAGTGCTCATGCCTGGGTTGCAGGCCAGGTCCCGAGTGGGGGGTGCTCCAAAGGCCACCACACCTTAATATTTCTCTCCCTGTCTTTCTCCCTCCCTTCCCCTCTGTCTAAAAAATAAATAAATAAAATCTAAAAAAATAATAAAAAATAAAAAATAAAAGTAGAAAGAAGAAAGTGTTTGGAAAGCTAACATACTTTGTATAGAAAGACTTAATTATCATATTGATTATACGTTAAGTGTATTCAGTCACAATCAGTAAGTACAATGATAATAACTAGTGTGCTTTGCTAATTAGAACGTATTTCTAATAAGACAAGGTTATTGGTTTAAATCCTTTGATGGCTCAATTAGCATAATGTCAGCCTTCACTCTAAGCCCTCATGAGGTCACTTAGATGTACACCAGTGTCCACAAAGAGAATAAAGTGGAAATAAGATGAATCATGCAGATGTTCAGCAAGTATGGTTAGAAGAACTCTGTATTATTATGCATCTCTAGCTTTTGTTTTTATCCTTTTAGCACATTTACTGTTTTTCTTTTTGTAATTAATTGTTTAGACTACTGCAAGCAGCAGGGAAACATCACCAGGTGTTATGCTCAGTTCAGGAATTTCAGTGCTTGAGTTCTGGCTAAAAAAGAAGTCAGAGCTAAGACTCAAACTGTAAGAGCAAATTTATTTAGAACGTCACAGAGGTAGAAAAAGTGAGATGTGGAAGAAATGGACTCAGGGAAGGAGTCACAGAGGCAAAGACGGGCTCTTGGAGCTTAGGAGAGAGGCAGAGACAAGTGGCTTGAGAGGTGAAAGAGGAATGGAAGATCTGGGTATGCTTAAGGAAAAGTGAGAAAGTAGGCCCTGGTGAAAGAAGGGGGTGGGTAAAGGCGTGAACATGTTCCACAGAGAAAGCCAAGCTGGGTCCTCCATTCTGGGGGCTTTAATCTGGGGGTTTTAGGGAATAATCTCAATAGAATATTCCTCAGCTTTTTAAGGTGTGTCTTCTCAGGGCCATGGTTTCCACTGCATGGTCGATGCCAGGGTCAGGGGTCATCAGTCAATGCAGCTGGTCCAGATGTCCACTGTGGCAACACGCCACCTGGTATTTCTGCTTTTTGGGGTCTGGAGCTGAAACATAGCTGAGGCTTAGAAGTCATCTCCAGGGGTTAGTATTTGAGGGCGTGGTCGTGTGAGAACTTGCAGTTTTGCCCATGTCGGGGCACCTGGGGCTCCACACCCTGGTAACCCTCTGTATCTGGTCTGTCATTCCTCCTCTGCTCACGCCTGTCTAACTGCCTACTACACTACCAGTTTTGTTTAGCAAAGTACCAGTGTCAGCCACTCTCTTCCATGTTTCCTGAAAGGTGTTTAATTATCAGTATGTTCTGACCCTCTGTTTACAAGTGCTTAAATTTGCAATGTTTCAGTTCAGAATAACCCTGAGAACTACAAACTTCTTATAAGTGTTTTTCAGATGGGAAAATAGAGGCATTTTCCCCCAAGAGTTCTTACTCCCAGGTGAAGAGATTTTGGCTAATTTTATAAAAAGGTCAGTAGCACAGCTGAGTTTGAAATACAGAGGTCCTGACTCAAAGTTCTATATTTAATTTGCAGTCTATTTTTTCTTTTGGTTTATATGTAGTAGGTTTATACAGAGGCTGGGAAAATGACTATTATGTCTGGATATTTAGCAAGATTGATCATTGTTATAATTACATCTCTTTCAGAAGTAGTTAATCTGGTTGTTTGAAGTGACTTATTTTTACTAGTTTTATTAACAATACCAATCATGTAATTTGATCCATTATTGTCTATGGGCCTAGCCATAAACATAGGGTGTCTAGCATTATAATTTTGATCACTTTAAATGATGGAATTGGGCATGTCATGTCCTAATAAAAATGCTTTTATGTTGTGGAGAAAGTGGAGATCTTTGTCTTGTGATTTGGAGGACAATGAGAAGGGTCCCTTACCACCCCTGCCCCCACCAATTTATCTCTCATGGACAAGCGTATTTACCAAAATTTCACCATTAGTGGTTCAGACTGTCTTATATAATGTGGAGAAACTCATTCATACCATCACCTACCTTAGTAAGGCCTGAGGATTGAGTGTTTGAGGAAACGGAGGTATGATTGACTGCTTCTGAGTGTCATCTGAGATCAGTGTACTAAGGCAATTGAAAATTTTGGTGAGGGAAGGACAGAGAGTTTACAATAATGATTTGAGAGTTTAGATATAGTGGTTGGAATTTGAACTATCAGAATGCAGCATAAATACACTTGCCGCTTTGAGGGTAGGAAAGAGGTGAGCCATGGGATAAGAGAAGGCTGTGGGAGGGAAGGTGGATGCACATATAAAATAAGACTTAATCTACGATTTTGGCTATAGCAATAGGATTTGTCTGTGTACTCTTTGTTTTACAGGTTTGGTTTAAAGAACATTAAATGTGTTCTCAAAAAGAAAATTAATTTGAATCCATGTAATTATGTGCTTTTATGTTGACATTAAAAAAATGCTTTCTTGTGGAAGACAGTTTTGTAGGGGAAGAGATTTTTTTTTTTTTTTTGTAAAAGAGGGCGTCTATTTTGTCTAACTTTGGTTCTTTCTCAGTCAAGCATTGATTAAAATGCCAGTCTGTTTCATTGCATTGGTGTAAGGATCAGTTGGGATAATATGCCTTAAAAATATGAACAGTAAGCTGCTGAACAAAATACAAAAGGTTAAATAATATGTGCAGTATGGGTTGGAGATTATGTGTTTGGATTCTGGAGCAGATTCCTGGAGTTGCAACCCTGGCTTTGTTCCTTTTTAGCTGTGTAACATAGGGCAAGTTAAACTTGCTGTGTCTCAGTTTTCTCATCTGTAAAGTGAGGTGGGAAATCACCTAACATTCATGGGAAGATCAAATAAGTAACCTACCTAATGGGCATAAAAATCATGGTCTCACATCAAGTTAAGTACAATAACCACACATTGTTGTATTTTTATATATTGTTATATAGTAATACATGTCAGCACAAAGTTGAATGCTGACAGAGTGAATGATTTGGAAATTTTAAACAACCCTATATTTGTACCTCAAGCAATGTAGTCCTTTGTTTATCTAACAAATTCTTTTTTATATTGTTTTAAAGATTTTATTTATTTATTTTTAGAGAGAGGGAAGGGAAGGAGAAAGAGAGGGAGAGAAACATCAATGTGTCGTTGCCTCTCACACACCCTCTACTGCAAACCTGGCCTGCAACCCAGTCATGAGGCCTGACTGGGAATCGAACTGTTGACCCTTTGGTTCTCAGGCCAGGACTCAGTCCACTGAGCCACACCACCCAGGGCTAACTAATAAATTCTTATTTGATTATAACCCATTAGTGACAGTTAATAAATGGTACTGAGTTGAATTTAGCAGTTAAGTGTGAACATTTCTCAGAAGCTTCTCTGTATTTGTATAAACTACTATCACTAAAGCTGACTTATTCAGCTATCCTTCACAGAGTATTGGTCTTGGCCATCATACTTATCCCTAAGTGAAAGACTTTTGCCTCTGGTATAAATTGGAAGTAATTGGGTCCCCTGGACTAGTGAATTGGAAATTTTGGGAGTGGTATTCAGGCATTGGTATTTTATAAGCTCCTCAGGTTATTTAAATGTGCAGACAGAGTTGAAAACCACTGGGTTACGGCATTAGTAGTTATATATATATCCACATTATTTAGTCTTTGACATTGATAGATTATTTTCTCATATTTAAGTAAATAAAAGAACATGGTTATTTATAGATACTTCTTTAAAGGTATACCTATTTTTTCATTAATTCTGTAGTTTATGAATATAATATAATAAAGCAGAAATGAATTCATTTGTTTTTAAATTACTTGTGGATTTTTTGTTTGCTTATTTTTTGGCAAGATGAAATGTTGTGTCTATCAAAAAGGAATATGGAGACACAGAATGTTAAAGGTGAGACACTCAATGTGTCTAGTGGAGAGAGGACACAGTTGAAGCCAGCTTGACTCACAGTTACTTATTCACTTACTAGCCATGCGGTCTTGGGGTACCCACTTAACCATTGGAAACCTCACCTTCTTTATCTCCATAAAGTTGAGAGGAACTAGTACTTTGTACTGTGACAACGGCGCTTCATGCTGGGGCACACACACAGACACGTCTCGATTCCCAGCCTCCTGCCCGGTCCCTGCACCATCTGGTGTGGATATCCATCTAGAGCAGGGACTGTGTGGGAGCTTCCCTGGGGCTGTCTGAGCCTGCAGGGCCAGCTGCTGGGGGTGGCTTCCTCCCACTCCTCAGGGATCGTTTCTCCAGCTCTGTTGGGACGGATAGGTGGCTGGCTGTGTGGATCCCATGCCCTTTCATGAGCATGACATTTAGTCTGTGGGGTCAGTTACTGCTGGCTGAGTAGAGTGAAGCTGTTAATGAGACTGGAAATGAAGAGGGCTTCTTGTTGCCACAGGATAGAATGTTTTGGGTACCTTGTGTTTGAGCCCCAGGCAGTACATGTGTAGGACACAGATGGCTGCTTTCCCGTTACAACTACCTATCCAGTGTGTCTGTGTTGAGTAGGGTCGATAAGACAATCAGAGGCCACTATCTATACCCTAGTTTGGGGGAAGCAGCGAAAAATCAAAGACTTGTTTGATTTTCTTTTTTATGATATGAACAGTGGATTTTTCTCCTTTTCCATGCCTGTCTCTCTGTTTTTCTAACATATGGCCATATGCTAGACAAACAGGCCATATGCTAGACATACACTGTTCTCCTGTTTAAAATTCTTTGTGTTCCAGGAAGGAGGTTCATGGGTTGTTTCTTATTGTAAAGTATGAGGCCTGGGGCCCTGATCTTAGCTGTGGTGCTTCAGTGTCCTTCCCACTAGTAGGCCTGGTTCCGGCTTTAGATTTCTCCTTAGTCTTAACTTTGAGAATTCTGCTTTTGTCTCCATCTTTCTGGATTGTCTGAGGTTTCATTGAAAATATTTGTAAATCCAGCTGCCATTTTTCTGTATTTTCCTCTGTCTATTGGAATTGGCACTACTTTCTCATTGTTAACATGACTGGTGGGCCTATTGACTTCTTTGGGTGATCAGTGTCTTATAACATTACACTTGGGGTGAGTGCTCTTCCTCTCGATCATGAGACTGTTGAGGGCAAGAACCATGTTTTCCAGCTAAGCATGGTGACAACTATCATATATTATGTACCTACTGTGCACGAGAGACTTTGCTTTAATTATTCCAACTAATTCTCATACAAATACCATATACATAAAGAATCTTATTTCAGAGAACTTAATTAAATTGCCAAAGATCATCTAGCTAGGGAGTCACAGAGCTGAATTTTGAACTCAGTTTGACATCAAATCCCCTTTTGTAAATCTTCTTTTCAAATTATTTCTTGAAGGAAAGGAAAGGAAAGATGCATATGAGAACAGGATCTTGCCCTGTAGCAAGATGGAACTGTTGAGTAAGGGACTTGTATGGAGTCATGTTCTTAAGGAAAAAAGAGAAGGTCTGCATAATCCTTGCTTTCCCACTGTGTTGACTTGTGTCACTGACCTATGTAGACACTTACTAAATGGGCCCTCTGACCATCAAGGCAGGAGTCACCCCTCATGCGGGTCTTCAATTCATGCTTTTTATTTAGATCAGAGGGGCCCTGGGATTATGTGAGGATGTCTCTCACTGATAAAGCTGTGGGTTGAGCCATTGCGCAAACGCTGAAGTAGATTCCAGTGGATCCTCCAACGGAAGATACTCTGAGGAATGAGGTCTGTTTGAAATCATCCTTGTCTTGTGGAAGATCAGCAGGTTCTCTGCAGTCAGTCTCTATGTGCGCAATTTAGACCATCACAATGGGCCCAGTGGCTTTGGCAAGCAGCAGGAAGTAGGTAAATGCTTAGCAAGTTGAAGCTTTGTTGAATGTGCCCAGAGAACATTTTTCTTTTACTGTATTTGGAAACCATAAATTTAAGTCCTGCTGGGGAGTAAAAGTAATTGCTTCACAAAAGAAAAAAGTCAGTCTTTAAAAGTCTTAACTCTTTCACAAACATGTGCTTTTTAATAACTGGGAAATTCCTGGCATAGGGAAAAAATGTCCTTTTGTAAAAATGAGGTCATTCTGGTCTTAACTGGCCTGGTATGCTCTCTAGTTCCTGCTTTGTGTTCCATGTTTTGGGACACAGGTTACTGGGAGGATAATCCCCCTGTGGATATTAACTGCTTTTAGGGCATGTTGCCAAAGAGAAAGTTATCTTAGCTCAGAAACTGCCAAGCCAGTGCAGGAGGCCCAGGTCCCAGGGGTACTGAGCTAGTGACTGCTAATGACTTGGTTTAGGTCGGCCGTGGGGTGGGTTTGGAGTGCACCTTCCCCGTGCTCTAGGATTGCTGTATGTATCTGCTTCGTCCTCCTCAGATTTCCTAACAGCTCCGCTGCTTCTTGCTTCAGGAAAATTTTTATTTTCCAGGCACATTCTGTTTGCTCTGCTTTGATTTTTATCCTGATGAGTAAAAACATCTGTGCCAGTTTGAGGCCTCCTGTTCGTCCTTTTTTACCTGCTATAAATGACAAACAGCCATTGAAAGAAGTTGTCTGTACCTCTTTCTTTCAGCACTCAGAGGCTGATTCCTCCTAAAATTAACTTCTGCATTGGCTTGGCTAAAGCAAAGATTGTGTCTGAGGCCTTAGATTTGCTTGGGGCAAGGGTTCTTTCTCCTAAATGGCAGTGTAGCACATCTCAGCGGACGCTTTTTGACTTCACTGAAGTTCACTTTTTCTAGCTTTGAAACAGCCATTCCCTTCGAGGACTGTTAGGCAGAGGGAGGTAGTTATGTTTGTCCTGGATATTTTCATGAAGAGGTGAACGTGGAACCTTGACAGCAACCTTTGTATTCTCCTCGAAATTAAATGTAAGGATGACCACTCTGAAAGATTAGAGGTGGGAAATGAACTGACAAGTCTTAACTACTTCCTAGGTACCAGCACTGTGCTAGATCCTTTCTTCTGCTCACTCCTTTAGACTTGCCTGGGTTCTTGCAGTTTAAGTAGTGGGAGCCCACTAGGTCATCTCACTACCTTGCCATCTCACATCTGGAAGAGTCTGTCAGAGTCATTCATTATAATCCCTTAAATCTCAACCACGGTTATGAGGGATCAATATTTTGATAGGCCTTTGATAGCTTTGTTTCTGCTTGATTGACTAAAAGGTTTTATTCTTTAAAAAATTGCTACTCTTGCCACTGAGAATTTGGTTTTTATCATAATTTGTGGATAAAAGCTATGTTCTGGCATTTGGTATCAGGCTCATGGAACCCTTTGGCTCTGTTGCCTAAATAAGCCTAGGAAGAATTTCTTGATTTGGCATTTAAAAGCACCCCTCTATTTTTCAGCTGTCTTGGAGTAGAGAGAGAATTCTAAAATGTGGTCATGAGTTGTTCAGTTATTTGCTTCAGATCCCATTTCTTGTCCCGAGTACTTGCGGGCCCTCTAGGGGGCTCCGGAGCCCTTGCCTGGCATCTCTCGTATGTGAGGGAGTCCGGCTTGCCCTGCTCATGACCCTTGTTTCTGGAGTTCATCTCCTCCCCATGGTTCCCAGGGCCTAGGCTGATTATAAGCAGCCAATGAGCTTTTTATTGAACTTAATAGCTGGTATAAAATAATTGGGAAAAATATGGCTAGGAAATGCTATTATATTTGAAATTCGGAAATTCTGGGTAATTGCTGAGTGCCTCATATTAGTTCCCGTGGGAAAAATACATGGCAAAATGCATAATGGGTTAATATTGTAAAGCAAGAACTCTTTTGAGATAAATCAGAAGCTACATGTTTGCTTATGATGCTCAGCATGGGAATGGTACTGATTTGCTGATAATTTATTTTTATTATTATTATTATTCTGTAGCCTCAGACAATTCAGCAAACTCTCAAGAGGACGCTGCAGTATTATGAGCACCAAGTTATTGGGTAAGTAAAACTGGATTTTGGCCATTACTGGGGGCAAATTAAAGATAATTACTCAAACATAGCGGTTGAGCATGTGGTCTCCTGCCACCCGGGTCAGCCTTATTCCAGGGGCTATGCTCTTATGTGGAGTGTGGCTCACGAGGGGCCCATGGAGTGATTTCCATACGCTTATTTGTGTTTAGTCCATTTAATAATATTCCCTTTTGGCATTGCCTTTGCTTTTTTTTCTTCTTGTGTTTTTACCCTTTTATTTTCATCAACTGGATCTTATAGTTTTCCCTTAGTCATGTGGTAAGATTTCATGGTCCTGGCCAAGAAGCTTTCAATGAAATTTTATAATCTTTCGGTAAGTTTCTAAGAAATCTGAGGAGTCAGGATTCAAACGCTAGGACCTCTTGACATGCTTTTGGGAATCATTTAACATTTATTGTTAGTAGGCACTGCCGTGGGGGTCAAAAATATATTTTTGTCTGTTAAGCGGTTGTGTTATTTTATTATTTTTTCCTGCAAAGCAAAAGGGAAGAAAAGCTTAGTGGAAAAGTAATCTCAGTACCTTGTACAATGCTGTACTGAAGTGCTTGATGAGTATGTTAATTATCATTTCAAAGGGAATTGCTTTCAAACTTTGTCATATCAGTCCTCAAGAGAGCACCACTAGGAAAAACATATTATTTAAACTCATGATATGGCTTTTAGTTTGAGGCCATTAGGGATTTTAGATAGTTTATCCTAATGGAGATAAAGAATGTCAAATTAATCTCTCTCCACACATTCTAAAATAAAAATTAATCACTCTCAATAGGTATGCTGCTTTCCAAGAATGGTATTTGTGTTAAATTTGTTAATATACCCAGAGCTGTTTCTGGTATGTAGTAAATACTACATATTTGCTGTGAGGTTTGTCACCATCATCATTATTATTTTTATAACAATATTAGTAATCAGATATAGTTTTTTTCTATACTTATGAATGCCCTCTTTGATTTGAAGTCAAATAATAATTGATGAAATAGTCCCATTTGTGAACTAAAACTATGTCTTCAAGGCAACTTGGAATAAGAATCTTATAAATTTCATAAATAGATAACTAAGCTATATTTCCATAATCAGCAGGAAATTCTTTGGAGTTGTCTTTTATCCGAATTACAGCCTCAACTCTCCTCTCCTCTCCATCTGCATAGACATAGCCCGTGGCGATCCTTTGTTCATTGCCTACATGGACTTTTCTAGTTCTCTTCAGTGCAGACACAGTATAACGGAAACAGGGAATGAGACTAATATACAGAGGTGTCCTGATGTTTGACTGGTTCCAAATAGGTCTGTTAGTGTGTTTTTCACTTGGATGTTGGCTTCCTTCTGAGAACTTGAAGTCCCTTTGCTCACTGCCTTTGTTTGCACTCATGCCCAAAAGGGCGAGCTGGCAGGGTGTTGTCACATTTGCTTTTCCTGACTTTGTCTTTCCGTTTCCTTCAGCTATGGCTTCCATGTCCAGTGCCCTCTCTGGCCTTTTAGACTCCTTCTTTCTGCTTTCTTTCTCTTTCAATACTGAAAAAGGAGAGCCTCTATTACCACTAACTTTTGGATTAACATGTATACATACTAATGTGTTGTTCCTCTTAAGAAAATACAATTAAAGGCTCTTCATTTCTAACTGTGAAAAGGAATGTGTTTTTCCATTAAAGCGATTTCAGGCAATATTGCTGGCAAGCATTAGTTTACATATTTCTGAGGAGATTAGGGTGGGAAAGAGATGCTTTCCCTAATCTCTGAAATTGGGCTTTGCCTAAGGCTTGTCTTGAGGAAATTCAGCCTTTAGGAACCTTGGGTTGGGATGATCAATTCCAGAGGGATTACTGCCAGTGGGAGCTAGCCCTTCTCTCTGTCTCTCTGTCTAAATCTTCACTCCAGGACATTTTTTCATTGCTTTTAGGGAGAGGGGAGGGTTGAAGAGAAAGAGAGAGGAACATCCACGTGAGAGAGAAGCATCGATCGATTGATTGCCTCTGTACACTCACCAGCTGGGGATCGAACTCACAACCTAAATTTTGGTGTACGGGATGATGCTCCAACCAGCTGAGCCACCCAGCCAGGGCTAGCCTTCCTCTTCTTAATTTTGTAATTTAGCCGCTAACCACTCATCTTCCCATCTTCCCTCTCCTCTCCTTTAAAATTCTGCCCTTGGATCTGCTTTATTTATCAGAACTCCAGGATGGTGTGGTTCTGTTTCTTCATGAACTCAACCACCAGTGGCCCATAGAAATCCTATGAGGTGTTTTTAGTTTCTAAGACTTAGACTCGAATGCGTATCCCAATTATACCAGGCTTGCTCAGCCTTAAAGCCTTAGTGTGCACTGTTCCATTTTTCTAGAATGCTCTGTCCCCAGATGTTTGTGTAGATTATTCTTTTTATACATTTAGGGGTCTGTTTGAGTGTAATATCTTCAGAAGAACCTTCCCGGCTACCCAGTCTAAAGTGGCCCTCCATCCCTTACCTCAGTGTCTAACCCCTATCATTTTTTGTTATATTATTTTTCATTATTCTTGTCATAGTACTTATCATTAGCTTATATTATTTTATTTATTTAATTATTTGGTTATTTATTGTATTTATTTTTGTATTTCTGTACCTTTGTAAATGCTTGGTACATAGGAGAGGCTAAATTTTTTTTGGTGGGGAGAGCCACGAGAGAGTATGAATAATGAATAAATTGCCCTTTAAAAGGCCCTGGCTGGTGTAGCTCAGTGGATTGAGCATGGACCTGTGAACCAAAGGATTGTGGTTCGATTCCCAGTCAGGGCACGTGCCTGAGTTGCAGGCCAGTTCCCAGCAGGTGACGCACAAGAGGCAACCATACATTGATATTTCTCTCCCCTTCTCCTTCCCTTTCCCTCTAAAAATAAATAAATAAAATTGCCCCTTAAAAGTATGTACACAGAGGTATGTATATATTAGATAAAAGACTAAATTATGGTTTGGAAGGGGGTGTAAAATGAGGGGTTGAAATGATCTCTAGGATCCATTAAAGCTCTAAAATGATAGTTCTAGTACCCAGGGCCCTTTTCTTTCTAGCTAAATTATATTGGTCTGTTTGCATAGTTTTCCATTAATGTTTCATGTTCTGCCAAGGTGTGTTTCATTGACTTTGATTACTGTGTAAACTCTGCACAAGCATGTGCACTTGGATAGCTTCTTGCTTGTGTAGCGGTCTTCTCCCCTCAACCTCTCCTGAGAGAGGGGCACTGAGTGTGCATCTTTGTGCTGCTTTCACTCGAGCTTCTAGGGAATGGGCTGGGTTTGGGGGCAGTTCTGGGTGGAATGAATAGTGGGAAGAAGAGGATCAGCAGGGTTCCCCTTAGGAATTAAAAGGAACTCAGGACTGAGGAAAATCTGGTTTATGATGACATTTGTGTCTGGTGTTGTTCCCGGTGCTGTCTTCTATGCTTACCTCTCTCTCTGCATCTCCGTTGTGTACTACAGAGCAGGGGACTGAGAAAACGTGCTTTGGAAGCAGACATAAGGGACTTATTGGACTTAAAGTCAGGTTCTGCCTTTGAATGATCCCGGACAGATTACTTAACTACTGTCAGCCTCAGCTTTCTTAAATGGGAATAATTACAGTGTTGGGGTAAAGTTTAGATGAAATAGTAATGATAATATGTTGTCATATATTCATATAAAGTAGTACAGTGCCTGGCACACAAAGGTAGTCAATATGTTTATTGAATTGTTATTCCATTGTTAGTACCTGACTCCTTTGCACCTCAGTTTTTGTGGGTTTTTTTCCCCTTCGTTGTCCTGCCATATCCTCTCCCTGTACACCCTGAGTTTTTAAAGTGTGGAATCAGTTGTTTGGCATCAGGAGCTAAACATAAACATACCCAGCTCATTTGTAGCTACAGCTTTCTTCTTACCGTTTGGAATTTTTCAAACCTAAATTTCTGCCTCCAGCGTGCCCAACCCAACAGCTCTCACTCATGCTTATACTGTGTCACTCCGACTGGTATATAGCTCACAAAAAGTGGGTTACTATGGCAGCACAGACAAAGCACAGGTTCCTTTTAAAACTATGACCGGAAAACACAAGACAATCACTCCTTCTGAGATGTAACATTAATTCATTATATACTTTATACACTGAAGTGTACAGAAGTATGTATTCAGAATGATGCCATTCATTTACGCTTTTTGCCAGATTTAACATTGTTGTGTTAATGCCAGGGGTAGGAGTGCTGCCAGCCTCGCATTAGCCTGGGACACCGTTTCCTGTAGTCATCTGAAATTAAATTCTATTACTCCAATTATCACTGTGGGCCCGAGGTTTGTTTTATACAGCCAGCCTTCTGTTCTTTTTTTCTTTTGACAATTGACTAGGGATTAAGCTAGAATAAATTCAGTAGAACATCAGAAGTAAAATTAGGAGTGGGTGAACCCTGATTACTCTGGGAAATAAACTTCAGTGACATTACTTAGGCCTCCATGCTCAGAATCTGTGGCCATCAATTTTGTTATCTAAAACACGATCTAGCTTCTTTTTCACATATTTATAAAAAAATAACTATCTTATTGCATAAAAACAAAAAAGTTAGATCAAAGCTCATATCTACTGATTGCACTGTGTGTTTGAAGCCATTTATGCTCACTTTACATCTGTTATTTAGTCCTAACCATCTATTTAGTAGAATCATTGTACAAATGAATAAATTGAGGCTGTGACAAAAATACTTTATCCAAGGGCACACTGATGAAAATGATGGCACTCGATTTAAAAATAACACTGTATTTGTCTGTGTTTAACACCCGTGCCCCCCACTTCTCATTTCATTGTGTGAATCCTGCATTCTAGAAACTATAGTAAGCATTTTACCTAACTGGTTTTTCGGAGTCAGATCTCAGTGAGGTGTACATCCATGACACCCATCACTTCAAACATGCTAGCAGGAGTCCCCTTTGATATTAGCTTGGACAGGTTGCCCTATTTTCCAAGTATGTTCAGGGAGTATAAGTCCACTTCAGACCAGTTGAAATCTTTAATCTCATATCCAGTCTCACTCTCATATCCCTCTCTGCCCGGGTCAGGCTTCGCCTGGGGAACTTAGAAAGCAGTGTAGAGATGATATGATGTGGATTTTCACTCTACCACTCCAGGCCACTCCTTTCTATATCCCTGTGTCTTCTGATGTATTGTGTCAGGCTAGAATGAAAAGGAGAAATGGCAGAAGCCTTTTCTAATTCACTGGTGGTTGAAACAGTGCTTTCTTGCCGTGATGTCCTCAGTGAAGTGCCTAGAGGAGCTCTGCTTTGCTTCTGGTCCTCCCGCCCTAGACCTGAGGGTGGCGCTGCACAGTCTTGCTGGTGGGATTCCTGCCCCTGGCTGCAGGGTCTAGACTGGGGAAACAGTAGGTGGGATGTCAAGCTTGCCGGTCCTTAGTGGCATCTCCCTCATCCATGGGAAACTCTTTTTTTTTCCCCCTTGCCAAATGGCGGGACTGTAGGCAGTTCACAGTGTGTCTCTGTTTCTTTTCCCTGTTAATCTTCTGCTCGGTCAGGCACAAAGGGATAATCCAGAATTCCCCGGCAGATGTTCACTGAGGAATGAGGTATTCAACCCCCAGTCTCTATGGGGTGCAGCCCTTTCTCACAACGGGGGGGCTTCCTCAGGGAGCATGCCCCTTCTCTCCTTATAGGGGAGGGAGCGCCAGGCCCACTCCTTGCTCCTTGAAGGACTTCCTTTTGGTTTTTGTATAACGCCTTTGCTTCTGAAAGCTGGTGGTGAGGTGACGGTGGCAGTGGCTATGTCATCCTTTCTAAAGTTCTGAATGAGTTGTCTGGTCTTCTTGGCTGCTCTTTGGGAGTGTGGGAGTGTTTAGCACCTGTTGTCTTCGGCTTTAGTGTTTCAGCTCTAAGTCAGAGGCACCTGGGGAAGCTCCAGTCCACATCAGGTTACTCAGGCATTCTGTTATTTAGTCTTCACGAGCGCTCCAAGAGGCATCTCTTTTTTGGGAGGGGGGAAAGTTACACTACCAGAGATTTGGTTGCTTGCCCCAAACTCAGATAAAAAATGGCAAAAAAAGTGAACGGAGAAAAAGGTAGGACATTTCAGTTATAAAATAAGCCATGGGCTGCAATGTACAGCATAGGAAAACAGTCAATAATACTGAAACAACCTTATATGCTTACAGATGGTTATTAGATATAGCGTGGTGATCACTTCATTATGTATATTAATCTTAAATGACTGTTGCATACCTGAAAGTAATATAATATTGTATATTGATTACGTTAATACAAAAAGAAAAGCGTACGACCATAATTCCAATTCTGTTAGACTCCAAACAACTTATTTGCTTCTCCTGTGTGTACCACACTGCTATCATCTTGACTGTGTGTTGTAGAGGTTAAGGTGTATTTACCTTTGGTGCATTGGCACTAACCTTCAACACAGTTAGTGCCAATGCACCAAATTAGTGCTGTTAATTTTTTTCCTAGGCAACTTCTTTATAGGAACAGATTACCAGCAGCTATGAAACAGTCAGGTAAGGAAACATTAGTCATATAAAGCTGATATACCTTCTGGTTTTCCTCTTTTTTTTTTTTCAAACATAGCTTTCTGATTAATGATTGTCTCCAGATTCAGGTCCACAATGCTAATGCTGATGTTAATGGAGGGTTATGTCATAGATTATGTCTTAAGGGCTCAGTTATTTTACAGTGTGATTACACTAAGAACACGGACTGCGTGTGTTTGTGTGTATGTATGTGAGTGCATTCACAGATGCTTTAACATTTTTCTCCATATGCTAATTGTATTTTTTTCTTAGTTATAGGGATGCAGAAAAGAATTTCCACAATATCTCTAACAGATGCTCCTATGCAGACCATTCCAACAAAGAGGAAATTGAAGACGTCTCAGGAATTCTTCAGTGTACTGCTAATATACTCGGTATATCAATTATATATTTATATGGTTTAGAGAGAATGAATGAGGGGAAGAGGAAAAGTAAAGGTGTAAATGTTTTATTTTCTATTAAAGAAACGTTTGGAGCTTATAGCAGGTTGAGACCTCTCTTCAAGTGATTTAATTTCAACACTTTTGAAAATGTTAAGTGGAAATTACATTTACCTGGAGATTGAAAAACATTATAATAAAAATATTACATTCCAGGGAAACTTTTCTAAATAAACAAATGTGAGTATTATTAGCCTCCCATAATTCATGTTTCTTTGGCTCTTACCCTCAGCTGAAATTGGGGGTCTTTCTGTCCTCTCAAAGCCTGTGTGCTATTTTTCTATTATTATGACCCCATTACTTCCGGGAGGCCCTGGCTGGAGCTGGAGGGTGGAGGATAGGTACTCACAGTGGACTCAGAGGCAATGAGGCAGGTCATCTTCTATGGTTTTTGTGCCTTGCGTGTGGTGGCTGGTGTGTCCACCTTGAAGATACCGGTCTTTATGACAGGGGGTTGTTTTTGGATGCTCCCCAAGTGACTAAGGGCTGCTGTTGTACACTGCGCTGAATCATGTAGCATTAAGGTACCGTACTATCATGCTACCTTAATATCTGACATTCTTGGTGTGTGAGAGCTATGCTGCATTATATGCAGAGCAGATGTCATAGCAGGAATGCAGTCTGCCCTAATGTCTTATAGATGTTTTAGTGAAAAACACCTCTTTCAGGTTTTTTTTTAGGATCCTCCTTTTATTCTAATGACTGAGATAGGCATCCATGGGGTGTTGGTGGGGAGAACAAGAAATCTTAGTGACTGACTCCAAACAGAACTCAGAATCACGTCTCCCTCAGAATCAGATGAAGGAGACAGGGGCAAATTTCTTTGCCTGATTTTCTTTCCGTTTAGGGTAAGTACTTTCCCTGAAAACATCTGGGTCCCTTCTACAGATTTTAACCCATGAGTCTACCCACTTTTTCTAACCATATCTGACTCACGCTGGGACTCCAGCTTGTGGTCTATGACCACATTTTCATTCCAGGTCACTTTTGTAAACACAAAATATTATACAAGAACACGGACATTTTGTGAGGAGGGGTATATAGACCTATATGTGATTTGTCCATAATAGCTATAAGAAAGTAAAAAGGAAGGCCAAAGATTTGCTTACTGTAATCTTAGTACAACTGTAAGGACGTTGTACTACCCGAGTAAACCTTATTTATTAGAGAAAACAAGGGACAGGAATAGAGAGCGACAATGGTGGGCATCACTCAGGGGCTGCTTGCAGTTTTATGATTTTTGTCTTTTCAAGGACTCTCCCAACATTAACATACTTTTCTCTCAACATATTGTGATTCTCAAGGGGTGGGGGAGATGGTATCCCCCTAAGAAGGATGGATCAGAATTTTGGCAGAGGGAAGTTTAATATTTAGAAAGTTGTTCTTACCTAGTTTCTAAACATTTCCTTGCCCCTGGCAGCTCCTTTCTGTGTGCTTCCTACCTTGAAAATAAGTGAGTTAGAGGGGGAAGGAGGTGTTCAAGGTAATAAATATATGAGTGCTAATGGCCTCCGAGCCATGAGTTACAAAAGGGTGTGCACACATCCACAAAGAAACTCAAGGTCAGACAGTTTGATGTGGTAACCATGGTAACAACCATGTGAGGCTATGGCCCAGTGCAACTTAGCTGTCCTTCAACAGTTACCATGAGATGCCGGGTAAGTAGTGAGTGGAAATACCGACAGGTAGTGTGCTTGCTACCTGATGGTATTAGGGAATGGGAAGATTTAAACCGGATGCTTATGACCTAGAAGGTGACTATGTAACAGGGTTTGGATAGCTATGAATAGTACACTTTCCCTGAAAAAGCGAGATTAGGTCTGATTGCTTTCCCCTCTATGTAATGATGGCTTGTTCCTAAAATGTGAAAGGCACAATTGTGTAAAATTTAAATTTCTGAAGAGTAGTACTAAATGCGTGCCATCTGTTGACTAGATGCCTGCCTGGATCTAACAGGTAATTATGTGCCAAAAAGGTGGCCATTCACTTGAATAATGTCCTTTCATAAATCCCAAAATATGTACTGTGAGGACAAAGATAGCAGCTTTACTGGTTGTAGTCAATGAAAACTTTGTTTGTAACAGGTCACTGAACTGTGATTAATTTTGGTTTGCTTAGATTTCATCTTTATAAAAATTACATTTAAATTCTGCTGTGCAGTCATTTATAAGAATTCAAGAATTAATTAACTCACTGGGCAGAAAACACTATGCAAGTAAGGAAGCCCTTTTTTTTTGTTTTATTTTTAGTATGGAGGTTTGGCATGGAGAAATAGTTCCAAGCGGGTTGAGATAAATTTTGATGCTTGGAAACCTTCTCTGCTGGAGCCAGAGGGCAATTTTCCAGCTCTATGATTTATATTAATCACCTTCGGGGAGTGTGGTTAGTACATTGGCGGGTTGGGATTGGCGATATTTTTCTTACCTCTTAACCGAGTAAAGGGTTGTGGTAGAAACTAGAAATGTGTTTGCCGACTCATCTGTATGTTATTTTTACTTCACCTATTATCAAAAAAGATTTAAAGTCATTGTCCAGAAAATATGATCAGAGTAGTAAATTTTACTCTTTTCAAAATGATTGTCAATCGATTTAGTATAAACGATTATAGATACTTTGATTACTTGCTCTTCAGGTTGAAGTTTGAATCTAGTGGTTGACAGGGAATAAAAAGAGGAACCTGGAAGGTGGGAGAAAACTTCTCCGGGAAGACCAGTGATACCTCAGCCCTGCATTTGTTCTGTCTGAGCTTCCCTAGGCCTCCCTGAAAAAATGCATGTGCGTTAGTGCACATACTCCCTAATAATGGGAAAGGACTTTTTCCAGACAGCAAGGTTTTTACGATTTCTTTCTTTTTTTTTTCTTTTTGGCTTACAAACCAGTTGTTGCTATTTCTGTCTCATCATTTACAAATTAGGGATATTAAGTACAGACTACTTCCTTGTCATCTGTTCATCTCACTTTGCTGCCCCGGCAGTCCCTATGCTAATGCAGGATAGCACACTAACGGGGCTTTTACACCCTGGGGAAAGGCTCCACGAAGAAAGATGGTTGTGAACCATGCCCCGCCCCCTGCCTGGGAAGACTCTTAGTGTTACATTTATTACTTTATATGGTACACGTCTTTTGCATACCAAAATGATCTTCTCATTTTGGTTGTCTGAAAAATGTAAACCTTTTCCTGCCCTAATCTACAAAGCCCATTTTTAGCTCTAATTAAGTAGTAAAAATGTGTTTATATGCTTGTGAGTTGCAGCACTGAGCATTTTCTTGGGAATTATAACAGTTGAATGATGCTATGATGAAGCATCTATGACAAAGCATGAAAGTGTCTCTACCATGGGTTGGCACCTGGTCCTGTAGCTTGGATTTAAGTAGCGTTGATGGGAACAGAGACAGAGGTAAAGGAGAGGGATGATAAAATGTATAGTCAGCTCTTTGACCATACTGTAATTTAAAATAAACAAGGGTTATGACCATTTCTGTTTTAATGTTATTAAAGGGGTGGTGGGTGTTTCAGTGTAGAGTATCAAGAGCTGTGAGTGGAGGAGATGGTGTGAGAAACAGTCATTCCACACTAGGATGGAAATGAGAACCCTAGCTGAGTTATTTATTGATGAAATACAGCAAACTGAGCTTTGCCATTTTAATAAACATCAGTTATTTTCTGTAAAGTATAGTCTTTATACTGCCTTTGTTAAGTACATTTTCTCTCAAAATAATCAGAAAGGACATGCATTGTGAAAGAATATTCATTAAAGTTTTCTTGCTCTCAAAGGTCTTCTGTTAAAGTAGGGCTTTACCGTCTCCAAAAACTCAGCACACGCAAAGGCAGAGTCAGAGTAGTGCTGTCATGGGATTATCCGTTGGGCAGGGGAGGAGGCAGGAGGAGGTGGCACTGGCGGCTTACACCTCACTGCGTTTTCCTGGTGTCGGGGATCTGAAACATTGTGGAACCAGAGCTGTCCGAGAAGGGCCGCAGATCCAGAATCATTAGCTGGTATGGAGCTTTTTGTGGTTGTTATTTTTTTATAAGCAATAATTTGTTACTTATATGTTAACTTGCATGTAATTTTGGTTTTATTGCCATTTGTAATGTGCATTTAGTGGCCTTTTAATTGGTCATAAAACTGAAGCATTAGCCTTATTTAGGATTAAGATTACCTTGGGGGTTTTCTCAGAATGACTCTTAATCATATAATTGTTTAGTGAATTGGAATATGTTTAACATATTTAGCATCTTGGATAAGTAGTTATTATAATAACCATTTACTGGTTTTACTGATGGATTAAGATTGGTAACAATAAATAATTTCTGCCAGTACAGTTTTTGTTACTGTAACTAGGTAACTGATCAGTTTTCTCTTTCACTAAAAGATGATAGTGTCAATATTTTAATGAGATGAATTGGAGTTAAGGTGGTTGGAGGGCCTTGATTTATTAACTGATTTAATAATGGTGTTGCAATGTAGTGGTTTAGTGCAAGAACAAGCCAGACTACTGGGGCTGAAAACAAGCCTGTCTTACTTACTAGCTATATGAACTGGAATGTGTTACCTAATCTTTCACACTTCATGTTTCTTATCTGTAAAATGGGGATAATATTATTATACACATCCTACAGTTGTTTGGAAGATTAAATAAATTAACTTACATGAAGTACTTCTGTATAACAAAGCCTGATATATAGCAAAATGTTACATAAGCGTTTGCTCTTATTATTGAATATTCACAAAACAATGTTTGCATTGTACCTGGGAGGCCAGTACTACTCACTTTTTTCGGTGAGGAAACTGATACTGAGGGCCATGAACTTGTTAAGTTCCTTAGTCGGTGATGATGACAAGACACCAAAGGCAGGATTTGAACCCACGTAAGTCTGATTCCAGACCTTGCATTCTTTTCAACTTCCTCCTGCTGCCTTGCAGAGCGGTTGGCTTGCAAGTGAATTTACATGACTCCTCTGATGCCAATGACACAAGTCGTTCTGTGCAGTTCTCTCAGTTATGAGAATTGTCATGATATTTCATTTTACCTAGTCCATTACTATTTCAAAATGTATTGGGATACTTGCTCGTATGTGACCAGTAATATCGAAAATGTTTGACTGCATCTCACTGGTATTGAGGACAGTGCCGTTTCATGGTAATTTGGATTATTTTCAGTTTAGAAACAGTATGCTTTTCTCTTTAGATTTCAGGTGTTGACAAAGCAAATTCAGGGTGATGGTGTTTACCCTTATGCTGTAGTAAACAACTATGCCCTAAGTGTTCACTACACTTGTGTTGGCTGTAAGATTTCAAGCTGGTCTTGGTACACAAGGGGATTGACTTTTAATCCATTGGCCCTGCCCAAAGCCTGCTAAAAGGTGTATTCCTGATGCAACTGATTTTCTTTTAGTAATATATTTTATTTAACTCAATGTATCCAAAATACTGTAATTTTACATATTATCATTAGAAAGTTATTAATATTTTACACATTTTGTACGAAGTCTTTGAACGTTTTACATGCTCTATAGCCACATGTGACTCTACTGTGATAAACAGTGCAGCTTACAGAGTGTAAAACCAAGGTCCTCTGGACTGAGAGACACAGGCACAGTCGAAAGCAAAGGAACAGTCGTGAAAAATGAGTGTTGAGTAGAAACTTAAATCCTAAATGCTGAAACCTGCTTCTCTATTGGTCTGTCCCCAGCCTTCTTTCTTCTGCTTGGTGTTCAAAACCCAGGCAGCTAAGCTTACACTGTTAAGGCAGTTCTTAAATATGGGCAGATAGCCAAAGATCACTAGACATTTGAGAAGAGTGTTCCACTTGAAACATGGAGAATAAACAATGTTGGGAGATAACTCTTTGTGAGTCTCACATTTCTGCATGTTTTTCAACAGAAGCACCGTGCTTTTGCCCCAGACTATGTTTTCAAAGATGTTTTATATAGCAAACAGCCTTGAAATATAGGGATAGTTATTTCTATCCAAAGCAAAGGGCAGGTTTGTTTGTGTCCAGCATACTATCTTACTCTGGGGCAAAAGTCAGAAAGACTTACTGTGCATTATAAAAGATTAAAGCTCCTTAACTTCCGGTATCTCTCCTTCAACACGATCTACTGTGTATACAGGCGTTACCTAGGGTTCTTTGTGTTGCTCGGTGGGAAATTATGCTCGGGAATTTGATGGGAATGCGGATACTCTGGCAGCAGCTTTTTCTGATTTAATGCATAAGTTCAGGAATATTGTTACAGTATGTCATTTAATAATTCTTAACAGAGACCCAGAGCAGTGGTTCAGTGTAAATTGGAAAGAACCTCTGGTTTTGGCTCTCTGCCTGCATACCGTCCTGAAACAAGTAGAGGTAGTAAGTAGGCCTGAAAAGGAATGAGACCCGATTTGTAGACACTGTCTCTAGTGTGTATAACACTTCAATAAAAAATTATGCTTAAGTTATGCAGAACAATTTCAGAAGATACAAATGTATGGAGCAAAACTGCGGCATGCCTTCTCTCTACCAGTACTCTTTTCCTCTTCAGAGCATTTGTTTACTGAAACTTATGACAGGCCTTTTCTCATGTTTTTCTCCTAAAATTCTTTATACTCCTTTAGCTTCTGTTCTTTGTAGAAAAACATGACAGTCATTTTTACTCCTACTTTTATTATCTTAGTTTGTCTCTAACACATTGTTTTCCTATTACTAGCGACTTTCTGTCGGGCTTCCGTTCTTTGTGTGGGCCGTGTTTCACGTCCTCAGTCTTCAGGCTGTCAGTTGTTCTCTTTTCTGGACTTTTCATTATGTAGGCTTTTACTTTCCTTTCCCCCTTTCTTTTTGTCTTTAAGTAATTTTTTAAAAGATTTTATTTATTTATCTTTAGAGGGGAAGGTAAGGAGAGAGGGAGAGAAATATCAGTGTATGGTTGCCTCTCACGTGTCCCCTGCTGCGAACTGGGAACTGGCCTGCAACCCAGGCATGTGCCCTGACTGGGAATCGAACCGCAATCCTTTGGTTCACAGGCTCACACTTAATCCACGGAGCTACACCAGCCAGGGCTTTTAAGTAATTTTTTGATTCCAGTTGATACACAGTGTTATACTGTCAGTAGTTTGAGGTGTGTCCATCCCAGTGATTAGACATCATATAAATTACTAAGTGATCATCTTGATAAATCTTGTACCCAGTGACACCATACACAGTTATTGCAATATTATTAACTATAATCCCTCTGCTGTAGTTTACATCCCCATGGTTATTCTGTAACTACGAATTTGTACTTCTTAATCCCCTCACCATTTTTTATGCATCCCCCTCACTTCTTCCCATCTGGCAGCTGTCAAAATGTTCTCTGTATCTATGAGTCTGTTTCTGTTCTGCTTGTTCATTTATTTTGGTTTTTTTTAGGTTTAATTGTTGATAGATATGTACTTATTGCCATTTTATTATTCACATTTTTTACTTTTTTTATGAGAGACCCTCTAACATTTCATGTAATACTGGTTTAGTGTTGATTAACTCCTTTAGCTTTTTTTTTTTTGTCTGGGAAGCTCTTGAGTCTAAACTATATAGCTTTTTTGGGTAGAGTAATCTTGCTTGTAGGTACTTTCTTTTCATCACTTTGAATATTTCTTATCAGTCCCTTCTGGTCTGCAGTTTCTTTTGAGAAACAGTCTTATGGGAGGGCGTTCTCTTGTAGGTAACTAACTGTTTTTCTCTTGCTGCTTTCAAGATTCTCTCTTTGTCTTTAACCTTTGGCATTTTAGTTATGCTGCCATCCCAGTGCTGGAGCTCAGAGTGAGTGAGTCTGAGTAAGTCTGTGTCTGGACCCTTTAAAAAGAATTTCTGGGACTCCAGAAGCCCTCTGTCTCACTCAGCCACAATCACCACTGTTTTTTACAGCCAGAAGCTATAGGGACTTCTCTCCCCCAGACTGGAACACTGGGCTGGGGGGCCTGCTTTGGGGCTGGGACACTCTTGCTCCTTAGGGGGGATCTCTGCAGTGGAGATGTCCCTCCTGATTTTTACCTGCCACTTCTGGGTGTGGGACCAGCTTGTGTCTCTGGCCCTCCTGCCAGTCTTGATGTGGCTTTTCTTTATATTCTTAGTTCTAGGAGTTCTGTTCAGCTAGATTTCAAGCAGTTCCAAATGATGGTTTAGTTGTAATTCTGATGTGGTTGTGTGAGGATGTGAGTACTGCATTTACCTATGCTGCCATCTTGACTGGAAGCCTTTCCTTTTCCCTTTATATTTTTAAAAATATACTTTTAATTTTGGTATAGTTTTAGATTTGTAGAAAACTTGTGAAGATAATATGGAAAGTTCACATACATTTCACACTCTTAATGTGAAGAGTGTGAAATTTCCCCTATTAATGATACCTTACATTAATATGGCACTTCAGTCCCAATTAGTGAACCAGTATTGATACATTATTATTAACTAAATACTGTACCTTATTCAGATATCCTTAATTTTTACCTGTCCTTTTTCTGTTCCCACTCAAGGTACCACATCGTATTTAGCTGTCCTATCTCCTAGACTCTTCTTAGCTGTGATAGTTTCTCATATTTTTTTTTATTTCTGATAACCTTTAAGTTCTGGAGAGTCCTATTGAGCTCTTTGAGTTGTCTGCCCTGTATTTCAACAGAGCTCATCATTCTGTGTGTGTGTGTGTGTTTTGAGCACTTCTTAATTTTTTTAGCACTAAGGGTGTTCAAGACTCAGGCTGTATATTTTCTGCCTCAGTCCCAGAATCAGTCATTTCTTCGAGGGGTCCCAGTTTTTCTTTTATTGGGTAATGGTGTTAGAAACAAATATTTGAGCACTGGATGTTCTAGTTGTTATTGCAGTATTGCTGCATTGAGTCTGTCTTAGCTGACACAGCAAAGAAATGTATACATGTATACTAACTTGTGTCTATGTGCTTATCTATGAGTACTTGTATATGTGTCCGTGCATATCTATATTATGCTCAGTGTGAGTTTACACTGAAGTCTCCAACTCCAATACATTACCATGTAGGTCATTCTAACTTCTTTCCCTTGCTTGTCTGTCATCTCCTCCAAAAGTGAGAAACTGGGCCCCCTTTAACCATCCATCTGATTAATTATTCCATTCCAGTGTAATGTATAGTTGTTTCAGAACTGTTAACACATGCTCCCATGGAAAACAGTTTTACCACCTAGAGCACAGTGTTTATGTGCAGTTTTATAGTATGCAGTTAATGTATGGAACTTTGCAGACTTCACTCATTTCCAAGGTAACATATTTAAAACCTCAGTGAGGTTTTTCTCATATTTTAAAGAATTTGCATACATTTACTTTTTGTGCTGTATAATTTGATGGGTTTTTTTAATATTTATTTATTTTTAGAGAGAGGGGATGGGAAGGAGAAAGAGAGGGAGAGAAACATCAATGTGTGGTTGCCTCTCATGTCTCCCCCACTGGGGACCTGGCCTGAAACCCAGGCATGTGCCCTGACTGGGAGTCGAACTAGTAACCCTTTGCTTCACAGGCCTGCGCTCAGTCCACTGAGCTACACCAGCCAGGGCTGATGGGTTTTGATAAATGCATAGCATCATGTATCCACCACCACATTATCATGTGGGAAATTTTCATTGACCTAAAAGGTCCCCTGTGCTTGACTTATTCACCCACCCTTGTGTCCAAACCAAGTCTCTGGCAAGCACTGATCTGTTTGCCACTCTATAATTTGCCTTTACAGAATGTCATGTAGAGGGAATCAAATATTATGTAGCCTTCACACCTTGGCTTCTTTCACTTGGCAGGGTGCAGTTAAGAGAAATGCATGTCTCTGTGCGGTTTGAGAGCTCCTTCCTTTCCCCGCTGAATAGTATTCTATTGTACGGATGTATCACAGTGTCTTTGCACCTACTGAAGGATATTTTCATTGCTTCTGACTCTGGAAATTATGAATAAACATGTATAAATACTCCCTTGCAGGTTTTTATGTAAACATAAGTTTGCATGTCAGTTAGGTAAATACCAAAGACTGATCAGCAGACTTAGTTTAGCTTTGTAAGAAAACAATCAAAGTGTCTTTTTACAATGCCTGTATCATTCTCTTCTTCCCAAGAAATTGGTATTGCCAGTTTTTAGATTTTAGTAACTCTAATAAATGTGCCTTATTCCTTCTAATAAACAAAAATGGCACCTGCTATCCCATTACAATTTCAACATATGCAAACTATAAGAATGTTGTTTTATGTTTTTCATTCTGAGTGGTTTCCTAAGATTTTATGTCTGAATTTAGACACTGCTAAAAATCCTTAGTCAGATTTTTAGCATAAATGATTCATATACCAAGAAGTAGAATCTTTCTCTTTGATTTGGTAAAAAATCAGTTCTCAGAATAGAATTAGCCAGTGTTATACAATGGGGAATGAAATGTTTGAGGAATTTGGGTATATAACTTTGAAGTGTTATGACTTATAAACCTATTTGTTGAAGATATTTAAAGTATCTGGGGTCGGGGGAGTGGTAGGGGGAAAAGGAGACAACTGTACTTGAACAATAAAGAAATGTTAAAAAACAATAAAGTGTAAGACACAAGCAGTTTTGCTAATATCATTATGCTCTCCTGATCCTCAGATTGCCATGGTTTAATTCCTTTCAACACTATCAGTGGCCAGTGAGGCAATTCAGTTAACTCCTGTTAGTTCATGCTCATAACAGGTTTATCAAGCCTCTTTAAAGTCTATTACTGCTCTTTTCTCAGGAGATAGTATCACTTCTTTTCAATATCTGCAAAATTTCTAACAGGAAGAAAAATTAAGTCTGACTTAGAAGAAATGGAAGCACAGGTAGGTCAAGCTGCTTGTATCGGGTCCCATCATTGGCTTGTGGGGAAGGCAGAAAAGACTATGAATCTCCGATATGAGAGTCTGCTGCATTGTGCTCATTGACCCCTCACTGCTTCTGTTCCAAAAGAAGTAGTCATTATTTTGTTTTTTTCTCTAGGTCAAAGGGAAGTTTATTCTTTCCTTACTATGTGGATTTATTGTGGGTCCATATAATGTCACATGTCTAACTCATAGTTCATTTTTTGTGACATCTCATGGAGTAAATTTATAGAGATTTGACACATTTGCTTTTTAACTTATATACTATTTTTGATTTTTGGTATGTTTTAGCTCAAATGAACATGCTATCTCCCTTCTCCCCCCTACTTCTTCTTTTATGTTTGATAACTTATTCAATAAATTAACCATTTCTTACCTGTGGGTCTAATTGTTTTTGCCCATTATGTTATTTCTGTTTTCATTGCTCCTTACTGCATGACTCTAATTTTGACTCAACTGTACATTTTGCTCACATGCTACTTATATATTCTGCAAATTAATGACCATTTTAAGTAAAATTAGAGTTAAATGTAAACAGCCTAGGTTCCTTACCTGAGTTGTCATTCTTTTTACTCTTGAGTTCAGATCTTCAGTCAATTTAAATGATTTTGACATTTAATTAATTTATTTAATTTATTTATTTTAATTTATTTAATTAATTTTGTAAGTAGAGATTGATGTGTCACAATAGAGATGTTATTCAAATTAAGGCTTTTTATATATAGTACATTCTCTTTATTTTTCTCATTGTCAGTCTGTTTTTCAAAAGTAAATATATTGATCTCACTTGACTTGTTTTCCATGAATTCCATATGAAGTATTGCCATATGTTTTATTTTCCAGTTGGAGAGCAATGGATGGTTATGTATGGTGTATCAGGGTTTTTCTTTCTTATTCCTTTTAGTCGTAATAGTAGGTATTTCAGTGAGATGGCATTCATTTCAAATGTTGTATGATTGAGCCCAAACTTCTGAGTTGTGGCCTAACAACATGCTTTTCTTTTCTTTTTGTAGTTTTATGAACTCTAGTCTTCACTTTAAGATGAGACAGAGTAATTTCTTGTGTGAAGACAGAAGATGTAGATTTGGAAATACTAGTCAGAATTTTTCCCTCTGATATAAATGGATTGTTTTTAGAAGTTATGGGAGTTTCATTCATCGTCATCTACTACTAGTATGGTGCCGACTCAGTTGGGGTAGATTGTCGGGAGCTGGAGAAAGGCTGGGGATATGGAGAACTGGGCTTCGCGTCCCACATAGAGAAGGGAAAGCAGGAGAAGCAGCTCTGGGTCCCCAGAGAAGAGGGGAATGAATGATGGATGGTACGAGGGAGAAGTTCATTGACGTTAGGGAAGTGTTGGTAACAGATATGGAAAGGAACCAATGGGATGCCTATAGTAGGTCATTTGAGGAAAAAGAAAAACAGATGTGATTGTCATAAGCAAGGATGCTCAAGTGATTTCTGACTCACACATACTAGTCAGGATTGAATTATCTCCAGAGCTGGACAAGGAAAAGAAGAGGAAAGCCAATTCTGAAAATATCAATTTTTATTTTAATGTTGATGAATTTATGCTTTTGTTCTTCTGCAGAAATATATTTTGCATTATTGATTGTCTTTACTCCAGAGCCTAGAACAGTGGGTTCCACTAGTGATTGTATAGGAGGGTCATCTGGAGACATTAAAAGAAAAGAGGGCTGTAGCCACGAAACCCAGATATGTGTCTAGGAAAGGTAGCGGGAATTTGTGTTTTTTAAGAGTATGCTCCCCAGATAATCGGGGTGTGCAGCCATGATTTGACACCTTAATTCCAAGGCTGTTTCTGCTCTTGGGCAAGGAGGCTTAAGAAGTTCTAGTTTAAGGGTCACAGGTGGATTCCCAGTCAGGGCACATGCCTGAGCAGTGATCCAGGGCCCCAGTAGGGGGCGCCTGAGAGGCAACCACACTTTGATGTTTCTCTCTCTTTCTTCCTACCTTCCCTTCTGTCTAAAAATAAATAAATAAAATTTTTAAAGAAGAAAAATAAAGAAGTTCTAGTTTAATTTTTAGGGACTTTGGTACCAAGTTACACTTACTGGTACTTCTGGTTCTGGAATCTGAGCTGCTTGTCTTATTACTGAAGGGGGGTTGCTGCATCACACATTACTCAGTTCCTTTTCACTTATGCCACTTCTCTTCAGGACCGTGAAGTTCAGCTTCTGAACCCCAAACAGGAACTGGGACCCTGCTTCTGTTCACTGGCTTTTGTCTTCAGGATTCAGGATAATGTCTCCTGATAGATACTCTTTACTCATGTCTATCTGTTTACTTTTCTTTATATTTTTACCAAATATCTTTGATGCTAAAGACTGCTGGTTTAAACTGCCACTTTCTAAACCATGCATTTATGATATCATGTGTTTTTTTCTGTGCCTGCATATATGGGCATATCTAGTTCTGGGTTGATCCCTTCCTTCCTTCATTCTATGTCATTCACTTTGCACAGATGTGTGGTAGATTGTTGTTCAGTGAATGTTCAAGAAATAATGGGTTACATGTAGTTTTAGTATAATGCTGGCTTTAGCATTTTTTTCTCCTAGTACTGTTAGGTCCAGAAATTGTATTAATCACCAGAGGACAAATTTAGCCTTGGGGGGAAAGAAAGTTGGCAATCAAGTTAAGTTTGTAACTGCTGTGGGGAAGGGAAGTTTATACTTGTCTTCGAACTCTCTTAAAGCAGAATCATTGTAGGGTCTTTACAAAGAAGAGGCCAGAAGGGATTTCAGCCAAAAAACAGGCAGAGCAGTGATGAACGATCCCGATTCTCCTGACACTCGTGGGCTACTCCACTGAGTGATTAGTGCCCAGGAAAGCTTTGACTGAAAATACCGCAGATTGCCATCATTTTTCTATTTTTCATTATGTTTCTCCTGATTTCATGTTTTTCTTATAATATTCTGACACCTCTTCATTCACTTCTAGTACTTTGGAGTGTTTTTCATTTACCTCTTGTTTGTTTTTATACTTTTTTATTATTCTGATTCTCAACCCTACATATTAACAAAAAGGAACGGCGCACATCTGCCAAGCACGTGAAGGTTCACTTCTCTTCATTTGTCATTACTTTTTACTTTCGTGCAATATTTAAACTTATTTTTTCAGATGGCAAATTAAGTAATCAAGAGATTCTAACTTGTTGCAAATCTGTAAAACTAACTAGTTTAAAGGTTCTGAAAGATCAGTGGGGGGTTAGCTGGGCTAACTTTTCCTGTATTTAGTAGAAGAAAGGTTTATTAATTTAGAGATGTGTGTATATGATATTGTAGAAAATATTTGCCTTATTAAAGAAATACTTTTCAAGCACTTTATTCTGTCAATATAAATATTTCTTGAGCATCTACATTTTTCAGGTACTGTTCTAGGGATCTGCAGGGTGAAAAACAGACAGAAAGTAAGGCAGACCACAAAAAAGCCACACACGGCAAAGGCGGTGGCTTCATATTTCCTATGAGGAAATATAATGTATGAGAGTACAAAAGAGAGCTGGAAGGTCTTAAATAATTAATATGCTAATGATACTTGTTTTTAATTCATTTAAGTAATTCTAGTAGGATTTCTGCATGACTATAAGTTTACGTTGTTTCAATGGTATTTCTGCATTCAAAACTGTGAATAAATTTTTCTACACATCATTCACCCTAATATGAAGGAGGTTGTTGAAAATTCGGGTTTTCCCACTGATTTCTGAGGAGCTGTTACCTCAGGCAGTGATACACAATCTGGAAAGAAACCAGAGAGTGTGTGTCATAGTATTTGGGGCTGGACAGAGTTCTGTTGTGTTTATCCACCTCACAAACATTTGTTGAGTGCCCTCTGTGTACCAAGCCTGTCCTGGTTCCAGGGACTTGACAGTGGGTAAGGCAGGCGTAATCTTTGCCCTCCGGTCGCTGTCAGTCTTGAAGCTCACGGGAAGGTCACGTGGCATGAAGAAAATAACTTTTTCACTTAGTGGGCAGAATGGAAGGCTGCTGTGTGTGGCCCCGGAACACAGCCACCCTAGGAGTGTGGGGGCACTGGCCCCAAATAGTCTGAGAAATTTGGGATTCAAAACTTTTTTTATGTGGTGAGAGGGAGGAGCCTATTAAATGTGTACTTAAGCTTTCTCTCTCATGCTCTCTCTCCCTGTGTATCTGTATGCATGTTTACACATTCACCTATATATGTAAGTACATAGGTAGACACACACACACACATATATGGGGTGAGCAAAAGCAGGTTTACAGTTGTGATTACGCAAAACATAGAGTTTATGCTTGTATTTTATAATCATAACTTTCATGCCTTTTTTCATATGGACAGCTGTAAATGTACTTTTGCCTACCCCTGTACATGTATATGCACACACACATATACAAATATATATAAGCCATACAGTGCTTTACTGTAGTATTTATAAAAACAGTTTGCATATATTATCTTGTATGTTTTTAGACTCTGTAGCAACTGTTATAATCTCACTTAACAGATGAAATGATTAAGGCCCAAATTCTTATTTACTCAAGATAACTTAGTTATTAATTGATTGAGGTTGGATGATTTTAGCTTTTCCAACAAGGCTCTTTTTACCACGTGAAAGTTTTCTGTTTCTCAAATTAAGTGGTAATTGTAACACATCTTCCATCCCTGTTTCTTAAAAGAAGTGTGTGTGTGTGTATAACTACACTGCTATGTAATACTCTGTAATACTTTGTCCAACTTCTTGAATTTAAAGATATTTTGTAAATAAATTTGCTAATGACAACTCTGGTGATAAAAGCATTTTCCTATTTCCAAATGTGAGATAGAAAATAAGATGTAGAAAGCAAGGATTTTGAGCTAATAAAAAGGGGGAAGAATCCAGCTTATACTTTTATTATAGCACATTTCATTATGTACATTTTCATTGTTTTCATCTCTTTCTCTTCAACTTGACTGTAGGTACCTGGTGGTTAGGTGCCGTGCATAACCCTTTGTAACCACAAGGCAGAGTGACTAGAAGGGCCGGTGCCCAAGAAGTATTGTTTGAAGTACAAAGAAAGACTGAGCAAGACTTTCTCTAAACTATTTTAGAGAAAGGAAAATGAAAGACAGAAGGCAAACGGATAGGGTGGATGACCCTGTATTGGATCCTGGTGTAGGGAAAAAAACAGCTATGAAAAACATTATTTGAACAATAAGTAAAGTTTGGATGTAAACTGTGGATTAGATAACAGTATTGTACCAGTGTGAAATTTCCCCATCTATGTAATTGCACTGTGGATATACTAATGTGAGGGGGCATCCTTATTCTCGGTAGGTACACACTGAAGTATTTAGGGGTAAAGGGGCGTGACAGCCACTACTTCCTCTCAAATTCTGCATATGGGTGTGTGTGAGAGAGATTTTTTAAATATCACTACAACTTTCTTCTGAGTTTGAAATTATATAAAAACAAAACATTTCTAAAAATTGCTGAATAAAATTATGCTAAAAATAGATCATAAGTCCAAAGGGAATTTCTATTTCTACTTGGTTGTATTTGCAATTCAAAAAAAATGTGAAACTAGACCAGTGTGGCTGAGTTGGTTGGATGTTGTTCCATGAGGAAAAGGTTGACTGTTCGATTCCCGGTCAGGGCGCATGCCTGGGCAGAGGGTTCGGTCCCTTGGTTGAGGTACATGTGAGAGGCAACTGATAGATGTTTCTCTCCTTCTTTTTCTCTCACCCTTTCTTTCTAACAATAAATAAGTAAAATCTTTAAAAAATATTTCAAAACTAAACTAACAAATATCAATAAGTTTAAGAGCTTGTAGTCTATTTTTATACTTAAGTGTATTTTGCTTTTTCTAATATTGTCCTTGTATATTCAGTGTCCAGATTGGAGCCCAACTATGGAGTTCATATTCCTCAAGTTTTGTGGTCTTATGCGTGATCCGATTTAGTGATCTGGAACTTGAAGGTGAAATTAGAATGGTGTCTGAATGTAGCACCACTTTGTTTTTCTAATATCACAGGGCAATTGATATCGGGATAGGCAATTAGTTCCTGTATGTACTGGATCACTCTATTCTTCTACACATAGAAAAATATTATTCAAAAACGAGAGCTCATGTTTCAGAAAAATAAATAGAAATAATAAAAATTTCCTACTTTTATCGCTTAAGTCACCTACATTTTTTAATACCATAGTGAGTGACATCTGCACTGGGACATATTTCTTTCTTGTAATCTTTTTACTGCCAAATACTTTCCTTGGATTCAAAATCCTCATCAATCATTGACATAATCTCTTCTGCAGCTCTGCTTTTTTTTGATTGCTTCCCTGACATTTTAAATACCCAGGGTAAATTATTTTTCACAGCCTGTCATCAGTCATTAGATAATTCTGCAATGTGCTATGAAAGTGTTTCTATATTTAGTAGCACTGCTTTCTGCATGTCTGTGCAGCTAGGTGTGCTATTAGTTACATAGAATCTTCATCCAAAGTAGGGCATCACACTAAGGAACTGTTTAGTTTTTAAATTTTGCTAATAAAAATCTAAAGTGGACTCTTTAGAAGATGATGGATAACCCGATGACTATAACTGTCTATGGTTAAAATTATTACCACTGCCAAGGTTTTTAAATTAAAAATATCTAGCACATGCTAGGTGTTCATTTCCCTTCTTGGAATAGACACAGTCTCATTTTTAAAAAATGGTTTTCACTTTAGACACATGTTATTACATTTGTTAAAACCTTGATTGTTGTATAGAAATAATGGGGTTTAAGTGGGTTATTTTCAAATTTCAAACTTGTGTAGGACCATATACAGACATAAGAGGCAGATAAAAGTCATCTCAGATCCACTGTCTAAGGTCTTTGTAATGCCCCTGTCCCCCTCCTCAATCCCTGCAGACACGCATATGTACGCATTTATGCTGTCATGGACCTCACTCACCTAATCCTTTAGGGGAAGATGTTTAATGAAATAATGGGTTGAAAGTAGTTGCTAATGCCAGGCAAAAATCTAACTGATAGTGGTATTCACAAACCAATGTCTCTGCTTTTATTATGTATAAATAAATGTTAGGCAACTACAAGGGATTTATGGGTAGAATAAATCTTGGTATTACCACACAGGAGCTTGATTGCATTGGCTCATTCTTATTTACAGGTCTTTGGACAGTTATGATTTGCAAAACAGGGATGTTGGTAATAAGCTTAACTAGAGCAATTGCATCTGAAGACAGCAGAGTTGAAGTTTATTGGCTCATTGTTTATAAAGAGGATCGCCCACGTAGTGAGATTTGGACTTAGAACAAGATTACCATAGTCACAGGCTACAAGAAACCTTCAAATAATCTATCTGCCTTCGAGGGCACCAGGCCAACTGTTTAACTGTTAGTGGGAAAGAAATACAAACTATGTTGACCTTTGACGTCTTCCTGGAAGCTAGGAAGGAAATAGCAGCAATGTTCAGGCAAAGTTTGGGAATGGGCTAAGAAAAGCTAGCTTTAAAAAAACAACTTTTAATTATGCTTCTTTTCTTCAGTACACTAAAGGAACACTTTGAAAAGAATGTGGCATCGTTCACTGAGTGTGAATTTAAGATCTTACAGCTTTGTAATATCTCTTTTTCTGTCAAGGACTGGATTTGGTTGACCTTCTGGGTAATTCATTTTTGTTTGCTTTCAAATATTAAGAAAGATCTCTCATATAACCTTCTGTTTTCTTTAGGAGTTAAAGACTAATGGGAAAGTGATAAAAGTTTATGGAGAAAGAAAGAGCTCCAAATGCAGACAGTTTTGTTTTACATCTCTTTCGGGTCAGGTAGCCCTAAGCTTACCCATTAAGATATCTATTAGGATGAAGTATTCAATTGGTTTCCTTTCTTCTGCTTCTGTAGTTTTTCCTCCCTCTGCTCATGCCTGCCCAGTGGGGGCTGCTGTCTTTTGGAGATTCCAGGGGCCAGAATGTGACTGACAGGGCATAGGTTAGGATGTACAAGGTTTGCTTGCAAGGAATGGGAGAGACTGGCCTGGTCTGGGAAATGATTTTCCCTGGGTCCTTGTAAGAGATGAGAACAGGAAAATAATCTTAATGCCTCTAGGATCTGCCACTACATCTCACTAGATACACCATAGGCAGCTTGATGTCCTCCTTCCTCATCTGCCCTAAATTTAAAGGTTTGGATTTTCATGAAATCTTTTTTTTTGCAAATTTTTATTTATTTATCTTTAGAGGGGAAGGGAAGGAGACAAGGAGAGAAATGTCAATGTACCGTTGCCTCTCGCGAGTCCCCTGCTGGGAACTGGCCTGCAAACCAGGCATGTGCCCTGACTGGGAATCAAACTGCGATGGTGTGGTTCGCAGGCCCGTGCTCAATCCACTAAGCTACACCAGCCAGGGCGGATTTTCACAAAATCTTTTAGTCTCTGACACCCCTGCCCATGAACTTGTGGTGTGTGTCATCGTGTGATAATAACAAACTTTGTTTATTGTTTTCCAGTTGATTCTGAGTGGCTTCATTAGCTATTACTCTATTTTATTCCTCTGTAACTTTTATTTTCAGTCCTTTTGCCAGCTTCTGCCTGACAGAGGATCTAACACGTGTGCACACGTGCTGTCACTGTGACTGCCCCTGTCGTTTTTTGCTTTGAAATGGGCACAGTTTAAGAATTAAAGCCAAGGGCTTCTCAGTATCCAGCCCGTATTTTCTACATTATCTACATTTTCTACTTTAATTAATGCCCTTGAATTTAAGTTGAAATTTATAACAACTGAATATTCATTTGTTTATTCATACATATATTCAACAAGTATTTATTTTATACAGAATGCTGACATTATGTAGTATCTATATTCTGAGTTATTTGGCCAAATACAATAGAATTTGCTACAAAGTTAGATTGACCATTCTGTTCTCTCTGAGCCTCTTAAATATCCTAATTGAGTTTTAGGTCAAAGACACCGTAACACATAAAATAATTTGTCCCAATTCCTTAGTGTCCTTATGTTACTGTTGGACTTATGTATACAATAACCTATAAAGCCTTAATATCAGTAGACTAAAAATCTTCATATCTCTGTCTTAGTAGTGGCCCACACTTAAGATTCTTTGAAAAGGAATAATTCAAAACCAGAAAAAAGAAACATCAAATAATGGCTTCATGTTTACTTGAAGCCATGTTTACTTTACTCCTTACACTGACAAAATATTGGCAACAACCAACAGTCCGACTATAAGGAAATGGTCAATTAAAGCTTGATAAATCTGCTTCTAAGAACATTAAACAGCTGTTTCAGTGAACAGATATTTATGATGTTGTTGTAGCTCTGGTTCCCCAGGAAATACTTTGAGATGGAGATCTCTGCTCAGGAATGCTATTGCATAGTGCCCTCAGGGTCAATGACCCAACCAGGCAAACCACTAAGACTAATCCTTTGTGATTTAGAGCCCCACCCTCTTAAGTCATCCTTTTTCACAAAAGGTGGTACAAGTTTGCAGCTTAATGGCTTTACCAGACTGTTTCCCCTGAGGTGAATGAAGAAAGTAGAATGCGAGAGGGAGAAGTTGAATTGTGTGCTGATCTCTTCAGAATTGCCCTCACTGAGGCCAGGAAGCCTTCGCTCTGCATTACAGCTCACCATCTCCCAAACTAACCATCTTTGGATGCAAGCTGCTTGGGAGAGGGGACAGGACAAGAGTCTAGGCAGCTCTCTTCAGCTCAAAGCAATTCCCCAGAGTGTGGCTCAGTTTTGAACTGATAGCTTTAAACACTCCCAGCATCTACTAGAAATGAAATATTACACAAAGACAGAGGAGCCAAACACAAAGTGTTTTTGTGTATGTGACCACATTATGAATCCGACTATGTAAAATATGTGTATTTACAATAGCTGGAGGGAGTCACAAAAATAATGAACACAGCTATGTTACAAAAGTGAAAGAATTCATAGAAACATAATCCTGTCACCAGGTAAACCGCTAAACCAGATTGTAGCTTCTCTTTCAGTAATGGAAGAACTCAGGTGTATATTGTCTTCTTCTCTCCCAATTTTAAAGGATTACTATTATTGATTGATTGATTGATTTGAGGAAGGGAAATACAGAGGGAGGGAGAGAGAGAGAGAGAGAGGGAGAGAGAGAGGTCATTTTGTTGTTCCACTTGTCCATACATTCGTTGGTTGACTCCTGTATATATATGCCCAGACCAGGGATCAAACACCCAACCTTGTTGCATCAGGAGGATGCTTTAACCAGTTTAGCTACAGGTCCAGGGCCTAAAATGTTGCTCTTTTTATTCTTGCATGTCTCAGGCTTTCTTGTGTTCTGTATGCAGAATATGTATGGGTGAGGTATGACAGAAACAGCTTAGTGTTCTTGTCAGATTCACTTTGAGGCTAACACATGAATGGTTGCCTGCCTGGGATTCTAGCTTCAGTCATCCCTAGTGTAAAAAGAGGCAGTAGTGTGCATTCAGTCCCTGTGTGTGCTACAGATACTTTTTTTCACAGTCCTAAATTGCTTCTCTATCCAGCCCTACATCTCATACATGCCTGATCAAAGATGAACTGGGTGTGACAAATGTGAGCATGACAAATAAATAGGACACTGGAAAACAGCTGGAAGAGTACACTCTAGTGAGGAGGAATAAATACAAATATTGATTTTCCCAATTTAGAGAGCATATACACAAAAGACTGTAACCCTGGCATAAAAACATCTCATATTAGCTCCTCTTATCTGAAATATATCCCTTATATCTCTATTGCTTTCTTGTTTCCTTCCAAATCATAACTCGTTCTTCTAAGTGACACACGCTGTGTGTCTATTTTCTAATATACCCATGTTTTTTTTATATCTATACAAAATTGCTCTCCAGAGCTTCCTTTGCATTTTGAATTCGTTCTTTCAAAACTTAAGATGAGAAGACAAAGGAGAACATGAGAGCTATTTTCAGGTACTTTAAAGGATTTTTGTGATGAGAGCTGGTAGATTTATTCAAGTCACTACCAAGGATATAATATTCTAGAATTTGTTGAGTAAAGTTATCAGTCAGTACAGTAATAGATTTTTGCCTTGGTGGAAGGAGGAAGGAACTTGGCAATCCCTAGAGTTAGGCCATATTGGAAGAGCAAGCTTCAGGAGCTTCTCCTCACATGTGGTATTAAGCAGGGGATGGATGACTACCTGTGAGGGCCACTGTTCTTGGGGAAGTTGGGCCAAGTCACCAGTGAAGTTCCAGTGCACTTGCTGACTTCATGAATTGACATGTGAAATGATGTATCTACAAATTCTCTTTTAAATAAACATGCACTCATGTGTTAGCACCCTCCAGAAGTGTGAAATTATAGGTTTGTTTGTGAATGTTGTAAATGCTGTCAGGTGCTACTGTAACAGTTCATTCTGGATACACAGTATTTCACTGGTTTCTGTCACAAGTCTGATGCTCTTTGGCCAATGAAACACATACCGGGATGTGCAAAAAAGGGTTTACAGTTGTTTGGATGAAAAAAGACATGCAGGTTATGATTATTAAAATAGCTTTATTAACTCAAAAGACTGTCACAGTGGCTCGGTGGTGCTCACAACTACAAACCTACTGTTGCCCACCCCTGGACCCTAGGCCTTTTTCCAGGTATTTATTACTTAATTCAAAAGGAAAGCTAAAAAAATTTTCACATTTTTATCATTTTAATTAGTTTACCACAGTACAATTTTTATCCCACAAGTTAATCCTCTCTGTACAAGTTGGATAGAGGCATAGCTCCCAAGACTGGGTTGGAGCAGTTGAGGGAGGAGTGGGAATCACAATTTAGAGACTGTAAAAAGTGTAATAATTAAAGAGGCATTAGCAGTGATTAACAGCTCTGAGTAACCCCCCTGAGGATTTATCCTTGTGGAAATTGTGCTGTCCTGCTGCCACTATTATGGACTCCAGTTTGAATAGGGCTGGCCATCGACAGCGGAAGCCTGAATTTATTTATTTGCATAGTAAGTCCCTCCCCTACCCCCTTGGCTATCAGGTAAAAACAGGATAAAAAGTGCACGCAAAAGAAATGATGAGCTTCAAAGCCTGTGAGCCACTGCCATGTTTCACAATGTGGCAGATCGCATCTCAGAAGCAGGGGCCAGGTGTGGGCACAGGGCTGAAGCAAGTACTCCTGCAGCTCCTCTTTGTCATCAGCTCATGTCTGTGCTTTCTTTGAATCTGCACCACACTGCTGCTGGGCTGTTGGCTTAGTGTCTTCCACAGCAACTTGCCAGGGTCCTGGGAAGGAAGGTTGGGCAATGTGATGAGCTCCTAGTCACCTGACAGGTGGCCAGCTTCTGACAGCAAACATAGCACAGAGCTCTGATAAAGCTGCCTGATTATACATGTGCTGTCCTGAGCCTGTCCTTCCCCCTTTCTGTTGTTCTTTTTTTAAATTGAATTTATTGGGATGACAGTGGTTGATAAAATTATATAGGCTTCAGGCATACAATTCTATGATACATCATCTGTATATTGTATTGTGTGCCTACCACCCCAAGTCAAGTCTCTTCAAATCTCTTTCCATTGTCATTTATCCCGGCTTTACCCTTTTACACCTACCCCTCCCCTCTTTCCCTCTGGTAATCACCATAGTGTTGTCCTCGTGTATGAGTTTTTGTGTTTTATTTGTTTTTTTCTTTTGCTTAATCCCTTCACCTTTTCACCCAGCCTCTCATGCTCCTCCTCCCTGACACCTGTCAGTCTGTTCTCTATCGATGAGTCTGTCTCTATTTTATTTGTTAGTTTCTTTTGTTCATTAGATTTAACATATGAATGAAATCATTTGATATTTGCCTTTGACTGGCTTATTTCACTTAGCATAATGCTTTCCAGGTCTATCCATGCTATCACAAAAGGTAAGATTTCCTTTTTTATAGCCGAATAGTATTCCATTGTGTAAATATACCACGGCTTTTTTATCCAATCATTTACTGATGAGTACCTGGACTGTATCCAAATCTTGGCTGTTATAAATAACACTGCAATGAAAATGGGGGCTCATATATTCTTCTGAATTAGTATTTCAGTTTTTTTTTTTTTGCTGTATTCCCAGAAGTGGGACCGCTGGGTCAAAAGGCAGCTCCATTTTTAATTTTCTGAGGTAACTCCATAATGTTTTCCACAGTGACTGCACCAGTCTGTATTGCCACCAATAATGTACAAGGGTCCCCTTTCCTCTACATCCTCACCAACACTTGCTGTTTGTTGATTTATTGATAATAGCCATTCTGATGGGCATGAGGCGATATCTCATTGTGCTTTTAATTTATACTTCTCTGATGATTAGTGATGTTGCATACCTTTTCATGTGTCTCTGGGCCCTCTGTATGTCCTCTCTGGAGACATGTCTGTTCAGGCCCTTTGCCCATATTCCAGTTGGAATGTTTGGGGTTTTTTTGGTGTGTTAAATAAATTCTTTATAAATTTTGAATATTAACTCCTTACCAAATGTATTATTGGTGAATATGTTCTCCCATTCAATGGGTGTTCTTCTCATTTTTTTGATGTTTTCCTTTGCTGTGCAAAAACTGTTTAGTTTGATGTAGTCCTGTAGTCCCATTTGTTTGTTTTTTCTTTTGCTTCTCTTGCCTGAGACAATATATAAAAAATATTGCTTTATGTTCAAGATTTTACTGCATATGTTTTCTTCTAGAATTTTTGTAGTTTCAAGTCTAACATTTAATTAAGTCTTTAATCCATTTTGAGCTTATTCTTACATTTGGTGTAGGAAGGTGGTCTAGTTTCATTTTTTTTTTTGCATATATCTGTCCAATTTTCCCAACACTGTTTACTGAATAGGCTATCTTTACCCCATTGTATGTTTTTGTCTCCTTTGTCAAATGTTAATTGACCATAAAAGCCTGGGTGTATTTCTGGGCTTTCTATTCTGTTCCATTGCTGTATGTCTGTTTTTTAGGCCTGTATCATTTTGTTTTGATTACTATGGTGTTGTAGAATAGTTTGATATCAGGTAGTATGATTCCTCCTACTTCGTTCTTCTTTCTCAAGATTGCTGTTGCTATTCAGGGTCTTTTGTGGTTCCATATAAATTTTTGCAATATTCTAGTTCTGTGAAATGTGCTGTTAATATCTTGGTAGGACTTGCTTTGCATCTATAGATTGCCTTGGGTAGTGTGGACATTTTAATGATGTTAACTCTTCCTACCCATTAACAAGGTACGTGCTTCCATTTGTTTGTATCTTCTTCAATTTCTTTCTTCAATGTCTCATAATTGTCTGAGTACAGGTCTTTTACAACCTTGGTTAAATTGATTTCTAGGCATTTTATTTATTTTTAAATGCTATTGTAAATGGGTTTGTTGTCTTAGTTTTCCTTTCTGATAGTTTATTGGTATATAAAATTGCAACTAATTTCTAGATATTTATTCTGTATCCTGCTACTTTACTGAGTTCACTTACTAGTTCTAGCAGTTTTGTTGTGGAATCTTTTGGGTTCTCAAGTCTATCCATTTCTTAATTCTCAGCTTTGGCCGTTTATTGCAAAGGAACAGGAATTCATCAAATAATTAGCATCCACACCTATTAAAGTAGTCATTTAGCATAACTTTCTCATGAATGTATGAAAAGGTCTGCCAACAAATATTCAAAGATATGAAAAGCAGCAGTGGAAAAAGTACACATATACACACTATAGGAGTGCATTATTTGTTTGTTTATTAATTAATCTACTTATTATTATATCTGTCCATTCCAAAAACTCATTACAGACAAGGTACTATGCCAGGGATTAAAGCAACAATAATTGTGTTCATTTAGCTTCTCAAATGTTCTATGTTAGTTTATCTTTCAAGACCTTTGAATAATGTTCCTTTGGTCTGGAATGATTTTTTTTTTTTTTTTGGTCTCCTCTCTCTGCTCCTTCTTGGCTGCCTAGTTAACTTTCACTTATCCTTCAGATATGTCATTTTTCAAAAAAATTTTTCTTTGACACAGTAGATTACATTAGGCCCCTGTTAGATGCCCTCATCATCCTCCACCTTATCATAATGCCTATCATCATGTTTTCTTTTTTAATGTTTTAAAATATATTTTATTGATTATGCTATTACAATTGTTCCATTTTTCTTTCCCCTTTATTCCCTTGTTCTCTGTATCCACCCTCCCACCAGCATTCCCCCACCTTAGTTCATGTACATGGGTCATACATACAAGTTGTTTGGCTCCTCCATTTCCGGTACTATTCTTAACTTGCCCCATTTTGTACCTACCACTTATGCTTCTTATTCCCTGTACCTTATCCCCCATTCTCCCCTATCCCTGCTGATAACCTTCCATGTGATCTGTATTTCAGTGAATTTTTTTCTGTTCCAATTTTTTGCTTATTTCATTTTGTTTTTGTTTATTTTTTAGGTTTGATTGTTGATAGTTGTGAGTTTATTGTTATTTTGCTGTTCATAGTTTTGATCTTCTTTTTCTTAGATAAGTCCCTTTAATGTTTCATATAATAAGGGCTTGGTGATGATGAACTCCTTGAACTTGAACTTATATGGGAAGCACTTTATCTGCCCTTCCATTCTAAATGAAAGTTTTGCTGGATAGAGTAATCTTGGATGTAGGTCCTTGCCTTTCATGACTTTGTATACTTCTTTCCAGCTACTTCTTGCCTGCAAGGTTTCTTTTGAGAAGCCAGCTGATAGTCTTATGGGAACTCTTTTGTAGGTAACTGTGTTCTTTTCCCTTACTTTTAAGAGTTTCTCCTTATATTTAATCTTGGTTAATGTAATTATGATGTGTCTTGGTGTGTTCCTCCTTGGGTTCAACTTCTTTGGGACTCTCTGAGCTTCCTGGACTTTCTAGAATTCCGTTTCCTTTGCCATATCAGTCAAGTTCTCCTTCATTATTTTTTCAAATAAGTTTTAAATTTCTTGGTCTTCCTTTTTTTAAAAGATTTTATTTATTTATCTTTAGAGGGGAAGGGAAGGAGAGAAGGAGAGAAATATCAATGCGTGGTTGCCTCTCGTGAGTCCCCTGATGGGAACTGGCCTGCAACCCAGGCATGTCCCCTGACTGGGAATCAATCGAACCACGATTATGTGGTTCGAAGGCCCGAGCTCAATCCACTGAGCTACACCAGCCAGGGCTTCTTGGTCTTCCTTTTCTCCTTCTGGCACTCCTATGATTTGGCTGTTGGAACATTTAAAGTTGTCCTGGAGCTTCCTAAGCCTCTTGACATTTTTGTGAATTCTTGTTTCTTCATTCTGTTCTGGTTAAATGTTTATTTGTCCCTTCTGGTTCAAATCATTGATTTGAGTCCTAGTTTCCTTCAAATCACTGTTCGTTCCTTGTGCGTCTTCCTTTATTTCACTTTTTATAGCCTTCACTTCTTCCTCTATTTTGTGAGCACACTCAACCATTTTTTGTGAGCATCCTGTTAACCAGTGTTTTGAACTGTGCATCTGATAGGTTGGCTATCTCTTTGTCATTTTGTTTTATGTTTTGGGGAGCTTTGGTCTGTTCTTTCATTTGGGCCATGTTTTCTTGTCTTGGAGCACCTATTACATAGTAAAAGGTGGAGCCTTAGGTTTTTGCCAGGGTGGGGCAACCCATGTGGCTGTGTTATGACACTATATGTGGGGGAGAGGTCTGAGAGGGAACAATGCCAGTTGCTTAGCTCTCATCAGGCTTTCAGTCACTTCCTCCACTACCCACAAGCAATCTGGGCCCTTCTGGTGGTGATTCCTGTGAGAGTGGGCTTGTGTACATTCTAGGACCCTGTGGGTCTCTCCAATGAACTCTCCTGTGAGGCTGGGGGTTTCCCCTATTGCCTCAACTCCCACAGGATTTTTCGGTCAGAGGTTTTGAGGCTTTATTTCCCCACACTGGAACCCTGGGTTGTGTGGTCTTTCTCACTCCCCAGTTGTTCCTCCAGGTTTAGATGCACACAAATATGAGACTCTTTTGTCCACCAGCTGCCATCTTGCCCAGAGTCCTCTCTGCTCCAGCTGCCTGCCTCCACCCCTCCTACTGGTCTGGATGAATGTTTCTTCTTGAACTCCTTGGTTGTTGGACTCGTACACAGTTCAATTTTCTGGCAGTTTCACTTATTTCTGTTTTAAAATTTCTTGGTGTCCTTCTTTTGGTTGTGTGGGGAGACAAAGTGTATCTACCTATGTTTCTTTCTTTGCCAGAAGTCTTAAGTCCTCATGTGTTTTCTTGAACAGTTGTGGAATCATGTGTATAATTAGTAGACTATTCTATCTTTCACATTGCTCAATAAGAGTGAGACCCATGTCCACTGTGATCACTATAGTATCCCCAATGCTCAGCACTGAGACTGAGTATTGAGTAGTGAGAGTAGGTCTCCTCACTTTTTTAATAAGAAATGTATAAGTGGTGAACTTTTGTCTTCAAAGCAGTTAAGTCTGTTTGAGTGGGTGAACAGATCAGTAGCCATTGTATGATAAATGCTTGGATGGAAGTAATCACAAAAGTTCATTGAAAAATTACGAGCATCTAGTCTCAGTCTTGGAATATTAAGAAATGATTTACAAGATGAGCCTAAGCAGATAACTAACTAAGTGCAGTAGGTGGGAGAACAGAATTCTGTTAAAAAACAAAACCAAACAGAAAACTAGCATGTACGGAAGCCTATGAGTGAGAAAGAGAGTGTTGAGCTTGTTTAAGAAATTTCAAGTGGTTCCTTATGGCTTGTGCAACGATGTGAAGTGGGGAAATTGGGAGATGTGAGGATGGGCCCGTAGGTAAAGACTGTATCAAGCTCTGCTGAATTTGGACTTTTTTTCTGAAGGCAATGGATACTCACTGGAGGGTGTTAGTAGAGAATTGATAATGTAAGACTTAGGAGTTTGAATGGGTACACAGAGAATGGATTGTAGAGAGATTGGAAAGCAGAAAAATTAGTTAGGATGCTGTTGAAATAATTCTAGACTATTGATAATAATGACTTAAAACAATGTAATGGTATTTGGGATAGAGAGACTAGCACAATGTCACAGGAGTGTCTCTCTCTCTCTGTCACACACACATTTTTACCAAAATGAAATTTTATTCTGTATATTATTCTGACAGTTTTAGCCAAGCTTTATTATCATACAATATCCAATATATCTTTACTATTTTTTGTGATATGTTAAAATTCATACACACAAATTTACTTATTCTCTATTAATACTCAATAATCTTTGTTTGTTCTTATGGACATAAAATGTTTAATTATAGTACATTATAACTATTGTAATATCTTGTTCCTCTCCAGTAATCTTCCTAATTAAACATTTTGGGGCTATTTTAGACATTTATTCTTCTATATGAATTTAAAATCACTTATTGATGAGACCTGAGACTATTGTTGGCAATGCATTAAACTTATTTATTAATTTTGATAGAATCGATATTTTTGTAATGTAAGGTTTTTGCTTCCAATACTGTGGAATATTTTAAAAAATTGTTTAGATATTGTTTTCTGTATTAAGATTTAATAGTTTTCTTAATATAAGTTCTATGTCATTCTTATTAAATGTATTTTTTCCCCAATTTTTTTATTTAATTATTTTTNATTATTCTGACAGTTTTAGCCAAGCTTTATTATCATACAATATCCAATATGTCTTTACTATTTTTTGTGATATGTTAAAATTCATACACACAAATTTACTTATTCTCTATTAATACTCAATAATCTTTGTTTGCTCTTATGGACATAAAATGTTTAATTATAGTGCATTATAACTATTGTAATATCTTGTTCCTCTCCAGTAATCTTCCTAATTAAACATTTTGGGGCTATTTTAAACATTTATTCTTCTATATGAATTTAAAATCACTTATTGATGAGACCTGAGATTATTGTTGGCAATGCATTAAACTTATTTATTAATTTTGATAGAATCGATATTTTTGTAATGTAAGGTTTTTGCTTCCAATACTGTGGAATATTTTAAAAAATTGTTTAGATATTGTTTTCTGTATTAAGATTTAATAGTTTTCTTAATATAAGTTCTATGTCATTCTTATTAAATGTATTTTTTCCCCAATTTTTTTATTTAATTATTTTTCAAGTACAGTTTTCTGTCTATTACTCCCACCCCATCCCACCCCCCATCCTCCCCCCTCCCTCCCATTTCCACCCTTCTCAGTTGTTGTCCATGTATCCTTTATATAGGTTCCTCTAAATCCCTCCCTTATTTCCCCTGAAATTCCCTCCCCTCTCCCCTCTGGTCACTGTCAGCCTGTTCTCTATTTCAGTGTCTTTGGTTATATTTTGCTTGCTTGTTTGCTTTGTTGTTTAGCTTCCTGTTAGAGGTGAGATCATATGGTATTTGTCCTTCAACACCTGGCTTATTTCACTCAGCATAATGCTTTCCAGTTCCATCCATGTTGTTGCAAAAGGTAGGAGCTCCTTCTTTCTTTCTGCAGCATAAAATTCCATTGTGTATATGTACCATAGTTTTTTGATCCATTCATTTACTGACGGGCACCTAGGTTGCTTCCAACTCTTGGCTATTGTAAATTGTGCTGCTATGAACATTGGGGTGCATAGGTTCTTTGGGATTGGTGTTTTAGGGTTCTTAGGATACAATCCCAGCAGTGGAATTGCTGGGTCAAAAGGCAAGTCCAATTTTAGTTTTCTGAGAAAATTCCATACTGTTTTCCATAATGGTTGTACCAGTCTACAATCCCACCAACAGTGGACCAGAGTCCCCTTTCCTCCACACCCTCTCCAACATTTGTTGTTTATTGCTTTGTTTATGATAGCCATTCTCACCGGTGTAAAGTGGTATCTCATTGTAGTTTTAATTTGCATCTCTCTGATAGCTAGTGATATTGAGCATCTTTTCATGTGTCTCTGGATCCTCTGTATGTCCTCCTTGCAGAAGTGTCTGTTCAAGTCCTTTCCCCATTTTTTAATTGGGTTAGTTGTCTTCTTAGAGTGAAGTCGTGTGAGTTCTTTGTATATTTTGGAGATTAAACCTTTGTCTGAGGTATCATTGGCAAATATGTTTTCCCATACAGTTGGTTGTCTTTTTATTTTAATGCTGTTTTCTTTAGCTGCGCAGAAGCTTTTTATTTTGATGAGATCCCATTTGTTTATTCTTTCCTTTATAGTCCTTGCTCTAGGGGACATATCAGTAAAAATGTTGCTGCGTGAAATATCTGAGATTTTCCTGCCAATGTTCTCCTCTAGGACTTTAATGGTGTCATGGCTTATATTTAAGTCTTTTATCCACCTTGAATTTATTTTGGTGTATGATGTAAGTTGGTGCTCGAGTTTCATTTTTTTGCATGTAGCTGTCCAGTTCTCCCAACACCATTTGTTGAAGAGGCTATCTTTACCCCATTTTATGATACTGCCCCCTTTGTCGAATATTAATTGACTGTAGAGATTTGGGTTTATTTCTGGGTTCTCTATTCTGTTCCATTGGTCTATGTGCCTGTTTTTATGCCAGTACCAGGCTGTTTTGATTACAGTGGCCTTGTAATACAGTTTGATATCAGGTATTGTGATCCCTCCTACTTTGTTCTTCTTTCTTAACATTGCAGCTGCTATTCGGGGTCTTTTATGGTTCCATATAAATTTTTGAAGTGTTTGTTCTATGTCTGTGAAATATGCCATTGGTACTTTAATAGGTATTGCATTGAATCTGTAAATTGCTTTGGGTAGTATGGACATTTTGATGATGTTAATTCTTCCAATCCATGAACACGGTATACGTCTCCATTTGTTTGTGTCTTCCTTGATTTCTGTCTTCAGTGTTGTGTAATTTTCTGCATACAGGTCTTTAACCTCCTTGGTTAGATTTATTCCCAGATATTTTATTTTTCTTTTTGCTATATCGAATGGGATTTTTTTCTTGATTTCTGCTTCTGCTGATTCATTGTTAGTATACAGAAATGCCTTTGATTTCTGGATATTGACTTTGTATCCCGCTGTTTTGCCAAATTCATTTATTAGTTCCAGCAGTTTTTTGGTAGAGTCTATAGGATTTTCCATGTACACTATCATGTCATCTGCAAACAGTGACAGTTTTGTTTCCTCCTTTCCGATTTGGATGCCTTTTATTTCCTTTTCTTGTCTGATTGCTGTGGCTAGAACTTCCAATACTATATTAAATAGAAGTGGTGAAAGTGGACAACCTTGTCTTGTTCCTGATCTTAGTGGAAAAGCTTTCAGTTTTTGCCCATTCAGTATGATGTTGGCTGTAGGTCTTTCATATATGGCCTTTATTATATTGAGGAATGCTCCCTCTATTCCCACTTTGCTGAGTACCTTTATCATAAATGGGTGTTGTACCTTATCAAAAGCTTTTTCCGCGTCTATTGATATGACCATGTGGTTTTTGTCCTTGCTTTTGTTTATGTGGTGTATTACATTTACTGATTTGCGGATATTGAACCATCCTTGCATCCCTGGGATGAATCCCACTTGGTCATGGTGTATGATCTTTTTGATGTATTGTTGGATGCGATTTGCCAATATTTTGTTGAGGATTTTAGCATCTATGTTCATCAGTGATATTGGCCTAAAGTTTTCTTTCTTTGTTGTGTCTCTATCTGGTTTTGGAATTAGGATAATGCTCGCTTCATAAAAAGAGTTTGGGAGTTTCCCATCATTTTGGATTTTTTGGAATAGTCTGTGAAGAATAGGGGTTAGCTCTTCCTTAAACGCTTTGTAGAATTCTCCTGTGAAACCATCTGGTCCGGGGCTTTTGTGTGATGGGAGTTTTTTGATTACTGCTTCAATTTCATTTGCTGTTATTGGTCTGTTCAGGCTTTCTACTTCTTCTTCATTGAGTTTTGGAAGATTATATTTTTCTAGAAATTTGTCCATTTCACCTAGGTTTTCAAATTTCTTGGCATACAGTTCTTCATAGTAATTCCTTACAATCCCTTCTATTTCTGTGGTATCAGTTGTAATCTCTCCTCTTTCATTTCTGATTGTGTTTATTTGTGTCCTCTCTCTTCTTTTCTTAATGAGCCTACTTAAAGGCTTGTCTATTTTGTTTATCTTTTCAAAAAACCAACTCTTGGATTCATTGATCCTTATAATTGTGCTTTTGGTCTCTATGTCATTTAATTCTGCTCTGATCTTGGTTATTTCCTTCCTTGTACTTGCTCTGGGCTGTCTTTGTTGTTGTTCTTCGAGTTCTTGCAGGCGTCGGGTTAGGTTGTTTGTTTGAAATGTTTCTATTTTCTTTAGGTAAGCCTGTATTGCTATGAACTTCCCTCTCAGGACTGCCTTGGCCGTGTCCCATAAGTTTTGGGTTGTTGTGAGTTCATTTTCATTTGTTTCCAGAAACTTTTTGATTTCTTCCCTAATTTCAATCTTGACCCATTCGTTGTTTAATAGCATACCATTCAGTCTCCATGATTTTGGATGTTTGGGGTTTTTTCCTGTGGGGTTGGTTTCTAATTTCAGTCCCTTGTGGTCAGAGAAAATGCTTGGTATGATTTCAATTTTCTTGAATTTGTTGAGGTTCATTTTGTGTCCTACCATGTGGTCTATCTTTGAAAATGTTCCATGTGCATTTGAAAAGAATGTGTATTTAGCTTCTTTGGGATGAAGCGCTCTATATATATCAGTCAAGTCCATTTCTTCTAGAGTTTCATTTAATGCTGCTATATCTTTGTTGATATTTTGTTTGGAAGATCTGTCCATTTTTGACAGTGGGGTGTTAAAATCCCCTACTATAATTGTGTTGCTGTCAATATCTTTCTTGAAGTCTTCTAGGATTTTTCTTATATATTTGGGTGCTCCTATGTTGGGTGCATATATATTTATGATGTTAATGTCTTCGTGCTGGATTCTTCCCTTGAGCAATATGAAGTGACCTTCTGGGTCTCTCTTTATGGCCCTTTTTTTGAAGTCTATTTTGTCTGATATTAGAATTGCTACCCCGGCTTTTTTTTCTTGTCCATTTGCTTGGAAAATTTGTTTCCAGCCTTTCACTTTTAGTCTGTGATGGTCTTTTGTCCTGAGGTGGGTCTCCTGTAGGCAGCATATGTGTGGGTCATGCTTTCTTATCCATTCAGCTATTCTATGTCTTTTGATTGGAGCATTTAATCCATTTACATTCAAGGTTATTATTGATAGGGACTTATTCATTGCCATTTTTGTACCACAGTTCCTCTCTGTCTCTCTCTTTTCCTTCCTTTCCTTAAAGCAGCCCTTTTAGTATTTCTTGTAGAGCTGGTTTGGTGGAGGCATATTCTTTTAGACTTCTTTTGTCTTGGAAGCTCTTTATTTGGCCTTCTATCTTGATTGAGAGCCTTGCTGGGTAAAGTAGCCTTGGTTGTAGGCCTCTGGTTCTCATTACTTGAAATATTTCTTGCCATTCTCTTCTTGCTTGGAGTGTTTCCATTGAGAAGTCAGTAGCTAACCTTATTGGGGCTCCCTTGTATGTTACTTCCTTTTTCTCCCTTGCTGCCTTTAGGATTCTCTCTTTGTCTTGAAATTTTGCCATTTTAATGATGATGTGTCTTGAAGTGGGCCTCTTTGGGTTCCTCTTGAATGGGACTCTCTGTGATTCCTGGATTCGTGTAACTTTTTCTCTCATCAAATTAGGAAAATTTTCCATCATTACTCTTTCAAATAGGTTTTCTATCCCTTGTTCTTCTTCTTCTCCTTCTGGTATTCCTATTATTCGGATATTATTACGTTTCATATTATCTTGCATTTCTCTTAGTCCATCTTCATTCTTTTTGAGCCTCTTTTCCCTTTCTTGCTCTTTCTGGGAGATTCTTTCTACTGTGTCCTCCAACTCACTGATCCGATCTTCTGCCTCATCGATCCTGCTTTTCATTCCTTCTACTGTGTTCTTCAGTTCCGAAATTGTATTCTTCATTTCCTCTTGTCCTTTGGTGATAGTTTCTATTTCCTTTTTCATGTTGATATAGTTTGCGGAGAGCTCATGGTAGCTCCCCTCTAGTTTCTGGTAGCTCATTGTGAGCTCTTTGAATTTCCTGATAACTAGTGCTTTGAATTCAATATCTGATAGCTGACTTGCCTCTCTTTCATCTAACATTATTTCTGAGACTTCCACCTTTTCTTTCATTTGGGCATTGTTTCTTTGTCTTCCCATTGCTTATGAGACTCTTCTTGTTAGCTTCAGCTTCTTAAATTGATCTGTTCTGACTCCCTAGGTTTATGGTGTGAACTTCTGTGGTAGAATTCCTGTGAAATTCAGTGGTACAGTCTCCTGCAGGTATCTTGATGTTCTCTGCTTCCACCTACTCCTTTCTTTGTGTGTGTGTGATCAGCTGGAGGGGGAGGCAAAATGGTTTATGACAGCAGGAGAGTACTTTATGATATTTACAGTCACAGCTGGCAGAGAAGAGATAGAAGATCTTTAGGCTCTATATAGTGTTAACTGTAATCTTCAACCCAATTTGCCACCTCTAGGAAAGGATAGACCAAAGATAAGCCTCTTGTTGGGGAGGGAAGGCTTGTGAGTTGTATCTAGAAAGCAGTGAGGTTGCGGGTGGTCAGATTTTGAGGTAAGGTGAGAGTAAAGAATAGTAAATAGACGTAGCGTGTGAGCAAGTAGAGTTAATCACTACAGTAATAGAATTCAGGAACCTGTAAAGTGGGCTAAGACTGGAGAGATGTGTTGTGAAGTATTTACAGTGCTATAGAAAGCAACAAACAAACAAACAAACACACAAAAAAAGGGCAAGAGAAGTGAGGAAAAAGCAATAAGTTTGGGGTGAAATGAAGAGGGACTAAAACAGGAAAAAAGAAAGGAGAGGAACAGAGTACTGAAAGATACAGCAACAATAAAATTAAAAAATATATACGATTACTGAAAAAAGTTTAAAAATAAAAGTAAAAAACAAAAACAAAAAAAAAAAAAAAAACCCAACAACAAAAACTCCTTCCTTGTTGGTTTCAAACTGTCCAATCCGGTTTTTCTGGTTTCGGTGGGACCCCTCTGTGGACTGGGTTGTAGGCCCAGGCGCACACCCGCCCACCAGCCAGGCTACCAGACTGGGGTGCAGGCGCCCGCCCACCTGACAGGCTGCCTTGGTCCCACGGGATCTGGTACTGTCCTGTGGCTGGGTGAGAAGCAAGTCAAGCTGCCTTCACAGAACACCTCAGTCCACTTTCCAGTAAAAACTTCTCCAGAAAGCGTGCCTCTCAGCCCAGCCCAATCCCCAACCTGACTGGTTAGGACAATGCTCCTCTCAAATTTCCTGGGCTGGCAGGCTGGTGGGCTGGCGACCACAGAGATCGCAACTGAACACGGCCCCCTGTCCTTGCCACCCTCCCTGCACACCTAGGCAGACAGGTCTCTGCCACCCAGCCCCGTCTAGATGGTGAGGGAGGGAGCCAGCTCTTCCAGGGACCCCACAGCCGGCCCAATCCTCCACTGGGTGCTGGGCTCCCTATGAGTCCTCTGTGGCACTGGCCACAGACGGAAGCCTCTACACCCCTAACACAGCAGCAGTGGTGGCTCTGAGGCATTTTGGGCTGGCCCAGGGCAGCTGGTCCTGCCACTGCCGCTTTTGTCTTTACTCACAGTTGCTGGGCTCCCGCAGAGTTCTCTGTGGCAGACGCCCCGCTGCTGGCCGTAGACAGAAGCCTCTGGGCCCTGGAAGCTGCGGAAGCAGCAGCTCCGAGGTCTTTACGCGCCGGCCAATGGCTGCTGGTCCCGCCGCTGCTGCTTTTGACTTTACTCTGGGGTGCCTGGCTCCCGAGGACAGCCGGCCCTGCCGCTGCCGCTTTTGTCTTTACTCACAGGTGCTGGGGTCCCCATGAGTCCTCTGTGTCAGATGCCCCTGTCGCTGGGCGCAGGGGGAAGCCTCTGGGCCCCGACCGCTGAGGCAGCCAAGGCTCCAAGGTCTTTATGCGCCGGCCAATGGCTGCCGTCCTGCCGCCACGGCCACCGCCACCGCTGCCGCTGCCCTTGACTTTTCTCAGGGTTGCTGGGCTCCCGATGAGTTCTCCGTGGCAGAGGCCCTTGTCACTGGGCACAGACAGAAGGAAGCCTCTGGGCTCCAACTGCTGAGGCAGCCGCGTCTCCGAGGTCTTTACGCGCCGGCTAATGGCTGCCGCCGGTCTGGCCGCCTCCGTCCTTACTCATGTCCCTGAGACCCCAAGGACCTCCAATGGTCTGGTTCGTCACTATCTCTGGTCTCTTATTTTCATAAATGCTGGGGAATTGTTGGTTGGGGAATTGATTGCGCTGTTCTTCTGTAAATCTGCCAGGATTTTCCCCCAAGTGTAGGAGAACTGCAGTCGCTCCGTCCTACTCCGCTGCCATTTTCCCTTATTAAATGTATTCATAAGATTTTATCATAGGAATTTTATAGTTTTTATTCCTACAGGGAATAGACTTTTTCCTTATTTCTATTTCTTGATCCTTATTGCTAATAAAAAGGAAAGCTATTGATTTTTCTATATTTATTTTCATATTGGACTATTTACTATATTTTCTTATTAATTCTAGTAGCTTTTTTTCTATAAAGTATATATTGTAACTGTTTTGCCCACAAAAAAGCAAAGCAACAAATCTGTATCATGAATATTTTGTTCACACATGCAAAAAACAAAGCAAGAGACTTCCGGCCAAGATGAAGGCATAGGTAAACACACTGTGCCTCCTGGCACAACCAAAATAAGGACAACAACAATTTAAAAACAAAAAACAACCAGTACCAACAGAAAATTGAACTGCATGCAAGTCCAACAACCAAGGAGTTCAAGAAGAAACACTCAGACCAGTAGGAGGGGTTGAGTTAGGCAGCGGAAGTGGAGAGGGCTCATGGCAAAGTGGTGGCCGGCAGACTCTAGGTGCACAAAGCGGTGGCTGACCCTCAGCACACAAGGCAGCTGGTGGACCTGATGGCCCCACATTTGCATGCGGATAAGCCAGGTGAAACTGGGGAGCAAGACAAACCTCACAACCCAGGGTCTCAGTGTGGGGAAATAAAGCCTCAAAACACTGATTGAAAATACCTGTGGGGGCTGAGGTGCCAGGAGTGACTGCCAGCCTCACAGGAGAGTTTGTTGGAGAGACCCAGAGGGTCCTGGAACATACACGAGCCATCCACACAGAAATCAGCACCAGAACGGCCCAATTTGCTTGTGGGAAATGGGGGAAGTGACTGAAATCCAGCAGAGAGTGGAGCCAGAACCATTGTTTTCTCTCTGATCCCCATCCCCACATACAGTGTCAGAAACCAGTGACCAGGTTGCCCCACCTGGGTGAATACCTAAGGCTCCGCCCATCACTACCTAACAGGCGATTCAAGAGAAAAAAAAATGGCCTGAATGAAAGAACAGATCAAAGCTCCAGAAAAAATACAACTAAGTGACCAAGACATAGCCAACCAATCAGATATACAGTCCAAAGCACTGGTAATCAGGGTGCTCACAGAATTGATTGAATTTGGTCACAAATTAGATGAAAAAATGAAGGCTATGCTAAGTGAAATTAAAGAAAATGTACAGGGAACCAATAGTGATGGGAAGGAAACTGGGACTCAAATCAATGGAGTGGATCAGAAGGAAGAAAGAAACATCCAACCAGAAAAGACTGAAGAAACAAGAATTCAAAAAAATGAGGAGAGGCTTAGGCACCTCCAGGACATCTTTAAACGTTCCAACATCCGAATTATAGGGGTACCAGAAGGGGAAAAGAAACAGCCACCAGTGGAAAACTTATTTGAACAAATAATAAAGGAGAACTTCCCCAATCTGGCAAAGGAAATAGACTTCCAGGAAATCCAGGAAGCTCAGAGAGTGCCAAAGAAGTTGGACCCAAGAAGGAACACACCAAGGCACATCATAATTACATTAGCCAAGACTAAAATGAAGGAGAGAATCCTAGAAGCAGCAAGAGATAAGGGGATAGTCACCTACAAAGGAGTTCCCATCAGACTGTCAGCAGATTTCTCAAAAGAGACCTTACAGCCAAGAAGGGGGTAGAAAGAATTATTCCAAGTCAAGAAAGGCAATGACCTACATCCAAGATTGCTCTATCCAGCAAAGCTTTCATTTAGAATGGAAGGGCAGATAAAGTGCTTCTCAGATAAGGTCAGATTCCATCACCAAGCCCTTATTATATGAAATGTTGAAGGGACTTATCTAAAAAAAGAAGATAAAAAATATGAACAGTGAAAGGACAACAAACTCACAGTTATTAACAACCACACCTAAAACAAAAGCAAACCAAGAGGACAGCTAGATCAGGAGCTGAACCATAGAAATGAAGAACACATGGAGGGTTAGCAACAGGGGAGTGGGAGGAGGAGAAGCGGGGAAAAGGTACAGAGAATAAGTAGCATAGATGGTAGGTAGAAAATAGAGAAAGGGAGGTTGAAAATAATATGGGAAATGTAGAATCCAAAGAACTTATAAGTATGACACATGGACATGAACTAAGGGGAGGAATGCGGGTGGGAGAGGGTGTGCTGGTTGGAGGGGAATGAAGGGGGGGGGAATGAGACAACTGTAATAGCATAATCAATAAAATATATTATGAAAATAAAACTGTTACACAATAAAAAAAAGCAAGAAAGAACTTTGAAATTAAAAGACTTTCTAGGTTTTCTAAGTGTATAGTATTTTATTGTCATATCTTACAGCACTTGCTATGTAACCTTTAAGATAATATTGAATAACTATGTCAATAGTAAGCTTGTTTGTCTAACTTATAATTTTTATTGAAATGTTTTTAGTATTTTACTACTTAGAATAAGCCTTGCTTCTGATTTTTGGAAATCTGTATTTATTATATTCGAGCAGCTTCTTTATATTACTATTTTACTCAAAATTTTTAATAAAACAGGTGAATTTCAGACTTTTGCAACTTCACTGAAACAATCTAGTTGTTTTCTTATTTAATTTAATAAATTTCATAATTTATACTGAGATTTTTTTTACTATAGAATACTTTGAATTTCTAAAATAAACACCATTTATTCATGATATTTTAAAAATACTTTAGCAAATATTCATAAGAGATTGTTCTTATTATACTACACCAAATTACAGCATTAAAACATATGAGCTTAATAAAAATGATAAAGTGGTTTTATTTTTTTCTATGGTTTGAAAATATTTAAGTGACTTTGGAATTATCTAATTTCTTCAAAGAGTAGCCTGAACTCAAGGTTCCCATATAGTATTGGGTGAATTTTTGTCAATTTTATTTGCCAGAAAATTATCCATTTACACATTTGTTGGCAAAACATTGCTTGATTCTTTTTTTATTCCTCTATTTCTTAATATGTACCTGTGTTCTTTTTATTTCTAATTTAGTATATTTTTTCTCTTAATTTCTGCTTTTATGAATTCATTTTTAAAAACTCAACATAATTTTCTTAATTGGAAACTTTTTACTTACTTATTTTTTGTTCTGAAAATAGGACATGTAGTTTTATTTGAGTACAGTCTTTATTATGCCTCATAGGATTTTGAAAGAACTAGTCCTCTTTTCATTGATTCCTAGAAGTTATAATTTCAATTTTGATTTTCTCTTTAATCCAAAAGAGTGGATTGCTTAACTTCCAAATAAATAAGATTTTTGGTCACTGTTTTGTTCTTTATATGTTTATTATTATTACTATTTGTATTACTATTAAAATATGATCTTCAAAATCTTTAGTTTAGAAATATGGGAATTTTGTGATTAAGTGAGCAATTTTTGTTTCTTCATATTTGTATAAATACACATACATAGGTATATACATATACACACACACACACATATATATGTTTGGAATAATGGATTTTATTATTAAATTTTATTTAACTTTTATTTTTTCTTTGATTTTACTTTTTAGTTATTTTTTAATTGTTAATATTTATTCAATTCATCTATGGCTTTGGTTTTTTTAATTTTTAATCTTTTTGGTTCTGATAAGGGCACATTAATTTTCTGCTAAAATTTCATTTTCCTTAAGTTTTTTCTTTATTGATTGTTGTATATACTTTTTTGAAGATTTTATTTATTTGTTTTTAGAGAGAGGGGAAGGGAGGGAGAAAGAGAGAGGGAGAGAAACATCGATGTGAGAGAGAGGAACATCAATCAGTTGCCTCTTGTAAGCACCACAGCCAGGGACTAAACTCACAACCCAGACATGTGCTTTGACTGGGAATGGAACAGGGGACCTTTTACTTTGCAAAATGATGCCCAACTGAGCTACACTGATCAGGGCTTATTGTGTATACTTTTATTTACTTTCTCTATGATTTTGCTTTTTTGTCTGTTAGATGCATCTGATACTGCCAGAGGTGTATTAAAGTTTCTCACTATAGTTGTGTAGAATTCTTTCACTTTTAATTTGTAATATATATAACAAGTTAATTGAAACATAATTCACATACCAAATAGTTCATCTATTTAAAGTATAAACTTCAGTGGGTTTTTAGAATTTTATGAAGTCATGCAACCATTAATTACTACAATCAGTTTTAGAACATTTTATCACTCCATAACAATACCCCATACTCATTAGCAATCAATTTTTAATTGTTTTTTGCTTTATGTGTTTAGCTGCAGTGTTGCTTGGCTTATGCAGGTTTAAATGTCTCCTAGACTTGTTTTGTAAATTGTGATTTTGTTTTATGTCCATTTATATTGATTAGCATTTTTAACCTCAATTCTACCTTGTTTAATATTAACGTTGCTTTTTCCTCTTGCCTTTTCCTTTTTGCAGTTCTTTGAAATTATTTTCCTCCTTTTATGTTCAACCTTTTAAAAAATCATCTTTTATTAAGTGTAATTCTTACAGATGGGGTAAAAATTTCTGCCATTTGAGGGGAGAACTTATTAGTTTACATTTAGTGAAATCCATACTTGACTAATTTATTTCTTTCATCATGATTTATGATATTTATTTTACATTCTTCTTCTTCACCTTATTTTTTCTGTTTTGGTAATGTTGAAATTTCATCTGTATGAATTTCATTTTGAAATTATGTATGTATTATAAATTGAATATGCATGTATTTATATTTTGCCTTCATAGTTAAATGCTCTGTTCTACTTTCCCATTTCATTACTGGCTATTTGCCTGTACTCAACTTAGATCTGTTTTTCTATTATTATTTTAAAGCCAAATATCACTTATTTCCCTACTAAGAATGTAGTTTTTCCCTACTGACTCAGCTCCCTTTTAGAAGAGAACTTTAAAATGCCGATACTTTTCTGCTTCCCCCTCCTCCCATTTCTCCTCAGCTTCCTAACTTCTGGGTCTTGCTGAGATTGCTTAGTTCCAGACTATGAATCAAATTTACCTCACAGTTGTCAGTAGTTTCCCTTTTCCCATATTTCAGTAATCCTTATTTACATCTATATTACAATTTTGCAGATAACGTTTCACAGTTATATGTCTGTATCTCCATTAGAATATGTGTGTTTGTGTGTATAGCAAGGTTCCTTGCTTCTCGGTTATAAGGTGTTCCATTGAGTGGTGTGGTTTCTTTGAATCTTTGTAGATATCTTGACTGGGGAACACATTCTTAGATATAAATTCTCTCGGTAGTACATGTCTATTAGTCCCCCATCATCTAGCTTCCAGTGTTGCAGATGTGAAAAACAATTCTTTTAAAAAGTTTTTTAGTTACTTGTTTTTTCTTTCAACTTAAAAGATTTTCTTCTTTAAGCCTAATTTTTATCTCTGTATTTCAGGAATTTAATCAGATGCACCTGTGTGTGTGTGTGTGTGTGTTTGTGTGTGTGTGTGTGTGTGTTCTTCCTGATCCTGGCTGGAACATGTGCCTTTTCCACCAGCAGAGTTAGGATTTTCTACAGTACAGGAGAAATTCTCTCCATTTGTTTACCTATAGTTCTTTCTCCAGTGGTTCCTTTTCCTCATTCTAGATTATACTGTTTTTAGAGATTGTAGTTTTTCATGAATTGTCCTGCTAAATCTGTGTCATCAACAGAAAGATCATAGACAAATATCTGCAATACAAGGGAATAGCTGCTGTTTTATAAGAAAGGCACAAGGTGTGCTTTGCTCTTTGAAAGGAGGGAGTAACCATGTGTTGGGTTGTACTTTACTGATGCTTTATCTTTTAGATGTAGTATTTTTTTGGAGAAATGTATTCCACAGTACTCAGTGTTTGGCTTCATCTCCACTGTGCTGTGTTTCTTACTATTAAAATTTACAGCCTATGTATATTTTAAAACATACCTTAGCATATTTTAAAAATAAGCTGTAAACTTAAGTATTACAAATATTTTTATGCTGAAGCACTTATTATGCTTCTAATAATATCTATTCCTTTGAGTATTCAAGAATTGAGGTTAAATATGTTAGACATTTTCCCCTATCACTAAGCTTAGCAAGTTCTGTGATTGTAGTTACCTATTATGTATTATACACTTGAAAGTTATTAAGAGAGTAGATAGTAAATGTTCTCACCATAAAAAGAGGTGGTAATTATGTGATGTGTTGAAGGTGTTAGCTAACACTGTGGTGATAATCATTTTGCAATATATGAGTATCAAATTAACACATTTTACATCTTAAAGTTACAGTGTGATATTTTAAGTATATCTCTATAAAGGTGGAAATATAATTGTTTTTCTAAAAAATAATCATCTCCTTAAATATTAAAATCTCCTTACAGTTTGGACTTGAGATATAGTTATATTGCTCAGATATTAGGTTGAGGAAGCCTAAATAATTAATCAAAAAAATAATTATGGAGTGTCTGTAGCTCACAGAAATGAGTGTTTAGTAGGTATTCAGCTGCTGAGTTGAAGTTTAAGTTGAAGTTTAACTTGAAGGTACAGCTCTTGCTTTGGTATTTTAGCATGTTAGTGGAGACTGATGCCCTTGCTGGGTGATAAGTATGGTCTCTGGACATAAAAAGACTCTGATTTCCCATGTTATTAATAGATCTTCCCTTAGAAGATCCTGTATCCTCATTAGCACTATATCTTTGGTGCCGTAACTCTCTCCAGTCACTTAGTTCTCAAGTAAGTCAGTGTCTGCCTTTCCAAGTATGGAGGTCTGATATGTTATAAATCATTTTAGCCTTCCAATAATGTTATAGACTCAGCTAAAAAGTTAGTATTTCGGTTTCTTTACTTTGCCCTCACACCCCTCAATGGTCATACTCCGTTTTCTCCCCTCACTCCTCCACTAACATGGCTCTGTCAGAGGTCTGTGAAGTTCTGACAAATCCAATGTACAGCTTTTGTCCTTATCTTGGTCAGGCTGTGGCATTTGATAACTGTTGACTGTCCTTCGTAACTCCTTTCTGTCGACTGCAGTGGTACATTAATTTATTCAATATCCAGCCAATATTTACTGAATATCTACTAACTGTCAAGCAGAATACTAAGCATTAATGATAAAACAGTGAGCAAGGCATGCATTTTTCACCCCATGCCGATGCTTTACTCAGGATGTTGTATTAGACACACTTTACTTTGAGACATGTCTCTGCTACCTATAGTTGTGTGAACTTAGGCACATTTCTTAACCTTTCTCACCTGTAAAATGAGGATGATTAAATGTATCTACTTGATAGGAGTTTTTAAAACTATTTATTTATTTATCTATTTATTACTATTAAATAAAATAATTTATGAAAAGTTGGGCACATTGTTTGATACTCGCTTTTCCATTCTTACTGGAACTGCCTAGTTCAATCTATTAAAGACATTGCGACATTTCTCAGGCTGCTGTCTTTGATTCTGGTCATGGCAGCCTTAAGTCTATCTTCTACATTCTGATTAGGTAACAACTCATCCCCCCACCCCTGCACCCCAGTTATCTGCTTGCCTTGACCTGACCATGCTGGGATCATTTATTTCTAATTTAGTATACTTTTTCTCTTAATTTCAGCTTTTATCAGATTTCATGCTGGGCTCTTGCACCTTCCTGGTTCACCCAAATTCCATAACTGTGCATCTGCTAGTGTGCTGCTTCTGTCCCTCTTTGCCTTTTAAACAACTTCTTTTTCTTCAAGTTTCCCTTCAAACATATTTCCCTGAGGAAAGAGTCAGACATTCTTTTTTTCCATACCTCCTGTACGACTCTGACATTGTTTTATCCCAGTTACACTGTAATTTAATTATCTGCAGTGGTCCATGTGAGAAAAGAATGTGCTCAGCTGTCTTGGCATCCTTAGATGTGGTACAGTTGTAGCTTTAAAAACTTGATTATAGTTATCCAACAAATAATGTTTGTTTAGTTTCTGTGAATGAAGTCTTAGTGTCCTAGATATGCAGACATAAATGGGATAATGTCCTTGTCCTCAAGAGTAAGTGCACAGCATGAAGTCAGATAGCAGATGAGGGACACAAGATTCATGTCATGAATGACCAAACTGTTTCATTAACAGTTGAAGGATATCAGCATTTAAGCTATTCATTTTTTTAGAGGTAAATTAATAATAAACTGAAATTCTGATTTCTAACATACTTGTTAATGAAAGCTTGTTTCTTGAGGAAATGTATTCTTATAGACCTGAATGTCAAGTTGTCATGGTCTCTTAAGATAGAGAGGATGAGCATTGTCTACATGTTTCAAGTGATTTACTGTAAGTAGGGGTTGCATTAGTCATGTGTGGAACTTTGGAGTCAGAACTGCACCCGACTGAGCTGAAGCACTTTCTCTGTGCTTTCTACGTTCTGAGATAAAGTATAAACAGAGGTCTTGGCTCTTGATTCACAGCATATTTGTGAAAGTTAAAGTGATTTTTCCATAGTTTTAATTTTTCAAGCTCCTAAGAGTTCTTTTTTTTCTGATTTTATACAGTTTAACAATTGTGAAAACAAAAAAAATTTATTGAGTAATTGAATATTATAGTTTATATAGAATTACCATGTATAGCATTTGAGTGTAATATTCAAAATAATTTAGTTTTTCATTATTGGTATGAGTCACTTTTGCATCCTAATGGGTATTGGTGTCATTATTTGAGAACTAACAATCCCTGTACCTAAAAGTACAGAAGTGGTTTTCAAACAGCAAGGATTTCTATTTCATAGAGTGTGGCTGCTCACTGACACAGTAGTTTTTTATTGCCTCTGGTGAATTTACTTGTTAGTTTTTGGGAGATTTTTTGGAATTTTGACATTGGAAATAGAACATAAGCATATAAGCTTACTGTATTTTATTTATACCTGTATTCTTTACTGAGTAACTGTGAGGACATTTTTAATGCTATGGAAAATGCAAGTTTGAAGAAATTCTATTTTTCTCTTCTGTGCATTAAAGACCCTAAGTCCTTTTAAGGTACAACTCTTCGAAGTATGGAAGTAGTCTATGGAATATTTTCAGTGACACATGGGATTTTATAGGTCAGCAAACGCAGTCAGGTTATAAGAAACTTTATTCTGAATTTAGTTTTTGATTAGAATTTTATAGTTAAAAGTTTTAATAGTGACAAAGAACACTGTCTTTGAAGGAGCATAAATTTAATTTTTATGTATTGGAAATTTTTAGTTATGGTGAAGGTTATGTAAGGATTTGGCATAGGGAGTTTTGCTGAAGGAATTTTCAGACAGACAGTAATCAAATCGAAAGAGTGTGGTTTTATAAGCCAAGAGAGAAGGGAGATTTAGAAGGAAGAGATGATCAGTAGAATCAGATGAAAGGATAAACAGCAAACAAGGTTAACTAAGATAAGGACAAAGCAGTTTGTACGGGTTTAATTAATTATAAAAGCAGTTTCAGCGGAGCAGTTGGGGCAGGAACCAAATTGCGATGAGTGTGGTCTGTCTGGTTCTCTTCCACACCAGCGAACTGGGCAGATGAACGCTATTATCATCAGTTCTGGCTGGTGTTGCTCTTAGTGGATGCTGAAGGACATCTTAGTGGATGCTGACTGATGTTTATATCTTAATAGGTGACTTTCTCAGCTTGCTCTGAGCATCAGATCTGTGCAACTAAAATTAATGTGAAATGTTTTGTAATAAAAGGACTCCTTTTCACTCAGATTTTTGCTTTTTTCATTTCACATTGATTTTAAGAACTTCTTTGTCAATCTGGCCTTTTAACTTGGCTACCACTGTGTTTAGACTCTTTAGTAAGGTATCAAAGAATGTTTGATGTTTTTTTTCACTCTATTTTATTATAATTATATTACTATAAGGCAGAGTTCTTTTTTCCACAGCATCTAGGAGTGAGTATGAACTTAGAAATTTAACAAGGACCTTTAACTCTATCTGGTCACATTACTACTCCACTCTTGGCTATTTTTACTTTTTTACGTGAAAGAATGCAAAGCATTCCAGTTTTGCCCTTTTTAATTCCTTGTTTTGTCTCTCACTGAAGGGTCTAGCTTACCTACAGGACTTCCCCTGAGATTCCTGACTTTAGTCCTTCTGTTTACCCTAGACGACCTGAGGTCTTTCATTGCTGGTATACCACACATTCCCTTTCTGGTTGATACTTTCCACTTAACAAGTGGATTTTGATAAGTAAGATGGTAATATTGGATGGACATAATATAGAAACCTTATAGCTGTCTCTATACAAATCTTTTAACAATGAGCAAAATCATTAAGGAAAACATGTTATTTATGCTAATGGAGTAAGGCAATGAAAAGAAAGGTTAGATTAGCAGCATTTTAAAAGTTGTTGCTCCAGAGGCTGGGAGAGGGAGGAGTAAACAGATGAAATGTAGAGGATTTTTAGGGCAGTGAAACTACTCAGGATGGTGGAAACACGTCTTTATACACTTTTCAAAACCCAAGGAATACAACACCAAGAGTGAACCCTCATGTAAACTGTGGACTTTCAGTGATAATGTTCTGTCTGTGTAGGTTCATTGGTTGTAATAAATGTACTGCTGTACTGCCCTGTGTTGGTGGTGGGGTGCGGGGCTTGTATGTGGAAGGGGCCTGGGTATATAGAAAATATTTTTACATTCTTTCTGCTCAATTTTGCTGTGAATCTAAACTTGCTCTAAAAATAAAGTCTGTTTACAAACAAACAAACAAACAAACAAATGAGTTTATGCTCGTTAACATTCCAGAACTATTCAGAAGATGAAATTTACTTTCTTGGATGCAAAATGAATTAAACTGTTTGGGAAATTTGTGGACCTCTCATATTTCACCCATCAGCTGCCTCATTTGATAAGTATTTAAAAGCTGTAAATTCAAGTATTTATATTATTCTCCACTAACATTTGCTTCCTATTTACCTCTAGGTTTGAAGTTTGAGGAAATCCAAGAAAGATTTGGTGAGGAATTCTTTAATATATGCTTTGATGAGAATGAGAGAGTCCTTCGAGCTGTAGGTGGCACGTTGCAGGACTTTTTTAATGGCTTTGATGCTTTGTTGGAACACATTAGAACTTCTTTTGGAAAACAGGCCACTCTGGAGTCACCATCATTCCTATGCAAAGAGCTTCCTGAAGGTACTCTTATGCTCCACTACTTCCACCCTCACCATACCGTGGGCTTTGCGATGCTGGGCATGATTAAGGCTGCAGGAAAGAAGATCTATCGGCTGGATGTGAAAGTGGAACAGGTTGCGAATGAGAAATTGTGCTCTGATGGCTCGAACCCAGGAAACTGTAGCTGTCTTACGTTCCTCATCAAAGAATGTGACAATACTCATATCACGAAGAACCTTCCACAGGGAACCTCCCAAGTTCCCGAGGATCTCCGAATTAGCATCAACACCTTCTGCAGAGCCTTCCCTTTCCACTTGATGTTTGACCCCCACATGTCAGTCCTTCAGCTGGGGGAAGGCCTGAGGAAGCAGTTCCGATGTGACACTCACAAAGTGCTCAAGTTTGAGGACTGCTTTGAGATCGTGTCTCCAAAGGTGAATGCCACCTTTGAAAGGGTCCTGCTGCGACTGTCTACCCCATTTGTGATTAGGACCAAGGCTGAAGCTTCTGGCACAGAAAATAAAGACAAGGTAAGTGGCCATGAACTTTATATCAGTGATGGAAACTAGAAGATTGCATGATTATTTCAGTAAATTACATGCTGGCTGTACTTGTAATTATTTAGGCAAAAAAGCTTAAACTGCCATTTAGAAAATTACTGGTCCCTGGATGTATGTAATAAGATTTGGCCCTATTCCCAGCCATTTTGCATAGTGTTTGCATATTCCATTAATTTATTTCAGAATATGAAAAGAAGACATTTATTAATACTAGCCATAGTAATTACAAAAATGGTAGGACTCATTGAAATCTGATACTGTACACCCATGAATATTTTCAGTGATTGAAGTCAAACTATGAGAGAAGTGGGAAGACTGGTTACAACATTTGTGGGACGTGCTTGCCTTTTCCTTAAAGAAATGTAGGTCAAGAGCTGGCTAGACTTTGAGTAGGTTCTGTCCTAAATTTCGTAATCTAGGAACATCTGGTTTACATTGTAGTTTTGTCCTAATATACAGAATAATGTGTTTTCTAAAAGTTGGAAATGAAGTAAGTATCTCAGGAGTTCTAATTAAATTTTAGTCCATGTACCTATAGAACATGTTTACTCCTTGAGAGAATACAGTGAACACCAGGAATCTTTATTGTGGATTTGTTTGAAACCCTTTTGGGAAAATTTGGGTTATAAATTATGAATAAATGATGGGAAGAACAGAAATACATCTTAACATAGTTGAGTTTTAACCAACATATTTCCTCAGGTGAATATTTTTCAGAAAAAGTCAACCATAAAATAAATAATAAAATGTAAAGAAAAATCAGCCATGACTATTTTAAATTTGGTAATATACTTCCAGTGATTAAAAGGGAAAAATAATGTTATACGAGAGATTCTTTTCAATATTTTGTATCAAGATAAATACAGTTCTCTCAGGCTTGTTCCCAAGCATTCTGGGAAAGGTGTCGGCTCTCAGAAATGCAGAGGTTGCTCTGGGCCGAAGGAGGGAAGTGTTGCAGAAACAGAGAGCTCAGTGAGTGAATGATCTGCACGTATTCTGAGTTCCTGCAGTAATAAAGGAAATGAGGAAAAATAGCCTCCTGAAGGCAGAGTCAAAGACATTTTGGGGGATTTTTTTATTCAGCATTAGTTTCATAATTGACTCATTTTAATAATCTTGAAATTCAGCAGAAAAATTGTAAACAAATAATTTGAGAAAGATGAAAGGATGACATTTATTCATGACTGAATCAGGTGGTTTAGGGATAATCATTCAGTAGTGTTTTCATCATGTAAGTTCAGTAATTTGAAAACATCTAAGGAAAAGCCTGAAGATTACGTTTTGGTACACATTAGGGTATATTAGTCTGAATGAACTTCATTATTTCTATTTTATTACACATGATGTTTTCAATAATATTTTTACATATGATATATATATTCACATGTAAATCACATGTGAATATATATTCAATAAATGCTACCCATTTTGAAGTGCTTTAAACTGAAGGAAAGTTGTTAAATATGTGTTTTTGTCCATATTTGTAGTTGTGTTAAAACTGGGATTATTCTATCTTTGTAACATAGGGAATTGTACTTCTGTCTTACAGAAGTACCATTTTTGGCTAGGCAGATTTATAGCATCTCTGCCCTTTAGAATTAAAGTTAACATTTTAAAAAATGTGCCTAGAGTAGAATATATTATTACCGATGTTAACTGTTTTATATTTTTGGTAGATTTGAGATATATTAATTCAGGTTAAAGTTACTGCTTCAGATCTCCCCACTCCATATCTCATCTGGCTATATTTCTATTTAATTTGTACACCAGTGTAAGAAATAGACCTAATGAAATGATGACTCAAATGTCAAGGCCCCCTGCCAGTTCCAATAATAAGGGACTGTGCTCATTGAGAAGATGCAATTATAATTTAAACATGTCAGTGGCAGTTTAAAAATAAAGCAATAGGCAGGGTTTTTAGTTCAGATAAGGATGACAGTCTTGTCATCTTATGTTACATTTCTGCTCATTTACTTGCATTTACCAGACTCGGGTATTTGGGAGGGTGTAGTTGGCCCAAATGGAAACTATAGTCAATAAAGTTGTGGCATGGAGTGAGTTTTAACTAGATGTATACCACTTTTGAATTATTATGTTGCTAAATTCTAAATTTGTAGTTTCTTAAAACATGGAAAGAAGACAGAAAATCAGGGTTAAGAATTATGTTTCTGTTGATAAATTTGATCTTGATATTCATTATTTTCCCCATAATAGCTGTTCCTGTTAATAACTTTACATTGTCTGATGTTTTTAATTTGATAAGAAAGTGCTATTTTTAAATACATTAGGATATTTATTTCTTAGTAGAACAGTGGAGGCTTTCATGATCATTTAACTATTTGGGACATTCATTTAATACCTATGAACCACTGCCCCTGCCATCAAAATAAAAACAAAAACAAACCAGCAAAAACAAGAGCTAATCATGCGGCTGAATGACAGTAAATCAGGAGCAAAATGAACTGTAATCTTTTTGCTAAACTGTGATCTTTGTTTTGTGTTGTCAGTCGGTGGGTGACTATGTGGCTAGAGGTGGATCACGCTTGTGAACAATTTGATGAGCTACTGATGAAATAGAAAACTATCATCCTAGTTTTAAAGAGTTATAAAGACGTAAGAGTTGGTTACCAAACAGCAAGAATGCCAGTGACAGGCATCTGATGCAGTAGTCATGGCCAGAATTTAATTCAACAGAATTTTGAGGTCAGAAAGAACTGTCCCAGATGGCTTGACAAAGCTTCAATTCCTATTTTTCGTTGTTGGTGTTCCCTCTACATCTTCCCTTACGTGATCATCTATGCCTCACGTATTCTTCTCTCTCAATTTTCTAGTTTTGCTATATGGCATTCCTATTTTTTTGTCTTTTTAAAAAAGATTTTATTTATTTACTTATTTTTAGAGGGGAAGGGAGAGAGAAAGAGAGGGAGAGAAACATCAATGTGAAAGAGAAACATTGATCAGTTGCCACTCATACTCACCGCATCTGGTGACAGAACCCACAACGTGCCCCGACCAGAATTGAAATGGAGACACTCTGCTTTGTGGGACAATGCCCAAACAACAGAGGGATGGGACGTTTTTGTCTTTCTTTATGCTCAATTCCTTTTTAAATCATCTTTCCTTATCAGATATCAAGCATTAAATATGAGTAAATTAGTTTATTATTTATAAAGACCAGACTCAGCACGGGGAATTAAGATGTAAATGGGCAGCCATGTTAATTTGTGCTGTGTTATCTCTCAGGTTGTTCTAATCCAGTATTATTCTGAGAATTTGGAAGTTTATCACACAGATCTGTGGAGGCATCGTGGCAAGTTTAAGAAGAAATTTGTTGCAGTCTAATATGCAGTTTAGGTGTCAACATTTGGTCATATAAACCTAACTTGTTGACGTGGGTCCCAGAGCTTGTTTTGGATGTAAGGGACCACGTTTGGAGTGGGACTATTACAAATTAGAGGGATGGCTCAGAGCTTTCTTCTCCGCATTGTAAGGTCGTGACGCGTGGGAGAGAGTTACCTCTGACAACAATGAGTTTAGTAAGTCCCTGTAATCTCTGAGCCTCAAATTTATTCATTTGGAAATTAAGGGAACTAGACAATTAATTAATATTTTTACTCCTTTACAAATCATCATTAACAATATAGAAATTTATCTGAGGTCAGTCGATCATGAAGCTTTTTGTCATCCCTATAATTCAATAAACTCAGATGCATTTTTAAAAGAGGCAAAGAGGAATCTGACTTTTCAACTATAGAGGGGTCATTCTATTGTGAAGACTAAGTTAAAATAATTCTCTTGCAGTTTATGCTGTCAAATAACTCAGAAAGTCCTTTGTGAGGATTAAATGACATACTCCATGTAAAATTCTTATTAAATCTTTGGCCTCTTGGTTCGTTATTATTACTTCTACCACTATTATTATTGTTGTTTCTTTCTACTTGGAACATTCCTTCTACTCATTTTCCTTGTCATTACTTACCTTCTAGAAAGAAGTATTGGGGGTAGTTAGCAGTTTTAATAATTTTAGAGAATAGCGATTATATCAAATATCTTCACAAAATGTGACCGAGGCCTTGCTTCTTGTCTTTTTAATAAAGACTGGAAGACCACTTGTCACTTACTGTGTTGGAACTCTGCCTGGATCTGCTTTTTATATAGACTATCACTGTTTTAAAATCCTTGGAGTCCTTTCCAGATTCACTGACGTTTGGAACCGAGTTTTTATTACCCGTGTCCACTATTGTGTTTTCTGTTCACTTACTGTTCACAGCTCTCTGCTGTGCCCGTGGCTTCTAAAATGAAATGGACTTCTTAGCCCCGGCACAACCTGAAGCAGCACTGGATTTTGACAAACAATGAATAGCATGAGCTCTTTTGACTTTTTTTCCTTAGTAGCAATGCTTCAAAGGACTTTAATAACATTGTGGAAGGAATCCAGCGTTTGAGGTACGTCATCCCTATGACAGAGCAGTAATGTTGTTATTCATCTTCACTTTAGTTCTCAGGTTTGGAACCAAGGAAAAGCATAACCACACATTTCTTTTTCAATCCCCAGAAATATCCTCATATTTGTCTTATTATTTAGAAACTATAAAAAATGCTGCAAAATAATTTTCAAAGAATAAAGGAAGAATTAACCTCTGATCTCTGTGGTCAGTTATTTTCAAAATGCTTTTTTATCTTTTCCAGACACATGGCCAGATTTTTTGACATGATGATTGAAAAGCTTATTAATTTTATCATTCCATAATGACACTGTTGAAAGACAAGTTTCATCTGGTTGTCACGAGTACATTTGACTTGACTTTAATTTAATTTGGGAAAATGTGAGCTTTTTTTCCTCTTTTTAGACCATAATATTCTATTAGAAAATTTCAAGTAGTGGATAATATTTTAGTGATGGACAAAATAACATTAGGGCTCTCTCTATAAATTAGCATTATAGAACATAGACATAACTTCATGAAAAACTCTCTGGGATTTTCTTTGCTCTTATAATTATAAATGAGATCTTTAATATTAATTTTATGTTGCTTATTTTTCTCTAAACTGATCCATGACCATAAACTGCCTTTTAAAGTAAGTTAGACAAGGTGTGATTCTGATGCAGATATTACTGGGGTTCCTTTTGGCTCTCTCTTGATTTTTTTATGGCTACAATGTTCGAATTTCTGTATAGTGCTGTGTTGCTATATCGTTACTGTAGTCTGTAGAGCCAGAGGATATGGTAGATGATTATATAGGGAATTACATACTTCTTACAGAGATCCTCATGCTGGAAGCGCCCATTTGGCTGGGCTTTTATTTCCAGTATTGCAGTCCGGAATTTACAAATGTGGTGGCTTCTACTGGATTTTAGACATTATTTAGTTATAGTGTCGTACCTTCTGATGGGGGTGGGAATTAGGCCCTTAGTTAAAAATTATTTAGAATCTTCCTAATTATTTCTTTTTAACTTAGAATAATTTTGTTTTAGCTGGTAACTTAAGTATCAGTAAATTAAAAGCCAAAGAGCTGCTTTGGATGCATTGTCTGCCTCACCATTTTCAATGATGTTCTCTTCATTCATTGACTATTCAGTGGCATGATTCTTAGTAAGTGTACATAATTGCACAACTATCACAAAAACACAATTTTAGAACACTTTATCACCTCCATTTGCAGTTAATCCCTGCTTTTATTCCCAGTCCTGGACAACCACTGGCCTACTTTCATCCACATAGATTTGCTTCTTCAAGACATTCCCTACAGATGTAATCATACACACGTGTAGTCTTTTTTGGTCTGGCATCATGTTTTTGAGGTTTGTCATGTTGTTTCATGTATGAGCAATTTGCTCATTTTTAGTACTTAACAATATTCCATTGCATAGATACATCACTATTATTTTCCTCATTCATCAGTGGGTGGACATGGGATTTTTTCAGATTTTGGCTACTGTGAGTATGGTGCAGTGCACATTTGCATACAAGAGTTTGTGTTGAATACATTTCCATTTCTCTTGGGTAGATTACTAGGACAAGAAGTGCTGTGTCCTATGGTAAGTGTATGTTTAATTTTTTTATTTGTCTTTTTAAATTATATTTTTCCATGAACATTTATCCCATTATACCTTCTTCCACCTCCACTCACCCCCTCCCCTTGCCACAGCCACCACCCTGTTGTCCATGTCTGTGAGTCCTTTTTCTTTTTTGCTCCATTCTTCCACCTGCTTCCCCACCCCTTGCCAGAGCCATCATCCTGCTCTCTCCGAGTCTGTCTCTGTTTTGCTTGCTAGTTTGGTTTCTTCATTATATTCCACACCTGAGTGAAATCATATGGTATTTATCTTTCTCTGATTGTATTATTTCACTTAACATAATATTATTCTCCATGCCCATCCATGCTGTCGCAAAGGGTAAACTTTTCTTCTTTTTTATGGCAGAGTAGTATTTTATGAAGTAAATGTACCACAGCTTTATCTACTCATCTCCTGATGGTCACATGGGCTGCTTCCACATCTTGGTAATTGTAAATAATGCTGCAGTGAACATAGGGGTGCTTATGTTCTTTTGAATGAGTGTTGCGGTTTTCTTTGGCTGTTCTCCCAGAAGTGGCAGTTTCCTGTTTAATTTTCTGAGGTACCTCCCTCCTGCTTTCCATGGTGACTGCACCAGTCTGCATTCCCACCAGCCGTCCACTAGGGTTCCCATTTCTTCACATCCTCACCAGCACTTGTTTGTTGATTTTTTGATGATGGCCGTATGGCAGGTGTGAGGTGGTATCTCATGGTGGTTTAAAGTTTTTCATATGTCTGTCAGCCCTCTGTATGTCCATTTTGAAGAAGTGTCTATTCAGGTCCTTTGCTAACTTTTTAACTGGATTGTTATCATAACAACATGGTACTGGCATAAAAACAGACACAGAGATCAATGGAACAGGATAAATGCCCAGAAATAAACCCATGCCTTTATACTCAATATTTGGCAAAGGAAGCAAGCATGCACAATGGGCTAAAGATAGTTTATTCAGTAAATAGCATTGGGAAAATTGGACAGACATGTGTAGAAAAGTGAACCTAGACACCACACAGAAGAAATTCAAAATGGATTAAAGACTTAAATGTGAGAGCCTAAACCATAAAAACCCTAGAAAGAAAGATAGGCAGTAAAATCTCAGACATTGCTTGTAGCAATATTTTTTCTGATATACCTCCTCCTCAGGCAAGGAAAACAAAATAAAAATAAACAAATAGGACAATGTCAAACTTAAAACTTTTTGCATACCAAATGAAACCATCAACAAAATAAAAAGATAACCCAACCTTCTGGGAAAACATATTTGCTGATACATCTGATAAGGTGTTAATATCCCAAATTTACAAAGAAGTTATAAAACTCAACACCCCAAAAGTGAACAATCCAGTTGAATTATTTAATTTTTTTAAAGAAATTGCCACAATATTTAACAACGAAGCTATAACATTTGACCAGCAATATCTGAGGGTTCAAGTTTCTTCACATCCTCACCAGTACTGGGTATTGTCATCATTTTTTATCATAACCGTCCTCGTGGTTGCAAAGTGATATTACATCTTGGATTTTAATTTACATTTCCGGGGTGTCTAATGATTTGAAGCATCTTTTGTGTGTGTGTGTGCTTAGTAGCCATTGGCATAGCTTTTCTGGTTAAATATTCTAGTCAGATACTCACCAATTTTTAATTGTGTTTGTCTTCCTACTATTGAACTACACTTTTAAAAACATACATTCTGGATATTACATTAACTTCAAAAGGTACTGTATTTGGGAGAACAATTTTATTTTGATGGTACCAATATTTTCTTTTATGGATTACACTTTTGGTATGATATCTAATAAACCAAGACTGCATTGATTTTCTCCTTTATTTTCTTATAGAGGTTTTATAATTTTAGTTGTTAGATTTAGGTCTGCAATCCATTTTGAGACATATTTTGTGTATGCCATGAAGAACTAAGTTTTTATTGTTTTTTTCCCATATAGACATACAATTGTCTCAGCACATTTTGTTGAGAAAACAAAGTTGCAGAGTCAACTGTGTCAAAAATCAATGTCTATATTCTATACTTTTCTCTAGCTTTTCTATTCTTTTCAGTTTTTAAAAATATCTAGCTTTATGCTGATAATACAATATTTTGATTACTGTATGAAAGTTAAGCTTTCCAATTGGGTATTTTAAGTCCTCTAAGTTTGTTCTTTTTCAAAATTTGTTTTAGCTATTTTAGGTTCTTTACACTTCCACATACATTTTAGAATCCATTTGTCAAGTTCTAAAGAACTTCCAGAATTTCAATAGGTATTGCACTAAATCTATAGATTAATTTAGAAAGAATAGCTATCTTAACAATACTGAGTTGCTCATTCCATGTTCATTCTCAACTCATTAAATCTTTAATTTTTGTTGAAAATGTTCTACAGTTTCAGTGGACAGACCTTGCACTTTTTTGTTAAGTTTACTTTTATTCTTTATTGATGATATTGTGAATAGAATGTTAAAAATGTATTTTATTAATATGTAAGAATACAAATTACTTTTTATATATTGTGTTTGAGTCCTATGACTTTCTAAAATCAAATTAGAATAGCTTAGTATTATAGAATAGCCAAATGCATTTTCTGTATAGATACTTTAGGACTTTTTACTTACATGGTCATGTAATCTGAGAGTTGAGATGGTTTTCTTCTTTTTCAATCTCCCCTCCTTTCCTCCCTCCTTCTCTTTTCTTTCCTTTCCTTTTGTGGTATTATTTGCCTATTATAAACCCAATTATATATAATAATAGTTGTAATAATTATATATATAATATATAATTGCAATTATACTATATACATGGGTTTTTAAAATGAATTAGGAAAAGAAAGGACAGTATATTAAAGTGTATGTATAAATTCGCATATTTAGCCACCATTTACCATTTTCAGTGCTTTTTATTTCTTCCCATATATTCATGTATTTCTTTCATCCTGAAGGGGTTCCTTTAGCATGCCTTGTACAGTACATTTACTAGTACAAAGTTCTATTACTCTGTTCATCTGGGAAGCTTTTTATTTCACCTTCATTTTTGATAGTTTTTCTGTATATAGAATTGTTGGTTGACAGTATTTTTCCTCCAGCAGTTTGAGTATATCATTTTCTGTCTTTGGCCTCTGTTGTTTACAATGGGAAGTTAGTTGTTAATTGCACTGTTATTTCTCTCTATTTCTGTGAAGGACATAGGACATGTTGATGTAATAGAGTGACTGGTATTGGGTTGAAGAGATTGATGGGGCAGAGAATACCTCACTGAAAAAAAGTGGCATGTGATAGTTTTAAAAGGACTACATAAGCTCATGCATTTCTCTCGCATCTTGGTACTGATGGGGTTCCTAAAGTGGTTGCTCTGTTATACCATGTGATGTGTCCTGGCACATCAGTTTAATTTCTTTTTTTCTTCCTTTAAAAATGGAACTGTATCTTTTTGTAGCTACTACAGATTTTAATCATATATTTTTTCAATCTTATTGTATTCCTTTTAAGTTTTTGTCATAAAATAATTTATACTTTGTACAAACTTGGGAAAATGCAGAATATTAAGGAAAGTACCATCTATTTTTATTAGTAGTAACATTGAAATATCTACTATGTACATATTTTTATGTTTTCCTAGAATTCTTATTAGTTGTCTTGTTGTAGACAATTGAATTTTTAAAGATCTCTGCTTTTCTAATAAAGTAGTAGGTTCCAATTTAGTCTTTACCATTTTGAAAGATTTATTATAGTAGTGAATGTAGCTATTTTTTGTGTAATATTTTTTCTCAATTACTCAAGTAATATTGATTACTTAATTAAAGTCCAACATATTTTTTAGCACATCTAGTACTCCCCTTTTTGGTACTTCCTATCTAGTAGTTTTGTATAATCTTCAATTTACTCTCCTATAAAATAATATTTATGGAAAAACTGTTCAGAAACATCTGATGTAAGTCTAGTCTTTATCAAGCAATACTGTTTACATATTTCAGTGTCTCCTTCTTTTATGCTCAACTTTATGTTTTGTATTCAGAGGTCAGGTTGAAATGACAGATGTATTTCTGGGTATATTTTTTTCTGTGTGGCCATATGGTAAACCAGCAGTTGTAGCTGAACTGTAAAGCCCAGATGTACCTTTAGACTTCCTTTTTTTTCCCTCTGAGCAACAACTGAAGTCTAGGGCCCTATCAGGCTCTCCATGAACGTTAGAAAAACATTGACAGGTAAGTGTAGTTATAACAACAGTGCAAGATGCATAATCTAAGAGAGTATACAGCAATTATATTTTATCAACTATAACCCTATATTCATCTGAAAACTCCAGAGTATTACTGCTGCTCTGATTTCAGTATGTTGGAGAGATAGCTTAGGTGATCATTGTGAGTGCCTCTGGCTTCCTGAGGTGTATTCAGGACAGGAAATGATATCAGAAGCATGGCAACATATCAGTGGATTTTCTTTTCTTTTTTTTAAAAAATCAAATCATGTCTTACTCTTCAAAGATTCTGAGACTTGGTATTTGGGTTCCTGAATTCAGGTCACAACTAAATTCTCACTTGCTGTAGCAACTTTTCAATCACGATTTAAGCTTTCCTTTTTGGAGTGTGTTTTGTGAGAGTGTCTATCATGATTTTGATAGTAACAATTTTCTTCACGTGGGTTTTGGTTTGTCATATTCCCTGAATGGGCACAGTAGTGTTGAGAGGCAGGCAGCGCTGTGCCTGATTAAGAACATAGTCTGTGGAGCAGAACTTCCCAAGTTCAGAGTCTCTGTGTCATTTAGTAGCTGAATGACTGAGCAATTTAACTTTTTAAAACTTGTTTTTCTTGCCAAACTCATGGCCTGTGGGCCACTCTTTTCCTCTCTCATTTTCTTGGCATAAATAACTGAGCATATTTCTGACTTGCACAAATACATTTCTAACTTCTTTCAGCTTTACCAGCAAATTTCTCTGACATTGTGTATTGTTTGCCTTATCTTTAATCTTTAGTTTTGATTGGGCCTTAATTTTTTTGTTAAATTTTCATATCATTTATTCTTTTTAAATATCTTAATATTAATTTTAAAATATATTTTATTGATTATGCTATTACAGTTGTTCCATTTTCTTCTCTCCTTTATACTCCTCTGCCCTGCACCCCTCTACCAACATTTCCCCCACCCCCTTAGTTCATGTCCATGGGTTGTACACATAAGTTCTTTGGCTTCTCCATTCCCATACTATTCTTAACCTCCCCCTGCCTATTTTGTGCCTACCAGTTATACTTCTTATTCCCTGTACCTTTTTCCCCATTCTAACCTCTCCCTGTCCCTGCTAATAAACCTCCATGTGATCTCTATTTGTGTGAATCTGTTCCTGGTCTAGTTGTTTACTTAATTTCTTTTCGTTTTTGTTTTTGTTTAGGTTCAGTTGTTGATAGTTGTGAGTTTGCTTTCATTTTACTGTTCATATTTTTGATCTTTTTCTTTTTCTTAGGTAAGTCCCTTTAACATTTCATATAATAAGGGCTTGGTGATGATGAACTCCTTTAACTTGACCTTATCAGGGAAGCACTTTATCTGGCCTCCCATTCCAAATGATAGATTTGTTGGATGGAGTAATAGGGTCAATAATAGATTTATAAAGGAGCAGATTTGGTTTGGCATTGAAAGGAACTTTCCAACTATCAGAGACAGGGAAAATTGAGAAAGTTGCCTTTTGAGATAGTGAGCTTACACAACATTTGGGGTTCAGAAGTTATTGAATGACAACCTTTTAGAGATATTTTATTGAAAATCCATAGAGGGAATCCAAAATATCTTCAAAAGGAAATAATGTGGTCACATGATTTTTATAATGCTATTTTCAGGGACTAAGAGTAGAACTCATGTTATAGATTTTTTATGCTATACCATTTTGTTTTTATAGAGGGTATGGTTCTATCTAAACAAACGAATGATTTTGTGGAATAGAGGTTTGTAAAAGCTTTCATTCTATGTAGCATTTCTTTTGAAACTTAATGTATGATGTCCTTCAAAATTCAACTTAGTAAAGTATGTTTGAAATGTCACCTATATTTGGGTTTTCCAAGTTTAGCAGCCAATTTTCACTCCCCAAAATTCAATGAGAAATAAATTTCTGTGATCTGTTATGAATAGTTAAACATAGTAAAAGCTGTCTTTAAAACACAATTTACAGGAGTGCTTTATAAGAAAGAGATTTACTTATGCTTCTCAGCACTTATGAAATTGGACCTTTAGGAAATCCCCAAATTATAAACAAGTCATTAATATATGAGTCTTTAACAGGTTTTATTCAGGCTTACTTAGCAATAGAGAATGTAAAGCTGGTGTTCTCTTTTCTAGAACATGGGTAGTTAAAGACTCTAACCTCGCATTAGATCTGTTTTTACCAGATTTGAAAAATGTGATCCAGAACCCTTGGTCATGTTCAACAGTATTCTCTTACTTTGTGAGGGAGCTGAGTTTGCCACACTTTATTTTTCTGAAAAGAATCAAAGTATTTATGTTTGAATCACTTAATGGTTTTGTTTGTTTTCACTTTTCCCTTAACTGAAGACAGTGGGTGTTCATGAAGGTTCAGGGAAGTCAAAACTTATTTTAAAGACCCTTGGGTAGAACTGGAGAGCATTATGCTAAGTGAAATAAGCTAGGTGGTGAGAGACAAACACCATATGATCTCACTTTCAACTGGAAAATAATCAACAAGAGAAAAAAGCAAACAAAATATACCCAGAGACATTGAAATTAAGAACAATCTAACAATAGCCATAGAGGAGGGGGGAGGGGACAGTGGGGAGAAGGCTTCTCAGGAACTACTATAAAGGACACATGGGCAAAGCCAAGGGGAAGGGTAGAAGCAAGGGAGGGAGGTGGGTTTGGCTGGGGTGGGCGGGGGGAGTGGTGGGGAGGTGGGGAGAAATGCAGACAACTGTAATTGAACAACCATAAAGTAATTAAAAAAAAAACAACCAAAACCAAAACTTATCTCAATGCAAGAGAAAGCAAAAGAAGAAGGTAGACCTCCAACTCTTTGAAGGAGAGGTCAAGAACTCTATTACTTGTCAGGACAGACTTATTTGTGATGTTGTTGATGGTTAATATTGAGAATGATTTGATAATATGTACAACTCCTTAAAAGGACTGAGATGTCAATTTCACATACCTTAAAATAATGAATGTGTGACTGACTCTTTGTTGACCATTCAACACTAGCCTAAGAATCCTTCCTTCCACTTTAGGAAAAGGTGGGGGAAATCTCTCTACCTCCCTCTGTGTATGTGGAAAATTTATACTATAATCTATAGTTCCTTGCATTTCCATATTTTCTAATTAAGATGTTATTGTAAATGCAATAAAAGTATAGCTTTAGTACTAGGTTTTAATTAATGAGTTGGAAAGAAATTCTTCTAAATATTTTGCTGAAATATTTAGAAAAGATACTGTGCTACTCTGATGCATTCCTAGATAGGCTATAAAATCTTCTAATCTTAATCTTTATGAGACTAATTATGACAACTTATTTTCAGTGGTTTAATTACCATTCTACTCTGCTCTGTGGTTTTAGGGACTTTTTCCATATTACAACTTGTTTATTCTGTGAAATAATATGCATATTACTTTATATATAATATTTCCACTATATATAAATTCAAAAGGATATAAAGTTTTATAAAGTTAGAGTCCTTGCTTATTCCTCACTAATTTACAGAAATAATTTCTAATAAATTATTTGCAAGTTCTGTTTTCAGTTTCTCTATAATCCTTCTGATTTTATAAGACTGTATTTCATGGATTTGACATTTCAGTCAGTCTGTTTTTCCATTTGTAACTAGACATTTTTTAAAACTGTAGTTATATTATGTCAAGAACACTTAACATAGACCTGGCCTCTAACAGAGTTTTTAAGTATACAATATGATATCATTAACCATGGACACAACATAATGCAGTGATTCTCTAGAACTTGCTGTTCTTGCATTACTGACACTTTATTCCTATACATAGGACTATTTCAACTTGAATCCACATCACTAAATTATAGAAGAGGATGAGTAATTTGGTCTTTACATGAGAAAAAAGACTTTCATTTTCTGTCTGTGAGAAGGATCATTAGGCACTATAAATGTGTTTGATTTTCTTAAGATCATTATCTTGGAAACTTTACATATAGTTTGGTCTCCTTAGCTTTACCTAGACATTTTTTTGAAGAGAACCACTTTCCACAGTGTGACTCTAAGTGTTGCCAACATTCAATTTCTATGGCTGCTTCTTACTGCTATCACATAACAATTTAAAGTAATTTAATTTAAAAAATATGTTTGAGATTATTCTTAAAGTCTAAATATAGATTATATGTACATCTGCTTTGTTTCCTGTAACTGCTAATTTAATAACTCCAAGGGGAAAGAATGATTAAGTGAGTCTGGTATGAAATGTTTTTTACAGTCTGAACAAAGGTCTGATCTCATGTTTCCTGAAGGAGGAAAAATATTCTCATAAATTTCTAGATATTTTTGCTATGTGCACAAAAATTGATTTGAATACTTTATTATTTTCTTATTTGTACCCTCAGTAATTCTTGACTCATTGTACCTAAATTTATATTTATTTTTACCTATCATATTATTATGGGTATGAGGACTATCTGGCTTAACTTTTAATTATATTCCCTTCAGTCCCTACCCTATTCACGTTTGCTATCACAAAAATTTATAGTTTATTTCAAGACTGTAAATTTATTTCATTTGAGGTACTCCATTTCTCAATTTTATCTGTCACCTGTCATTATTTATACTTAATCTTTGGACTGGCTTTTTTGTTTTGGCAATCTGGAATGACTGACACTGGTTTTAGTATATTGTTAAGTTTCACTATATTTTTCAAAGCACACTATATGACTCAGAAGAAGCCTTTTAGTGTTCATAGCATGGGTTGTAAAAGCTGTTGATCAGACCAATCATTAACTTATTTGTACACTATTAAGTATTACAGTGTAGAAGATGTGTTTCTTTAATTTAGTATAAAATATCAAAAATCATCCACCTTTTCAAAAATTAGAGTAGAATTTATTATCATCTATTTATTTATCCCATTTATTTTCCCACTGGAATTAATCAAAACATTAAAAAATACATCCTTATTAAACATAAATTGAGGCCCAGAATCCCTGACACCATTTACCTTTTCAGAATTGAGGATAATTTAAAACAGGTTTCATACCTCTTAGTATAGAATTGACTGGCAGTTGGAAAGCTATTCTACCAGTGAAGTTACAGATGGAAAATGTGTTTTATACAGCAGTTTTGTGAAGGATTAGTAACATTAATGGAAGTTTAAAAGTAACATGATCTTCTTTAAAATTGGTGGCCTCCAATTTTTGGTAAATACTTAGAATATTTTTAAAAAATGATCTTAGGGACTAGAACTTGTAGAAACTTTCTCAGTATTTCAGTGAATTTGGGGAAGATTGTTTGTAAATGTCTGACAGGCTATGTAACAGTTTCTTCCTACCCTTTCAGAGATAATGATTATGAAGTCAACAATGATGTGTACTTATGGAGTATTTAATGCCAGGCCTCCTCCTAAACATTTTATATGTATTATCTCATTTAATCCTCATAAAAACCCTGTGAGGTAAGTAGTGTTACTAAGAATCACTTTATAAAAAGAAACTGAAGTACAAAGACAGTAAGAAAACTTTTCCAAGGATCTACAACTAGCCTGTGCCAAATGTAGTATTTGAACCCAAAGAGTAAGACTCTAGAGCCTCTGCTACATTATATGCCTGATATAAAAGTCATTAGTACATTCTGCTGAAAGACTACCAAACAGTGTATTCTTTTTTAGGGTTTGTTGCAAAAAAAAAAAAGACTTATAGGTCCTGCATAACTTGCTTATTCTTACAGAGTCTGAGATGAACTTGGGAAATAAGATATAAATATATGCAGAGTCATAATACAGAAGATAGAAAGAAGTTTGCCATTGACTTAATGTCAGTCTGAGCTTATAATGCCTTTTCTTCAAAATAAGCTAAATTTCTTTTAAATGTCACGTTTTAGGAAATTCTTTTGATTGTCCCATGGGTCTAATTAAAAATGATGACAAAGCATGCTATTGGCAGTTGTATTTTTTCAATAATTTGAAGAAAGCTATGTGAGCTAATTCTGGAAAGTTGAAATAATTTAAGTTTCTTATCTGTTATAAAATCATAGGAAATTCTAAAATTACCTTGATTACTTCATATAATAAAGTTTTAAGTATAATAAAACTTTACTTCTTAAAGTTTTAAGTCTCCTTGTTTTCCTCAATAGAGTTCTGATGTGTTATTACTGTCCCCATTTCATATTTAGATATTTTTTAAAAAATCAAAATATAAAAAGATGTTGACTTTTATTGGTCTTTATGTCATTTCTTTAAAAGTTCCCACAATATTTCATTAATATTACCTCTTTGTAATATCTGATTGACAATGGTGTGTTTGTGGAGATGTGACTCTGGGACTTCAAAAGAAGTTCTGGGAATTCATCTGAGCTAGTCACATGCATGACTCAGCATCTACGTCTTGTTTTTTCCCTTAATTTTTCAATCAGATATATCAAATTTCCTTCATTTTTCTACCCCCAACATTTAACCCTTGCACTCAGGAAATGTTTGCTGAGGAAGTGGTTAAATGATTTTGTACTTCATTCTGTTTCGTTGTTAAGGTCAAAGTCTGAGATACATGTGATAGCATTTTGTAAATTACTACTTCATTGTGAGGTATTACTAGATATAAAAAGTTAATTACTTCATTAATTAGGGGTTGTATTTAAACTTTCTCTGTTAATGTGAAATAATTTGATTGCTTACCCAGTACTTCTCTGTCATTACAATTTGCCTGGCATAAAATAAAAAGGATTACAAATAAAATCCTAACAAAGTAATTTTCTGATAATGGGTCCTCATTTTTTATTATTCAACTACAATCATTGCTCATAACGTAAGTACTTCAGTCCTATTATAATACTCCTTTATTTTCTAGCATTTTTCCACAAGGGGTGTTTCAGATTTTGACTTCAAGTCCTTAGTCACCCTCATTTCCCTTCTTTCTTTGCCATTGCTCCCTACGTCTGTTCAGATCATAGTTCAGTTCAAGACCATGCATTGAACACATTTCATTATAAGGATATAGAGAGTACCCATATGAATGCGAAACACTTCAGCCCTCAAGGAATTTCTTAAAACTCACCATTCATATTTTGTATGTTTTTTGCTTGTTTGCTTTTAGCTACTATTTATTAAGTGCTCAGTATGAGCATGACCTTGGACTAAACACTTTATATATACATCTCTTTTAATCATTCCAGCAGCCCTATAAAGTCAAATTACTAGTGCTGTTTTATGATTATTAATAATAATAATTATTATTATTATTCCTTATCCTCAGACATTGTTTCATTAGGGAGAGAGGAAGAGAGAGATGGAAATATCTATTTGAGAGAGAAGCACTGATTGGTCACCCCCTGCATGTGCCTGGACCAGGGATCAAATGCAACCCAGGCATGTCCCTGGACCATGAGTAAAACCCACAATCTCTTGGTTACAGGACGATGCTCTAACTAACTGAGCCCCCCTGACCAGGGCACTAGTCCTATCTTATAGATAAGAAAATTGACACATAAGTCTTGTTTTGTGTGACTATCAAAGATATTGACTGATTCTTTGTAAAAGAATCGGAAAAGGAAATTGGGAATAGAAGAAAGAAAACAGATATAAATATTGTTTTGTGGGATCATCAAAGAGTGAATAATTGGTTCTTTGTAGAGGAACTGGAGAAGGACATTGAGAATGGGAGGATTACATGATCATACTGGTCAAGGAAGAGCTCTAAAATTTTTATTTAAAGCATATTCTTAATAAAAAGGGGGCTGTTTTCCACCAGAAGTGTTTTAGTCTTTTAGTCATCTTTGAAGCCTTTTTTGGATTATATTTTGTCTTGAGGATCACATTTCTGGCAAGGCTCCCTGGGAATATGAGGGAAGGACATCTCAGAATGTTCCAGTTGGCTGGAAATGTGGAAACATCTGATGGATTATTCTGGTTAGGTCCAGTAGGAGCAGAAATCGTGTTTCAAGTTCTGGTCTTAGAGCATTTCAGGATATGGGAAATTGAGTTCTGTGAACATGGAAATAATGATGAGAAAGCCATAAACAAGATTTAAAAATAGGTGACGTTCATGCCCTGTTTCTTGTTTTTCCCATGGTGTCACGTAATCACATTGCCTTGCACATGGACTGAGTTAGAGCATAAAACAGTTGGCCTTATGACCTGATAGTTTAACTGGCCTTAGAACATATTACATATATTGCATCAAGTATAAAATGTGAAAGGAAAAATTCAGAACTAGGCTCATCATAGGATTCTAAATATGATAAAAATTTCAGAGAAAGCAGAGGTTTCATTGCTTTTCTTTACTAGAATTTCATTGCCTTCAGGTAGTTAAAGGAGCACTGAGGTACCATTACTTGAGAATAATTGCAATACAGATAGCCGAATGAGGGCAATTCATGAAACAGATTATATTTATTTTTAGAAAAAATAAATATAATTTTTTAATATTTTATTTTTTTAAAGATTTTATTTATTTATCTTTAGAGGGGAAGGGAAGGAGAGAATTATCAATGTATGGTTGCCTCTCATTCGTCCCCTGCCGGGAACCGGAACCGGGAACTGGCCTGCAATCCAGGCATGTGTCCTGACTGGGAATCGACCGCCATCATGTGGTTCGCAGGCCTGTGCTCAATCCACTGAGCTACACCAGCCAGGGCAGAAAAAATAAATATAATTTTTACAGTCAACTTTATTCAGTATTGTGAAAGAAACAGCAACTTAATTATTCCTACTGGCTTGAACCGCTAACAAAGTGTTAATGAGAAATAGCTTACAGAACTTGGTTTAAGAGCATGTGATATTATATGATCTAAATGGCAAACAATTGGCAATATTTAAACCATTAAACATGGTTCAGCATGTTTTATAAATTAAGATGGTCCTGAAATAGCAATCTTATTTATACTTTTAATGGAGGTTAATAAATTTACACTTCACTCACACTGATATATTATAAACTTCCAATTGGTGGAATGTGATTTAATGATTTTTCATTTATTTATAGTGAAAAAATAAAGCAATTAATCTGCATTTATGCATGCTGATTAATTCAGTTCCAGACTAATTTTGGGTCCATCTATCTTGTGTCTTGTGTATTTCCTCTATTCCTGGAGGACAAGCTGACCTATTCTAAAGTTACCTGTTGAAAGATCATGAAAGCAGTTGTTTGCAAATCTAAATCATCTCTTTCTGAGACTAGGAATTGTTAATTTTTAATCTCCTGCACACATGCCACAATTTTCAGAGACTGCATCATCTAGTTTGCCCTCCAGTGGACAGGCTCTCACTTTGTCAGTAGGTCCTGGAGTAAATGCCATAATCTAGATGTGGTCTGGCCAGGAAGGAACCAGATTTCCATTAATGTAAGATGCTTTATTTATTTACCTTAAGAAAATATGCTTGGGGGTCATGTTGAATTGGTAGTCAATTACCATGCCCAGATCATTTTGAAGTAAAGTTTAAAAAAATTCTTTAAGTATGTTGTCTTTTATTTATTTGTTTGTTTTTAGAGAGAGAGGAAAGGAGGGAGAAAGAGAGGGAGAAAAACATCAATGTGTGATTGCCTCTCACATGCCCCCTACTGGGCACCTGGCTTGCAACCCAGGCATGTGCCCTGACTGGGAATGGAACCAGCAACCCTTTGTTGTGCAGGCTGTCACTCAACCCACTGAGCGATACCAGCTAGGGCTGAAGTAAGCTGTTTTAAATCAGTTCTGTTTGCTTTTGAATTTTGTCTTTGTGTAAATTATTTAGCACTGTTAAATCTCATCATCTTAGTTTTAGCTTATTGCTCCAGTTATTGAAATATTTTTGAAGACCGATTCTGTATTCAGTGGATTAGATATTATTTCTGTAAGGCTGCATTTAGAGTGTCTTAAAAAATGGAAAAGATATGGAGGAAAATGAAGTATGGAAATCTTATACAAAACTCATGATATGCTGCTACTGTAAGTACTTTAACAATAATTGTTGGTATTTTTATAGTATATACTTCTAATTTTCACTATGAAAAAAACTTTACTCTACATATTTAAATATGCTCTCAGAGGTGCTTATTAAAAATAATACATTATAATTACAATACTTCTGTTCAAAGCATATAAACATCAGTACTAAATACTTTTGGTTTCTACTGAGATAACCTATTTTCTCTATTTTAATTATAAGTATTTTAAAGTGAATTCAGGAAATGCATTTTATATGACTTACTGTGATTGACAGTTTAAAGATCTTTAATTGTATTTGTGATGGGCTTCACAGTGTTTTTAGTTCTCTTCAGGAAACACCCATGAAATTGTCACTACTAAACAGTAAATGAGCCTATTTCCTTATATTTTTGGATTCTATACTCTTTGTTTTTTAAAAATATATTTTATTGAACTCTGATTATTTTTAAATCTAGAAGTTAGTTTCTGGGGCTGTGATATTTATTTCTGTTGTTTATGGAATTTCAAGAAAAGATGTAAACAAGGAAACTACATTGAATTGTACTGTACCTATACAATGATGAATTGCTAGTTATCTTCCAATATTCAGTAGTACCCACTCTCTGTAAAGCTTCTCTTGACTCTCTTAAACAAAACTCAACAACCATGCATCTTTAATGCCGCCACAGTGTTCTACCTGTACTTCTAACAGAGTTTCTATCATACTTGATTATTCTTCTTAAATTTTCTTGTTACACAGCAGTGGGGTCTGTCCATAAAGTATCCAGCCATGCACTATGAATAAAGAGACATTTATTGAAGAAGACACAAGATATGAGAAACCCTGCACAGAGGACAATGATGCCTTATTCCCCTTCAGAGCAGGCACCTTGGGACCTTGCACAGTTCTCTCAATTGCCATCAGCTGCCCTGTTGTAGTTCCCTGAATCTCATCAACAGTCTGAAATTTCTTCCCTTTCAAAGGTGATTTTAGTTTTGGGAAAAGTCAGATGTCAGCAGGGTGCCAAATCTAGCTGTAGAGGGGCTGAGTCACCTGCATGATTTGATGTTTCTCCAAAAAAACTCTGTACAAGACCTGATACATGAGGTGGTATGTTGTTGTGATGAAGTTGCCAATCCCCAGTTACCCTTAGCTGTGGCCTTCTGAGTCACCCAAGTCATTTCCGCAGAGCAATATGCAAGGTTAGTGCAAAATTTGATGCAGATTCATTACTCTATTGGCTAAGTCATTTTGTATGTGACGGCCACACAATACACATGCTCACTCAACAGCCTTTACCACCCCCACTTACTAGTACAATGAAGTTGTCATTGTTCACACATGTGTATTCCAGTCCACTTTCCTTGGCTGTCAGGTTACATCCATGTCATGCAATTCATTCTTGTTATATTAAAAATGGCTGGACTTTTTCTGGACAGACCCTGTATCACAACTGCTTTTGTATAATTTGTCCAGTGTCATTTCACTGAGTGATCAGCCACATCATAGTCCTCTTTTTAATGCCCATACAAAGACCAGTATCAGTTGTGGAATAGATGCTCAATAATTAAGTCATCATGAAAATGAATGAGTGAATGAAATCTGCCCCTAGTCCTTTTTCTGCTCACAGGTTGCTTGTTAGAGACCTGTTGACATTGACTTGCTCCTGGTCTACAGTTTCCCCAGTTTTCACCCCTTTTCAATTGAATTTACCTGGTTTTCCAATAGGAGTAGAATTTAATCTCTGCATTTTCTTGATAAATAAGAATGGAAAGGAATAAATGGCTACTATAACTATTTGGTGAAGTTAAAAGATTTCTGTTGAAAGGTTTACCTTTGTTTTAAAATATTAGTCAAGAAAAGCTGGCTAAAATGATATTTGTTTACAAGTATCAAGTTGTTCATATGAGCCATTGCCCTAAATAAATGAGTACATAGCTAATTAGAAGTGACATTCCTACTTTTTGTCTCATCCTTAATTTTTTTTTTACATAATGGCCTTTTTCACCTTTAAAATACCTAAGAATCTTAAATTTTTACAAAAAACAAACCACACATTTGTTGATTTAAGGAGGATTTTGGAGATAAAATGGAGCCTTGTAAGTTTGAAGTCAACAGAATGGGAGCATTTCCAGCTGGCAGGACAGCAGTGGTGAGGAACCGCATCACCAGCTTGCTGAGGTGCACATTTACCTCAGTAGTCTGGACTGGCACTTGGCTGCGAGAAATGATCCCTAACATGTAGCAGATTTTAGCATGTAGGAACAGGAAGCCTGATACAAAGCTGGTATCTGCAAAAGTTCAGCTGTCCTGTGGCGAACAGGTGTAGCAAAGAGGCAATTTTCAGGGACCTGTAAAGACTGAGTTTAGCCTGAGGCACTGTGGGAATAGTCACCCAGGGAAGTACATGAATGACCAGCCAAAGTGTGTGTCGCCATTTCTTGTCTAAGATAATCACCAGCCATGTGTTTGAATAAACTTTGTAACAAGAGGCAGGTAAGTGGAAGGATGAGGGGTAAATTAAAAGGAATGGGATGCAGGAAATGAAATCTTTCTTAAAGGATTTCCTTCCAGCCCCCAACACTTGACCCTTAATCCATTGCACTTGCACTAAATATGTTCTACTGGTGAAGAAATGGTAGCTCTACAAGTTGTGACTTATTTAATTCTTACAAAATTGCATTTTTAATGCATTTTTTCCTTACAAGTAAGGACATTGGAGCACAATGGACTAAAGTAATTTCTGTAGGCCTCTGAAGACAGTAAACCATGGAATCCATTCCTGTGGTCCTAGTACTGCAGTCCTCACTCAAAGAATCGTAGAAGGATTTATAAGCACTAACATTTGTAAGGGATTCTTTTCCAAACTCTAGAAGGAAGAGGAACTAACAATGGCATTTGATTTCTTTTTGAGCTATGAAGGCAGCCAAATACCAGCCGTGGCTTGGACAAGTAAGAGCATGTGCTCTTACTAAGATACACCAACACATTGACTGTGATCATTTTTAGTAATTCAAAGGAGCAAAATAATGATTATAGAGAATAGGACCCCAAATATATTGAAAACTGCTTTCATTCTTGTGTTAGTTGAAGATCAGTGCTGTCCAAAGGAAAGGAAGAAATGTGAGAAGAGTCCGGGGAGGGATAAGCCATGGTGCTGAAAACCAGGACTGTGTTCCAGGCAATGTGGATGGGTATCAGGGGATGCTATTCTGGGCAGGAATAGAGTACTTCTCACAAAGTGCCAAGGAACATGTTTAGTAGCGTACTCAATAACCTAACCAAGAAATCTTTTAACTGAAACTTAAGGTGGCAATTAAACAGGAAGCTTAGGCTAGTTTGGAAAGCCAGGTGTCAGGAGGCATAGAAGGAAAATGCCTTTGTATAATAACTGATAGAGAAAAGCAGCACAAGGAAGTCAAAAACCAATCTTATAACTTCTGATAAATGTATACTGATAAACATTTATGGGTAATACATTGAAATAGGAAGTCTAGTACATTATAGTCTGGTAGCATCACCAGTCAATACTTAGCAGTATTGCAACTCGATGGAAATGTATACCTTGTTTTAGAAAACATCTAAGAGAAAGAGCAAAAGAAGTACATTCCTGTGTAAACCAATCAGTGAAAACATGAAGACCATACAGGTACAGTTTAAAAGAGATAAAATGATGCTCCCCTAAAAGAGATTGTTTAACATAAAGCTCGGGTATACAGGGGTGGGCAAAAGTTACCCTAAGTTGTTAATATGGAAAATAATGAAAAAATTAATAAGTAGGAATACAAGAGTAAACTCTGTTTTGTGTATTCACAACTGTAAACCTACTTTTTTTTTTGCTCACTCCTGTGTGTGAGTAGCTCAGTTTTCAGATGTCTGTTGACAATCTATCCACAATTTACTGAAAGCAGAACACATGATACACATTTTTTACTTGCTTTGGTGAAAATACGATCTTTTAGAACACATGTAAAAAATTATGGAAACTTGTAAGTGAATTCTCTGGACATATTTCTTTATAGCAAGGTTGGTTGATTGTGGAAATAAAAGTGGTAGGAATCTTGAGAGAACTTGATCATATCCTAGAATTCATCATAGCGAAAGAAAAAGGAACACTGAGTAGAACACAGTAAGTGTTCAGGGAACACTTACTCCCTAAATTTAGAAAAGTAGAAATCAGAAATTCTAGAAAACATTAAAGTATAATTTCATGGAATAAGATTCTAAAATATGATGAAATGAAAAATTATCTCTCTCTCTTTCAGTCACTCTCACCTTTTCTGCCTCACACATACTCACCACTCAGTATTTAAGGAAGACTTGATTTAAAGGAAATAGTAAATAAAAATGACAGTGATAAAAAATTATTTGATAGGTCCATGTATACTCTTTGTAGTGATTAATTTTTCATTCACTAGTTTTTTCCTGTATTTATTTGTTCATTCCTATATTATATATTCCAGGCATATAAAAATGTGGATGTTTGTATTTGAAAAGTATTGGTAAAATAATAGATTATGAATTGCTTATGATCTATTCCTTTTAGCTTCCCCAAATCATTGTTAATTTTGAATTCGAAGAGTCATGTTCTGGCTGGTGTGGCTCAGTGGACTGAGCACTGGACTGCAAAGCAAAGAGTCACGGGTTCGACTCTCAGTCAAGGTTGATGCCTGGGTTGTGGGCCAAGTCCCCAGTAGGGGTGTGTGAGAGGTAATCATACATTGATATTTCTCTTCCACTCATTCTTTCGCCCTTCCCCTCTCTCTAAAAATAAGTGAATAAGATCTTAAAAAAATAAATTCAAGGAGTCAAATTTAAAGACATTAAAATTTAATAAATCTTAATTATTAACACAATGTCTTTAAACTGAAGAATTATTTTAGAACTTTCATTTTTATTTATTTTGTGTGAGATTTGCTCTTTGCCTACAAGTGGAAATAACTGGGTTAATTTTTTTCCCTACCTTTAAAACTCTTTGTATGTTTTCAATGTTAATTTTGGGTCAGATTGACCAAAATCTTCAATCGGAAGAATAGATTTTCCTTGAACACAAACACCATTGAAAGTTTGATTTTGATCTTTTTATTAAGTCATCTTTCAATTAAATAATTTGTATTGTTACTCTATTACAGTTGTCCCAATTTTTTCTTCTTTGCCTTCCTCTGCTCATCCCACCCTTACTGCCAGTCAATTCCCACACTGATGTATATGTCCGCGGTTTTATAAAGCAATATTTCATACAGGCAAAATAACATAATCAATGAAGTTATGAAGCATAAGGTTAAAATAATGACCTGTGAATCTACTCCTTAGTGTAACAATTTAAACATTTCCATATTTCTACTGGGCAGCTCCCAGAATCCACTGTCTCGCCTCACCCTCTGATTCTGCACTACTCTACCCACTAAGAGATAATCATCCTGGGTTGGGTGTTATCACTCCTGTGTTTTTGTTGTTTTGTTTTGTTTTTAGTGATCTTCTAATAATGTACATATCTCTGTATATTGTTTACTTTTACTTTCCAAGTTTAGGGATAAATTAGTTTATCTAGGATTTTCTAAGCAGCAGCATAAATGAGAAGGAGCGTAAGTGGCATCTCAAAATCACTTCCATAAAAATAACGGCTGATCACTGAGAGCCTGCACTGGGACCCAGGCTCAGGACTGCCAGCCTGGTTCACTCCCATGGAAGACATCAGCCTAGTAAGATAGGTATTCTCATCTCCGTTTTAACAATGAGGGTGAGAAAAGCTACGAAATTACACTACTTATTTACATATATAGAGTGGTAATTTTGCAACAAAAATTTTTACTGTTTATTTTTTGCTAAACAATTATTTTTTTGCTGTATAACTTAATGGACAATAAGCAGGATTGCCATAACAGCTGCTGTCACTTATGGTTTTCAAAGTTGTCTAATATTTAACGTGTAAAGCCCTTTATGCTCTTGACTAAACTCTGTCAGAGAAATCTGTCTTTATGCTTTAAGCAGAAGAATGCATCTTGTGGCCAGTGTTTAGAAGGCTGTTTCTTTTTTGTAATGAACAGAGTCACAACTTAGTCTGTTGATCTTAGGGTACTCTGATCATATTCTCTGTGTGTCTTATTCTCTGGAGTACCCTTGTTCCTCTTCATGTATTTGTGTTGCGAGATTGGTGTTTACCATGAGGGAGAGAAAAGGCTGTGCATGTAGATGCTCCTGTATTTCAGGTTAGGTTTCAGAAGGCTTTTTTTTAGGGGGGGTGGGGGAATGTTGTAAATGAGTTCAAAGTGGCTGAAGGGAATTCAGCTTGTAATGCCCAAATGTATTTAGAAGAAATAGGCATAAGATTAAAAATATACATAATATAAAATCTTAAATTTAAGCCTAATTTTTTCCAATGGGTTTATTTAGTTCACATATATAAAATTTGGATTGAAGCAAGAAGTCCCTTTTTGTTAATGATGTCCAGAGTGATTTAGAAATGCTTCAGTGGCTACGGAATCCTCAACAAGACAGCTACAATGTTTCCTTCATGCTCTCAAATAAGCTTTTACCTTATTCAGGATTAACATTAAACCCACAAATAGGCAAAATTTTAGCCACACTCTCGAAAGTTTTTTCTCTCATTGATAAATTGTTGATTGCATAAACATGGTACTTTTTATTGTGCTCTGACTTAATCTTAGTGATTGCCTTAGATTTTGTAATATATCTTTACAACAAATCCAAGTCCACTTACGAATGACATTATATCGCTTCATGGGTAGTGTAGATATCTTACCAGAGAGTAAACCCAGTTCCTTCCTCTCTGTTCCTTATGATATCACACTCTCATTCATTTCACCTATGCACTTGCTGTAATCACACAATACGTTGTTATTATTTTGAACAAAGTTACCTATTAGATAAGTTAAAAATAAGGAAAATAAAAGGTTCTATTCTACTTTTGTTCATTTTTCTTTCTCCAATGCTCTTTCTTCCTATGGATCCAAGTTTCTGACCTATATCACTTTACTTCTCCCTGGAGAATCTTTTAACATTTTTCCGTAGGACAATTTTGCTTGCGATGAATTTTCTCAGTTTTTGTTTGAGAACGTTTTTGTTTCTTTTGTACTTTTAAATATCACTGAATATAGAATTCTAAGTTGATGTCTTTTTTTTACTTTCAACACGCAAATATTTTCACTACACTCTTTTCTTGTTTTTATTATTTAATCCAAAAAAATATTGTTGATTTTCAGTTTGTTCAGCATTTTTCTTGTTAGAAGACAGTGACAACTTCCAAGCTCTTTAGACTCAGTGCTAAAGAAGCCCCCTTGTGACTTACTCTTTAGCCTTCAAAGTAGTTTTAACTGTTTGAAAATTTCAAACATCCATACAATAAGCTTAATTTTCTTAAATTTAAAATTTTAAAATTTTACTTTTATTTAATTTTCCTTATACTTATTTCTTGTTTGATTAGTGCTTTCAATATTGTCACTGTATTTGCCCTTAACTAGGCATGGTATGGCTAGTAATTTTCTTAAAATATCTCAGAATCAAACATAGAAATGACATGCCAACTGAAGACTCTTTACTGCACGATGAGACAGCTAAGCTGGGCTGTCTGTCATCAGCATTAGTGGGCAATGGTACTTGCTATACTGTGATTGCTTGTTTTACCCACCTGTCTCCCCTACTCATGGTTTTTAAAAAATCCTTCACCTTTATCCGAATCGAATCAACGGGGCGACAAACATTAGCTTCTCTCGAGTCCTAGTCTTTGCTCAGATTAAACCCAATTGGCTCTCCTGAATCAGGTTTAGTACTCTTTCTATGTTGTCACTGAGGATATTTCACCCTCAAGTATAGGGCGTTTTCCCCTATAGCAAATCTGTTTGGAATTTAAGAATAACAGTGCAATAAACTTAATATAGTATCAGTATCTTAATATAAATAATTTTGAGATGATGCAAGTCATGCCCGTAAACTTACATAGCACATGAGGGTTATACCTGTCTAGTCTCAGTGGCTATTGGATTTATATTTTAAGCAGCTTTTACTTTGTGGTGTGTGTGTGTGTGTGTGTGTGTGTGTGTGTGTGTTTAATGGGTCAGACAAATTGTGTTGAAAGATCTGGTTGCTTTTATATATGTCTTTAAAAACTATCCCACGACATAAGCAAAACATCAATTTGCATTTTTAACTGTGTGTAGAATGCTAGCACAGTTCTCTTGGTTTGGGAAATGTCTGTGGAGAGTGTTTGCCAAATGCAAATAGATTGTGTCTACAGGGTGCAAAGGTACTTGGTTGTTATGAGACATTCAGTGGTAGGAATCCATGTAGGTTGTTCGGAAGCGGGCTGTTCGAGCTCCTAGTTGGTTTGAACAAATGCTCAGCTGGTTGTTCTAATGCTATACAGTTATGCTTTAGTCTAACAGAGGAACAACAGATATTACTAAGGGCGCAGTTAACAATTTTCTTTTTGCATAATGGTGTGCTTTCTCTTTCCCTGGGTTGATATTTCATCTACAGTGTTTTAGCATCTGAGTGCTGTTAGGGTATAGAGAAATCATTTAATCTAACCACTGACAGGACTGTGTTGAACTACTTCCCAAGCCTTCATTATAATTGAATACAGAGAATCACAGTTTCAGATTTTACCCCCGTTTAGTTGAAGAGGAAAATTTAGTTCATGAATGTCTGTAGGTGGAAAATACCTTAGATTAGAGACTTATACTGTTCCCTGTCCTTCATAGCTACTTATATGTTTCAGGAGAGAATACTCTTTTAAACACAGAGAATATCTGAGCCAGAGGGAAAACCTTGGCTTTAAATGGCGTTTTAGCCTTTTCTCCACAGATGTGTTTTCAAAGTGCTGGGAAGATTCATGAACCAGTGTATGACAAAATAAGTATTTCAAAGTATTTTTTAAGTGGAGGGCAGTATCCTGAGCTGTGATGGGAATTATTTTAAGAAAATTGAATCTTCATGATTTTGAGTGATTTGCACTCAGAGATGATTTTTTTTAAAAAGACAGGAATTGATGTGGAATTTAGGTCTGAATTTATAAGAACCTGTGAGTTAATCTGAAACAGGTGACTTACAGTATTATAAAACTTGTATTCATTTTTATTTTTTCTGGCAGCTGGTTTGCTGAGGAGTAAATATACAAGTATAGGGCAGTGGCTATGAAATAAGGATTTCTTGCAGTTTGGGATTTCTACTTAGATTAATTCTTAACAACAAACATATCAGTTCTTTTAAATATTCTATCCATATTCAATAATTAGAGCAACAAATCTGATGCAAGTGATTAATTGAAGTACCAGAAATATTAAAATATTTGGTTATTTTGCTCTCCTAAGCAATCTGAAGGATTGCATTGTATAACTTTAAATTTTATTTTAGAAACCTCTAAGTTCTTAAATTGATTTTATGTATTAAATCATGCATAGTTTTTAATAGTTTGCATTAAAATGATCATTTAAAATTATTCTCAAAGCATAGGTCATGTTTGCACAAAAACTAAGGTCTTTTCTTCATTTTCCCCCCACTAACCCCTTTTGTTTAGTTTTTAGCCATACCAGACAGAATCAAAATTGTCAATTTTTCCAATGGTAGTTTCTCCTCACCAGAAGGTAGTCATGACTCTCTGAAGAATAGACAATTTGGGTTTTTCCTGCCTTCAGAATGTTTATCAAATCTTATATTTCTCAAAGGCTTTGAATCACGTAGAAAATAAGAAATATCCCAATGAATAAAGCATACCAATGCCAGTAATAAGCAAGACACATTACTTTGGGGAAATGTCTATTAAAAATAAAAATCCAGGCTATATATGCAAAGTAAAGCAAGGAAATTCAGTCCTTTCTTTTTAAGTCCATATTTCCTAACATACCATTCCACAAAATTGAAAGTAAAAGACTAAAATATTAAATTCTGTTCATACAACTTGGTATTATTTGAGAAATGCTTAGGCCTTATAGTTCTTGGGATTTTCAAATTGTAATTTACACGCAAAACCAATATTTTTACATTAGAGGGATGATTATCAAATCTAAGGATTATTTAAATCCCTTGCTTTAACTTCCATTGCCTCTGTTTATTGTTCATTTCTTTGCTAGTTGGTGTCTTCTCAGAAGAGGAAGAGGAGAAAGGACCTGCAATACACATGTTATGGCCGATCATTAGTGTTTAGAGAGAGAGTTTAAAGAGTGGTTAAAATGTTTTTTTTTCATGATCTGTGGCTTTCAGATAGCTAATTTCTGAATAGTAACAGATTTGCTTTTACTCAGGCGTGGTTTTCTAGTAGTCTTCATTACAAGTGGCCATTGTGAGAACTCAAAACATTTTCAATGCATTTTATCTTCAGTATATATATATTGAGGTTAGCCCTGGTAAACATTTTTTTAAATTGTGCATTTTGTATTCAGCATGTTATCCACTTTCTCTGAGTGTTCCCTTAAGTGCCTTTCCTCCCTTTAGTCCCTTCCTCCTAATTCCCTTCTCCCTTTCCTCCCTCCCTTTCTTCTTTCCTTTAACAAATCCTTACTGAGTTTCACCTATGTGCCAGACATCTATGTCTGTATATGTCTTAATGGTGGGTGCCTTGGAGGAAATCTCAGTTTTCATAGCCAACCATATGTCCAGCTGACTGGTTCTGGTGCAAGTCCTCTTCCCTCAGAGTCTTTATATGAGCTAGAGTAGTATTGCCGTAAAGATAGCATCAGTATGTAATAGCTCAAGCAAAGTTAAAGTCTTTCTCAACTCATAGTTAACTGACAAGTGTTCCAAATCAGGAGGACGGAGCTCTGTTCTCCATAGTCATTGAGGGATTGAGGCTGATGCAAGGCTTTTTGGGTCTTTGCCATTTCAGCTTTTGTTAGGGGCAAAAGGCATGGAATATTGTGCAGGAGAGGTTTATGGACCAGAGGTAGGAAGAGTATACATAATTTCCATTCACATTTTGTAGTTTCACTTGCACTGCAAGGGAAACTGAGAAACAGAGTCTAGTTCTGTGTCTAGAGAGAAGTGGGGAATTGATTGTAATCTACATTTAATGGTCATAGATTCACAGTCATGGACAGCCACCTTCAGCCCAAACTAACCAGTAGCTTTTACAAAGATGCACCCTGTTATAACTAGTTTTCAATTAAAAAATACTAAAATAATTTCTGACCCTTTTTATTCCTATTTACCAAAATTCTCCTTACTCTTTGTAAAAAATAATACATAAAATATAATTATATATAATGTTTAATATAATAGTGTATATATAAACTATTTAGAAGAATATTCAATCTTTCCCTAGTCACAGAAAGTTATAATGCTTCTGTATTTATTTCTAGCCTTTTACATGCATTTAAAAATATAATTAGGATTATACTACATTAGGATTATACTAGACTCAAATTGTTTTAAATTTAAAATTAATATTTGAGCATTTACTCATGCCAGTAAAAGTACTTCAAAACATTATTTGTTGTGGCTCTGTATATTTTTATCATAATGACATACTATAATTTATTTAATCATTCTCTTATTGATGGAGTTGAGGATGTTTCCATTTTTTAAAATTATAAATATGATTTGGGTGAGTAACATTTAAAAATAAATCTGTGCCTCAGACATGGAAAACATTATGCTAAATGAAATCAGCTAGACAGAGAAAGACAAATACCATGTGAATTCACTCATACATGGAATCTAATGAACAAACTGAACTAATAAGCAAAATAGAGACAGATTTTTAGGTAAGAGAGCAGCTGACTGTTCTGGGGCTAAGTGGGAGGTGGAGGGATTGAGCAATAAAGAAAAAAGACTTATGGATGTGGACAACAGTGTGATAATTGTGGGGGAGGGAAGGGGGGTGGAGGTGGAACAAGATAGTAGGCAAGTAAATGGTAATGGAAATAATACACGAAAAATAAATTAAAAACCAAAAAAGTTGAAACAAATCTTGAAAAAAGGAAACATTTTGAAACTAGATGACAGGCATATATGTCCTCATTATATGAGTCTCTCCCATTTTTTGTATTCTTGAAATGTTATACTTAAAAGAAATAAAACAATGGTGAAGGACACACAATAAACCTTGAAAATATATTCAAGACAACAACAGCAACAAAAATTCATGCCTACATTTCTCATTATTACTTTGGTAGACTTGATGACTCAGATGGTGTGAATGTATTTTATCTTCTTAATAAATATTGTAGATTGCATGTTCAAGGAGTACTTCCCAGTTTACCCTCCCAGTAGCAGGAATGCAGGTGTTGCTGTGATGCATGCAATGGCCAGGTGACCCAGCAATTAGACTCTCAGGCATTATTCCAGGGAAGAGAGAACTGATGTTGTACAAAAACCTGCACAGGAATGAATCTTCATGGGAAACTAGCTGAAGACTGGAAACAACCCAGATGTTTTTTAATGGAAAGTTAAACAACCTGTGGTATGACCTCCTTATTATAGAATACTACTCAGCAATAAAAAGGATACATGTTAAACTTCAATGAATCTCCAGAGAATTAATGCTGAGTGAAAAAAGGACAGTCACACACCATAAAATGCTATATTCCATTCATAAACATTTTTGAAGTAAGAAAAAAATGAACAGGGTAGTAGGTGCCCTGGGTTAAGGATGGGGGAGGGGCAAGCAGGCAACCGAGTATGGCTGTAAAGGTTCAGCGCAGAAATCCTCGTGAGAATGGAACTCTCTTTTGCATCTTTCATGGCAGATGTACAAATGTGTGATAAAACTGCATAGAAATAAACACACACACAACTTAGTACATGTGGGGAAATCAGAATAAAATTGGTGGTGGATTGTGTGAATGTCAGTATTTGTGAAATTGTACTATAGTTTGTCAAGATGTTATCATAGGAAAAACCTGGAAAAAGGCATAATGAGATCTCTATTTTTTACAACTGCAATCTACAATCATCTCAAAATAAAAAGTTTTATTAAAAACAATAATGCATGAAATTTGGCATGTAGAAGTAGTACTTGCCGTATAATAAAAATTCTATTCTTTGATGGCTTTTCTATAATTGTAATTAGGAAATTATCCCTTTCTTAACTCTATGACTCCTACCTAGTAGTTATACATTTAAAATACAACTTGAGACCTTTTTTGTTTTTCTGTCTCCATCTTCTTATTTCAGTTTTAGTAACTGTGTAGTATAATAGTGTACTAGCGATTCCTGAAAATATTTCCTCATCCACTACCACTTTTGTTTGAAAATATGATCACAAAAATTTCACTGAAATATTTTAACGTAGCTCTGACCTAAGCTTAAATTTATTTTTTTTTTAAATACAGTGTGATTGCCAAATGGCTTCTGGGGCAGCTGTGGTTGTCTTAGTGCATAAGGAACTGACCGTACCTGTTCTCTAGGTCAATGAGTAATGCTGTTAAAAGCATTATTTATGAAAAAAGAATCTGATTTTATTCTTTTTACTTCTAAAAATTTCTCTAAATAAGATATTCAGTTAATAATATGTATTTTTACATCTTTAATTTATAACACTTTACTATTATCATTCTGTGCCACGTCCTTCTTTTTATTCTTTACTCATTTGGTCATTTTTATTCTTTATTCATTTGGTTATTTACCGTTTCTCTTTTATCACTTTCTCACACTCTCATACTTCATATATCAAGGACAGTTTTGTATTCTATATATCAATGTGCCCTTGTAAATACTTGTAGTGTTTTTATGTGTTTCACATTTACATAAATATTATTGTGCTACATACTTTATCAATTTAAGTGGTAGTTATTTGTGGTTCTCTATTATTCCATATAAAATTGAATATTAACTTGTTAAATTCTTTAAAATATTTAATTAGAATTTTGGTTAGGATTACACTGAATTTTTAGATTGACTTGAGAACAATTGAGCTTTTTGCTCTTTAGTGCACGCCTTGGAAAGAAAGGTCTAAGTGATGGAGAATGCACCTGACAGTGTCTATGTCTCCATTCTCTCCTGAGATTTTAACAAGGAAGCCCCAGTGTCTTTGTTTAATGTCTCCTTGGTGATGCTTTTAGTATCTAAGCTTAAATTATTTTTGCTGCATTTTTGGTGCATATTATTGTACATAAACTAACATTTAGGTTGTTATAATTTTAACACCGAGGTTATTGTTATAATGCTTGTGACTATTTCCTTATTATTGTATGGTATAATTTTCAATTATAGCATTCTGTCGGAAGGATTTGAAACCCTGTATATACCATCTTAAATTGTGTGTATAAAATTATTTGCAAAAAGAAAGGGGACTCTAGTCCACTGTTGGTGGGATGCAGACTGGTACAAACATTATGGAAAACAGTATGGAATTTTCTAAGAAAACTAAAATTGGACCTCCCTTTTGACCCAGCAATTCCACTGCTGGGATTATACCCTAAGAACCCTGAAACACCAATCCCAAAGTACATATGCACCCCAATGTTCATAGCAGCACAATTTACAATAGCCAAGAGTTGGAAGCAACCTAGATGCCCATCAGTAAATGAATGGGTCAAAAAACTATGGTACATTTACACAATGGAATTCTATGCAGCAGAAAGAAAGGAGCTACTACCCTTTGCAACGGCGTGGGTGGAACTGGAAAGCATTATGCTGAGTGAAATAAGCCAGGCGTTGAAGGAGAAATACCATATGATCTCACCTTTAACAGGAACCTAAACAACAAAACAAACAAGCAAGCAAAATATAACCAAAGATGCTGGTTTCAAGAGAACAGGGGGACAGCGACCAAAGGGGAGAGGGGAGGGAATTTCAGGGGAAATAGGGGAGGGATTTAGAAGAACAAATATAAAGGATACATGGACAACAACTAAGAAGGGTGGAAATGGGAGGGAGGGGAGGAGCACGGGGGGTGGGATGGGATGGGAGTAATAGACAGAAAACTGTACTTGAAAAATAATTAAATAAGTTAAAAAAAAGATTCCCAGTGGATGCCTGAAACCATAGTACCAACTGTATACATACTGTATTTTTTTATGCATACCTATAATAAATTGTAATTCATAAATTAGGCGCAGTAAGAGATTATCAACAATAACTAATAATAAAGTAGAATAATTACAACGATATTCTGTAATAAAAGTTATGTGGATGTGGAAAAAAAGATAATCATACCCATGTCTTAGCTATAGTAAAAATATTCCCATGAAAATGGATTTGGCTTCTTTGGACTTTTTTCTGCCAATGATGTATGCTTGACTTTAGTTTTCTAAGTGTTATAGGACTGAAGCATGTCCCCTCAAATTCATATGTTGAAGACCTAATTCCCATATGACTGTAAGGTCTATCCAGAAGGTATCAGCCACATAATATGAAAAAAGAAACATTTATTGGAGAATATACAAGGTACAAGAAACATTGTACGTAAGACAATGATGCCTCAATCCCATTCAAAGTAGGTACCTTGGGATCTCATACTGTTCTCCTAATTGTCATCAGCTGCCCCATCATATTTTCCTGACCCTCAAGCACACTTTGATTTCTCTTCCTTTTCAAAGGTGAGTTTAGTCTTGGGAAAAGCCAGAAATTGCAGGGCACCAAATCTGAGCTGTAGAGGGGCTGAGTCACTTGGGTATTTTGATATTTTACCAAAAACTCTGCATGGGATGTGATGCATGAGCGGGTGCATTATCATAATGAAGCTGCCAATCACCAGTCGCCTATAGTTGCAGCCTTCTGAATCATCTGAATACGTTCTGTGGAGGAATGTTCACGCCTAATGCAAAATGTGATGCACATTCACTGCTCTACTTGCTCAGGCATTTTGAATGTGACAGCCACACAGAACACATGCTCGCTCAATGGCATCTACTGCCCCCACTGAATAGTACAGGGAAGTTGTCATTCTTCACGCATGTGCATTCCAGTCCACTCTCCTTGGCTGCCTGGTGACATTGTTGTCACGCAAACCATTTTCATTATATTAACAGTGGTTGGACTTTTTCCAGACAGACCTTGTATATTAGAGACAGGACCTTTAAGGAGGTAGTTGAGTTTAAATGAAGTGATAAGGGTGAGATCTTGATCCTACAGAACTGGTGCACTTATAAGAGCAAGATACCAGGCACCAGAGCTCTGTGTCTGCCGTGTGAACTGTGTATAAACCAGAAGGACACATCTCACCAGCACCTGACCATACTGGCTCACTGGACTTGGACTTGCAGTCTCCAGAACTATGAGAATATAAATTCTGTTGTGTAAGCCACCAGTCTGTGATATTTTGTTATGGCAGCTTGAGCTAAGACACTAAGTCTGACATCAGAGTGATTGCCATGTTAATTAATGTTCTGTCAGAATGTTATGAGTCAGCTTTCTATTAGAAATCATGTTATAGCAGCCTATTTTTATTTTAGGATGTTTAGGCATTAATCAAGTAACTGAGCCATCGGTTATATCTCTTCCCAGGTTTTCTAATTCCTCTTGAACTACATGAAAGGTCAACTAGTTTCTCTAGCCTTCTCAGTGCCTCACGTCATGGTTACGCTTTGTGCATCATTTCCTGTTTTTTTCTGACACCCAGGATATGAAATCATTTTGCTGTCCAATTCAGTTAGGTCACCTGAGAAGACGCTTTGTAAGCTAGGCTTCTGAAATGTAAAATATCTTGCTTATACATCTTAGTATTTTTTTTCAGAGAAGGGCCATTTCAGGAATTAGAGACACCTAGAAAATTAGAAAATTTTACTTAAATGATTTTTGTATCAATTAGTGTCATACATTTTTATACTCAAGGAGATATGTTATAGCAGTTCAGTGGTTTTTATATCTATTTTGCACACTTACTTTGAGAATGAATGTATTAAATTTGTAATAGATTTTGGCCTCACACAAAGCATGAGCTTGGTCATACGTATGGAACAGAAAATCCATTTCCATTCAGTGTTCTTCAGTAGCCACCTCAGTACTCGAACTGCATTCAGACAATGAATAGATAAATATTTGTCACACAATTTATTTTTTTATTTTTATTTTTTTAAAGATTTTATTTATTTATCTTTAGAGGGGAAGGGAAGGAGAGAAGTATCAATGTATGGTTGCCTCTCGTGAGAACCCTGCTGGGAACTGGCCTGCAACCCAGGCATGTGCCCTGACTGGGAATCGAACCAAGATCGGTGGTTCACAAGCCCGTGCTCAATCCACTGAGCTACACCAGCCAGGGCTTTGTCACACATTTTAAACCAACAAAACCCCTTTCATATCAGAATTAATTACATTAGAATTTGAAACATTCTGAAATTGATTTTTAAGTTTTCTCTTAAATAATTATGACAAACTTCTGAGTTATTGTGGTAGATATATTCACTAACAAAATCATCAATGATTACACATTCTAAATATTTTGTCAACATGATAGAATATTGAGGCAACATTATAGAAATACCAACACTGTATTGTGTTTGGAGGAAAGAAAATGATGAAAACTTAATGTGATAAACACTTTCAGGATGTAATTTACCTCCATTTTGGATAATTCAGGTAAAGACCCGCAGAGCTCCACTCTGCTTTGCAGAAAATTGGCCACTGATTTGCTTTGAGGATGGTATATGTCAAGTGGAAAGCAGTTTAACCTTTTATTTTTTTAAAAGCCTTTAACATCAGTAGCTCAATTTTTTTGTCTGCTATCAAATAAGTTTGGTTGCTTAGAAAGAATTTTAGGTTGAATTATTACAACTATAAGAGATTTGGTAGTTTTCTTTTCTGTGAATAAAATTTAATTCTGGTTACTTCAGTTTTCTTATTCAGCCATAGTTTGTGCTACAAAAAAGGGCTTAGAAGATGGATTAAAAATGTTTGTTATGAAAACCTTGCACATGTTTTCTGGGAATTATGGGGTATTATTTGTGAGTATTCTTATAAGAAGGCTTGTAAGTGACTGTAGACATTTTTACTCTATTGTAACTGTGCTCTAGTTGATGGTAAATCAGATGACAGGTGATCTCCTTCACACAAAACCTTTTGTCATTTTCTAGTACCTTCCTGCCCTTGGCAATTTCCTTGTCTCCTTTGTTATTTACAACAGTAGGTGCTCAAGGTTTTTATTTGAGAGAATCCTACTCTCACTCATTGTTGCTAGGATTGCAAGATGTTATAGCCTCTTTGGAAGTCAGCTGGGTTGTTGCAACCTAGATGCCCTTCTGTAGGTGAATGGATAAATGAACTGATACATCCAGACAATAGAATATTATTCAGTGATAAAGAGAAATGAACTGTTTAGCCATGACAAGCCATGGAGGAACCTTAATGGCATATTACTAAGTGAAAGAATTCACTGTGAAATGGCTACCTGCTGTTACCAAACCAAAGTGAGGGTTCAGCTGTCTCCTGCCACCAACAGGCAAATGCTAGAGGCAGAGGCTGGAGAGAAAGGAAAAAGGTTTTTATTCAAATGCTGCATGATCTGGGAGAATGTCAGACTCTTGTTTCAAAGCCCATACCCTTAAGGAAACTCAGCCACCCTCAGTCAAACCAAAACCAAAGGCAGCAACCAGAGTTCCATTTCCCATGTAAAGTACTGTCCTTTGGGACTGCAGGTAGCTGCTGAGTGGTGATCTAGGAAGCTCAGCTTTTCTCCCTGCTACTGTCAGGCCTCCTCTGAATGTGCATGTGTGGCTGGTGCTGCCATCAGCCATACACCTTCCAGGGTCAGAAGGTCCCACAAATGCACCAGCCAGTACGTGCATGAGGTGGGTAAAAGAGCATGCGCCTTCCTTCCCTTGCCGCTATTCTGACCTTTGTGGTGCATACGTCTGCCTTCTTCTGGTCTCACCCCCCGTCAAGCACTGACACTGGGTGGGAGGGCTTTTCCCTCTATCCAGTGTTTTCTAACCTTACGTGTGCTCAGTGCAAAACTTCCTCCTGTTGCCATCTTGCCCAGGTGTTGGGGGGTCTGTGATAGGAACAGGACACTCCTCACTGGGAATGGGGCACAAGGAAGGTGCCAACTTGTTTGCCTGGACACTGATCCTGTCACTGCTTCAAGATTTATGAATTCCTCAGGCAGACCCTCCTGTTCCCTGCCCTCTGCCAGGTCCCCTGAGTCTGGCCAGGCTATTGGTATCAATACTATATGATACAAACTACAGTCTACCTTGATTCTTGTTAGCTTCAGAACTCATGAAACCCTGTACTTGTTGCATTTTAATGAGAAAAAAAATGTTTCCGCAGTTGGTGCTTGCTCAGGACTCATGGTACTTGCTAGAACTTGTATGAGTCATGATGATGTCCTGCAAAAGAAAATGCTTCATCATTCAGAACTCATTGGTTTTGGCAGTTGTCATGAGTTCTGGAATGAATTAATGCTGAGTACTGAGGTACCACTGTATGTGATCTACCGGAAAAGGCAAAACAGTGGAGACAGTAAAAAGACTGATGGTTGTCTGGATTAGGGAGGGGGGAGGGAAGAATAGGTGGAATACAGATGATTTTTAGGGCAGCGAAACTACTCTGTATGAAAGATATGCACATGCCATTATGGATTTGTCAAAACCGATGGAATGTACAACAGCAAAAGTTAACAGTAATGTAAAATATGAACTTTAGGTAATCATGATAAGCCAGCATCATTTCATCGGTTATAACAAATGTTCTACCTTGGTGGGAGATGTTAAGAAGGGGGAAGCTATGCATATGTGGGGATATGGGGTATATAGGAGGTATCCGTACCTTTCAATCAATTTTTATGTGAGCCTAGAACTGCTCAAAATAAATCTTAATTTAAAAAATCATAAGCCCTGGCCCGGTGGCTTGGTTGGTTAGAACATGGTCCTAGGCACCAAAAGGTTGTGGGTTCAATCCCCAGTCGGGGCAGAGACAACTGATTGATATTTCTCTCTCACGTTGATGTTTCTCTCTCTTTCTCTCTTTCTCTCATTCTCCATACCTCTCCCTCCAAAATCAATAAACATACTCTTGGGTGGGGATTTTTTAAAATCATGAATATTCATATTAATAGTATTTAGCAATTTCAAACTAGCAAAAACAGAATAAAAGAAAACTCACCGACGTGGAGAATGTGGTGATTGCTAGGGGTGGGGGGGAGTGGGTGGAGGTGGAAGAGGGTGTAAAAGGGATAAAAGGTATTGGAAAAATACAGTAAAATCATGTAAAAAATGACTCCTTTGTTATAACAAAATAAAAGAATTCAAAGTAGATAGCAAAGTCATGAAAACCTGGCTTGCCTTTGGGTGGTTAGTGGCAGATTCCTCCAGAGCCTGAGAACTATGATGCCTTAAAATGAACCCTGACCAAAGATTCACGATTTTGTCTGAAAAGGAAGTTTGGTTATGATTAAGTACAAATTGATTGCAAGAAAGATATGGAAGCAAATATTTATTTGGGGCAGTAAACAGAAATTTACTGGCCTTCAAGGGAAATTCTATACGGTCATTGGTGACCTTGTTTTTATGTTTTGGTGCAATATAATGCCGTAATAGGTAATGTAAAGCTAAAGTGTAATAGAAAGGTATTCTGTATCATTGTTTCTTTAGACACAGTTCGGTTAGGATCAAGGTTAGATTGAATCAAGACAAGGAGGCCATGCCATTGAAGTGAGAACATTTGGTACACACTAAAGAATAATAGAATGAATCTGACTCTGGTTGTGAAATGAATCAGAAATTGGTAATGAAAATATTCTTATAATTCAATGGATCTACAAATTGTCAAATAATATTTACTTAGTACTTCCCAAGTTTGGGACCTTGGTTGCATCTACTTAATATTTTGGATGTATTTTTTATCCTTTAGAATTTAGAGTTAAAGAAAGAAATCAGAGTTTGAGTATAGAATAAGTCCCTGGACACAAGCTTGAAGTGGGATCGGAGTTTTCATTTGTGAACTCCCTGTGCAGGACAAAGCTGCCTGTTGAGAGATGCGTGATTGCTGTCGTGGCTGTAGTGGAAACCTGGGGCTCCTGGGCGTCCAGTACGTTTGTGGCCCTGCCTTGTTTGTGCTGAGAGACACCAGCAGCTTATTCGCCGTTACTTGTGTGCTACCTTGTGAAAATGTCAACACACATGCCAAATAAAACCTGGGATTATTTTGAAAACAGTTTCTACCTTATGGATTTCCTGATATGATTTGTAAAACTCCTGGAGGCCTGAGGACCATGTTTTAAAGTATGAAAGTCCTGGATCTAAGATTTCCAAGGAGAAGAAAGGCCATGCTCTTTCTTTTTAGCTGTTCCTTCTGTCTGATCTTGAAAGTGCAACTCTCTTGTTTGAAAGTTCCTAACTCCCATAGCCCTGGAAATATTTATTCCCTTTAATGCTAAAATTTCTAGTATTTTTCCTTTAGAAGAATTACAGCAGTTTTTTTGAAAAATATTACTCGCACAGTGTTTTGATTAAAGGTAAAAATAAACAATGAATTTTTATTGTTTTATACATTTTCTTAAAATGTATTAGCATTTATATAGGTTAATTGTGAGAGAATACAGCAAAACTATATATATATATATATATATATAAATTTTTTCAGAAATTACTATAAAAAAGGAGCATATTCTTAGCAACTAAAGAGTCTTCTGATTTACTATGGAGATTGTATGTTTATTCAAGTATAAATATTTTATTCTTAGTTTCTTTGCTAAATTGAGCTGTGAAATTATAGTTAATAGATTACTAATTGTGCTTGCTTTTTTGTTACCAGATTTATTGACTATAAATATCATTTGTTCTTAATTGAAGACATACAGATGTATTTCAGGGATTTCATCTGACTTCTGAATTACTAACATGGAAAATGTGGTACATGGTTATTTTTCCTCTTTATTACTTTTTAGAGCCCATCAGATTATCAAAAGGTTTTCCTGGAAATATTTATTGATAGTTATTCTGCATTTAAGGAAATGGCTATAAATATTTTATTTCAATTCTATAGGGAGGGAATATGATTTTTAACACAGGACAGGTTAAAACACTGGTTGCTTGAATTTTCTCTCTGTAATTTTTATTTTAGCATTATGTAGACAAAGCCCAAGTACTTTAATTATGTCTGAATTAATTTACAGTACATGAAAATCACCCACACTTGTTCTATTTATCACTCCATGGAAACAGCATGGTTTGGGCTGCTACAAAATTTCCCACATGCAGGATATTTTCACTTTTATATTTACAATATATTCTTCTAGATTATATTGTGTCATTTAAAGTATTTTTGGAAATGCAATAAAATGATCTTTTCAAAAATGCATTCTGTACCAGTCAGATTTTCATTGTGTAGGCTAATTATCTGTCACCGCTTATTGCTAATCCCGCCTTGCATCCCTTGCATCACTGCTGTTACTCTTTCCACCTATGCATAAGCACACGTAGTGTGCCCGATTGTTGCTGTTATTGTTTTGAATAAATTGTTATCTTTTAGATCAACCAAGACAAGAAACTTAAAATTTTTGTTTTAATCTTCGCTTACTCCTTCTCCACTCCTCTTCCTTTATTTTTATAGACCAACTTTCTGACCTATATTATTTGCCTTCTCTCTAAAAAAAATATTTTAAAATTTCTTGCAAGGCAGGTCTACTGGCATCAAATTCCCCCAAATTTTGCTTGTCTGAGAAAGTCTGTATTTCTCCTTCACTTTGAAGGATAATTTCACAGGGTAAAGAATCCTAGGTTAGTGGGTGTATTTTTTTTCTTGCAGCACTTCAAGTATTTTACTTTACTTTCTTCTTTTTTGCATGATTTGGGAGAAGTCAGATCTAAGTCTTATCTTTGCTTCCTTTATAGGTCATATTTCCACCCCGTTGGCTTCTTTCAGATTTTCTTCAACGTGAATATGATATCATTAGGTGTAATTTTCTTGTTTTTTAATTTAGTCTGCTTTGTGTTCCTTGAGCTTCCTGGGTCTGCAGTTTGGTATAAATCTTTAGTCATTATTCAAATATTTCTCTCCTTTTTCTTCTGGCATTCTATTTCATGTAAGTTACACATTTTGTAGCTGTTCCTCAGTTCTTGGATAATACATTCTGGGGGTTTTCTCGTCTTTTTTCCCCCTCTTGACTTTTTTGTTATTGGAAATTTCTTTTAAGATGTTATCGAGCTCAGAGATTCTTTCCTCCACTTTGTCTAGTCTATTAATAAGCCCATCAAAGGCATTCTTTTTTTTCTGCATCATCCGCCCTTTATTTATTTATTTATTATGATTTTTTTTGCATTTTTTCATTTAATTCTTGTTCAAGTACAGGTTTCTGTCTTACATTCCCAACCCTGCCTGCCCTCTGCCCCATGCTCCCTGCTTCCCTCCCCTTTCTACTCCCCACCCTTAATTATTGTCCATGTGTCCTTTATACTTGTTCATGTGAGTCCACTCCCTTTTCCCCTATGATTCCCTCCTCTCTCCCCTCTGGACCCTGTCAGCCTGTTCCATATTTGAGTGTCATTGGTCGTATTTTGCTTGCTTGTTTGGTTTGTTTAGATTCCTGTTAACGGTGAGATCATATGATATTTGTCTTTCACCGCCTGGCTTATTTCGCTCAGCATAATGCTTTCCAGTTCCATCCATGATGTTGCAAAGGGTAGGAGCTCCTTCTTCCTTTCTGCAGCATAGAATTCCATTGTGTAAATGTACCATAGCTTTTTGATCCAGTCATTGACCGATGGGCATCTAGGTTGCTTCCAACTCTTGGCTATCGTGAATTGTGCTGCTATGAACATTGGGGTGCATAGGTTCATTCTTTACCTTACAGTGTTGTTGATGTAGCATTGCTTTTTAGTTTTTCCTTCAAATTCCATCTCTTTGCTTACATTGCCCATATGGGCATACATGATGTCTACTTTATACATTAGAGTCCCTAGCATATTAATTTTAGCTGCCTCAAATTCCTGCCGCAAAAATCCCTATCATATCTGAGTCTGGTTTTGAGGCTTGCTTTGTGGCTTCAAATTGTGTCTTTTGCCTTTTAGCATGCCTTATAGGTTTTTGTTGATACCAGACATCATGTACTAGGTGAAAAGAACTGCTATAAATAGGCCTTCAGTAATGTGGTGGTAAGGTGGAGAGCAGAGAAAGTACTTCGTATTCTTATGATGGTCTTTTAGTGAACCTGCGCTTCTGCGCTGTGAACTTCCTAAGTCTCCGTTTCTGTCCCCACTGCCACCCTATGTGGAATGGGATGTCTAAAGTGACCTGGAATTTAGTTATTTCCCTTCTTCCAAGCCAATTAGACTCAGGCAAAACTTCAGCTGCTTCAACTCAGGTGAAATATTTGTCTTGTGGGCAGGCTTTGTTAAGATCAGAATGTTCTGGAGTGTTTCAAAATGGTTCCTTTCCTCTTCCTCCCTGGACTCATCCATGGATTTTTCTCTGATATTCAGTGTGAGAATCTGGTAGAGCTTTGGGAGGTAAAACTCACAGGAGGGTAGTGTCCTCATTTGACTGGATCTCTGTAGCTTTTAACCCCTCAGATATATGTGATGCTAATTTTCTGGGGCTACAGACAACTTTGGGAATTACCTTTAAAGATGATTTATCTGCTTAGGTTTATATACTTGAAATGTCAAAAAGAACAAATCACTTCAAAGTGCCCCTTTAATGTTTTTTTCAATATTCCCTGAAAGAAGCATTTGATATGAGTATCCTTTGTAAAGCAAACTCATATCAATTAAAAAAGAAAAATAACCATTTTTCTCTAATTTCAGTGTTTACTTGGCAATCTTGAGAGTAAGACGTGATTATAGCAGTTTCATGATAATTTGGCTGTGACGATGACTGCAAATATATTACTAGCCCAGAATATGAGAGGCTTTTGAAAATGAGAGCTCACATTAGTCATGGAAAAATATACCTAAATTTGTAGTTAACATTTATTGTGTTACCATGGACAAGTCTTATGTACTACCAGCGAGACATTGGATAGTGAAACAAACAAACAAAACTTAAAAATGCATCATTTTTAATAGCGTCAAATAGGGTCTAGGATCCCAGGTACCTAGGATATCCTAGGATACAAATACTTAGGAAAACATTTAATAAGAGATTTTCAAGTCCTCTATATTTAAAACTACAAATTTTACTCAGAGAAATTAAGGAGGACCTACATAATGGTAAAACATACCATGTTCATGCATATACAACTATTATTGAGATGCCAATCTCCGCACATTGATCTTAAGGCTCAATGCATCCCCCCCAAATCCAGCTACTTTTTCTTGTAGAAGTGGATGATTCTAAAAACTTTTTTGGGGGGAATTTAAATTTTAATTGATTAATTAATTAATTAATTTTATTGTTATTCAATTACAGTCGTCCCAATTTTTCCCACATTTTCCTCTCTCACCTCAGCCCCCTCAGTCAATCCCCACCCTGTTGTCCATTACCATGGGTCCTTTATACATGTTTGTTGACTAGACCCTCCCCCTTCTTTCCCCTGTTAGTCTTCTCCCCAATCCTCTGTGTTCACTGTCAATTTGTTTCTTATTTCCATGTCTCGGGTTCTATTTTGCTCCTTTGTTTGTTCATTAGGTTCCTCTTATAGGTGAGATCATATGGTATTTGCATTTTGCCCCCTGATTTATTTCACTTAGCATTATGCTGTCTAGTTCCATCCATGCAAAGAGTAGCATTTCCTTCTTTCTTTCTGCTGCACAGTATTCCACTGTGTAAATTTATCACAGTTTTTTTATCTACTCATCTACTGATGGGCACTTGGGCTGTTTCCAGTACTTGGCTATTGTAAATTGTGCTGCTATGAACATTGGGGTGCATAGGTTCTTTTGAATCGGTGTTTTACAATTCTTAGGGTATTTAATTGCCAGATCAAAAGGCAGTTCCATTTTTAGTTTTTTAATGGAAATTCCATACTGTTTTCCCCAGTGGCTGCACCAGTCTACATTCCCACTAGCAGTGTAGTTCGGTTTCCTTTTCTCCACAACTTAGCCAGCACTTGTTTGTTGATTGTTAATGATGGCCATTCTGACTGGTGTGAAATGGTATGTCACTGTGGTCTTAATTTGCATCTCTCTGATGGCTAGTGATGTTGAGCATTCTTTCATATGCCTATGGGTCCTCTGTATGTCCTCCTTGGAGAAATGTCTGTTCAGATCCTTTGCCCATTTTTTAGTTGGGTTGTTTGTCTTCCTGGTGTTGAGTCATACGATGTCTTTATCTATTTTGGAGATCAAACCCTTGTCTGAGGTATCATTGACAAATATGTTTTCCCATATGGTTGGTTCCCTTTCCATTTTGCTTATGTTTTCTTGAGTTGTGCAGAAGCTTTTTAGTTTGATGTAATGCCATTTGTTTATTCTTTCCTTTATGTCCCTTGCCTTAGGAGATGTATCAGTGAAGATATTGCTGCGTGGGTAATCTGATATTTTATTGCCTGTGTTTGTCTCTAGGACTTTTGTGGTATCATGGCTTATATTTAAGTCTTTTATCCATCTGTGTTCATGAATTGGGAGAATTAATATTAAAATGTCCATACTACCCAAAGCAATGTATAGATTCAGTGCAATCCTTATCAATGACTTGTTTCACAGTTATAAAACAAATATTTCAAAAATATATGTGGAACCATAAATGACCCTGAATAGCCTCAGCATTTTGAGAAAGAAGAACAAAGTAGGAGGGATCATAATACCTGATATCAAAATATATTACAAGGCCACTATAATCAAAACAGTTTGGTACTGGCATAAGAACAGATACATGGATCAATGGAACAGAGAGCCCAGAAATAAACTCATGTCTTCTATGGCGCTGAGCAATCTGGACAGGTACATGCAAACTACCCCTCCCACAAAAACAAAAAACAAACAAACAAAAAAAACTAGACCGCCAACTTATACCATACACCAAAATAAACTCAGGATGTTTCTAAGATTTTTATGAAAATGCATAATGTCTAGAATAGCCAAAATAATTTTGAAGAAAGAAAAAAAAAGTTGGAAAACATGCCAGATTCAAGATTTGTTATAAAGTGGCAGTAATTAACACACTGTGATATTGGCATTATAATAGATAACAGAGATAAAGAGATTAGTGCAACAAAACTGTGAGTTCAGAAATATTTGATTTTTGGCAAAGGCATCAAAGAAATTGAATAAAGAATAGAAGAACTCTAAATAAAATCATGTTGCAGTAATTGCATATTTGTATGGGAGAGAAAGAACCATGACACCTATGTCATGTATAAACAAAGTTAATTCAAGGTAGATCATAAACAAACATAAAATCTAAAATTATAAAGATTCTAGAACAAACCATGAAATATATTTATGATCTTATGGAGGGCAAAAATTTCTTAAACTAGACATAGTACACACTAACAATAACACAAAATTAAATTGAATTATATTAAATTTAAAACTTATCAAAAACAAATGAAAAGGCCATCTATAGGCTGGGCATAGACACATCTGACAAAGGACATGCATTTAGAATATATAAAAAATTCCTATGACTCAATAAAAAGGTAACAATTAAAATATGGCCATATGTCTGTTTCAGTTTTGTAAATGCCCAAAAAGTCCAGGAAAGAATAATAATGTGGTCATCAGGGAAATGTAAATTAAATGTGAATTAAAACCGCAGTCGCATACCACTGTAGAAGAGGTTGCATTAGAAAGACCAACAATGCTGAATGTCAGCAAGGCTGAGGAGCAAATAGAGCTATAGATTTCTAGTGGAAATGTAATTAGTATGACCACTTTGCAAAACTATTTGGCAATTGCTCATAATGTTAAACATACTGTTACCATATGACCTAACACTTATTAGTATAAATATAGCCAAGGGAAGTAAGTGTGATTTTCATAAAAATATTTTCACAGGAATGTGTATAATAGCTTTATTTGTAACTGCCCAAGCCTGGAAACAACCCAAATGTTATTTAATATGTTACAGCATTATAATGTTCTCTTGTTGTATTTTGTCTAATATTGCTATATAGTGGAACTTTAGTAGTTTCTCTAAGATTAAGCTCAACCATCTCGTTCAACAGTCTAATGTTCTTCAAATGGTATTTTATATAGCATTTATGCAGTACATAGAGTTATAAAAATAGCAGTTACCTTTTAGAGGGTATTTCTGCTGACTTAACTAGACAAAATGTTGTGTAAAAATATTTAGATAGTATAATATCTAAATGGCACCATTTCATGGCTAGCAAGAAATACAATGCTGAAATGTGGAGCTTAAGGTCACCCAGAAGGAAATTAGAACCTTGAAGTTCTTGAAGATTGAGTAGGGTAAGTAATGTAATAAAGACTGCACACTTTGGTTGAGGAGTGAAAAGGAATTAACCGAAGAGCCCAAACAGGCATTCCAAAGAGCATCAGTAGAACAAGAAGGATTGTGTTACTGGTGTCCTCTTGGTATTATTAGTAAGACTGAGAAGCATAGTAAAGGAGAAATTACTAGATTTAATTAGGATAGGTTGCTGGTTATGCAGCCACACAAGTATTTAAGACTAGTGAAACACTGAATGGAGAGCTGGGTTTTAATGGAATAGTTTTATTGGACATAGATAATAAGTTTGGGATTTTGTCCTTGAAAACAAGATAAAAGCATTAAATTTAATGGTCATGAATATCAGGTGACAACTAATTATTACTTAATTGGGATGGTTAAAATGAGGGGAATCAGCCTGGAGCAGGTGAATTTGAATTAGGTGATGATTTTAAACTATATAATGTAAACAATATTGGCATGTAATTTGAAATGCATCATTTCAGCAGTAAAGGTCTGAGAGGTTAAGAGACTTTTTTATTTATGTAAGATGAGCTCTTAGTTTGAAAGTTCTTGCCGGCTTGTATTTTTTGGTAACTGCTTTTCTATTTCAAATTTAAACATGCTCACTAAGGAACCCTCTGAAGACAATAAATTATGTAATGCCCAAAATTAATATGCTTTGCCACACTGAAGAAGCTGTAGTTGTAATATGGGTTTTTGTTTCTTTCGATACTTCCCAAAAGTATTTACATATTTCGAAAATATGTAAAACTGCACGTGCAAGGTGTCATGACAGGTACTGTGAAAGAGATGGCATTTCATTGGACAATAGGAGGTAAAGCAGACATGTCAAGAGATTTTGAAATTTTAAAAGAAAACTATTACTTGAATAAAATAAAATCATATGGTTTTTTCTTTTCTTTAAAATGTCTTTAGGCTTCAAAGTTCTTGTATTAAACATGTTAGCACTGTACTTTTCTTGCTGCAGAAGTGTGCTGTGAGACAGTAGAAATGGGTTCTGAAATGCTTGGGACTTGGTTGGAGCTTGCATTGTGGGTTGGTTGGATTTAGGTAGATCTGAATTAGGAAGCCAAGATTCTATACCTCTTGAGAAGTTGATGAGAATTGGTCACATGAACAAGTCATTTATTTTCTGTCATTTCACTTTCTGATTGATTTTTCCTCTTTAAATTCTTTTTTGGGCCTTTTTAAACACAAGGGAATTCATCCCAGAGAAAACAAAACATAAAGATACTAAAAACATGATGTCTAACCTTCCTTGAAATATATAATGCAATTATCTTCTGAGAGTGAGGAGTTAAAGTACATTCTATCCTGGGAATATTGTTAAATGACCTTAAACTATCAATAGGAGTGAGGGAAAGAAAATGCAAACCCAGAAGTATGGCAATGAAAAGACTTTTATGAGACCTAGTTTTCATTTAATTTATGTATACTATCTGAAGGAGAGATACAGTGGATTGCAAATAAGGTCTTTTTAACTGATGGGGAGTTTAGAGGTTTTTTTTTTTTAAATAAAGAGTGCCGGATTAGAACGTAGTCTGATGAATTGAACGTTTGAAGACAGCTTTTATTGTCTTGAGTAGCCATTTTGTACTACAATAGCTCACCCTGATCTTCCTGTCCTCAATAAGTCTTAAAATAATTGGTCGTTCTAACATAAGGAATGGATGAAAGTGCAAGGACATATCAAGTTGCCAAATTGGAAAGGAAATCAATTGGTTTTCCAGGGATGAAAGAGAATATAGCAACAAGAAAATGAACTTTTCCAACTATTCTTGTGGGACAAGCAAACAATATTTGTAACTATGCTACCCAGAAACCAGAAATAAATTAGGTATTTACTAAATCTTATATTTATTGTGATATAGACACCTGCAGGCTATAAAAGTACAGCCCTTGAAGGAAAACAAAAGGCAAAGGGAATGAAAATAATTGTTCTACTTTCCCATCTTCTCACAATCAGCATGTAATGATGAATTTCTCCTTCAAAGCCTGTGAAATAAAAATAGGTTGCTCATTCAGAGTCAGTTTTAGTTTTCAGCATCTTTAAAATACTTTTTCAGACAACTTACCCTAAGAACATTGATTACTTTTCCCTTCATAGAGAAGCTTTCTCAGGCATCTTTAAGTGACTTATCCAGAAAGAATCTTTGTGGTAATAACCTTCAGAGGCTGATAAAGAAGTAGGTTAAACTCTGGCTCTACTGGCCAAAGAATAGGATGTAAATTGCAGCAGTTGACAATCTCTAGTGGAATAAGAAAATATAAGGTTGGAGTTATTTCTAAGCAGAAAGACCTAATTCTGTGGCTTTTATTCACTGTTAATATTTTAGAATATCTTAGACAGGAGAAATGATCTATTTTAGTTTTTGACACCTACTGCTTCACCCAAACGCCCTAATCTCTGTATAGGCTACCTTTTCTTTTTGCAGTAGCACCCAGTATTGTGGCAAATAATTGATTTGAACCAGGAGGGATGCTTGGATATGTGTGACATAACAGAATGAGCCCTGGATGGTGTGGGTCAGTGGATTGAGAGCTGGAATGCAAACCAAAGGGCTGCTTGTTTGATTCCCAGTCAAGGCAAATGCCTGGGTTGCAGGCCAGGTCCCCAGTAGGAGGCGTGTGATAGGCAACCACACATTGATGTTTCTCTCCCTCTCTTTCTCCTTCCTTCCTCCTCTCTCTAAAGATAAATATGTAAAATCTTAAAAAATAGATGTTTAAAAAAAGAATGAGAGGAATGAGGAAATTAACAGTGTGAGAGTAGCTGAAATAATTGACATGAGATCCAAGCTGGATATGAAAAGAGGTGAAGCAGGTGGGGATGTGGTTCTCTAGAAAAGCATGAGGTCAAGGAACTGTGACAACAGAGTGCCGGATGGGTCATCCAGTTGAACAGTGAGTAGAGCAGATTCCCAGTAATTAATTAATTAATTACTAAACATTTGTACAGGGCATTGAGAGTGAAAGAAAGTTGAAAACATACTATTTACAATTGTTCTCTAGGACTGTGGGTAAGACTAAAAATCAATTTTAATATACTTGAAGGTTAGAGTAGAGATAGGTAGTGCCTGCCACTCAGTAGATGCCTAAATCCTTGTTGAAAGAATATGTGCACGAAGTCCGAAGGGAGCGCGAAGGAACTAACACCCGCAAGGACAACCGGGCAATGAGTATGGAAGAGTGTCATGAAAAAATCCTCAGAGGAGATAAGATTTGAGCTGAATTTTGAAGGTTAGTTAGCCATCAGCAAGGTAGATTTTTAGGTCTGGGATGAGGCATTCCAAGCAGAAGGGAAAGATGTTTGTCTACAAAGACCAAGAGGCAAGGTGAAGCTGGAAAACAGGATGCATGTGAGAGAGAACTACAGGAGCTTCCTTAGGAAGGACCTGTATGCCTTGTTATGTTATTTGGACTTTATTTTGGTGGAAATAGAGAGTTATTGAAGGATTTTTCCATTGGGTTATGAATAAGATCATATGTACAGTAAGGCTTTTAAGGACTATTTTATTGGCATTGTAGAGATTATAATGGAGAGAGTAATACTCTAGAGAATCTTTGTGGGCATTTCACGGTTGCATGTCTGTTCTGGGCAATTAAATAGTGTATAGCATATAGTCTACAGTACATTTTTCTCTTTCCAAAGACTTGTCTGCTTCTTCTGGGTTTACTATGGAGGCTCATCCTTATCACCCCAGGCACTGGATGGGATGTGATCCTAGCCTTTCTTCCTCAACTTCCTTTCCTTTTCTCCCTTCTCTCTCACCTCAGAGCAACCATACATGCTCTTCTCTCTGTCTGAAACACTCTTCTTTCAAAGCTTCTCCTGGTTAGCTGCTAATAATCTTTTAGACCTAAATTTAATCATCACTTGTTCATGGAAGACTTCCTTGAACTCTGACTGGTAAAATTGCCTGTATAGCTGTCATAGCATCATTTGGCTCTTCTACACACACTAGTAACATGTCCAAGGAGACAGATCCCAGGTTGTGTTGTTTTACTCACAACTGATTCCTCATTGTCTAGTATAATCTTTATTACCCAGTGGGTGCACAATAAATATTTATAAATGAATGAATGAGTGCATTTTCATATAATGCATTATGATAATACTCTTTGTGTAAGTTATGCACACGGAGACAAATATATCCAGAAGCCTCCTCCCTTGTTGACTGAGTTGAAACTGAAACATAATTGATAAATGAGGTTCCCAAATCATCAGGTTCCCAACTTGAGACACAGGCTTTGTTCTAAGCTTTGTGGGTCCTAAAAGATGCCTTTGCAGGCACAGAATAGAATGAATTTATATAGTTAGATAGTGTCACTTTAATTCCCTTCAGTCATAATCCAGTTTCTCTGGATACCTTTAATATATAATATGAAAGGCAAATATCATTTTTCTTTATCTAAACACAAGCTTGCATACACAGAGAAGATGACAGATATATTGAAAAGTCTGCCAGTTAACTAAATGATGACACTCAAATATTGAATTGTCATGTGTTTCTCTGATGAGAATTGGAATGACTGAATGTAAAATTGTGGGACTTCTGGAATGAATCAGCTTTATAGTTTGTGGGTCAGAATGAATAGAATGTTAACATCACACCTTTAATCAACATTTAAGTTAATTACATTCTTATATTATGTTTTAGCAAGCATATTTTTTCCCTCTAGAGACAAGTTTTATTTTTTTGGAGGTAAAATTTTGATGGCAAAAAAATGGTTACTTCTGACATGCATAATTTTCAGTGAAATGACAGTGGAAAATTGCAGATACCATGAAATGAGAATGAACATTCACGTTCTGCTCTAGGTCCAGACAACTTCTTTTGTGGGTATGATTTATGAAGTTTCAGAGAAATACTTTGTGTCTGTTTTCACTGGATATTTTAAATCTTATAACACATTTTGTCTTAACTAGCCACTGGGAAACAGTAATTCAGTGATTATTCAAACAGTTGTGTCTCTTCCTCCCCCACTGCAACCCATTTTAAGCTATTTGTTGTAAAACAACTTTGTTAATTCTTACAAGAACATCTTGCAAACTAGAGTTATTAGGGAAAGTGCACAGCTGGCAATCATCTGAATAATTTGATTCATGTAAAATTCCACTTTGAACAATAAAATCCAATTGCACTCACCAAGTCTTCCCTTTATCATGTGCACAAATTATCATGCAGTGACCTCAAGTGAATGCTTTGGCCACTTGGATGACATTGATGTTGCTATCGACTTCCCACTTCCAGACATTATATTCTGAGATGAAGTGTGAAGAGCTGAGTCCATTTTTATTTTCTCTTGATAAGGAAGGAAGGAAGGAAGAAAGGAGGGAGGGAGAGATGGAGGGAGGGAGATAAGGGTGTTTGGCAAAATGTTTCGGTGGGGAAAAGTGACTGACTCATCCTGCTAGAGGCCTTGCTTGGGATGTTATCAAGGAGCTCCTTATGGCTGCTCTTCTCATATGCTGTGATAACGTTTGTATCATTCCTGACTTCCACATGTTATGGAACAATAAATAATGGAACCCCATTAACCACTAAAAATTATTAGTGATTAATATTACAAAACCTATAAAACAAAATGTGTTCAAAATTGGTATGTTAGAAATTATTCTGGACAATTCTGTAGAATTGCCTGCAATTTTATTAAATTGCAGTTTTACTTGTTTATTTCTTTGTGGGGATTTTTTTCTACTGAAAGTCCTGTATATTATCTCTGAGTAGAAGAAGAAGAATGTGGTTTGGAGGGTAGACCTAAGTGGCTGAAACTGTATTGGCAATATTTTATTTCTTCAGATGAATGATGGTAAGCGAGTATTTGTAGTCTTTTTCCTTTTTATGTAATAAATGTTTAATAAGAATTAAAAACAGATTTAAAGTCCCTAGCTTTGTGAATATGAACAAATAGGTTGTATTATCATTCTGGATGTCAGTGGACTTTACTTAAAAAATAAAACAGTTAATGCAATAATTCATGAAGTCAGAGACTGACTGATATACTGCCATCTTTTGGGGACTACTTCAGTTTTATGACCAATAATTAGATCATTTGTAATTAATTCATCTTTTGAACTTTTATCAAGTGGCTAATGTTTACATGAATATGTCACTCTGTTTATATGTATATAAAGTAAAATTTATTATAAGATTTCCAACATTTTAAAGGAAGGTGCCTTTTCTAGAGTCAAGAGTAATAGCAAGTGAAATAGCAAGAGTATTAGTTGTTTATTGTCTGCACACAATCTGTAACACTGGATAATTACATTAATTCAGGGGAAATAGAATCATAGAATGTAGGAGCTGGAAGGAACCTTCGATATGATCTAATTTGCATCTTCAATTATAAATGGGGAAATGGTAACAGTCCACAGAAGCCTTCCTCACACAGCTAGTTGATGGAAGAACTACTACTAAAACATAAATTTCAGACCTTTTCTTCCTGTTTTCTCTCCCCTGTGTTGGTATTTCCCAAAGTATCATTTCCAAAATTGTTCATGTGAGTGTACCAAAACGAAACTCAACACACAATAACCATAAAAGTAGGATTTTGTAGCAAGGTAACTTTTTGAAATTTTGAATCCTGTGTCCCCCTTTTGGTTTCACCATCCATGTTAGTGTAGTAAAGCCTCTGGGAAGAACCAAGTAAAGGAATCTACAACTGTTTAGTCCACTCTTTCCAAAAATTTTTGACAATTTAGCCCCTATTATATGAAACAGTACACGTTGAAGAAGAACATTTGAATAATGCTTCAAAATTAGTTATAACAATTTTTATTATCATGCAGTCTAGTTGAATAATAGATGGATTTTTAAAATTAGGTTAACTGATATGGCAGCTTATCACAATAGACACACCTTAACATACAGTTTCTTAATAAAGAAATAGGTGTTCAATAAGTGCTTTTAAAACTTTCATTCATCACTCAATGAAGGGACTAAGGGACTAAGGTTCTCTCTAATGGAAACTGGAACATGCTAGTGAAAATGGTGGTTAGTAATTATAAAGCAAATGTAGGTGTTAGGCTGTGGCAAAAGAAACCAAATAAAGAGCGAGAGAAGAGGAATCAGAGCCATTTGAGAATGACAGGTTGTTTTAGCCTTATCATTGTCTCCTCTCACTGAGGTGATCCTCAAACCACAGAGAAATATCAGGTAGTGTCCTGAGGAAGGCAATCAGTGTGAGGGAAGTAGAGAGAAGGAATGGCATCCATCACAGACATGCTAAAGATAAATAGGGCAAATGCCACCTCCTCCATGAAAACATTTTTTAGTCCTTCAACAAAATGAACTCTTCCCTATCTAAACTCCTAAAACTTCTTTTCCTTAACTCTGTAATTTTGCTTAACCTGTTCTTGATTTCCCTTTAGTTAGTTGAGTATCATTAGTTTATTAGATAAAACTGATTAGTTTTATCATTACTGTTCCAGAGGAAAAGGACTATAGTTGTGCTTTTTGCTAAGTTCCCTGGGTATTGGCAGATTACTTTGTGTGAATCATGCTTTTGATGAGTGTTTGTTTAATGAATACAAATATGGCAAAATCAGCAAGCCTGCATTGTATAGCTAGTACGTAACTACAGTTCAGAACATGAAGCATTAGCTCTGATGATTCCTTCTCCCAAGATGTTGAGAGTTTACTTAAGATAACACACTAAAAAATAAAGACCATTTTGTATTAAACTCTTGATATAGGACATTTCCATAAAAGGGGAAGGTCAGAGAAGGCTTCATAGGGAATATAGTGTTGAAAATTATTATTAATTGCAGGTAGTGTTGGTGAGTGTATTACTTCCTGACTGTCATTTTAACAAATTATTATATGTTTAGGGTTTTAAAATAATACCAAGTTATCACATTACATTTCTGGAGGTCAGAAGTCTGAAATGAGTCATATGGAGCTAAGATTAAAGTATTGGTATGGCTGCATTCCTCTTGGAATTTCCATGAGAAACTCCGCTGCCTTGCCTTTTCTAACTTCTGGAGACTGCTTGCATTCTTGGTGTGGGGCCTTTTAGTAAATCTTCTGTGTGCATCACTACACCTTCTGCTTCTATGTTGGGAACCTACTGATTCTGTTTTATAAGGACACTGTGATTATATTGGGCTAAACTGGATAATGCAGAAAATACTTTAAACTTTAAAATTCCCCACTTTAAAATTCCTAGTTATATCTGCAGAGTCTCTTTTGCAATGTAAGGTAGTATGTTCACAGCTTCTGAAGATTTGGACATGAAAATCTTTGTTGGGGTCATCATTCTTTCTACCACAGTGAGGAATCAGCATGAGCAAAGTTCTGGAGGTAGAAAGAAGCATGGAATGTATAAACTGAACAATAAAAAGATCAAAATGAAATGGTGAACACATGTTAAGGCGTGTGGCAAATGGAGTTGCCAGTAGGCAGGTATGAGTTTCAAAGGGCTTTAAAATTTAGGACAGGAGATTTAGATTTAATGCCGTTAATACCAGGGAACCATTTCAAGTTTTTGAGAAGGGGCTAGAGTTGTGAAACGGCATTTATAAGAGATTAGTCACGCAGGATTTTCAGGAGAGCCTGGCAGAGTGTGTGAAGCCAAAGTTTGAAGAAAATTTAAAGAGCAATAAATGTAAAATTGGATATGTTACCTTGCATAGTTTTTTTTTAGATATATGTAGACTTAATACACTTCTATAGATGATTTGTTTGAATAAAGGCTTGAGTTAGAGTGGCAATTATTAACTTCTCACAAGTCAGCAATTTGATAACTTATGTATATTTGGATCCTAGTCATGGTTGTCATCCATGACCATGGTAGTTTCTGAAAACAAGGCTGTAACCCAGTTGTGAGTCAATGTTTTTCTCTTGCTTTCTCCTCATCTTTCATTCTACCCTAAGAATGTATTCCAATGGCTGTTCTGAAGGGGGCTGTTCTTTTTCTTTGGAGAAATCTCCTTTGAATGATAAATTATTTCTTTTGATAATATTTTAAATTTTCTTTATTAACTCTTATCTTTGAGATATTAATGCACTCTTCCTAGGTGGAAGGCACTCTTATCAGACTGAATATTTACTCTAGATGCATCTTCACTGAAGCTTTTCTTGCTTTTACCTGGAAAGGGTCAACAATTAATTAGATAAGAAGGATTTACCTTTTCTAATTATAATAGAGTATCTTCTGTGATTGTTTTGGATTGTCACAGGGCCACGGAGTCTTAATTACATTTAATGTCAGTGTGAAGAGCAACAGGTGCTCTGGCATCAGAAGGGAAAGAGATTTCATGTATAATAGATATTTATTGTTTTTGCTTATCTAGCATCTATCCTTTTGTTCTGATGATAATAAGCCCTTCTATCTTCTCCCTGTTGCAATCCATGAGTTTTGTCCTTCCTCTAACCCCACTCTTGATGGCCAATTAACGTCAGAGAAGTGACTTATATAGCTGGCTTTTAACCTTGCTTGAGTCAGTGAGGGTTAGGCCTGGGGCTTTTGCTAGAACTACTGGTGGTGAGGCATCCACTCTCTCTTGAACTGGTTACACTGGTAGGATCTAAGTTTGGGGCTATTGAAAGTTAACATTAGAGAGAACTTCCTCCACAATGGCGCCAATGCAGAGGAAAACTAAGCTGTTAAAAATAAGAGTGTCTTAATCCTGGTGAGAATATTTGAACTTTAAATCCAACTATGACTGCAGCTGAATTTTTTCCTAGCATTTTTGGTTTCCAAGTCAGTATATTTTGTCTATCATTTAAGATGATTTTAGTTGTATATCTATCAATTTCAATCAAGAGTCCACTCTAATATCAAAAATATGTAACCCTGAGGATCTCACTTGGGCTCCATGGTCTCTTAGAGGTCTTTCTCTGCAATGTTGACCACGATCTTTGGAGTGTTTTCCCTCGGTTTCCTCACTTTGTACTCAGCAGGTGTGACCTGGACTTTCTCACTACCTCCTGATCATACAGGGGCATAGAAGTCTCTGCAAATATGACATTGTTAGTAGCACTAATGAATGTATTTTGGAAAATAGAATGCCATTGTCTAAATGAGGGCTGAAACCTGGTTGATGAATCCTTTCTTACATTTTTCCTGTTTATGTAATTGGAGGAATTGGCACGTGCCTGGCTCCAGTTTATCTATTACCATAATGGATCACATCCATATTTCATAGTGATATAAAATCTGGGGTTTTTACAAGGAATACAGAAATGGTTTTGCTATAAGACTCTTAAAAGATTTCAGTGGACTGAGTGCCGACCTGTGAATCAAAGGGTCGCTGGTTCAATTCCCAGTCAGGGCACATGTCTGGGTTGCAGGCCAGGTCCCCCGTGGGGGTCATGTGAAAGGCAACTGCACATTGATGTTTCTCTCCCTCTCTTTCTCCCTCCCTTCCCCTCTCTGAAAATAAGTAAATAAAATCTTAAAAAAATATTTTGTTGAATGTATGATATCCAATAAATGTTAAGAATCAGATACTCTTCTCATCCAGTTCCTGATTAGAAAGAAACTTTACCAAAATTTGAAGATTAAAAATTACAATATTAAGTTTTCTTTTAATAGCTTTCCATTATCATCACCCATATAACAGAGACAGAAGGGGTAATTCCATTGCTAACTCTTAATAAGAGCCATATTTCTTTAGCTTTGCTGAAATTCTTATGCCAATAATAGCTTCAGTCTTTGTTTTTTGAAAAAGTGTATTATCAAAATTTGTAACACAGGTGACACTACAGAAATATTTGGGAAGTAATATTTGGAAAAACTGAAGGAACTACCCTTCTTTTAGGATCTTTGACAATAAAATAGGCAGAGGGAGGGAAGATAAATTTTTTTGGCATAGGTAATTAGAATACTTTTAAATTGATATCAGATCTCTATATGTTTGCTGGTTTTATTCCTCAACACTTACATCTGCTACTTCTGTCTTAATCAATTTCTAGTCTACTTGGTTTTGTATTTAATCTTACTATATGCACAAAGGCTACAGTCTGTTTGTGTTTAAAGACTTATTAAAGGTTACCCAACACAATATCCTACTTAGTAGGGGAATGTACTGTAGGACATTTATTTAGCAAACATTTTGATCACCTGTTAATTAACAGACATTGTGCTGTGTATCAGGCATGGCTAAATTTGAGATACCTCTTCCCCTCCCCACCCCGCCGGAAGCTCATACTCTAATGGGAGAGAAACATAAGTGAACAGTCTACTACAGTACCCTGTAATAAAGAATAAAATCAAGGTGTATGTTTGAGGTACAGGAGCACTGGAGTAGGAGACCTAACACAGGTGACAGAAGCTGGGAAAGTCATTCCGAGGAGTAACATTTGGCCAAGTTGAACATGAAGCTGAGGTGATAAAGAGCATTCTGGCCGGAGGAGACCATATGTAAAAATATGGAGACACGAAGAGATAGCAGGCCATTTCAAGAATTATGAGCAGATTGACATGAGATGAAACTGCACCATTGGTAACAATTGCACTAATAAAGTCTTTGTGTATATGTGCCATTCTGAGGAGTTTAGGCTTAAAGTGGTCATCTGGGCAGCATGATCATCTCCAGGGTTCACGAAGCAGCAATCTGAACTTTTAATAGTGCTTGTTGCCAAATATTTTTGCCTATATGTTGTTGAAATCTGCCTTTGATTTTTTTAGTAGAAGTTTTGTGAGTTTATTTGTGTTGAACTGACAATAACTGCCAGGAAACAAAATCTCAGCAGGTTGAGAAAGAGCTCCTGGTTTTTTCCCACTGGTCATATTCCTAACTACATTACTTAAAATTAATCTAATTGGTCTTTTATGTGACTGTCTTTCAACTATTTAAATGTGTTTCTTTCTTACCTTCTCATCTCCAAACTTAAAGTTCCAGTCACCCATTTATCCTGCTCATTCCAGCCTCAGAATGTGGTTAGTCCAGTTGATAAGTAGCCTGCTCTATGTGCAGCAATGGTCTGTCCTTTTTCGGAATTCCGTGAGTGGGTCTAAGTCCCATTTATGATCGAGTTAGCACTTTTTCTTTCCTTACTGTTGATCATCTTGTGTTATTGGCATATATTAACTTTAAAACCCATAAACTGCTTTTATGTGGTCTACTACCAAGTGATTCTGCCCCGTGTTGTCATTGTGCAGGTGGCTTTCTGAACCTGTGAAAAAGTTTTCACATATATCCTTGTTCAATTTAATTAATTTAAATTTATTATAGATCTAGCATCAAAATCTGTAGAAAAGCTTAAATTTTAATACTATTTTGTAGAATATTAATTCCTTATGTTTTTCAATCATGTGCAAGTTCGATAAACATACTTTCATATAAATTTGTGCTAAAATACGAAACTTCAGAGGGTGTTTACAGCCTCCTCCAACAGAGTGCCATATGTCATCCATTAAAGTAGATAATATCCAAATATTTAATTGCTACGTGTTAGGGAGTTGGCTAATCAGGTCTGAATTCACCTAAACCAGCTAATATTTTTCTATACTCTCAATTCATAATGACTATGTTAAGTGTCTTTTAAAATTAGAGTACATTCTGTCTTTGACATTATCCAGATGAAGCAGTGTAATACCCTTATATCAACTGGAAATAAGGGTTAGTTTGGTGTATTTTTTATTAATGAATCCTTGTCCTAGAAATCTCCATTTCATTTTCTATGTGAATGTTACTTTATTTGGAAATATGGTCTTTGGAGATGTAGTCAAGATGAGGTGAACCCTAATCCAATATGAGTGGTGTCCTTGTGAAAAGAGAAGAGGAACAGGTACAGAAACACTAGAAGAATGCCTTATGATGTTGGAGGCAAGAGATTTTTTGATGTGTCTACAAGCATGCCAGCAATGTCAGAAGCCAAGAGAAAGGTGTGAAACAGATTTTCCCCTAAGCATCTAGAAAGGGCATGGCCCTGTCACCACCTTGATTTGGGGCTTCTAGCCTCCAGAACTGTAAGAGAATAAATTTCTATTGTCTTAAGCCATGAGGTCGTGGTACTTGGTTGTGGTAGTCCTAGAAAACTAATACATCTAGGCATGGACGCAAGTATCCAGCATTCACCTGAACCCCTTTTTGAAATTAGACCGACATGTACTCATCTTAATTTTTTGGGCAATGTTTTGGTTCTCTATGATTGTACAAAGATTATTGAAGGTGGATTAATAATGACATTTTCAAGATATTTTAATGCTATAAGATACAATTTCTCTGGATTTACACAACTTTATGTAGTTAGATGCTCATTACCTTACCATTCACTTACTTAAGTCTTTTTGTTGATTGCTAGTTGATAGTAATATATTTGGGACTAAGGTATTCATTGGTAATACAGATAAATCCTTGGATTCAAAGGCCTTATGGATACCTCAGTTTCCTCATCAGTGAAATGGAAGTAATAGTAGTGTTGTAAGAATTCAATGATATTATAGTGAAAGAATTTAGCACAGCTCTTGTTACATAGTAGAAACTCAAAAACAGCTGCTGTAGCATCATAGTAATATAATGATATGGCTAATAATAAATAGGAAAAGTAAAAAATAGAAAAAGAGCTTAGGGATAAGTGAGGGTGATAAGCCAGTTAAAAATATCAATATAATATAGAGTATTGAAAGATGAATACCTGTAGTCCCAGGAAGAAGCAAGAAGAATAGGCCTACCTGGAAAAGCTTATCATAGCAAAGAATTTAAATCTTAATACAATAGGATGTATGGAAGTAGCCTAAGCCAAACCCAAATATCAATTTATTAATTAGAAATAAGCCAGAAGAATGGAAGAGCATTGTATGACATGGAGATATGAGAAAACAAGAAGCCTTCTGGGAATTTAGATAACTAGATATGTTTAAAATGAAGGGGGTCAGCAATCAGGAAAGAGAGGTGGAGATGTTGCCCAGTGCTAGATTGTGATATATCTAAAATATTTTTCCTGAAATTCATAAGCATCCATTAAAACAAAAATGACTGTCAACCCCTCCAAACTTGGGTGATAAAACAAACTCTTTCAAAGGAGAAGAAACAGCAAGAGTAAAACCAAAGCAACTTCTTGTTGATCCCAGCATTGACTTATTGTTTTAATTTTAATTAGTTATGTGCAGACATATAAATGTCTAGAATTCTCATGCATATAATTTATATGCAATGATATAATAACATGTATTAATAAATTAAATACCAAAATTCCATAAAACTAATCAAATTCAATTTTAACATACTAAATTATGTGAAAATAATTTTTTTTCTGAAACTAAATTGCACTTCCTATGCTATAGGTTTATTCATTTTTTCAAATTACTGCTTTTTTTTATTAATATTTCTTATCCTGTCCATGCACTGCTGATAAAAATAACATGCTCTTTTGAATCTTTGGATAAAAAGATATGTAACTTCTGAAAATTTCCAATCTACCAGAAACCATTAAGATATTCAGTGATATAATGAAATTTCATAAAAATTTATAACATAAAATACACTTCTTTAGCATTAAAATATTTGTAACCAGATAAGAAGTAACACATAAGAAGTAACACTATCAAACGCAAAACTTGTCTATTCAACAAGACGTTTAGAAAAATATAATAATTCAACAAAAGTCTTAGTTGTTTTTCAGTTAAATGATTTAAAAACTGCAGCCAAATTAATAGATTAGCCTTATCAGCTATATGTAGGTTTTACTACAATGTATTGAGTGCCAGTTCTGCTGCCAATTTTTTCCATTTGAACTACTGTAAAACCTTCACCATGTTTCCTTCTATAATATGATGTGTTTGTGGACAGACTTCATTTGGAAAAAATATTGCATTAAAAATTTTAAAGAAGACATCCTGTCTTCACACTACAGGATGAGTTAGTAAAAAGATAAGATTGAGGTTGTGACAGTAGGCTAATAAAAATTCTTTAGGGAATTTTCTGTAATTGAATTTTTTCTGATAGAAGTGCCCTCTCCTCCCTCTCCCTCCCTCTTTCTCTTCCTATTCCTTCCTTCCTTCCTTCCTTCCTTCCTTCCTTCCTTCCTTCCTTCCTTCCTTCCTTCCTTCCCTCCCTCCCTCCTCCCTCCCTCCCTCCCTCCCTCCTTCTTTCCCTCTTTCCTTCCCTCCTTCCTTCTCTCCTTCCATTTTAGAGCTCAAAGTTAAATTAGAGAGAATCTAATTCAATTTTTAATTTGAGGCCCAGACAGGTACAACAATGCCAGAGCCAGAACTTGATCCTAGATTTTCCTGATCCAGGTCTTTTTGCACGACATATATTACTCCCTTTTAATATAAGTGCTAAAAGTACAAACAAAAGCTGTGAACCTTGACCCATATCTACTGAGAATTCGCTTTGTGCAAGGTGCAGTAATCAGCACTGCGGAGGAAACCAAGGTGAAGGAGCCAAAGGTTTTTTCACCAAGTAGTTTGTATTCTAACGGGGAACATAAGTCATGTAAGTGTGATAATCGCCTTAAGAGTTTTTCTTTTCTTTTATTTCCCTATATAGTGTTTACCACATAGTATCCTTTGGATGATGGTTCAAAAATAAATCATGCATTATTATAGAAAACCAGCTACAGTAAACATAGATAATTGCTCTTCCTGAGAATTTTCAGATATTTTAACTTCCTAAAGGAGTAAGCCCAGTAGCAGCAGCACTTTTCTAAAATTAACTATTTAATTAATTTTGGGGGAAACTCAATGTTAGTTATGTGTTGAACTGCATGGGAAGTAGTTTAAAGAAAGATTTGTTAACATTTAAACTTGAGGGAAGGCAGTATTTATGGAAATTTGGAGGACAGATATGATCTGTGCTATCCTTTAAAATGAATTTCATGTATTGAAAAAGGTTTCACTACCCTCAGCTAGTAGTAACAGGAGTGATTGCTGGAGGTTGTTACTGCAAGATAAGATTCTTATTACATGCACTGCAGAAAAGACTGTCCCCTGTGTTATTCCATAAAGAAGTTGATAGCGATTCTAAATCACTGAAGTACACACCACTGATACTGTGTTTTATTTGACTGATTAGGCTCTTCATTTTACAATTTATAAAGACTAGGAGTTCGATGAATGCTTGTGATTTAGCAAATAAAGAGAAATTTCATTATTTCTGCAGATCAAATAAAAGAAAAGGTCAATACAACATGGCAAGACCCACTTACGTAATGCCATTGGAAATTGGTGATTTTCAATGATTCATCCACATTCTCTTTCTTGCATCTAGCTGGGCATGGTCAATTGCATTTTTTTCTCCAAACACTTGTCAACTCATTGAAATTTGTCTTCAGTTAAACAGCAGCAGTGATTTCCACATTCTTTGAAGCCCTATATTAAAATCATTACATGACAGTGTGATTTCGGGAATTTTCTGTAATTGAATTTTTTCTGGTAGGAGAAGCACCCTCTTTCCCTCCCTCTGCCCTTTCTCCCACCTTTCTCCTCTCTCCCTACCTCCCTTCCTTCTTTTATTCCTTCCTTCCTTCCATTTTAGAGCTCAAAATTAAATTAGAGATAATCTAATTCAATTTTTAATTTGAGACCTACATAGGTTCAGCAGTGCCAGAGCCAGAACTAGATCCTAGATTTTCCTGATCCAGGTCTTTTTGCACCCCCTTTTAATGTAAGTGCTAATAAGAGTGCAGACAAATGCTGTGAGACTTGGTCCATATATCCTGGGCACTTGCTTTGTGCAAGGTGCAGTAATCAGTGCTGTGGAGGAAACCAAGGTGAAGAAGCCAAAGGTTATTTCATCATGTAGTTTGCAGTCTACCAGGGAACATAACTCACATAAGTGTGATAATCACCTTAAGAGTTGTTTTTTTTTTTTTTTTTAAATCCTAGGTAAAAAGGAATTAAGTGAATTGTCATCTTTTACTTTCCTCTCTTTTCTTCTGATTGCTGGTCTCTTCAATTGCAAATTTATTTGAGGCCAGAAAGGCCTGTGGGCCAGCATAGTCAGAGTCAGCCACGCACCTCAGTCCCCGATCACACATTATTCACAAATGTCCCAAAGTTGGGAAAAATTCCTCTTCCCTTTAGTTTACAAAATATAGCATTTTTCAAAAGAATTCTTCTCTAGAAACTAACTAAAAAGGGAGAAAAATATAAAAACATAGAACTGAAGAACAGTTGGTACTGACCAAGTTTCTCGGGCTGTTTGTGAGAGTCTAGCCAGAGATCTGATCAGCGCAGTTGATGAAGCCCCTTTCGTGCCTCCGTTCTCTTCACTCCAAACCCCCCAAAAGGTACCCAGAGAATTTTCTAGCCCTAGTCCCCACTTCTCCCAACTTTTTGTCAGGAGAAAGATTGAAACAGAACTTCCAGTCACTCTAGCAAAAGTATATAGTATAAAACTGCATTACTTCCTAAGACAGAAAGCAATTCTTACCTTTCCCTGGGTATTTCCAATGATACAAACAAAATTTCTTCATTCGTTCAGTGAAGTACTGCTTCCTTCAGTTTCCACAGTAGAAAAGGCTATTTCTTCACAAAGAGTTACATGAAATTCAACAGCTATTCAGGATGGTTCTATTGGAGATGATGAGGGTGGCTCAGTAATAATAATAGTTACAATAATGATAACATCAGCTACCACTTAATCTCCTTGCTTGTAGTAGAGATTAATGTATTATCTTTATTTTATGTATTTTATTTAATGCTTATAACAATTATATGAAAGTATCCTAGTATTATTTCCATTTTACAAATGAGATGCTAAATAATTTGTCTGAGGTCAGTAAGTAATAGTGTTATATTCCTCAAGCCAATTACACACATCCTCTTTCTACTGGTAAGAAATCCCCACTTGAAGAGGCAGCATTCTAGATCTATGGATGGGTTACGTGGGGCAGCTGATGCTCTCTCTGCTGTGCTTTCTTAGTGCACTCAAGCACATTTGTGCACATTATTACATCAGCTTGCTTCTTTTTAGGAGGCAGAGAAAGGCCAACTACATTCCTCAATTTTAGTTTATTCTGTCTTTAAGCATACATTTTTCTACAGTGCTTAATGAAGAGCAAACCCAAAAAACATATTTAACACTTGGTTTTGGAAATTTTCTTCTTTTCACTATTACTTTGTCAGTTTTATTTTACAGAAAATCTGGCATAAAGAAACTTTCTTTTGCACACTACAAATGAAGATTTTTAGTATATGCAAATTGCACTTCAATTTTAAAAAGTAGAATAAAGCTAATTTTAGATAATGATAAGTGTTGTTAAGAGAATAAAACAGAGAAATGAGAGCAAAGAACAAATTCTTTTTAAAAACTTAAGTGATTTTCTCATATTTGATTTTGAGCATTTCATTTTTTAATAGCTTGTTTGTTCAAGAAAAATTGGAATTACCATTTTTTAAACTTGACTATACAGTATATAAAAGGAAATCCCAATTTTAAATCTTGTATTTCCACACACATCTCAGTTTTCAGGATTAGGGGTGTATTACCCTAAAAATGTGCCTGATCTTGCTAATGATTGCTGTGGCAACTCTTGGATGATGTCACCCCCACTTGCATCTGAAGTTTGGTGCTTTGGAGAGGGGGATTATTTTAGGATCGAGAATTGATGAGATATGGCTGACAAATGGCAAGTGTATGGATAAGCAAAAACTCCTACTAACAAAGGGAAACCAATCCCACATCAATATGAAAAAAAAGAACACTAATTAATTGTTGCATGAACACAAGAGGGTACATGCATCTAGGAAGACCATAGGAACCAGGAAATCAGGATGACTTTTCTCACAAGTTATTCAGTGAAGTACAAGAAAATACAATAAAATTTTTATTTGCTCTGTTACATCTCAAAATAGGTTGTTAGATTAATTCTAGAGGTAAACATTTATGTTTCAAGGGTCAAAGAGGCCCACACATTTGGAGAAATCTTTGCATTGCAAGACTGGAGATAACTCCTTGGAGAAATGAACTTTCATTCTAGTACATCAGAGCAAGGACTCAAATATCTTGTTTTGTCCATTTGTTTTTGTTTCAAAGAGACTCTTTCAAGAGAGGAAGAGAAGACAGCTACTTCCTTTCCCTTTATAAGCAAAGAAAGTTATTTTTCATTTTATTCTCCTCTTCTCCCTCCTCTTTCTCCTCTCCCTCTTGCTCCTTTTGTTTCTCTCCTCCTCCTTCTCTTCTCTTTCTACTTCTCCTTAAATTTGTCTTTATAGTAGGGAGGGTGGAGCTTTTCATTTCTGATCTGTGACCTCTCCCTTGGACTGGGGTCAAGCTGAAATGAAGGTTCCATGGGTATTTTTAAGCTGTTCATGATGGCATTACACATCCAGTGGCAGCATCCAAAGATGCACCCTTTTAATTTTTGTGGGTGAATGCAACCATTGTAAAAAAGTGAAAGCATAGATGTGTAATGCATGTTTTACTTGGCGTTGTGATATCTGACAAACTCAATATTTTTTGAACTCAGCTAAGTACGAGAAAAGGCAAAAACCCCGAAAATTCAAAATACAGGCCACAGAATCCATGTTTTCCATGCCCTTTACAGGGGGCACTAAGCTCTCACTCGGTCTCTTCATACCTGTTTGCTTGTCTTGTTTCTCAGTCTACAACAGATTAAATATACTATGTTAAAATGTGCAGTGGTGGTGAAAGTTGTTTCTAATATCAGAAAGTATAACAGTGGAAAGGCTGATGTCAATGGAGCTATAAAGGAAAAGACCTATAATTTAGAAGAGAGGACCTCTAATAGTATGGACACTGAAATATGTATGTACTTATATTTATGCACATAAATATAATATACAAAGTGCTGAGTAAGTACTAGATACTTAATTCATGTTGGTTTCTTCTATATTTCCTCTAAAAGCATTATTGTATTACATTGCAGTACAAAAATTAGTGTTCATAATATTACCTTGAGTTTTGAGGCCAGTTTTATAATCAGGGTGCTCTCTATAAAAAAAGAGCAGTGTATGTGTATATCATACACTCATTTTAACTTGAAATGTTAAAATTAAAACATATTTTGGTGTTTAAAGATATAAATTTAAAGAATTCATAAAATTTAGCCATGTTGAATAGAAATAATTGCTACTTTTATTAAAAGCTATTTTAAGCACTTTGCATTGTATCTGTAAATTGCTTTTATAGTATGGAACACTTTAATGATGTTAGTTTTTCCTATACATGAACACAGCATGTGCTTCCACTTATTTGTATCTTCTTCAATTTCTTTTTTCAGTGTCTTAAAATTTTCCAAATACAGGTCTTTTATATTGTTGGTTAGGTTTATTCCTAGGTATTTGTGTGTGTGTATGTGTGTAACAGTTGTGAATGGGATTGTTTTCTTAATTTCCCTTTCTTTTAGTTCATTTTTGGCATAAAAATGCAACAGATTTCTATATATTAATTTTAATTTTGTATCCTGCTACTTTACTACATTTATTTATCAGTTCTAGTAGTTTCTTGGTAGAATCTTTGGCATTCCCTATGTACAGTATCATATCTGCAAAGAATGACAATTTTACTTCTTCCTTTCCCATTTGGATTCTTTTTACTTCTTCTTGTCTGGTTGCTGTGGCTAGAACTTCTAGTGCTTTGCTGAATAAGAGAGGTAAAAGTGGACATCCATGTCTTGTTTTCGATCTTAAGGTGAACACTTGTACTTTTGCCCATTGAGTTTGATGCTGGCAGTAGGTTTGTCCTATATAAACTTTATTATGTTTAGATATGTTTCCTTTAAAACAATCCCACTTTGCTGACGGTTTTTATCATAAATGAGTACTGGATTTTATCAAATGCTTTTTCTGCACCTATCGATATGATCAAGTGGTTTTTATCCTTCCTTTTGTTAATATGGTGACACACACGTAGTGATTTGTGAATATTGTACCAATCTTGCATTCCAAGAATAAATTCCACTTGCTCATGGTGTGTGATCTTTTTGATGTGTTGCTGTGTTCGGTTTGCTAATATTTTGTTGAGGATTTTAGTGTTTATGTTGATCAGGGATATTGGCTTGTAATCTTTTTAATTAAAAGTGTCTTTATCTGGTTGAAATATATCAAGATTCCAATGATGTATTTCCAAGAACTGGAACAAATATTTCAAAAATTTATATGGGACCACAAAAGGGCCTGCATAGCAACCATAGTCCTCATAAAGAAGAACAAAGTTGGAAGAATCATACTACCTAATATGAAGGCCAATCACACTACCTATATTACTATACTGTAAGGCCATAGTAATCAAAACAGCATGGTAATGACATAAAAAGAGACACATAGATCAATGGAACAGGATAGAGAGCCCACAAATAAACCCATACCTTTATAGTCAATTAGTATTGAACACAGGAAGCAAGTGCATACAATACACTAAAGATAGTTTACTCAATAAATGGTATTAGGAAAATTGGACAGATACATGCAGAAAAATGAAATTAGACCATCTTCTTACATTGCACACAAGAATAAACTCAAAATGGATTAAAGACTTAAATGTTAGACCAGGAACCATAAAAATCACAGCAAAAAATATAGGCAGCAAAATCTTAGACATTGCTCATAGCAATGTTTTATTGCATATATCTCCCCAGGCAAGGGAAACTAAAGAAAAAATAAACAAATGAGACTACATCAAACTAGAAAGTTTTTGTGCAGCAAAAGAACACATCAACAAAAGAAAAACACAATGCACAGAATGGGAGAACATATTTGCTGATATATCTGATAAGGGGTTAATAACCAACATTTATAAAGAACTTACAAAACTCAACACCAAAAAAACCAAGCAGCCCAATTAAAAATGGGCAAAGGATCTGAACAGACATTTCTCTGAAGAGGACATACAGATAGCCAATAGACATAGAAAAGATGCTCAATGTGAACTTCTGATTAAGATGGAGGCATAGGTGAACACAGCTTGCCAGCCACAGAAAAAAATACAACTAGATTACAAAACAGATATCTCCAAGAATCATCATTAAATTGAGCCGTATGGAAGTCCAACAACCAAGGAGTTAAAGAGGCCACATTCATCCAGGCAGGTAGGTGGGACAGAGAGGCAGAGACACTCAGAGAGGTGTGGATGTGTGCAGAGAGGCTCAGGGACTCAGAGACATGAAATGAGCAGTCCCACACCTGCATATGGTGAATAAAAATTGGGATGGATTCCTTGGGAATGAAGGATCCCAGCTCTACTCTGGACCACCCAGCCTAGGGATCCAGCACCAGGAAGATAAGTCCCCATAACTTCTGACTGTAAACCACTGGAGGTTGGGCCAGCAGAAGAAACTGCAGGATTCTCAGGAGTCTCCTATTAAAGGGCCCACAGTGGACTTAGGACTCATGCAGACTCACACCCTCTGTGCTTTAGAACCATGGCAACAGTGGGAAGAGCACCAGTAGCATATGGGGAGAAACTGAAGTGTCTGGCAAGTACCAGGAGACAGCTTCTTTCCAGACAAAACTACAGAGGCCGGGCAGTGGCATTGTTGACTCTCTGACCCCTCCCCCACAGAGAGCCACAGATCGAGACACATATTGCCTTGCCCTGGTGATGACCTAGGACTCTGCCCTATCTAACATACCTGTGCACTTTTCTACTATAAATCACACTAGTAAGACAGGAAGTCAAAGGAATTCTACCTAATACACAGAAAACAAACACTGCCAAAATGAAGAGACAAAGAAATATGTCTCAAATGAAAGAGCAGAATAAAACTCTAGAAAAAGAACTAAATGAAATGGAGATAAGCAATCTATCAGATGCAGAGTTTAAAACACTGGTTATCAGGATGCTTAAGGAAATCACTGGGTACTTCAACAGCATAAAAAACTACCCAGGAAGAAATGAAAGTTACACTAAGTGAAATAAAGAGAATTTTACAGGGAACCAACAGTGGAAGCAATGAAACCAAGAATCAAATCAGGGACTTGGAGCATAAGTAAGAAAAAAAATTCAATTACAACATCAAGAAGAAAAAAGAACACANACTCTAGAAAAAGAACTAAATGAAATGGAGATAAGCAATCTATCAGATGCAGAGTTTAAAACACTGGTTATCAGGATGCTTAAGGAAATCACTGGGTACTTCAACAGCATAAAAAACTACCCAGGAAGAAATGAAAGTTACACTAAGTGAAATAAAGAGAATTTTACAGGGAACCAACAATGGAAGCAATGAAACCAAGAATCAAATCAGGGACTTGGAGCATAAGTAAGAAAAAAAATTCAATTACAACATCAAGAAAAAAAAAGAACACAAATAAATGAAGATAGTCTAAGAAGCCTGTGGGGCATTTTCAAACATACCAGCATTCAAATTATAGGGGTGCTGGGAAGATAACAGAAAAAGAAAGAAACTGGGAATTTATTTGAAAAAATAACGAAAGAAAACTTCTCTAATTTGGTGAAGGAAATAGACATACAAGTCCAGGAAGCAAAGAGAGTTTCAAACAAGATTGACCCAAAGAGAATCACACCAAGATACATCATAATTAAAATGCCAAAGGTTAAACGTAAAAAGAGAATTTTAAAAGCAGCAAGAGAAAAGCAGAGAGTTACCCACAAAAGAGTTCCCATTAAACTTCCAGCTGATTTCTCAAAAGAAACTTTATAGGCTAGAAGAAACTGGCAAGAAGTATTCAAGGTGATGAAAAAAGCGAGGACATGCAACCTAGATTACTCTATCCAGCAAAGCTATTATTTAGAATGGAAGGGCAGATAAAGTGCTTCCCAGATGAGGTAAAGCTAAAGGAGTTCATTTATACCAAGCTGTTATTATATGAAATGTTAGAGACTTATTTAAGAAAAAGAAGATCAAAACTATGAACATTAAAATGGCAGTAAATTCACAACTATCAACAAGTGAATTTGAAAAACACACTAAGTAATTAAGCAGAACAGGTACAAATCATAGATATGGAGATTATTTGGAGGGTTATCAGTTGGGGGTAGGAAGGGGAAGAATGGGGGAAAAGGTGCAGGGATTAAGAAGTATAAATTGGTAGGTACAGTATAGACAGTTGGATGTTAAGAACAGTATAGAAAATGGAGTAGCCAAAGAATTTAAATGCGTGACCCATGGAATGATCTAGAGCATAGGTGACAAACACAAGGCCCACAGGCCAAATCTGGCCCTAAACCTTGTTTTATCTGGCTCGGTAGGTACCTTGTTTCTACCCGGCAGCAGCACTGAGCTCTTGCTTAGCTGTTAAAGAGTAGTTACATTTATACAGTCCTAAAATTACATTCGGCCATTAAAAGTCAGCTGTGGGACTGACATGGCCCCTGGTGAAAATGAGTTCGATACCCCAGACCTAGAGGGAGAATTGCTAGAGGGAATGGTGGGTACCAGGTGGAGGGGGCAAAGGAGTAAAATTGGGACAATTGTAATAACATAACCAATAAAATATATTTTAAAAAAAGATGCTCAACGTCATTAATTGTCGGAGAAATGCAAACTAAAACAACAATGAGATATCATCTCATACCTGTCAGAATGACCATCAATAAATCAACAAACAGCAAGTGCTGGTGAAGATGTGGAGAATGGGGACCTTTTGCATTGTTGGTGGGAATGGAAACTGGTGTAGCCACTGTGGAAAGTAGTATGGAGATACCTCAAAAGATTAAAAGTGGGTCTGCTTTTTGACCCAGCAATCCCAATTCTGGGAATATACCTGAAAGTTCTCAAAACATTAATTAGGAAGAACATAAGCATCCCTCTGTTCATGGCAGCATTATTTATAATTGCCAAGATATGGAAGCGGCCTAAGTGTCCACCAATAGATAGGAGGATAAAATAGTTATGGCACATTTACATAGTGTTATAGCACTCAGTCATAAAAAAGGGTAAAAAAAATTTACCCTTTGTGACAGTGTGTATGGTTCTGCAGAAGATTATGCTAAGTGAAATAAGCCAGTCAGATAAAGATAAGTACCATATGATTTCACTCATATGTGGAATCTAATGGACAAACTGAACTAACCAGCAGAATGGAGATAGACTCCTGGAGAGCAGGACAACAGCTGGGGGGTATTGTTAGGAGATGGAGGGATTGAGGAAGAAAAAGGACTCATGGACATGGACAATAGTGTGGTGGTTGGTGAGGGGAGAGGTGTATAAGGGGATTAAATGGGAGTGAAAAAATACAATCAAGATTGAATTTAAAAAAGCCATTTTAAGTACTTTATGTGCATTGGCACAGCAATTTTTAACCAGTGTATTGCAAACATTTTTAAAACATGTAATACTTGACTATTCAGTCTGGGGCAGTGACCCCTTTTCCCTTAGATTGTCAAATAAAAAAATTACAATAACCAGCACAACAATAGCCATCTGGTATGAATGAATCAAAATTATACCTATTTTTTGTCAGATTACCAAAAACAGGAATATGTTTTTGTTGTGCTGCAGAATTTTAGTAATTAGTTTGTATGCCATAAGGTGAAAAAGGTAGAAACTCTCTGCATTAGCACATTATTTTGTAGCTTATTTATGCTGAAATAGTGACACTCTTCCCATCTGAGCTAGATATATCACTATTACCTAGTTTTATTATTAGTGTCATTATTTTTCATGTAACCTAATAGCTGAATTTTTTTGTCCATGCCCTTTGCATCATAGATGCTTTTTAAACTTTGTGGACTTAATAATTAATTTAATTCATTTAAAATTTTATCGATATTATGTATTTTCTTTTTTTTTAACACTGCACCATACCTTTTATTAAAGAAAAGCTGACTGAGACTGTGTAGTGGATTCCTCTAGATAGGTTTGCCTCCTAAACTTAAGCAACTTCCTGATTTCAAGTAGTTTCATACAGTTCCAATGCCTTTCCCTGTGTGAAACAGCACATTGCTGAATGCAGTGAACAAAAAGATCTTTTACATAAACATCAATACATATCATGCCATTTTCAGTTATAATGTTATTACAGTTTGTTTCTTCCCAGCTGTGTAGAGAACTTTTCAAAACTTACTAATTCACCTTGAAAGTTGTAATTTATTTTTTAATAGGCTAAGGATGGTGTATGTATGAGATTCAGCAGAACAAGTATATGAGTTAAGAATAGATAGCCAGCTCAAGTTAAGTATGAGCTATTACAATCATCTATTGGTTGAAAATTGCTACTCTTTAGGGAAGTTTAAATATTCTTGTTTTAAAAAGCCTTTACCTTTCAAAAGTCTTACTTAAAAAGCCTTTACTTAAAAAGGCTTTCCTTTCATTTTAATCTGAATTTGTTCATTAATTTTACACAATGTCAGTAGTAGGTCAAATTATTATAACAATAAAGTATAGTCCTTAAAAAATACAACAAAAGGAGGCCAAAGCTAATTTTAATTTAGACTTTTTCGATTTCATAACCTACTTATCCTGATATGTGGTCAAGGAATCCTCAACTGAGTGACTGTTATTCTAATAGATTATTTTTTAAAATCACCTAGTTGCAATTTACATATAAATTGCTTATGCAGGTGACATGAAAACTTAAGTCCCCAGGTTACTTTACAAAAGTGTTTTATTTAAATAATGTGAGATGTATGCATTTACAAGTTTGACCTCAAGAAGTATGTGTGGGCATAGCATAATGATTTTGCTTGCTGTTGTTAGATTTAGGACTGGACTAATATTTAATAAGTGATGATTGTTTGAGGAATGGTCCCACCTATCTGCTCTTCATCTATATCTATCTTATGAAGACTAGAGCCTCTGGTCTTCAGCCTTCAGGGATCCAGTCATCATAGGCATTTAGAACTCATTCTAAGTTTGGACAAACAGGTTTAAATCCTGGCTCTATCTCTTGATCTTGTGTCCTTAGATAAGTTTCTTAATCTCTCTTAGTACCAGTTTTCTTATTTATAAAAGCAAGATAATAATGGCACCTGTTTCGCAGGATTGTCAACAGGATTAAATGGAATAACTCACTGGAATTGTGCTTGGAATATACCAAGTATGTGACAGTTGTCACCATTATAGTGCCCTGAGTCCTTTGCTGTGGTATCCTGCCAAATCCCTTCAGCATCACAAATTGCTTCTTATGTAAAATGATCTTAGTCTTTTTTTTGGTATCCTGTCAAACAAAACTATTCATTTATTCAATACAGCTGATAGAATTCAGGTAGATCTTAGAAAGAAAGCAATTTAATGATATTAATTTTTAAAGAGATGTGAGTCACTGATAGCCATATTCCTTCAAGAATTATTAGCTTTTTAAGAAGAGATTTATTACTTTCTTTAATCTAATTTCTGCTTGTTGAAGATATAGGCAAAGAAATAAATTGAAGTAAAGGTTATAGATAATACAGGGAAAAGGCACTTCTGTGGTACGTTGTCAGTCAGGTTGACTGGCATTGCTCAGAGGCTTATTTTGGCTTCTGCAACAAGAAGTTCAATATTTTTGTCATAGTTGTTCTTCTTTCTTCCTCTTCTAAAGCATCTATTGTCCAAAATATATGAACTCTTTGTTAGAGACAATAAGTGCCACAATAGGAGGCAAGGGTTAAGGTAATGATGAAGTGTGTTGCAGGTTGGGAGACCATGACACGAGAAGCTGGTGGCTAATCTTAGGTAGTTATGTGTAAATAGCGAACTAACTTTATTCTCAAGGTTGAAGAAATAAATATATTAATTCACCGAATGCTAGGTTTGGCCATATAAAGAGATATGTAGCAGTTTCTTTAGCTAATTGGTTAGATAATCAATAGACAACTTTAGGAGAAACACACCAGTTATTTGGAAATAGGCTTTGTTTTCTTTTTCTTAACAGTGAAAAGCACTATTTGGGTTAGTCTTTACTGTTCAGTTTAAGTGAAAAGAATATCTAGATGGTGGCTGATTTTCTCATAAAGACAATTTAATTGGCAAGTAGGGAGTTGGCAGAGATCTGACTTCTACCTCTGGCAGTAGAGGACTTAGAAGAAAGGGTAAAGGGAAGAAAAAGGAGCTGGGTAACACATTATCACAGGTACTCACTTTAGTGCAGTGTGAGCAACACTGCAGATGCCATGATACTTGCCCTGGAGACATAGCTTAGGTGCCAGAAATGCTTCTCAGATGCTTATTGGAAATTCTGACTACCTGCAGATGGAATTTTACATAGTGAAACCAAGAAATAGTAAATATCATAAGGTAGAGTGAAATGGCATTTGCTGGCTACAGAAAGATTTTATGTCCATTATTTCACTTAATCTTTAAAAGTAATCTTTGAAAATAGATAGAATGGATAGTTTTACCTCTAAATGACACACATGAAAAATGAGATCACTAAAAGTCCTACAACTTCTTAATAGCTGGATCAAGAAAAAACATAGGTCTTCTCTATTTTCTGTGTTTCTATTATCATATTAATTTTCTAAAAAGACAACAAGACAAAGCAATGCAGAGACTTCACTTGTAAATTCTACCAAACATTTAAAGAAGAATTTATACCAGCTCTCACAGCTCTCCAGAAAAATAGAAGAGGAGGGAAAACTTCTAAAATATTCTATTAGGCCAGTATTCTTAACTTGATAACAAAAGTAGAGAAAGATATGACAAGAAAATAAAACCACAGACTAGTGTTCCTTATGAATATAAGTACAAATTTTTTTTAACTGTGTGGGGCAACATATAAAAATGATTATAAACCATGATAAGTACAATTTATCCCAGGAATTCAAGATTTGTTTAACACCTGAAAATCAATCAGTGTAATGCACCTTATTAATGGAGTAAAAGACAAAAAACCTATGATCATCTTTATAAATGCAGAAAAAGCAGTTGACAAACCAGGATCCTTTCATGATAAAAACATTCAGTAATCTAGAGAAGCAAACTTCCTTAACCTAATAAAAGACACCTCACAGGAACCTGCAGCCAGCATCACAACTAACGGTGGTAGACAAGGGCATGCTTTCCTCTTAATCTCAGGAACAATACACACATTACTGTCACTTTTTTTTCAACATTGTCCTGGAANAAGATTTGTTTAACACCTGAAAATCAATCAGTGTAATACACCTTATTAATGGAGTAAAAGACAAAAAACCTATGATCATCTTTATAAATGCAGAAAAAGCAGTTGACAAACCAGGATCCTTTCATGATAAAAACATTCAGTAATCTAGAGAAGCAAACTTCCTTAACCTAATAAAAGACACCTCACAGGAACCTGCAGCCAGCATCACAACTAATGGTAGACAAGGGCATGCTTTCCTCTTAATCTCAGGAACAATACACACATTACTGTCACTTTTTTTCAACATTGTCCTGGAAGTTCTCCCAAGGGAAATTATTCAAGAAAAAGATACAAAGGACATTCAAACTGAAAAATAAAAAGTATAACTATCTGTATTCTCAGATGGTTTGATATTGTCTATAGAAAAACTTTTAAAAATCCACAAAAAATATTACATTAATATCAAAAGTTGTAAGAAAGATCTTCCCAGACCAAAAAGCAAAGCAAAATAAAAAACTAAAGGAGTACATCATTGCCAAACCATTATTATATGAAATATTCAAGGGACTTATTTAAGCAAAAGAAGATCAAAACCATGAATGCTAAAATGACAACAAATACATATCTATCAATTGAATCCAGACAACAAGAAGAACAGACAGAATCATGGATACGGAGAGCAGAGCGTTTTGATGGTTGTTGATAGGAGTGGGGCTTGGGGGAATGATTAAAGAGATGAGGGGATTAAAAATAGGTAGTTACAGAATAGCCATGGGATGTAAAGTACAGTATAGGAAATGGAGTAGCGAAAGACCTTAATATGCGCACGACCAATGGACATGAATGAAGGTGTGAGGATTGCCTGAGGGAGTGGGCTGCTGAGTGGAGTTAGGCAAAAGGGGAAAATTTGGGACAACCATAGTAGCATAATCAATAAATATAACTTAAAAAATTACTATAAAAATCAATTGCATTTCTTTACATTAACAATGAACAATACAAAAATTAAGAAAATAATTATAATAATTATGTGCCACTTACAATGGAATATAATTCCACTTACAATAGCATCAACATAAACAAAATTTTTAGACAAAATATAACAAAAAAAAGATTTACACACAGAAACTATAAAATATTTTGAAAGATCTAAATAAAAAATAGACATTCATCTAAATTGCAAAACTCAATGTTGATAAAATGACAATACTATCCAAAGTGATATACAAATTTGATGTAAGCTCTATCAAAATTTCAGTTGGCTCTTTTTTTTCTTGAAGAAATTGAGAAGCTTCTCCTAAAATTGATATGGAAATGCCAGGGACCCAAAGAGCCAAAACATTCTTCAAATATGAAAGACTCATACTTCCTAATTTAAAAACTTATTAGGAAGCTCCAATAATCAAGACAGTTTGTTTCTGGCATAAGAATAGATATACAGAGCAGTGGAATAAAATTGAGAGTCCAGAAATAACCCTAACATTTATGGTCAATTGTTTTTGACAAAAATGTTGAGATAGTTCAATAGAGAAAGAATAGTATTTTTTCAACAAATAATATTTGAACAGCAGGAGAATGAGTCCTACCCCAAACTCATTCTATATAAACAAATTAACTCAAAGTTAATCTTGGACATAACTGTAAGAGCTAAAGCAATAAAACTCTTGAAGAAAACATGATATATGTTTCTATTTATAGGAAATGCTTAGAAAAGACAAATTAATGGAGACAAGAAGTAGATTAAAGATGCCTAGGGCTGAGCAGGAGGGAGAGAAGGATAGGGAATGACAACTAATAAGTACAGTTTTTTTTTTAAAATTTTATTTATTTTTCCTAAAGGGGAAGGGAAGGAGAGAGAGAGAAAGAGAAATATCAATGTATGGTTGCCTCTCATTTGTCCCCTACCGGGAACCGGGAACTGGCCTGCAACCCAGGCATGTGCCCTGACTGGGAATCGAACCGCGATCGTGTGGTTCACAGGCCCGCGCTCAATCCACTGAGCTACACCAGCCAGGGCCAGTTTTTTTTTTTTGAGGGGGAAGATGAAATGTTCTCAAATTAGTTGGTGGTAATGATTGCACAACTGTGAAATTCACTATAAGATCCACTTTAAATGGGTGAATTTTTATGATATGTGAATATTTTAATATAACCATTAATAATAAAGACAGTGGAGGCTCCTCACCTGGATATCATGTTCTTCTGGCTATGACTATTTTTTCTAAATTTTGTCTAATATTATGTCTAGTTGAAGTTGATTACTATTTCTGTTTTTATTGAAATTATCAGATATATTTTTTAAAAAAATATTTTATGTGTTTTTAGAGAGAAGGGAAGGGAGAGAGAAAGAGAGGGAAAGAAACATTGACCAGAGAGGGAAGCATTAATTAGTTGCCTCTTGTATGTGCCCTATTGGGGACCAATGCATGTGTCTTGACTGGGAATCCTACAGGCAACCATTGCCCTGAGAAATGACACCCAACCAGCTGAGCCACACTAGTCAGGGCTAATAGTTTTGGTTCACATCATTTTTAAAAGAGAGTCTTAAATGGGGTCACCTTTCCCATTATGTTATTTTTCAAAAGGTAGCTGCAGATATTTGACCAAATATTTAAATGCTGTTTTGGAGCTGTGGGGAGAGGTGCTTTACATTTTGTGTTCCATATTTTTCTACTTTATTTGCCAGAATACATTCAATCAAATAAATTTACCATAATAGCTATTTACCAACTGGCAAATATAGCAGCTAAAACCACAAACCACTAATTGCTACCTCCTTTGAATCTCTGCAATGATTTTTTCCCTATGATTTATGTCAACTAGAATATGTGGGCTTGTGTAAATATATTTACATACTTTTAAAGTTTTTAAAAGACCTACACAGGTCCCTACATATATGAACTAATCAATAAGTATTTCAGTTGGCTGCTTTATAAGCCAGGTTTTACACTGGGGAAGAGGAGTTGAATACTAACTCCTGTGAGTGGATTTCACTGATAACTCAGAACCTTACAGAATGGGCTAAGATTAAGGATGTTTTGTTTACTATTACAAGGCTCATCATCCAGTAGCCAGCTTTTAACCAGAAAATAGTATTGGATAGGTCTTTGTAAAATATATTTGCCTAGAAGAATTGGATTTCTTGGAATTTTTCTAAATAAAGATCAAGATATAATTTTTCCTCCTATAAATTCTTAAAAGTCAGAAACAAATATAGGAAATACTTTATATTGTACAAGTATCCCATATATGCCAGGTGTAATTTAGCAATAATATTAAATTTTCAGTAAATAGACAAACATTTAAATAAGCATCTTTCATTTGTGAACAGTGCATTTTACATCCTCCTTTCCAATTTGGATACCTTTTATTTCTTATTCTTGTCCGATTACTGTGGCTAGAACTTCCAGTACTATGCTGAATAGGAGTAGTGATAACAGACACCCTTGTCTTGTTCTTCATCTTAAGAGGAAAGCTTTTAGTTTTTGCCTATTGAGTATAATGTTGGCTGTAGGTTTCTCATATATGGCTTTTATTATGTTGAGGTACGCTGCTTGTATTCCCACTTTGCTGAGTGTTTTTATCATAAATAGGTACTAGATTTTATTAAATGCTTTTTCAGCATCTATTGACATGATCATATGATTTTTGTCCTTCATTTTGTTTAGTGGTGTATTGATTTTCAAATATTGCATTCCTGGGACAAATCCCACTTGATCATGGTGTACGATCTTTTTAATGTATTTCTGAATCCACATTGCCAGTATTTTGTTGAGGATTTTAGAATCCATGTTCATCAGAGATATTGCCTTATAGTTTTCTTGTGTCTTTACCTGGTTTTGTAATTAGTATGATAGCAGCCTTGTAAAGAGTTTGGGAGTTTTGACTCTTCTTGAGTGTTTTGGAATAGTTTGAGAAGGATAGGAATTAGTTCTTCCTTAAATGTTTGCTAAAATTCACTCTTGAAGCCATTTGATACAGGGCTTTTTTGGTACAGGAGATGGCAAAATCATATACATAGAAAATTCTGTAGTCTCCACCCCAAAACTACTCAACCTAATAATGAATTTGGCAAAATAGCAGGATACAAAGTCAATATTCAGGAATTGATGGCATTTTTGTATACCAACAAAGGAATACCAGAAAGAGAAACCATTAGCAAAACTATAGCTAAAAAACCATTGGCAAAAAAAACTATAGCAATGAGGAAAGTAAAGTACCTGGGAATAAATTTAACCAAGGAGGTAAAGGACCTGTTCTTGGAAAACTACTGAAACTGAAGTAAGAATTTAAGGAAGATACAAATAAATGGAAGCATAATACCATGTTCATGGTTGGAAGAATTAACACCATTGAAATGCCCATACCACCCAAAACAATCTGTAGATTCAATACAATTCCTATTAAAATACCAATGGCATATTTCACAGATCTAGAACAAATATTTCAAAAATGTATATGGAACTGAAAAAGACCCTAAATAGCATCAGCAATCTTAAGAAGGAAGTACAAAGTAGGAGGGATCATAATACCTGATATTAGACTATATTATAAGGTCATTGCAATCAAACAGTCTGATACTGGCATAAGCATGGATACAGACAAATGGAACAGGCTAGAGAACCCAGAAATAAACCCAAATCTCTATGGTCAATTAATATTTGACAAAGGGGGCATGAACATACAATGAAATTAAAAATAGCCTCTTTAATAAATGGCATTGGGAGAACTGGACTGGGTATATGCAAAAAGAAGATGAAATTAGACTACCATCTTACCCCATATACCAGAATAAACTCAAAATGGGTAAGAGACTTAAATATAAGTCATGACATCATAAAAGTCTTAGAGAAAAACATAGGCAGGAAAATTGCAGATATCTCATGTAGCAATGTTGCTGATATGTCTTCTAGGGCAAGGGAAATAAAGGAGAAAATAAATGAATGGGACTACATCAAACTAAACAGCTTCTGCAGAACTAAAGAAATTATCATCAAAATGAAAGTGAAACTGACTGTATGGGAGAACATATTTGCCAATGATACCTTGGACAAGGATTTAATCTACAAAATATATGAAGAAATCATACAATGCAAATCCAGGAAGACTCATGATCCAATTCAAAAAATGGGCAAAGGACTTAAACAGACACTTCTCAAAGGATGACATACAGATGACTCATAGACATATGAAAAGATGTTCAATATCACTAGCCATCAGAGAGATGCAAATTAAAAGCACAATGAGATATTACCTCACACCTGCCAGAATGGCCATCATTAATAAATCAATGAACAACAATTCCTTAAAAAGCTAAAAATGGAACTGCCATTTGACCCAGCAATTCCACTGCTGGCAATATACCCTAAGAATCCTGAATCACCAATTCAAAAGAACTTTTGCACCCCAGTGTTCATAGCAGCACTATTTACAATAGCCAAGTGCTGGAAACAGCATAAGTGCCAATCAGTAAATGACTGGATCAAAAAATGTTGCACATTTACACAGTGGAATACTACACAGCAGAAAGAAAGGAGGAATCTTTGCCTTTTGCAACAGCGTGGAAGGAACTGGAGAGCATTATGCTGAGTGAAATAGGCCACACAGTGAAACAAATACCATATGATCTCACCTATAAGTGGAATCTAATGAACAAATAAACTAATGAACAAATAGAACCACAGGCATGGAAGTGACTGAAAGTGACCAGAGGGGAGGGTTGATGGTGATAATGGTGGAAATAATGGTTGATGGTGATAATGGTAGAAACTATACAAAGAACATGTATGAATGACCCATGGACATGAAGAATGGTGTGGGAATATACTGTGGAAATGGGATTGGGATGGGCAGAAGAGGGCAAAGGGGGAATAATTGGGACAACAATAAAAATGATTTAATAAAAAACTTTAAACATTCCAACTTCCAGATCATAGGGGTGCCAGAAGGAGAGGAGAAAGAGCAAGAAATTGAAAACTTATTTAAAAAGTAATGAAAGAAAACTTCCCCAACCTGTGAAGGAAATAGATTATAAGTTCAGGAAGCACAGAGAGTCTCAAGTAAGTTGGACCCAAAGAGAAATGCACTAAAACACATCATAATTATATTACCCAAGATTAAAGATAAGTAGAGAATCTTAAAAGTAGCAAGAGAAAAGGAGAGAGTTACCTACAAAGGAGTTCCCATCAGACTGTCAGCTGATTTCTCAAAAGAGACCTTGCAGGCAGGAAGGAGCTGGAAAGAAGCATTCCAAGTCATGAAAGGCAAGGACCTACTTCCAAGATTGCTCTATCCAGCAAAGCTTTCATTTAGAAAGGAAGGGCAGATAAAGTGCTTCCCAGAGAAGGTCAAGTTAAAGAAGTTCATCATCACCCATCTCTTATTGTGTGAAATGTTAAAGGGATTTATCTAAGAAAAAGAGGATAAAAATATGTACAGTAAAATGACAGCAAACTCACAATTTTTAACAACCACAACTAAAACAAAAACAAAAACAAACTAAGCAAACAACTAGAACAGGAACAGAATCACAGAAATGGAGATCACACAGAGGTTTATCAGCAGGGAAGGGGAGGGGAGAGAATGGGGGAGAAGGTGCAGCAATTAAGAAGCGTAATTGGTAGGTACAAAATAGGGGGAGGGTAAGAATAGTATAGGAAATGGAGAAGCCAAAGAACTTTATGTGTGACCCATGGACATGAACTAAGGGGGGTGGGGAATGTTGAAGAGAATGGGGGTACCTGATGAAGGGGAATAAAGGGGAGAAAATAATGCAATAATTGTAATAGCATAATCAATAAAGCATACTTGAAAATATCCTCACTTAAAGCAATAAAATAAATAAATAAATAAATGAGCATCTTTCACAGAAGGTCCTTGGTAACATAATTTTTCCACTAACAGTAATATTATAAAAGCATTTTTTAAGGTTTTCTTTGGAATTTCTGTCAAAGCCAGTGTACAAGTTATATGAGTAAACAGTCTTCATAGTTTTTAATCATCTCTGGTTTGTAACCAAAGTTATATTACTCAAGTTAGTCAACCACTTTATTCTCGGCTTAGCTCAGCATCATTTAATGTTGCCTCCAAAACTGTATCCATTCTCACAACAGGAAGCCATGCTACCATTAACAGTTTTTAAAAGTGGTTTTTGTGCTTTGCAATATAAGGAAAATGTGTTTTGGTTCACTGCCAGGCACTTGGTGAACATTCAATTAAGTGTTGCTTGAATGAATGAGTGAATGAATGTACCATGTTTGTATTATTTTGTACTACTTTGAAGAGAACAATACTCATTTAGCAATATCGGTATGCTTTCCAAAAATCTATTATTTTCTATTCATAATATGAATATACTGATTCTGTCCTTGCTATTTAAGCTCTTATTTTTTCTATTCACGAAATGGCTGTTGACCTATTTACATTGGCATGCATCTGTTCATTTATATACCTCTGCCTAATCATGAAAATAAAATCTAATCAATAACTGAAAACAGACTTGTTTCAGATTTCTCACCAGCCTTCTATGCTTTCCCTGTTAAAATTTGTAGGTGATTTCTTCAGCTCATTTCCAAACGACTGAGTAATTAACGTCACTGGGCCTACAGATCTGAATGCATTTGATCTGTTTAATCAGCACCCATATCCTTCCATATTTGTCATCATTTCCTGCACTGTTACTGCAGTGGCTGCTGTTCTGGTAATTAGATTAGAGCTGACCTTCACAGAGACAGTGAAAAGATACTGCTGAAAGTCTGTAACTTCGTAGTCATTTATCCTATTCTTGTCCACCCATTTAACAAATTGGTGGCATTTCTCATTGTAAAAAATGTTTATTTCTTATAGCGTCCTTCAAAATTGGTTATATATTGTTTTGTCTGTTCTTTCTTTAGCCTCTTATTCTGTGAAAAATGAGAACAGTTGCTGATATAGAAGAAAATACAGTGGATTTGCAAAATTCTCTAAGGCTCCTCTCTTATAGACTCCAATTTTAATTAGCAGTACATCTTTTTCTGTACCACCAAAATTCACTAAGGGCGACTAGAATGAAGTTTTTCATTTCATTTCATTTCATGAAAATTCACTAAGGGCGACTAGAATGAAGTATTTCACAAAGCCTTCACTGACAGGGCTCAGCTTAAGTGATCTCTTTCTTTGGGGGGTCCCCAGAGCTCTCTTGGCTTGTTTATTTTGCATTGTATTGAAGGTATTTGTGTGCATGTCTTAGTTGTTCTAGATAATAAAATCATTAACAATGACTACCGTTGATTAAGCATTTTCTTTGTGCCAGACACTTTACATAGAAGATCCTATTTGTTTCTTACAACTACCTTGTGGTAAAGGTGTTATGATCATCTTCATTTTATCACACACACATGATTATATATGCATATGATTTTACACACACATATGTATATGTAGAATGTTGTGGTTTTTATAAAGATTATTTATTTAGCCCATAATGAAAAGTTGAGTAAGTTACTCTGGGCAAAATAACCTTGTGTCATATTTTTTACCATATGAATTCTTTTCCCTGGCATTTAATGTTCTTATAGGGATGTTTGAAACTCACCTGGTTTGGGTCACTTGAAGGGAACAGCTGTATTGCTACTTGAGTACCTGAAGAATTTTTTACTTAATCTTGAAGATTAATAACCTTTTCCCTTGATACATTGTGTGCCATTTCTATCTGAACATGGGATTCTCTCCTTATTTCACAGAAAGTTTCCTATATTATATTATTTTTAATAGTTTCATATTTCATGTGTTTAGTTTTCTATTTCAGGAAAATACACATAATTAGATGCTGAATAAATATAAGACAATGAAAGGAGCAAAGAGTAAGAACAGGTGTCATTTCTAAAGTTCAAGAAACTTACTTATTGAAGAGGTCAGAATGTCCAGGAAGCCCATCCGAAACACTTTACCAAAAGGTCTCCTTAGTGGGCATCCAACCATCCTTGGCACAATGCAAATAGTGAGCACTACTTCCTTTAACTGCTTTTTAAAATTAGGATATAACAATCATTTAGTGTGAATTTACTTTTGAGATAAATTCTGTGTAGACATTAATACTCTAATACAAAATCTGTAATTCTTTGTGCCAAACTTTTACTGAAAAGGTGTTAAGCCTACAGGAAAATTGAAAGCTAGCAATAATTTTTTTAATATCTCAGTGTACTGATTTTTAACACTTCACTATTGGAAACTAAATTCCACCACCTTATACCTAAAATTTCAGCATTTATCTGCAAAGAACAAGATTTGTCTATACAATCACAATATCATTATCTAACCTCCCAAATTTTACTTCGAAAGGGTATTACCTAAAATGTAATTTATATTCAAATTTCCTCAGTTGCCTCAAATTTTTTTGCTGCTTGTCACTCCCAGGATCCATTTGTATAGTGCATGTCACATTTAATTTTCATGTTTCCTTAGTTACCTTTATTATAAACAGCCCTTGTTGTTTTTATAACTTTAACATATTTTTAGGAATCCTGTGATCTGAATTTTTCTGATTGTTTTTTCACGAATATGTGTAGGTTGAAGGTTTTTGGCCAGAATACTGGATAGGTGATGTGTACTTCCTATTATATCATGTCAAGAGGCAAATAACATCAGTTTGTGCCATTCTTTATAAAGTTAACAGGTCACTGGGTTGAGGTGTTGGCTGCTAGATCTCTCCACTAAAAATGCAGCTTTCATTTCGTGATTAACAATTTATCTGTGGGGTGTCCCTTTGAATGGCAGGGACATATCCATTCTCCCACAACCTTGCACTGACTGCATTCTGTGTTCATCAGTGACGCTGGCCTGAATTAATTGTTACATTGGCTGTGGCTCAAGGACAGTTTTCTAATTCTACCACTGGGTCTTCATAAACACAACTGGGACCTTCTTAAGGACTCTAGCTTCTTCCTCTTCTTTTTTTTCTTCTGTCTAGTGGATTAAAATGAAATCTCTTTAACAGAAAGATATAAGTATTGACAGATGTCTGATGAACACAAGAACATGGATGGATAAAGTACCTACATTTACCTACTTTCTAACTTCTTCCAGTACAGGAGGGGAGTTCAAAAAATGTGAATAATCTTTAAGGAAAATAAAGACATACCACATAACATGTTTTCCTCTAGTACAAAGTCTTAAATACATTTCTCTTCCATCAAGTAAAAAGTAAAGAAACACCCAGTTTGCAAAAGATAAAGAGGAGCAATACCCTAAGGACTCAGAAATTGATTTATTGCAGGAAAATGGAGAGTATTTTAGAAAATACTGCCTCAAGATCTTTTTGTTTTGCTTTGTTCTGTTTTAAATTAAATTCATTGGGGTGATATTGGTTAATGAAATTTCGTGGTTTTTAAGTATATAATTCTGTGATACATAGTCTGTATAGTGCATTCTGTGCCGTTTACCATCCCCCACACTCTTCCCTCCATAACCACTGTACTGCTGCGCTTGCTCTTTAAAACAAGAGAACTCTACTTCTATGACGCCTGGCCAGCTGCTTTCTAATTTACTTGGTCTGGAGTGAACCGAGCTTCACTACCACCACCACCACCACTATTGCTTCTCAGCCTTTTGGCTAAATTCAAACATGTAGAGGGTCCCAGATGTTGGTATTTTAAAGTGTCTCTTGGTGATTTTAATGGGCAGTCAGAAATGAAGACATAAGAATGCTTAGGGGAAGGAAAACTAATTCCAGGTTGGCAAATGGGTGGAATTTGGACATGCAGAGCTTGAGGGAGGTAATTCCGCATGAAGAGAATAGCATGAACAAAGGTAACCTGCTTATGGCAAACATTTTATCTTTTCCCCAGATGAGGCATTATTTTTTCTGGCACATTTACCCAAATGGTAACTTGATAGATAATGTAATAAAGTTTATTCATTTATAAAACTCAGAAGCAGAAGTGCTTCTGTGATTTTAGTTAAGGAAAGGTAAAATAATATTCTTGAAAATGTCCCACAGCTTATCATTTGCAGTATAACAAGCCCTTTAACTCTGGTCCTGTTAGGCCCATTTGTATAAGGAAATTACACCCTTTTCTGGGTGGCTAGATATTAAACAAAACATAGCTTATTGAAAATATGTTCTGTTATAGCAATGATATTGGAAAAGTGCAAAAATGTCTGAACTTGGTTTTCACATTTCTTCTTTAACCACAGGTTCAAAAAGTGAATTTCAAGCTTGTAAATACTGCTTATGAGACAGGAGAAACATAATGTAAATATTTTGAAGGAGTAGTAATCAAGATCTGTGAGTTACAGACAGCTACCAGATGAAAAGCATAAAAAAGACCATGTCAGGGCTTCAGATCAGAGCAAGGTTTCAATTTTGCTCTCCACTGAGAATAACTAAATTGAAGATGGATATGAATAAATACTGGCAATCCAAACTATTGTGTTTGTCTGGTCATGAATTTCTTTTTGGTTTTCCTAAAAGTAAAACCCAAATTCCTATATATTCCTAAAGTAAAAATACATTTACTGTGTGAAAAGATAGAAAGAAACCCTTAGGGAATGTTATCTGCTTTTGCATTACATTTTCAGAAAAGTACAAGTTTTGGAGAATCAGATAAGCAGAATGACAGAGAGTATGGGGCCCTGAGGCTAGAAATCTTTATGGTCATCAATTCTGGAACACAGAGAAAAATGATGTCAATCAAGTTTAGAAAATAATACCATTTTTCCTTGGCACCTGAAAGCATTGCCTGTGGCATTGTCTGTCTGTACAAGATGATAGTGCCCCCAACAGGGTTACAATGTGGTGACCGAAGGCTCCACCACATACTCTGGAAGGTTCTAGGTGTCCCGAGATAGGTCCTATCATGCTGGGACTCCAGAACCTGTATAAAAATAGACTTTTTGTCATAAATTTCAAAACAATGTTCAAAAATAAAGATAGGAAGGAGAGAAGAGAACAATCCGAGGCAGTAAAGTGGTAAGAAAAGCAGTTGCAGTGTCAGGAAATGGAATTTAGCTGTGTCTCTGTCACCAACTGTGACTTGGGTGAATCATCTTACCCACTGACCTCCCTTGAAATGTGAGCTTTGGCTGGTATTTTAGTGGTTTATAAATGTTTGAGTACACAGAACTATTCTCCCCTGGAATTAAATCATGCTTTAAATCATAACATGTAAAACAGATGGAAATGATGATTCAGGGGAGAAGTCCTTTCTTTCAGCCTTCCTCTTACATCCGACACCCAGTGGGAGCCATTGCCACAGACACCCCAGGACTATAATACTCAACGCGTGGTCCAGCACCAGCAGCATCAGCTGCGTGGAGATGCAGAACCCAGAAGCTATTTAGAAACAGGACCTACAGAATCAGAATCTGCATTCTAATAGATTCCCTCAGTGATATATTTTCCAGTATAATTTGTGAAGCCTTGCTCTAGAGATTCATGAAACTCTATTTGAAAATTAACTTCTGGATTAGTTAAACTGCAGGGATTAATGTGTGTGTGTATGTGTGTGTGTGTGTGTGTGTGTGTGTGTTTTACCATGACACACCACAATAACCATTCTCAGCTGAAGAACAAGAAGAGCAGGAGGTAGTGGCAGTAATGCCATTTTTTAGTCTTGTAATAATGCAAGGTTTTATTTTATTTCAGATGGTGCAGTACTCTATTCCACAACATAATCTCAAAGAGGGGACTGTATGATGATCTATAGGTATCTTAGTATATCAATCAATGGCTTGGTAGGAACTTGATGGCGTACTCAACAGAGTTACTGAAGAAAGCTTTTTAAACAGGAGGGGTTTCTACCGAGTTGTGGGCAGGGCTAAGAGAATGAATAAGAGGTGGTGAAACACTGAGGAACTAGCAATGGTGGAGACCATTGACTCCCCTAACCTTGAGGGAGCAGAGATAGGATTAGCACCTTGGGAGATCTTAAATTATGAAAAGGCTCACTACAGGAGCTCATGCCTTTGTTGGAAGGATACAACCACTGTAAACCACAGAGCACCATGATGCAAACAGAAGAATAAATAAACCACAATTTCTCTTTTTGCCCACTCTGATCACCTTCCAGTGGCTACCATTGGTCAATCCAACTGGGAACCAGAGTGCAAGGGAGCCAATCGACTTGGTTCATACACTTCACCCTCCTGGGGCAAAAAGCACAGTCCAGAGAGGTAGAAAGTGATTCTGGAAGTAAATTTAGAATATCTAACATAGTAAATGAAATGGTTATATTTGTAAATAGAATAATAGTTAATAAAGTAAACTTTTAATAGAAAGCTTTGTTTTACTTGTATAAACATTTATGTTATATATATGAATGTGTGTTAAATATCAAGAAGAATTTCCTGAGAAAGAGTGCATTGTAGTAGAATTGATGCTTTGAAGAGATATTCTTATAGTTTCTTCTGCTGTGAAAAGTTTTAAACAAGAGAATGATGTTAATCTGCCTTTATTTAATACTTACTATTTGGTAGGTACTACTAATGATACTCAAGTATAAAACATCCTTATCTATAGGGAGCTATGACGTAGATTAAGAGTGAAAATGTTAGCCCTGGCTGGTGTAGCTCAGTGGATTGAGTGAGGGCCTGTGAACCACAGGATCGTGATTCGATGCCCAGTCAGGGCACATGCCTGGGTTGTAGGCCAGTTCCCAGCACGGGACTCACGAGAGGCAACCATACATTGATATTTCTCTCCTTCTCTCCTTCCCTTCCCCTCTAAAGATAAATAAGTGAAATCTTAAAAAAAAGTTAAAATGTTAAATACATATAGAATATACGAATGAAAAAGAATGATGTGTTCAGGTGCATCCATTTGGAAAATATTTCTTAAGTACCTGATGTATATTAAGGCAATATCTTTGGGACTAAAATTCACAAAAATAATGAGTCAAAATGACATGGTTGTTGTCAATATAGAATTATAATTTTCTTGGGAAGATAGATTTCAGTGATAGTTCAAGGGCAATTAAAAGGGAACTACAGGTTCTTTAAAAACTCATAACAGGTACACCTTACCTAGATTTTGGAAGCAAAAGAAGCCTCCTTGAGCCATGTGAGATATGAAATATAAACAGGAAGTTGGCCATGGTAAAGGGCAGTTGAGTGGAGCAGTGGAGGTAAACATGCGTCTGTGCATCTCCGCGCTGGCAGTGCTGCTTCAAGAAGGCCCAGAGGGAAAAGAGATCATGCAATAGTTAGCAAACTGAAAAGAAGTCATTACAACTGAAGCAGAAAGCAAAGGAAGCGTGGTGTTTGGTGTTTATCTTAAAGCCATGTGCAGCTAATGAAATATTTTTAAAATAAAGAATCACTTGATTATGTGGAAAAATTATGAATATATAAAATATTGGACTTCCTACTAGTGTCACTTTAGCTAAAACTTTAATTTGTTGTCTATCTCTGAAGGTTTTTTTTGAGAAATAAGCACAGAAAGACATTTTTACCCAGACTATCCCAATTTTAGGTTTTTCCTCTAGCATAGGAGAAGAGCTGAATTGATCTGAATTTTCTCTCATGTTTTGCTGCACATCAGCATAATGGCGTCTTTTAAAACACAGGCAGTAAAACCTCAGACATTGCTTATAGTAATATTTTCCCCAATATATTGCCTCAAGCAAGGGAAACAAAAAATAAACAAGTGGGACTACATCAAACTAAAAAAATTTTGCACAGCAAAGGAAAGCATCAAGAAAATGAAAAGACAACTCACTGAAAGGGAGAACATATTTGCCAATATTGATAAGGAGTTAATATCCAAAATTTATAAAGGAATTATACAACTCAGTACCAAAAATAACAAATAATTCAATTACAAATGGGCAAAGGACCTGAATAGACATTTCTCCAAACAGGCTAATAGATGTATAGAAAGATGCTCTACACCATTAATCATCAGAGAAATGCAAATTAAAACCACAATGAGATATCACCTCACACTTGTCAGAATGGCCATCATCAATAAATCAACAAAAAACAAGTGCTGGTGAGGATGTGGAGGAAGGGGAACCCTTTTGCACTGTTGGTGGGAATGCAGACTGGTGCAGCCACTGTGGAATGCAGAATGGAGTTACCTCGAAAAGTTCAAAATGGAACTGCCTCATGACCCAGTGATTCCACTTCTGGGAATATATCCACAGAAACTTGAGACTCTAATTCTAAAGAATATATGCATTCCTATGCTCATAGCAGTGTTATTTACAATAGCCAAGATCTGGAAATAGCCCAAGTGCCCATCATTAGATGAGTGGGTAAAAAACCTATGGCACATTTGCACAGTGGAATACTACTTGGCTGTAAAAGAAAAGGAAATAATACTTTTTGCAACAGTATGGGTGGACCCAGAGAGTATTATGTTAAGTGAAATAAGCCAGTTGGAGAAAGGCAAATAGAGTATGATTTCACTGATATGTGAAATATAATGAACAAAATAAACTAAAAAAACAAAATAGAAACAGACATAAAATAGCAGGAGGTACAGGGCTGGGTGAAAAGGTGAAGGGATTAAATAAGAAAACTCCCCAAAGCCCAAAAAACCTCATACCCTGTGTAGATATAGATAACACTATGGTGATTACAGAGGGAGAGGGGCATGGGGAGAGAGAAGACTGTACGGGGGACATAAATGGTGATGAAAGGAGACATGACTTGGAGTGGTGAGCACACAGTACAATATGCAGAAAATATATTACAGAATTGCATACTTTAAATCTGTATAAATTTATTAGCCAATGTCACCCCAATAAATTCAATAAAAATAAAAAACAACATCCAAATGACATCTTTTTAAAGGATATCCATATTTCTCTTTAATAATCTTGTAAAAATAAAACCATGTTTAATTGATTATTGTCAAAGGTAGGATGAAAAGTATCATAGAATAATATTGACAGCTAGGAAGTTAATTTTCATGCCTATCTTTCTGTGCATACTATGTTTATTGCTGAAAATTCTTCAGTCTTTTTATGAGTAATAGCACTTACCTTCAGGTTTGCTCACCTGTCTCCACCTACTGATACCTCTGTAACAACACAGTCATTTTGCCTTCTTGAGCTGGTAACTCATGACCAAAGTGTATTTCTCCGAATGGTAGCCAAGTAAAAAGGACATGCAGAGTCTCTCCTGAGCTATTACCATCTATGCAGATATTATCATTTCATAATAAATATTTATTGTAAAAATTCATTATTTATAAGAGCACGTCAGAGGTGTTTGGGAGCTTACCATTCAGTTTCTCTACATTATTTTTCCAAGTATATTCTTTCAGCACTACAACAGTCCCAACAGATGCTAACACTGAGAAATGAATGGTACCACCAATGAGACTTAATTTCTTCCAATACCAGTATTGGCATTGTTGGTGCAGATGAGAGGAAAATATTATTTCTCAGACCTATGAATCTATATGTGGATGGACATGATTGAAGCAATGATTTCTTAATCACCTCATAAAATCCAGTTGTCAGGATTTGTGGATTAGTGACTTATTTTAAATGACTTCAAAGCAAACATTTTCTAAATCATCAAAAGAACAGAAAATTTTGTATATAATAGACACTGATCTTGCCAGATGTGGAATTTCTCTAATACATAAGTCTTTTTTTTTAGAAAGAATTCCTTTTTATTTATTATTTTTTTAAGATTTTATTTATTTATTTTTAGAGGGGAAAGGAAGGAGAGAGAGAGAAATATCAATGTATGGTTGCCTCTGGTGTGTCCCCTTCCGGGAACTGGCCTGCAACCCAGGCATGTGCCCTGACTGGGAATCGAACCGCGATCGTGTGGTTTTCAGGCCCGCGCTCAATCCACTGAGCTACACCAGCGAGGGCTCTAATACATAAGTCTTAAATAGATTAGATCAATTGTCCCTGGTCTCTAGCTGCTTATAAAGATGGAATCTTGTTATTAGTTATTAGTTAACTATGGATATGAATATATAATTATGAACTCATATATATAATTTATATAGTTTGATAATGATTGATCCCTCTCAAATTGTTCCTTTGAAATTTTACTTTTTTCACAAACGTTTTTCATTTCATTTATTTTTGTATTTATTAATTTCATAAATATTTATTGAAACCTACTGTATGTAAAGCCCTATGTTAAGCCTATTTTTTTATTTAACTATATTTTTATTTTCCAACTAAAGTTGATGTACAATATTATATTAGTTTCAGGTATACAACCTAGTAAATAGACATTTATATAACTTATGAAGTGATCACCCCAATAAATCTAGTACCCATCTGACACTATACATACTTACTACAATATTAGTGACTATGTTCCCTATGTACTTTATGTACTTTACATTCCTGTGACTATTCGATAACTGCCAGTTTGTATTTCTTAATATCTTCACTGTTTTCACTTATCTTCCCAAGTCCCCAGCCATCTGGCAACCATCAAAATGTTCTCTGTATCTATGAGTCTGTTTCTGTTCTGCTTGTTTGTTTTTTTAGATTTCACACATAAGTGAAATCATCTGGCTTTTGTCTTTCTCTGACTTATATATTTTATGCTGCACAATACCCTCTAGGTTCATCCATGATGTTGCAGATGGCGAGATTTCATTCTTTTTTATGACTGAGTCATATTCTATAATATATAGGCACCACTTCTTCTTTATCCATTTATCTATTGATGGACACTTAGATTGCTGCCATACCTTGGCCATTGTAAATAATGTTGCAGTGAACATATGGATGTATATGTCTTCTAAATTTAATGTTCTGGGTTTTTTTCAGACAAATATCCAAAAGCGGAATTGCTGGGTCCTTCTTTGTGTCTTGTTATTTAGCCTTTGTTTTAAGGTCTATTTTGTCTGGTATAAGTATAGCTATCCTAGCTTTTTCTTGTTTGTTTACATCAATTTTCATGAAATTTCCTTTTCTATCCATTTACTTCCAGTCTGTGTGTTCTTTGATGTGAAATGAGTCTTTGTAGACATTATATGTAAAGGTCATATTTTATTATCCATTCAGCCTCTTTATGTCTTTTGATTAAAACATTTAATCCACTTGCATTTAAAGTACTTAGTGATACATATGTATTTATTGCTATTACATTACTCATATTTTAATCTTCTTTTCTTCTTAAAGAAGACCCTTTAACATTTCTTATAATACTGTTTGTTGATGATGAACTCCTTTACCTTTTTCTTGTCTGGGAAGCTCTTTATCTGTCCTCTGATTCTAAGTGATAGCTTTGCTGGTAGAGTAGTCTCGGTTGTAGGTCCTTGTTTTTTTATCACCATGTCTATTTCTTGCCAGTCCCTTCTGGCATGCAAAGTTTCTGTTGAGAAATCAGCTAGAAGTCTTATGGGAGCTCCCTTGTAGGTAACTAACTGCTCATCTCTTGCTGCTTTAAAGATTCTCTCCTTGCTTTTAACCTTTGGCATTTTAATTATGATGTATCTTGGTACATCTTGGCTTTCAATTGTGGGCCTCTTTGGGTTCATCTTGTTTGGGAACCTCTGCATTTTCTGGACTTGTCTATTTCCTTCACTAGTTTAGAGAAGTTTTCTGTCATTATTTTTCCACACAGGTTTTCAATTTCTTGCTCTCTTTTCTCCTTCTAGCATCCCTATGACATGAATGTTGGTAAGCTTGAAATTGTCCCAGAGGTTCCTTATACTATCCTCATTCTTGTCCCAGAGTTTCCTTATACTATCCTCATTCTTTAGATTCCAATTTTTGTTTCTGTTCTGATTAGCGCTTTCTGCTTCCCTATCTTCCAAATCTAAGATTTGATCCTCTGTTTTATCTGTGTATTCTTTTTAAAAATTTATTTATTTATTTATCTTTAGAGGGGAAGGGAAGGAGAGAGGAAGAGAAATATCAATGTATGGTTGCCTCTCATATGTCCCCTGCTGGGAACTGGCCTGCAAACCACACATGTGCCCTGACTGGGAATCGAACTGCGATCGTGTGGTTTGCAGGTCCGCGCTCAGTCCACTGAGCTACACCAGCCAGGGCATATCTGTGTATTCTTAATTTCAGTTTATGTGTTCTTCATTTTAATTTTTTTACTATTTCCTATTTGTTGAAGTTTTCACTAAGTTCATCTACTTGTCACTGAAATTCATTGAGCATCCTCATAACCAGTGTTTTGAACTTTGAAATCTGGTAGATTGCTTGTCTCCATTTGGCTCTGTTCTTTTATTTGGGCCATATTTCTTTGCTTCCTCATTTTGGGTGCTTCCCTGTTGCTGATGTATTGCTGCTACATCCTCTGGGTGCCTTATATAGTAGGTGTCTTGAAGAGTTCTACTTCACAGCCTCCTGATCACTGAAGATGGGCATTCCAGGTGCACCCCCCCATGTGGGCAGTAGACACACTGCTGTTAATTACTGTTGGCTGAAAGAACTAGCTGCAGTCAGTGTGGGGGATCAGCTGTGTGGAGGACTACCTCACAGAGCAGGATTCACTTCAGCATGGCTCTGGTGTCCTCTGTGTCTTCTTCTTATATGTGTCGCTCATGGGGATGGTTGTGTGTGGTTCTTTGGTATGATATGTGAAGCTTTCCATTGAATGTGCTGACTCTGGGGCCTCCTAAGAGTTGCAGGTCCAGGCCAGCTGTGGCCTTTCCCCTGCCTGGGGACATCTGGCATGAGCTACCTAGTGAACTGCGAATGGCTGCTGCTTGTGCTTGGTTTGGAGGTGCCCAGGAGAGGCCAAGCTGTGAGCCAAGGTAGGCTGCTGCTAGTGCTGGGCCTGGGGCCACTGAACAAGAAGTATGGGCATACTAGGCCTGTTGATGCTTGTTTGAGAGATTATAGAAACGTCTAAAGCATGAGCCAAGATAGGCAATTTGTATTTAAAAACCACTGGGGTGGGCTTGCAACTTGTGAGGGGCAAAGTCTCAGGGAATTACCAGGCAGGATGAACTGTGTAAGCCAGGTTGTTGGAGATGCAGCTATGGTGCCTGCTTGTGGCCCTGTGGGTAAAGGGCTAAGAAAAGGAACAATGGCCTCTTCTGGCACTTCTTTTTGGGAGAAAGCTTCCCTTCCGGCCTCCATCTTGATGCCAGACAATTCAGTTCCTTCTCACATGTGTCTGGTGCCTCTGAGCAGCTGCTCCAGCACTGGAACTCAGAGCATGTGAGTCCAAGGAAATCTGTGTCTGCGGGCCCTTTAAGAGGAGCCCTCCTGGGACTCCAGAAGCCTTCTGTCTCACTCAGCCATAAAACCTGCTATTTTTTACAGCCAGAAGTTATGAGGACTTCTCTTCCTGGCACTGGAACCCTAGACTGAAGGTCTGGTGTGAGGCTGACCCCCTGGTTCCTCAGGGAGCACCTCCACAGCTAAGATGTCCCTCCTGGTTTTGTTTACCACACATGGGTGTGGGACCAGCCTGCTCTGTGTCTCTGCCCCTCCTACCAGTCTTGATGAGGCTTATTCTTTAAATTTTAAATTTTTAAGAACTTCTGTTCACCTAGGTTTCAGATGGTTCTGCATGACAGTTGTTCCATTTAGTCGTAATTTTGATGTGCTTGTGGGAGGATGCAAGTACCACATTTATCTATGCATACACCTTGACTGGCTAAGGCTCTAATTTTTAAAACAGATTTTATTTATTTATTTTTAGAGAAAGGGGAAAGGAAGGCAAAAGAGAGGGAGAGAGACATCAGTGTGTGATTGCTTCTTGCACATCTCCTACTGGGGACCCGACCCACAACCCAGGCATGTGCCTTGACTAGGAATCAAACTGGTGACCCTTTGGTTCGTAGGCTGGCACTCAATACACTAAGCTATACCAGCTGGAGCTAAGGCTCTAATTTTAAAGCTGATGCTTAAGCAGATTTTGTTTTAAATGAGCTTATATTCTATTAGGGAGATAAAGTGTGAAGAGATATGAGAGAGAATGTGCTAAGCCCAAAAAGAGAGGCTTGAGCAAAGGCATGCTGCTTCTGAGGTCAGAGAGGTTTATTCTACTTGTGAAGGTAGGGTTGGAGGTCAGAAATGATTTCCTAAGGGAAGTGACATTTAGAAAGCATCTCACAGAATGTTGACAAAATCATGGTAGGATCGCAGAAAAATACATTTTTGTGTAGGAATAAAGTATTAGCATAGAATATGCACTCTGAGTAGATTGGTATGGTTTTGGCAGGAGCATAATGTGAGGATGCAAAGTGTGGAATAAAATTGGATTTTATTTTATTTTACTTTACTTTTACTTTACTTTTTTATTTTAATTGTTGTTCAAGTAAAGTTTTCTGCCTTTTACCACCACCCCAGCCCACCCTCCCTTGTTTTTGTCCATGTGTCCTTTATATTTGTTCCTATAAACCCTTCCCCTTTTCCCCTGAAATTCCCTCCCCTCTCCCCTCTGGTCCCTGTCAGCCTGTTCTCTATTCCAGTGTCTTTGGTTATATTTTGCTTGCTTGTTTGTTTTATTGTTTAGGTTCCTGTTATAGGTGAGATCATATGGTATTTGTCTTTCACTGTCTGGGTTATTTCACTCAGCATAATGCTTTCCAATTCCATGCACACTGTCACAAAGAGTAGGAGCTCCTTCTTTCTTTCTGCTGCATAGAATTCCATTGTGTAAATGTAGCATAGTTTTTGGGTCCATTTATTTACTGATGGGCACCTACGTTGCTTCTAACTCTTGGCTATTGTAAATTGTGCTGCTATGAACATTGGGGTGCATAGGTTCTTTTGGATTGGTGTTTCAGGGTTCTTAGGGTATAATCCTAGCAGTGAGATTGCTGGGTCAAAAGGCATATTAATTTTTAGTTTTCTTAGAAAATTCCATGTTTTCCATAGTGGTTGTACCAGTTTTTGATCCCTGCAACAGGGCACTAGGGCTCCCTTTTCTCCACAGCCTCTTCAACACTTGTTGTTTGTTGCTTTGTTTATGATGGCCATTCTGACCAGTGTGAAGTGGTATCTCATTGTAGTTCTAGAGCAAGGAATGTAAAGGAAAAAATAAATAAGTGGGATCCCATCAAAATAAAAATTTTCTGCATGGCTAAAGAAAAAAGTATTAAAATAAAGAGAGAACCAACCTTATGGGAAAACATATTTGCAATGATACCTCAGACAAGGGTTTAATTTCCAAAATATATAAAGAACTCACATGACTCCACTCTAAGAAGACAAGCAACCCAATTAAAAAATGGGCAAAGGACTTGAACAGATAATTCTTCAAAGAGGACATATAGAGAGTCCAGAGACACAGGAAAAGATGCTCAGTATTGCTAGCTATCAGAGAGGTGTGAATTAAAACCACAAAGATTGGATCTTGAGAAGGCTTAGAATGGGGAATTGACTACATGTTCTGCAAAGGGAAAATGACTGAAATCGTTATTCGACAGAAATAACAATGGTACACTTCTCAGGAGGAAATTAATACTTTGGGGATTGTTTACTTATCTATTATTTATATTACAAGAGGGAAATTGCAGTATAGCAGTGACTATAAATATACATGTACTAACTTTATACTTTTTCATTCATAATAACTTACCTTTTTTTTAACCTCTGTATGGTTTATAAAACTTTTTCAATGATATTGCTTGATAATCTCATCCAGTCTAAAAAATCACCTGGAATGCCTATTAAAAAGTAGCATTTATAATTCTTATTAATATTTTATGTAATATTTAATAAATAAATGACATTTTTCCAGTTTTACCTACATTTTTCTTTGTTCACCTACTTTTTTTTCATTTTTAGACTAGCCTTATTCTTCCATGTTTATTTTCCTTCTTTTTTTCAATATATTTTCTAAAGTTGTTTTTGTATTAGTTTATAGGTTGTGAACTCTCTTGGTTTGTGTTTATCTTACAACTTTTTATAAATATAGTTTTCTGAGTGCACCATTCTAGAATGACAGTTATTAAATCTCAGACCATTGAAATACTGTTTTTTTGTCTCTGACTTCTGTTACAGCTGTCTGCTGTAATGTGTCATTTTTATGTGATTTTTTTCTCTCTGTCTACTCCTAATGATTTTTGTTTAGGCTGGGTATTGTGCAGATTCATTACAAATATCTACTTCGGGATTTTTAAAAAATATATGTTTCTTGGTGGAAATTGTATTTGATAGTGGGGACTCATATTTCCTATTAGTTCAGGAAGATTTGCAATTATTAGTCCTTCAAATATTGCCTTTTCTGCAAATTTTAAATTCTCTTTCTCAGATTCTTTGGTTAGACATAGATTAGATTTTCACTTTCTTTTTTCTATATCACTTGATACTGTGCCATATTTTCCATCTTTTAATCTCTCTGTGACATTTTACAGGGTTTTCAGATCTGTCTTCCATTTCTAGTTCACCAGTTTTCTTTGGTGACATCTAATACTCTGTTTAACCCATCTGTTCCTTCATTTTGTTTACATTTCAACCATTACATTTTCATATATAAAGCTTCTTTATATATAAAAATATATATAAATATATATCCTTTCCAGGATCTCAGGCATAATGCAAGCATCTCATGTTCAGCTCTTTCTCCTTGTTGCTAATGTAAAGCTAAGTCTCCATACCTTAGTGCTGGTATTGGCATTTATGCTCAAGCTACACTATCTTAAGTTTGCATGTACATCTCACATTTAAAATTTTAGCTCAGTAGTTTTGCTTAGGCCCCTTGGATATTTTTTTTAACCTATTTCCAGCCCAGAAGTGCTATAAAAATTATGTTTTATATAGGACCTACATTTTTTTCCTTTCAAGTAATAGGCTAATTACTAGAAGTTGAATATATGTCATTGCTTATAAAACAATATCAATCTTGGAATTATCAAAATAGTTTCATCGGTATAGATAAGACAAATTAGAATATTTTAGAACAACAAAAAGAAGTTGGCATTTTATTTGCCCATTTTAGTTATCTATACTGATAACTTGCTATTTTGTACTGTTTCGATACAAGTTAAGCTATCATATTAATAAAATATTTAAAGTGTTCTTATTTTACAAAAGAAGTAACTGGGTTACTAGAAGACAATTACTTTATGGATTTTCCTAAATTTTCTATATTCTAATATGTTTTAGTACTTTCAAAGGAAAAGGGAGAGTTTGTTAATTAACAAATCCAAGCACTAAAGTAAGACAAGAGGACTTCTGGCAAAGATGGAGGCATAGGTAGACACACTTCATCTTCTTACACAATCATAAGAAGGATCACAACTAATTTCAAAACAAAAACAACTAAAACTGCCAGAAAAATAGAACTGTATGGAAGGCCAACGATCAAAGATTTAAAGAAGAAATATTCATCCAGATGGGTAGGAGGGGCACAGCTGGGCAGCCAGGGCAGAGAGGACATGATGTGGTGGCTGTGAGGTGGCAGCAGGGAGGCAGTGGTGGCAGCAGCCAGGGGAACAGGTGGCCCCATGTTCATCTGTGGTAGATGAAAACCAGGAGGGACCCCTAGGGACTGAGCATTCCCAGCTCCAGGCTGGACTGTGCAGTCCAGGGTTCTGGCACCAAGGAAAAAACCTCATAACTTCTGGCTATAAAAACCAGTGTAGATTGGAGTGGAAGAAGAAACTGCAAATCTCACAGAAGAGTCCGTTTAAGTGACCCACACTGGCTTAGAATGTGTGCAAACCCACCCACTCTGGGATTCAGCACCAGGACAGTGGCTAGAAGGGCACCAGTCCCACACAGGAAGTGGGGGGGAGTGACTGGAAATGGGGCAAGAGCTGAGCAAGTGGCATTGTTCCCTGTCCAACTCCTCCTTCTCATATAGCACCACAAAGCAGGGAAGTGAGTGGCCACATCCTGGCGAATACGTAAGGCTCCATCCCTTACAACCTAACAGGTGTGCCAAGACAAGTCAAAGCATCTCAACCTAATACACAGAAAAATTCAGGGAGGCTGAGAAATTGAGGAGACAAAGAAATATGGCTCAAGTGAAAGAACATATCAAAACCTCAGGACAAGAACTAAGTGAAATGGAGATAGGCAACCTATCAGATGCAGAGTTCAAAACACGGTTGATAAGGATGCTCAGAGAACTTGCCGAGTACAGCAAATGCATAAGGGAAGAAATAAAGGTTACACCAAGTGAAGTAAAGAAAAAATCCTCAGAGAACCAACAACGAAGGGAAGGAAGCAAGGGTTCAAATCAGTAATTTGGAACTTAAGGAAGAAATAAATAGTCAACCAGTACAGAATGGGTAAACAATTCAAGAAAAGGGGGAGTGAATAAGAGGACTCTGGGACATATCCAAATGTGCCAACATCTGAATTATAGGAATGCCAGAAGAAGAGGAAGAGCAAGAAATTGAAAACTTATTTTTAAAAATAATGAAAGAAAACTTCCCTAATTTGGCAAAGGAAATAGATATACAAGTGCAGGAAGCACAGAGAGTGCCAAACAAGTTGGAGCCAAAGAGGACCACACTGAGATACATCATAATTAAAATGCCAAAGGTTAAATATAACAACAGAATCTTAAAAGCAGCAAGAGGAAAGGAGAGAGTTACCTACAAAGGAGTTCCCATAAGACTGTCAGCTGATTTCTCAGAAGAAACTCTGCATGCCAGAAGGAACTGGCAGGAAGTATTCAAAGTGTTAACAAGCAAGGAACTAAAACCAAGATTACTATATCCAGCATTTATAAATCATTTAGAAAAAGCTATCGTTTAGAAATGAAGGGCACATAAAGTGCTCCCCACACAAGGTAAAGCATCATCACCAAACCCTTATTATATGAATGTTAAAGGGGCTTATCTAAGTAAGAGAAGATCAAAACTGTTAACAGTAAAATGGCAATAAACTCACAACTATCAACAACTCAATCTAAAAAAAAAACAAAAGCAAACTAAGCATGCAATTAGAATAGGAATAATCACATGTGATTAATAGAATCACATGTGATTAATAGAATAATCACATGGAGGGTAATTAACAGGGAGTGGGAAGAGGGAGAGAGGGGGAAAAGGTACAGGGATTAAGAAGCGTAATTGGTAGGTACAAAATAGACACGGGGGATGCTAAGAATAGTACAGAACACGGAGAAGCCAAAGAACTTATATGCATGACCCATGGACATGAACTAAATTGGGGACTGCTGGAGGGAATGGGGGTTACTGGGTAGAAAGGGGCAAAGGGGGAAAATTGGGACAACTGTAATAGCATAATCAATAAAACATACTTAAAAATAAAGTAAGACAAGAGATGTCATTTGTTAATTCTTTAGTTAATAATCTTGATCAAATTGTACATGGATAATTTCATTTAGATTTATTTAATAATCTTATTAATTTTTATAGGGTGCCAACTATGTGGTATATACTATTTCACAGGGTAGAAAACACAGCAAAAAGCAAACAGAAACCCCTACACTTATGGATCTTGTATCCTATTTTCAAGACAGACATAAACAAGGATAAGTAATAAAATAATACAGTAGTGCTAGGGACAAAAATAAACCTTAGAAGAGGAATAGAGTATGATGACAGTTACAGTATTAAATGGGTAGATAGATACATTGGTTCTGAGTGCTTTAAAAATGAACCTTAGGATCAGAGGTAATATATGATAACTAAAACACTGCCATAAACAGGTGAACATATTATTTAGGGAAGTTGGTATTATGATTTTAATAGTGTCACCCCAGAAAGGAATTTTGGAGTTCTAGTTTTCAGTATTTTAGAATGTGACCTTATTTGGAGATAGGGTCTTTACAGAACTAATTAAGTTAAAATGAGGCCATTAGGGTCCTTATTCCAAAATGAATGGTGTCCTTATTAACAAAAGGGAAGAAGCTGTCACAGAAACAGACACATACACAAGGAGTACACCATAGGCAGATTATAGTTGTTCTGTACAAGCCAAGGAACTACTAACACCTTGATCATGGACTTCTAGCTTCCAGAAGTAGGAGACAATAAATTTTTGTTATTCAAGTCATTCAATTTTTGGTACTTTGGTATGGTAGCCCTAGCAAACTAATATAACCATAATTTATTGTAATTAAATCTTAAAGGCCCTGGCTGGTGTAGCTCAGTGGATTGAGTGCAGGCCTGCGAACCAGGAGATTGCAGTTTGATTCCCAGTCAGGGCACATGCCTGGGTTGCAGGCCAGTTCCCACCAGGGGACATACCAGAGGCAACCATACATTGATATTTCTCTCTCTCTCTCCTTCCTTTCCCTTCTAAAGGTAAATAAATAAAATCTTTAAAAAAAAGCTTAAAGGTACTCAGGGCAATAGTAGACAATGAACTAAAGGATTCTGCAACTACTTATGACCTGCCATAAACCAGGCTGTTTTTATTTAACAAATATATAATATTCATTAAATACCAGTGATTATTCTAGTACTTTGTAAATATCAAACATTATGTATCTAAATAGCAATCCTACATATAGGTTCATTTATTATTCCCATTTTAAACATGTGGAGTTATAGTTTGATTATGCTGTCTGCTTCTACTTTCTAAGAGAAGGAAAACAGTCAACCAAACATTGCATGAGTGTAGAGATTCTTGGGCCTCATATAGGAGATTTTCCTGCAGGTTTCCCATAACGTGTATATGTACACAGTTTTTAAAAGTCCCTTTGTTGGTGATAGTGAAAAATACATGCCTTGGAGACTGTCCATGATATTAAAGAGTACAGGAGTTAGTGGGCTATGGCAAGGGGAATGTTTCAAAATGAGTGAAGGGAAGTTCAAAGGCCCTAAGAGAAAAAGAGATCATACCTCATTTAGGGCACTGAAGAAGGTCCAGCCTGGTTACTTCCAAGAGCAAAAGGGGATTAACCAGGGTCTACTCAGGTCAAGGACTGAGTTCTGACCATTGAAATGTGAGCGTGCTTGTGTCTAGTCCCTCCTCCATGGTTCCTTAGCCATAGATGTTGGATACTTCAGTTAACTTGTCTCAGTCTCCATTCCTACACTTGCTCCTACTAACTGGGATACTATAACATTAAGTCAGAGGATAACTTTAAAAATAAACATCAAAAAGGAATAAAATCTCTAATCCATAGTTTGCTCTGGGAGTTTCCATTTTTAGAGAGGATATTTCTTCAGTATCCCCCAAATAATGTATTAGTTTATACATTATTTGTGAACATTTAGATCTAAGAAACTATTTAAATTATTTACACTATACTTTAAAGGTTTTGGCATCATCTTATTGGAATGAAAGATATGCATGTAATCTAGTTTCAGTGCAATAAATACAGATATTAAGTTATAATTCATGATGATGTATGTTGGATTAGTATAAAACTAACTATATCAATCCATTAAAAGAACTTTTAGATTCAGACTTAGAGATTGAACTATGTATTAATCTCAGGACTTTCCCTTTAATTCACTGATGACATAGAACCTTAAAATGGGAATGATGTTAATTAGAATGATAGTGAATATAATCAGGTTGGATGAAAAAGAATTGTGATGAGTTCTTTTCACCAGAGTTCTAGCATGGAAGAGGCCACGGAAGAGGCGTTGCTTTAGACCACTTCTCAAGTGTGATGGAAATGGGGGAGTGACTTTTTTACCAAGACCTAGTGTGTTTAGTCAAGGTAAAAAAATGATAGTTGCTGTAACAAACAATCTTTAAATCTTACTCCCTTAACATAGCAAAGATCTGTTTCTTGCTCACATCATAGGTCTGAGGGATGTCAGGTGTGTGTTCTGAGCAGCCCTGTTGCAAGAGAGACTTCAGACACTAGATGACTACTTCTGATGCCTCCTTCTTTATCATGTGGCCTCTGTGGTTGCAGAGGAGAGAGTAAAAGGACTGGAGAATTACATGGGCTAAACTCACATTTCAATGGTCAGAACTCAGTCCTTGACCTGAGTAGACCCTGGTTGATCCCCTTTTGCTCTTGGAAGTAATCAGGCTGGACCTTCTTCAGTGCCCTAAATGAGGTATGATCTCTTTTTCTCTTAGGGCCTTTGAACTTCCCTTCACTCATTTTGAAACATTCTCCTTGCCATAGCCGACTAACTCCTGTACTCTTCACTATCATGGACAGTCTCCAAGGCATGTTTTTTCAGTCGAATGCCATTTTCTTGACAAGGAATTCTTATACATTGTTGATGGGAATTTTTATGAAGACAAATTTTGATCATGTGTGCCAATGCAAAATCAACTTTTATCATAATATTTTAATTACTGTAGCATTTTGTATGATTTATGAAACTTTTTATAAAATTGACAGAACTTATTTCATTTAAACAAGTTTATTTGTAGATATTTAAGCTTTTTCTAGTTTTTCACTATTTCTGAAAATGCTACAGTGAATTAAGGATATATTTTTAACCCATATTTCATGCCTATTCACTATAGCTTTGTGAAGTATATTATAAGAATTTCAATATAATTACATTATTATTATTATTTCTTATTTGTAGTATCTCTCTAGCACCAGCCAGATCATTCTTATCATTGTCATAATGCTTAACAGAAGCAATAACAATAAGAATTTATAGCAATTGTTAAATGCATGCATATGTGGATACTAGCCTAGGCTTTTTGTATGAATTACCTCATTTAAACTTTATCTTAATGCTCTTATGTTAGAACTGTCATTCTCCTAACCTTACAGATGAGATATTGTTAAGGCCCCAGGAGGCCACGTGACCTGCTCAGGGTCACTCAGTCAGCCAAGTGCTAGAACAAGGCTTTAAACTGGGATGATTTTTAGTTTCAAAGCTCTCACTCCTTTCATCCTCCCACGCTATGTATGGAAAGATCACTGGGTCAGGCAGCCTAGGCTCCAGTGAGGCCTCCCTGTCTTATGAACTGTGTGATCCCTGGCAACCCACTCAGTTCTCCCTGGTCCAAACTTCCCCAACTACAGTGACCTTAATTGTTTGCTCCTTACGACACTGGGAAGACAAAGTGCAGAAGTGTCTCTGGCAACATTTTGAAGATTCTACATGCTGAGCAAGTCCAAAGGATAATTAAGAGATACTATTAGTTCTCGTGTAGGTTTATTTATCAAACAGACCTCTGGCAGACGTTAAGGATACTCATAGAAATTCAACCCTCTTAATTGGATAACAAAATAAACATAATTCTTCTCATAAAGTATAGTAGTATGCCAATGATTCACCTTTAATTAATGTATTTGATGGACTTGTTCATGTCCTAGATCTGAGCCATCACTAAACTTCATTCACATTCTGCCCTTTATTTTATTCAAAACTTAGTTTCTGACAATGACCCATCTGCAGTGGGACTGTGTAAGCTTAGAGATCTGGCTCAGGGCCCTACTTTTTACCAACTTGCTTTAAAACCCCATACAAATTGTTTCTTTTCCTCATGCCTCATTTTCTACATTTACATGTATGAGATGGGCGGATTGGACAAAATTATATTAGAGGTAGTACTTCTAAGATCTAGCCAATTTTCAGAATCACATATAGGTCTTATTAAAAACATTCATTTCTAAGCCCCAGAACAGGGGGTTCTGATTCAGGAGGTTTGAGGTAGATTCAGAATCCACGGTGAGGTTAGTTAACAGTTATTGAAGGCTAATTTTTGCCAAATATTGTGCTCAAAATGGTATGCTGTTTATATTTAAATCATTAAAACTGTTTGGGGTGAATACTATTACCATTACTACTATAATATATTCCAAGTTTTTAATACTTGCTCATTCCTTTTTTAAATACTTCCTCATTCTCTTGGTGCTTGTTTGTCTTTATGATTGTATTCTTACTGTTATAAGTAAGGGTGGGAAAAAGTAAGTTTACAGCTGTTTGTATGGGAGATAACACAGTAATTAATAAGTAATAATAATAAATAACAAACTCTGTTTCACGTACTCACAATTGTAAATGTACCATTACCCAGCACTGTATGTAGCTGCTCCAGATTCTAAAACTGATAGTCCCTATGTCTATAGTTTTTGGAGATCTAAATATTGTGTTCGTTATTTCTTTGCTCGATCTCAATCACATTGAAAGTCTTGAGAGCCCAAGTTGGGGAAGTTTCAGATGCCAGCAACCAAGGACCTCTCCACCCTTGTTTGAGCAGTGGTGTCAGCTCAAGAATCTCTGATGACGCTCCTCACCCTTAGGCTTGTTCCGAGCTCAGAATCTCAAGGGCAGTGTTCTCTCCACATCGGTCTCCAGGCAGCCTGGTTTCCATCTGCCCTGCCAGTGCTCCAGATAAAGTGTCATTTTTGGTGTATTTGTTTGCTTTGTTTTGATTTGATTGTTTCTTTTTTCTTGTGTGTGTATGAGGAGACATCCTTTGTAACCTTTCCTACCTCCTAGGGGATAACCAATGCCTCAAAAGTTGTTTTTTAAAAATCAGGATCTATTTGTTATTCAGCTGGAGGGTCCCACAGTTCTTCATAACCTCTCCATTCTCCTTAAATTATATATCCCTATATCCTCTGCTTGAACATAATATTTAATGAGTCAGAGCGCATGACTGTTCTAAACTCAACTCTGTCTTTAGTATTGAGTAAAGTTCCAAACATAATGTTCTCTCAAAAATTCTGTGTGATATTGTTAAAAACAGAAAAATCTGTGTGATGCAAATATTACTTTATTTCTTACCCATAAAACAAATGAATAATAATAGCTAATGCAAACGATGGATTGAATATTGGAGCCATTAATTTTACTTGGAGAGCTATGCTGTCCAATACATTATCGGACAGAAGCCACATGTGGCCGTGTTCATTTTAATTTAAATTAATGAAAATCAATGACATTTAAAATTTAGCCTTTTAGTCACACTAATTATATTTTCACCATCACAGAAAAAAACCTATTCAGTTGCAATCCTATGTACAAAAATTCAACCTTCTAGATAAAAACTAGGTTTTGTAGCTCTCTGTATTTCTTTAGTCAGGGTGTGTGCCCTGGACTGAGCAACTGCCTCATTAGGTCGCAAGAACATTTTTTCTGCCCTCTACTGTCCTCAGTGCGGCTTCCCCCACAGCCTGTGTTCCTGCAGTGCAGCAACGGGCTTTGCCAACCTGGGTGTAAACTCCACTGTTTCTTTTAAATACTTAATGCAACCGAGTCCAAATGCAAAAACACTATTTTTATTACTAAACAGTATATAAAATAGCCACCCCAGATCTTCTGCCCTACCACCCCTAATTCACAGGAATTAAATGAGGTAGGGAAGAACAGATATTTATTTCAACATAAGTGCAGATACACACAACACACACATAAATAATACACAATTACATATTTGGAGGTAATTTTTGGTTTGTTTTGAAGGACTTATAAAAATATTCTCATGTTCAGTTGCCTGGTTCAGAGTGACTGATATTTTTATATGTCGAAATGGCTCCCTATTACTCTGAGGCAACTTCATTCACCCTTATTATAACCATGTGTTGGTGCCTTGTTTGGAATGATTTTTGTAATATTCCATTGAAGAGAATGTAGAATTTCTTGCTTTTGCAGAGTATTTCAGGGCTGGTTCCAGAAGTTTCTTTACCTATTGAATTGTAGTTTTATAAAACGGATGCATGGAAATACAACCCAAATGTTCCGTGGGATGTGTGAGTGACAGTTCAGTGACAAAAGCACCCAGAGGTGCAGGCTGACTGGGGTGTGAAAGCAAGGAAGACTCAGTGCTATTCCTCGAATGTGTGCGACTTACTGATTGTGGGAGCGTGATGAAAAATAAAATCATTTACACCCTTTGGGGAGAAAAGGCAGGTCATGCATGCCGCGTATTAAAAATCACACATTAATTTACTGTTTCTCACATAGAGTGAGATTTAATGCTTGTTAAGTAAAAATGAATAAAGACTCTAAAAGCAAAACATAAGCATTTCACATTCGGTCTTCTTTGCACAACAGAATGTCAAAACATTTGCTGATACACTTCTTTCAGCTGTAAAGCATAAACCTATTTCCTTAAAAATGTTATATGGATCCTGCTGTTATTTAAAAAGAAAAGTGACATCTAATCATGAAACATTAAATTGACTTGGTTATGGGGTTTACTGGCTTATGTATTTAAATATAATTTTAGAATGAATTTCTGAGATTTAAAGTATAGCAATGAAACTAAATAAAAACCCAGAGGGAGATAAAGTAAGCACAGAAAGATGAAACCTCTGAAGGATTATATTTTCTTTGCTGATATTGTCAATAAACAATATGAATTTTACTGTTTCTCATCTCAACAAAGGCAATATTTCAATCTATAAAATAAATAATAGCTCAAATAGCCTCAGATGTTACTATTCCTGCAGATTCATATGCACTTTACTATTGAACTGACTGATTCAGTAAAAAAGACAACTGATCTGCTTAAATCTGTGCATATTAAAAGTGCTCAGCACAGTACTGGCAGGTCATAGATACTAAGTACAGTCAAACCTTGGTTCTCAAACATCTTGGTTCTCAAACAATTCGGCTCTTGACCAAGTTGTTCACAGAAAAAATGTCTCGGTTGTCTAACAAAACTTGAGGTCTCGATTTTCTAACCGACAGCCTTTTCATGCTGACACCCGTATGATCAGTCATGTGTCTCTCAGGCGACAAACAAAGGAGATTCAGTTTTCGAGCAAATTGCTTCTCGAACAGTTTTCCAGAACAAATTAAGAACCAAGGTTCCACTGTAAATGTTTGTAAAATTGAGGAATAAACAAATTAATGCTTTTAATTTATTTTAAATTATATTCACTGTAGCCAACTTAGGCATTTTTACATTGCCTCTTTAAATTTATATAAAAATATTTAATGAAGTATTTTGTCAGAGAAAAAACATTTTTTACAGATTTTTAAACTTTAGTTATTGTAATTGTAAATATTAGGTTAAATTTTTAAAATATTATTTATAGCCCTCTGGGAGAATATTGGTTTTGTTTCAAAATACCTTTTTTTGATAATTATATTCTAAGAGTAAAAACAAATGATTCAACAATAAAAGTAAATCAGTAAGAAAGAAAAACAAATCCTTCTACTGAGAAGTTTTTCGCTCAGCATAATTCTCTATAGATACAAGTAAAATTATGCTTATGTCAATAGAACATTTCTTTGTTTTGCTAAGTAGGATTCCACATTTGGCTTAACCATTTACCCACTGAACTATATTTTGATTGTTTCTAGTTTTTTACTATTATGAATATATTTTATTGTTATTGGTTGCTAGTTTTATTCTATGCAGTCAGAGAACATATTCTGTATAATTTTTAAATTTGTTGTGATGTTTCTATATGGCCCAGAATATGGTTATTTTAGTATATAGTCCATAGGCTTTTGAATACAATGTGTATTCTGCTATTGTTGGATGGATCACCTTATATAGGTCAATCAGATCCTGTTTGTTTATTTTATTGTTCTATTCTCTATGAGTTTCTTGTGGCTAATCTAACAAATTACTACAAACTTGGTAGTGTTAAATTTTAACAAGAATGTATTCTTTCAGAAAGAAAGAGCTCCTACCCTTTGCAACAGCATGGGTGGAACTGGAAAGCATAATGCTGAGTGAAATAAGCCAGGCAGTGAAAGACAAATACCATATGATCTCACCTTTAACAGGGACCTAGACAACAAAACAAAAAAGCAAGCAAAAAATGACCAAAGACACTGAAATTCAGAACAGGCTGATAGGGACCAGAGGGGAGAGGGGAGAGAATTTCAGGGGAAAAGGGGAAGGATTCACAGAAACTACTATAAAGGACACATGGAGAACAACTAAGGGGGGTAGAAATGGGAGGGAGGTGAGGAGCACCGGGCGGTGGGCTGGGATGGGAGTGGGGGACAGAAAACTGTATTTGAATAATAATTAAAACAAAAGAATGTATTCTTTCACAGTCCTGGAGGTTAGAATCTGAAATTAAAGTGTGGGTGGGGCCATGCAGTCTTTGGAGGGTCCAGGAAGAATCCGTTCCTAGACTTTTCTAGCTTCTGGTGGTGACTGGTCCTCCTTAGCATTTCTTGGCTATGGTTACATCACTTCAACTTATGTCTGTCTTCCCATCTTCTTCTCTGTGTATGTGTGTGTGTGTGTAATTTCTCCCTGGTTTTTCTTATATTTATGCTATCAGATGATATTATAATTTTTCTTTTAGTCATCACATGTGATTTTGACAACTCATGAAGACAAGAATAACCTATCTTGTTTACCTATATTTCTAGTCTTTCTGTTCCTTTTTCCTTTCTGATGCTATAAATTTCCTTCTCTTACAGTTTTTCTGTTTAAACATTTTTCTTTGGCGATTGAGAATAAAGGTATGTCTGCTAGGATAAAGACATTTGGTTTTCTTTGTCTGCAGTGGTCTTTAATTCTCTTTTACTCTTGAAGGATAGTTTGTACAGATACAGAGTTTGCAGTTGACACTTTTATTAAAAACTTTTTAAATATCAATAAATTAATATTAAAATCTTTCTTCTGGACTCCATAATTTACAATGAAAAATCTACTGTCATTCAAATTAGAGTTTCCTATAGGTAATGTGTCAATTCCTCTGGCTGCCTTTCAAATATTTTTGAATTTAGATTTTAGAGGTTTAACTGTGATGTGGCCTGAAGTGAATTTCTTTGTGTTTATCCTATTTGAGATTCATATGGCTTATTGAGTCTATGGATTTATATTGTTCATCAGATTTAGGACATATGTAGCCATTAATTCTTCAAGTGATTTTTCAACCCTTTTTTCCTTCTCTCCTTCCAGGACTCCTATGATAAAAAATGGTGCATTTTTTGTTATTGTCCTTATAGGTCTTTGAGATTGTTTATTTTGTTTTCCAGTTTATCATCTTTGTTCAGGCTAAGTAAATTCTATTGAACTACCCCCAAATTGACTGTGTCATTTCCACTCTATTTTTGAGCCCACTCAGTAAGTTTTCTATTTTAGTTGTATTTTTTAGTTCTATAAATTCAGTTTGGTTATTTTAATATCTTCTATTCCTTTTCTAAGGTTTTTCTAATTTTTCATTATTTTTAAGGAATTTCTAATTGCTTGTTGAAATGTTTATGAAGGTGTCTTTAAAGTTCTTGACAGATAAAATCAACATCTGATTCATTTGTGTTAGCATTAATCGATTGCCTTTTCTCATTCAAGATACAATTTTCCTAAATCTTATGATTCTTGGTTTTCTTTTATGTCCTGGACAGTTAGTCTATTATGTTAGAAGACATTAGGTCACATTTAAGTTTTTTATTGTAAGAGAGAAACATTCTGGTTAGGTCTGGCGCCCAGGTCCTGGCTTACTTTTTTTGTAGGCTCTAGTTGCAATGACTGTAATTTTCTGAGTGTATATGGTGCTGTTTTCATCTGCTTGGTTTATTCCATGCTTCTGGAGCTCCCACTGGTCCTTATTAATGCTGCTTGTTGGGGCAGACCAAGCTCCCTGATGCTAGATATCCTGGTGCCTGTATGTGAAGGAGGAGATCCCTGCCCCCCAGATGTCTCCATAGATAAAGAATACTTCATGGCTGGGCACTCACTGTGGTAGGATGCCTGTCACTGCTGACTCCAGCCATGTGAAGCCTAAGGAGGGGGCTGTGATAGGGCAGAATCTCTGGACTGTGAGGACACAGAAGTTTCTGAGCTGGGCACTTGTCTCCTACAATTTTTCTTTTTTGCTAGAGCCAATTTTTAAAAGTAGATGTTACTCTGTGAGAACAAAGGCCCTTCTGGAGAGCAAGGGCATATCATTCGGTTTGTGCTTTTCATAAATCACGTCCCAGAGATCTGAAAGATCTGAAATCACAACTTAGAAGTGACCTTTTTACTGACCTGAATTGAAGCGATGAAATAGCATGCAAGTAGTTGTTTTGTCTAAATACATCAAGAGCAACAGCTTCTCTCTTTTAAATTGTCTATTGTGAACATCATATTAGGGTTATTTTGCCATCACATTGATTCATATCACGAATTGTTATTGCTTCCTCCAACCCCCTACCCATTACCCTTCCTCACTGGTTGAAAGCATGTCCTATGAAGCCAATCCAGCTTTGATTTGAATGCTGATTCTGCTGTTTATTAGCTGTGTATTCTTAGCAAGTCCCTTAACCTCCCTAAATCTCACCTGAAAATGAGAATAGTAATAGCTAGCATAAAATAAGATTCAATAACTTAGTACTAGCCAATAGCAAGTACTTAATAGATGTGTTGATTTAGGTAAAATCCTCATTAACATCGTTATCCCCATTTTGTAGATAAAGAAACTGAGGCCTGGAATGGGTAACTAATTGAATCTAAGTTTGTTTGGTCACTTAAAATGTCAGGAAAGCTAGAATTCAAATTTAGGTCTGACTTCATCCAAATTCTTCTTTCCTAACCATTATATAATACTGCTACAAATTACTATTTTGTGAAACTTGAGTCTCCGTAAGAGCATGGGTTAGTCCATGTTTGGGTTATGTAACATAAGAATGTATAGTATACAGTTATATGACCTAGACTCTTAATTTTTAATTAATTTTAATTATAGTGGTCAATGTTCTCATAGAGATATCCATGCATAAAAATAGAAATAGCACAGTTAATTTAACAGAACCTGAAAACCAAGCTTTGTGATATAATGACTTTCAACCTTCTTTCCCAGAGCCAAATACTCCCCATTATTATGCTTACCAGTTTCAGAAATCTGATAGATATAAATACAGTTTATTTTTCTTATGCCTTATGTTATTTTGCTAAAACTTTAATGTAATTTAGGCTACAATAAAAACTTAGAGAGATGTTTTAGTTTAATGCAGCCTTATACAACTGTCTCTGCTACATAAAAAAGTAATTCCTACAACAGTTTTTCATGTTGCTGAATTCATACAGATCACTGTGAATTTCTGAATTTATAATTATAATGTGCAAAGACAATTCAAGAAGAATAATTTGTTATTTTTTTAATTAAAATAAAATTGCATTTACGACAGAGACATAAATGCTCAATTGAATTCACCTAATTACTAACTAACAAAAAATTCACTGCTGAAAAAAATATAAAAATAGTAAGTTATGTACTATGCATATTGGAGCTTTTGTTTCATGAGTTGTGTTTCTGTAGTGTGGGAAGGAAGCAACTGGTTTTTCACTGTGCTGAATCAGAGGTTTAAAAAAAACTAATTAGCTACATATAAATCAAGAATATATTGATATTTTATATTTTTGAGATAGATATATAACATTAACTTCTTTGTTAGTTCAACGCTTGTTACATATAGCAAATAATATATATTATTTATGCATATACTCACATACTAGTTCCACATTTTAAATAATAGAGATATAGGCAAAAGCAAAAAAGCAGAAGGTCTGTTTGTAATGGGAAATGTGGAGGTTGATTTATAGGAAGAAAAGAGAGATAAAAAGAAAAAAGGAAGAACTAATGAGGAAAATACGGAAAACCAGTGATGACAGAGACTAAATGAAGAGAGATTATTGGAAATGAGTGTAAATCCAAAGAACAAAGGAGAGAAGGAAGGAGAAAGCAAGATAGAGAAAGAAAAAAATGATTAGAAGGAAATATGAGGAAGGAAGAAGAGACAGACTCTAAATGGAAGTCTAAATCTTTGAACATCAGAGGTCTGCTTTTACCTTAAATGTTAAGAAAAATTAATATATGAATTTTTTACTATGAAGTTGTATATTTTGTATATGTTGATTATTACATAAGCCTTTAGTATTCCAACAATGGGGAAGTATATATCATTAATAGCACCCCTTCCCCAAAAAGCAAATTAAGCATATATAAAATAATCCGCAGATAGTTTTTAGAACAATTATTTTCTTTGTATTTAAACCATGTGAGCAGTCTTTTGAGAATTCATGTTGAATTGAAAGTGTCCTGTTTACACTATTCTGTGCTATGTAAGTGTGGCTCCCTCCTCACCCCCATACTGTGATATCTTCTTTGAAAAGACAAGTTTATTTTATCTTTTTATGCTTATCATCCAGAGCTGTGCTAATAAATAGAAAATGGTAATTACTTCAATGAATACATGAGGGTATCATGTATGAAAAGATGAAAGACCAAATACTAAAAGAAAGGTTACATAGAGAGAGCATTTCAATTATAAAAAATATAATATCAAGCAAGATTTCAATTTTATTTTCTTATTTAGATTAGATCTTAGTAATTTGTGCAGGGGGAACATAATGACACATAGTTGCAGACTTTGAAATCTAAATCTCTATAGTTTTACCCCATATGTCCTCTTTGCTTCTCATTTCATCTACTATCCTAAATACTTCATGCTATGAAAAATAAAGAAAAATAAGTTTATCAATTGCATTCCATGTTTTCCTGTTTTATTTCTCACTGATGTCACTTTTCATTGCATCATTGACTTTCAAAAGTGGGTAAGTGGGAGACAATAACAAATGTTTCTATTTAGAACCATGAATTGTACAGTCGCTGTAAATCATATATAAATTTGCTTGTATGAACACAGGAAGTCAGTGTGGCTAATAAAACATTTCTTGTTCTTCCTCTCTATCAGATAACAAATGTTTGTGAATCTCTTATGTGAAGAGCACTGATCAAAATTCCATGTTAATTTTGCAGGTGATGGAAGTCAAAGGACAAATGATCCATGTCCCAGAATCAAATTCCATTTTATTCTTGGGCTCTCCGTGTGTGGACAAGTTGGATGAACTCATGGGAAGGGGTCTGCATCTCTCAGACATCCCTATCCACGATGCCACCCGAGATGTCATTTTGGTTGGTGAGCAGGCGAAGGCCCAAGACGGCTTGAAGAAGAGGATGGATAAATTAAAGGCAACTTTAGAAAGAACTCATCAGGCACTCGAAGAAGAGAAAAAGAAAACAGTGGATCTCCTATATTCTATTTTCCCTGGTGACGTAGCCCAGCAACTGTGGCAAGGGCAGCAAGTGCAGGCCAGAAAGTTCGATGACGTCACCATGCTTTTCTCGGACATTGTGGGCTTCACAGCCATCTGTGCTCAGTGTACCCCCATGCAGGTGATCAGCATGCTGAACGAACTGTACACCAGATTTGATCACCAATGTGGATTTTTGGATATTTATAAGGTAAAGGGGTTTAGTTACTTATCTGTTAATAACTTTTAATAGCAAATTGTGATCTTAATTAAATTGCAAGGATATAATTTTCTTTTTTTATGATTGCTATCTATTTAATTTAGGAATCTGTACAGATTTCTGCTTTATTAGAAAACTTTCATTATGAGTTGATTTATAATATTGATATACTATAGGTAACTGAATCATGATATGCTCAGTAAGGAAAAATTTATACAGCTAGTATTCATTATTAAAAAGTTAAACTTGCTGAATACTAGGCAACTTTTAACCACAGAATGTCTTCCTTAGAGAGGGGGATTCTAATATAAGCTAAGAATTATGTTGATACTTAAAAAGAAGCAGTAAGTTATGCTAAAATATGCATTGTATTTTCAATTATATAACGGTCAATCAGTATTTTGCATTGTAATGTCAATTAAGTGAGTCCCTCTAATTCTGAAAGAACACATGTAAGTATTTTAGCTATTGCCCAAATGACCAATGGCTTTTACTAGAAGGACCTTAAATTTCAAAACTAAATAGTGGAAAAGCTTTGAGAATGAGTACTGCTCACCACTGGCTGGTCTGCTCCTTATTAATTTCTTGTTAAAATCACAGCATTATCTTGCATGATTCAAGTCCAAATCTGCCTAGTGAATAATTCTGTAACTTTCCACAGAATTTCATATGGAGTGCACAATGTCAGGACCCGTGGCTTTATTACATGAAGGACAGAACGTATGTTTAGTGTAAATAAACAGTAGTGAACTGTAGGTTTTTATTTTCTTTTTTACTCATTCATATGGACCACTATTTCTTTTTATAGTATGATCTTCACATAAGCATATTGGGAAAGAACCTGCCTGTTTACGTTGTTTTCATTAAGGTGTGTCTCCTTAAGATGTTCTCTAGCCGTTATATGTAATAGGTAGCCAACGCTAAATATTTTAGTGAGTCTTTTTTGAAGGGTAACTATTCAGTGTGAAGTGTAGATGAAGGATTTGCGTTGTTATACAAAATAAGAGTTCTTATCAATTATTTTGAACTTTCTTATAATTTAGTGTTATATAATTTATGGTGGAAATGGCAAAATGTCTGATCCTGAACCACAGACACAGAACGAGTCTGTCATGGTCACCCCCAGCCATTTCCAGGAGGAGGAGCAGGTCAGCCTGGATTTGCCAGCACGTTTCTCCCTCCAGGCTTAGTGCTCTGTTTCTGCTACCACTGGTCTCCTCCCTCCGAACCAGTCATTTGCTTTGTTAGCTGCCTCCAACTGAAGTAGTCATTTGTTATTGTGGTCCTAAGTTCATACACCCAATCGAGACTGACAAACAGATAAATAGGTTCTCCTTTGGAAAAACATGGAAATCTTTGATTTAGATAGAGTATCAGTTAGGTTTTGAGAAAAGAAGAAATGTGATGTTGTCAGAGGATACCAAAACAATTTTAAAGTTTAAAATATAAGTTTAATTAGATTTTTAGGTATCAAATATAGCTTCTTTTGTGATAAACTAGGACACCTCATGGGGGAAAATATTGGTGGGAATATCCTGTATAACCCTTAAATTTTCATATGTTATTTAAGCATGGACAGTCCCATACAGTGATAAAAATTATTAGCAAGTTTTATTTTTAATATATTTTATTGATTATACTATAACAGTTGTCCTATTTTTCTCCCTTTTGTTTCCCTCCACTCTGTATCCCCCTCTCCTACCAGCTTTCCCCCACGTCGTTTCATGTCCATGGGTCATACATATAACTTCTTTGGATTCTCCATTTTCTATACTATTCTTAACCTCCCCATCTATTTTGGATCTACAATTTATGCTTCAGATTTCCTGTACCTTTTCCCCCATTTCTTCCCCCATCTCTCCTGATAACCCTCCATATGATCTCTATTTCTGTGAATCTGTTCCTGTTCTAGTTGTTTGCTTAGTTCATTTTTGTTTTTGTGTTTTTAGGTTCAGTTGTTGATAGTTGTGAGTTTGTTGTCATTTTACTATTTGTATGTTTGTTTGTATCTTCTTTTTCTTAGATTAGTCCCTTTAACATTTCATATAATAAGGGCTTGCTGATGGTGAACTCCTTTAACTTGACCTTATCTGGGAAGCACTCTAACCTTTAATTCTAAATGAAAGCTTTGCTGGAGAGAGTAATCTTGGGTGTAGGTCTTTACATTTCAAGACTTTAAATACTTCGCCCCACCTCCTTCTTGCTTGCAAGGTTTCTTTTGAGAAATTAGCTGGTAGTCTTATGGGAACTCCTTTGTAAGAAACTATCTCCTTTACTCTTGCTGCTTTTAAGATTCTCTCCTTATCTTTAATATTGAGTAATGTAATTATGATGTGCCTTGTGTTCCTCCCTGGGTCCCAAGTGTTTGGGACTCTCTGAGCTTCCTGGACTTCCTGGAAGTGTGTTTCCTTTGCCAGACTGGGGACATTGTCCTTCATTATTTGTTCAAGTAAGTTTTCAATTTCTGGCTCTTTCTTTTCTCTGTCTGGCACCCCTATGATTCCTAAACCTTTCCTCTTTTTTTGAATTATTGTTTCTTCATTCTGTCTTGATTGAATGTTTATTTCTTCCTTCTGTTCCAAACCATTGATTTGCATCTGGTTTCCTTCCCTTCACTGTTGTTCCCTGTACATTTTCCTTTATTTCACTTTTCATAGTCTTCACTTTTTCCTTTATTTTGCAACCATACTCAACCATTTCTGCAAGCATCCTGATTACCAATGTTTTGAACTCTGCATCTGATAGGTTGACTATCTCCTCATTGCTTAGTCATATTTTTTCGTACCTTTGATGTGTTCTATCATTTGGGTTATATATTTTTTTTTTGTCTCAGCATGCCTGTTATGTAGTCAGGGGTGGAGCCTTAGGTATTCACCAGGGTGGGGCAACATAGCTATGCAGTGGTGCTGTATGTGGAAGAGGGGTCTAAGAGGGAACAATACTGCTTGCTCTGCTCTCTGCCAGTTTTCAGTCACTTCTCCCACTTCCCACAATCAAATTGGGCCCCTCTGGTGTTGATTCCTGTGTGGGCGAGTTTGTGTATGTTGTAGGAACCTGTGGGTCTCTCCAATGAACCCTCCTGTGAGGCTGGGAGTTTCTCCTCTTGCCACCTCAACCCCCGCAGGTTTTTCATTCAGGGGTTTTAAGGCTTTATTTCTCTGTGCTGGGACCCTGGGTTGCATGGTCTGTCTGGCTCCCTAGCTGTTTCTCCTAGTTTATCTGCATGCAAGTGTGGGACAGCCCACTCTACCAGCCACCACTTTGCCCCGAGTCCCCTCCATCCTGGCTGCCTGTCTCTGCCTCTCCAGCTGGTCTGGATGGACGTTTCTTCTTTAACTCCTTGGTTGTCGAACTTTCATGCAGTTCAATTTTCTGGCAGTTCTGGTTATTTTTTGTTTTTAAATTTGTTATTGTCTTTCTTTGGGTTATGCAAGGAGGCACAGTGTATCTACCTACATTTATTCTTCGGCTGAAATCCTCCAGCAAGTTTTAACTTACAAAACAGATCTGCTGTTTGTCTGATACTCAAGACCATCCTTTCCATTTTTCATATATATGTTGATTTTTTAAAATTGTGGTTCACGAATTCTCTTAAACAGAATTTGCTTATGCAATTTTAGCAATAAATTATAAAGTAATATGATTTTAGAGCCTGGTGTGTTTAACTTATCTTTGATGTCAATATGTATCTTGGACAGGTATATAGGGCAGCTTTGAAGTTTACTCATGGTTTTGGGGGTTGAGTTTGGGGAATCAGACTAGGAAACATTGGACTATGTGCTGAAGCCAGAACATTAATGATACAGCCAGAGAAGGAAAGACAAAATGAAGAGTGTAGGGGGAAGAGTATTATTTTGGTATAGGATAAAAGAAAGTGTATTATGAGAACCATATGAGGAGGAATGTAAGTTAGAAATCTTGTATCTGATCTTGTAATTTTAAATTTCTTTTTTATTGTTGTTTAAGTACGGTTTTCTGCCTTTCCCCAATATCCCTCCCCATCACCCCCAAATTTTAAATTTCTAATCATCATAATCATTCTAAGTAATTTTGTAGAAAATATAAAAAGTGCTATTACCATGAACTATCTGGTAAAATTCTCTTACTATTGAAAAGAAAAACCGCAAAGCTGATAGAATGTTTTAAAGACTAGAAATACACTGATTTTATAAAATGAAATACAATTTTGCTGTGTTTAAAGTATGTGTAGAATTTTTGTAAAATAATCATACCATAGGGGAAACTATAGTTCACTTTTGTTTTATGTTAGAAATGTAAGAGTAAATGAGGTAAAGCTGAAAGGCAAGAAAGAAAAAGTGAGAGACAGTGCCCCACAGGGGATATTTGAAGACTCCATCTTCAAAATGTATGGTTGTCCTGTTCTCGATCATCTTATTTTCCATGGTTCCTGTCACTAGGGAGATGATGCAGTGGTGAATTATAATTCTGTGGTGCAGTTCAGCTAAATTAGGCTATAATAGAAAGGCTCTGCTAAAAATAATCAAAACCTTCTATACAGCAGGAGGTTTAGGAAGAAGCTATAAATTTTACTGTTCATATTTCAAGCACTGAGAAAATTAAAGCCTTTACAGTATTTGGCTGCCAAGGTCTTACAGGTGTACACATAGTAAATAAGAGCTAGGTAAACCAAAGAAAGCGTGGATTATAATTTTGACCCTCTTATAATTAGAAATGCAAATATTCAGTAAAAGTCAACATAAATAGTACACTATAAGCTTTTGCCACTCAAGTTTTATAGGGTACAGAGAATGAGCAAAATAAAGAACCCGTAATGCTAACTTTTTAAATCAATGGCATGCAGATAATAATAATGGTATTAGATAATTTTTAAATATGGAACGCTTCAGGAATTTGCATGTCGTCCTTGTGCAGGAGCCAGGCTAGTCTCTGTATCGTTCCAATTTGGGTGTACGTGCTGCCGAAGCATTTGGCATTAGACATCGAAGCAACCTAGTGTGGGTTTGGTCTTAATTTATGTTTTGCCTCTGGCAAGCTGTTCAGTGACAAACAGGGGAGAGAAAAGGAGAAAGATGAGTCCATTTTCATGCTTCTCTCATTCCATTCAGACAAGGTTATGGTGTCCCAGTGCTATCTTAAATACACTCCTTAAGGTTCTCATCATTTCACCTTTAGCTGCTTTCTTAACTTCACTTACCTCTAGTTCTGTTATTTACAAGGTGCAGATTCTAAAGCAGCACCTGTATTTGGTGGTAAATGTCCATCTTAGCTGCCATCGCTATTTCTCAGACAGTTGTATCTGGACATATTCAAATATGCATTATGTGACATTTTGTATTTTTTTGTACATAACTAAGTCCTCTAGTGCTTATTGGAGGAGAATAAAATATGATCTCATTTAATCTCCCATGACTAATATGCAGAGTTGTTACATTATCTTCATTTTCAGATACAGAAACTAAGTTTTAGAAAGGCTAAATAATCCAGGTAATATAGCTCATAAATCAGAATCTTAACTAAGGCTTGTCTGACTCTAGAGCCTACAGCATTTTCGCAAATCTAGGTTGTGTTCTAAACAATGATGAAATCGTAAAAAAAAAAAAGTAGAAACTGCACCCTGGCTGGTGTAGCTCAGTGGATTGAGCACGGGCCTGCGAACTAAAGGACTGCAGTTCGATTCCCAGTCAGGGCACATGCCTGATTGCGTTGCAGGCCAGTTCCCAGCAGGGGACACATGAGAGGCAACCACACATTGATATTTCTCTCCCTCTCTGCTTCCCTTCCCCCTCTAAAGATAAACAAATAAAATCTTTTTTAAAAAGTAGAAACTGTTTCAAAACTAGATTACAAGGCCCTGGCCAGTGTGGCTCTGTAGGTCAGAGTATCATCCAGTGGCTAAAAGGTTGCAGTGTGACTCACAGTCAGGGTACTTACCTAGGTTGCAGGTTTGATTCCTGGTCTGGGCGCATACAGGAGGCAACCAAGCGATGATGCTTCTCTCTCACATTGATGTGTCCTTCTCTCCCTAAAAGCAATGAAAAAATGTCTTCAGGTAAGGATTAAACAAACAAACAAATAAATAAATAAATTACATGAGCAATAACTATAGTTATACTGTCAAGTGGTGAGAAGAACTCTATGACCATAGTTCAGAGTTTTGAGAAGCCGCATCTTAAAAGTTGGGGACTCTCCCATCTGCCATCCTCCCTTTTTGTCAGACAGCTAGCATCTTCTCCCTTAACTCTTTTTATGCACAAATAGCAATAGCATACTAGGAAGGAGGGAGCAATAGGATATAATTTTAAGATAGTAAAAACTGAATAATGAATCTTTTTTAAATAAAATCATCTTTCATAGGCAACTCTGAGAAATGTTAGCAATAAAATATTTCCCCCTGTTGGTGTGGGTACAGAGAAATCCCATGTTAAAACCCAAACTCACTCTTAGGGGACACAAGGTGTGGGGATTGAGCACAAGGCAACTGGATTACCGGAAATAGAAACCAGCGAGTGTGTCTAGACAGCACGAATGAGGATGAGCATCAGGACAAACTTCGATACAGAACCGTAGGCTTTTCTTTGGCCAGGGCCAGACATAGAGCCAGAGGGTGCACAGGAGACTGCACTCCCACCTCCCAACCCCCGCACCCCAGAGTCGAAAGGGAACCAAACACAACAACTTCATCAAAGGATATAGGGATGTCCTTCGGACTTTAAATGCCAAAATAGGAATTAGAACCCACAGGGATGCCAGAGCTAGTAGGTTATTTCTACCCACTCTTGAAACTGAGTAAAATATATTTAGAAACACTCTTGGCATTAGTGCAATTTGAAATTACTACATATCTTGAGTTCTGAAAATCTTCAGAACCAATGAAAACACTGTGTTGATGTTGTAAGCTCCAAACCTCTGTAAATACAATGCCCATAAAAATAGGGCTAGAAAACCTATTAACATCATGTACATTTCATTTAATTTACATATGTATATTGTTCTGCTTTAGTCTCTCTTTAGTCAGTTAATTATAGACTCGTATTAATGATAATTCCTTAACTAATTGGTAGAAAAATAGTCTGTACATCCTAAAAATAAATACAGAATGCCGAGGTAAACAGGATAGATATCTGTGATAAAATGGTTTATATGTAAGGTGATCTGTATTCACTTCTGAGTGGGCATGTTATTGTCTCAGGGAAACTGAAAGGCAGGCCAGCCCTTGAGATTCAGATGTCTGGGTGCAGACCCCTGAGGCTTTGCACTGATGTGTTAGCAGTTTGTAAATTGGAGAAGGAGCTATATCAGACTTGAATCCCCATCTTTAGCCTCTGAGTAAGAGCTGAAATGTCTGCTCACATCAAGTGACAAGGCTACAGAACTCTATGCCTCAAGAATTTTGATTTGTCTCGCCATTTGGTAATATGGAGCTACTAAAGCTGGCTGTTCACGGGACCATCAGCCAGGTTTCAGAAAATAAAGCAGAATATTAATAATATCACTCCTGTGTGGATTGGATTTTGCATGGGAAAAAAATGAAATGCTTTCTTTTTTTCTTGTTTTGTCTTTTGGTAAAAATGCTTTTTTAATACCTAGATACTTAGTTTATTCTTGGAATTCTATAAACATGTGTATAATATTTTACTCCATTTCTCAGCACCAAATGCCATGTCCATTTAGTAAAGAGTGACTGTTTCACGTTCCCCCCAAGATTTACATATTTTCTGCTTCCGAAATGAAAAGCTACCAAAGATTTATACCAGTTCATTTTAGCGAATTCTATCAACCTCAATGCCATTTACTTTTGCTGCTATTTTAGTGGAAAGGAAGTAACAGTCTCTTCTAGTAAGTAAGTCTAGAAAAGAGGGATTTCTGAAGTTGAAAATATTCAATTCATTTATTCACTTAATAAACATTTTTGAATCACTCAAGAACAGGGCATGACTCCCATATAAGCCTATAAAATGTTATGGAAATTAGTATATATATTTAGCACAATTTGAATAAGTAGAAAAGAACTAACTTATATACTTTAGAAGGTAAGGTGAAAGTCAAAGATAAGTATTCTGCCCTGGTAGCTCTTCTACTGGGGGATTATATTGTCAATTTCAGAATACCATAATGCCCTAAGAATTAACCGACAAGGGTTTTGCTTCATTTATATTTTTCCCCTTGGCAACCACTTAGGCTGCAGATAAGGGACAAACAAGGAGAAAGATGGATCCTTTTCCTTGTTGCTCTCATTGCATTCAGCTAAAGCCGCGGAATCCCAGCGCTATGTTAAGTACACTGCTTGGAGTTTCATCTTTCCACTTTGAACCACTACTTAACATCTGTGCTTCAGTTTTGCCATCTGTGAATAGACTAATTTTACCTACCACATAGTTATATTGTATGAGCTTTTAAATGAAATATATGTAAAATGCTTATTACAGTGTCTGGTCTATGGCAGTAAATGTAAATGTTAATTGTCATTTTTCAAATAGGTATTTCTGGGTATATATGGGGAGTGGGTATGTGTTTTGTATACATATGCCTGTATGTGCATGTGTTTGTATGTATGTAAAGATGGTATAGCCTAGCCCTGGCTGGTGTAGCTAAGTGGATTGAGCACAGGCCTGTGAATCAAAGTGTCACAGTTCAATTCTCAGTCAGGGCACATGCCTAGGTTCTGAGCCAGGTCCCCAGTAGGGAGCGCATGAGAGGCAACCATGCATTGATGTTTTTTCCCTCTCTTTCTCCTTCCCCTTCTCTTTCTATGAAAGTAAATAAAATTCTTTAAAAAAAAAAAGGTGGGGTAGCCAGTGCTTAGCAGAAAAAAAAAGATAAAATGTTTATTTGCTTAAATTTATTCTTTCAGGTTATTAGAATTGTATTGTATGCCAGAGAAAGACTAAAGGAAGCATAGGGAGAGAGGTAAGAGTAAGGGGCAAGAGAAATATCTCCCTGAAATACATTATTTGTCTTGTCTTCACTGAGTCCTCATGGATCCTCTTTCTTGAAGATGGGCCCATAGTTTATCTTCACGGGCTAGTTTTGTATATATAACCTGAGCTACAATATGAAATTTGTGAAGGTAACAGTGTTTCTTCAAATAATATTGGCTTGTGCAATGCCTATGACCTAAAATGTTAATTCTTTTTGTATTCTAATACAACATCCAGCATTATTTTCTCTATTTATGGAATATTTTTGTTTTACACTCTTGGGGCAAATTCTGAAACAATTAAAAGGGTAAAATAATTTGGATTGCCAAGCAGAAATCAAAATTGATAGTGTCTTACTGAATTTCTCAAAGTAATTTTGGGTTGTTGTTATTATCCCTGTTGATTTCTTAAAAGATTTTATTTACTTAATTTTAGAGTGAGGAGAACAGAGGGAGAAAGAGAGGGAGCAAAACATCAGTCAGTTGCCTGTCATATGTGCCCCCAGCTGGGGACAAACCCACAACTCAGGGATGTGCCCTGACTGGGAATTGAACATGCAACATTTCACTTTGCAGGATGGTGCCCAATCAGCTGAGCCCCACTGTTGATTTCTAATTTTCTAAAGAGTATTGGCGATTGCTAAGCAATGGATTCTTTGATTTTTGTAATACCAAGAGTTATGGACTGAGTGTTTGTGTCCTCCCAAATTCATTTGAAGCCCATCTCCCAGTGTGATGGTATTTGGAGGTGGAAGCCTTTGGAGGGTAATTAGGTTCAGGTGAGATTATGCAGGGGAACTTCACGATGAGATTCATGTCCTTAGTAATAGTAATAAGAAATCAGAATTCTCTCTCTGCCATGTGAGGACACAGGTGACCATCTGCAAGCCAGGGAGGGAGCCCTCACCAGTGAACCGAACCAAATCGGTCAGTACCTTGATTTTGGAGGCTGATTTCTCAGCCTCCAAAACTGTGAGAAAGAAATTCCTGTTTTTGAGCTCCTGATGTATGTTACTTTGTTATAGCAGCATGAATGCAAAAAAATGCATACCAATTGTAAAACAGCCTGGAAATTTATGATAAAAATCTCTAGCAAGATTTCTTAGTGTAATAGGTCCGTGTTGCTAGGTTACCCCATGATGAAAATGAAGGATTTTTCACTAGCCTTATGAAGTTTATGTCATTACAGAACATCTCACTTTTGTGTATTCATAAGCTGTGAAGAAGTGAAGTCCTGAGCTAAACAATCTTTGCTCTTGTAACTAACATCTTTATGAGTAGCATGAGAAAGTAGCATTTAAGTAGTATACATTTTGTTATTATAAGTTTTGCTACCTAAATACTTACTCCTATGTGTTTATTTTAAAAATTCACTTAAAATATCAACTTTTCTTTATAAAAAATTACTGTCATTAAAAAATCATTTACTGTATCCTGAAGTCATTTAGCAGAGGATTTCAGACAAGCTTTGTAGTATGAATATCTCAGTTATATTCCCATCAAGTTTTATAATTCCTGGGTATTATATGAGTTTACTAAAATAAATATTGATCTAGATGAGACACTTCTCACTTATCTGATAGGATACCCTCAATGCAATTTGCAAGTCTTATTGAATTTGGTAGCCTGTATTACGTTTTTTCACCAAGCCTTTAATTAGTGACGTTCTGTAGGAGAAATTGTGCACATTATCTTCCCTGTGTTTGCCAGTTAACAACCATGATTTAAAAGGTGCAAATTCCTTAAAGCAAAATGGAATTCACATTTACTAAATACAGACTGTGTTCTAGGTGCAGTGCTAGTTGTCTTAGCAACTAGCTAAGACAGTGATATTTTACTTATTTTCCAGAAGAACCCTCTGCACTGTGTCCTCTTGAGTCCTTTTTGAAGATTGGTTTAGTGAGTGACAGATGTTAAAATTTAGTTCTGATTCAGCTGAAAGTTTGTATTTTAGAAAACAGTGGTTGAAATAATTTATGAATCAGATAGCTAGCTGGTGTTCTTAATTAGTCAGAAGTAGAACTAGGACCAAAGATTGTTCTAGCGTTTGTGTATGTCTATTTCACTAATTGGTATCCTCTATCTAGTAATTTCGACAATCACCAGGCAAATTTTATACCTTTAAAATAAGAACAATGGTATGTCATAAGATTGTTCAAGGGTAAAAAGAGCTAATAGCACACTGGCTGGTGTGGTTCAGTGGATTCAGCCCATAAACCCAAAGGTTGCTGGTTCGATTCCCAGTCAGGGCATATGCCCGGGTTGTGGGCCAGGTCATCGGTTAGGGGCGTAAAGGCAAACAATCAATGTTTCTCACCCTCTCTTTCTCCCTCCCTTCCCTCCTCTGTTTAAAGTCTTTTTTAAAAAGCTAATAGCAAAAGGTCTTTATAATGAAGCAGAGGTCCTTGATATTATAGTTGGAGGGTGAGTTTGAATTTTTAAATTACAATTTGAATTTTAGCATAGAGTTAAGACTATAACTAGTCTCTTTTTTAAAGTCACTCAACAAATCTGCAGTACTTTTCCTTTTAATATACTTTATTGATTAGCTATTAAAACCAATAGTGAATACTATTACAGTAGTCCATCTTTTTCTCCCTTTTATTCCCCTCCACCCTGTACCCCCCCTCCCACCAGCATTCCCCCACCTTAATTCATGTCCATGGATCACACATCTAAGTTATTTGGCTTCTCCATTTCCCACACTATGCTTAACCACCCCCCCCATCTATTTTGTACCTACCATTTATGCTTTGTATTTCCAGTACATTTTCCCTATTCTCTCCCCTCCCCACCCCCACTGATAACCCTCCATATGATCTCTATTTCTATGAATCTGTTCCTGTTCTAATTGTTTGCTTAGTTCAATGCCTTTTGCTCAGCTCTCAGCTGGCTTTCAATCACTTCCTCCACTACCCACAAGCAAATTGGGCCCTTCTGGTGCTGATTCCTGGGTGGGTGGTTTTGTGTACGTTCTAGGATCCTGTGGGTTTCTTCAATGAACTCTCCTGTGAGGCTGGGAGTTTCTCCTGCCACCTCAACCCCCACAGGTTTTTTCAATGAGAGGTTTTGAGGCTTCATTTCCCCTCACTGGAACCCCTGGTTGTGTGGTCTGTCTTGCTTCACAGTTGTTCCTCCTGATTTATCCTCATACAAATGTGGGACCACCTGCTCTGCCAGCCATTGCCTCACCTGGTCCTCCAGCCACTGCCTTGCCTGCCCCGGTCCTCCACCTACCATTTCGCCACAAGTCCACTCCATCCTGGCTGCCCATCTCCACCCATCCTACCTGTCAGGATGAATGTTTCTTCTTTAACTCCTTGGTTGTCAGACTTTCATACAATTTGATTTTCTGGCAGTTCTGATTATTTTTAAAAATTTGTCGTTGTCCTTCTTTTGGTTGTGTGAGGAGGCAAAGTGTATGTATCTACACCTCCATCTTTAATATATGTGTACTTAATAGTAAAGACTTGCTTTCTTTGGCTCCAGAGGACTAAAGGGGATTTCTCTGCAGAAGTTAGGAAAGTAATTTCAGCCCAGTGGAAGATCCTCATGAACATCAGTGTCCCAACAATGAAATAGACTGGCTGCAACTGTATGCTCTGGTCATTGGAGTGATTCAAAGACAAACTACAGTCTTTTGATGGGAAAGAAAAAAATTTTAAATATATTTTATTGATTATGCCATTACAGTTGTCCCATTCCCCCCTTTACTCCCCTCCACCCTGCACACCCCTCTCCCACCATTCCTCCCCTTTCATTCATGTCCATTTGTCACAAGTTCTTTAGATTCTGTACTTCCCATAGTATTCCTGAAAGCACCAACTGAAAAGACTTTCTCAGGGTTGAGGGGCTGGGAGAGGCCCCCAGGCTCACAGAGAGTTTGTTGGAGAGACCCACAGGGTCCTGGAGAGTACAGGGGCCCACACACCTGGGAACCAGCACCAGAGGAGCCCAATTTGCTTGTGGGAAGCTGCAGAGGGAACAGAAATCTGAGAGAGAGTGGAGCAGAACAAAGTGCCATTATTTTTTCCTCTCTACCCTGCCCCCACATACAATGTCACAACCCAGCGACTCAGTCGCCTGGCCCCGGTGAACACCTAAGGCTCCGCCCCTCATACATAAGAGAAATTCTTAAAAGGTCACTTTATTCCATGAGATTCTAAGATTATAAATACCCAATGCTGGAACAATATGTAGTTGTCTTGGAAAATGTTGCCAAAGTGCAATTCAACCCTGTCGATTCCCCATTAATGATTGGGGTATATGTTTATTTTTATAAATGTTTTTGAAAGTACAAAAATGATCATTTAATTTTATCTTAAATTCAAGTATTTGGTTGTGAATGTTTATACATTTTAATGCATTTTTCAAGATTTGAAATTGTTAACGTGGTTTCGAATAAGCTGGAAAATTGTAAGAAATCACTGAAGCAGTGAAGTAGTGGGATACAAAGTCAATATTCAGAAATCGATGGCAGTTTTGTACACCAGCAATGAAATGCCAAAAAGAGAAACTAGGAAAAAATCCCATTTACTCTAGCAACAAGAAAAATAAAGTAAATAGGAATAAATTTAGCCAAGCAGGTAAAAGACCTGTGCTCGGAAACCTACTGAACACTCAAGAAAGAAATTGAGGAAGATACAAATAAATGGAAGCATATACTGTGTTCATGGATAGGAAGAATTAACATCATTAAAATATCCATACCAACCAAAGCAATCTATACAGTGAAAGCAATCCGTATTAAAATACCAATGGTATAATTCACTGATCTAGAACAAATATTCCAAAAATGTATGGCACCGAAAAAGACCTCAGATACCCTCAGCGATCTTGAGAAAGAAGGAAAAAGTTGGAGACATCACAATACCTGATATAAAACTGTACTACAGGCCATTATAATCAAAATAGTCTGGTACTGGCATGAGAATAGACATACAGATCAGTGGAAAATAATAGAGAGCCCAGAACTAAACCCATGTCTCTATGGTCAATTAATAATTGACAAAGGGGGCATGAGCATACAATGGAGTAAAAAATAGCCTTTTCAATAAATGGTACTCTGGGAACTGAAGTGGTACATTAGGAAAGAAAATGAAACTAGACCACCACCTTATACCATACACCAGAATAAACTCAAAATGGATGAAATACTTAAATATAAGCTGTGACATCATAAAAGTTCTAGAGGAGAACATAGGCAGGAAAATTTCAGATGTCCCATGTAGCAATATTTTTGCCAATACATTTCCTAGGGCAAGGGAAGTCAAGGAAAAAAAAATAAACGAAACTACATCAAATTAAAAAGCTTTTGCAGGGCTAAAGAAAATATCATAAAAATGAAAAAGGAACTGACCATAAGGGAGGATATATTTGCCAATGATATATCAAAAATGGGTTTGATCCTCAAAATATATAAAGAACTAATGACTCAAAACAAGGAAGACAAACAATCCAATTAAAAAATGGGCAAAGTACCTGAATAGACAGTTCTCCAAAGAGGACATACAGATGGCCCAGAGACATATGAAAAGATGCTCAACACCACTAGCCATCAGGGAGATGCAAAGTAAAAACACAATGAGATACCACCTCACACCTGCCAAACTAGCTATCATTAATAAATCAACAAAGATCAAGTGCTGGCTAGGATGTGTGGTGGAGGGAATCCTAGTGCACTGTTAGTGGGAATGCAGACTGGTCCAGCCATTGTGGAAAACAGTATGGAGTTTCCTCAAAAAGCTAAAAGTGGCCTGGCTGGTGTAGCTCAGTGGATTGAGCATGGGCCTGCGAACCAGAGGATCGCGGTTCGATTCCCAGTCAGGGCACATGCCTGGGTTGCAGGCTGGTTCCCTGCAGGCCAACTCCCAGCAGGGGACGCAGGAAAGGCAACCATACATTGATGTTTCTCTTCTTCTCTCCTTCCCTTCCCCTCTAACGATAAATAAATAAAATATTAAAAAAAAACCTAAAAGTGGAACTGGCTTTTGACCCAGCCATTCCACTGCTGTGAATACACCCTAAGAATCCAGAAACACCAATTTAAAAGAATTTACGCACCCCAGTGCTCATAGCAGCACTATTTACAATAGGCAAGTGTTAGAAACAAGATAAGTGCCCATCAGTAGATAAGCAGATAAAAAAACTCTAGTACATTTACACAACAGAATACTACTCAGCAGAAAGAAAAACAAACAAACAACAACAGCAACAACAACAACAACAAAAAAACGGAACTCCTACCTTTTGGGAGAACATGGGTGGAACTGGAGACTATTATGGTAAGTGAAATAAGCTAGTTGGTGAAAGACAAGTATCAAGTGATCTTAGTTGTAAGACAAATCTAATGGACAAAATAAATTAATGAACAAAATAGAACCAGGGACATGGAAATATGGAACATACTGAGAGTGGCCAGAGAAGAGGAGGAAGCAGGATAATGGTAGAAAGAAGGGGAAGGGACTCATCAAAAAACATGTATGAATCACCTATGGACATGGACACCTGTGTGGGTACTGACTGCAGAAGGGGAGTTGGTCTTGGTGGAAGATGGCAAAGGGAGAAAAACTGGGACAGCTGTAATAGAATAACAATTAAATAAATAAAAAAGGAACCACTATAGCAAAATTCTTATTAGACTGCTGATTTTCTTTTGTGTATGTGTGTGTTTGTGTATGTGTGCCTGTGTGTTAGAATTTGTGAAAGCTACCTATTAAAATAATGCTCTTCTTTGGATGGACTGGGAGAACAGTATGCTAAGTGAAATAATCCAGTCAGAGAAAAACAAGTACCACATGATTTCACTCATATGTGAATCTAATGAACAAACTGAACTAACAAATAAAATAGACCATAGATAGAGTGCAAACTGATAGCTCTTGGGGAGGGAGGGTTAGAGAATAGAGGGACTGAGCAAAAAAGAAAAACGACTCATGAACATGGACAGCAGTGTGGTGATTGCAGCAGTTAGGGAATTGGGTGGAGGTGGAAGAGGGTATCAAGGAGATGAATGGTAATGAAAAATACAATTAAAAATGTCAGTAAAAACTTAATGCTGTTATTAAGATAATCCAAAGCAGTATTTTAAAGGTTTTTTATTTGATACTCAAACTTTAGTATTATACAGATTTTTTTCTGCTGTCATAAAATGAAAACTTTGTGCATCTCCCTTTTCCACTTAGTACTAGTGTCACTGCCTTAAAAGAATGGTGTATATTTCAGGCATCTGATAAAAGGAGGTCATTTGACCTTTAGGAAGAGGCCAGATGAGGACTGCTGAAGTTGCTTATGACAGTGCAGTCAATGACAGTTAAGTGTAGGGGGAAGGGTATAAGATATTAAGGCTGAAAAGCTATTTTTAATTCTTTAAAAATTAAGTCATATGATCTACTTCTACTTCCATAAAATGGGAACAGTGGTATTGCCTCACATTTTTGTTGCAGGTGACATATCTGGAGTCATTCATGTGAAAGAAGATGAAGGCTAGATAACGTATGTTCGAGAATTTGCCATGAGGGGAGGGAAGAAGATTGTCTTAGTCCATTCAGTCTGCTGTAACAAAAATACCATAGAGTGGGTGGCTTTTAAACAACAGAAACTTACTTTTCACAGTCTGGAGTTTGGGAAGTTCAGGATCAAGATGCTGGAAGATTGAGTATCTAGTGAGGGCTAACTTCCTACTTCACAGATGACTGTCTTCTTGCTGTGTCTTTATATGGTAGAAAGGACAAGGAGGACTCTCCGGTCTCTTTTAGGAGTTAGTTAGTACTCTTGTCATAATTTAAATACATACCTTTCCAGGCTGGCAAGGTATATACAAGAGGCTTGAGTCAATGTTGGAACCATGAAGGAAGTAGTCAATTTTGTCTATTTAATGGAAATATTTTCATTGCATTGTTTATGCAAATCACCTGATCATTGGAATATATTTTTATTTTGGCACTATGCAGGCTTAACCTAATTTGATAGAAGAGACATATATTGGAGTCATTTAACAATGACATTGCTTTTGAAAGCTAATTTATACATTATCTATATTGACCTAGCTCTTGATATAGATGTTTATAATACAATTGGACTCAGTCATAGTCCTCTAAGTGTCTATGATACCTGCACTGTGCTAGCTCCTGTAGGACTTGAAAAAGATAACTAAGGTATTGTACTTGCCTTCCAAGTTAAATGACAGCCATCTAGACAGGAAGGTCGTAGAGAAAGGATGAATGCAAGTGACTGCAGTGTAAGAGATGCAGAAGCTAAGTTGTATTGGGACTCTAAAAGAAGCAAAGATGATATTGTACTGAAGGACTGGGGATGATTACTTTCATAACAGATACGGCTTGAAAAATGGATGTGGAAACATGACAAGTTTGACTCGTGGAGGAGGGGCTGGGGAATGCTTTCTATCTAAACTATACTTAACCTGGAAAAAGAAAGTAATTCCACAGATATCTGAGGCTAATAGGATTTATGGAGGTTAGATTATGTTCTTCTAAAAATGAATTTTTAATAAAATATCTCTACTTGATTTACTAATCGGGCTGTACTATCTACTTTAAGAAAAAAAAACTATTTTTAAAGCAGTTTTAGATTTACAATAAAATTGGAAGAAAGGTATATATTTTACCATATATCTTCTGCCCCCCATAATCTTTGGAATTATAAATATCACCAGAATGGCGTATTTTTACCAAGAATGAACCTACATCAACACAGCATAATAGCCAAGCTCATAATTTACCTTGTGGTTCACTCTTGATTTCACAGTCTGTGGGTTTGGGTAAGTGTATAATGACACATATCCATCATTATAATAATATACAGAGTATTTTCACTGCCCTAAAAATAATCTATATTCAGCCTGTTTATCCTATCTCCTCAGTCACACAAAACTGGTCTTTTTATGGTCTCTACAGTGCTACTTTTTCCAGAATGTCATATAGCTGGAATCATTGGCTCTTTCAGATTTGCTTCCTTCACTTAGAAATACACATTTAAGTCTCCATGTCTTGACATGGCTTGATCATTCATTTCTTCTTAGTGTAAAATGCTAATTTATTCCTGGATGTACCACAGTTTATCTATTCACCTACTAAAGGACCTCTTGGTTGCCTCCAAGTTTCAGTGATTTTATATAAAGTTGCTATAAACATCTGTGTGTAGGTGTTTGAGTGGGCATAAGTTTTCAACCCCTTCAGGTAAACGCCCAGGAGCACAACTGCTGGATCATATAGTAAGGGTATGTTTAGTTTTGTAAGAAACCACCAAAATGTCTTACAAGTAGGCTTTACCATTTTGCTTTCTCAGCAGCAGTGAATGAGAGATTTTGTTGCTTCACATCCTCATCAGCATTTGTTGTCAGTGTCTGGATTTTGGCCATTCTAATAGATGTGTAATGGTATCTTATGTTGTTTTAATTTTCATTTGCCTGATGACATATAATATGAAGATCTTTTCATATAAATTTTTCCTTCTGTATATCTGCTTTGATGAGGTATCTGTTAAGGTCTTTGGACTATTTTTTTAAAATAAGGTTGTTTTTTCATTATTGAATTTTAGGAGTTCTTTAAATATTTGTGTAACAGTCCTTTACCAGATGTGTCTTTTGCAAATGTTTTCTCCCAGTCTGTGGCTTGTCTTCTCATTTTCCTGATACTGTCTTTGACAGATGTTTTTAATTTTGATGAAGTTTACTTTATTAGTTCTTTTATAGATTATGTGTTTGTTGTTGTATCTGAAAAGGTAATTATAATACCCAAAGTGATTGAAGTTTTCTTTTAGAAGTGTTATAATTTTCTATATTATTCTTAGGTTTGTGATCAATAATGCCTTTATTTTTGTGAAGGGTGTAAGGTCTGTGTCTAGATACTTAGTTTTTGCATGTGATGTCCAGTTGTTCCAGCATCATTTGTTGAAGAGACTGTCTTTGCTCCATGTGTTACTTTTTCATCCTTTTCAAAGATCAGTTGACTAGATTTTAGGGGGTCTATTTCTGGAACCTCTATTCTGCTACATTGACCTATTTGTTTATTCTTCAGCTATACTATATCCTCTTGATTACTATAGCTGTATAGTAAGTCTTGAAACTATTCACAGTTGTGATATCAACTAACATTATTTATAAATTAATTCTATATGTTTACTGAAAACTATAGCAAACATTCAGCATACTCTGGGAATATGTTTAAAGTTCTGGTAAATCAGGAATCCCTGGAGAATGTTTCTTGAAAATAATAGATTCAGTAATTATTTTTATAAAGAGTAAATGGATGAAGTTCAAGTAGAACAATAACTTGGAATAACTTTGAATCATTCATTTTGATTGGGCCATAGACTAATACTGATAATGGTAAATAAAAGTGAAATATTGGAGTTGTGTTATTGAAGATCTTAGAAGACAATTTACTGTACAGCAGAAAGAAATTTTCAGTTGCCCACATCTAACTTGAGAATTTAGAAAGAAATTTTGACTGGATATTTTAATATATTTTTATTTGCTAACTTGCCTTAGTATTAAACAGTCTTTATGATAAACAACCTAGAGCCTAGCAACTGTATTTTCTACATGACTGAGATTCCTGGGCAGGAACTGGAATTTACTTTGATAGATCTGCTGAGAGTTTTATCAGAGCTTTCTTTGATAGGCAGTCATTTGGATTCTATTTTCCCTCATTTGGGAATAGTTCCCAGGTCAAATCACTGTTCTATTTATATGCATGACCTCATTTTCAGTGCTGTATCAGCTGAGCACTATAGAGACATCCTTAAAAGAAATAGTATTTGGGTCAGAAACATCAACCAAAATGATTTATTAGATAGATTTTTTTAAAAGAATGAAGTGACTTTTTTGAAGCTTTATCAGTAAATTCTTAGTGAAAGTTGTTTCCATTTCAATTGCCAAACCATTATGCAGTTCAGTTTGATGTATTTAATTAAACTGAATAAACTTTCTTGGATCATTGAATACCTACTGTGCTAGGTGATTCTCGGCATCTGGGTGTGTGGGGCAGGGGCTAGGAGTTGCAGTTTAAAGTTCTGACAAATAAGCAAATGTCTGGAGAAGTTTATTGATCCTTTTTGTAGGGTGGAAGAGAGAAGACAAAGAATATATGGGAATAGCTGGGGTTCAGGATAGAAGTGCTTTTCTCTGAAAGATCTTTGCCTCTTTAAAAAAAAGACAAATATTTGGATGAGTATTGTAAAATTTTTAACCCACATAATATACCAGAAATCTTCCAACTTTGAGAATCAGAAAATATACCTAAGAGTATGTGAAAATGCATGCAGGTGGGCCTTATATCTAGATTTTGATTGAGTAGCCGTAGGTGGGGCCTGGGAATGTAATTTTTACCAGGTACTACTGGATAATTCTTATGCAGGTGATCCTGAGTTTTGCATTTGAAAAACTTGCCTAGAGGACAATTCTAAACCACATATGTAGAAATCAGATGTAATTTTAAATTATCAATAAAATTCTCATTGAGCATTCTGACTTTGTGCCCCCTTTTTTAGACTTGGGTGGCAAAAGTGTGGCAAAATTCAGGATACCACATCCTGCCAGTCATCACCTCTGGTGCCTCAATTTTCTCTAGAACATCTGGTACTTGTGAGTGACCTGTGTGCAGGACAGAGGCCCCCACCACATCCTGTTAATGCTGGGGGGGCGTTCCCTACAGAGATCTGATTCATAATGGGGCCCAGGTCCCAGGATACAGCTGGTGTGGGAGTTTGGCTAAAAAGGTGATGACTGACAAGTGTGCCATATTCTCAATGGAAGCAGAAGAGATGAAGACAGTAATGGAAGTGGTAGGTGAAAAGCAGGTGGAGACAAGAATGCTGGAGGAAGAAGAATGGAGCAGAAGGAGATACAAGAGAAGATGATGCACTGATGTCCATGTGGAGAGCAGTAGAGGTTGAGAGAGCAAATGAGGTGGCAGAGGTGAAGGAAGTGGTAAGGCCATGGCCACTGAAGGTGATCTCTTCAAGGACTTTCTTCAGTCTGGAATTAGAGACAGTGAGTGCCTAGGCTGATAGGGCCTTCTTCTCACTGGAACTCAAGTCTGGGCCAATGCTTAGGCACTTGACTGAAGGTGTGGGGTTCATCAACAAAAATAGTCCCACATTCTGGGACACCAACTTTTAGAATATCACCTCCTAATAGCGATGCTTAAGGGCTGAAATCTACAGTGCAGGTTTCCTGAGGTNTGGCAGAGGTGAAGGAAGTGGTAAGGCCATGGCCACTGAAGGTGATCTCTTCAAGGACTTTCTTCAGTCTGGAATTAGAGACAGTGAGTGCCTAGGCTGATAGGGCCTTCTTCTCACTGGAACTCAAGTCTGGGCCAATGCTTAGGCACTTGACTGAAGGTGTGGGGTTCATCAACAAAAATAGTCCCACATTCTGGGACACCGACTTTTAGAATATCACCTCCTAATAGCGATGCTTAAGGGCTGAAATCTACAGTGCAGATTTCCTGAGGTTCCTATCAACTAGCAGTGAAAGAGTTCAGATATCTCAGGACAGACTACAAGTTCAAGGTCTTCTTTTAAACAAACTCCTACTGCAGAAATAAGTGAATCATTAAAGAATATAGGGTCAGATGTTTTATATGAATGGCCAGAATGCATGCCCCGAATCTTTCATCACCAGGAGCAGGCCTTTAACTTCTTCATCTGGTTCTCAGACTACAGCCTTCCAGAATCTGACAAGATTGCTATTATTACAGGGAATCTGTAGCCCAACTCCTGCAGTACTACTTAGATGCCAACACCAGCCCACAGTGTTTGTGTCATTATGGATGGAATGAGACATTCACACAGGCTACCGAGTCTTGTGGAAGAAAAGGGACAGCATGGCAAAAGCCTTGGCCCTTGCCCCGACTGGCCTTTATTGGGTTTCTGGGCACATTACATGATGGTCCTCATTTACTGTGCACAGGTTGCTTTATGTGGTTACCTTTTACAGAAAATAAAGAAGATGATGCCACTAATCACATCACAGAAGAAGGATATTTGCAAATGAAAAGGCAAAAGTGGTTCAACTGGTTACACTCATCCTTGGAAGGTTTAGCATGGGTTTTAGGAAGTTTCTTTGCAGTAAATGTTTGCCAAGGGGGCTGGGCCCATGTCAGGCAGAATGGTCTCCTACATTACTTGGTATGTGAAGGGAAATCAGACTACTTTCCTGAGGGCAGCTTGTGAAGATACTCAACCTATTTAGGTACTAGGTTAATTAACTGTACCTTTGAAAATTGTCCCTGTACCAGATTACCTGCCACCTGTTGTTGGGCCTGTGCTTGGCCAGAAGTGATGTGTGTGTGCTGGCCTCTCCCCACATTGGCCCCTGTGGCCCTTCAGTGCCCTCAACTTCAAGCATGCAGCTTTCATGGCCATGGCTGTCACTTAGTTCAAGCCAAGAAAATGATGCTGAAGACTACACTGTCTTTGTCTACATAGCTTGAACATCTCTCTGTGTCAGGGCCTTCCTACCTGTTTCTTTTTGTTTTAATCCTCATCCCAGGATATGTTTTATTAAGTTGAGAGAGAGAGGAAGAAGGAGGGGGGTGGGGGTAGAGAGAGAAAGAGAAATATTGATGTGAACCTATGTGAGAGAAGCATTGATCAGTTGCCTGCAACATTTGCACTGCTACCGGAATCAAATCCACAACCTAGGAGTGTGTTCTAACCAGAAATCGAATCAACAACCTTTTGGTGTGTGGACAATGATGCTCCAAAGAACTGAGTCACCCAGCCAGGGCCTTCCTACCTGCTTTTGATAAAGGAACTGGTAAGTCATATTGGAGGAGAATCAGTACATCTTCAAGAACTGAAACCTCAAGAACAATGAAAAACTAGGTTGATGCTTGCTGTCTGTGGCAAATTACTCACCTTCATATATGTCCAGTGGACAATTCATGGCCCTAAGACCTTGGCCACTACCACCTGGATTTTCATCTTTGGCTAGAAGCCCATTGCACCCACCCTGCTTAGTATCAGGAAAAACAGACATAAAGTGTTGAGCCTGTGTGAGGGAAAAGGTAAAAAGTAAGCGGCCTCTAAATCTACCCAAGTCAAATTTTTCCTGCTCTTCTGCTACTGATGAGTCTTTATGAAGGCCTATGTATTGCTTAACATTTCTGCTGAGCCTTTTGAATAATCTGTCCAGACCACCATCAACTCCAGTGGCTGGTTTCTGCAGGACTGCTTGTGGACTCGGGCTCCCTGTAACCATTGGAAAACTGAGCCCTCTTTTTGTGTTGTTCGGGAATGATACCTAATGTCAGACAGGTGATTGGGCTGGCAGACGTGGCTCCATTATCCAGCAAGGATGAATATGGTAGCTCTTCTGAGAGTCACATGTTCTTAGCCACAGCCAATGAACCCATGAAGAATATGGTGCATTTGCCAGCCCCCTTCTACTCACCTCATTATGGCCAGTGACCAAGTGCTATTGCAGGAGTACTTGGTGCTTTTTACTCACCTGACCATGGCTGGTGACTGAAATTGTAGGAAATAAATGAATACTTTTGTCATCTTTAGGCATCATCTGCCTACATCTTATTCCAATATATTCCTCTCTCTCCATTCCTGCCCCTCACTTTTTGTTTCTAAAGGCACTAGAAGCCAGAAACAAAGCAAAGTAAGTAGAAAGGCAGACTTTCTAATTTGTTTCTCCTCTAGGTAACGTCCAGAGAGAGAGAGGATTTCCAGTAAGGTAGAGTGCCAGAGTTTTCTGGCCCTCTGCTCTTATGCCTTCTCCCCAAGTTCTCTTTCATAAATCCTAAAAGGTCAAAGAAAGACAGATTCAGGACTCTGGGACTGAAGGACTGATGTGGTAGGGGTCCTGTGGGACAGAGATTATTAATTGCCCTATTGTATGCAGTGTTCTTTTAGGCTAATCCTAACACTAATACCACAGTCACCTCCCCTACAACACACACACTTGCCCCTCCCCACTGTGCCCAGATTTCCAGGAAGCCTCCTAGATATTTCTTGAGCATTATCCTGGAGGGAAGGGGAAAAATGTTATGGGAATGAGAATCTATTAAGTGATAAAGTAAGTTCTTTTACATGATTAATGTAAAACAAAAAGTAAATAAAAATGGTGAATGCATAGGTCTAAGGAATTTATGTCATGTTTATTTCTGAAATAATGAGAGAAATTTGACAATAAAATGTTGAGAAGAAGATATAGTGAGATGGGTAAATTCTTTAAAGTTTAACAAAAGCAGCTATAATAATAATATGGGGGACAACATTTGTATGTAATATTGTTAGTACTTAAGAATTCTCTTCTATGTTCAGAAAAGAATGTAAGTTTTTTCAGACATTCACATAAGTACTGTTTTTTCCATCTGCATGTCTAGGTTAGCCATCTTTATTCTTGTTTCATGTCATTGAAGGGAAGGTTGGAGATGCTGAAAATAAATGCATTGCACTATTTTATTTATTTTATTTTATTTTAATATAATTTTTATTTAATTCTTGTTCAAGTACAGCTTTCTGTCTTATATTCCCAACCCTGCCCGCCCCCCGCCCCATGCTCCCCGCCTCCCTCCCCTTTCCACCCCCACCCTTAGTTATTGTCCATGTGTCCTTTATACTTGTTCATGTGAGTCCATTCCCTTTTCCCCTATGATTCTCTCCCCTCTCCCCTCTGGACCCTGTCAGCCTGTTCCATATTTGAGTGTCATTGGTCGTATTTTGCTTGCTTGTTTGGTTTGTTTAGATTTCTGTTAACGGTGATATCATAGGTATTTGTCTTTCACTGCCTGGCTTATTTTGCTCAGCATAATGCTTTCCAGTTCCATCCATGATGTTGCAAAGGGTAGTAGTTCCTTCTTCCTTTCTGCGGCATAGAATTCCATTGTGTAAATGTACCATAGTTTTTTAATCCAGTCATTGACCGATGGGCATCTAGGTTGCTTCCAACTCTTGGCTATCGTGAATTGTGCTGCTATGAACATTGGGGGCATTGCGCTATTTTAGATGGTCCATTGTGTTTAAGTTTTTATTTAAAAATACTGAGGCAGTTATAAAGGAATTCAAAATACAGTCCTCTTTTAGGACAGTTTTTTGTAATATGCTTACAGTGTTGATTTATGTTACTTTGGTTTTAACTCAAGGAAGCATCCTCAAGAACAACTGTAATTGATAAATAATGCTTTCAGTTTTGCAGTTCCCCATGAGGTGAAGTCAGCTGATTATTTTCAGTGGAATCCACCAAAATTTTCACATACACTTAATTCTGCTGAACATATGCAGCCCTGAGAAAAGAATAGAGCTTTAATGGAAAGCTGCATTACTAACGTGTTTGCACTTCTGCCAAGATTTTCAGGTTAAGATACTGAGTATATCTGCAAGGAGAGAGAACTCCACACAGATAGACATATTGCCTACACTTTACAGGCACCTGGGTATTTGAAAAAATTTAAACTGTTACCCATTCATTTCTCACTAGTTCTATTTACCAAGTATTGCTGGCTCTTGTATGGGCACAAGTTTGGTTGCATTTTCCCATCACGTTTACACTAGTGTAGCCATGTGTCTTGCTTTAGTGAATAAAACTTGAGAAGCTATGCTTGTCACATCTGGAAAAAAGATTTAAGAGCTAGTATATAATTTGCTAGAACCTCTTTTCCTCTGCCCTGACAACCAGCCCCAGGTGAGGAGGTTCTCTTAGCCTTGTTCCTAGAGTGAAGAGACATGGCACAGGGTCTCTCACCTCTGCCCCAGTCTTTTGACCCACGTGAATCTGTAGCACGCATGGATCAGAAATGAACTCTTGTTATTTTAGGGCATTAAGATTTGGAGCTTGTATTGTTACTGCAGCATAATCTAGCCTAGAACAGTGGAAACAATATCTTTTAGATTTTTTTTTTGTATTTGGGTGTTCATAAATAATTGTGAGAATTTTACATCTTACTTAGGGCCATTCTTTTTTTTATATTTTTTTGTTGTTGTTCAATTACAGTTGCCCCCATTTTTCCCCAGTGCTTTCCCATGCCCTGCCTACCCCCCCATTCAATCTCCTCCGCATTGTCCTTGTCCATGGGTCCTTTACATGTTCCTTGACTTGACCTTTCCCTTCCCCCACTATCCCCCTCTCCCCTCCTCTCTGGTTACTGTCAGTCGGTAATTTATTTTCATGTCTCTGGTACTATTTTGCTAGCTTGTTTGTTTTGTTGATTAGGTTTCACTATAGGTGAGATCATATGGTATTTGTCTTTTACCGCCTGGCTTATTTCACTCAGCATAATGCTCTCCAGTTCCATCCATGCTGTCGCAAAGGGTAGGCATTCCTTCTTTCTGCTGTGTAGAATTCCACTGTGTAAATGTACCATAGTTTTTTGATCCACTCATTTACTGATGGGCCTTTAGACTGTTTCCAGCACTTGGCTATTGTACATTGTGCTGTTATGAACTTTGGGGTGCATAGGTTCTTTTGAATTGGTGTTTCAGGATTCTGAGGGTATAATCCCAGCAGCGGAATTGCCAGGTCAAAAGGCAGTTCCATTTTTAGTTTTTTTGAGGAAACTCCATACTTAAACAATGGGCAAAGGACACTTCTCCAAGGAAGGCATACAAAAGACCCATAGACATATGAAAGAAAGAGCCATCCATTTTTTAATGTCTATTTCTTGATACTTGATTCTGTTTTTTCCAATTGTTATCTTGACTTCAAATGTTTTCAAACTAAATGTTTTAAAATCTTATGTGATCATATGGATTTTAATATGAATTTGTTATATTGTGCATATACTTATCTTGCACTTCATTAGATCTATGTATTATATCAACTGGTACCATACTCGTCCATCTTCTATACGCTATTACATTACATACTCCTATGGAGAAAGTGTTGCACATAACTAAGCTTTATTTTATTTTAATTTTATTTATTTATTTATTTTATTTAACTCTTGTTCAGGTACAGTTATCTTTCTTGTATTCCCAGCCCTGCCCCCCTAAGCTTTATTCTATTGATACAACTTCTAGAAATACATATTTAGTGGAACTCAATAAACTTTTGCTGAAAAGATCATGGAGATAATGCTGCAGAGGAAAATGATGATGATAAGGTTTTCAAAGAGATCATGCTCCAGGAACGTGAATGTTCAGAGTGACTGTGAGGCCATTCAATTTATACAAATAAGTGACTGCCTATGTGTCCTAATATCTGAAAGTCGAAAGTCAGTTTCAAAGGATGTAGCTAACAGTGTTCTAGATTTTAAATCATGTAGAAATACAAAAGGATGAAATAAATGTGAGAATTAGCAAAGGAATTTGTGTTTCTGGGTGGGGGATGGTATATGGCCACACATTAGACATTTATTATTTGCTGGGTGTTTTTCTCAGTGGAAATTCTGTGGGGGAAGTATATTTTAGTCTTTGGAATAAACCCTTTCACACTCATATTGCATTTTCTATTATTCCTACCTTATAATTTTATTTCTTTTTTTCCATCAGAAAACAGGTCTTGAAGTGAAAGTTTTGAACTTCACCATATGTCTGAGTCTGTTGTAATCATTTTTGATGTATATTTCTTGATAGGATTCTGATAATTTTAGCATTCCTAGTCCCATGAGCTTCTTAAGTATTCTCATTATATTGTCTCAATTAGTGCTCACAGAATGTAATGCAGTACAACTTATGCAGTTTACTTTTTCATTTGGTAGATGTTCATTAAATATCTCTTTTTTGGCCCTATAGTTGACCCTATAAATACAAAGATGGAAAACATATGGTCTTGTTTTTAAAGAGTTCACATCGTAATTGGGAGTATATATTGATTATACATTAATACATATTGATTATGGCATGTGATGAAAGCCATAGCAAAGAGGTGTGGAAAGTGCTGAAACAGAATAGAAGAAAGGATTAGGATTTGATCTACTACAAACTAATAGATGGCCAAGGAGGGCTTCAGAGAAATAGTGATATTGAAATTGAGCATTTATACCATATTTCATCACTTTGTTCTAATTAAAATATTAGCATGAGGATTTTACCATTATATTTACTTTGGATAACAAGTGAACTTTCCTCTCAAAATAAAATGTATTTAATTTTTATGCTATATTCTATACTTGGAAATTTGGGGGTTTTAACCTGGGGTAAATATTTAAAATATTGAATAAGAGTAATGGCAATTCAGAATGGATGCTGACAATAGAATTAGAACATGGTTCTGGCCTGCTAACTTTTTAATTGTAGGGTTATGGGTGGATTCTTGCACACCAATTTCTCATCTCTTAAGTATAACTAATACTGAAGATTTGAGGAAGATGAGAGGGTAGCTTTGAAAACGGTCGTCTTTTAGAAATTGCCCAGGTAAAATACTGACAATTCTATTTTCACAGATGATAATTGTTTTATATCTATTGTTCTCTATTCCAATGATCGTCCATGGTGATAATGCTGATGAACAGCCTCAGAGTGAGATGTCAGTATTTGGCTGTGGCTGTTTGCAAACTCTGCTGTGATTACACTCAGTTGTCTAATTGCTTAATTTATCGATGTTTTGCTGACATGTTTTTTAGCAACGTTTGTGATTGCAGAGAACTAATCATTTCTTTTCTGGCTCATTATCATATGTTTGCATTTAATTTGTCTGATTGCTGCAGGTGGAAACAATAGGTGATGCGTACTGTGTTGCTGCAGGACTCCACAGGAAAAGCCTCTGCCACGCTAAGCCCATCGCTCTGATGGCTCTGAAGATGATGGAACTTTCGGAAGAGGTGCTGACACCTGATGGAAGACCAATTCAGGTCACTATCAACATATACTTTTAGTAGTAATGCATGTTTTACTGAAGGAAGTGATTAATTCCCTTGTGAATTCTACATACTGTAACTTACATCTAGATAAGTTGGGTGTGCAGGGCGGATGGGGAATAGCTAGAGATGACTCATAGGTCCAGAAAAGGAAATGATGTAAAATAGGAAAAGGTGTGTAGATGGTAAATTACCATGGAGGAGAAAAAAGGAGCTTAAGGGTTAGACCAAGGAGAATAACTTGCTTTTAGTAACCAAGTCACCAAATCCAAGTAAGAATGATGGTAAGAATCAGAGTCTGAGGAATAATCCAAAAAAACGAGAAACCGAGAAGCAAGGAAATGGAAGACCTGGACAACCGCCTGTGGGTAGTGTACAGGTAGGTCTTCCTCATGAAGCCTCAGGCTTCAGGGTTGCTTCTACAATTTTTCTGTGATAGAGTTTGAAGGTTGGAGCCCAATAACTAAGGAAACTTTTAAAGTGGAAAATTTAACCTCTGGTTTGTTGTACTCTTTTTGGTACTGATGGCTATCTGCAGCCTGGGGTCTACCTCTGGGGATGTATTAGGTCACATAGCTATAGATTTGCTATAACCTGGTAGGTCCCAGATGTGCTGTTGCTATGAACCAGAAATCTTGTATTTGGAGAAGTAACCTGGAATTTAAGGCAGACCTTTTATACCAGCTCACTAACTGTGTATTAAAAATTACAGAAAATAAAGCCTTACGATGTGAGTATATTTCTAGTTCTGTCGCTTATGATTGATTTATTAAAATGCAGGGTTAAGTATAAAATTTTTAAAAGACTGTTAACCACAAAACAAGTATAAAGAAAAAAGAAATGTGACAATCACATTTTGGGTACAGACTGGAGAACATTTAAGTGGTAAATTTAAATTAAGTGCTCTGTCATTAACAGTGATAGTAGGAAACTAGGAAACACTATTTCCTCCCTGGAGGAAGACAACATCAATCTCATCTTCAACCAAGTTCCACAGATAGTGTGCGCTGGAAAATCAGTGGCTTACAGTCAAAGGAAAGTAAAATAAAACAAGCAAACAAAGAAAAAACACACACACTGGAAAGCAAGTACTATAGCTAAGAACCCATAGAAACAGTAGATGAGAAAAACAGATCTGATGTTATCAGATATCAACATTTTCAGGCAGAATCAAAATGACAATGCTTAATATAATTAAAGAGATAAAAGAGAAAATTTAAAATGTGAGGCAGAAACAGTAGATTTGAAAAAGAACCAGAGAACTTGTAAGCAATCAGCATAATACTTAAAAAAAGGGAACTCATTGGATCAGTTTAAGAGCAGATTAGACACAGCTGAAGCAAAAATTGGGACACTGAAAATTAGAACTGAAGAAATTACCCACAATTAAGTTCATAGAATTAAAAGTGGGAAAATATGAGTCAGAGAATATAAAATGTAAAACCTGGAGGAATCTTGGAGGAGAAAGTGAGAAGATGTGATATATTTTCAACTGGGGTTCCAAATGGAGTTAATAGAGGGAATGCAAAAAGCAAATATTTTGGAACTATTAAAAGACGTTAATCAAGTCTCAGTAATAGTAATCCAAATAATGGGTTAAATGTGAAAGATCATACTATAAAATTACAAATTTATAATTAAGATTTTTTGACTTAGAATGGAGAACTATTTTTGCAAGTAGTAATGTTAAAAATTTTCAAATCACAAAGGAAAGTATTATAAATTTTACTACATTAAAATTAAAACCCTCCTGTTTATCAGGGAACACCTACAGAAAGTAAAAAGACAATCACAAAGTAGGAGAATTTTTTGTAACATCTTTAACCAATAAAAGTATCTTTGGTTAATCTTATCAGTAATCAGATTAATATATATTGATAATCCTATGCTCTCTCGCCTACTAGTTTGGCACAATTTTGAGTCTTACAGTACTACTATTGGTGAGGATATGGAACAATAGGGAATTTCATACACAGCTGGTGGGATTACAAATGGTATAATGTCCTTGGCATTAACTAGTACATTTTACTTTGTGCTTTTCTTACAACCCAGCAATCTCTCTCCTAGTTGCAGGTCTCAGGGAAATACTTGTATGTGTGGCAGAAGACACACACAAGATTATTCACAGCAATACTTCTCATAATATTCTCAAATTGGAAATAACTGAAATATCCACTTAATAAAATGGATAAACTATGATATATTTATGCCTTGGAATCCCATACAGTTGGGCAAATGAATGACTTTAGCTATTGACTTCAACATGGATGAATGCCAAAAACATAATATTGATTTTTTTTAAAAAGCAAGTCATAGAGCAATACTGTAGTATTATTGCATTTAATTAAATTTAAAAACTTGGAAAATTGAGAATACATTCTATTTAGAAATACCTGCATTGATGGAAAAAGTTAGGAAGGAAAAAGAATAATTAATACAAAATTAAAGATGGTGCTTAACTCCAAATGAAAGAAAAATAATGGCAACAGGAGACATGCAATAGGGAAAGTGGACATAGGGGTTATAGTCCAAAATTATTTATTTTATTACTATTCTTTAATGTGCACATACATATTTACACTTGAAAAAATTTTAAAGACAAAGACTCCCACCACTGGTGAAAATAAAAAGTTACAGACCATGTAAGAAACTCTAGTTTAAGTCCCTTCAGGACATAATTATCTAGTAGTCAAGTGTATGAATGGCACTTCAAAAACTGTCAGGAAAAACAAGCAAAAGGAAGGTGTCTCAGATCTGCTGCAAGTGAAAATGTACACATTCCACATTGAATTTATACTAGTTCTTAAATTTTCAAGACTCCCAGCTGGGCAGTGTTATTGTTTGGGATGGTCTTTCTATGTTAAATTTCATTTTATAAGAGATACAGTGTTTGTATTGATTCATCATTTTCAAAGCAAACTTAAATGACCAAATAATGAAACCAGGGAAATGTGTTTTACAGTATGCTATAAATTTATCATCTGTTTCCATTTGTGGGATATAAAATTGCCTCTGTCTTATGAATCAGATTGTCTTATTAAATCAGAAGGGGAAATGTCCATAATGATTTAAGAAGAATACAGAAAGAAAACTCAAAATAATAACACCACCTTAATAATTTTAGTTTCTTATTAATTTCTATTATCTGTATGGTTTGGGATTTGGGGAGAATATTAATTTGATTTTCAATGGGCTTCTAACTTGGTGCTATGGGAATACTTCTAAACTTATTGAAATAGTCTTTCATTAAAAATGTTTGGGTGTTATATTAGAATTGATATGTGAACTGTTTATTATTTTCTTAAAACTGTCCAAATTCTTAGGCTACATAAAATTTAAGCCATTTGAGTTATAATAATAATTGCTCAAAATTCCCCAAACCTCTCAAATTTTAAAAAATAGATTGATAATTTTTATATGACATAAAATTTTGAGGCACTTGTCATGGTGGGGAATAGGAAACTGGATTGTCATTTATAGTTGCTTACAAATGATCAGTAACGTCCTTGAATCCTTAACTGTAGAATTGACTAGGTTAACTTTTTTTTAAAAGATTTTATTTATTTATCTTTAGAGGGGAAGGGAAGGAGAGAAGGAGAGAAATATCAATGTATGGTTGCTTCTGGTGTGTCCCCTGCCAGGAACTGATCTGCAACCCAAGCATGTGCCCTGACTGGGAATCAAACCGTGATTGTGTGGTTCGCAGGCCTGCGCTCAATCCACTGAGCTACACGAGCCAGGGCATGACTAGTTTAACTTTTTAATTAAAAAGAAAATAGAGACTATAGCATTTCACTTCTTCAGTTTATAATACCAAGCAAATTACTTTTCTGTAAGTATGCTAATGAAACTCAGAGGATAGTTCTAGACAGTATTTACAAAGCATAATTCACAAATATGGTCCATTTATATGATAAATTCTGAAAATTCAGCCCAAAGTGACTTTAGTTAAAATTGCTTTTAAAAACAGTAATTAAGAACTTATATTTTATCAATATGATGTTTATTCTGTTGGCTAAATATATGAAAATGTTAGCATTAGCCTATTCCATGTTTCCCCTCTTAAGAAGAAATCTGATTTTCTTAAATCTTAAACAATAGCAACTGAAGAAAAATAAAATCAGATGTTCTGTCCTCTGTTTTAACTAGCTATACGGTGATTTCCCTGGAAAAGTATACAATTTCATGCTGTTCATTAACTTATGAACCTAATCTTACCAAAGTATTTTAAATAGAGTGTTTAGTGCTGAAAGACTAACTTTTACTAAAGTTTAGCACTCTTTGATTAAAATAACAAAACATTTGTTACTGTTTGTGCTTTTTGTGTTTAAAAAAAATAGTGAAGGGCCCTGGCTAAACAATGCCATTAGTTAGAGTGTCATCCCGATTTGCCAAGGTTGTGGGTTTGATCCCCAGGCAGGGCACATACAAGAATCAACCAATGAATACAGAAATACTGTATTTTGCCATGTATAATGTGCTCTCGTGCATAATATGCACCCACATTTTTGTGAGCATTATTCATGGGATTATCATATCCATGGTATATAATCATATACCCATGTATAATGCACATCCTTATTTTTTCCTCAAAAATTTGGGCAAAAATGTGTGCATTATACATAGCAAAATATTGTAGGTGGAACAACAAATGTCACCTTCTCCTTCCCTTTTTTCCTCCCTCGCTCTCCCCTTCTCTCTCTCCCCCTTCTTCCTTCTCTCTAAAAATCAATAAATGCAAATCAAAAAATAAGTAGTAAGGAAACGAATCTGAGTTGAGGAGTGACTAGACTATGTGACTAAACACATAGTAGAAAGACAAGTAACATTTTCATGATTTAAGCTTTTGAAGAAGCCTGAGTTAGTGTGTCCAGATATCTAAGTTATACTTCTGGGTTTTAGTTTTTTAAAAATATTTTCATTAAATTTCATTACATAAGCATACAAAAGCAAATTCTCTTCATTCATCCAGAGAACAGTAGATTTTATATAATGAGGCAACTACAGAGATTGCAAAATAGAATTTAAAGAAACATTGTGTGATCATGTTGTAATACAAACATGTTTAGCAATCTTAGTTGCAAAGCAGGGAGATGCTATGAATTTCTTCTTACTGCCTAGTTCAAAGGCAAGAATATCAATGTACAATTTACATGTACTGTAACACATTAAATTCTAGCTCTTTAAGCTTCAAGTAAGTCTTTTAATGAGTTTACAGGATTTTTGGAGATTATGAAATAAATGTATTCCAATTAATTTAAAAATAGTTATTATTTATAAAGGAAATCTGATGTTATTTTAATATTTGAAGGGTTATGCTATTTGCAAATATTGCAATGCTTAATTAACCTCATGAGAGAACAGCCCAAGATTGTATTTATAAAAAGGAAAAAGTATTTGATAACTTGGATTGTCTGTGATTCTTTGATAATTGTTTACTTACAAAATTCCAATTAGTACTTTTCATCCTGAAGTGTGTATTCTTTTCTTTTTATATTTTATTTATTTATCTTTAGAGGGGAAGGGAAGGAGAGAGGGAGAGAAATATCAATGTATGGTTGCCTCTCATGCGTCCCCTGCTGGGAACAGGGAACTGGCCTGCAACCCAGGCATGTGCCCTGACTGGGAATCAAACCGCGATCGTGTGGTTTGCAGGCCCATGCTCAATCCACTGAGCTACACCAGCCAGGGCCTCTAAAGTGTGTATTCTTATTTGAAATGTTCTACTTCTAGAATCTATATCTAAGATGGTAAACCTAAATAATCAGAAAAAACTGTGCCTACATTCTATGAAGGCACTGTTAACGTACTGAGAGCCCAGTTATCCTTGTTTCTCATGTTTATGCTATAAACACTTTAATTACTTTTAATCTCCTAGATAAGGTACATAGTGACATTTTTAGTAAATCATTGTTTTAATACAGCAATAATATACAAAGATACTATATAATATTACTGGTAAGATTTATGGCAAAATGTTTCTAATTGATTTATTCTAATAGTGGATTTATTTCATACAAGAAATATGTTTGTTTTTAAAAATAATATATTTAAGCATTTTTTCAGTGAAAGTTTACCAGTAGCTAAGGTGACAACAGATTCTTTTGTATTTTGCTTCTGTTTAATTACCAGAACTTAAGTCTATATATTCTCTTCAGATCTGTCTTCTAACTCACTAACACTCCCCTCAATCATGCGTGAAAATCATCTGTTAAGCACATTAGTGCTTAATGTCGCTTATAGCAATTTATAGTGTTTTAAGTTTTTATTTATCTGACAAATGTTTATATTGTTTTTACTTAACTATATCAGCTGTAGTTAATTTGAACTCTTTGCTTGATAAAGCCATTCTCTAGAGCACCAGTCCCCAACCTTTTTGATAGCAGGGACCAGCTTTGTGGAAAACAATTTTTTCCTCAGACAGAATGGTGGGCGGAGGTGACTTTGTAGCCTGCCACCGGATGCAGCTTAATCGTCACTAACCACTCACTGATAGAGTTTTGATATGAGTCTGCAAGCGATTGATTTATTGTGGTCTCTGCGCAGTCAAACCTCTGTGCTACTGATAATCTGTATTTGCAGCTTATCAAATACAGGGTGAGCATCACTGCCTCAGCTCCACCTCGATCATCAGGCATTAGATTCTCATGAGGAGCCTGTGTCCTATCTCCCTGGCATGTGCCCTTCACAGAAGGCATTGGCCTCCTCTGGGACTCTGATGCTGCCACTAATCTGACAGGAGGCAGAGCTCAGGCAGGCAGTAAGGTGAGCTATGGCAAGTGGCTGTAAACACAGATGAAGCTGCCCTTGCTTGACTGCCACTGGCCTTCTGCTGTGCGGCGGTTCCCAGCAGGGGTGGGGACCCTTGCTCTAGAACACACATGGTTTATTACATTGTTTATTCCTTCACTTAATTTTTAGTCATGTTACTTGTCTCCTGTGTGCCTAACTATGTTTTGTTTTGAGTGCTGGGGGTTATATATTAAAAATTATAGAAATAATTCAAGACCTAGAATGATGTTACCACCCCTGTAGGGAGATTTTACATGTGCTTCTGGCCCAAGTTGCTGGGAGCTCTAGCAGTCACCACTGGGTTCGGTCTCTGTGAGATGAAATCTACTTCTGCTTCACCTTATATTAGTGGTATTGCCCTTATACCTGGGATATGGCCTGTCAGGGTCTCCTCTCAAAGTAAGAGGGTTTCCTAAGGCCTCCCCTTTGGCAATCCTTGCCCCTGTAGTCCCGTGGGGTTGTCAAAAATTACTGCTCATGTTCTCTCCATCTTAGTCCCTTCTGAAGTCAGATGATGTCTATAGTGGACAAGCACGCTTGGATTAGTGCTTCCCTCTCCCCCGGTTTATCTTTCCCTGTGTTTCCCTGCCAATCTTTTTATTGCTCTGTGAGCTGACCTGCAGAGGGTTGATGAGTTATGTAATTCGCTTTTACTGGAAATGGCTGTTTAACGAACGTGATGTATATTTTTATGTGATTTATCTTACTAACAATGAGTCATCCTTACCAATCTACATTTATGCCTATTTTCAACCCAAGTCACAGATGAAATTATTTTTAAATGGAAAAGACAGAAACATGTATTTAGACTACCTACTGCAGAAAATAAGAAATAACTTCTATTGAAGTATGTAAAGGTATGCCAGGCAGTTACTGTTCCAAGTTCTCTCCATGGCATCACTCATTTAAGTCTCACAAAAATCTTATGAAGGAATTATTGCCATTAATTCCATTTTACAAATGAAGCAAGACAAAAATATAAAAAATAGCCTGAGCTCCTAATTGCTACACTGTACAGACCTGTTAAATAAAAGCATGCTAAATACATTTTATAATGTCAAAGTTTCCCTATTGCCTTTAGTAACTTACTATTCTAAAAAGTTAGACTTCCATGGCTGTAGTCTTCAAGAATATTTAAATTAATATTAGACATTCTCTTTAAGAGAATGGAAGTAATTTATTTTAGAAGCATCCCACCCAAGGTGCTAATTTTTCATTTTTTAAAGATTTTATTTATTTATGTTTAGAGAGAGGGAAAGGGAGGGAGAAAGAGAGGAAGTGTAGTTGTCTCTCACTCGCCCCCTACTGGAGACCAGGCCCACAACCCAGGCATGTGTGCTGCCTGGGAATTGAACCAGTGACCTTTTGCTTTGCGTGCCAGCACTCCATTCACTGAAACAAGGCTAATTTTTTAAATTAGAAATCAAGAGAGATAAGTTCAGTTACATGTGTGGGAAGGAAATGCGTTCTATCCCACCACTATTTTGACAGTTAAGATCACCAGCCAGATTGCACTGGGGGCATCTGTTAGCTATCTTTTCCCACTGTTTTTTTCTCAGATTATTTTCCCATTTGTTTATTTTTTACTGTGGATTGTAATGCAGAAGATGAATATTTTATAGTGGTGTATTATGTTTTTTCCATAGGGTAGTCTTTGAATTTAAAGATTGTGTCTTATATTCTAGTTAATTATTTCTATGTATTGAATAAAACATTTGTTTTAGTGTTAGAAGTACTCTTTTGGCATGGTGCTGTACAGCTGAGCTTTAATAGAGCACCCTTTAAGGCCTTATATTACAATCCCTCTGTAAGATATTAGCATAATGATTTAATGCACACTATTATATACGTAATGAGTATGTCAATGAGATAAAATTCCATTACTAATTTATTTTGGCTTTTATATTTTATCATGACTAATTCTAATATCACCACAGGCTTTTAATCATATTTTTAGTCTATCAAAAAATAGTTTATCAGGCACACATTTCAAAAAGGCGCTGGCCTTGTTGAAGTGTTTTGTTTGTCAGATTTTCCAAGCAGTTCTTTGTGAAGGTATTTGCATTTTTTGCTACATGAAAAAACAGCAATAATACATTAGTGAAAGGAAAAGGAAAAGCAGCAATGAAAGGAAAAGCTAAGTTGATTTGCATAACACTGTGCATGTAAAAATACGTAATTGCTCAGTTTGATTTTGTGCAGTGGTCTTCACACTTCCACGTTTTAGAAGAGGAATGGATTTTTAGTGGAGACATGATTTCAATATTTTATACAGTTTCCCTGTTAAATAATATCTTCATAGGGTAAATATTCCTAAAGATGTTATAATCTATTCATTTATTTTAGCCTGTCTCGGGAGAGCAGCCCTCCCCCCTCCCCCTTCCCAAGAGTATTTATGCAATGTCCTAACAAAAGGTTAAAAGTTACATTAGTAAAGGCATTTATTTTTTTATTTGAATTTTGTGTGGTGTGCTTTAGAAGTGTGAAGCCTCCAGGTAGTTAGGCAGCTCATTTTTATTTATCTGAGTTTTATATAAAGATAAAAATCTCTGCTTTACCAATACTCACTTTTAAGGAGACTTTAAGACAGATTCTTCCAACCGGTTTTAGGGGAGGTTAGCCCATTACCTTTTGGAATATGGTCCCTTTTTCTGGCATTATTGAGCAAGAGAGCTTTTTATCTCTTATTACCAGTTTAGCTTAATCTCTTTTGTGGCTAACAGTCATATGCACACATTAACATTAACAACTTGAATCTGACAATATCAAAAGTGATGGGAAAATAACAAGACAGGTTAATTCGTAAGATAGTAATGTGGTATTTGCATGCTAACCACACTGTTAGATTTTATGTCATTGGTCATTCTGTCTCCAAATCTCATACCTAGCTACAAACAAAATTTTAAAAATTATTTCAAAGTAATTTTATTAGGGTTCTGAAACTAAGAAAAAATGAGTCCTGAATATTAGCACACAAAAGATAGTCAAAATCACCTATAACTTACCAACTAACCATAACCACACTGTACCCTTTTTGTATTTTCTTAAAAGCTTTTTTCTCTGAATATAAAATTATATAGAAATAGGATATGCTGGTTTGAAAAGTAGATTCTTTTAAATATTAAGTGGACTTCATTCAATTAAGTGACATTGTGAGACACTTTGTACCAAGAGATGCATGCATCCTGTATGCAGGAGAGACTTGGTAAGCCCTAGGAGGCATCTTTCATTGTTATTAACTCACTTTGATTTTGTATTGTCCTGTCCCTACAATTGAATTTTGAGTCATTGAAAAGCAACTGTTTAATCAGCTGAGTTGCAAATGTGGTGTGAACAATTCAGTGTCACAAGTGCGTTTGAAAATCTGTTAAGCTTTGTGTTGATGTCATGTCAGGCATATGGTAATTGTCTGGGTTACTACTGTAATAGTCTTTATTTAGAATGTGGTTTCCTAGCAACTGTTGCTTTTTCCTAATGGCTGAATTGATTTCTGCACATTTGTAATGCTTCCTACTGCATCAGAAACTGTCACCTTGTATGCAAATGTCATAAGATCAAATTTACATGTAGATTCTATTCTAAGGAAGTTTTCTGCTTTATCACTTGCCCTTAATGTGTGTTCAAAGGTTAAACCAACCATAAAAATATAAAGTTAGTAAGACCTCATTAATCGAGACCTCACTCTTGGGGAAATATGACAATTTAAACAACGATGTCTGAAACACTTGCATATAGGTCCTAGTGGGAGACCTGTTGAAGTAAAAGAGTTATTTTGATGGCCAAATAGCTGTGTAATTAACAGGTGGACAGGAAAATAGGTCCAGACTATGCATGGAATCTTCCAGAGGGTGAAAGACTTCTACTTCAAAGGTGGTTTGTTGTTCTTATTCAGATGCAACCTGATTCTGAATGATCATGGCTGGAACCTTGCTTGGAGTGACTTTTACTCATTTATTCAACAAACGTTTTTGGATACTTTTTGTCTTTTAGACAACTGGTTAGGTACTGGGGATGTAAAGGAAAGCAAATTAAATATGGCCCTGATCTTCCCAGAAATTACATTCCAATGAACCAGCACCTGTAAATGACTGACATGGTTAGCAAGTGGAAATGGCACTTGGATTTTTCTCAATAATGTTTCTGTCTTAATATTGGCATATTTTGTTAGGTTTTTGGAAACATTTGGCTGAAACTTTAAATTCTTCTTAGAATATTTAAAATGTATATTCAGACCTAGATTATTTTGGCGTGTGTAGGCTTTGTATATATCTAGGGCATTTTGTAAATGTCTTTGTGAAGTTGAGAGACATTGAAAACCAACTCTGTGCCAGAGGTTGGTTTGATAGTTTATATATCATCTCATTTAATCCACACAACCCTATCATGGTCACAAATGCAGTTTTTATGTACTATAAAGTTCAAGAAGTAAGACCTCAGTGGATTAAAGAATATAAGTAAGATCATGAAAAAATAATATATATCTTACATCTTCTACATGTCAGCTTTGTGCCAGCTGTTTTATATACTTTATCTCTTTTTTCTACTCCCCCCAACACCCTGCAAAGTAAGTTTTATTCATTTTCTGTTGCATTTGAACAATTTGAGATCTAGAAGTTTACATAAATTGACCAAGATTATCCAGCTAGTCAACTGCAGAACTAATTTTGAACATAGATATATCTACTCGGGAAAAAAAAACAGGTCTTTCCTTACACCAAACTGGTCAATACGTCATCAGAATAACCAGAGTGAAACTGTTACCTGAATACTTAACAAGACTTGCTTCTCATAAGTGTTTACTATGTGCTAGGCGTCATGCTAAGCTAGAATGTGTGCACACATTCCCTCTTCCTTGCTCTCTTTCTACACACACACACACACACACACACACACACACACACGGAAACACATGTAGTTAATTTACTTACATTTATGTGTGTTAAGCATATTTTGATATTTGCGATATATATATACCCCATAGATACTATGTTTTTCTGTACATATACCTGTGATCAAGTTTAATTTATAAATTAGGCAATTTCATGGATAGAAAATTTGTTCTTACCATAGATCTTAACAACCTCCTTATTAAGTCAAAAACTTTTACCTTTTTACCTAAGAAAGCCCCCTACAGCTTCTCTCTGGCATATCTGAAGTGCCAATATCACAACTTTTGTGCTCTGGGGTCACTATTTAGTAAAATAAGTGTTAACTTGAACACAAGCATTACAGTACTGTGACAGCTGATCTGATAACAAAAATGACTACTGTGCGACCAACGGGCAGGTAGCGAGTACAGTGTGTATAAGCTGGACAGTGAAGTGATTCATATCCCGGGGGATGTAGTATGATAACATAAGGTTTCATTGTGCTAGTCAGAACAGCTCACAATTTAAAACTTATGAATTGTTTATTTCTGGAATTTTCTACTTAGTGTTTTCAGTAGACTGCAGATAACTGAGAACAGGGGAAGTAAAATTGCAGATGGGCCAGGGACTAATATATGTACTGCATGTTATTGTGCTAAGCCTTAATATAATCATGGATCACGAATCAGTTGTTATCCTTATTTCTCTTTTAAGATTTTATTTATTTATTTATTTACTTTTAGACAGAGGGGAAGGGAGGGGGAAGGGAGGGAGAAGGAGGAAGAAAAACATCAGTGTGTGGTTGCCTGTCACATGCCCCCTGCTGGGGACCTTATCCTCCACCCAGGTGTGTGTCCCAACTGGGAAATGGACCCACAAATCTTCGGTCCACAGGGCAGCACTCAGTCTACTAAGCCACACCAGCCAGGAATGCTATCCGTTTTTTTTTTTCCCAAATAATAAAACCAAGACTGAGAAGATTAAGGAAGTTCTTGTCAAATAAGAGCAAATAGGTAAATAAGACTAAGAGTAGATTCAGAATAGGAATTCAAATCTGACTTTCAAGTCCATGCTCTTAACCACTACCTTACACCACCTCCTACAATATGATTATAACATATAATTTCTAATCTTATGACTAAGGTAATAACTTTAATCTTCCTTGAAAAAATTACTGCTCGTCTCTCTTTTTAAAGAAAGGAATATTCAGATGTAATAGCAGGGCAATGACTTGAAGGCATCCTAATCTTTGGCAAACTCTATTGACTATACTGTACATGGAGATGTTGAAATAATGAGAATAATTATGCCTGCATTTAAGATTAGGATCCCAAACTTGGTAATTTTAAAAATTTCAACATTTCTAAAGAAAAAAAAATAAGTTGTGAATAATAGTGAAATATAAACTTTTATAATATTAGCTTCTCATAAAAAATAGAAGATATGATCTCCTCTTTGTGACAGTAATTCAAAACCAAGAAAACAGAGATTTAAAACTATAACCGAGAATAAAAAAAAATGTTTCTCTTTAGGACATAGAATTTTCCAGATGGTATCAATTGATTCTTTTGCATATTAGGTTATCCAAGATTACTTTTATATTTATAATAACCAAAGCACTGATTGGAAGTGAAAAATATAGGAAAATGGTTTGATCATTCAGCCAGCAAGCATTTACTGAATTCCTCTCATGTGCAAAACTATGTAATTGAGTTGCAGACTAACTGCAGGAGTGCCAAATACTAATCTGGTTTTTTTTTTCTTGGCTCTCATTAAGTCAAAATTCTCTCTACACAATACCAAACATCTGGTCACTTAAATTCATTCAGTCAAAAAATTCAATCAATCACCCAGATTTTCAAACTCCAGGTTTCCATTCAACTTGTTTCCCTTGGTGGTTAGTTCATCTGAAAGCTATGTCAAATAGTCAATAGCCTATGTTTCGACATTTCAGCATGCTTGGCATCTTACCTAAGAAAAAGTACAGATATGAACAAAAGAAAACAAATGGTGTATTTTTCATAAGGTTTGAGTCAGTTGTTTCCACAGACCTGTGTGTTGTTCTCTGCCTCCTGTTCCTATTCTGTTTACCTTCCTTTCTGAGTAAGTTTCCCTCATTCCTAGCCTCCCTTGCCCTCAGAGTTTCCTCAGGTTTCCTTTCTCTCTCAATTGCAGAAAAGTACTTTTCATTTTTCTATGGGCTACCTAAGAATTAATTACTCAGATAATCAAATAATATTGTTATGAGTAACATATGTAAAACTGTCGATACTAGATAATTCTGAAGGGCTTGTTGTGCTTTTAAGCTTGAAGTTTAAATTTGCTTAAACTTTCCATATGCACATGAATTACTATATGTATTCATTTTTAGTATCAATGGGAGTTATACAGACAGTGCCATCAAGGACTATTTTTCTTTCCTTCTTGATAGGTGTCTATAATTTTAAAAACTCATAAACATAGTGTAAAAGTAAACTAAGCACAAGCTCTCTCCTACATACTTTATAAGGACTACTCAGCAGACAATGCCTAAAACTGAACAGGGTAAAAATTTTTCTCAGCTAAAAATTGGCAGGAACATCACATCTATATGACACAATTGTGCTGACAAGCACTTGGCCAGGGAAATGAGGGCTTCTAGAATACTAGTCAAAAAGAAAACTATACTGGCGGAAATTAATATGAGCAAATTTCTGATTAATGAGTCACAAATCATCACTGTGAAAGTTAAGTGGGAAGGAATTGATGGGAATTAAAACATTTTCAGCTTGGTCAGTGGGCCCTGAGTGGGGGAAGCTCACTGCAGGCAGTGACAAAGGCATCAGGGTGCAGAGTCCATGGGTCAGTGGTTGCCTCATGCTCCAGCTCTGCTCAGGGCCACCAGCCAAGGGGCCTATGGGGCAAGGTCCCTTTTCTTGTCAAAATGGCAGCACCCAGCATGCTCCAAACAGACCTCTGAGGTGGGGGTAAGAGCCTTTCCTGGAGAGTAAGTGAGCCTACCACTCTCCAGATTTTAAACACACTTCCTGGCGAGCAGTGGACCCAAGATGGCAGAGGAGAAAGGGAAGCTGCACAAGCCTCCTCCCAGGACCAATCTGGATTTAAAACTAAATTACAGAAAAAGCATCTGGAATCAACAGCTAAATGCCAGCTAGAGAGAAGCCTTATAACCATGGACAGACAGAAGAAACCAGTTCACCACAACGAAACTGGTAGGAAGAGCAGAGGAGGAATGAGAGGGTTGTCTAAGCTCCCACAGGTGGCCCCTGAAGTCCTAGAGGGATATTTTAGCAGTCAGGGGGTTCCCCCAGAGAAGTGTGGGGCCTACACCCAAGCTGGGCTTCCTAGCCTACAACACTAGAACTGGAAAAGGAGCCCAAATAACATAACAGCTGTGAAAAGCAGCAGGGTTTCTGTCCACCAGGAGGAGATGGATAGAGACTCAGAGAGCCTCTTAAAGGTCAATGCCACTTACCCTGGGCTCCAGCAGAGGGAGAGCATAGTAGACTAGAGACTCTTGAGGAGAATCTGAGATTAGTGGCTCTTGGAGAGAACTGAAGGAACAGCTGCTAAGATCCCAGTGTTGAGTCATTGCCCATACTGCAGAAGCCATCTTCCTCAGGCAGAGGGCTCCTCTCAAAGTGGCATCAGCCTGAGAGGAAGCAATGGCCCCACCCACAAGAATTATTCTGCCCCATCCTGTGGTACTTAAGCCAGGCTGCTGAGTAAAGTTTAGGCTATATTAGTGATTAGTGTAACAATCGAGGCTAATCTCTTGAAGCTCTGAGACTTTAGTTCATCCTCCCCTGGGGTTTAGTGCTAGTAAAAGCTGGCCTTGGTGCACAGTCTTTTTTCTGCATACACCTAGGCCCAGCAGAAGGATCACAAGCCATAGATTGCTGATAGCTCCAAACAGGTTGCCCAAGGTCAGTCGTAGGCAGTGTTTGACAAAGGGCTGAAACAGAGTCTTTGCAGATCTATGTAATACATAGAAACAAATACAAAAAAAGTAGCCACAAAGGGGAGAGAAAAAAACAGGCCCCAAGTGAAAGAACAAGAGAATTCTCTAGAAGACAAACTAGATGAAATGGAGGCAAGCAGTTTATCAGGCAGAGAGTTCAGAGTAATGATTATTAAGGACATTCAACAGCATGAGAAAAGACATTGAAATCTTTAAAAAGAGGAGCAGTCAGAAAAAAGAATGCAATATTTGAAATAAATAATACACAGGAAGGAATAAACAGGTTAGATGAAGCAGAGGATTGAATCAGTGATTTGGAAGACAAGGTAGAAACAAACACCCAAGCAGAGCAGCAAAAAGAAAAAAGGATTTAAAAAAATGAGGGAGCTTAAGAAACCTTTGGGGCAACATGAAGCGTAACAACATCTGTGTCGTGGGAGATCCATAAGGAGAAGAGAGTGAGCAAGGGATTGAGAACCTATTTGAAGAAATAATGACTGAAAACTTCCCTAATCTGGTGAAGGAAAAAGAGTTGTAATTCCAAGACGCTCAGTGAGTCCCAAACACATTGGACCCAAAGAGGCCTACAACAAGACATAATTAAAACAACAAGGCTTAAAGACAAAAAGAGAATCCTAAAAGCTGAGAGAGACAAGCATGTATTTACTGACAAGTGAGCATCAATTGGACTGTTACCTGATTTCTCAACAGAAACATTTCAGTCCAGAAGGGAGTGGTATGAAATACTTAAGGTAATTGAAAGCAAGAAATAAAACCTAGGCTACTTTACCCAGTAAGGCTATCATTTAAAATCAAAGGAGAAATGAGGAGCTTCCCAGACAAGAAACAGCTAAAGGAATTTGTTAAAACCAAACCAGTATTGCAACAAATGTGAAAGGGCTTGCTTTAAGAAGAAAAAGAGGAAAAAAACAGAGATACATAGTCTAAGAATAAAATGGCACTGAATACATATCTATCAATGAAACATTTTCTGAGGAACACACCTGTAAATGTAAAATATTAGAATTAGCTTAACTGCATTATATATAAAATAGATCAAGGAATTAAATTTACTAGGTGTCATTTAGTCCAGAAAATAATTTCTTTATGATAATTGTTCAGCATTGGTAAATATCTGCATTTAAACTTGTGTTCCTTTTCTGGGGCCTAAATATGTCAAACTATAACTGTTTTATTGGTCGCAGGAATTATTTGCTGTTCTAGACATGCAGGCTCAATTAATTGAATTAAATTTTACCAACTGAAGATAATTTTATTTAGTTGTTATGACATTGATAGTTATTATATCTTTGTATTACATAGTTTCTCTCTGATCTTTTGCTGTGCAAGTCAATATTCTTTTATATTTGCAAAGTTTTTGCCATATAATTTACCTGGTGTAGGTGCAGTGACTTTTGGTGTTTGTATAATTTGTAGTAGTCTCTGTTCTTTTTATCTTATTTTCTCATGTTCCTCTTTCTCTATTTTTTTCATATTCAGAATCATGTCATTTTGAAACATACTAACTGTATCTCATGCTCATATTTCACTACTGTTTGAGACAGAGATTAGTAATTTGCTAACAAAAAGTATAATGAAATAAATTGGAGCTGCTTCATTATGAGAGTGTATATTATGAGGTTATGATACAGTGTGAAGTCTTACTCTATGCAATGGAGCATTCTATGTTGTATTAAAACCACTTTTCACTATTTAGCTATTATTGCAAGCTATATCCAAACATTATTTTTTACAGGTTTTCTTTTCTCATACTTTCAGTTTTAACTCTAATTTGTGAAAGCACTCATCTTAATATTAAAAGGTAACACTCAGGGAAGCAAAACTCCTACTATATTTTAAAAATTTAGACTCTATCAGAAGTCTAAGCATAATATATCAGCCATAAACAATTATGGCAAAGATTACCTTTAGGTTTGGTGCTTTAAGGATTGTTTGTGCCTTCAAATATTTGCTCCAAAATGACCTCTTTTAAGTTGAAAAACTTTGTTAGTGTGTTCAGGTAGATTGGTATTTTGATTCAAAACATCGTCTCAGGACCTATGCACCCCAATGTTAAGTTGAAAAACTTTGTTAGTGTGTTCAGGTAGATTGGTATTTTGATTCAAAACATCGTCTCAGAACCTATGCACCCCAATGTTCATAGCAGCACAATTTACAATAGCCAAGAGTTGGAAGCAACCTAGGTGCCCGTCAGTAAATGAATGGATCAAAAAACTATGGTACATATACACAATGGAATTTTATGCTGCAGAAAGAAAGAAGGAGCTCCTACCTTTTGCAACAACATGGATGGAACTGGAAAGCATTATGCTGAGTGAAATAAGCCAGGTGTTGAAGGACAAATACCATATGATCTCACCTCTAACAGGAAGCTAAACAACAAAGCAAACAAGCAAGCAAAATATAACCAAAGACACTGAAATAGAGAACAGGCTGACAGTGACCGGAGGGGAGAGGGGAGGGAATCTCAGGGGAAATAAGGGAGGAATTTAGAGGAACCTATATAAAGGATACATGGACAACAACTGAGAAGGGTGGAAATGGGAGGGAGGGGGGAGGATGGGGGGTGGGACGGGATGGGAGTAATAGACAGAAAACTGTACTTGAAAATAATTAAATAAAAAAATTGGAAAAAAATAAAAAATAAATGTTAAAAAAAAAGAAAAAAAAACATCGTCTCAGGGAAACATGTTTCTATCCAGCTTTATGGCTTTGTTTATGGCCAGTGAAGGCCAGATTCTAGAGCCAAATGCGTTTTTCTGAAGACTCCTGATGTTCTGCGATTTGCTGCTGCTGTGTGGTAAAGCAATTATGACTTTAAATTAAGCTTTCAGCTTTACTGAACTGGGGCTGAAATTTCTTTATTTTCTTGTTATATTCTACTTCAGCCAGAACTAACCAGAAATAAATAACAAAAGGGTAATTATATAGAAGCTTAGGAAATTTAGTTATAAATAAGAATTGGTAATTTTAAAATTTTAAAAGAAAATTTGAAGGACAACTCTCTCATAACACATGCAATAAAACAGGTATAAAATTATGTGAATAGTTAGCAGTGGACTCTCAGTATTTGAAATTTACCAAGGAAATTGTAAATTTCAAATATTTACAATTGAAGACCATAAAGGGCAACCAGAAGGAGAAATAATTTGGAAGTTCTTTCATTTTGAATGTATGTTTTTGAGATTACTGTATAAACGAAGTAGAAAATGTTGCACAACTCTGTGGCAGACATCCAATTATTTTGACCTCTTGAGTGTTATGTTTCTATTAACAAAACATTACTTTTTTTACTGTTTCATTTTAATTCTTTTAAAAACTAGTAATTGTTTCCTTCCAGTTCCTGAATCTTTTTTCTGCCAGATCCTCTTATGATGATTTTGCGACAATTATTTACTAGAATTCTGGCAAAATTAACAAGTAAATTTCTTCTTCTAACCTTCAACATTTCCTACTCTGTAGCTGTGTAGGTTGTTAGCTTGGGAAGAAAAAACACTAATATGTAAATGAATAGCCTTTTGAATCCCCATGGCTTTTTCATCTCATCTCTAACAGCATATTTCTTTTTGATGTGTATTGATGAGTTTTCAGGTATGAATATTTTCTATTATTTTTCATATTTGTTGCTATCTTTAAATATGTCAAAGAAATAACAGTGTTTATTTTTTTCATTTTGTCCAAATCTCAAATTATAGGTACTACTAACTTAATAAGAAGCTCTTCTAAGGGATGATTATGAAAATTATAAATCTATGTTCATAAACATTTATAAATCATAGTTCCATGTTAGCATCTTGTTACATCCCAATTCAGAAATTCACACACAGCCATGCCTCAGAACTTATCATCCATCATTGCTTAGATCTATTCCGATTCTAGAATCCAACTGCTAATGTCCTTCCCTAATCACAATCTCCTGTTCGTCTGAAAGCTCCTATTCTATCATTTCCGTTGATCACTGACCTCCAACCCTTATCCATGCTTAGGTTTTCTGTCTGTTATTTATTTTTGGCCATGTTTGTCTTCTGTATTAATTTACTATGGCTGCTTAACAAGGTACAATAAACTGGGCAGCTTAAGATAATAGAAATTAATTGTGTCACAGTTCTAGAACCAGAAGTCTGAGGTCAGGGCATCGGCAGGGTCGTGAATCCTTCTGAAGGCACTAGAGAGGATCTCTTTTAGGTGTCTCTCCTAGGTTCTTGTAATTTTTTGGCTTCTGGCAGCATAACTCCAGTCTTCACATGGCATTCTCCCTTTGTGCATGTCTATCCATGTCTCCCAATCTCTTCTGTTTATAGGCATACCAGTCATATTGAATTAAGGGTTTACCCTACCTCAGTATGACCTCATCTTACCCAATTTCATCTGCAGTGAAACTAGATCCAACAAGGTTCCTTTCTGAGGTACTGGAGATTAGGATTTCAGCATATGAATTTGGGCTGGGGGAAGACACCATCCAATCCATAATACCTCATCTAGCCAAGATTCCATCGTTTTGTCTCACTCGACATTCTTCCTAACAGCCCTCTAGTTTTATTCTTCTTTATATTTCATCATACCAGACTACCTAAATAGAAAATTGTTGACTTGGAATTAATGAACATCAATGGAGAAAATGACATAATCATGGTGATTAAATATCTGTTAAAAATGCGTACCTTCTGAACTTAGCTGGTCCCTAAATTTTCAGGGATATCATTTTACTATCCCATAGCTATTACTATGGCAAATATTTTTTTTACTGTCTTTAAAGTTGACTCTCAATCTTGCTACTTTTATTCTCAACAGATAATTTCCTTTCTAATTAAATGAAATGATGGAAGACATCAATATGAACAATCTCAGCCTTTCTTCCACACCCCATTCTAACGTAGTCTTTTTATCAAATGCTTTAATTCTCTCTTTTACCTCTCCTCCCCAGTTTGCCCACATGTGTCAAGAAAAGTTCTTTTATTATTAACACAGAATTGTCATTTTGTTTAAAGCTTTCCCTCTAGCTATGCTGTATTATGCTTCTCTGTTTATGACCTAACAACAACATAGCCACCCTGTTAGCTCCCCATCGCCTACAAAACAAGGGCTAAATCCTAATTAGTTCCTTTAATTTGTTCCCAAACTACCTTTTCAAACTTAAACCCAATTAAATAAATAACATCCCACCATAATGTTATGGCATTAAGCCTACTAGACTAATTGCTATTCTGCATATTGTTGCATTTTTACTTTAGCCATGGTATTTTTGTTTGGTTTTATTTGTATTGTGTGTTTGTTTTCCTGTTCTATTCTTTCTCTGTCCAGCTCAACTTCTATTATGTCATCTCTAATACTCACATTTTCTTTAATAGTAATTATTTGCTTTTTCTGTAGGAAATGTATAACATTTGTCACACCCAAGTATTGATATTAATACATCAAGTAAATTGTTTATATATTTTGTGTATTATGAACTATACTGTGAGAATTTTCATCTATAGGACTATGTCATTTGTATATTATAGTGCAAACAATTTGTGTATATTTGTTCAATTAAATTAAAACTGATGCCCTGATACAGAGTATTCATTCTGACAAATAAAAAAAAGTGATATCTTAACATTTATTTAATTAATATTTATTCATTTTATCATACATTGCTTTTCAATCTAAAATATTTATCAAGGAACTATTATGTGCTTGGTACCAAATATTCAGAAGGTGTAGAAAACTGCAATTTAGTATATAATTATATTCTATAAATAATCCATTATGATAGCACTTAAGGAATATAATACTGTCCTTATATTTTAAATTACAAAGATAAAAGTTTATTCTTTAAAATAAATCAGAAAATTCATGTGAGTGTGTGCATATGAGCTATTAATAACCATAGCTCAGGACCTTGGGTTGTGATGTAATACTATTCATGTCAGTAGTCAGACACTTTGGAAACCAGGTCCTGTCTCAGATTGGAATCTTTTAGGGAATAGAGAAGTGACAAAATCTAGTGACTAGATGAGTGACACTAACCAAAGGAGAATAAAACTTCAAAGAAGTGAGTCTTTAGCAACTGGGTTTAATTAAACCGATCATATCCGATTCTACTGTACATCCTTTACTACCTAAGCTAACAAGACTCTAAAAATGGAGCATATTCTTTTCTTTGATATGTGTACATTTTAATGAACTGCATCTCGAGACTACTTTCAAAATTCATTGAAGTTGATAAAAATTGAACGATTAGATTTTTCTCTCATTAATTATTGTTAGAATTACCATTACCAAAACTTTGCTGTGAAAAGTACAAAATGCACCAATTATTGGGCTATTCAAATATTTTACATAGCAACATTTCCCTATTACGATAGTATCCTTGAGGAAGAGCCATGTGAATTAATATGCAGTGGCATAGAGAGATAATTAACTAGGCACCATCATCTTTTTATTTAAGAAGCACTCACATGATTAAATTCTAGAGCTAAAAATTCATCTTTAAAAGTTAAATGTTAGCAGAATAGCTAATTTTATTTTATAGCTGTCAGCTTGATTGACAAGTAGGACCTATCAAGTATGTTTCTATTCTTGTAATTCAGGGACACCTTGAAAATATTTCCCAAAGGAAAAGAAAGAAATATGTGGAGAAAAATTAAAAAGGAAACTGCCTTTCTGGTTGAGAATATATTTAAGATAAAATATAGAAAATTTTCTACTTCTACTAATGTGCTAAAACTACTACTTTGGAAAAATGCCTTGGTTGTGAAGGGATTTGTATAAATAAAATATTTTTATTTAGACACCATTTATAATGTTGCCTAATTCATTTTATTTCTAGTAATGCCATTTTGCATTTTTATGCAATTTGAATTGATATTATATGTTTTGATTGCAGCAAGGGCTAGTCCTTCCTGTATAAGAATTTGGAATTTTAGCTTTGTAGTAGCTTAGTGAAATATTTAGTATTTTATTATGTTATTATTGGTGTATTTAGTGCTAGAGGTTTACATGTGGCTATGCTATGTTGGATATAATTTAAGTCATCATTTTGAATGATGTGGTTTTCAGCACCCATGTTCACAGTGAGACTGACATGTATTTCTGAAGAACTGCAGCTTTGGGGCCTGTGTTTCATGTGGCATTTTAGTGTCTTATGTCCTTCTTTAAAAAAAAAAATTAGAATATCTGAAATATTCTTGCCTTTGTTTTTCTCTAGGATTATATGGTGTCATGAGTTTTACTTGTCTTTTATCCATTTTGAGTTTATTCTGGTATGTGGTGTAAGTTGGTGGTCTAGTTTCATATTTTTGCATGTACCAGTCTAGTTCCCCCAGCTCTATATTGAAGAGGCTATTTTTAAGCCTCGAATAGGTTTATGCTTCTGTCCCCTTTGTCAAATATTACTTGACCATAGAGGCTTGGGTTCTCTATTCTGTTCTGTTGATTTTATGTCAGTGCCAGACTGTTTTGATTACAGTGGCCTTGTAGTATAGTTTTATATCAGGTATTGTGGTCCCTCCTACTTTGTTCTTCTTTCTCAAGATTGCTGGGGCTATTTAGGGTCTTTTTTCATTCCATACAAATTTTTGAAATATTGTTCTAGATCTGTGAAATATACCATTGGTATTTTAAAAGGGATTACATTAAATCTGCAGTTTGCTTTGGGTAGTATGGACATTTTAATGGTTTTAGTACTTCTAATTCATGAACACTGTATATGCTTCCATTTATTTGTATCTTCTTTAATTTATTTCTTCAGTGTTCTATAGTTTTCTGAGTATTGACCTTTTTGTCCTTGGTTAAATTTATTTGTAGGCACTTTATCTTTCTTGTTTGTATAACAGGTTTTTCCCCTAGTTTCTTTTTCTTATATTTCATTGCTGGTGTACAAAAATGCCATTGATTTCTACATACTGACTTTGTATCCCACTATTTTGCCAAATCACTTATTAAGTAGAGTAGTTTTTTTGGTGGAGACTGTAGGGTTGTCTATGTACACTATTACGTTGTCTGCAAATAATGACAGTTTTACTTCCCATTTTCCAATTTGGATGCCTTTATTTCTTTTCCATGTCTGATTGCTGTGGCTAGAACTTCCAGTACAATATTGAATAACAGTGGTGAAAGTGGACACTCTTATCTTATTCCTGCTCTTAAGAGGAAAGCTTTTAGTTTTTGCTCATTGAATGTTTTGTTGGCTGTAGGTTTCTCATAAATGGGTTTTATTATGTTGAGGAATGATTCCTCTATTTCCTCTTTGCTGAATGTGTTAGCATGTTAAAATGTATTGGGGTGACATTGGTTAATAAAATTATATGTTTCAGTAACACATTCTGTAACACATCATCTGTATATTATATTATGTGTTCACCACCCCCAAGACAAGTCTCCTTCCATCACCATTTATGTCTTCTATACTCTCATCTACCACCCTCGTCCCCTTTCCTCCGGTAATCATGATGCTGTTGTTTGTGTCTCCAATTTTTTTTCTTAATCCTTTCACCTTTTCATCCAGCCCAGCACCCCTCTCATGTCCTTCTGTTATGGTGCAAGACAGAGGGAAACTTCAATGACATAATTTTTAAAATGAGATTTAACTAACATGTTATAAAATTTACCTTTTTAAAGTATATAATTAAGTGACTTTCAGGATATTTAATTAATTAGCACATTTAAGGTTTTCAACCATAACTATTATTTAATTCCAGAACATTTTCATCACTTCAGAAAGAAACACTGTACACATCAGCAGTCACTTCCCATTTCTCCTCCCTCTCCCTAGCTTCTGACAACTGCTTATTTTCTGTCCATAATATGGATTTGCCTGTTCAGAACATTTCATGTAAGTAGAATCATACACTACGTGATGCGGGGGAGCTCCACCTACAGAGCTCTTCTGGCTGCTGTGGATGAGAATAAATCTACCAAGACATGATCTGCTTGGAGGGTAAAGGCTGACCAGCCTCTCAGAGGAGAAAGGCCTTTAGTCTCTCTTTCAATGGGCTTTTATTGAGTTTAGCTTGCATAAGGATGCATATCAAAGAAAAAAGGTATGGTTTACAGATAACATTTCTGGGATGTCATTGAGAGTCCTTTTGAGTCAGGGTCTGGTAAACAGGATGATGCCAATGGGCTGTAAAACCTTGGGAAACAAACTTATTTTGTGCTTGGACCCTTAACATTTAAATTGAGGACATTCTTAGCAAAGCAGGTTTCACAGGAGTTTATGCATTCCTTCTTAGACCTGATTGCACCCTGTTTCACTCACCAGGAACCACCCATTCCAGCACAGGGCTGCACTCCCCTTTGGCATTATTTCAGGCCTGAATCAGGTGAAGGAAGCAAGGCAGCCAAGCGATCAGGAGGGTTTTTACAGATAGAATGAGGACTCAGGCTATGGTAAAGCTGAGGGGTTAAGGTTTTTTGTCCCTTCTCTGCAATCCCCTATGTCCTTCCCAAATGGCCCCTTTGCAACTGTGTCTGTCTTAGGTTGTTCCTTTCTTGAGGAATCTTACCCATCATTGACTATCCAGCCATCTTCCAGGGGCCAAGCAGGGTGAAGTAAAAGGGGGCAGAGGCAGCAACTCTGCTGGGAGGATAAGTTTTGTCTTAGTGGCTTATGGTCCCAAGGTCCCCTAGCTGTGGGGCCTTTTCACCTGTCAGTGGGGTAACAGCTTCTGAAATCAGGCAGGATGGTTCCCAATGATGTGGCCTTTTGTGACTGGCTGTTTCACTCAGCATAATCTTTTCAAGGTTCATCTATGTTGCAGCATGAATCAACCCTCCACTCGTTTTTATAGCTGAATAATATTTTACATATGAGTATGTAACACATTTTGCTTATCCATTAGTTGACTGATTTTTCAGTTTCCATTTTTGGCTACTATAAATACAACTGTTATGAAAATTCATGTACAAGCTTTTAAATGAACACTTATTTTCAGTTCTCTTGGGTACATACCTGGGAATATAATTGCTGGCTCATGTGGTAACTGCATATTTAACTTTTTGAGGAATTGCCAAACTGTTTTCCAAAGCAGCTGTGCCATTTTATATTCTGACCAGCAATGTTTGAGGGTTTCAGTAATCATACATCCTCACCAATGCTACTTATTATTGCCCATATTTACCATATTTTTTAAAAAGTCATATATAGCTTGCATGGTTTTTTTTGTATGTGTATTTTGAGGAATTCCTATGTTTATGTCATATAAATTTCTTTTATTAGAGATTTTATTTGGTTAGTAGATATATTTCAATACTTTTGGAATTTAATGTCACTCTAAAAATGATGTGATACTCAACCCATCTATAATTAAAATTATTAAATTTATTGGGGTATCTGGTTTATAATATTATATAAATTTCAGATGTACAACTTTATAAAACAATCTATTGTGAGCTTATCACCTGCAGGATTATCTCCTTCTGTCACCATGTATAAAAATTTGAAGAAAAGCATATTGCAGATTATTCAAGATCAGTACTTTGATGATTCTGTTGAGAGTTACAGGTGAAATGAGGAGTACATTTCATTACATCAGATATTGAACTCTCCCCCTGCCATATATATGAGTGTAACTGCTTACATAATTCTAATATCTCAAGCTTTACTTTCTTGCAATTATAAAAACGGATTGAAGGAAATATGTTATTTCTAAACAAGCAAGCAAATGAACCAATCATCAGGTCTCCTTTATATTTCTTGTATCTACTTATCAATGACAATTATAGGTACACTTTCCTAGAGTACTACTATAAAACTCAGCTGTATGGCAAGTATTTGATAAATAGTGAACATGGGGTTCTTTTAGACACTTTAGCTTATATTAGTGGAGGGTGTAGTATCCAAGGGCATTAATTCTCTTACTTCCAAGCTGCATTAATTCCAGTTGACGCTGCAGCATTAGAGAAACCTCAGATGTGCTCAAGGTTAAGATATCATCAATGCAGAATGGGTCTAAGAGGTTCTAGAACTGTCCAAAACAATGATGGCTGAACTCAGAGGTGGGGCCAGAAGCTGCAAAGTGGGTCACCAGGAGGATAATGATAAGTATGGTGTGTGGAACATGATGTGTTACACAGCACAAATGAAAACTTGACACCCAAATATCATCTAAAAGAATGGATTTCAAAAATTTTTATGAACAAAAGTAAGGAAAAAAGTTTTATAGAGTTACTTATGAACTAATATTTACCCTTACCATGTACAAAACAATCTGAAATTTTCTGTTCTATATTATGCTGTTATTCTGTTCTGTTCTTTTTTAATTTAAAAATGCTATTTATAACTCCCTAAATTAATTTCAAAAACTGTAGTTTGGAAAAACACTAGCTAAAAAGATAATTAAACTAAGATACTAAGAGGTTGAAAGATAGCAGATTAATTACAGTTATATGTCCTGAAGTCATACACAATGGAATGTTTAGAAATAAAGGTCAAGCTATCAAGATCAGTTAAAATAGAGTTGACTAAATTCTTAAGAAACCATGTTCCATGGTTCCGAATTTCATCTGTCAGTATTTTAGAATCTGCAAGTGGGTGAAGCACATCTAGCTCCCTAAGAGTTCGAACAGTGTGGGAACACAGAAGGCCTGAATAATGAGTTGCTGTGACTCCTGTTTTCCCCTCAGATGCTTTGTTTCCTGTTGTTCCAATTGGTGTGTGTACAGTGTGGAGACGTAATGTGTACATTCTGCATAGGTGCACAAAGTTACGCAAAGCCAATTGCATGTTGCTAACACAGCTGGCTGGTTCAATCTCAGGGTCCTTTTGCGTTTTATGTTTGTTTCAGGTTTATCGTTGTGGTAGTTGTAATTTTTAAGTTTCTTTTCTTCTTTCATAGAGAAAAAGCTTTTAGTCTCCTAAGAGCAGAGCTCTATTACCTTAATCACCTTTTAGAAATGGGAAAATTACCTGTATTTTTTATGCACTGAAGGTGTATCATAATAATTCAACCACCCACTATACCCTCAAATTCAAATGTTTTTTTTTTTTTAAGAAACTACTTTGTTCTTTTTTATTTCTTCATTTTCTTTGGAGTAAATGAGAGCTTAAGAATTGAGGAAATTCCACCAAGCTCTTCTGAGCTTTGGCTGTCTCTTCCTGCCGGCTGTTACGTTTAAGGATGTCACCGCCACAGGAACCTGCAGTCACTACTGTTAAAGCTAAAGGGTAAGTGAACGAGCAAGGTGTAGGAACTCTCACATCAGCCATAACCTTCCCACAAAGTCCTTCACATATAGGAGCACCACCTTTTCTGGTGCACACAGCCCTTCCTGGGGGGCCTCCCACACCAGTGCCCCTGTAAATCTGTCTCAGGTGATGTTACATGAGTGTCATGTGAAAGGAAAGGTTCATGAGGAAGTATCTTGGAGAAGCGCTGCCTTCTACAGGAGGATCCACAAAGCATGTTAGTAATTTAAAGATTCTGAAAAGCCTCAAGATTAAGAAATTTGTTTACCTGTTTTAACCCAATATTTCTCAGATATATTGTTTCATCACACCTCTTTTAATGTCCTAAAAGGCAGTGGTTATTTGCACAGCTTAGTAGAGAAAATAGACTCATCACCAGAGTGCCCTTTTGTTTCTTCCCTGGTGCCCTCAGCATTTCTTTTTCTAAGATGCTTTAAAAAAATCTTTCTTGGAAAACATTCTGATCTCTTCTCCTCCTAGATACAAGCCCTCCTCTCCTAGATAATTTCTTCATTGTATCACCATCATCAACTTCTGTGATATTAACTGTAAGCCATATAATCATGGCTATTTGTATATGCAAATTAAAAATGTTACAATATCAATTCATAATTCTTATTCTTTCATTCACTTGGCATGTCAGTGTGACTTTTCAAGCTCCAGAGAAGTGAATACCTTCTTCCCTTTCTCATCTTCATTCAGCAGTTTTTGGTTGACTGTTAATGCTGAATGGCGTTGCCAAGTGAAAGGGGGAGGAGCTTCCCTGATAGGGAGAAGGAAAACAGAAAATATAGATATGCATTTTGGTTATGGCCTTACTTCCCTGAGTATAACCTTGATTCAGTCATTCAAACATCAGTATTCAGTTTTCCCAACACCATTTGTTGAAATAAAGTATCTTTAGCCTATTGTGTGTGCTTGCTTCTTCTGTTCAATATTAATTGACTACAAAGGTGTGGGTTTATTTCTGGGCTCTCTATTCTGTTCCATTGATCCAGGTGTCTATTTATGCCAGCACCATGTTGTTTTGATTACTATAGCCTTAGAGTATAGTTTCATATTAGATAGTATGATTCCTCCAACTTCGTTCTTCTTTCTCAGGATCAGTATTGCTATGCGGGGCCTTTTGTGATTCCATATATATTTTTGAAATACTTGTTCTAGCTCTGTGAAATACAGCATTGGAATCTCTTTAGGAATTGCATTGGATCTATAGATTGCTTTGGGTAGTATGAACATTTTAATGATGTTAATTCTTCCTATCCCTGAGTTTGGTATGTGCTTCTACTTATTTGCTTCTTCAGTTTCTTTCTTCGGTGTCTTATATTTTCTGAGTACAGGTCTTTTACATCCTTGGTTAGGTTTATTCCTAGGTACTTTGTTCTTTTTGAAGCAATTGTGAATGGGATTGATTTCTTAACTTCTCTTTTGGTTAGTTAATTAGTGACATATAAAAATGCAACTGATTTTGGATATTAATTTTGTATCCTGCTACTTTGCTGAATACATTTAACAGTTCTAGTAGTTTCTTGATGGAATCTTTGGGCTTCTCTCTGTACAGTATTGTGTCATCTGCAAATAAATAGTTTTACTTCTTCTTTTCCAGTGTGGATGCCTTTTATTTCTTCTTCTTGTCTAATTGCTGTGGCTAGGACTTCCAGTGCTATGTTTAATCAAAGAGGTGAAAGCAAAAAATTAGTTAAAAAACTTTTCTCAATTATTATTTCATTGTGTGTGTGCACACGTATCACTGCTCATTTCCCAAGAATCATTGTGGGGTTTAGTGATACTCTTCTAAGTACAGATGCTATTAAATAAAAATGCAAGAGCTAACTAATTTTCAATCTGAATATTGTATTCCAGTAACTGTAGTCATACTTACTGTGCTGTTTAGGAGGGGTAAATTTGTGCCAAACAGTTCAATATTTTCTTGCCTTTCTTGTTTTTCTCATTCCTAACTCTAATAAAATGTATTCCTCTACTTCATGTTTAACAGTTTTCAGCATTTTAAATAATTTATACAAAGCAGTTTACACTGGGAGCTTAAAAAACAAAATTTTGTTTAGGCAACCTTTTGGAATGTCAAAGTGGAAACATAATTTTAAAATGGCAGTTTAAGGACAAAGAGAAGTGAATGATTTTTCACTTTTGACAATATAAGTATCCATTAAAATATGGGTTTTGATGAAGTATATTATGAGCTACTTTTCCCTGGACTATAAAATGAGTTCCTCCCTTACCCCCCACCTGACCATTCTAGGGTGACAAATAGCAATGTCTGAATGTTAGGGAAGTCCTAGAAGGCTCTGTTTACATGTAGCAATGTGGGTTCACAACTGCTCTTCAAACAGCTGGTAAAACAAACTCATCCTATGACCCAACAAGGAAGCCTTCCTGCTCCTTGACTTTCACGAACATGTCTTCCTAAAATGTCTATGAAAATGTAAGGTCAAAAGGATGAGGGCATACAAGAGAAATTCTTCAAGAAGAAGTTAAATACCAGAATTTGAATTCTTTTAAGAAGAAAGTTAAATTCTTCAAGAAGGCAAAAGTTCTGATAATTCAAAAAACATTCATCTTGAGCATGTAGAAACATTTCTGCTAAGTGGAAGTTTCCAAAGGCTTTCACATATTCCTCGTGTCTTTGTTTTCAGTACCCTTTTCAATTCTGAGTGATAGAAAACTGTATTTTCTTCATTAATGCAGTAATTGATGGCAGCTGGGCATACTCATAATTTAATAATGATGTATATTGTACATCCACGGTTATCTTGGCAGTTCATTTCTGACCTAATTTCTAATTTAGATCGTGATTCATCTAAGATTGGGGTGGATTCTTAAAGTAGGGACTTACAAAAAAGGTAATATTTCATTTTCTGAATATTATATTAAACTCTGGAACTTTTTACCTAACTCGGGGCACATGCATAGATTTAATTTACTTTGACAAACATTTGCTGAGTGCCTCTAAGATCTGCAACACTATTCTAGAAATTAGTCTCTTCATTTAAAATCCTGGCATATGCCATAGTATGTGAGGAAGTAAAGATTTTTAAAAAAATTAATGACTTCCCTTGACCTCAGGGAGCTCATAAATTAGTGGGAGAGACAGGCATATAAATACATGATTATATGTAAATGAAGAATTAATATATACGAAAGATCAAGAAGGACCCAACTCCAACCTGATGTCATAAAAAGCACCAGTGCGGTATTGAGACAAGTAAATGAAGGGCAGTCGGGGACCTGAAGTGAGAAGTTTGGGGCAGAAATCGTATTTACAGAAGGCTCTGTAATCAGGTTAAGTTTTTTCAAGCAGGGAAAGCACCACTCTGGTAGTTTAGTGGCTTACCAATTTGAAGGAACACGCTTGGAAACAGAAAAATCAGTTAGGAGATCATCGTAGGAGTCCTGTAAGAGGTGGTGCAAAACCGAACTAAGGCAGCAGCATTAGAGGAGATGGAGGGATGCTCAAAAACGCATATGAATCTGAGTTGCAAGACATTATTATTTTTTTTAAAGATTTTATTTATTTATTTTTAGAGGGGAAGGGAAGGAGAGAAGGAGAGAAATATCAATGTGTGGTTCCCTCTCGTGAGTCCCCTGCTGGGAACTGGCCTACAACCCAGGCATGTGCCCTGACTGGGAATCGAACTGTGATCATGTGGTTCACAGGCCCACACTTAATCCACTGAGCTACACCAGCCAGGGGGCAAGATGTTATTATTGACTACATGAGGTACACGAAGAAATGAAAGATTGCTCCCAGGATCCCACCTTGGGTGGTAGCAATTTAGCGGTGAGGTATTATGACATTAATAGGAAACTGTTAAAGATTTTTAAAAATGTATTTATACTTTTATTTACTTTTCCTTATTATTAAAACTTAAAGAAAATTCTTAGATTAACAAATACCAGACAAAACTGCAATTGAAACTTCATGATATGGCTCTTCTGAAGTTCAGACCATATTAAATATTTCTTTACATATTGAGAAGTCCATTTGGAAATTTCATGTGCCAGTTTTTTTCTCTACTTATTATTTGATTTTATTGAATATATTTTATAGCACCATGAACTGTGATAAAATAACTCAAATAGCTCAAAGATATTAATTGCTAAGAAAGTTATACTAAGTACCTGTAGTTGAGTCTTTTCTTTTCATCAAAGGATAAATTGGTCGGAGTGAAAAAAATGAGCAGCCTTATTATATATTCAAATGTCATAACTTCATTCAGCTATGTCTGTTTAGCTATATGCACTATGTGGAAATGAATATGAATGAAATTCATGAAGTAATTATCTAGATTAAAAACAAAAAAATCAGTGCCCTTGATTGTGACATTTCATTTAACAGTCAAATCTATCACATTCATGGTAATTGCTACTGTCTGCAAAACAGAGAGAGGTTACATGTATTTGTTTTCTCATCATTATCATCATCATACATTTTTTCTAAATACTTCTATGTGGGTGGTGGTAGAAGAAATACTACACTTTGGTTAAAAGTATTACATTTCTTTCCTTCAGAGTAATTTGACATTGCTACCAAACACATCACCTTTTATTTCAGTTCTTCAAAAACTTCTGTTTCCAATTGTTCTTCTAAAGCAACACCATATTTGAGTCTTCGAAGCTCAGTTTCTATGATTATTTTCTACTTTTCCTTCTTTCTTCCCCCATGATATACAATGGCATTGCACCTTGCTGATCTTCTCATTGCACTCACATTTTTCACTTAGTAAAAATGTGAGGTTTCCCTTCTCGTGTTGAGCTTCAGTGTGAAGCTCAAGGCTGCACTGTCTGATACGGCAGCCCCAAGCCACCGTGGCTAGTGGACACTTCCCATATGGCTAGTCCGGATTCAGGTGCACTGTAAACAGGGAACACACAGATCGTATTTCAAACACATTCTGTAAAAGGGGGCATATAAAAGTCTCCATAATTCTCAACTTGATTGCAGTTTGAAGTGGTAATATTTTGGATATATTAAGTTAAATAAAATGCTATTAAATTAATATCATCTGTTTTTTAAAAATCCCCACAGGAGGATATGTTTATTGATTTTTTTTTTTGAGTGAGAAATGAAGGGAGAGGGAGAGGGCAGGTAAAAGAGAGGAGAGAGAGAAAAAAGACAAAGAGAGAGAGAGAGAGAGAGAAATTGATCTGTTGCCACCTCTCTGCACCCCAACAGAGGATTGGACCCACAACCTAGGTACCTGCTCTGGCTGGGAATTGAACCACAACCTCTTGGTGTATGAGAAGATATTCCAACCAATTGAGCCACCCAGCCAGGGTGATGTCACCTGTTCCTAGAGTTAGGCTTAGGCTTAGGGTTAGGGTAATAAGGCTATTAGAAAATTTTACATTTCAATGTACCTTACATTTTGTGGCCTATATTATATTTCCATTGGACAGAACTGCAATAAAGGACACTAGAGTTAAAGAAGTCATACATTCTGCTCTGAAGTCATGCTACATGACATGAAAGTAACTGTAACGTCATAATGTGATAAGATCCACAGAAGGGTGTGAAGAGAAGAGTGAGAAATCATTTCTGATAGAGCCTCTGATGCAGGATTCATGAAAGATATTAGACCATCATCAGAGGACAGTGACAGGAGCACTACCATTTGAAGTACAGAAAAACATACGTGAAGACCCGATGAGAAGAAAGGCTGCTGAGTCTCTTCAGATAGTGTTTCATAACATCACTTCGCTATGGCCATCCATAGAAACTAAAAGTCTTTCAGGAAATACTGCAAGCACCTTACCAGTTCTCAACAACATCCATATCTGCTTCCAGCAAGGAAGGCCCCTCTCAGTGAGGGAGGGCCTAGGGGGAGTGCTGCTTGATGACAGACTAGATGCTACTTCAGTCCTGCCGACCGGGAACGTTGAGCGGCAGCCCTTGGCTGTGGCTACTGAAATGAAAAGATTAGATGTAGCTCACCTGACATCCAGGGGCAACAACAGGAAATAAAAAGAAAAGAGTGGAATATAAATAGTATGTCTTCTGAGAATTAGGATATCTTTTTGTGTACCCTAAAGTGTTTGATGAGTAATAAAAAGTGGACCAAACGCCCTGGCTGGTGTAGCTCAGTGGATTGAGCGCGGGCCTGTGAACCAGAGGATCGCGGTTCGATTCCCAGTTGGGGCACATGCCTGGGTTGCAGGCTGGTTCCTTGCAGGCCAACTACCAGCAGGGGACACACGAGAGGCAACCATACATTGATGTTTCTCTCCCTCTCTCCTTCCCCTCTAAATATAAATAAAATAAATACATAAAATCTTTAAAAAAAAAGTGGATCAAAAAGAGGATAGGAATGAAGGAAGTGGAGTAGGGAGATGAGTTAGTTTCCAAAAGAAATGTTTTGTTTCTAGTTCTCACCCAAGGATAAGTATCGATGAGAGAGAGAGAGAGAGAGAGAGAGAGAGAAACATCAATATGAAAGAGAAACATCAATGGGTTGCCTCTTGTATCTGCCCCATATGTGGGCATCCAAACCATAACCTAGGTATGTGCCTGGACCTGAGATGGAACTTGAAACCTAGGTATGTGCCCTAACTGGAAATTGAAACTGCAACCTTTTGGTGTATGGGATGATGCTCCAATCAACTGAGCCACTTGGCCAAGGCCAAAAGAAATGTTTTGTAGGTAGAGGTAAGCACATAAGAATAGAGAGAAGTGAGAGTTACACATTTGGCAGTATCATATGAGCATTTGAGGTAAGGCTCTGATATAAATAACTTTTTAGTTGTGGGCAAGTTGCTTAATATTCCCGAGTTTTAGTTATCTTATCTGTAAAAATATATAACAAAGCCTTCTATGCAGAGTTGTAAGAATTAGAAATAATCTCAATTGATATGTCTAATACCTTGTAATATTCAGCAAATGTTAGCTATTATATTTGACCACTCTTGGTTAACTAATTTTGAATATTTATCTTCTTTTGGCTAATTCCCTGGAAGGAATTGGAGTGGTTAAGTGCCTTTAACCGAATCTCTCACCTATTGTTTTTAAAAGGAAAGTAAAAAGACAGTAAAAGTAGAATATTTTATTAATGAAAATTGATACACATTTTTGTCCTATTTAACATTAGAAAACCTAGGATATGTCTCACAGTTGATGGTGTCATACAGCTGAGGTAGTTATCATCTGTGCATATATAAAGTTATTATTGGTGGCAAGTATACACAATTGCAGCCCTGGGTGTTTCATTCTAAAAACTATTTAAAGATTATTTGAAGAAAGACTGAGTCTTAGTGATTGTTTGAAAACATTCTTTTGGTCATCTTCTGTTAAAATCCAGAAGTTTCAGTGTCATAACTTGCTGAATGAAGAGTGGAACCTCTTAAGATGTTACAGAGGATGGCAGAGATGGGAACACATGGACAGCACTGAAAGATTGCTCCAACTTGAAAAATGTTTCAGAAGAGTTAGAGTTTGAAAATGAGGAACTTTTAGGAATAATTTCACTTAATTATTTTGCCTGTATTTTTGTTTTATTTTTCTAAGAGAAAAGACATTTTTTCCCATGTCTATGAGGGTTTTTCTTCTTTTTGCTCAGTTTCCCACCCCTCCCCCTCCCCACAGCAGTCAGTCTGCTCTCTGTGTAACGAACAATCCGAACCAACAAGCAACGGAGGGACAGGCTCATATTTTTCTTTTTCTGGGTGTACAGACTAAATCTGTTAAAAATCTACATCTAAATAAGTATAAAGAAATTTTAGTAATTAAATATTAATTACTAACGATTAATGAAAGGAAATTCTAAGACATGTGAAAGCATTATGTTATGGATTAATTGCTTATGTTCTTTTTCTTTCCTTTCATGCATCTTGGAATTTATGGACCCTGGGGCTCTATGAAAGCACTGATTTAGAAAACCAGTACATTTGGCGAGCTTATCAGAAATATATTTGGTAGCCTTAAGTTAATTTGCTGGGAAGTAAGTATTTCAGAAGGCATTAAAAGAAAGTTTAACAAGTAATCTTAGATTATAATTGTCTGTAGTTAATTCAAATTTGAATTTTTCATTCATGTTATTTTTGTCTCAGAGGCTACATTTCTACTTTTAATAGCAGATAAATGAGAAAGGGAAAGTAATTACTTTGTTTTTATAAAATCTAGTCTATATATTCTTCCAGTCTTGTTTCTACTATCTTTTTATTTTGTATTGGGCTTCTTTATCACTTAGCTTTGGTTGAGAAATGATTTTTATATCCATTGCTCATAAATGAGTCAGTTCTCTCTCATTCTTTCTTTCTAGAATGAGACACATTGTCAATCTTAAAGACAGAGCTTGAAGAATTTTCTGCCCTCCATATTTGTTATTCACTGAGTCTAAGCCCATTGAATATTTCATTGTTAGAAACAACGTTTTTTTCTTTTCCATCAAGGAAATGATCACAGTGCTGCGGTTTCTGCTCCCTGTCCCCCCTCCCTCCTTTTCTTCCTTCTCCTGGTCAATCACCTAAATATGTTGTTTGCTGTATGAAAAGCAACCATCATATTTGATATTTAAATATCTTATAATTGGTTAAATATTCATTAACTATTCTATTTGATCATAGTGAACAAATTCAATAAAGGTGAATAATGTGTCTCAAAACTAATTTTATGTACATAAAATTGAAAAATGTGAGTATAAAAATATACAATCTTAATTAAAAAATTATTTAGCCTTTTAAGAAGTCTTTTTCATATCATTTAGAATGATATGCTTGGTTATACTAATGTAGAAAATAGAATATAATTTTTTTAAATATAATTTTTATTTAATTCTTGTTCACATACAGGTTTCTGTCTTATATTCCCAATCCTGCCCACCCCCCACCCCATGCTCCCCGCCTCCCTCCCCTTTCCACCCCCCACCCTTAGTTATTGTCCATGTGGCCTTTATACTTGTTCATGTGAGTCCATTCCCTTTTCCCCTATAATTCTCTCCCCTCTCCCCTCTGGACCCTGTCAACCTGTTCCATATTTGAGTGTCATTGGTCGTATTTTGCTTGCATGTTTGGTTTGTTTAGAATCCTGTTAACGGTGAGATCATATGATATTTGTCTTTCACCGCCTGGCTTATTTTGCTCAGCATAATGCTTTCCAGTTCCATCCATGATGTTGCAAAGGGTAGTAGTTCCTTCTTCCTTTCTGCGGCATAGAATTCCATTGTGTAAATGTACCATAGTTTTGTGATCCAGTCATTAACCGATGGGCATCTAGGTTGCTTCTAACTCTTGGCTATCGTGAATTGTGCTGCTATGAACATTGGGGTGCATAGGTTCTTTTGGATTGGTGTTTCAGGATTCTTAGGATATGCTCCTAAGAGTGGAATTGCTGGGTCAAAAGGCACGTCCATTTTTAGTTTTCTTAGAAAATTCCATACTGTTTCATTCATTATATTCAATCAAAAGCGATAACTTCTGGAGATTAAGATATACATGGACACAAAAAGATGATAAACTATTGGGCTGGCCAAAAAGTCCATTTAGTTTTTTTCTATGAAGTAAAAGATACATTTTTCATTTTCACTAATAACTTTATTGACTTGAATATTTTAAGTATGTCAGTTATCTCCCACTATTGGCTTCTAGTGGGTAGAGGCCAGGGGTGCTGCAAAACACCTTTCAATGCATAAGACAGCTCCACAGCAAGGAATTATTTAGCCAACAGGTTAATAGTACCAAGAAACTTCACAAACCACTTTTGAGATGTTTGATCAATCACAGCACCTTTTTTATACACTGCACAAATCTTTTTTTTGTGTTTGGTTGTTTTTTTACCTTCATCAAAATGCTAAGGTATAATATGTGAACAATGTTGTGTATTTTCTTCCATCTTTAATACTAAAATGGCTGTACAAAAATTTACCAATTTAGATGTTTTTTAAAAAATGCACATTCATATGACAGCTGTTATAATACAATGCAACAAAATTTTTTCAAATGAAGTAAAGACAACTAAACACTACTAGAGCCATTATATCAATAAAACTAAACAAAATTTTTTACCAACCCAGTAGAATAGGAAGCAGGTTTATTAAAAATAAAGTACAATATGATCAATGAATGAATTGAAGTATATGTACAGGACAGTGCTACTAAGGAAGAAAAAAAACAAACTAAATGTCTTGAGAGAAGGGTTCAGAAAAAGAGCTCATAAAACATGGTTTCCTAAGTGGGATCTTAAAGGACATGTACACGGGAAATTTTTTCAAAGAAGAATAGTTGTGAGAGAGTCTCAAGATATTTTCATTCGACCTAGCCTGTCATAATTAAGTGTGATGACCCTGGAAAGGTATAGCATTTTCTAAATTTACTATATATATATAGTAAATATATATATACATATATATATATTTATATATATATACATATATATATATATGTATATACAGTGTCATGTGTGTATATATATATATATTTATATATATATACATATATATATATATATATGTGTATATACAGTGTCATGTGTTGATTTTACAATAATATGCTGACTTGTGTCATTGCAGAAAATGGCCTTTCTTTCATTTTACTGAACTCCTAGAAAGAAGTTTCTGGTAAATGGTTGTATATATTTTCCCTTTTGTTTTCTCAGCTAAGACCTGGCTCCTGTGACAAAAGTATGACTTTTCAAAATATACCTTTCAATTTGTTGGCAAAGTTTCTCATTTGCAAAGTTACATGCTCAGCCCACATAAATAACAATTTAGCTTAGTCTTTCAGTTGGTAATGATTTTTATACAAACAGGTCAGGAACAATGCAAGGGTTTGAAAAAATTGCCAACTCTGAAATCGCAGAGCTCAGAGTTTGTATTGTGTGGCGGCAGCAACAGAGGGCAGACCTCACCAGTGCTTCCCTCCTAACTGCAGGCCCCACATCGAACTCCTTCTCAGGTTCCAAAAAGAGATGTTTTCATGAATTTGTGTTGGCATGGGATTTTTTTTATTTATTTGCTTATTGTGTGTCTTTGTTAGAATGTAAATACCATAAAAGTAGAAACTTCATCTATTGTATTTATTTATGTATCCTCAACACATAATAGGAAAATGTGTAGGATGTATTAAGAACTCAACAAATATTTGGTGTGTGAATGAGTGAGTGAAATACATTAATATTGAATGCACTAAATCTTTGTCTCTAGCAATCATACTTTTTACAGATAGGAAGATGTCACATTCTCATTCTCAAAAGCAGAGGGAGAAAGGATAGCATTTGTGATTGTTTAGATATTACACTTGGACCTCAGGTATCTGGTGTGTTCATTCATTTAACATTTTTTGAACATCTACTAGTTCTTACACAAAGATAGATAGATAACAGTCCCTTCTCTTGTGGAGTGTAGATTTAGATGGGATAGCAAATCTATAAACAGGTAAGCACTATGCTCTTGATCCTTGGTATTTATAAAATTTACATTCTCAGTTTCAACTATTCACAGGTGAACTTAGAGTAGTTACAATAGTACAGTAAATAATATTTTTGCCTAAATAGGCATTTAAATCACACATGTTGCAAGGCTTAGATAGGAAGTAGTCTGTAAGTTCAGATGGCCGTTCACTAACTGAATATCCATATGGCTTGTGTTATGTCTCCTTCTTAGATAAGCACTTTTTTCAGAAAACATTATTTGATGCTGTGGCATTGTGAATTCAGGTTTCCAGAGATTTGTTTGGTTTCCAAAAAGACGTCTTCTTTATCTTTTCAGTAGAATTTTAGTCTACCATTATTTACCATGCTAAAATAGAGGAATGTACAAGAAACCGAGATAAAAGAGATGATGGGATGATAAACTGTGGATGGTGTGAAGAGAGGGGGTGGGCAGGAGGTAGGAAAGACTTTATTAAGAGGGAATATGAAGTTTATTGGAGGTTAATAGGTTGAGTAGGAATTTTTCAGGTAGTTAAGGCGGGGACGACAGTATACACAGAAGAAATAGCTTGTATGAAAGCTCAGAAGTGGGAAAATGTTCAGTGAATTTAGAAAACCACAAAACATAGTGTTTTAAGAACAAAAACCATATAGGCAAAAAAATTATATAAGCAGGAAGAGTGTTGGATGAGGTGGGACGCTGGTGAGGAGCCAGATCGTTAAGGATTATGAATTCCTGCCCAGGCTGGTGTGGCTCAGTTGGTTAGAGTATCATCCTGTAGACCAAAGGGTTGAAGGTTTGATTTCCACTCAGGGCTCATGTCCAGGTAGTGGTCCCCAGTTAGGGGGCATACCAGAAGGCCACCATACCAATCAGTGGTTCTCACATTGATTGTTTCTCTCCGTCTCTCTCTCTCTCTGTTTCCCCCTCCTCTCTCTCTAAAATCAGTCAAAAATGATCTCAGGTGAGGATAAAAAAAAGAATTATGAATTCCTTGCAGAGGAGTTTGGGTGTTCAGCTGGAAATTAGGAGCCACTGAGAGATTCTAATTGGGGAAATAAGTCTATTCAGATGAATGCCTTAGAATGAAGTACTATTTCGCAGCTATGTGCTGGAAAATTGAAGAGGAACAATGCTAGAGACAGGTAGACAAATTATATTACTGTGACAGTCCAGGAAAGAGAATGAGAGCCTCTGCTAAGGTATGGACAGTAGGAATGGAGAAGATAAGCCATTTAGGAAGGGCTTTAGGAGGTGGAATCATCAGGACACTTCCTACACGATTTCAGTGTACAAAATCTAGTATCTGAAGACAAGCTGTTTTTGTCTGAGATTTTTTTCTCCATATGTATTATGTTTTTTTTCTTCTTGCTGAATTCTCTTTAAATGACTGGGACAATTCAAAAATTTGACCTTAGTGCTCTGTTTAGTAGATTGAAAATTCTTCAGAAGCTTAAGAAATTAAGAATGTCTGTGGTTTCCTTCCAAGATCAAGAGACTAAGGGCATCTGAGACGCACATGTCATCCAATCCATGTTCTCATCTTGTGGATGTGGAAAAATGCCAGTGGCTGGATTCTGCTTGCCAGATTCACTGAGCCTGGCTCAGAGGACTCTCAGAAGGGAGACTCTCAAGATGGGCTGCATGTTTTAGGATATCTCTTGAATTTAGCCTCCTGTTTCAGGATGGGCCCCTGACTCTTTGATCACAATGATGTAGATGTCTTTCTCACCTGCTTGCTTCTTTCTCCAGAACTTTGGCAGGCTCTCCTAAGGGACTAACCCTTGTCCAAAAAGGTTTGCTTTGCTCTTAAGGTCTCCTATTTTCATTGCCTTAAACTTAATAATTTGACTTCTCATGTATCTCTTACTTCCTGGTTTTGTCCCTCCATTTTAGTCTGATGTTCTAGACTTACCTGTTTGCTCTAAGAGTTCAAACCCTTGACCTGGCTTCAGATCCTTGGTTTTACTTTGATTATCAATTTTCTATTTATTTATTTATTTTTACTAAGTTTACTGGGTTGACATTGGTCAACAAGATCATATAGGTTACAAGTATATACCACTACGATACAAACTCTGTACACGGCACTATGTGCCCGCCAACCAAAGTCAGATCATCTTCCATCACCACATACAAGGTCTGTCCAGAAAAAGTCCAGCCATTGTTAACATAACAAGAACAGTTTGTGTGTCTCCCTGGCAGCCAACGAGAGTGGAGTGGAATGTGCATGCATGAACAAAGATGATTTCAACTGTACTAGTTAGTGGGGGTTGTAGACACTGCTGAGCAAGCTGTGTACTATGTGGTCCTTGCATTCAAAATGAGTGAGAAAGTAGAGCAATGAATCTGCATCAAATTTTGTTTTAAGCTTGGGCATTCCTCCACATAAACTATTCAGATCATTCAGAAAGCCACAGCTATGGACAACTGGTGATTGGCAGCTTCATAACAACAATGTGCCTGCTCATGCTTTACATCTTCTGCAGAGTTTTTTTTTTTTTGTGAAACATCAAATCACCCAGGCGACTCAGTCACCCTACAGCCCAGATTTGGTGCCCTGTAACTTCTGGCTTTTCCCAAAATTAAAATCGCCTTTGAAAGGGAAGAGATTTCAGACCATTGATGAGATTCAGGAAAATATGATGGGGCAGCTGATGGTAATTGAGAGAACTGTGTGAGGTCCCAAGGTGGGTACTTTGCAGGGCACTGAAGGATCATTGTCCTATGTACAGTGTTTCTATTATCTTGTATCTTCATCAATAAATGTTTCTGTTTTTCATATTACATGAGTGGATACCCTCTAGACAGGTCTCAGGAACTATGGAATATTACTCAGCCATAAGAGAAAATGATCTAGTTTTGACCCAGTGACTCTACTTCTGGGAACGTATCTGAAAGAACCAAAAACACTAATTCAAGAGAACATAAGTATCTGTATGTTCACTGCAGCATTATTTACAATTTTCAAGATATAGAAACAAGTAAGGTGTCCATCAGTAAATGAATGGATGAAACAACTATGGGGCATTCACAAAATGTAATACTACTCAGCCATAAAAAAGAGGAAAATTTTATGCTTTACGATAGTATGGAGAACATTATGCTAAGTGAAATAAGTCAGAGAAAGATGAATACTGTATGATTTCACTCATATGTGTAATCTAATGATCAGATTGAACTAACAAGCAAACTAGACAGATTCATACAGAGCAAGGTGACAGCTAAGTGTTGGCAGAGGAGGTTAGGAGGTGGAGAGATTGGGCAGAAAGGAAAAATGACTCATGGACAAGGACAACAGTGTGGTCGTTACAGGGCAGGGGTATCAGAGGACTAAATGGTAACAGAAAAAATACAATAAAAATGTAAAAAGCTGAAATACTGATATTTGTGACACATGGATGGACCTTGAGACTATTATGCTAAGCAAAATAAGTCAGTCAGTAAAAACTAGAAACCATATAATTTCACTCACATGTTGGGTGTAAAACAGAAATTCATGGATTCAGACAACAGTATGGTGATTACCAGAGGGAGAAAAGGGAGTAGGAGAATAGTAGTAAAGGGTCAAGGGGACCAAATACTAGATCTGTCCAGAATATATCCATCCCTGTAATATAAAAAATAGAGACATTTATTGAAGAAGATATGAGAAACATTATACAAAGGATAATGACACCTCAGTCCCCATCAAAGTAGGCACCTTGGAACCTCACATAATTCTCCAAGTGTCTCCACTGTGCAAAACACTCTTCAAAATCCTTTGTGTTATATTCCCAACCCTGCCCCCTATGATTCTCTCCCCTCTGGACCCTGTCAGCCTGTTCCATATTTGAGTATCATTGGTCTTATTTTGCTTGCTTGTTTGTTTTGTTGTTTAGATTCCTGTTAACAGTGATATCATATGGTATTTGTCTTTCCCCACCTGGCTTATTTCGCTCAGCATAATGCTTTCCAGTTCCATCCATGATGTTGCAAAGGGTAGGAGTTCCTTCTTTCTTTCTGCTGCATAGAATTCCATTGTGTAAATGTACCATAGCTTTTTGATCCAGTCATTTACCGGTGGGCATCTAGGTTGCTTCCAGCTCTTGGCTATCATAAATTGTGCTGCTATGAACATCAGGGTGCATAGGTTCTTTTGGATTGGTGTTTCAGGGTTCTTAAGATATACTCCTAATAGTGGAATTGCTGGGTCAAAAGGCACGTTCCTTTTTGGTTTTCTTAGAAAATTCCATACTGTTTTCCATAGTGGTTGTACCAGTCTGCAATCCCACCGACAGTGAACTAGGGTCCCCTTTTCCCCACAACCTCTCCAGCACTTGTTGTTTGTTTCTTTGTTTATGATAGCCATTCTGACTGGTGTAAAGTGGTATCTTATTGTGGTTTTAATTTGCATCTCTCTGATAGCTAGTGATATTGAGCATCTTTTCATGTGTCTCTGGATCCTCTGTATGTCCTTGGAGAAATGTCTGTTCGAGTCCTTTGCCCATTTTTTAATTGGGTTGCTCATCTTCTTTGAGTGGAGTCAAGTGAGTTCTTTGTATATTTTGGAGATTAAACCTTTATAAGACAGAAAACTGTACTTGAATAAGAATTAAATTAAAAAAATAAAATAAAATAAAAGAAGTTCAAGATAAAAAAACCCCCAAAACAAAACCCTTTGTGATACGTGAATGAGTGTGTTGTTGTGATGAAGCTGCCAATCACCAGTTGTCTATAGCTGCAGATGTTTTCTTATATTGCATCTCTGAACTGATGAAGAACATTGAGGTAGCACTCCTTATTAATTGTTTGGCCTGAAGGGGTGTACTTGTGGTGGACAACACTTTCCCAATTAAAAAAAACAACACAGTCAACGTGGTCTTGATCTTGCAGTGACTTTGCTGCACCTTTGCCTCACCTTCTTTGGGCATGGAGAACCAGGTGACTCCCATTGGGATGACTGGGCCTTTGATCTGGAAATGACGGCCCTTCATTTCCAGATCAAAGGCCCAGTCATCCCAATGACTGTAGACTGTAGACTGTAGCTGTAGACTGCTACAGCTACTGACTGTAGCTGTAGACTCATAGATGCTATCGATGTTTTTCCAGAGTTTAGCACCAAGCAGAGGAGACAGATAATCACAAAAGAATTATAGTGTAGTGTTAGAAGAAAGGAAATTCAGTAAATACAATTAATATCAGAGATACCTAATTTTCTGATAAAAGACTTCCTGTAGGAAGCGACTTCTAAGCTGCATTCTAAAAGGCGAGAAGCCATCAAGACAGATACAAACTGAGGAAAGCAGAGGGAACAGCTTATGCGCAAGCATGGAGCAAAGATGATGGCCGTGGTGTGTCTGTGAAAATGAAGCGAATCACTCCCAGAGAAGTGGTAGAAGGCAGTCTAAGCAGGTATACAGAAAAAAGATTGCAAAAGCCCAGGAGAGTAGAACATATTTGGTGTGTTTAGGGATCTGCAGGTATCTTGGTACCATAATAAAGAATATCAAAATAATAGTATATATTTTAATAGTTTTAAAAGTCATATGTTAGTAAGCACAAATTAATCATCAGAAATTCATTTTAAATAAATAGATTGGTTTGGTTAAAACTACAGACTTCTTATGCTGAAATTCATGTGTCAGTGGGAATGGGGTCAAAACAAAATAAATCAGTACATACGCATGTTGTAGTCATTCCATGTGCTACGAGATTCCTTAATATTGACACACATACACACACAACTGGTCTTTGATAACTACTTTGTGTAAGTTCTTCATTTATCAAGTGCTCCTTTGGAAGAAGAAAGTTTCTTACTTTTTAATCTTTTTTTGCTTGGATGGGATCAATGACATGGAAATTGCAAATAAATACTATAAAACTTTCACTTTCAACCTTTAAGTTTTTCTCAAAGCTCTGGTTAAAAGCAGTGCCTTAGTTATACCAGATGACTCATTTGTCCCTGGACTCACTGATTCGTGAGAACCTATCATTCTCTTATTTTGTATACCAGAAGACACCATGGAAATAAAAATGTCACTGACAAAATGAACTGAAGCAGAAAGAACAATTTTAAGTTTGAGGAGTGATATTAGCCCCTGTGGCAAAGCATTTTATTTTTTTACTTTTTATTTTTTGCAACATTAACTAGTTTCAGCTAAATTTTAGCCAGAGTTGGGAGGATCTTAAGTTACAGTTTTTGAGGTCTGCGATTCTGTTACTTTATCAATCATTTGACTAATGTGACAAGCAGAAGTAGGATTGGGTAGAGAAAATCAGTTCAAGGTTTCTTGTTCACAAGGTGTTTTAGATTCTTAGTTTGCAAATACTGATGTGGGTTATAAACATAATGAGTAGCCATTGACATGAATGGTAAAAATATGGTGCTGCAAGTATTTAGAGGAAGGAAAGAGTGATATTTGTGCCCAGCATAGAATCTCCTTTTACTCTTCTGATCAGTTTGTATATTCATGTGTTTAATAAATTTTTAAGAATGTATACTAAATACAGTACATATTGGTAGATAATGAAGACGCAGAAATTATGTAAAACTGAAAGGGATATTAAAGTAATGGTTCTCCAATATTGGAGAGTCCGTGGACTCCTCTGTAAAGCTGATAAACACTGTGGATACAATGCACAGACCCAAGTTTAGGGATCTGTGGATGCCTTCAAGCCTTCCATTGGACTTCTTGGGATTTATAGGTCCTGCTTACTGATTTCTTACTTCCTAGTTTTGTTGGTTTCTAAAATTTGCCACCAAGCCCAAGGTTTATTTAAACCTTATTATGGCAGTTAACTTTGTGTTCACAATTTAGCCTCCAAGTAATTTTTGGACCAGATCGTCCATACATATCTTGTGCTGAGAGATCTGTTGCTGATATTGAGAAGTGAACCCACTCAGTAAATGAGCATGAGCGCCATCTAATGCCCAAATGGAGTAAGTGTTGGTAACCACAGTAATATACAAAGATTTAGGGTATGTATCAAAGGATTTAGGACTATTGCCATTTGGTTGATTGATTGGTCATGTCTTTCTAATATTTGTGACCTATTTTTTTTACATTATCACAGTCAATTCTATTCCACACCACAACCCCTTGAGTTAGTTTTTACCTGAATTTAAAACTAAGAAACATTTTTAGAGATAAACACTTGTAAATATGTCTTTTTATTGGTGGAAAAGCATATGATTTACAGTTTCAAATAATGTTTAAATTTTATAACAGTTTTATATTTTCAGAATAACTGTGAAAATAGTATGGTGTACTCCAAATACCCCACATCCAGTTTTCCCTAAACAATAGTATGGTACTATTTTTATAATTAATGGACCTTTATAGATACATTGTTATTATTAACTAAAGTTTATATTTTCTTCAGATTTTTTCAATTTTTTCCTAATGTCCTCTTTTTTTTTGATTCAAGATCCAATCTAGTGCAACACATTACATTTAGTAATTATGTCTCTTTAGTAATTATGTCTCTTGTGTATGACAGTTGGATTTACATTTGCTTTTGTGTGTATTTGAATTAATTTCATTGTAGCTTTGTTATTTTTCAAAATCCTTAAATTTTTGTTCTCAGAAAACACTTCCACTTGTTTACTTCCTTTAAGTAAGACTGTATACCTATTTAAGCAGATTTTATGGGAATTTGTATGAACATAAATTATCATTATGAATTTTTCATTTCTAAAAATGAAAAAAGGGATTAGGAAAGAGAACTGCCAAGATGTTATGATAGAAATACTAATTCAGAAGAAGTCGTAAGAATTATGTTCCCCTTTGGACTCTAATCCTCTCTGGCTGTGCTCCTTGGCAGGCCATTGACTGTTTGTGGTTCATTTTCCATATCTGTGGAATAAGGTGTGTGAACCAGAAATTCCCCAGCCCTCATACTATGAGAAGATAATTAAAACAGACCAGTATTTTCCCAGTAAAAGTTAATAATCATAGTGTTTCATACTGGATATGAATGAATGCTCGTTATGTACCAGCTTAAGCTGATACACATTATTATCTCCATATTATAGATGTTGAGTTTTAGAGAAGTAATTTGCTCAGCACCATATAGCAAATAAGGTCAGACTCTGAAGCCTATGACAACTTCCAAAGAGACAACATTCTTTCCAGCACCCGTAAATGGCCATATTGTTGCTCACAATCATGAGCCATCCCCTAATGACCAACGCTCCAAGATGAGGAGCTTTCTCTTTGTAGTCCCTTTGTCTGTAGGCATGAGGGGCCATGTAAAATGCTGTAGAGGAGCCTGGGTTGTTTGTTACCCACCCCACACCAGATGTGTGGAAGTCTCAAGGAAACCTCTGTTTCCAGCCAACTGAAACGCATTGGCGGGGGTGCAGTTCTATACTATTTGTTAATATTTTAATTGAACATATATTTTTGTTGCTTTGAAAAGCATCCAAAAGCATAGTTAATGCTAGCAGACAGTTTTAAAGAGATTAAAGCCCAGCTTGTAAATCAGTGAGAAATACGTGAAAATATATTTTGAAATTTCAGCTAATATGCCATATACCTTATAAAAGTATTGATTTTAAAATAAATTACTGCTTTTAATAATAATAACAATGTCTTCAAGAGATAAACAGGGATATTGTGTCTCCTGAAGCAAGATAGAATATTGTGTTTCATTCTCAAATCTGAAAGGTAGTATGTATATGTTTATGCATGTGGAGGAATTTATACAGTGCTGGCTGGCTAAAACTGCTGGGAAAAAGTAGAGCTATGTAAATAAACTGGCTCTTGCAGTGTTGGTAATTTGTAAATATATCTGTGGAACTTAATGTTCTACTTGTAGTTGGTTCCCGAACTTTGGGTGCACATTAGAGACCCTAGAGGAGGTTAAAAGTCCCACTGCCCAAGTCTCATTCCAGATGCATTAAATTAGACTCTCTGTGAGTGAGACCCCAAATTACAATTTAAAAGTCCCCAAGGCAAATTCATGCTATCTAACACCCAACTAAAAATTACAAGGCATGCCGAAAAGCTGAAAAAATATGACCTATAATGATGAGAAAATCTAATCAATCAATCAAACTGATACATAACTAAAACAGATATTAGAATTAGCAGACAAGAGTATTTAATAAATTATGTAAACTGTATTTTATATGTTAAAAAGTTAATTTGGCACCTGAAAGATGAAAAGAAATCCCAAATTGAACTTCTAGAGAAGAAAATCACAATGTCTGAGATAAAAAATGTACCAGCTATGATTAACAAAAGATTATACATTACAAGAGAAAAGATTAGTAAATTTGAAGACATTACAGCAGAAATTATCTGAAATAAACAGAGAGAGAAAATATATTTTAAATGAACAGATCATCAGTGAACTGTGGAAATACTTCAAGCATCCTAATAAACATGTAATTAGTGTCTCCAAGAGGGAGGGGTGGGTAGAAAATATATTTGAAGAAAAATTGTCTGAATTTTTCCAAATATGATGAAAACCATATGATCTACAGATCTAAAAAACATGAACAAACTCCAAACATGAGAAACATGAAGGGAACAGCATCAAAAGAAATCATAATTGAATTTTCAAAACTAGAGAAAAATAGAAAATTTAAAGCAGTCAGAAGAAAAAGATGTAAAGATGCTCCTTGACTCATAACGGGATTATGTCCCAATAAATGCTCTGTAAGTTAAACGTATTGTGAGTTGAAAATCCATTTAATACACCTAACCTACCAGACATCATCCTTAGCCTGGCCTATTTTAATCAGGCTTAGAACACAATACAGTATCAACCTACAGTTCTATAACCAGTGAAAATATCTTTCAGATACCAAGGCAAAATAAAAAATTTTTTCAAACATAGAGCTGAAAGAATTCATCACTGGTAGACCTACAGTTCAAAAAAATTAAAGTATTTTAGGTAGAAGGAAAATGATACCAGATGTAAATATGGGTGTAAACAAAAGACTGAAGGTCGCCTTAGGTGGTGACTTCAGTGCCATACCCTGGACTTCTGCTATCTGTCTCACCACGTCCGGAGCTGGAACGTGAGGATGTTCCTGACCCAGCTTCACATTTTCTTAAAAGAAAAAAAATACGTGTGGCAAGAAGAGGAACACAATGATAAGGGCTTGGTCTCTGACTGGCCACGGGGAGCAGAACTAGCTGCCTAATAATCTGTACCATTCACTTGGGAACTAAGAGGCTAATAAAAGTCTATAGTTTCAGGTGTCTGTATTTTAGGGTTGAACTGATAATGCACATTGACGTTTACCTTAATTAAAACAATTAATTTTAAAGCGGTAAAGTTGTACCTTCTACATTAAGAACTTTAATGTACTTTGAGTTTCTTTTTCCACATGAAGACACAGATGATCCAGAATACCCTAATGAAAATGCCATTTTTTTCTCACTAATCTGAAATGCCAACCTTGTCATTTATCAATCGCCTATATATGCATGAAAATCTTTCTGGGCTATTTGTTTAGTTAGTTTATGTCTCTATGCATCAATAGCATGATATCTATGTACAATTAGATATATTTATACAAAGACTTGATATTTCATAGGACAAATATTTCAACCTTTTCTTCTTTCTCAAATTCACTGTGGCTCTTCCTAGCATATTCAATTTTTAAATGAATTTTAGAATGAGTTTTTAAGGAGTAGATGAAGAGGTTTTTAGGACATCAGCTGGATCACATTGGTTTCAACCTGTCTTATTATTGGTGGATACATGCGGAAGGCTCCAGTTGGATGACAGCAGTTAGTCAAAGCTGTCACCCTCACAGCTGTCGCAGTGATAGCACACAGGAGCAAAGCGCTCAGGCTGCCCGCCTAGCGGGCATCCAGGGGTACCGTCTCCTCCCCTTCTCCCAGAGTCACCCACATTCTCCTAGGAAAAAGGACAGCATCTTCCAGTTGGTCAGCATTAGCTTCGGTTATTTTGGTATAGTTCATGTGGATACAGCTTCATTACTGTAATCTCATTTAAGTGTATAGTAACTGCATTGAGAGCCCCTTCAAGGTATGGACCAGACAGACATTTATCAGATTCGCAGAGAGTAAAATATACAGCACTTATTTACTCTTCAGGTTTTCAATCGACTCTTCTTGACAGAGTCAAGGGTTGAATTCTTTGTAACTTCATTTCAATTCTGTGTTGGGGAATTTAGGCAATTTATTCAGCACTCATCACTTACTACTGAGTGCCTACTTTGCTCTTGGTACAGAGCTAAGTGTTGAATATTCAGCAGTAAGGAAATAGATATGGATCCTTCTCTCATGGGAAAAATCGAATGCCAAAATAAAATAAACAGAAATATAAATATTTAATTGAGAATTGTATTTAATGACATGAAGGAAAATGGGGTTTTATGTAAAAATAAACAACTAGAAGAAGAATACATTTTCCGTGTTTAGAGCCTATCATGTATGAAACAAATGAAACCTGACTACCTTGTAACGTAACTAGTTTTACGTAGCAAATTAAATGTAGTTTTTTCTACAGTAAATGTATTTATTCATTTATTCCGCAACGTCCATGTTCATCCAGGTAGTAGGCTGACAAAAATGACCAAGGTCTTTGAGGAGTTCATAGTTGAGTGGTTTTCATAATTAGCAGTACTTCCCATTAAAATAATTGCACACCCATGGAAAACATACATTTTTTTCCCTTTTTTAATTTTAGATGAGGATAGGCATTCACTCAGGCTCTGTGCTGGCTGGAGTTGTTGGAGTAAGAATGCCCCGATATTGCCTGTTTGGAAATAATGTTACTCTGGCAAGCAAATTCGAATCGGGAAGTCACCCTCGTCGAATCAATGTCAGCCCAACCACTTACCAGTAAGTATTCTCTGGTCTCCTCTGTTTGTCTTTGGCACTGCCTTGAGCTAATACCCTGTCATTTGTAAGCCCCTGTTCTTTTTCTTTATTCTGTTGTTATCTAAAATAATGTGTGTAGGTCTTCCCAGTCTGAAAAGCAGCAATTGTGACACGTAAGTTTTATTTGCATCCTGAGAGAGTTCACGGAAAACATGACTTGAATGAGAGGTAAATACAAGTTGGTCATTTCCTGCAGCCTCTGTACTTCTAAGGTATACCTGATTAAAATGTAGGGGAGCAAATTTAAGGATCCACATTGCACTAGAAATCTTAATATTTTCAAAATGTTCCTCAATGTTTATGAAAATCAAAAGAATAAGATAGAGAAGGTCATTGGTCTTCTATTTTTCTTTTGAATAATGAGTATAAATAAGGACTCTCTTAAATGAAATATATACTGGGTACAGAGTAAAAATTTAACCCTATTTATTATAAAGGTCTTATCTGGCAACTCCACAGATTTTTGACAGCAGAATTCATTCTTATTTTGGGCCTGGTAGATGATATCTCACCCAGTTCTACGTGAGCAGTGACCACATCTGCTTGGCTTGTCATTATATACCCAGAACCTACAAAAATGTTTAGACATCACATACCTTCTATAAATATTTACTGAATTAATCAGTAAATGCATTAATAAGATGGACTTCTCCAGAAAACAAAACAGTATGACTGTCTCGCCACTGTTAGACTTTGGCTTTTTGCTAGGTATTGTGTGCAAGCTCTTTAATTAGTGCATCATTTAGATGACTTAGAAATTATTGTAACACCATAACGTAAAAAGAGAGATCATTGATATTTTTTGTTAACATGGCTACAAAAACACCCTCAAGCAGAAAATCTGAATATAAAGGTAACAAAATTTGATTATAAAAATAAACAATAAGCTGATACTTTGAAGTGTTTGATAGCACAGCTATATAGAAGGGAAGTTAAAATCTTTCAGATGATGTTTTCCATATCATCTGGATTTCCAGAATCCTGAGGAGCAGAGGAGAAAGGAGACTGAAGTTACAAATATAAAATAGGAGAAAGGGGCTTAAGAACTACCTGTCATTTTAGAGTATTTTTTATAGGATTTGCTTTTTTAAAATTTCTTCCAATTTCCTTACATAATTCTGGCTGTATTATAGATGGTCAGACAATAATTTCCATATTAAGTTGAATTTTAGAAGCCTCTCTAAGTTGGTGATCTGACACTGTGCTGGACCATGAATTGAGGAAAAGTTTCTGAAGAGCACCTCATCTGTATCCTCTTACCACAGTTATGATTTTTCCTGTCACGGTACTCATACTTATGGTTCATATCTGTGCAACACAATGTATATTTACATCTGCTATGGAAACTCGATTTTTAAAAATAATGTGTAAAGAATAAGTAACTGTGTTAGGAGTTCATGCCCTGAGCTTTGCCATCACAGCTGTAGCTGGCTTTGTTTACAGGAGGCCATCAAAGGAAACCCCACAGCCACACCAGGGTCTGTGCGTTTGGTGCTGTCTCTGAGTTTTCATAATCTTTTTCACATCAGTTGAGTTTGTGATTATCTTTCCTCAATAGGCCTGAAGGATTGAATCATTTCAAGCACTGCAAGTGTTGGAATATTTTGTTCTGTTTTGTCTGCTCTCCCCTCTCCCCCCAAACAGAACAAAAATGGAGCCAAAGATAGACACACTGAGCTACTGTGTACAGACAGTTTCTCTGATTGACACCAAATTGTCTAATTCCTACTAATGTTTTATAAACATATTTGTACATTTAGTCTATTCTCAAATAACCTTTTCTTTTCTCTTTCCCTGTGTTCCTCCTTTTCTTTTTTGACAAATACTTGTTGAGTATCTACTGTATTCCAAGCACTGTGATAGGCACTAATGTTACAACTGTGAACCTCACCAATATGAAATATGGTCTCTGGCCTCCTGCAGGAGACCACAGTCTAAATGCTAGATGTATGCAAGTAAACAATGAATCAAATAGACTAGTTTTGAGATCAAGAAACCCTCCTTTGAGTATTAAAGCAGGAGAAGGAAGGGATTAAAATGAGAATGAAGAGCTAAACCGAAGTCAGACCAGCCAATGGTAGTTAGTCAAGTTAGGGGGTTTCAACCTACCTCTAGGAGCAACCAAAGACATTGAAGAGTTTTAAGCAGAGGAGCGACTTGACCAGATTTGTACTTTAAAAAGATCACTAAGGTTGTAGAAAGAACAGATTAGGAGGGGGAAGGAGTAGCAAACTAGTAATTGGAAGCAGGTGATCTTATAGTTTTTTATACAGTTTTTGTAGAAGCAGTTTCTGATACAAGCACAGCTGATTTCTGAGACCCTAGAGTCCCAATCATTTGCTTTTAACTTGTCCTTCTGTGCTAGAAAAGACTGGTTGGACCAGCGACTCTTAACCATTCTACCTGGGATGCCATGAAAAACGCTTTGACTCCTGGTTAAGTTGCTAGCAAATTAAATATAGGTATATGATTTCAGTGTATCTGGGTTTTCAGATTCTGAGTCTTTTTGTGCTTAAGTACTTTCTATTTGTGTCATCCACCCCAGTCTATACAGTTCAGCTGTATAATTGTTACATTCCTCACTGCACAGGTGATTTATGAACCCACAGGTATAGAGTGTACATTAGGACATTCACGGTGAAAGCCAGGATTGACATCTGAAGGAAATGCTCTAATAGGAGACAAAATTGCACTTTCTTAGAGCAAATCAGAATTTGTGAAATAAAACTAAGTTTTAAGCTCATGAGAGCTTGAAATTTTTATTTTTCCCCTGAATTAAACTCTGTAGAATGTCCAATATTGTCTGGTCATCTTAAAAACTTCAGAGATTCATATCGACTTTATTAGTAGTAAGACTATATGATTATCATACATTTTGAAAGAGTGAATTATTCAGATATTATGATAAATTAAAATAATTTCATGAATAATTTATTCCAAATACATCTTGCCTAATATATTTAAGTAGCTGATATTTTAAAAACACATTATAAATATTTTAAGTGCTAAAAATTAAAGGAAAGAATATCCTTAAGAATCTCAACACTCGTTTAATACTTCATCACATTTACTTTTGGTTATTAATTAATAAAATAAATTAAACATTTTCTTCAGAACTTTTCTCCCTTTCATTGTGACAGATACCCTAATGAATTGGTGTGTTTCAAAGTCTGGTGTCTTATTTTTTATTTTTTAAAGATTTTATTTATATATTTTTAGAGAGAGGGGGAAGGAGGGAGAAAGAGAAGGAGAGAAACATCAATGTGTGGTTGCCTGTCACACACACGCAACTTGGGACCTGGCCTGCAACCCAAGCATGTGCCCTGACAGGGAATCCAACCAGCAACCCTTTGGTTCGTAGGCCTAACATTCAATCCACTGAGCTACACCACCTAGGGCCAAAGTCTGGTGTTTTATACATTAACTTTCTCATGTACATACATTAAAAATAGAATTTTATTTTATACATTTTAATTCATGTAAGTGATATGTTACTGTGTGAACCTTTCTCAAACTTTTAAAAATTTCATAGTTTAAGATCTATCCATGCTGAAACACATACCTGTAGATCAACATTTTAATTACTATAAAACATTTCTGTGTATGACTACACCATATTTTAATTTTACTTATCTATACTTCTATTGAGGAACACATAGGGGTTTTGTAATTTTTAATTATTACAAAGTATGTTCCCATGAACATGATTTACTTTCTACTATATAAGTTAGCTACTTTACATCTCATATGATCTTAATAACTGTTTCCTGTAGATCATTAGAACTGAAATAGTCCGATATTATTTATCTCAAAATTCACTTGGACACAAGGAATAAAGATTTTAAGATGAGGGCCATGACTTTCATATGATGGTCCTCACTTTCCCAGATTCAGGGTGAGTCATCCTGTTGCATGCAGTAATGCAAAAGAACCATTTCCTCTTCACCTAGAGCACTTGATTGCTAGTTTAATTGCTGGACAAAAAGAAATCTTTAATGAGTTCTGATTTTTTCATGTTTGATGTTTTCATTTCTTTCCAATGAATGTAATAGTTAACCACTTTTCTTCCCACTCATCCAAATGTAAAAATAATACACACATTACAAACAATTATCTTTTAAGCTACTGATCTGTAAAATTGAAATAATTGCTTTTACTATGGACAGTTTCACCAAATTTGGAAATAGCATGAATCATCAAATGATTTTCCTGAGCAAATTATTAATTATAATTTCTTGCCACATACAAAGTAAAAATGTAGAAAGACTCTCTAATTACTTTGATATAAAGTTTTCCTTATACTTTAAACATTTTTGCTTTTTTATTTTACAGTTAATCTATCTCTGGACTTTTCAGAATGCCTATTTTTTATTCGCTGTGAAAGACCCCTTCTTCTGTTAAAGCTAAGTTGCCAACCAAGCACTTCTATATAAACAACACACTATATCAGAGGATGTACAACTGAGCAGGGTAGGGTGGCTAAGTACAGAAGCTCTAGAATCAGAGTTCTTTGGTTGGAATCCAGCTTTTAAAACTTATAGTCTGTGAAATTTCATGACTTCATTTCCTTGAGCCCAGTTTTCTCATCTTTAAAATTGGTACCTATTCAGAAGTTTGTTAGGATTGTATGTGACTTGTATAAAGCTCCTAATACTTGAAACACATAGAAATTCATTTATTGCTTCATCTTGTTTTTCCTACGAAGGAGGAGACTATCTTCTCCTGTACTTGAGTCTCATATCTAATAAGTGCAGCCACGGTGAATGGTGTGTAATTGTTACTACACACCTCATCTGACAATCCCAAAGATGCAGGTTTGGTAATTGGGCAAAGTTTTTATTAGCTAAGGCAAGTTTTTATTAGCTAAGGCATCTTACTGATAACTAAATTATAATTGTGTGATTAAAAACTGTTTTCTTGGCAAATCCCCAGATTTAAGCAAGGGTGCATAATTACATATATATTGAGTAGATTACTGTAAACTTTGTGGTTTAAATGACAAAAAATTTATTCTTTTACAGTTTTGTAGGGTAGAAGTCTGATATGGGTCTCACTGGACTAAAACTGAGATGTCATCAGGCTTATACTTTTTCATCTGACTTCTTGCCTTTTATGGTTTTCAGAGGCCACCACAGCCTAGGTTCACGGCTTCCTTCCTTCCGTTACAGCACCAATAGCCCTGCGTCTCTCTGACGCTGCTTCCATTGCCACATCTCTTTTTCTGACTCTTCTTCCTTCCTATCTACTCCTGGGCACTCTGTGATTGCATTGGGTCCATTGGACAATCCAAGATAATTTCCCTCTTTTAAAGTCAGCTGATTGGCATTCTTACTCCATCTTTGCTAACAAGTTCCAGGGATTCTAAAGTAGACATTTTGGGGGGGCATAGGATAATATTCTGCCTACAACAGTGGAAGATCTGAGGACTAAAATCTCCCTGGAACTATAGTAGCAATGCTTCTCCTACTTCGCACTTAGCCACTCTCCTATCCTGCTCCACTGTACATCCTGGATATGATGCACTGTTTATACAGCAGTGGTCAAAAGGCAATTTGGTTTAAATAGAAGATGGGCCTTTCACTGAGAATGAAAAATAGGCATTCTCAAGAGTCCAGAAATAGATCAACTATAAAATGAAAAAAGTAAAGCAAGCCTGTGAGTTAAGCATACCTTTCAATGTATATATTATGTAAAAAAAATCTGGGAAAAAACAACTTTAGCAAGGTGAGTGCTTTGCCTTCTAGAGGATTGTTACTGGAAATAAAGATCTAAGTTCCTGAAAAGGGAAACCCGCTGCAGGACTGTCCTAGTCATTTTGTGCTTCTGTTACATAGTACTATAGACTGGGTAGCTTTCAGACAACAGAAGTACATTTCTAGCGGTTGTGGAGGCTGGAAATTGGGGATCACAGTGCCAGCATGACTGGGTTCTAGTGTGAACTCTCTTGGGGTTTGCAGATGGTCAACTTTTCTCTGTATCCTCATGAAAGGGAAAGAGAGGAAGAAAGCTCTCAAATGACTTCCATAAGGGCACTAATTCTATCCATGAGGGCCCACCCTCATGACTGCATCTAATTGTAACTTGTACCCCAAGGTCCCACCTTTAATACCATACCATATTGAGAGGTAGGGTTTCAACAAATTAATTTTGAGAGGACATAAACTTTAAGTCCATAACAATGACTGAATTAAATTTCTGTTTAAGAGGCGGCAGGATCCTTGGCTTAAGGAGGAGATTTACTATTAAACAAGGAGTATTTCTAAAGGTGACTGCAATCCTCTCACTTTGCAGTCTGCCCTCAGGTGGAGCTGCCCATGTATAACCTATTAAAAAGCTGGGCATGCGAGCAGTTGTAAATTTAACTTACACCATGGTCTCTAGACCCTTGGGCACCAAGCTTAAAACTCCACCAACAACAGTGTGTGTTCTAGTGTTTTGTACATGGGTTTCTATCCCAGGAGTCAGGAGAACCGAATCTCATCTTGTTTCAGACACTAACTTGCTGTGTTGCTCAGCGTGGTCTCTTCATATCTACCACGAAGAAGACTGAGATGATCTTTAAGATACCTTTTATCTCTAAAATGTCATGATAGTAATAGCGAATGTTTATTGAGTTATTGTCTCTGAGCAATTTATCCACATTACCTGATTTAATCTTCATAGCAAGCCTGTGAGTTAAGGATCGTTATTATCTTCACTTTTCAGAGAAGAAACTGAGATTTTGGAAAGTCAGATAGGCCGCCTGTAACACACAGAATTCAAACTCATAGCTGCCTCACTCTAAAGCCTGAGTTCTTATTCATAGCCAGTTCGCTTTGTGGACCTGTAACTACTGGTAAGCAACGATAATTCTGACTATAATTTTCCTTGATGTGAGGGTTTCTCTGTAAGAGATTGGTGAAAAGACCAGGAAGGAGCAAGCTGGGATTGGAGCAAGGGAGATTCTGTTTCCATTTCCGGGATATTTGGTCCTTTTCAAAATCCACAGAGACATTTGGTCCACGCCACATCATCTACCTAACCCCATGTACAGTTGCCGGCGAGGCTACTGAAGCAAGAAGGGTTATCATTGGCAAACCAGGCACAACACAATTACTGGCTAATAAAACATGATAGCATTTTTATGTATTAATCCTGTAAACTAAAAGTGTCACTATGTCATAGATTGTTAATAATCTATAGATGTTATAGATTATTTGAACCCAAGGACGTTTTCTAAGTATGGACATTTTTGACAGGACCAAATTTCCACTAATCTCCTTGTCTGTCTCTGTACATATAAGAATGGCCAGGTTGCACTTCAGCTATATTGGAGTTCTTTCCTACTCAGGGAAAGAAAGAAGAGGTATGGTCTTCCTAAAACATTTACTTGGTGTCCTCATATTTCTAACCATATCAGTTATGGATAGAAAATGGATCTAAACATGAGTGAATGTGACAAAGCTATGGCAAATAGAGGCTTCCAAGTTAAAGAAAAAACTGTCTTGTTTCTATGAGACAGTTTTGTTTCACAGACTACCGTCTTGTTTCTTCTGTCGAGTGTATATAATTAATGTAAGTCACTGGGAACACAGGCTTACCATTCAGAATTTTACTTTGTAGGCAATTTGGAGGAAAGCATGTTTGTAGCATAGTGAGATATGCATGGGGTAATAGAAGAAACAAGAAGTCACTTAGGTATGTTCTTCTTTGCACATAAAAGTTAGTTATTAACACTAGTTAAAAACCCCAGATAGAAAATTTGTTTCTGTTCCTTTGTCAATATAATTTTATACATGACTGAGATTCTATATTGTAAATAGTTACTCTCCTTCCTGTAGGTACTTAATGTGGGAAAAGACATTCAACAAACAGGAAATTTCTAACTAGTAGTTTACCTCTAGCCTCATGTTTTTTTAAAAATCAAAATGCTCATATGCACTAGTGCTTTGATATTTAAAGGAAATAAAAAACATTTGGGCAGATGAAAAAACTGTTCAGTGGTGTTTTAAATGACTTTATTGGTTATCTTATGCATTATAGAAGCACCAAAATAGTAAATGCTGTATTTTACAAAAGAAAAATAATAATAAAGGCAAATGACTTATAATTTTCCCAAAAGGAGAACTTGAGCTGTGTCTCAAGAATTATATTTCTGTTTTCCAATTACAGACAACAACATTAATATCACACTTTTAAATATGCCAATGTAAATCGTGTCTAGCAAAATTGAATAAAATATTTTACTAATTTAGAAAATTTTATTCTGCTCTTTCTTCCTCTGTCTCCCTGCTGTATCAAATAGCATTTTTTTTCCACAGAAAATATAATTCTAAATATTGGAAATCATAAGCCTTCCTAATTTTAAAACATAAATCTGGCCTAGTTTTTTAATCTTTAGAATATTCCACCTCAGTCATCCCATGCAATCATATTTTTATTATGTTATTATTTTTATCATCCCATGCAATCATATTATGTTATTATTATCATCCCATACAATCATATTTTTATTATTATTTAATCATATTTTTATTATTTCATTTCATAGATATGAAATGAAACAGTACATCTAACAATTTTGACATTGTTTTCTTTATGGTTTGGTTGTTTGGCATAGGTTTGGCCAATATGATTAGGCTAAGGTTGAATGTAGGATCAGCCTTACACATTGCCAGTTCTATATTAGGACACATTCCTTATGTATGAGGGTGTGTTTTTTTTCCCACTACAGTAATGCTAAAAAGTTAACTACCTAGTTTAGGTTTCAGAATTTGAAAGCACAGATCTGACTCATGTCAATAGTTCTTATATGAGAACATTATTAATTTCATACACAAAAAGGAATTTTTATGACATATAAATAATAGCTATTTTATTGGCCATACATGTGTTTATAAACAATGCCACATTCAAGTAAATTCTCCACATTATCTAAATTACTGTGAAGTGAAAATTAGTTATTAAAATAATTGAGCATAACCTAAAGCAAAAGGGAAAACCAACCCATATTTTCCTTTTTCTTTCTTCCCTCCTTAAAAAATACACCATTTTCAGTAACTTAAAGGTCAATGTTTACTTTGTAATTAACAAACAGTAAAGAACACTTTCTGATTTTTTTTAGGTGTTTACATTTCAGCTAAAAGGTTAAATAGAAAAGTAACTTTTAGACGTTTCTTGGCTATGAACCAATTCAAGTAAAATCTGATTTAGAAATTCAAGATAGAACACAGATAAGAGTGTGGCTGAGCTGTTGGGGTAGGTGTAGTGTTTGAGTAAGTCTTAGAGTTAGTGTGCTTATGAGTTTGCTGAGATATTTGTGGGTGTGTACTCTCACATGTGTGCTCTTGAGGAAAGAAGTTTTTTTTCTGGTGCTCTTACTCGATTTCCAAAGTGGCCATAATTCGGAACACATTAAGAACTGCTACTGGGTAATTAAACAAATAACCAATACAAGATGCTGGGAGACTGTAGCTCATATTACTTCTGCCACTAGTTAGTTTAGGACTCTAGGTAAATTACATGAATAGTCCCCTCCTGTTTCCTTCTGAGCAGTAAAAAACAATTTGGTCTAGATTATATACAAATTTTACACTAAATCCTGGAAGAGAAAAAAGGCATCAACGGAAAAGCCATGAAATTTGAATAAAACCTATAATTTAGTTGATAATAGTATGCTTTTATTAATTTCTTAGTTTTGAATGTACCAGAGTTATATAGAATGTTACTATTAGGGAAAAGCAAGTTAAGAACTTAGGGGAACTGAGCTGAACTTAAGGCTTCTGTAAATCTGAAATTATTTTAAAATAAAATGTTTATTTAAAAGATGACTGTTTTAGCATCTAGTGAAACAATCTGTTTTCAGCTTAGATAACAGTGGATCTTATATGCTATTGGAGACCCATTAAATGTTTTTAAGTCTGGAGACGACAGGGTGAAAGGAAAACACTGAGAGGCAATGCCCCCGGGGAACAGAATAAGGAAAACTAGAAGACATATGATCATTAAGAGGAGACAGTGTCACTGCAGCCCTGAGGTATGGTCATAACCTGGAGCTACAGCCGTGGAAGTAGAAGAAAACATATGAACTAGGAGCACCTTTAAGAAAATAGTTGCAGACCTGACTGGGCAAAGACACACAGCCGTTCTAAGTGCTGTGTGCTCACTCGTGAGCCTGGAAACTGGAAAGCCATTTTCACCGTTACTCATTTTTAAAAGTCACAGTCCCTATGAACTTACTTTTTTCTTTTAAAATACTTACTTTTCAGTTAATCTGTAAGCAGACTTCTAAATAATTTTCTCTTTTTCTCATTTATGCATATTTTTAAAAGGAATTGGCAAAAGTTAATATTATAATTGATATAAATTATATCATTTATATAATTATATATAGTGACAGTATATCATATATTATATTAGATTGCTTCATATTGTATTTTTATATTAACCAATGGGTATTACTGTAGTTTCCATCACAACAAAGTAGCCTACCTTCCGGAAAGAAAAAGATCATGAGTTGTATTATGATGAAACATTTTAATATCTAATTATTTTATTATAGACTATGTTTGGAGAAGTCCCTTAACTAGAGAATTGAAAGTGGTCTCAACTAAGATTTAATATGTTTTTATCTAAAAAATTTAAATTACAGTTGAAATTTAATATTATATTAGTTTCAGGTGCGCAGCGTAGTGGTTAGACAGTTATTTAACTTACTGAGTGACTCCACCTGATAGGGACTGGATCCTTTGTCAATCCGTTCCTCTCACTCTTGTGCGTTAACCCTGTGCACTAGGAGAAATTTCTGCTTTAAAAGCCTATGCTAAAGAGTCATTATCAGGCCCTAATTAAAGATTCTCACGCATGAGTCCCTTGCTACTGAATCAAAATTGCTCTACAATCAGCTTTTTTGATATTGACCAACAGAGCAGGGTTTTCTCTGGAGATTTTCCTTGAGACTTTTCCAGATTTCCAAGTCTAAAACTAATGTTTGTTCGGGTTGCTTTATATAACTCTGTGTAATTTGAGTAGTATATAATGTTTGAAATAAATTGTATCAAAACGCTTCTTCTCCACAAAGAAAACGAGAGAGGCAAAGGATTTAAGTGACTGTATCGGTGCCATTAGGTGATTTGCTCCTGTGGCACCTTTATGGGGTGAAAGGGGGACCCTAAAATGTAAAAGATCAAATTTATGGAGTTTACCCACCAAACTTCTGCACCTGTCTCACCCGTGTTTTCTACCTTACAATAGTTGCCCTCTGCAAAAATTAGTCATTCTCAGAAACATCGCATTAGGGGAATTTGCAAGGAATTTCAAATTCCTTGTAAAAACATTGTGTGCTGTAAAACATTGTTCAAGAAGTGGTTTTAAAAAAAGGAAAAAAGTTTCTTGAAGAAAATGGTTAAAGCTTGCCTTTTGTTTTCTAGCCCCTGAATACTTCCCTCAGGCTGATTTGCCTTCTTTGGCACTGAAGTCATTACAACTCTGTGTGTTCTCTGTACTACATGTCTGGGCTAATTCTAAATACAGAACACACAATTTCTTAAAATTGATTCTGGTTCTAATCTTACTTACAATGAAATCAATGAAGGCTTTTCCATTTCTAAAAATAAATGTGAGAGGTGGGGGTGGGTAGGGAAGGGGAGAGTAGTGGGGATCCAACGGGGACAGCTGTAATTGAATAAGTGTGCTTATTTTCTTCTTTTCACTCTGTCCTATGTCTTTTCTACAGACAGATCAGCATGGTGATGAACTTGTTTTTAAGAAAAAATGTTGATTAGAGGAGTGAAAAAATGTGAGGCATTATTTGATTTACCACAACTGATTAGGGTTATCTTTTCTAGTGCCTCATTTGTCATCTCTTTTTCAAGTTCTGTCTATTGACATGTAAAAAAAATTGAGCGAGTGTTTTGAATTTTAAATCTGTTTGGTATTTAGTCTGTTAAATGGAATTTTGGGGCTGTTGAAAGTCAAAATCACCAACATCCACATAAACCAATGGTGCAGAGTCATTGTTAGCTATTGGGCATTCTACAGTTCGAGCATTTAAGAGGCATTGATTTTGACACTCAAATAGGGAATGCGTGGCAGAACGTGCATATATAGCCAGCTCCAGACGTGCAGACTGTGGCGTCCCCAGTCGTCTGCTTTACCACTGATGGTGAACTCAGGGCTGTTGCAGAAAGAAGTGAGATGGGGGAAGCACAGTAGTGCGAGGCTTTTTGCCTTAAAATTCTCAGGATACATATAAAGAAAGGATCTCTTTTTGAAAACTCATGTATTAACCTGAATTTTAAAATGCAGAAATGAAAATCATATAAAATTGCCATCAAATGTGCAGCTTAAAATATATGTAAACTTAAAATGCATAAAATTTTGACAAGATCCTTCTTCTCTTTTATTTCATAGTGAGCTACATTCTTACTGTCTTTGTTTGGACAGGAGTGTTATTTCCAGAGTCTAAATCCCCGAATTTCAGGGGCTTTATGCCGCCTCGCTGACTCAGTAACTGTGGTTGCATCGGCCTTGCTTCACACTGCATCAGGCACCGGTGCAGTGAAGCGCAAAGCCGAGACTCAGAGCAGAATTCCTTCCTTTTTGCACTCAAGTAAGAAGAAGGAGGTGAATCGAAATATTCAAGAAACTACCGAACACTTACAAAACACAAGAATCTTCATCTTTAAAAATTTTTCAGAATTGTCATCCTTCTGTAACTCTCAGAGACATAGCATTTAATGTTATTATAGATTCCAAATGCATTCCTTTTTATTCCAATTTTTTAATTTAATTATTTTTCAAGTACAGTTTTCTGTCTATTACTCCCATCCTATCCCACCCCCGTGCTCTCCCCTCCCTCCCATTTCCACCCTTCTCAGTTGTTGTCCACGTGTCCTTTATATATGTTCCTCTAAATCCCTTCCCTATTTCCCCTGAAATTCCCTCCCCTCTCCCTTCTGGTCACTTAGCAAAACAGTATTCAGATAATTAATTAGCAACAACAAAAACTTCTGATTTAACACAGGAGATTGAACACCTGAGTGTCTCACTAATCTCCTATGAAAGAGTAGTAAAATGATAGTAAAGAAATAAAAGAAATGGAGCCCCCTTCCAGTATGTAATACAAAGGATGGGGGGGTGGAGAGAAAACAATGGAAGAGAGCAACATGGAAAGTATTGACGTGAACAGTGTTTGCTTAGTATGGAGGAAAAAGCTAAAGTCTTGGGTACTACAGAAAAAGATACAGATAAGAAGCAACCTAAATAGCAAGAGGGATGGATGGAGGGATGGAGGAAGGGGGGGGAGAGAGAGAGAGAGAGAGAGAGACTAATTAGAGGATTGATCTACAAGGTCCAAAATATGACAGAAACAAATTCCAGAAAATGTACAGGAAGTAGAGACCACTCCAGGTATTTTAAGCAGAAATTCGGTAAAGGAATGATATGTTTATACAATCAATGGAAAGGCTAAACAGGATCTAAGCTGGATATCTTGAAATGATGCATCCAAACTATAAAGTGACCAGTTAGGTAAGCTAGCACTTCTGAGGCCACCACTGAGCTGCAGTGGTCCAGGTCTGGATCCATGGCCACAGCCATACCAACCCTTTGAACATCAGAAAGCTGAAAAATGAATACCTAAGTATATATCCCAGTGATTAGGAAAGTAGATGAAAAAGCCACCAATACAGAGCTATTATTCTCTTCACATTCGGGAAGCTAGAAATTGGATCCTTGTTCTGCAAAGTTCTAATCTTGATAACCAGTGTTAATAGCCACTTGCTGAAGGAAAATGGTATCAACCTCCCTTCTGCCAGTCAAATATTGGGCAAACTAACTGTAGGAACCTAATAATCACTCAGAACCTCAGTTCAAGGGAAATTGGAAATGTTTCCCACTGGGTAGCCGTATGTTTATCTCAACACTCTATATTGGGGGTGTCAAACTCATTTTTACCAGGGGCCACATCAGCCTCATGGTTGCTTTCAAAGGGCCAGATGTAATTTTAGGACTGTATAAATGTGACTGCTCCTTAATAGTTAAGCAAGAGATTGGCGCTAACACTGGGTAGAAACAAGGTGCCAGGCCAGACAAAACAAGGTGGAGGCTGGATTCAGCCCACGGGCCTTGCGTTTGCCTCCTGTGCTCTATATTGAATCGAGGACACTCTGCACTCAGGTGGGTTAATAAAGGGGGATTTAGTGAGAGTCTACAGACTGAACATTGAGATTTGCAGCCCCTTTCCTCCCGCCCCCTTTCAGAAAGCCAGAAGCCGGGGGGTAGTCTCACAGGCACAAACGGAACATGGTTATTTAGGCAAATTGGTCCAAGGGTCGAGCACTAAATATGCAGATATTTAGAAGCCTAAATGAAATGGTCAGGGGAAAAAGCCACAATTCCACAAAATCTTGCCACACAAAAAGCTTACAATCCCATTTTAATGCTTCACACTTAAATACAAAGAGACTTGCAGGTATATTAGTCATTTGGTGAATGCCTTTACCATGAAAGACCAAAATAAACAAGCAAGCAATACTATCCCCCACCCTTACTTCCCAACATGAGCAAAAATTGGTTGTTAATGAAAACAGTACAATGGGCAGGCACTCAGCAGCCCAGTGAGCAGCCTCATTTCTGTGGTGGTGGGGGAGCAGATCCATAAGCTCCATGGTCTCCAGCTCCCCCGCATGCCTGGGGGACAGTCATTGGTCCAGAGCAGCAGTGAATTTTTATCTTGAAAATCAATTTGTAGAAAAAACTCTCTTGAGAGGAGGAAGGGTGACAGGCAGGTAAACTAGGATTTGTGTGACTTCCAAATACTTCTGTTGCTCAAACTCCCAGGTTGTATGTCAACCAGCTGGGATTACAGCTGGGAATTAATTTAGATTTATGTAGAAGGTAAGCTTCCGTATCAGTCCTGAGTTGCTGAAGAAATAGATTGTTAGGCAGAGCTTTAAAGCCAGTCCAGGGACTTGGACTTAACAAAGCATTTCAGAGGGGATCAGAGGTTCCTGGGGTGTTTGGTGTCTAAATTCCTAATCCTTGCATACATATTTGATCATTTTATTCAGCACAGTGATTCACATCACCACCAGGCAACTGTGTGAACACCTCCCCTGACCTGCACAGACCCACCAGTCACTCATTCAGTTATTCCTACCAGCAGTCACCTGGGTATTGTATTTTGACATTTGCATATACAAAGAGGGCACTAAATCCTGGATATCACAGGAGTTTGGACCAATTTATCTTTATGTGCTCTCATTTTTATTATTGAAAGGTAAAATTGTATTTAGTCTATTGATACCAACATGTTTATTTGGAAAAAGAATAACTGTATAAAAATGTGTTGTCTGTAAATTTTTAGTGTGGTATATCTGAGATGTATTTAAATAGTCAAAAGATTGATTCATTAGTCCTGGCTGGTGTAGCTCAGTGGATTGCGTGCTGTGAACTCATTCCTGTGAACCAGAGAGTCACTGGTTCGATTCCTAGTCAGGGCATATACCTGGGTTGAGGTCCAGGTCCCTTGTGGGAAATGTGTGAGAGGCAACCACACAATGATGTTTCTCTCCCATCTCTTTCCCTCTCCCTTCCCCTCTCTCTAAATATAAGTAAATAAAATCTTAAAAAATGGATTAATTATAAAGTTTTCTCCCAGCCAAAGTGCAGTGAATGAATTATTTAAAACTCTTGATACCCAAAACAGCTTACATATTCTTCTTTTAGTCATTTACAAGTACTTTCATAAATGTAAATCCAATTTAGTTTTCAATGTTAGAATAACTCAATTGTAGTAAAATGTCAAAAACTTGGTGAAACAAACCATGAAAGAGAGAAAGTAGAATGCTTAAAATTAGAAGAGAAGAATGTAACTCTCTTCTACTTGTTGATTATGGGTCTTTAAGGAAACTTGTCGGAAAGATTGAGCTTATGGTCCATTTTATAGTGAGAGGAAGTAAACTTTATTGCTCTGGTTCTTGTCGTTTGTACTAAGATCCACAGCCAACATTTCTGCCTTTTTCCTACAGAATTTCCTCCTTTGGATCGTATCATGTGTGATACCATATATTGTCTCATATTGCTAGTTTGTTTCTATCAGTATTTCTTGTCTTTTAAACTTTATATTAATATAAAGTATATATTAATATATATTAATTACCATTGATATATATTTATATGATAGGGATTATATATAATTATATATTCATTCTGGGCATCCCCACTTACTCTCCTCCTTTCAGAGTAGAATTTTAGCATGCAGCAGGCACTCAACAAATGTCTGGTGATTGATTGGTGTCACTGATTGACACCTACATGTTGCACATTGACGACTGTTCTATTTGAGCTAAACAAGATTATTGTGGAATTCATTGGTAAATTAAAGTATTATATGGGGAATCTAAACATATATCTGAAGTAACTATTACATAGTATAGGTAAAGAAAATCAACATCTACTAAAACAAAAAGTAACTGCCCAGGGCTGATGATGTCCATACGGATTGCCATTAACTCCCCATCTATATCACAGTGCAGTGTTGTGGCGGAAAGCTGTCTTAGTGTAGTCTTACTATTTACTGTAGGGATCAGTTTGACTACAAATTAATGGATCTGGATTCCAGTTCCAGTGTGACAACAGTCTTACTACTTCCATGAGCAAATCACTGTAATTCACTGTGGACTCACTTCACGCCCCCCATATATTTGTCAGAGAATAGCTTTTGCATAGGGGGTGCTGTTGTGTGGATGTAATGAGATAAGGCATTTGGAAGAATGTTGAAGTGTTAGGATGAACCTTGCTTTTCTATATCCCAAGTTAATATTATCATTATATAATATTTTTAAAGGATTGGTGAAATAGAACTGTTTCTAAAAATTATTTACAAAGCAAAAATACTATTGTAGGGCCTTCTAGTCAAGATGGAGGCATAGGTAGACATGCTTCGCTTCATCGTGCAACTGTAAGAAGGAACACAACTAACTTAAAAATGAAAAACACCAAGAACTGTCAGAAAATCACCCAGAAAAACACCCAAAGCCATATGGATATCTGACAACCAAGGGTTTAAAGAAGCTATATCCATCCAGATGGGTAGAACGGGCAGACTGAGAGTTGGGGCGGAGAAGATGCAGTGAGTGGCAGTGGTGAGCCGGAGTGGTGAGGCAGCAGTGGCCGGTAGAATGGGCGGTCCCACATTCATGTGTGGTGATAAAAATCAGGGGGACACCTTATGAGCCAGCCATCCCAGGCCCAGGCCAGACCACCCAGCCCAGGGTTCCAGTGCTGGGAAAAGAAAACTTCATAACTTCTGGCTGAAAACCCAGCCAGAAATTTTGCAGGCAAGAAGTACACAAAGTGATGAAAAGCAAGGACATACAACTAAGATTCCTTTATCCAGCCCCAAGCTATCATTTAGAATTGAAGGACAGATAAAATGTTTCCCAAACAAGGTAAAGCTAAAGGAGTTCATCAACACTAAGTCATTATTATATGAAACATTAAATGGCTTCATTTAAGAAAAAGAAGGTCAAAACTATGAACATTAGAATGACAACAAACTCACAACTATCAACAACTGAATCTAAAAATTAAAAACAAGCTAAGCAAACAACTAGAAAAGTAATAGAATCGTAGATATGGAGATCATTTGGAGGGTTATCAGCTGGGAAGGGGAAGGGGGTAAGGAGGGAAAGACATAGGGATTTAGAAACATAGTTGGGTAGAAGCAAAATAGATGGGGGGGATGGTGAGAACAGTATAGATGATGGAGAAGCCAAAGAGCTTATATGCATGACCCATGGACATGAACTAAGAGTGCAGGGCATCACTGGAGGGAAGGTGGGTACCAGGTAGAGGGGGGCAAAGGTGGAAAAATTGGGATAATCTTAGTAGTATAACCAATAAAATATACTTAAAAATTAAAAAGAAAAAAATGATAAAAATACTATGGTACAACTCTAGTTCATAAAAGTAAATATAGATTGTTCATATTATAAAAATTCTTAGTACTACCAACTGTTATTTTCAGGGAATATTTTTATCCATTAAGAATATTTGAAAAGCAATGATTCATTTTCTTTTTTTCCTTAGTGTATAAATTATCATTGCTTGTGCAATGATCTTCTATTTTCACACAATTTTTGTTCTCATTGCTTTCTCTCTGTCACAAGGGTTCCTTGCCCCAACCCCTCTCTTAACGTTTCATAACTTGTTAACATTAACTTTTCTTACAAGGATGAGAGGAAAAGGTGATGCGTTTGGTTCCATGAGACCTTCCAAGTAAGTCTAAACTTTTAATTTAGGGTTTCAAAGCTTTGTCTTAACCTAGTACTTTGGCCTTAACTCTCTGGCCTTATTCTGTGATGTTATCAAATGGTTGGAAACGTGTCAATCCTGATCCTAATGTTCTTGTTTCTAAACCTCTGATCATGTTGTAGGCCACATTCACTTTTTTGAAAGTCTTTGCACGTGTAAGTAGTATCTCTCCTATGTAGGCCTCATGATCCTCCTACTGTGAACATTTTTCCTCTTGTAGACTTAAACACCATTTTTATCTACTTTTCTTGTGGTATTTAGCCCATTCAGTTTTATACTGCTTTTATATTACTGCATTGTTTTTGTTTATTCAGTAATTATTTTCTGCTCATTTTATCCACTGTTTTTATTTCTGTTGCTATAACTTTGAGCCTCTTTGGTTCCATTGTGCTTATCATTATACTTGTGTCTAGAAGAATTTTCTTGGACAACAAGAAGCAGCCCAAGAGTTGGAGCTAATTGAATTGCTGGGCCAGATTTTTAGGCATGAGTATCAATCTGAACCTTTCATGGGAGTGAGAACGAGTGAAACCAGTCTGTGTGTTCTAAAAAGGGTCTTTAAGTGTGACTGGAAGGGAAGATTGCAGCTGTTTGACAAATAATGCTAGTGAGTTTAGAAGAATGTGTACTGCCAGAAACCAGTAGCCTGTATCAGGGACGCTCGAAGTCATGAATGGTGGTCTACAAAGCCAAACCCTTGCTCTGCATGCCAGACACAAAGGATACACATTTAAAACTTATCAAGAGTCTACAAAACATAGAAGGGGTGCTCTGGAATCTGGGTAGGTTTTCAAAACGTAAATTGTAAATCCTTTATGTTTGACTGAAAACTTGTATTATGCAGTTTCCTTAGCCTCTTTTTTAGGAAAAAATTAAATTTAAACAAATATTTCCAAGTAATGCTATTTAGAAAGAAATCAAGCTTGAACAAATAGTTTCAGGTAGTACTAGGAACAGCTTGTTGTAGTTATTATTATTGCACGAGGGGGTCTCTCCTGAGAAATAAAATTTCCTAGTACCTGGAATTCTATGAAGGCCACGTCTATACAAAGAAATAGCAGCATTAGCATGAGCACAGTCATTGACTGGATTCCTGAGTCTTGAACATTTTTGTCCATTTATTTACATTTTCCCTGCTTATTTGATTCACACTGTCAATATTTTCCTCTTAGATTATTAAAACGGGAAGAAAGTTTCACATTCATTCCTCGGTCCCGTGAAGAGCTTCCAGACAACTTTCCAAAGGAAATCCCTGGAATCTGCTATTTCCTGGAGATAAGGACTGGTCCTAAACAGCCAAAGCCTTCTCTTTCTTCATCGAGGATAAAGAAGGTTTCCTACAACATCGGCACCATGTTCCTCCGGGAGACAAGCCTCTGAGACCTGCTATAGATCAAAGACTCCTCCAAAAGCACAAGCCCAGATCATGGGTCACGACAGGAGCGCGGAAAGAGATTCTCTTTCACTGCTTTGTTGAAAACAAACGGCAGAATTTGTGTTATGTCAGGCAATAATCCTAGAAAACAGGTGGGTGATGACTGTCAGTTAGAAAAACTGGAGGGTGGGGGGAGGAATCAGGTGTGTCCATCCATATGAGTGTTTTTGGTCATTATGTATATTTTAATAACAAGTACGGGCCCTCTTTCCAAACTAACCAATAAATAGACTTCATGTTTTTGTGTTTGTCACACATACAGGTATCTTTCCCTATACATTTGTATCACTTTTAAGAGCCAGTTTTGATTATATATTCCTACATTTAGTGAGATGGTATGTGAAGAATATTTTCTAGTTTTGTTTTTCTGAACAGACATTTCATACGGATATCATGGCAGTGTGGTAAACTTCCCAGCAGGAAGAACTGTAACTCAGCAAACTATTTTAGGAATATTACCTATTTTTATACATATCTCTTCTAGATAATTACATTTCATGTAACATTTTCAGAGTCTGCTACTGTATGGTTGGTACATTATGTAACTCTAACCTATTAGTTGAATATAGTCTTACTCATTAGTGCTTAGATCGAGAATACATATGACCAAGGATTTCAGATGAGGAGAAGGCACTGTACATCTGCTTAAAAACTATATCCTTTAGATTTGATTATTGTAGCATGTGACCCAGAGTTCATTGGATTTCCTAATAGAGGATGCATCTGTAACCAAGATTGGAGAAAGGTCTTTCTGCCATCTTCCAGCAACTATCCATCAAAATAAAATGCTCTTTACACTGGACACTTTTCAACTTAGCACTTACAAATACAGGTAGTTGTTACAATGTACTAAACTGCGTTCTAATGAAGAGCAGCCTACTAAGTGACGTGGCATATTTCCCCACCCCCTCCATGGCGGGTCACTCTTGAGGCTGCTTTGGGGAGCAAATTCCTTGATACTGGCATTAGTGAGAAAGGTGCAGGGCATTTTGCCAACAATATGTTTTCTTCTTGCATAATAAAAAGCAAGGAAACAAACCCTGTAATTTATGGCTTTCGGTTTAAAAGACTGTTTTCCGCAGTGTGATTGATTTACCTTTTAAATTCAGTGAATCACCTCCAGACCACTGCAGCGAGTCTAACCCTTACACTTAGTAATTGCCATAGCTACATAGGCTCTCATCTCATGTTCTGCTAAAATGAAGACTAGTTCCCAATAATTAGCACTGCACGGAAAATTACTACAGATACACCCTGAAATTTGGAGCACAGTGGGTCCAGGGATTTGCTATTTTGGATCAGATGTAAAACCTAAGTTTCTATTAAGGCTAATGAGCAGGAAACATTTGTTTCCTTAAAATCTTAGGGTATCCATTTTCTTACTCTAGTAGGTACACTCATTAGTAGCTTATGTCTACTGAATAGAATATATTTCTTCTGGTCAGATTTTTGGCTGCATTATGATTTTGTTATGATATAACTCAGCTAAAGAGCATATTAACTACTGTCAGGGTCATCATGAGGCTGAATTAGCATTTTTAAGTTCTCTAAGTGTGTAACTACAAAACATCGACAGGCATGTAAAGTATTTGTTACAATGGTGATCACTTTTATAATTGTTGAACTCCATCTAGCCCGGGGGCTTATGAGGACTCTAGGGTAACTCTCTTCCTGTGTGGGATGGGACCCAGACATGGAACTCTGAATCCTTGCCTGTCTCTCTCTCTTCTCTGAGTCTAGGTCTCTGTTTTTAACCACATGGAGTAAGATGGCCAGGGTGTTTTATGAGAGGCTGTGTAGGCTGAGGACAAGGTGCTGTCATGGGAGAAATCACTCACACAAGAACTCTTCAGGGCACTTGCAGATTAATGAGCTTCCTTCACAGAGAACAGGGGCAAGCTGTACAGTCCTCATGCCGAGAATAGGGAACCCCTGAGCTATGCTGGTGGTCTCCTTATAGTGTAGGAGCATGGGAAAGAACCCAGCTCACTGAAGTCATTTATGCTTATTCCGCACAGTAACTAATAATTTATTATAATACAGTGAATCAATAAATGTTTTGGCAGTAAACAATGTATGATGCAACCATAAGGCTGAAAGGCACTTCCACAAATCATCCAATCTGTTTCTCCGCTTCTTGTAAAGATCCCTTTAGGTGACTATACTAAACATATAGTTATCCTCTCTATACTTATGATCACCTATGGGAAGCATATTGTAAAAGCATCACTGGAAATCCACTTTATTATCTGGCATGGTAATAGGGCCCCAAACAAGAACTGTATATGCATTCAGTTTGTCAGAGGAGTAACAAACTCTTTCTTAGTTTATATGATTTTACTTAGAGGAGAAGTAGCATTTACATGATCACGAATGTCACAATGAAGAATATGCCAGAGACCTATTAAATATCACAGACATGATATAAGCTACATTTTTCATGCAATATAATCTACATGTATCTTTAAAGCTATAGTCTGAGACAATGGTTCAATCTGTTAGCATTTTGCCAATTTAGTACAATTGATTATTATAGTTACACTGTCGCTTTATATGTTTGCAAGGTATAGTTTAAAATGCCTGTTCACTCTAGTTGTAGTCATAGAATTTAGACGCTGTGAAAAAGCACCATATTTTTGCCTTCCATATTTCCAGTAGCAATTGTGGGTATAACAAGGGGTGGTAGGTGTTGTTTCATCTGACTAATATCCATATAGTCTTCTCACCTACAAACCATTACACCCATCATTCACTTTAGCCAGGCAGATTAAAAGGAATTTAAATGGATGCACCATTGAAATCAAATGGCATTAAATTGGGGAAATGGCTTTAACACACTCTACAAGGGATACTTTAAATATAACTTGGCACTTGTAGTTCCTGTTTTAGTGTTCTTTCAAGCAAAAGATTGGAAGAAGTCACTTTAACACTAGCCATCAGGACCACAGCTTTTCATTGGCATCAGCATGATTGTGACGGAGACGAGGTCATCATTTGGAAATAAGTCAGTCATCTAACAAAGTCATAACCCTCCCTGTGTACCCAAACATGCTGCACAGTATGTGCTTTGTGAACCTTAAGAGGTAATATCAGCCATAATTAAAAAGTAATACTTGATGCCTAGAGAAACGTTGTGTAGTGTGATGTGGAGAAGGATCCAAATGTTTAAAATCTGCCCTGATGTTAATCTCTTCTCTTGTGCTTTAAATTATTTGGGGCTTCGTTTTTAACCCCTGACTCCATGGCTGTCCAGAGCGCGATGACCTGCTGAGACAGACGCTGGTGGCTGAGACTGGAGAGAGGCATGTGGAGCCCGCACTTCACTGGGGCCTCTCATAGTCTCACTGTTGTTCTGCTTGCCTGGTGACAATGCGATTGAGACCATAGTGTTTTATTATGAAAATGCAGAAGTGTGTGCCTCTCCTAGAAAAACAGAGCAGAACAGGACAACCACCTAAACTACTAATTTACAAGAGCAGCAAAGCTTTTAATTTTACAAATTCCTCCAAAGAGTTCCAGCAATAAAGCAAAATGAAGTTGATACGTACAAAAGGCAAAGCTACAGAGGAATTGGAAAACCACCAGGCTCTGTGTTTTGTACAAAATCATATTGCTACCAGTTCACATAGTGTGTTTGGGGTTGTGAGGTATGAAGGGAGAGCACAAGATTATGACCATCATTAAATGTATTTTGGGAAGGCTCTCTGGGTTCCTGACTTGTAGAGGGCAGGTGTTGTGGCTTATGAGGGTGGAGAGTAAAACTTCTATGATGGGTACCTTGTCATGCATTTTGAGCACTGCCCAGCCCATGCCCAGACCCTCTCTTACTCCTTGCTGCCACTGGAAACCATCCCACCCACTCGAGCCCGACCCCCGTGAAACACTGTCCTCTGTGCCTCTGAACCTCACATGGGCACCAAAAGAGTTTCTGAGGCCTGTTTCAGGCTGGGAGAAAGATTCACACACCTTCAGGCCCAAGTAACAATGTACTTCTGAAGTGAACTAACCATCCCAGTTGTGCTGGGGCACTGTTGACACCAAAGCTCCTCTCTCCTTTTTCTTCAAAGTGCAATCTGACTCCAAGCATCTGATATAACTTCATTGAACATTCCTTTGAATGAATTATATATGACTTTACATAGGCCGTGGGTGGCACCAGATGCTGTTCAGCCAACAGTACCTATACTGTCGAGACCAACAACCAAGTCTCATGTCATAACCTGGGTACTTCTATGATGAGATTACAGATCTTGAACTACAAAAACTGTCATTTCGGAGGCTTCTATGAACATGTGTTATGAGATACAGCCTGGAAACCATGACACGTGAGAGGCTGACTTATTAAAGTTTAATATATTCCTTTCTGAATGATGATTCTTATGGGTAGCTCTGATATGAATATACACTTTCTGATGTGAATATACTTAATTCACAGCCTGCTGATTTAACATACACATAAATTATGTTAAAAGGAACAAATTTTATTGTTAAATGTGTAAATTGATCCCAGCTGTGGACTAAATTTCAAGATCCTTGTGGTGGGGGCTGAAGAACAGACACTGGTACTATCTACAGATTAACATACATCTTGTCAGGATATATTAAAATAGTGTGCAAAATTCTTCCCTCTTGCTTGATTCAAACAATTGAAACCTCAGTATTGTCCTACCACTTTTTTTATTTCTTTTCCTCTTTTGTCTCTTCTTCCCTCCTTCTTCCTTTCATTGAAAGAAGTCATTGCTGTATTTATAACATAGACAGAATCACAGTCAATCTCATGTGGTAAAATAGTTTGTTTTATAAAGTAATGAATATTCTTGTGTGTGTGTGTGTTGAACGTAACTACTTCAAGGTTAGAAGGAGTGGCATTCTGGGAGGAATTGGAATGTAGAAAAGTTAAGTTAGTGTCTTCATTTCTAATATGTTGTGACCGATCAGTCAAGTGTCTCATTGCCATCCCATTTGTGTTAAGAGATGATACCGTTCAATGGTTCAACTCATCAACTTGGCAGTATCTGGCTGGCTTCAAACAAATTACCAAGGAAGCTTTTAGGAATACAAATTGCTAGGCTTTACCTTCAGAGATTTGGATTCAGTAGGTCTCAAGTATGGCACAGGAATCATAGTTAGAAAATCACTCTAGGTAATGCTAATATGTAGCCAGATTTGGAGATCATCGAAGAGTATTCAAATAATCTCAATTACTAGGAATAAATACAAGTTGACTGAGATAGCAATATATTATTTTATTTGTAGTTATTTTGAAAGCTAAATATTCCAAGCTTCATAGCATTATTTTTTCACAAGTTTTAATTTTAGCTTTGGTTTCAAATTTATTGTCTGCTTTTTGAGTATGAGTCTTCAGACTCATTATTAGAGACAGAAATCAACACTGATGAACATTGCTCACTGTAGGGCTAGTAGGCATACTGGACATGGTCCTGTTTTCTTAGTTACTGCCTAGAGTGTGCAGTAGTACATCACAGTATTAGTAGATCCTCACCATCAAGATATCAGCTACGAACTTTTGGACAGAGATGCAAATGTCAAAGTGATAGCCTTATTTCTGAATGCTTTGATGTTTATGTTATAAAAAATCAGCTTAATACTTAGTCTCACTCTGTACTTTTGATGTGAAACTGTACATTCATCTAAAAAGGATTCCCTAGCAATACCTTGCAACAACCTTTTAAGCAATAATTTAAGCCATGGTGGTGTTACCATCTGAACCTTGCACTTTTGTGCATGTCATAGAGCTTTTATGGAAATAGAGACATGTTCTATATAAGCAATAATATAGCTGCTGTGGACTTTGAAAAAAATTCACCATTTTACAACAGTAAAATGAGTAGCAAGTGATAACTCAGATAAAAATTATCCGAGAAAATGACATACTTAATCTGTTCTCTCAGAAGTCTTTCAATTGCACACATGCTTTAAGGCAGTTAATATACTCCTATCAGATTATTTCTGTTGTATAATTTTCAAAATACCTATAATAATATTTCTCTAAGGAAATGTATATGTATGTAATGTTGCCCAAATTTTCAGATCTTCACAGTATATAATACTAAGGAGCAGTTAAGGATGGATACCTGAGTAGAAGCAGAACACATGTTGGATGAGTTGACTGAGAATGTAGGCTTTACGAAAATACAGATGGGTCTTGGGACAATTAATGCAACTGTAGCTTTGATAAGGTTCTAGAAGATGAAAGATTAGAGATAAAAGAAGTTTATTACCACTGTTTTCTATGAAGAAAAGTGTTTAGTAAGTGTAATAGTATTTTGGTTTCAGAATATGGTTGAAAAGCATATGTAGTATAATTAAGAAATGTCTGAAAATGATTTTGTAGTCATATTGAACATAACCTGCTCCTCTTAGTTATTTTGATAATAGTACCAGAGCTTGCAGATTTCAAAGAGAATAATTTATATAGTTTTACTTCTTAAAATATAATTTTAATCAAATATGACATAGTCAATAATATTCAGTCCTTTGATAGTTAATTGCCCTTCCATAATTTAGAATAATGTATTAGGATTACAGCTAAAAGCAACTGGTGAACTTATGTTACATTAAGGATCTTCTAAGGAACAGATTATTATTTAGCAAATCATATGAGCTTAAATCCATTCTTAAGCCTGTAAATAAGATTATAGCTCCTATTTTTGCCTAGCTGGGTAAACTCTTCTACTCATGAGTCTGAATACAGCTGGAGTGGTGAGTGGGTTTGCTAGTATTTTAAGTTCCCATTACCTATGGCAAAACTTAAATTAGCATCTTCCTGCCCACAGTTGAGAAAATTTCCTGTGCAAATCAAATAGGATTGTTGATTCACTGAGAAAGTTTTGACAGCTATCTTTTTGTATATCCTTCAGTGCTTAACTCTTAGTAAGCATGCTTTTGATTATTATAATAATGAAAATAGCTTACAACTGTTAAATTACAGTGAATTTATCTTCTCAGTTAACTCATCTAGTTGGAAAGATCATTCTTTATATTAGACTTAACTATTGTTGCTTAATATCTGAAAGCAGAGGGCTAAAGCAAAATTATAAGCAAAACTAAATGGCAAGCCTAAGTAATTGCTTGTTTCTGATTCTTTTGATGCATATTTTAAAAATAAAGTAGTTGGTTTATATTCAGACTTCCTCTGTGGCCTTTTCACTATTTGCAGATAAAGAAGGGATTCTACTCAATATGTTTTTAATGTGGTCTACTAAATGTAATTAAATAAAAGTAGGACAGTAATGTATTAATTGAGGTAAAAATCTGAAAGTGCAAAATTGCTTCTCACACCACCTCACTTTTTAAAGACTGCTTCTCCTTTTACATTGTCTGGCAGTTAATCATACATCAGCCTCAGGACACAGAGACAGATGGAGCCGTGACATGGGTGGGGGCTTTAGGTGAGATGGAACAAAGAGATCTACTTGTTTTCTTCATGACAGATACTCTGAAAGGAGATTCAGTTTACATAATAGAGATGTGGCTTAATGGGAGTCGGATGATTTTTTTACCTGGTGGTCATTCTTATTTTAAAAAGGGGAAAGAAGTATCCTTTAGAAGCCCTTTTCGATGTTCTTAGGGGGTCCTGTCAGGCTTTCAGCAGCTGCACAGATCAGTGAAGCTGGGATTCCAAACTCCCAGAGCTGCTGTGCACAGAAACCCTGTGAAGGTGGCAGGCAGAACTAGTCTTGGTGACACTGATGATGGTAAATGAAAGTGTCAGAACATGTAGACTGAAGGAATGAAGAGGGCCAGATACCAGCTCTGCCAGATGTCTCAGAAAAGCTGTCAAAATTAGCACAGAAGAACAGACTATCATTGTGCAATTGATAGGAAAATAAAACTCCCCTCCTCCCTACCTTATATAGCATTCCTGGCTGAGCTAACATTCAGTGAGAAAAATACAATTTGATTTTATGCATCCTTTTTAAAAAATTCTGACATTATAAAAACTTTCCTTCCCTCGTTTTAAAACTTAATCACAAAGAATGAGAAATCTTTATTCTATGTCCTAAAATCATCCTGGGGCCTATACTATATTCTATGTTCTTTTTCACATTGCTCTCAAATGAGGTTTTGGGTGCTAGCAAAACACGTGCTCAACTTTAGAGCAGATAGAAGCCTTTCTGACCTGACCGGCCCATCCATCTCATTCAGGGGTTCTCCAGGGAGTTGGAGCCCGGGAGAGAATCACCCCGTAGCATTTGATGGCATACAGTGGGAGAGATGAAGATGACTGTGTCTTCCAATATCAAAAGTCCTTGGGTAACTTCTTACTATCATCCAAAGATGTTTCCCTTACACACAATTGGTTAATTCAAGCAGAGTTTGATTAGAACAGAAATTTTAAAAGGAGTGAACAAACCTGAACAGTTTTTAATAAGAATAATCAGTTAGAAAAATAATTTAGGATAAAGATGTTCTGTTTCAGAAGAGTCAGCTTACTGATATCCAAAAGTGAGAATGCTAGAGCCTTTGGAATGTTTTCTAAATGTATCATATTTTACCACATAAAGAAAGACGATTTTGTTGATGTAATATTTCTTAAGGTTTTATCCCCTAGAGATAACATATAATTATAAATTATATTTAAATTATTTTTTCTTCATGTTCTTTCTTCTGGAAGAAAATAAAGATGTAGACAATGTCATAAATAAGACAAACTTACAAATCGTGGCAAATTTGGTAACATTCTTTTACCTAAAATAATAAACTGTTTTTAATAATATAAGGGTTAAGGATAACAGTCAAAAATACTGTATTTAGACTTGATCAAATTTGCATGTAGGGAAAAACCTCTCAAACTTCTCAGAATAAAATCTGAGTCAAAGCTGCGTTGGGTTAAAATCATTTGAACAGCACATGACCTCTAACAAGAAACTATGCGTTTCCATATCCAATGAAACCTCAAATCCTAAAACAATCCCATTATTGCCTCCTAACAAGCTTTCCTTTATGGCCAATATAATTAACTTTCAAGCCTAGTAAGAGAGTATGGGTTTCTATTGAGATGGATGATCTGTATCATTGTATTTGTGTTTCATCACTTAAAAGTCCCTCTTCTTTTTTATTGCTTTTTTGGTTCAAAGCATTCTAGTTAAAGTAAAGCAAAATACTGGAATGGCCAGATAGTTATTCAACAACATGAAACCTCCCTTCCCTAGGGATTTTACCTCCCTCTATCCCCTAGAGATTTTGTTGGTATAAATCATCATGTTGAAATAAAAAACCAACTTTGGCTTGTAATCTTAAATATATTGATTTTGTATTATTTGACTAGAAATTATTGTCAAGAAGAAAAAGTTAATTATTATAGTAGATCTCATTTTAGCCAAGAAGGATAAGGTAAATTAGATAACTGTATAATTATCTACAGTAATTCAGGGAAGTTTTTAAATTTTTGGTCTTGTTGTATAAAGATAATTACTAGTGGATAGCAGCCAAAATTATTATTCCTATTTTCTAAACTTTTTCAAGTGTATCACCAAGCACTTACAAAATCCATTCTTTTCTTTTTCTTTTTTCAAAGATTTTATTTATTCATTTAGAGAGAGTGTAAGGGAGGGAGAAAGAGAGAGTGAGAAACATCAATCTGGGGTTGCCTGTCACATGGCCCCCACTGGGGACATGGCCTACACCCCAGGTATGTGCCCTGACTGGGAATCAAACTGACAACCCTTTGGTTTGCAGCCTGAGATCAATCCACTGAGCTATACCAGCCAGGGCTAAAATCCATTCTTTTTATTTATTATGTAACTCAGTGATATTTAATAATAGGTACTCATTGCCCTTTCTTTTGATCCTTAAAAATACTTTTTTATCCTTTCTGAGAGAATTCTCCTACTAAAATGCAAATGAGTACCTGACTATAGAAAGTATCCCATCTTATGAGTATATTTGAAGTACTCTGGCTGGATTCAGCTGGACTGCAAAAAAAATCAAGAAAGGACACCAAAATGGAATATAAAAAGAGATAGAAAAATCAAGTTTTGCATGTATTTAAATTATGTCTATAGCCCAACACCGCTAACCTGGAATGAAAGCTAATAGGTAGTAAGGTTAACTGATTACAGTTGACCCTTGAACAATACAGGTTTGAATTGTGCAGGTCCACTTACACATGGATTTTTTCCAACAAATATACAATTGGCCCTTTAATCTCCAGATTTTTCATTCATGGATTCAAGCAACTGCAGATAGAAAACAGTAACTTCAATCTGTGGCTAGGAATTCCTAGATGCAGAAGGCCTACTGCACACAATGTCCCATGCCATTTCATATACGGGACTTGGACATCCATGGATTTGGGTATCTGCCAGGGTTCTAGAATGAATCCAGCTCAAATACCCAGAGACAATTGAGTTTTGGGGGAGTCACAGTTAGATATGGATTTTTCAGCTTCATGGGGGTTGGTGGCACTAGCTTCCCACATTGTTCAAGGACCAACTGCATAGATATTAAACACAGTATTCATATTTAACAAAATATAAAATTCAGCATGTCAAACTTTGATAAAAGAGAAACTTAAGTATGCTAATCAGAGTGAAACTATTAAAAGGGACTAAAATAACTTCTTGCATTATATATACCCACCAGTATAGATGTTTTCTGTTGGGAAAACTTGGTATTACGTCTTCAATCAATACTGGCTATATGATCTAATTAAACATTAGTGTGTTCTTTATGACAACGAGAACCCATGCAAGAGTCTAAATATTGAGTGTGGCTATAATTTGAATATCAACAGAATTTAATATTATTTCTTAATGAGACTGCTGGTGAATGTAACATGAGCGGATTATATGTAAAGGTATTCTGTGAAGTAAACTAATTAGGTTCTTAAAGTTTGTCAGTATTCTCAGCCTCTCTTTCTCTCTGTCTTTTATTCTTTCTCTCCCTCCCCTACCCTCCTTTTTCCCTTCCTTCTTTCTGTTCTTGCCTCCTTTCCTCCTCCTCACCTGCCTTCTCTCTCTCTCTCTCTCTCTCTCTCTCTTTGTTGCTCTCACTCTTACAAGGATGTGAAAACGGAATTTATTATTTTGGTGCCCCCCCATTTCAATGTTACATGGTTGAGCACTGTGGGTTAGTGGGTAAGGAAACAAGGGTGGACATTAAATATAGATCATTTGGGTTAGAAATTGATCTAACCCAGTGAGAAAATTGAGACCTGGGCTTCCAGAGACTTCATATGTTAAGAGAAACATGGGTCTAAAAATATATATGTTTCTTTTAGCTGAATTTAAACATTTTCTTAAGAGGTATTAGGGCAGACCTTTTAGGACAACTTCATATTTTCCCCCTGCAAACATCTTAATTTAGAAAAATTCTTTTATTTTTAAATAGTAAAATTTTACTTGGGTATCACGCTGCTAAAGATTGAAACAGAAAAAAGTATCTTCTATGTGTAGGGAAATTGTTTCCTAAAAACTACTTCCCAATAAGGTGAATATACCAAATACAACATGCTTTCACTATCTCTTTACCCAGAAGTGACCAATAATCAGTCTTGCTTCCTGTACTGCCCTCTGTAACTTAGTTTCACACAGTATGGCGTTTTGAATTCTTTTGTGAGGGTCTGAAAAGATTTGCCATCAATGTTATAAGGCTACTTTATTGAAAAAGCAACATACAATGTGCTTCATAATTGTTAGCTCTGTGTCTTTGAGATTTTGACATATATTCAAATAGCTATTTAAACTGTAACTTTTATTTATTTGCTATAATTAACAAATTGCCAAGTTCATAAGTACAAAAAGACAGGTTGGGTCATTTTATGATACATCAAGGGATCAGTCATTTACAAATCTCCATTCAAAGGCATTTTTTCCAGGGAAAATTCAATTATTTATAGCAGACATTTTTATTCATAAGGAAAAAAGTAAAATATCTTATTTAAAAGAATAAGAGTGAGGAAGACAGAAGAGTATGCCCTTGCATTTTAGGTACCCTCAACACTACAATAATTTTAACAGTACTTCAATAAGAGTTAAAGAATCTTTAATTTCTAAAACTAAATATTTTATCTTATTCATGTTTTGCTTATGTTATGTATTATTATTACATTCAACATACTTAACATATTGTCTCTATGATGTTTGTTTGTGTTCAGTAACCAAAAATATGTAAAAATAACACAGCTTTTTTTCTCTCTGGAAAGATATGCTTCACTAAATCAAATGCCTTTGATTTTTGGGTCTTATTCTCATCTGGATTTCTTTGTCACACACCTCAGGGTTCCTCTACTCTATCGCATCAGGCAGTCAAAAAAAAGATAGGGATATGAGAACTTTGGAAAATTAAAAAATTCTAAAAGGAAGAATTCTGTGTTAATCGATTATGTATTTAACACTGATCAAATTATTTTGGAACTCTGAGAAAAACAGGCAGCTACCATATATATTGGCAGTTATGAAACTACCAATTAATTTCTTCCTGTGATTTTTAGTATTAAGAAAGCATTTGTCTTGAAATGATAGACAATCATAATGCTTATTCAAATTAAGAAATAGGACCCTTAATAACTTTATAATTTCTTATTTCTTGAGGAAAACATTTTTTAATAATGAATGTAAAAATAGAGAAAATATAGTTGAGAAAAAAAACAGAAGAAATTAAGATGAAATTTGCACAGCTGTAATCCACAGTCCCATTTTTTCCTCTATTTTGTTATTTCCTGCTGAACTGATATGTAAGGCCCAGTTTGGCAAGCTACTAATTGTTGTCTCCTTTAAGAATCTATAGATGGGCAAAAATTACTCTATGTGGAAATTGAATAACATCATCATGGTCAGTTATGCTTACTAAGGAAGTCAGGTTACGTTCAAATAGAAAAAAAATGGTTAATGGCTTTTCAGAGTTGAATGACCAGATTTTTCCATATTAAAAAAAATCTTACTGAGAATTTTGCCTTGGAAACACTCTAAAGTCTTATAACAGCTGCCTGTAACTACATTATAACATTGTTAATCAAATATAAAACTGTCTGATTATGCTTAAAATGTACCAATTAAGTGCATTCCAGAAATGATACATATCATTCTTTATTTCAAAATCAACCTACCTGACTTCTGATTTTTCAGCTGTGAGTAGCCATTTTACAAAACCAAAAAGTATCATATCCCAAATAGTACTTTAGATTAAAAAAAATGCCTGCTCATTTCAATGCATATGATAAACAGCCAATGCATCTCCATCAAACATTCCAGCATATATAATAATAGATAGGATTCTCAACCCACTTAGTAAAAATACATAGTTACAATATGCTGGGCCTTCTTTCACTTCCTCTGCATGGGGTAGGTTTCACTTAACCAGACACATGATTATTTTAATGTTTTGTCCAATTCATTAGCTGTAATTTCACAGGTCTAAATTTTTGGTTTGGTCTGCAATGTAAATAATATTGTATATCTGCTATTTTGCTATCAGATTATACTTTGTGAATCATTTCTTTAAAAAATCTAGTTATCACAAACTTATATTACGTCATCAGATAATACCAGGTAAATATACTAATAAATCTGTAGGGCATGGTTAAATTACACATATTTTGAAATGTCAAGCTATTTTCCATTTTTTAAAACATGAATGCATCTTCTAAGCCTGTACCATTAATTTTAAAAAAAAGCTTCATTTAGTGTTTCATATTATATTTTAAAATAGTTTTCTTTATTCAGTAGTACAGGTTTAGAGAAATGATAAAACATGTCTCATTTCACTACAATTTTAAGAATACTAGTAAATGTAAAAGTATGCAAGCACTTATAAGATTATAAACATCTACTGTATCTTTTTGCTTTTCATGTTATACCACTTTTTATTTATTTAATTATGTTTATTCATAATTATGCTAAATCATGCACAATGTAAATAGTGTGTTTCATTATGCAAAATGTCTTTGTATTTCACACTGCAGGACAAGGTAAATTTGTATATGAAAAATAAGTGATGAAAACCTGGGTTTCTTATAAAACAATGTAGAAATGATAGTAGTGTGTTATATTTACATTATTCATTACAAAACTATCTGTTTAAGTCATGCATTTATTTACTGTATAAATCTAAATTGTCACATAAAATATTTAAACCAATAAATGATTCCAAAAAGAATGAGTCCACATATTCTTTTGAGAATATTTTTTCATATCATGAATGACAATGACTAAAAGTATGAATGAACATTAAGTGAAAGACTAGGGAACAAATGAATGAATGGAGCATTCTCCATGCATTATTATTATGGCCAATAATGATGATACTTTTGACACAATTATTATGCAGGGCCAGTTTTGAATCATTTTTCTACTATGAAGTGTTACTGTTTAAGTGTGTGACATTTGATATTATGGGAATCTGAGATTAATCCCAGTGTGTCATTTACTAGCTAAGAAACTATCAGAAAATACACCTGTTCCATCTGACAATTGTGCTTCTGGCAGCCTAGATTTCCTCAGGAGGAAAATTCTCGTCTCTCTTGTTAAACCCCAACATGGAGAGACTTAAGACAAGGTGAAGCTCTTTTGGAAGTTACCAGTTTCCCTCTTTTAATGTGTAATTTATCTCATGCTTTCACTTAGAGAAGGTGATAGCTTTACATTTTGAAATGTCTCTTGATAATGGGTTTATGACTAATAAGCCTTTATCTCTCAATACAGAATGACTGAGAGACCAACTTAAAGTTACATTTATGTTGTTAAATTACAAATGAATGGCAAGGAATCTGTTGCATTTAAGTGAATTCTATGCAAACCTCTTTTAACAACATTAGTGATTCAGGTGGCCTCAGTCTCAACAATCTGCATGAAGTAAGTTATTTTAACACACAACTAACTAAGCAAGACCACATCAATTACATCTCCCTCCAGAGGCTATGTTTACAATGTTGGCTGTCTTTAAATTATATCTGAGATTCATTTATGTGGTGCTTCTGTGCAATAAAATAAGTGCTGGTCAGGAGGAAGTAACCGGGAATACGTCCACCAGAACACAGCAGCAGGCAATGCTCCTACCTGTTTATCACATGGGTACTCGGATCTACTGCTTAATCAAAATTTAAGTATATTGTATTATTCTACACATCAGTGTATTATGCTCTTGGCTTTAATATATTAATGCATTTTGGCTAGATGAAGGGTAAAGTCTACTTCCTCAATTATATTACATATGCTACAGGATGTCCTAGTTAAGCTAAAGAGTGAAATTGGATGAATGTGTATTTGTATGAGCTAATTTATATGAAGAAATGGATTCATATGCTAACAAGAAGGAGGAGATATAGGTTGGCTCTAAGGGAACAGATTGATAAAAGTTGGAAAATGAGCCCTGGCTGGTGTGGCTCAGTGGATTGAGCACAGGCTGTGAATGCAAGGGTCGCCGGTTCAGTTCCCTGTCAGGGCACGTGCCTGGGTTGCCGGCCAGGTCCCCAGTGGGGACCACATGAGAAGCAACCACACATTGATGTTTCTCTCTCTCTTTCTCCCTCCCTTCCCCTCTCTCTAAAAAATAAATAATCTTTTTTAAAATTTTTTTAAAAGTTGGAAAATGAGAAAACAATATGGTATCTGGTCCCCAGCCTGACCCCGGAAAATAGAGACAAGCTTTTGTAGGAAGAAATTTAAAAAATTCAAAGCTAAAGGAGCTGTTCTGCTAGGCCCAGGTGATACCTGGGCCACAGAGAATGCTGCTTCTCAGTGCAGATGATAAATTTGTCATCTTACCTATCAAGGTCTGCTTAAACTTTAGAGAGAGGATTAAATTTAAAATGTCACTGAGTTTGTCAAGTTGAGGTCACATCAAATAAATCTTGTGGCATAATTCAATATAACACATAATGTGTTTGCTATCACCAAATCCTGAAGTGCATGCTTCAGAAACTTCATCCTCACCAAAAGCATCTTGGTTCTTGCCCTAATGGATATTACATGTGCAATTATCTCTTATTTAGACACACACTTCACAATCACTGGTCTCAGTGGAATACTTGTGTGTAATCTTTTCCTTGTTCATAAAGAAAGAATTTTTCATGGACTCGAATCAATTCAATTTGGAAAATTGTTTTGAGTTTGGAGCTTAACAGAAAACCTACTTTAGATTTAAACCTACCTTAGTAGATTTAAAACCTACTTTAGATTTAAACCTACTTTAAAACCTACTATATATATATATATATATATATATATATATATTCTTTAAATTTTCAGAACACTTGCCCCTTGCCCTGACCTACCCAGAGAACATTTATTTACTCCTTAGAATGGCCAGCCACTCTTATCTCTTCTTTTGTGAAATTTCTCCTATTTCTTCCCCAGAACCCTTTACCACCACTACTGGAAGAAAGTTATGCCAGCCTTAGGAAACTCACAGAGAATAGAATCATTATTCATTAATAATCAATCATTAAAAAGCAAGTTCTCTCTTTTTAGATGGGTATATAAGCAAGTGTACTCGACTCAATAGCTTTTTATATTTTAAGGTAACAAAGCCATATTTGCCTATGAAACTAAGAATTCAGGCTTCAGGTGTGGTGAACACAAACTATAGTGTCTGTGATTCCATGCTCCTGTGTCTCTTGTTTTGGTCCTCACTCTGGCTTCCCTCATGGACACAGAATGGCTTCAGTAGTACTATTGTTCAGTCACTGAAGAAGTTCCTCTGCTTTTTAAAGATAATGTTCTGTGTAAATGTAAAGCCTGAAATAAATCTCAAGCAATGTGTTTGACCTGAGGAGTGCTGTGCTCTTACTGTGCTTTAAACCCACCGTGGTTTAAAGAGAGAGCACCACTGTTGGTGGGATTGCAGACTGGTATAACCATTATGGAAAACAGTATGGAATTTTCTCAGAAAACTAAAATTGGACCTGCCTTTTGACCCAGGAATTCCACTGCTAGGATTGTATCCTAAGAACCCTAAAACACCAATCCCAAAGAACCTATGCACCCCAATGTTCATAGCAGCACAATTTACAATAGCCAAGAGTTGGAAGCAACCTAGGTGCCCGTCAGTAAATGAATGGATCAAAAAACTGTGGTACATATGCACAATGGAATTTTATGCTGCAGAAAGAAAGAAGGAGCTCCTACCTTTTGCAACATCATGGATGGAACTGGAAAGCATTATGCTGAGTGAAATAAGCCAGGTGTTGAAGGACAAATACCATATGATCTCACCTTTAACAGGAAGCTAAACAACAAAAGAAACAAGCAAGCAAAATATAACCAAACACACTGAAATAGAGAACAGGCTGACAGTGACCAGGGGGGAGAGGGGAGGGAATTTCAGGGGAAATAGGGGAGGGATTTAGAGGAACCTATATAAAGGATACATGGACAACAACTGAGAAGGGTGAAAATGGGAGGGAGAGGGGAGCACGGAGGGTGGGATAGGATGGGAGTAATACACAGAAAACTGTACTTGGAAAATAATTAAATTAAAAAATTGGAAAAAGAAAATAAAAAATTAATATCAAAAAAAAGTTCTCTTCAAACAAAACAAAAAAAGAGAGAGAGCAAATTATACTGTTAACTTATGGCAATAAGGCATATCTACACAGCTTTTGACTGGCTATTATCTAATGGAGAAGGGATGGAGTGGATTCAAGGAGGTCACCATAGTGATGCAAAATGTTTCAGGATTATTTAATCTCCTCATGGACCTCCTAGAATATGCAACCTATTTTACACGCATGTGGTTGCAGTGCAGCCAATTAAATGTACATACAGCCCCTGGCTTACAATGGTATGACTTAATGATTTTCAACCTTACAATGGAGTGAAAGTTATGCACTCAGTAGAAATCATGCTTTGAATTTTGAATTTGATCTTTTCCCAGGCTAGTGATGTGTCGTAAGATAGTCTCTTGTGATGTTGGGTAGTGGCAGGGAGATGCTTTTGCCCAACTGTAGGCTAATGTAAGTGATTTGAGCATGTTTAAGCTCACCTAGGTGAAACTATAATGTTTGGTATGTTAGGTGTATTAAATGCATTTTTGATATTTTTTATTTACAGTAGGTTCATTGAGACATAACCCCATCGTGAGTCCAGAAGCATCTGTGTTAAAGATATTTGCATTTGCATTTTCAAAGTAAGAATCAACTGCAATGATGAAATGTTGCAGATAGGCTGAAATTTTAGGATGAAGGATAGTTTCTGATGTCCTTTAAATCACAACATGTCAGGAGCCTTCTGTGCATGCGTGAAGTCAGCTCTCTGAACAGACAAAACATAAGGTGAGGTTTAATATCACTGCGAATCATACCTCTTTTTAATTACTGACTGAATTGATGTTAGGGACTTCGGGACAGAATTTACCATGTGAAGAAATACTAAACTCTTAATTTAAACAGTCTTTTTTAAAGGTTCTCTCTCTTTCCTCCTTTTGCCCCTCATCTTGCACCTGGGGGGAGTCCTGCATGTTCCCTCTGGAAGGAAGTTTATGTTCAAAGGGATTCTGAGTTTGTGGTATCTCAGCTGTCCCCATATGGCTGGAAGGCTGATTTTTCTTCTCAGGATCACAAGTGAAGCACTTCATTATCAAGATACCTCATTAAGAAAATGTAACTTTGAGCATATTAGTGCTAATGTGAGAGCGTGGGAAATGATTTAAATACCTGCTAGTGACTAACACTTTGAAATGTAGAAAAAGCGCTTTAGCCAGTTCAGTGGATAAGAAATCTTTCCGTTCTTTCTGGATATGTGCAGTTAATCAAGACTCATAGGCAGGAAGGAGTTAAATGGCCACCTAAGCCATCCCCCTCACCCCAAGACCAGTTGATTCAAACCGGATGCACATGAACCACAGTGCTCCCCTTCCCCCGCAAGCAGGTCTCCAGCAGAAGCAACAAATCATCCCAAGCTCACTAGCCCATTCTTGAACATCCTTATACTCAGGAGGGATTTCTTAGGAGTGTAATTTTTTTCATCTAAGTAAATTCTCTTTAAAAGATTCCCAGGTGTAGCAGGGCTATTGCCATTTGTAAATCCAGAATATGATTTAGGTCCCATTTTATATTCTTTATTTTGCTTAGTTCTCATAGCAACCTTACCAAGTGAGCATTATTATCTGTCATTTAAAAAACAATAGAGGATGAGCAACATTTCCAAAATTGTCTAATAAAGTTTGGAGCAAACCACCAAATGCAGTGCTCCTCCCTGTATTTCTGCAAACACCTTCAGAGGGATATTGCCTTTCTTTTTAACACTTTTCTTCAACTTAAAATTAGCTCTAATTTTCTTCATCTTATATTACAAAGCCTACATTCCAACACTTGAGTGACATGTATTAATTTTTATTGTGTTCCTCCAGGTTCTTCATATTCATTCATTTATCAAATATTTACTGAGTATAAGCTTTGTGCCTGGAACTGTACTGGGTTTTGTGACCATCATGAATAAACAAAATAGACATTTTTCATCCAGTTGTGGAGCTAAATAACTTGTGGGGGAGATAAAAATTAATCAGAATTGGACAATAATGTGTAATTACAAATTGTGAATAATGAGAAGTGAAAAACTTCTCATTATAAAGTACTGTGGTAGCATACAATAGGGATGAAGCAACAAATCACTTGGGAAGTAACTTTTGAACTGAAATATGAAAAGGGAGTAGAAATTCTACAAAAAATTTCAGGGAAAGACTTCTATTTCAATCACTGTAACAGAAGAGAAAAAAACTGAAAATATTCTTCTAAAAAGACCTAGAAGTGAAGGATAAAATAGGTAGCTTAATGAAAAAAATAGGATGAACTGGAATCCAAAAGTAAACAGAGCATGTGAACAGACATTACTTCAGCCCTATGTTGGTGTGGGGACAGGAAGAAAGAAGGTGATTAAGCTAAGAGGGTCTCCTTAAACAAGGTAGTTTAACACCCAACTGGCCTGGGAGGAGAGGCCACAGAGAACTGGATCTCTCACGATAAAGCCACAGCTCACATGGGATTGCACTGTTCTAAAATGGGGGACTAGCAAACACACACACACACACCCTCTGCTCAAAGATTGCATGGAAGAAGTTCTGTCTCAGTGCTGCTCAGGTGATCCAAAAATAATAGCTTCTCCTAAAAACTGATAACCATAGTTTTTATAATTTTAAAAACTGTGTTACTATTAAAAGTTTCCTATACTTCTCCACAGGTGAGATTCCTTGTGTGTCTGTCAAAAACAATGCAAAACATCTGGACTTGTGGAAAACTCAATTCTTCTTGCTGACACAGTGAAGAGTTACAGATCAGCAAGTTAAGTAATATGCAAGCAGAATTTATCAGTACGTTCTCAAGGAAGAGAAGGTGGTGAAAGAGGCTTCATGCCCCTTGTCCTGAGGACTTACACAATTTGTGGGGCGAGGTTAGGGTTAGTATGACATTAGAGAATGGGAGTTACACATTGACTGGCAGGTAACAGTGGTGCGGACCATACCTGTTTTCTTGATGGATGATTTGACCACCCAAATAGGCATGTATAGGCGTCTGTTCCCCGGGTCCTTATCTTCAACTCTAGGCAACATCTGGTCATCTGTTGTGAAACAGCTACATGACCAGAGGCAGTTAGGCAAAATTATTTTTATCTGCTTTTCTGTTAAGGACAATAGGCTCCCTCCTACCCTTTCTCCTCCTTTTTTCATTTTCTAACTTTTACGTAACAGACTGACACTCCTTTAATCCAGAATAAATGAATACTTTTAGGGAAAGCACTCCTGAATATTAGCTCACAATCTAAATCTTAAAGCATAGATGCAGAGGGAAACTGCCACCAGGAAAACAGACAATTCTAGGTGAAGGGAGGAAATCATGGAGAGAAGAAAGTTAATTGATTTTAGTAAATATAATAGAACCATCTCCATGATGAGCAAAACTTAAAACCATCCCTGGCTGGTATGACTCAGTGAATTGAGTACCTGCCTGCAGACCAAAGGGTTGCTGGTTCAATTCTCAGTCAAAGCACATGCCTGGGTTGTGGGCCAGGTCCCCAGTAGGGGACACTCTTAAAGTGACCACACATTGATGTTTCTCTCCCTCTATTTCTCCCTCCCTTCCCCTCTCTCTAGCAATCAATCAATAAATAATTTAAAAACAATCTGAGGAAAAGTACAGTTTTCCTACAATGGAATAACATATAGATAAATAGCATGTTTCTGCCCTGGCTGGTGTAGCTCAGTGGATTGAGCATGGGATGTGAACCAAGGTATCGTGGTTCGATTCTCAGTCAGGGCACATGCCTGGGTTGCAGGCCAGGGTTGTGTCTCCCAGCAGGGGACACACAAGAGGCAACCATACATTAATATTTCTCTCCCTCTCTCCTTCCCTTCTCCTCTAAAGATAAATAAATAAAAATCTTTAAAAAATAGCACGTTTCTACTGGCATTGTTTGCAGATGACATGATAGTGTACATGGAAAATCCTATAGCCTCTACCAAAAAACTGCTCGAACTAATAAGTGAATTTGGCAAAACAGCAGGATACAAAGGCATTTTTGTATACCAACAATGAATCAGCAGAAGCAGAAATCAAGAAAAAAATCCCATTCAATATAGCTAAAACAAAAATAAAATATCTGGGAATAAACCTAACCAAGGAGGTAAAAGACCTGTATGCAGAAAACTACACAACACTGAAGAAAGAAATCAAGGAAGACACAAACTAATGGAAACATATACTGTGTTCATGGATTGGAAGAATTAACATCATCAAAATGTCCATACTACCCAAAGCAATTTGCAGATTCAATGCAATACCTATTCAAGTACCAATGGCATATTTCACAGACATAGAACAAACACTTCAAAATTTATATGGAACTATAAACAACCCCGAATAGCAGCTGCAATGTTGAGAAAGAACAAAGTAGGAGGGATCACAATACCTGATATCAAACTGTATTACAAGGCCACTGTAATCAAAACAGCCTGGTACTGGCATAAAAACAGGCACATAGACTAATGGAACAGAACAGAGAACTCAGAAATAAACCCAATTCTCTATAGTCAATTAATATTCGGCAAAAGGGGCAGTAACATAAAATGGGGTAAAGATAGACTCTTCAACAAATGGTGTTGGGAGAACTGGACAGCTACATGCAAAAAAATGAAACTCAAGCACCAACTTACACCATACACCAAAATAAATTCAAGGTGGACAAAAGACTTAAATATAAGCCGTGACACCATTAAAGTCCTAGAGGAGAACATTGGTAGGAAAATCTCAGATATTTCACGCAGCAACATTTTTACTGATATGTCCCCTAGAGCAAGGACTATAAAGGAAAGAATAAACAAATGGGATCTCATCAAAATAAAAAGCTTCTGTGCAGCTAAAGAAAACAGCATTAAAATAAAAAGACAACCAACTGTATGGGAAAACATATTTGCCAATGATACCTCAGACAAAGGTTTAATCTCCAAAATATACAAAGAACTCACACGACTTCACTCTAAGAAGACAACTAACCCAATTAAAAAATGGGGAAAGGACTTGAACAGACACTTCTGCAAGGAGGACATACAGAGGATCCAGAGACACATGAAAATATGCTCAATATCGCTAGCTATCAGAGAGATGCAAATTAAGACCACAATGAGATACCACTTTACACCAGTGAGAATGGCTATCATCAACAAAGCAATAAACAACAAATGTTGGAGACGGTGTGGGGGAAAAGGGAACTGGTCCACTGTTGGTGGGATTTCAGACTGGTACAACCATTATGGAAAACAGTATGGAATTTTCTCAGAAAACTAACATTGGACCTGCCTTTTGACCCAGCAATTCCACTGCTAGGATTGTATCCTAAGAACCGTGAAACACCAATCCCAAAGAACCTATGCACCCCAATGTTCATAGCAGCACAATTTACAATAGCCAAGAGTTGGAAGCAAACTAGGGCCCATCAGTAAATGACTGGATCAAAAAACTATGGTATATATACAGAATGGAATTCTATGCAGCAGAAAGAAAGGAGCTCCTACCTTTTGCAACATCATGGATGGAACTGGAAAGCATTATGCTGAGTGAAATAAGCCAGGTGTTGAAGGACAAATACCATATGATCTCACCTTTAACAGGAAGCTAAACAACAAAAGAAACAAGCAAGCAAAATATAACCAAACACACTGAAATAGAGAACAGGCTGACAGTGACCAGGGGGGAGAGGGGAGGGGATTTCAGGGGAAATAAGGGAGGGATTTAGAGGAACCTATATAAAGGATACATGGACAACAACTGAGAAGGGTGGAAATGGGAGGGAGGGGGAGAGCATAGGGGGTGGAATGGGATGGGAGTAATAGACAGAATACTGTACTTAAAAATAATTAAATAAATTTTTAAAAAAACCAAAAAACAAAGGCCAGAAAGCAGTTGGCATATTTTAATACACTGAGAGAAAAAGAATGCAACTTTGGAATTAAAAACTTAGGAAAGAATAAAGAAATTTTTACATAAAGATGAACTCCTCAAAAGATCTATTTAAGAATATACTTGTGGAAGAAATGAAAGGATCTCAGAAAGACTTTCTGAGATGTAAGCATTATAAGAAGCAAAGACATCAAAACAAGTTGGTAAATTTACATAGTCAAAAAAGCATTGACTATGTAAATAGGTAATAACCATAATGCTAATTTAAAAGTATTTAAATGAAAAAAAAGAAACTAGACCACTAATTTACATCATATACCAGGATAAACTCAATATGCATAAAAGACTTAAGTATAACTTGTGACACCATTAAAGTCCCAGAGGAAAACATAGGCAGGAAAATCTTAGATATCCCACACAGCAATATTTTCAACAATGTATCTCCTAGGGCAAGGGAGATAAAGGGAAAAATAAACAAATGGGACTATAACATATTAAAAATCTAATGTATAGCTAAAGAAAACATCATCAAAATGAAAGAGGATTCAATTGTATGGAAAAACGTTTTTGCCAATGATACCTTGGCCAAGGGTTTGATCTCCAAAATATGTAAAAAACCCATATGACTCAACACTAGGAAGACAAATAACCCAATTAAATATTGGAAAAGAACCTGAACAGATACTTCTCCAAAGAGGACATAGAGAGAGCCCAGAGACATAAGAGAGGATGATCAACATCACTAGTCATCAGGGAGTTGCAGATTAAAACCACAATGAGATACCACTTCACACTTGTCAGAAATGCCATCATTAACAAGTCAACAAACAAGAAGTGCTGGTGAAGATATAGAGAAAAGGGAACCCTAGTACAATGTTGGTGGGAATGAAGACTGGTGCAGCCAATTGGGAAAATAGTATGGAATTTTCTCAAAAAACTAAAAATGGAACTGCCTTTGACTGACCCAATGATATCATTGCTGGCATCATACTCTAAGAATCCTGAAATATCATTTCGATGAACCTATGTACCAAAATGTTCATAGTAGCACAATTTACAATAGACAAGTTCTAGGAACAGCCTAAGTACCCATAGTAAATGGGTAGATCAAGAAACTGTGATACATTTACACAATGGAATACTATGCAGCAGAAAGAAAAAACTCCTACCTTTTGTGGGACAGCATGGATGGAACTGGAGAGCATTATGCTAAGTGAAATAATCCAGGCAGTAAAAGACAAATACCATATGATCTCACCTATAAGAGGAACTTAATGAATAAAGCAAACCAATGATCAAAAGTAGAAGTAGAGGCATGGAAATAAGGAACAGACTGACAGTCAGCAGGGGTAGGGGAGAGAGGGATAAGGGTGGGAAGAAAGAAATGGAAGTAGTCAAGGAACATGTATGAATGACCCATGGACATGGACAACAGCGTGGGGACTGAGTTGGGAGCAGGGGGTAGGCAGATTAGAGGAGAGCAAAAGCGGAAAAATCGGGACAACTATAATAGAACAACAATGAAATGTTTAAATTAAAAAATATCAATTAAAATGTAAACAAGTGAAGAAATGAAAAATCCATGTAAAATTTTCAATAAAAAATTAAGGTGAAGTACATAAAATGTAATGATATGTACAGTGGGAATAAATGACCAAAGGTAAGTACTTCAAGGTCTTACATTGTTTTAGAGGATGGTATAAGTTTTGATTATACCATCATTAGACTTTGTACAACAGTTATTGTTATCAGAGAAAATAACGTTCCATTGGGGTTTTGGAAAGAGCAGGCTTTCTTTCAAACTATCCAATCTTTTCCCCAGACTTTCCCAGGCTGGTCTCCTCCCTCTCGTATAGTTGCCATTTTGGCTTCTACTTTGCATGCACTTAGTAAGAGGAAGTCCCACTTATTTTCACCCTCCCCACCCCATCCCACTGCCTTTAGTCACGTGGACTCCCCGGAGTAACCGAAAAGCCATCCTTCCTGCCTAGTTGGATGTTTTGCTCTGTTTGGCCGAACATGTTGGTTATTCCCCAGGGTGGCTATAAAGCTGTTTTTTCCTACTTAATTAGGCTTAATCAGATATCTGGTTCTGTTCACACCCTCCTGTTTTGTTACTATCTACTAACTCTCTACTCTAACATCATGTCTGTTAAAATTAAGAGTAAGCTCAACAAAACAGACATAAGTTGTAAAACTGCCAAACACAGCAAGAGAAAAAAAGAGGGGAGGGGACTAAAGAAATCTTAATCAATACAAAGAAATAGAAAAAGAGAATGAAAAAGTGTTACAAGATTAGTGTGCCCAGCACTTCAAAAGAAAGACCAATATTTAATACATCTGAGTGTGAAGTAAGTAAAGGTATATTGATCAAGAAGGCCCAGCTTGAAAAGATGGGGTTGACTTATGCTTCTGCAAATCCATCTTCAGAGAACCTAAAATAAAGAACTCATACAACTTAACACTAACCCCTCCCTGCACAAACAACCCAATTAAAAAATGGGCAGAGGACCTGAATAGACATTGTTTTCAAAGATAACATACAGATACCAATAGATATATGAAAAGATGCTCAATGTCACTAATTATCAGAGAAATGCAAATTAAAACCAAAATGAAATCTGTCACGTCAGAATGACATGTCAGAATGGCTATTATCAATAATCAACAAACAAATGGTTTTGTGGAGAAAAGGGAACCTTCATGCATTATTGGTGGGGATATAGATTGCTATAGTCACTACAGAAAATAGTATGGGGGTTCCTCAAAAAATTATAAATAGAACTACCTTATGACCCAGCAATTCCACTTCTGGGGATTTATTCCCCAAATTCAAAACACGAATTCAAAGAGATGTATGCAGCACGATGTTTACTGCAGCATTGTTTACCATAGCCAAGATACTGAAGCCACCTAGGTGTGCATTGATAGACTGGATAAAGAAGATGTGGTACATACCAAGGTCTGTCTGGAAAAAGTCCAACCATTGTTAATATAATGAGAACAGTTGCACGCTATCAGTGCAACCTGGCAGCTAAGGAGAGTGGACTGGAATAAGCATGTGTGAACTATGAGGACGTCATTGTACTAGTCAGCGGGGACAGTAGATGCCATTGAGTGAGTGTGTGTACTTCGTGGCTATCACATTCAAAATGACTTGAGCCAATAGAGCAACAAATCTGCATCAGATTTTGTGTTAGGCTTGAACATTCCTCTGCAGTGTGATTTAGAAGGCCACAGCTATGGGCAACTGGTGATTGGTAGCTTCATCACAGAAACACATCTGCTCATGCATCATGTCTTATACAGAATTTTTGGAGAAACATCAAACCACCCAGGTGACTCAGCGCCCCCTACAGCCTAGATTTGGCATCCTGTGACTTCTGGCTTTTCCCAAACTAAAATCACCTTTGAAAGGGAAGAGATTTCAGACCATCATTGGGATTCAGGAAAATATGACAGGGTAGCTGATGGCAATTGGGAGAACTGTGTGAGGTCCCAAGGTGCCTACTTTGAAAGGGACTGAGGCATCATTGCCCTGTGTACAATGTTTCTTCTGTCTTGTATCTTCAATAAATGTCTCTATTTTTCATATCACATGACTGGATACTTTCTGGCCATAAAAAGGAATGTCTTACTGTTTGTGATAACATGGATGGACCTAGAAAATATTATGCCTATTGAAATAAGTCAGAGAATGACAAATACTATATTTTACTTACATGTGAAATCTACAAAACAAAATAAACAAAACAGAAACAGACTCACAGACAGAAAACAAAATTATGGTTGCCAGATGGAACTGTCGTTAGGGTGCTGGGTGAAAAAGGTGAAGGGATTAAGAAGTACAAATTAGCAGTTAAAAAATAGTCACTAGCAAGTAAAGTACAACACAAGGAATATAGACAATAATAATACACCATATATTTTGGACTATAAGATGCACTCCTCTCATTTGGGAGGAATTATGGTTGTTAATGCTGCTGTTGAGTTCTATTTACATTTACATCAGTGAAATGTTACTTTATTTATGTTATTAAATACTTTACCACATTTTTTTTGCTTCAAAAGTTGTTTTCCTGTTTTCATCCTCTAAAACCTAGGTGCATCTTATGGTCCGAAAAATATGGTAATAACTATGTATGATGTCAGATGGTTACTAAACCTATGGGCAGGATCACTTTGTCAACTATACAGGGTGGGGAAAAAGTAGGTTTACAGTTTCTCCTATAGAAAATAACACAATAATAAATAATAATACAAGAATAAACAGTTTTGTGTACTCACAACTCTAAACCTACTTTTGCCCCACCCTATACAAATAGCTAAATACTATGCTGTACACTTGAAACTAATACAAAATAATAATGAATGTTAACTGTAAATAAAAAATAAAAGGAAAACTATATCATTAAAAAATAATACATTTATTGGGTAACATTAAAATAATAGAAATGAAACATATAAATAACCAAAGTAGTAGAGCAACAATATAGTAAAATAAAAAGTAGTCACTTAAAGCAAAACAATAAAGAAAAAGAAACAGAAAATGCTGGGCAAAAGAAAACACAAAATGTTAGAAATAAATCCAAATATACCTGTAAGTATAATAAAGAAAAATAAATTTAAATGTCAAGTTCAAAGAACAGACTGTCAGATTGTGGGAAAAAGTTCATCTATAGGTTATTTATACAAAATATGCTTATAGCATATAAATATGGAATTATGGAAATAAAAGGGTAGAAAAATATACTGAATAAATGCTACACCAAAAACTTGACTATATTCATATTTTGGAAAATAGATATTAAGGAAAAAATCATTACTACATGTTGAGAAAGTTTTTGCATATGTTAAAATGTTCAGTTTACTAAAGATAGAAAAATTATAATCTTGTACTCTGTAAAAATTGTTATATATTAAGGATACCTGCAATTATATAATTAAATATCTATATCTGTCTGCCAATTATATCTTTATATAATTGACATATTATATATATATATGTATATATACATATATATATTCCAATTAAATTGGCAGGACTCAGAGATAAAATAGAAAATTCAGCAATTGTAGTAATTGATATTTTGAGACATTCCACTCAATAATTGATGAATTGAGCTGATAAAAGATCCACAGATCCCTAAGGATGTGGAATAGTTGAACAACACATATAACAACAAGTTTAGAACACTTAACCTCATTGCTGCAGAATACTTTTCAAGTATCCAAAAAAGGTTTGAAATGATAATACACTGGGCCATATGATACATCTGAAGATATTTCAAAGGATTACCTTCTCTCTGTTTTAAATATTATTTAAGTTCCCTTAAGGTTTGCCCCTTTTACCCATAAATCATTAAATTTTATGATTTCAAAACTGTAAAGCTTTTTGAGTGATCCTTATAACATTCATGTAAAAAATTTAAACCCCTAGGCTTACATTATCACCAACATACATTGCAGTTGCTTTAAGTATTTAAATGTAAAAGGCAAAAATATAAAAGTTTTAGAGAAAAACTGAGAAGAAATTCTTTATGATCTTGGGTCAGGAAAGAATTTCTTTTTCTTTACTTTTTTTTTTGAAGTTTCTTCTTCAGGTATCTGCAGATCACCTTGAGGTCTTATTGCGATTGGGTGGGGTGGGGATTAGAGTCTGCATTTCTTTTTTTTTTAATTTTTCAACTGAGTTTATATTTTAAGTTTATATTTTATTGATTTTTTTTAAAGAGAGAAAGGATGTGGGTGGTGGGAGGAAGGTGATAAAGAGTGAGAGAGAAAGAAAAAGATTGACTGTTTGCCTCCTGCATGCAGTTTGACCAGGGTTTGAACTCAAAACCTTCTGGTGCATGGGGATGGCACTCTAACCAACTAAGCCACCTGGCCAGGGCAGAAGGATTTTTTTTAGTAAGACAAAAAGTAAGTCATAAAGGAAAATGCTAGTGCATTTATTTACATGAAATTCTGTTCATTTTAAGAACCACAGAAGGCATTGTCAATGATTCCCCAGATCTTGCTTCAGTAATGTTTGGATAGAACAGACTCAGGGACTCTCCCCCTTTTTTAGCTCCTGACTACCTTCCAACCTTTTTTCACCACCTTCAGAACCATCTCAGCCATCCTTGGCTTCAGACACCAGAAAACACACTTTTTTTTTTAGCTTAATTCTTTATTGTCAAGCACTCATGAGCTTCCAATTTCGTTAGAATTATTCCACCCTGGTGGAGGCCACTGTCAGTCACCTGGGTCAACCTCCATATGCAGGCCTCCTACACCTATCTTTTTCTGGGCTTTTATTTCCACCAATGATGTGGTTCTACAGGGCATGGGTCTCTTCTTCAGAGAGTGGGCCAAGGAGAAGTGTGAGGGTGCTGAGCATCTCTTACAGATGCAAGATCAGCTCAGTAGCCATGCTCTCCTCCAAGACATGGAGAAGCCTTCCCAAGATGAGTGGGATGAAAGTCAGGATGATAGGGAGGCCACCACGGTCATGGAGAAGAGCCTGACCCAGGCCCTTTTGGATCTGCATGCCTGGGTTCTACTGGCATAAGCCCTCATCCCTGTGACTTCCTGGAGAACCACTTCCCAGATGAGAAGGTAAAAATCATCAACAAGATGTGCAACCACCTGACTAACCTCAGGCTGGCAGGCCCCCAGGCTGGGTTGGGCTAAGGTTCTTTCAGAAGGTTCAACCTCAAGCATGGCTTGGAGACCAGAGACCATCCAGGGGCTTCTCTGCATTTCCTTGCTGTCTGATGTCTTCCTGAGTCTCTCCCTGTAACCAGTAGAAAGCCTTTGAATTACTCTGGATCCTCCTCCCATACCTTGGACCAAATGGAAACAATAAAGCTTTATTCAGAAAAAGAAAAATATCCCACACAGAAAGTGGAAAAGCAAGCTCAAACTGGAAGAACGTATTCCCATCACATATAATCTATAAAGCATGTATATCTAGAATATATTAAATAATTTCTACAAATAAGTGAGGAAATAGCAAAGTACTTAACAGGTTAATGAGCAAAAGGAAAATAAATTTCACAGAAGAGGGTTCAAATGAACCAAGTACAGAAAGACAAGACCAAAACAACCCTGTAAGCCTTGGCTGGCTAACTCAGTTGGTTACCAGAGCATCATCTCAATACACTAAGGTTGTGGGTTTGACCCCTGGTCATGGCATATACAAAAAACAACCAGTGAGTGCATAAATAAGTGGAACAACAAAGCTGCACTTCTCTCTCTTCCTTTCTTCCTCTCTAGAATCAATAAATAATATTTTTAAAAAATGACTTTAAAAATATGTGATACTGTTTCCACCTATCAGATAGGCAAAATTTAAAAGTCAAACAATATCAACTGATGGATATAGCATATGGAGGAATGCAAATGCTCATTCAGTTCTGTTAGGACTGTACAACAGTAAAGCTATTTTGAAAACCAGCTTGACATCACTTATCAAAGCTGAATATACACAACATACCTATAATTTATGACCTATTAATTTCACTATTTTATGTATACCTGAGAGAAATTTTCCTCCATTTTCACCAGGAGTCAGGTTCAAGAACACTTACAGAAGCCTTGTTATAAAGCAAAAAAATTAAAAAAATAATATAAAAATAAAACTATCCAAATGTCTATCAACAATGAAAAGGTTATGTCAGTTACAGTACATTCTTTAAGGATCAACAACCAATTATAAAAAGTTAGTTAAATAAAACACGGTGCATCTATCATAAATCTCTATGACATGGTGACTAAAGAAAGTTTCAAAAAAGTCACATAGTATGATTTTAGTTATAAAAATTTCAAAAGCAAATAACCTAAAAATGTATTATTTAAGGATAAATGAATGTGTACTTAGGTACTAAAATGGAAAAGGGAAGCATGGGAATAATTAACTGAAAAGAGGAAATACAAATGGCCAAGTGTGTGAAATTCATCATGGAAATTCAAATTAGGAGAGTGATGATATCCCATTTCTAATCCAGATGTTGGAAAAAAATTAAAGTTTCACAAAACCAAGAATTGGCAAGGATAGAAAGATAGATTAAATGATTAGATACCCACATCTCCTAAATCCAGCAGTTCCAAACCTAAGTTTATATACAGGAGAAATTCATGTATATGGGCACAAGAAGATATGTAAAAAAATAAAGTGTGACATAATCCTACTCAGCTGAAACTAGAATTACATGTATTGACATGGTTATAAACTTCAAATACATAATAGGGCCCACCGCTGGTGAGGGAAATGGTCAGGCATATGTTCCCAAAAGGTGTTATGTTATCTGCAAGGTTTCATATTTTATTTCTAAAAAAATATCTGAAGCAAATAAGGTAAAATAATAGGTTTAGATAGAGTTAAATGTTAGAATGGCACGTGTTGTCCGTTATATTATTCTTTATATAGTTTCTTTATGCTTGGAATATATATGAAAAATAATATATTGAGTAAGCATAAAAATAAGAATAGATAAAAAACTATGGTACATTTACATAATGGAATAGTACACAACAGAAAGAGAGAGAGAGAGAAGGAGCTCCTACCCTTTGTGGAACTGGAGAGCATTATGCTAAGTGAAATAAGCCAGGTGGTGAAAGAAAAATACCATATGATCTCACGTGTAAGTGGAACCTAATCAATGAAATGAACAGGCAAGCAAAATAGAACCAGAGACATAGAAATAAAGAACAAACTGACAGAGACCAGAGAGGAGGGTTGTGGAAGATAATGGGGGAGAAAGGTCAAGTCAAGGAACATGTGTAAAGGACCCATGGACAAAGACAATGGGTGGGAGGATTGAAAGTGGAAGGTGGGGGATGGACAGAGCAGGGGAGAGTAATGTGGAGAAAATGGAAACAACTATAACTAAACATCAAAAAGAAAAAAGAAAAAAGAAAAAGAATAGAAAGGCTATGATATCATTTCTAGGTATAAGGAGTAGCACATACTATTTTGGTATCCTGGTTTCTTTACTTCTCTGACTTGTGAAATCTGACTTATCCTAAAATTCACCTGAAGTACCCTCCTCTGTGGCTTATTTCCCAGGCCCACATAAAAAAATTTGAACCACCATAACTATACCTACATAGTATTTATCACACTGTGTTATGATTATATAATCTGTTTCTAAAATGCATAGTAGTTTCCAAGAGAGGCTGTGCCCTCATTTTTATTTTTTCTAGTGTCTAACACCCAGTGTTTGTCAGAGAGCGTATAGTCAATAAACAATTGTTGATGAAGCTGAAAATACTGGGGCTATTCTTCAGAGTAGTAAAATGAAGAAATAATAGGATTTTAAGGCCTGGGTTCACCTTGAAATCCTAGGTCTGTTTTTAAGAATATTAGCCAAGTCAATTAATCTCGCTGGGTTCCATTTTGTCAATGAAGATAATATATTGATTATATACTTAAACCCCAGGAAAGTAGAGTTAGCTCAAAATGTAGAGGTGATTTCATAAACTCTACATACATTTTGTTTATTGGATGGTATAACTAGAAACAGAACAAAATAAGTTCTGGAATCTAAAATGCCTTGAACTATCCAAAGTGTTGTCATTGAAATGTTTTCAAGTAGTGCCAGTAAGTAATATACAGACTTGGACAAAAGTAGGTTTTACAGTTGTTTGCATGGAAAATAATATAGTAATTAATAAATAATAATACAAGAATAAACTCTTTGTTTCACGCACTCACAACTGTATACCTACTTTTGCCCCACCCTGTATTTAGAGCCTAATGTAAGAAGCATGAGGGTAAGGGAGACAGCCTATTATTAAAAGTGAAAAGTTCTTTGATGTCAAAAGTCTCAGGAAGAAATATAGCAGAACTGAACGGTATGTATTAACCTGGTTGCTTATGACTGATGCCTGTTCTGACTGAGCTGTACCTGAGCCGAACCAGTTGTTAAATACTTGGACTATCACTCCTGTTTTGACACAGTGTGATTTAACAAACCGATACCTAACAGTAAACTCTTATATATACCACTTAAAAATGGCTAGGTTAAAGATAGGTCAAATAAAACATATTCAGTCCTAAAACTACTCAAATTAATGCAGATTTCTCTTTTAAATAATTTTTGGTGACTCCATTGTTTTTTTCATTTCTTGAAGTGCTTCAGGGCTATTTAACGAAGTTCAAATACCACTATCTTATGTTTGAACAGAAATGTAGGCTGAGAGTTTCAGTTAATAATGAGTTTGTTGTTGGATGCATTAATTTTTTTTCATCTAAATCTATCTCTAATTAAATGACAGAAAGTTGAGAAAATGAAAGTGTAAATTTCCTTCTAAAATCCAGAATAACAATACTCTTCCTGAGGACCTAGTTTAAGACAGAACCTTGTATTCCATAAATCTGATAAATTATAGGTATCCAGAGAGAACCAAAGGGAACAAGAGCTTTCCAGAGAGATGTTTAAAAAAGAGGCTGGAAATATCAGAAGTATATAAAGGAGGAAGACTGGGAACATTTCTGGTGAGAAAAGTGTTTGAAAATACTATGTCATAAAGAGATCTCTAAGATTTTTCTGTTCAAAGCAAATGTTCTATACTTGGGTAAATGGCTCCCTATGAGTCCAAATCTCAACACCCACTCCCCAGGACAGTGTGTGCAAAAAGAAATACATTTTGAGGAAGCCTGGACACAGTTTGTAAGCAGCATTTAAACACAGAATTTTCTAGGCAATACTGACTTCCAAAATGCTGATATCAAAAGGAGTAACTAAAATATATGGAGTATCTGGAGTCTGAAAAATGGCTGATTTCCCTTCATCACTTTCTTCATCTATCTCTGGAATTTTTTTTGCAAGAAGAGATAGAAGCATTTGTATGATAGAGAGGACTAAAGATAAAATGCAATTTTCTCTTCCATGGAAGCTCTGAAAAAAGAGGTTAGGATTGGCAATATCTAAGAAAGAGGGACTAACAGGTTTGTTTTGAAGAAACATTTGTATACAAACACTGTTTTTAAGCATTGCTTTTATTGTAGATAGAGATTTACGTTTTCTTTTTTTATTTCATTAAATTTTATTTATTTTTAGAGAAAGAGGAAGGGGAGGAGAAAGAGAGGGAAAGAAATATAAATGTATTGTTGCCTCTTGCACACTCCCTGCCGAGGGCCTGTTCCACAACCCAGGCATGTGCCCTGCCTGGGAATTGAACCAGTAACCCTTTGGTTCGCAGGCCCGCACTCAATCCACTGAGCTACACCAGCCAAGTGTGGAGACTTGCATTTTCTTAACACTATTCTTATCTTTATCATTACTGATAATATCATTAGGGAATTGCATTTTCAATGGAGATTATGGGAAGCACAAACCACCTACTGACAGTGCCATGATCAGAGATTCCAAAAAGTTGAAATGTCTGAGTGTGTTAGCATTCTTAAAAGACAGACAAACGGATACAGGATTCTCAGCTTCTTTCACTGGAGATGAGGCATAGCTTCACAGTCCATTCCAAAGAAGAAAATAATAGATGTTGGTGGCTGATTGCAATTAGCTGCATTTAAACTTTCCAAAATAACTTTTATTATATTGGAATTAAATAGGAAGTTCCTATACCAAAAGGAATTGTAGTGAGCCGTTCTTTCATTTCAAACCAGCCACTAAATGCACCTGTTACCTGAGTCCTTGTCATCTGACACAGTGGCATTAAGTGGTTTGTTATCTGACACAGAAGCTTACATGAGTATTAAAAGACATGCCTTATTGCTCTTCACAGAACTACCACCAAAGTTGTTTTCTTACATTCTTGGCAAATGTTTATGTTTACCTAGACTTTCTAGATTTCAGTATGGCAATGCATTTTTGCCCCTTATTTCTGTGTAGTAAAAATGAGCTTGAATTTCTATAGCTCTTTTCACTCTCTGCTCACAAGCAAATTCTTGGCTAACTTGATATTCTCTCCATTTTGCCACCTGAAATGAGTACAAAATCCCAGCCTTGGATTAGGAGCAGGGTCTGGAGTAATTAGTGGAACGTGGCATGGCAGAACTGTAGTCTATCAAACTCATCTCATTTCTGTCTACTCCATCTATCATCAAGAAGACGAGAGAAACACAGTCCGAAGAGATGGAAAGCAAAGCCTAATGCTGACTTACACCCCCTGGTGTAAGGGCAGATGGCCAAGAGCTAGCCTCACCACAATTGTTCTATAATCCAAAATTATAATATTGATAATTCATTTCTTCATATTAAACCAGCCCTTAACTTAGACATGAAAAGTTAATATCAGTGAGTGAAAATAAGTTATTTCCAAGAAACTTTACCTTTATGTTAGTCAATTTAAAAATATTTTCTCAAGTGTTTGTTATAAGGGGAGTATTGTCCTACCTAACTTGTGGTTGACATGAGAATCAGTTTAAATTTTGAACATATATACATGTATTTGTATTTATATTTTATTGCACCTATTATTTTGTTTTAATCCTCACTCAGGGTTGTTTATTGATTTGAGAGAGAGAAAAAAGAGAGAGAGACACATCAATTGGTTGCCACCTGTATACACCCCAACTAGGAATTGAATCCACAACCTAGGTATGTGCCCTGTCTGAGAATCCAACCCACAAACTTTTGTGTATGGGACAATACTCCAACCAACTGAGTCATCTGGCCAGTTTTCCATAGTTTTTTTAATAGCATTAATTTTCACCCTGAGGTCTTTATTATGAGTATAGATGTAATGGTTAATTTTTTTGTGTAAACTTGACTGTGTCACAGGGTACCCAGATGTCAGGTTAAACATTGCTCTGGGTGTGTCCATGAGAGTGTTTGGGGGTGAGATTAACACTTGGATCAATAGACTGATTAAAAAAATTGCCCACACCTATGCATGCAGCCCTCATCCAATATCTTGAAGGCCTAACTAGAACAAAAGGTTGAGCGAATAAGAATTTGTATTCTCTGCCTAATAGACTTGATTGACCTGGGACATAGGCCTCATTCCATCTTCAGACTGCACTGTCTAGATCTCATACTGTGAGCTCTCCTGGGTCTCAGGCCTTTGGACTGCAAATCTTGGGACTTAGCCCCCATAGTTGACTGAGTCCATTCCCCATAATAAATATTTCTTCCTATCTTGATTGATAGGTACATAACTAGATAAATAGATGATGAATGAATCTATCTATCTCCTGCTTGTTCTGTTCCTCTGGAGGGCTCTGACAGTCTAGAAGAGCAGCCCCAGATCTTCACATAGCCCAGCAGTGCTTGCCTGCACTTCTTGTTTGTGCCTGTGATTATATGTGGGAAGGGGGTGGGGCATAGAGTTAACCACTGGAGCCTAAATAAGTTTATGCTATTAAACATTCTATTTGATTAATAATGATGACATTAAAAGAAGACAATGACTTAGAGTAAGATATTATTCTATATATCAACCATAGAATATTATGCTTAAGAAATGAATCAAGTTTGGTATTGAAGCACAAGAATTCACACGCACTCACAGGCAGTGTAAGAAAGGTTCTGGGGCCTCTTGTGCACCTGGTGCCATTCACAGAGATCCTTTTATAGCTCAGCCTTTGTATAAAAACATTTTAGTGACAAAATCATTGAGGATCATTAAATTGTTCATTTGTCAGTTTGCTTCTATGTGAGGAACATAATATATAATAAATGTCCATCATAATTAATATGTTCTCCCCAAAGCATTTTTCAGGTGTCTGAATGCTATTTTGGAGATGATAAGACACTCCTCAGTTTTCATAGAGTGCTCACTGCTTCCCACTCCCTCTACTATCTGGTTAGAAGAAACAAAGATTTCAGCCTGTATTTAGAAACAACCTGTCGTGGGCAGAATGAAGAAATGGTGGCTGGTGATGGCTTGCAGCAGCACATAGATGTTACATGGACATTTCCAGGCAGTGGGCAGCATCAGGGCTGAGGAAGTTTGCTACCCTACCTCAGGTGCTGGCAGAGATCTGGGAATCTGGGAAGGTGCACCTATCTGCACCCTGGGAAGAGGGACTGTGGGAACAACAAAAACATCTGTGTCCTTGTGAAGAATAATCCTATGGTTTTTACTTGCCAGTAAGTCTTAAATAGAAGACAGACTTATTTGGGTGAATGTTCTGGCTTCTCCTTGGAGAGCCAGTCAACATGCATAAAAGTTTTGGAACCTACAGTAGGAACAGTGACAGATTCCAAAGAAGCTATTTAATCATCTATATAGCTCATTGTATACCAAGGTTTCTCAACCAATTGTGCCCTCAACCTGGGCACTATTCATAATTTGTACTGAAGAATTCCTTGTCAGAGGCTGTCCTGTGCATTATAATATGCTTAGTAGCATCCTTGGCCTCTATCCACTGGATGCTAATAGCATCCTGCCTCTCAGTTGTGACAACACAACAAAATGGCCTGCAGACATTGCCAAACATCCACTGGGGAGAAAATTACTCTCAGTTGTGAACCACTGTTCTATACAGAAAAGATTTCTTCCCTTGAGTAACTGCAGTTTTAAAGGTTTTTCTGAACTGTCTTTTAAATGAGAATATTTTTCATATCAATCACCTAAGACTTCTAAACGTTTGCCTTTTTAAAAAAAAGAAAGTTATTTTTTAAAAAGAGAAATTCTGTTTTTAATTTTATATTTTCTGAAAAGTTGGCTTGATAATAGATTAGAATGAGGGTCAACAATTTTTTTCTAAAGTGCTGGAACTATTTTAAGCTTTTGTGTAGTCTCCTTCCTACAACTCAACTCTGCTGTTATAGCATAAATGCAGCCATACTACAGATAATATGACAAAGAATGGGCATGGCTATATTCCAATAAGACTTGGTTTATCAATGCAAAACTTTTTTATTGTGGTATAACTGGCATACGTTACATTAGTTTCAGGTGTATAAGATAATAATTATATATATATATATATATATATATATATATATGTATATATGTATATACACACATCTATATATTCTCCATAGTTTAGTTAACACATTTGTCAGCACAGATAGTTACAAAATATTTTCCTGTGATGTGTACTTTTAAGATTTACCCTCTTAGCAACTTTCAAATATGTAATATAATATTATTAGCTAGAGTTGCCATACTGTACATTACACTCATGATTTCTTTATTTTAAAATTTAAACTTTGAATCTTTAGAATCACTCCATTTATTTCATCCTATAACCTGCTTCTGGCAACCACAAATCTGGTCTCTGTATCTTTGTGTGTATATGAGTTTTAGTATTTTGGGGGGTGGTGGAGTTTTTTTTATTTTTAGATTTCACATATAAGTGAGTTAATATACTATTTCTCTTGTTATATATGACTTATTTTACTTCACATAACATCCTCAAAGTTCATCCATGTCTCTGCAAATGTGATTATAGAAATAAAAGGCATCCAAACTGGAAAGGAAGAAGTAAAACTGTTACTACTTGCAGATGACATGGTATTATATATAGAAAACCCTAAAGACTTTACCAATAAACTGTTAGAACTGATAAATAAATTCAGTAAAATTGCAGGAAAAAAATCAATATACAGAAAATTGCTGCATTTTATATGCTAATAATGAGCTATCAAAAAGGTAAATTAAGAAAACAAAGCTCATTTAAAATTATGCAGAAAGCTGTAATACATTGATGAAATCTTGAAGAACATAAATGAAAAGATATTCTGTGTTTATGGATTGGAAGAATTAATGTTGTTAAAAAGGTAATAGTACACAAAGCAATCTACAGAGTCACTGTAGTCCTTATCATAATTCCAGTGGTATTTTTCATAGAAATGGGACAAACAAGCCTAAGAATTGTATAAAATGTAAAACTTCAGAAGCATCATTTTTGGCAAATCTCTACTGTTTTCACATTCACAATAGAGAACAAAGAACAGAAGGGGTTAAGATTAGACACAAAAGAATTACTCTATAATTACAAAATATAGTATAGGAAGAAATTGTTCTACTTCATAACATGCGCTATGTATTTTCACACAGAACTTCAACTGTATGTGTATTATTAGTCTCAAATGACATATAAAGATATTAGTTCAGAGGATTTAAGGTACTTGAATAAGGTCACACCACTAATAAGTGACAAAACTCATTCAGCCTCAGGTGTTTTGACCCAATTCTCGTGCTCTTCTCTTCAATGCCTCATTCTGTTCTTAGAGATTTTATTCTGCAGTATGAAATCATCATTCTTTTTAAAAATCTGCTGAAAATTGTCTCCTCATTCTGCTTTGTGATCCAGTGGTAGTGCCATAGGAGAATTTCATAGCAGATGTCAACAGTACCTATTATAATGTTTTATAGTCATTTTCTTAAAGTTGCTTTGTGGTACTGAGAGGGATTGTTATAGGATAGGAGTTAAAATATGGTTATGGTTATATTCCAGATCAAGTTGGATGACTGGGCCTTTAATCATTAATTCTCTCAACAAATGTTTATTAAGAGCATGCACTATGCATTGCCTTGTTTTAAGTGTTGAGAACACTGTGGTGAAGAAAGATGATGAGTTCCCTGTGAGTTCCCTGTTCTCACAGATTCATGGTACAGGGCAAGGAACAGCTAAGCAAATAAACAAATAAAATTAACAGACCAACAAGATAATCTAGTAATCAATCTTAATAAGAATATAATGTAGACAGATAGAGGGTGTATGTGTGTGGTTACAGTGATAGGTGACATTAAATGTTTGTCAGAGAAAAACATTATGGGATGTGGGACATTTGGATAACCAGAAGAAACTAGGCAAGACAATATTCTCCCAAGAAGTTCTTAAGTAGAAGGAGCTACCTGTCCAAATGTCTTGAGCTGAGAACAACTGTGATCTTAAAGTCTTGCTATTTGACAAGCTCCATCTGTTTTCAGTCAGCCTTTTTACTGTCTAATCCTTAAATATAAATAAATGGACAACCTAACATCACCTGTTATCTGAGAAAAGGTTACAACCTGAAAGAAAAATAATACAAAGAGAGAGAGAAAAAAGAGAGAAATAAATGATGACCTTGAGTAAAACACGGGTTAATTCAGGGTAGAAGGGGGACATTACTATAAATGAAAGTAATTGGAATTAGTATCTCCAGACAGACTAAAAAGATATTGCATCTATAAATTAAAAACAGTCTGGTGACTAAAGAATATTCAGGGGAGAGGTCCTGTAAATTACTGTATAAGAGCGAGAAGGTCAAGAGGTCACTAGGGAGCCATCTTTGGAGTTTAGCTACCAGTCTTCCATGTAGCTCCCAAAGAGACATGTAACAATCCAGGTAAAGCACATCCACCCTGTCTTACCTCCCCATCTTTCTTCCTAAATTGCATTTTAATACAGCATGGGACTAAGATTCTAGGATCTTGTTTTCTAAATTAGGTCCAGGTGTGAATAAGGTTCTGTGGGCATGAGTCCTTTCAGTGTGATGACATGAGAACTACAGAGATGTTATGTGGCCCCTTTCCCAACCACCACCCAACACGCAGTGATGAGAGAAGGACAAAAGAACCGCAATAACCACTTATATTCAAAAGGAGGAAAACAGGAGACAAATAGCAGTTACTCTCTCTCCTAACCAATTTGAACTGCAGCCTGGAACATTTTGCCAGTTCCTGACAAAGAAACATTCCTGTTGCCCTGAAGTCATTATCCAGGACTTTCACACCCCGTCCCAAAGCTTTTGGCTCCAGCCTTTGTGTCATTCTTCATTTTCTGTCAGGAATAACCTATTTCATAGATTTCTAAGCCTGCTTCCCGTGATTTAGGGGCCCACAAGCCTTTTTTCATTTTGAATGCCCCCTTACCTTTTCAGTACAAAATAGTATAATTTCTTTAAAAACTCTGTCAGCTTTCTTGTGACAAATAGAGTCAATTATAATTTTCTCTATTGGACAAAAGCCATACCCACATATCTCTTCAAGACAGTCCCTCCGTACACTGGGTCAAGATTCAGGTGCTATAAAACAACACATTGAAACTGTAAAAACCCTTCCATCTAGCTGAGAGGGTCAATAAGGGACCACCTTAGTTCTTTGAGGACTTAACAAAGAATCTTGAGACCCTTGACCCTAAAACCGCATTCACCTGAGAAATTCTGAATGTGGTATTTCCTCTAAGGCCATTTCTTACTTAAAGAGCCTTTTGCCAAAGACCCAGAAGGTCCTGACTTGGAAATGTTTCCTCTACCTGCTTGAAAGTTGAACAGTCCCTGTTTTAGTTTATCTTTTTAAATATTCATTCCTTATTAAGTCAGCTAAAGCAGAACAGAGGGCACTTCTAACATTATGCCTGGAAATGTCCTTAGCTGAATCTACAAAGTTTACTATGTATATTTTCTATTTCCACATTACAGTAGATGACAGTGTTGACAAACTATTCGTCCTCACATTGTATGTGTCACTGTTACTGAAGCCTCCATTGGAAATCTCTTTCCTGTCCCTATAGTGTCCTTTGACAGTTACCTTGAGGCCTTATGGCCCCCTAGTATGTGGCCATGATGCATGACTAGGTTTTTGTTATAGCAGTATCCCACTTCCAATTTATGTTTTGATTATTTATTGCTGCGCAAAAAGCTATCCAAAGACCTAGTGACTTAAAGCAATCAGTTTATTGTCTTTCATGTTTCAGTGGGTTGACTGAACTCAGTGAGTGCTTCCTGTTTTGGCTCCCTCAGGTGCTTATGAGTCAGATGGCAGCTGGCACACCTAGCATCCCTGGGTATCTCCCTCTCCACGTAGTCTCAGGGCCCTTCTTCTCCATGTGGCCCCTTCAAGCGCCGTCTCCAGTAGGGTAGCTGGTTTGGCATTATATATGTCTCCATTTTCCCAAGCATACAAAGGGGAAACTACTTCCACTTTTTAAGTGTTCTTAAAGCTTAGGGTTAGACAGTACGTGTCACCTACATCACATTTATGGTGAGTCCTAAGAGAAGTCATAAACATGGCTGTTGGCAACTTATATACATGTGTGATTCCTAGAGGCTTAGTTATTAGGGGCTATTTTTAGAGACGAAGCTACAATAAATATTATTCTTTTATATCCAGGTTCTTTATTTAAGGACATGTTTGTAAGATTCATTCGTGTGGCTACACGTAGTTAGAGTTTAGGGTCTTTGTTATATTCCATTGTATAAATACGTCACAATTTGCTGTCTGTTTGGGTTGATTCTAATTTTTGTCTGTTGTGAATAACAATTTCATAATGATGTGCCTGTCTTTTTGTGCATGTATTAACGCATTTATTTTCTGTATATAACTAAGCATGCTCTTGCAGAGTCTAGGATATACGCATGTGTAGCATTAGTAAATAATGCCAGTTTTCCAAAATAGTCTTACCTTTTTTAGAGCCAAAAAGGGCAATATTTTATTATTCATGGCTTAGTAATACTCCACACATATGTGTGTGTGTATATATATATATACAATATGTATTTGTGTGTATACACACACACACATATACCGCATCTCCCTTATTCATTTGTCTATCAGTGGACCCTTAGGTTCCTTCCAAATTTGGCTATTATAAATAATGCTTCAATGAACGTAGAGGTATATATGTTCTCTTTGAATTAGTGTTTTCACTTTCTTCAAATAAACACCCATGGATTGCATTGCAGGATCCTATATATGATACTTCTATTTTTTACTTTTTAAGGAAACTCTACACAGTTTCCACAGTAGCTGCTCCAGTTTACAATCCCAAGAGCAAGCAGTGCATGAGGGATCCTACTTCCCTATATCCTTTCCAACACTTGTCATTTGTTGATTTTTTGATAATAGTCATAGTGAGAGGTATGAGATGATGTCCGTTTCTGGGTTTTATTCACATTTCCTTTGCAATGGTAAACATTTTTAAATATGTCTGGGGGACATCTGTATGTCCTCTTTGGAAAAATGTTTATTCAGGTCTTCTTCCACTTTTTAATTGGATTGTTTTATGTTGAGTTGTATGTGTTCTTTATGTATTTTGATTATTCAGCTTATATTAGATATGTCGTTTGACAATACATTCTGTCATTCAGTAAGTTGTCTTTTTGTTTTGTTGATGATTTCCTTTGCTGTGCAGAAGCTTTTTAGTTTGATATAATCCAATTTGTTTATTTGTTCTTTTGTTGTCCTTTTCCAGGGAGACATATCCAAAAAATATTGCTAAGCCCAATGCCAAGAGATTGTCATCTATGTTTTCCTCTAGGAGTTTTGTGGTTTCAGATCTTACATTTAAGTCTTTAATAGAGTTTGAGGGATTTTTGTTTGTTTGTTGTATATTGTGTAAGACAGCTTCATTTTTTGGCATGTATCTATCCAATTTTTACATTTGCATTAATTGAAGATACTGTCATTTCCCTGTTGTATATTCTTGCCTTCATTGCTGTAGTTTAATTGACCATATAAGTGTGACTTTATTTCTCGGGTTTCTATTCTGTTTTATTGATCTACATGTCTATTTTACTATCAGTACCATATTGTTTTACTATCAGTACCGTATTTTTTTTGATTACTAGTTTCAAATCAGAGACCATTAAAGCTCCAACTTTGTTCTTTCTCAGGGGAGCCTTTGCAATTCAGGATCTTCTGTGGTTCCATATAAATCGTAATTGTTTGTTCTAGTTCTGTGAAAACTGCCATAGGTGTTTTGAAAGAGATTGCATTAAATTAGTAGATTGCTTTTCTTTTACATTAAAAAAAAATATTGTTGTTCAAACACAGTTGTCTCCATCCACCCCCCCCCCCCCACCATGTCCCCTTTCTCAACCCCTCCCTGCCTCCCACCATTTAACCTACATCCTTTAGCTCTGTTCATGTGTCTTTTATGCCTTTTCCTTAAGGGCTCTTTTCCTATTATCCCACATTATCTCTCTCCCCTGCCTCCTCTGGTTACTGGCAGTTTGTTCTTTATTTCAACGCCTTTGGTTATATTTTGCTTGCTTGTTTGTTTTGTTAATTAGGTTTACTTGCAGGTGAGCCATATAGTATTTGTCTTTCACTGCCTAGCTTATTTCACTTAGCATAATACTCTCCAGTTCCATCCATGCTGTCAGGAAAGGTAGTACTTCTTTCTTTCTGCGGCATAGAATTCCATTGTGTAAATATACCATAGTTTTTCGATCCACTCATTTACTGATGGGCACTTAGGTTGCTTCCAGCTCTTGGCTATTGTAAATTGTGCTGCTATGAACATTGGGGTGCATAGGTTCTCTTGGATTGGTGTTTCAGCGTTCTTAGGGTGTAATCCCAACAGTGGAATTGGCAGGTCAAAAGGCAATTCCATTTTTAGTGTTCTGAGGAAATTCCATACTGTTTTCTACAGTGGCTGCACCAGTCTGCATTCCCACCAACAGTGCACTAGGGTTCCCATTTCTCTGCATTCTATGCAGCACTTGTTTTTTGTTGCTTTGTTTATGATGGCCATTCTCACCTGTGTGAAATGGTATCTTATTGTGGTTTTAATTTGCATCTCTCTGATGGCTAGCGACGCTGAGCATCTTTTCATATGTCTCTGGGCCCTCTGTATGTCCTCCTTGGAGAAATGTCTGTTCAAGTCTTTTGTTGAGTTTTTCAATTGGGTTGTTTGTCTTCCTGGAGTGGAGTCATGTTAGTTCTTTATATACTTTGGAAATCAAATCCTTGTCCAAGGTATAATTGCAAATATATTTTCCCATATGATGTGTTCCCTTTTCATTTTACTGCTGTTTCCTTTAGCCATGAAGAAGCTTTTTATTTTGATGAAGTCCTATTTGTTTATTCTTCCCTTTATGTCCTTCGCTCTAGAGGTCATACCAGTGAGAATACTATTGTGTGGAATATCTGAGATTTTCTTGCCTATGTTCTCCTCTAGGACTATCATGGTGTCATACGTATATTTAAGTCTTCTATCCACCTTGAATTTATTTTTGCGTATGGCATAAGTTGGTGGTCGAATTTCAATTTTTTTGCATGTAGCTGTCTAGATCTCCCAACACCACTTGTTGATGAGGCTATATTTACTGCATTTTATGCTTCTGCTGCCTTTGTTGAGTATTAACTGACCATAGAGATGTGGGTTTATTTCAGGGCTCTCTATTCTGTTCCATTGATCCATGTGTCTGTTCTTATGGCAGTACCAGGATATTTTGATTGCAGTGGCCCTGTAATACAGTTTGGTATCAGGTATTGTGATCCCTCCTACTTTCTTTCTCAAAACTGCTGCAGCTATTCAGGGTCATTGATGGTTCCATATAAATTTGTTAAATGCTTATTCTATATGCATATGAAATATGTCATTGGTATTTTAATAGGGATTGCATCTAATCTATAAATTGCCTTGAGTAGTATGGACATTTCGATGATGTTAAATCTTCCAATCCATGAACACAGTATATGTTTCCATTTGTTTGTGTCTTTCTTAATTTCTTTGTTTAGTGTTGTATAGTTTCCTGAGTATAGGTCTCTTACCTTCTTCGTAAAGTTTATTCCTAGGTACTTCATTTTTCTTGTTACTATTTCAAATAGGATTTTTTCCTGGTTTCTGATTCTGATATTTTGTTTTTGGTGTAAAAAAATGCCTTCAATTTCTGAATATTGACTTTGTATCTCACTGTTTTGACAAATTCATTTATTAGGTCAAGTAGTTTTTTTGGTGGAATCTATAGGGTTTCTACACATACTATATGTCACCTGCAGAGTGACAGTTTCATTTCCTCCTTTCCAATTTGGATGCATTTTGTTTCTGTTTCTTGTCTGATCACTGTGGCTAGGACTTCCAATACTATGTTAAATAAGGGTGGTGAAAGTAGACATCCTTATCTTGTTCTGGGTCTTAGTAGGAGCGCTTTTAGTTTTTGTCCATTGAGTATGATGTTGGCTGTAGGTTTCTCGTATATGGCTTTTATTATGTTGAGGTATGCCTCCTCTACTCCCACTTTGCTGAGTGTTTTTATCATGAATGGGCACTGTAGCTTGTCAAATGCTTTTTCTGCATCTATTGATATGATCATGTTGATTTTTGTTTTGCATTTGTTTATGTGATGTATTACATTTATTGATTTATGAATTCTGTACCATCCTTGCATCCCTGACATGAATCCCACTTGATCATGGTGTATGATTTTTATGATGCATTGCTGGATGTGGTTTGCCAATATTTTGTTGAGGATTTTAGAGTCTACGTTCATCAGTGATATTGGCCTGTAGTTTTCTTTCTTTGTTTTGTCTTTATCTGGCAAAATAGTGTTAGTCTTTAAAATTTTTGCTAGCCTGCTTCAATTTTTACCTTGCTACAATTTACCCTGCATAGAGTGGCCAGTTTTTTCATTTTTAAACTAAGGCTTCATTATGTGTCTACTCTGTGTAAGACCCTCAGATAACTCACACAACACTTAGAATAAAGTTCACACTTCTAACCCTTGCTTATAAAACCCTCCAAAATCTTGTTTTTCCTGGCCTCTGCAACACTACCTCATACCCCTTTCCCTGGTTACTGGGCTGTAGCTACACTGATCTTTCAATTTAATGAGGATCCTAAATTCATACCCACCAAAGTTCTTGACTTTTCTTGTTCTCTAACTTTGGAATGATGTGCCCCTTGAACTTTTATAAATGTCTCTTTTAAAATTCATCCAAGAATAATTTATCAAATAGCTATTATACAAAGTCTGTTCAGAAGGTATCCAGCCATGTGATATGAAAAATGAGACATTTATTGAAGAAGATATAAGGTACAAGAAACATGGTATATAGAACAATGATGCCTAAGTCCCCTTCAAAGTAGGCACCTTGGGACCTCACTCAGTTCTCCAAATTACCATCAGCTGCCCTATCATGTTTTCCTGAATTTCACTGATGGTCTGAAATCTCTTCCTTTTCAAAGGTGATTTTAGTTTTGGGAAAAATCAGAAGTCACGGGGCACCAAATCTGGATTGTAGGTGACTGAGTCACCTGGGTGATTTGATATTTTGCCAAAAAAGTTTATGAGACATGATGCATGAGTGGGTCTGTTGTTTCGATGAAGTTGCCATTCACCAGTTGCCCATAGCTATGGCCTTCTGAATCATCACAATAGTTTCCACAGAAGAATTTTCAACCTAAACATAAAATTGGTTGCAGATACGTTGCTCTACTTGTTCATTTTTAATATGACAGCCACACTTTACACAAATTTACTCAATACCATATACCACCCCCAATGACTAGTATAGTGAAGTCATCATCGTTTACACATGCACATTCCTGTCTACTCTCCTTGGCTTCCAGGTTACATTGATGTCTCCCATACTATTATTGTTATTTGAATAATGGCTGGACTGTTTCTGGACAGACCTTGTGTATCAGATACTCTTGTATGCTATCAGGATACATTCACAAATAAAACAGACAAAAATTATCTCTTGGGGCTTACATTCTAGAATAAGATAGACAAAAATATGATGAATAAGATATAAATAAATTATGTCATGTCTTAGAAAATGAAAAAAAAATTAAGAAAAATAATAGAAAAAAAATTCACTGCTGGGATTTTACCCTAAGAATCCTGGCCCACCAAATCAAAAGGACCTATGCACCCCTATGTTCATAGCAGCATTATTTACATTAGCTAAGTACTGGAAACAGCCTAAGTGCCCATCAGTAAATGAGTGGATCAAAAAAACAGTACATATACACAAAGGAATACTATGCAGTAGAAAGAAAGAAGGAACTCCTACCCTACAAGACAGCATGGATGGAACTAGACAGCATTATGTTATGTGAAATAAGCCAGGCAGTGAAAGAGAAATACCGTATCGTATGATCTCACCTATAAGTGGAACCTAATCAACAAAACAAACAAGCAAGCAAAATGGAAATAGAGACTTGGAAATAAAGAACAAACTGACAGTGATCAAAGGGGGAGAGGGTAGGAAGTAACAGAGGAAGAAAGGAAAGGGTCAAGTCAAGGAACATGTATAAAGTACTCATGGACAAGGACAATGCGGGGGGAAAATTGAATGTGGAAGATGGGGGGCAGGTAGGGTAGGAAAAATAATGGGGGAAAATAGGGACAACAGTAACTGAACAACAATACAAAAATAACCACAAAATATTAGCATCATAGGAAAATAATTAGAGTAGGAATAGAAACACTGATCAATGAGGATGTTATAATTTTGAATACCAAGTTCATGGTAGGCCTCTTTGAGAAAGTAACATTTGAACAAAGCTTCAAAGAAAGTGCTAAATCTGGGGAAAGATTCATATGTAGAGGACAGAGACAGTACAAAAGTTCTCAGGAGGAAGCCTGCTTGTTCAACAGAGGCAAAGACCTGTCAAAATCAGGAGTCATCTATATTGACTTCTGAGTTACTGGGGATTGGGGAATGGTCGGAAGGATTTGAGCACATGACTGAAGAAAAAGGAGGTAAATTTTTAAAACTTTAGAAGTGTTCCCTGGCTGTGATATGGAGGCAAGAGTGGGAAGCAGAAAAACAAGTTAGGAGGCCACTGCTATAAGTCAGGAGAAGGGTGATGGGGCTCACACTAGGGTGGGTATGTCCAGCTGGTATGAATTGTCAGAAATGTTTGAATGTAGAGTCAAGATATATGTGGGGTATGATAGAAAGAGAGGCTTATAGGCTGAGTAACTAAAAATGGAGATGTTATCAACTGAGGTGGAGAAGATTGCAATTAGAGAAGTTTGGGGTCCAGGGAAGATTGGGCTATCAATTTGATATATTTTAAACTGAAATTAGTTATAAATCAATGAGGAAATATTAAATAGGCATTTTGATATATTCAGAAAAAACTTGTGTGGTATAAATTTGAGGGCTTATCACCATACAAATGTTATTTAAAGTCATGAAACTAGATGAAATCCCTATGGACATGGATAGAGATAGATAGAAAGGAAAACCATGGGCCTGACTTTGTAATCCAGCTCCGATACTGACTAGCTCTCTGGCCCTGGGTGCGTTACTTAAGCTCTCTGTGCTTCAAATTTATCTGAAGAATGAGGCACTGAGGTATAGCAAAGATGAAATGGTTAATGCTGCATATGGAAACACTTAGGACATGACTAGCACAGAACAAATGCTCTATAAATATATTTACAAGCCAGTAGAAGGTAAACCCTATGGTACCAGACTTTTCTTTCTTTATTGTTTATTGCTATATTCCCAGCACTTAGGGGAGTTCATGGTCCACAGTTGATACTCCAATATTTGTTAAATGAGTTTTGGGGTCAGATTATAGCAAAATTCAGAAAATTTGTGATATAAGGCGATGTGGAAAAAACAATTCCTTAAGTGTGTTGTTATTTTAAAAGTCAAATTATTTGTTTCTACATAAGCATTTGAGTGGAATTCAAGACTTTCATAGGAATCATAGGTGTGAAATGGTTGGCACTTGAATCAGAATTGAGATGGAATGGTGCTTTATGCCCTGCTCTGCTTCCATGCAGGGAGCCAGCATGCTTGATGAAAGATCACAGCAATCATTTTGTGTATCTCACTTACACATCTGCTTTAGCAAACATCTGTTTCTGGCAAGTTTGTTTGATACCAGTAGTCGATTCAGCTACACCAGATTGGCATCTAAATTTTACAGTTTTTAAAGAGCAAAAGATTGAAGAGCCAAATAACCGAACTACACCTGGCATCCTCTGAAACAACCTGGACCTCTAATCACCACAGGTGAGAAAACTCAGCAGCTGGCATTGAAGTAGCTAATGAACTGTAAGAATGCATCTGTTAGTTTCTTTTGGTGTGCTGCTGCTTGGATAAAAGATTTAAATGTTTTTCAAGTAAAGTTTTGTTTCTGCACTGAAATTCTGACTTCAGATGTGGGAATGGCATCTCTGGGTGCCCCAAGTTGTTGGAAAAATACAAGCCAAGGAAGATAGGTCTCTGGATTCTACACCTGGATCTGCCGTTAGGATTTTGATCATTACTCTCTCCCTTTCTAGGACATTAGTTTTGTAATCTGTCAAATGAGGAGTGATACAGCTCACTTATCCATTAAATCTGTACCCTTTCATGTCCAAAATGACCTCAAATATAACAATTCTCAAGTCAAACTCAACATATTTTCTTTCTCTTCTTCATGCTTTATGGTTGTTACAAAGTCCATCCAATCACATGAGCTAGCAATCTAAAATTATATTCACCTATTTCATCTCCGTCAGTCCTATCATCTACATTTATGATCACATTCTCTCAGAAACTGGTTTCCATTCTGTTATCTTCCTGTGAGTTTTTGTGTTCCTCCAAAATTAATACCATGAAACTTAATGCTCAATGTGATGGTTGAAGGAGGTACGGCCTTTGAGAAGCACTTAAGTCAAGAGGGTGGAGCCCACCTGAATGGGATTAGTGCCCTTACAAAAGAGACCTCAGAGAGCTAGCTTGCTCCTTTCCTACGTGTGGTCACATCAAGAAAGTGCCATCTATGAACCCAAAAGAGAACCCTCACCTGTTATTGAATCTTCAGGTTCCTTAATCTTGGACTTCTGAGCCTCATGGATAGATACCACTACAGATTCATCAGAATGGCTAAAATCTAGAAGACGGACAACTGCAAAACTAGAGAGAACATGGAGTAACTGGAATCCTCATATGTCGTTCAGTGTAGTGTAAATGGAGGACAACCACTTGGAAAACCTTTTGGCAGTTTTTAAAAAACCGAACATGTACCTACCCTATGATCCTAAAATTCTACTCCTACGTAGAAAAGACATGCACAATAGTGCTTATAGTAGTTTTATCAATACTCATCAACTATTGAAAACAGCTCAGATGTTCATCATCTGAGCATTTCTATCAAGTTCCCAGGTGATGTTGACTGGTTCAAGAAACACAGTTTTTAAACCACTGTATTGAACAATAACTTCCTGAAAGTAGATGCTTTTGCTGATTCATTTTTATATCCCTGGAACGTAGGCTAATGCTTGGAAGAGAGCCAATATTTAATCTATGTGGATTTTCTAAATAGCTGTTCATGTTATAAAGAATTTTTAAAAGTAGTACTGTATATGCATTTGAGCACTGGGTGTATAACACAGGCTCTTGGGGTATGCCTGGATAAGAAAATCCACAATCCTTTCTTCACAAACAGTTATTTTTGAATATCACTTAAATTGTCTACAGAAGATAAACACACACTTTCCAGATTTTGAAGACTAGAATAGAAGCAATATTAAAATCCTATAGATGTATGCAGCAAAGAAGAATCAAACTCACATATGGGAATTGCTGATACATCTTTACAGGTTAAGCTGCTAGGTGAGAGTTTTCATAGAAGGCTGGTTGTTGTGTAATCAAAACAAACTAGACAGCCTTCTCAGAATGAATGGACTTGGAGAAATACATGCAAACTACTCCCACCCTCCCCTTTATCAGTAATTACATCACAAATTTGATGTGTTGGTTAACCAGTTAGGACAAAGCAAAAGGTGATAGATGTATAGAATCTTCGTTTGAGAAGCTGTGTGATGACCCACCAGAGAAGTCCACATCCTCCCAATCTCCAGAACTTGTGAATATGTTGCCTTATATCACAAAATGGACTTTTGTGACTAAATTAATGTTCTTGAGATGGTGAGATTATCCTGGATTCTATGAGTGGGTCGAAGTAATTGCCAGGGTCCTTGTAAGAGCAGGACAGGAGGGTTGCAGTCAGAGAATGAAACGTGAGAACATGAAAACAGAAGCAGAGATCAGAGTGGTGTGGAAGGAGGAGTCGAGGAATGCAGCCAGCCTCCAGAAGCTAGAAGAGGCAAGGAAATGATTTCTTCTTTAGCTCATTCAAAAGTAACACAGCTTTGCTGATTTTAGTCCATTGAGACTCATTTTACCCTTTGTGTGATAAAGGCGTTCATGACACTGTTTTATTTTTTTGTTTCGTTATTATTATCAACAAATTTGGTGACATTAACTGGTTTATATTTTAGCAGGTTTTAAAGTTAACCTCAGACCTGGGCAAACTACTGGGAATTCAAGTTTAAAATCCTGGAATCTCCAATATTTGTTATATACACCCCAATATAAAAGGAATCAGTTTGGTATTGTGGTAAGAGCTTGGAATGAGAATCAGGTGAAAGAAATCTCAGCTAATGTCCAAACACTTGTGTATTTGGGCAAGTCAATTGTGAGACCTCAGTGAAAAATGTAAGGGTCAGAGTATAAGTAAGTCATTTTAATGGTATATCTAGCACATTTATTTCTCTGTAAAAAATGAGACAGATTTTCTGCCCAAATTTATGTTAACTTATTGGGGAAATAATACATAAAGTATTCTAAATAGCTCATAGCTCTATTATTGTTCAATAGGAAACAAACAGTACAGAAAATAAAGTTCATGAAGAGTGATAAGAAAATAATATATTTAGGATATTTCTCATTATAGTTATAGTAAACAAAATCAAGGTCACAAAATCTCACAGAGAAAAGCTAAATTTATTTTGACACTTCTACCAACATAATTAATAAAACTTTCTTAGGCAAGAGAAGAAAAACATCAAATATTTTATTGCAATAAAATAGCAAAAAATTGCAATGAAATATTAATGCCCATCATCCTACAGTATGTATATATATACATATATACACATATATATACATATACATATATATATGCACACTTATTTTGATACTGTATAAATATTCTACATATGTTCCATTTTGGTTTAATTTTTCAAGCAATGTCAAGTGGAATATTAATCTTATTTTAGTTGGCCATGAAAATGAAGAATTGTTCTTGAATTTAATATAGCAAGCACAGAAACCTGATGCCAGTGCAGATAAAAGTCACTCCTGTATTTAGTCTCATGCCATTTCTTCACTACTTTTGTAGATGTTCTCCATCTATTTCCAGTGGCATCCACTTCCGGGGCAGCTGATTTACCTGGCAACAGAAAGGACCTCTTAGGTTTTATCATCTGGACAAAGCACCAAAAGGACCTGTCAGCCTGGTCTCTTCTCCCTTTCACTATGCCTATTTCTAACTGTATTTCTGATGCATCCATCAGGTCATTGGAGCAGTTTGTCCAGAGGAAGGGGATAAGTGTAGAAAGAAGGGGAAGTAGAAGCAGAAAGATAGGGGCATTTAAAGGATACAGACATATGTTTGTAATGGGGGGAAGAATAAATGTTGCCCTGTTAGTCCACTTCCTGACCCCCAATAATCATAACAATTGCAAATGTGTATTGGTTGAGGGGTTCCAGGGGCTGTGCTGGCTATGTATACTGTGTAGCTCATACATCTCATCTTACAACTCTCTGAGCTGGGCATTCATGGCTTCCACATCTTACAGACTAGAATACTAAAGGCCAGAGAGATTAAGTAATATTCCAGTTATCTAGTTACTAAACCATTCCAACCCGTATTCATCTGACTCTAAAGCCCATTGTCTTGCCCATACAAGGCTAGGTCCTGTCATCTTCACATTGCTTCACTCATTTCCTGAAGTTCCATAGCTCCTCTAGATTTATGCACTGTCTCAATTCTAAACCTCTACCATTTTTCCTCTTATCTCCTATTTATCAAAAGTGAAGTATTTCAAATACTATGACTATGACTATGACATTTACTATATTTTGTGTTCCATATTCTAACAACCAAAACATCAGAAAAATTAAATGAACAAACTAAATAGGCTCCAACTCTCAGCACTCAAATATTCCTATATTTAAACCATCTCTTACATCACATATTCTATTTAGGACTTTCTTTACCTAAGAACTAGGACCAATGTGATGCCAGTAAAGGGTACAGCTATGTCTCTAGCAGACTAAAGTCCTCTATTCTACCTTTTACTATTTCTTTCTAAATATTTCTTTATTATTTATTTCTGGCACATCTATTGGAGAAAACAGTTAGGGAGCGACTGCAGAAGAAACTGATGCTTATGGAAGTCAATAGATGGCAGAATTATTAGGCCCTTTCAAGACCTTGGTGTAGAGTGTTTTGGATTACTATAGATGCACTGTGTAATCTAGGCACCACTGCCTATCAGTACCAGATACGAAAAAGGAGGATGAAAAGAGGAAGTGGTGGAAACTGACATAGGGTAAGCAACCACTATGTACTAATATTTCTTAGATACTTTATCATTTAATCCCTGATACAATCTTAAGAAGCAACATCATTTACTGATTTACTGAAAATTATTTACTGACCACATACTATATATCAGTCATTCTTCTATGTACTAAGGACAGATCAATAAACAAGATAAATTAGATTCCAGCTCTTATAGTTCTTATATTTTAGTGGGTGAGAGCATATAACAAGAAAAAAACAAAGAGATAGTGTTTCTGAGAAAGGAAATTTTAAGCTCAGATTCAAAGACAACCTAGTCATGAGCTAATCTGGGGGCAGGGTATTCTATGCAGAGAGCAAAACACCTAAGTTTCTTGCATTCAAGGACTGAAAGAATACTTGGAGTACATTTGAAGGAGGGCTGAAGTCAGAGATCCATGAAGGGATTCTTACACGGCATTGCTTCTCAAACTTGAGTGTATATATGAATTACCTGGGGATCTTGTGAAAAGACAGTAACTACTTCAGAAGGTCTGCAGCAGGGCCCATGATTATGCTACCAGGTGATCTGATGCTGTAGATTTTGATGAGAAAATAATATTTTTCTGAGTGTCACTGAAGCCACAGAAAAGTTGTAAGTGGGCAATGAAATTATATGATTTACTTTTCAAAAAATATACTCTGGGTGATGGCTTTTACTAGGGCAAGATTAAAGCATGAGATCAGATTGATTAAAACAGGAGACACTGCGTAAGAAACTGATGCTTAGAGAAGTTCAATAATTACCACTATCTTCCTGTAGATTCATAAAACATGTCCAGGCCTACCTGACCCTGTCTGCAGTTCTTTATCCCCAGGTCATTGCTTGCCTCAGAGAAAGCTTGCCTTAGAAGAGGCACAGTCACATGACAGAAGCAGCTGAGGGCAAAGACAATGGATTCATTGGCTTTACCATGAGCAAATCTAAAGGTGATCTGCCAAATAGGTACCAGCCTTTGGATGCTAGAATAATTTTGTTCACTCTCTGATTGTGGTCAGCACATTTATGTACCAGACACACTAGGGAATAGACCAACTCCTTAATATGGGGAGCACAATCCTTTCATTGGTGTCTTGGTGGAGATGGATTATTTTCCAACAACTCCCAAAGGTGCCTTTGTTAGCCAACCTGTGTTTTTTCTCTACTGGTATGATCATAGAGCAGTTGTGCACCCCAAACAGAACCAGAGGGCACTTTCCAACCATCTGTCAGCCGCACCAGGTAGCAGAGACATTGCTAGCGCACCCTCAGAGCTGCTGGAACTTTGGGACAAGGATATATCAGCAGCTGCTCACTGTGTATGTTGTAGCTAGAAACGAGTCCCACATTTCTACTGCAGAAGAACCCCCCAGATGCTTCACTTCTTGAACAGCCTGGTGTACACACAACTCATCACAAGTTTCGCTCGTGAACCACAACAAATCTAGCCATTTATTCCATGAATCTATCTCCAGAAAGAGGCCACACCTGTCCGCATGTGAAAAAATTGGTTACTCTTTTCAGTAATGCCTGCATTGCTACTTTCTTTTATTCTTCTTTTTGACACTCACTGTATTTTTCCTGCCTCAAATAATTGAATAGTGTAAAAGAATATAATGTTTTTCATCTTATTTTGGGTTCTTCAAAATAGTTGTCCACCTGGTATGACAATTACTGGTTCACATTTATATGTCACTCATTCTGCCAATCACTGTCTTAAGTTCTTTACAAATATTATCTTATTTAAACTTCTTAGGAGCTTAGAAAGGAAGGTTCTCTCTCTGTCTATTCTGTGGCTGGGGAAGCTAAGATTTTAATGGGGTTCAGTAAGTTGCCCAAGTTCTTATAGTTGGTAAATGAAAGAATGAGGTTTTTAAAATTTATTTATTTGTTTATCCTCACATGAAATTTTGTTTGCTTTTTTTCTTTAACCTTTACTGTATTTTTTCCATTACCATTTACTCCCCTTATATCCATCTCTCCCAGGTAATCACCACACTGTTGTCCATGTCCAGGAGTCCTTTTTCCTTTTTTGCTCAATCCCTCCACTCACCCCCCCCACCTCCCCCCTCCTCAGTAGCAGCTATCATCTGCTCTCCAGATATGAGAGAGAGAGAGAGGAAGGGAGGGAGAAAGGGAGAGAATATGTGAGAGAGAAACATCGACCCACTGCCTTCTCAGCTGGAGATTAAACCTGTGACACTTCTATGTGCTGGAAGACACTCCAGTTAATTGAGCCACACCAGTCAGGACGTAAGGGTGAGGATTTTAACTGAAATCTGTTTCTGTTCCTAAGCCACATTTTATCACTGGACCAGTGATTTTCCAAGTGTGGTTCCTGGATATGCTTCATCACCATCAACTAAGAACCTATTAGAAATGCAGATTCTCAAGTTCTACGTCAGACTTTCTGAATCAGAAACTCTGGCGGTGGTCATGTGTTTTAGAAAACCTTCCAGATGATTCTAATGCATGCAAAACTTTGACAACCACTAATCTAAACCGCAGGTCTGCAAACTGAGGCCAGAGAGCCAAATCTAGACCATGATCTCTTCTTATAGGGCCCTGAGCTAAAATTTATTTTTACATTTTTAAAAAGTGGTCAAAAGTAAAACAAAGAATATGTGACAGAGAACATATGTAGCCAGCAAAGCCTAAAATATTTACCATCTGGCCTTTTACAAAAAAGGTTTGCTGACCCCTGACCTAGGCTGTGCTTTTCAGGCAACTGTGGTGACTGGACTTGGTCCTAGTGTTCATTCCCTCACCAACTGATATGAGTAATTACCACGTCCCCATGGGCCTCCCTCAGTTGTTTTCTCTCCACCTTACTATTTTTTTCTCCAGTTTTTTTTTTAGCAAAGTATCAACACTCTTTTCTATACATTATTGCCCCTTTTTATTGGCATATCTTTATGGATTTGAGTTTACAGAAAGTATTGTATAATTTGTTCACTTCTACTGGGGCACTTTGTTTTTGAGCACTCAACTCCTTAGCATTTTTTTTCTTTTTCATGGTCCTCTTCTTTGTACATGCAAGCTCCCAGAAGACTTATTAGTGTAATTATAGGGTTATGTATTTTTTCTTATGGGAATATTTATTTTTCGACACTAAATAAGTAGATTTTTGTTCATTCTATGACACACTTTCTGGAGTACATTTCTAAATCTCTGAAATAAGGATGCACCTTAAAATCGATGGTGCATACTGTTGGTTTTGAGTAGACAATGCCATGCCTTTGTTTTTGTTACCTAAAGGAGGAACTGGGTCATAGCTATGATTATGAATATAGTCAATACTACCCTTGTTGAGTTTAATTGCTGTTTAAATATATTAAAACATTACGTTATGTTTCAGTATTACAAGGAAAGTTTCTTTTTATTCAGAATAACACGGGCAAAGAGAATGAAGCAAATACCCATTGGGAGTTTGACCACAACCTCATATTTTCTTGCAAAACAACCAAGTGCTTCTTTAGAGGATCAAACAAAGGATATTCATGAGTATATGAAACTGTTACATTCTGTTTGTCAGAACTATGCAGAAGATTGCCTGATGTATGGTAGGCAACACAAAGTCAGGGGATACTATCAAAATCTGAAGAATAGAGGAAAGTAATTTCTAAGCAGTAAGAGGCTTGTGTGAACAATTCATGCACCATATACAATTTTCTTTAATCTATTGTGCTATATTTTATTTGTCAGAGTTTTTGTCTTTATTAGTGATTGGTAAAATAATAGTGGGTCTAACAATTGATGCCTTAAATTCTAACAAACAGGGTCTTACAAATGGTATGAATGAGTGTTGCCAAGTATTATGTAATTAAATTTTAATTAAAACAACCTGAGTTTAATAATGTATTTTTTAAAAAGATTTTATTTATTTATCCTCAGAGGGGAAGGGAAGGAGAGAAGGAGAGAAGTATCAATGTATGGTTGCCTCTCGTGAGTTCCCTGTTGGGAACCGGCCTGCAACCCAGGCATGTGCCCTGACTGGGAATCGAACCACGATTGTGTGGTGCGCAGGCCCATGTTTAATAATGTATATTTTAAAAATAATATTTGGATGCTACTCAGCCTACATATACTAATACCTTCAGGATTGCTTACAAATACAGCTAACATAAGTGTTGCTTAATTCACTGGTCTTACCTTAGCTTAGATATGATTTTCTAATTTATCTTAAATTTGTTAAACTAAACTCAATTCTTCTTCATTAGATAATAAAGCCCAGACTGCTTTTATTAAGTCTGTGTCAAACATTTGCAGATTGCTTCTTGCTTTTACTTTATTTTATTTTATTTTTCAAGAAAGACTTTTAACCACTTTCAATCTATCTGAAGAAAGGCGTAGATAACTTTTCTGAGAAACCATATTCAACCCCAACTTCACGAGAGGAAGAAGAGACAATGAAAAAGAAAGCTCGTTTCATTTCTCATCATGAACTCACTGACTTTTATACATGCCTGTGATTATATATCTCAAATAAACATAAAGGGGGTGGATTTCTACCCTCACTGGTGAAGACTTCTTTAGTGAAAAGACTTCATTGTTTCATCCTTCCATTTTACATTCATTCCATTGCCAATGTAACATGATGACCTGTGAAAACTTTATAGTGCTGGGATAAAAAGAGGAAAATATTGGTCAAAATCTGACAATGTTTTCATATTTAAGTAAAATGTACATTTTTAAAAGTATAGCATATAGTTAGTTCACTAGTTTTTACAATAAGAACAGTACCATTGAATTTACACTTATGCCCTCTATCTAAATCAAGAGAAATCCAAAATTCACCACATACTTGATCTCCGAAATCACTGCGCAGCAAATTGCACAGTGAAAATGGATCAGTAATAATTTGAGATTCAAATGCTGACCTGGACGATAATGATCTAGTACTATATGAGTGCTCCTGGGTGAGGAGATGCATCCCTGAACTAGCAAGTACAAAGACAAGTAGCACTTAAATCTTGTATGTAGAAGATTGGCAGTGGCAAACCAATGGCATCTTGTGTTTAGCTCATTTCCCCTGAATTTCACTGAAGACAGTACTCTGCACTAAGTGTCATCCTGATGAAATCACAACTTGCAGTACTAGTGATGCAGAAAATGTAGATGAACACTACTTCAAGCCTTGTTTGAATGGAGAAAAATACAGCATTTCAATGTCAGCATCTTCACTGTAAAAATAATAGAAAAATAACAGTTTCTCCCTGATTCAGGTACTTCCCTGTCTAACAAATGCTTTGTGAGGGAGGTCATTTTCTCTGCTTAGTTTCCTTAATAAAATTCTATGATTGAAGAAAATTGTGACTCTTTGAAGACATGCTTCTTTCTGAAGTATAGTCACAAATCTACTTTAGAATAAAGAAATTTTTTTAATTTTAATTTATTTTCTTTTTAGAGAGGGAAAGAAACATTGATATGTGGTTGCCTCCCTAGTGTCCCCTCCTGGATACCTGGCCCACATCCAAGGCATGTGCCCTGACTGGGAATCAAACCAGTGACCGTTTGGTTCACAAGCTGGCACTCAATCCACTGAGCCACACCAGCCAGGGTGGAAAATTCTTGAAATGTTCTTTAATTTCTTCATTTCCTGAAAGCAATAAATCAATGATTAGTCCAGCACTTTAACAATATAATTTTAAGATTTTCTTACCCTGGCTGGTGTGACTCAGTGGATTGAGTGGCAGTCTGGGTCACTGGTCAATGGGTCACTGGTTCGATTCCCAATCAGGGCACATGCCTGGGTAGTGGGCCAGGTCCCCAGGAGGAGGTGCATGAGAGGCAACTGCACATTGATGTTTCCCTCCCTTTCTTTATTCCTCCCTCCCCTCTGTATAAAAAATAAATAGATAAAATCTTTTTTAAAAAAGATCTTCTTGATTAGCTTTTACTGAGTAGGCTGAATGACCAGCTGCTCAGTTGATTGAGTACCGTGATGATAAAATCTTGCCCAATCATTTGCATGTGTCTACATAGCGCCTGGTATAAAACATATAATGTTGATAGAAAGAGGAGGGAAGAAAGGGGAAAAAGGAAGAAACAGATGCAAAGAAAGAGGGGGAAAGGAAAACAAGAGGAGAAAAGAAAGAAAAGAAGTAAGAAAAAAGGAAAAGTTAGGAAAGAAGGGAGGGGGAGGGAGAAAGGAGAAAAAACATTAAGATAATTTAAAATATGTTGGAAAAATATTTAATATTTTGCCTGATTTTCCAAAGTGTGTATTTATGTATAACAGTATTACAATTTAAATTGAAAAGAGCTGACTTTGGCTTTTTGCATTAATTCTAGATGAGAAATAGGTTTGCAATGATTTCTGACATATAGGGGACTATAAAATAAAGCCCACTATGAAAAGACTAACACATCTTTAGTTTTGGAGGGTGAACGGGTCCTTTGCTTATCAGATTCCACATATAAATGAGATGATATGGTATTTCTCTTTCTCTGACTGGCTTAGTTCACTTAGCACAATAATCTCCAAACTGATGAACAAAATAGAAACAGAGGCATGGATACATGGAATAGACTGATAGTTGTCAGAGGGGAGGGGGATGATGGGTTGGATGAAAGAAGGGAAAGAGATTAAACAAACAAACAAAACCAAACAAAAACCATATACATCACACACTTAAACACAGACAACAGTATGGTGACAGCCAGAGGGAAAGAGGGGTGAGGGGAGGTGACAGAGGGCGAAGGGAAGACAAATGGGGTTGGAAAGCAACTTTGCTTTGGGTGATGGGTGCCCAGTGCTGTGTGCACATGATGTTTTGTTAAGTTGTACGCTTGAAACCTGTGTGGTGTTGTGAATAAATGTCACCTCAGTAGGTTCAATTAAAAAGTCCTTTGGCATTACTTTTAATTGGATATGTAATTTTGTGTTCAAATAGGATGAGCATGGTAAGTGGCTGCCAAAGAGGATGCATATCTTCAACTAGTAGAGTACACCAAGTCCTACATTATATAGTAGTTGAAGTTGGGCTTATTTTTGCTCCTTGAACAAGACATAAACTTGTATAAAGCTTGTTTTTTCTTTATTGGCTTGTGGGAAAACCTGTGGAAGGCATGGGACAATAGTAGCTAGATTAGAGGGGTGTGGTTCTGAATGGGAGGGCTTGTTATTGACATGAGAGGCCAACTCGCCAGGGACTGGACCCATCGGTATCCTCTGCTCCTCTGTTGGTTTTGATAATTTAGCATTGACTGAACACAAGAACTTCAGAGGGTTGGGGGATGGTTTATTAATTATCACCACTTTGAGCTCTTTCAGTATGAAGTAAAATACATTAATTTAATTATTTCTTATCTATTTCTGAAGTCGAACAAACACATCAAGGCTAATAGCCACTTGTCATTTAAAGTATGTGTGGCAAATTGCATTTCATCTGGCATAATGTGATGTATTCGAAAATGTAATCAGTTTTGTGTTTTCACGTAAAGTGTCAGCTGAGTTCACCCAAAATAGAAGTGGTAAGGATAAGGGGAAAACATGAATAAAAAAGAGGTCATGTAAGGAGTATTGAGAAGTTTAACAAAATATTGTGAATACACTTTGATTTTCTTGAAAAAAGTGCATTTTAAAAAGAATGCACAGTATGAAGTAAAATACATTAATTAACCTCCTATTAAGCTGATTAGATTTTAACGGAACTGCCAGGTCTTCTCTCTCACACAAAGTGACATTGAGTAGGATGGGCCATCGTCGGACAGTAAGCATTATCCTGTGCCCACTATTTTCCAGTATTTTGGTGCTCCCACGTCTAGTCCTTATGAAAGATGCTTCAGACACTTTTGTACTGATCCTGTCCATACCTTGCATTTTATTGTTGGGTTTATTTGGAAATCTGTGAGTGTACTATAAACTCAAATATCAGGGTTTTTTCATTTTAAATTACTATGATTCACAGAAATGAAAACTTAAAAATCACTAACATTTTTAGGTTCATCATGTGGAATTACAAATGTTATCACCCATCTTCATGATAACTGCAAAAAGTTTTTTCTTTAGCCTCATTTAACTGACGATATATAGTTTGTGGTAAAAAGTATTGGGATTACAGTGTCACTCAAAACAGGGTTTTCATGTCCAGGATCATCTCCCTACCTGTGATGTTGGGCAAATGATATGATGCTTCCCTCACATTCCTCATTCATAAATTGTGATTATTAGTACTTATTTCTGGGATGTAGGATAAGAAATAAATTAGGAATATGCTGGCAAATGCTAAGCAGTCAATGTATCTTAGCTTGTATCACTTTGAAGTATCTTGGACAAGGTCATAGAAGTGGTAAACAGAAATTCCAGGAATCAACTTCAACTTCAAAATGAAAATCATATTTTCTACTTTATTATGCTAGTCACAAATCATCACAAAGCAATATTTTAAATATATTTAAAGTTTGCAATAAGTAATACATAAATTCACTATGTTTTAAATCTAAGGTCACAGAAAATAGAAAATTTTCAATGTACAGTTAGTGCTTCATATTAGATTTTTAAAATAATATCTTACAGACCAAAAGGATCACAGATGGCTTACTATTTGTAATGTTTAATAAAACCTGAGATCACCTTTAGCTGGGCACCTGAAAAAATTACATTAAGTTCATTTGAGAGTAAAATTTGCCAGGTAAAATTATAAAGTGATAAATTATTAAAATTATAATAATGAAATATAGCTTTTTTAAGGTTCATACTTTCTGCATGACATTATGCTAAGTGAGGTCTTTACATAACTGAACCACCAAACAAAATTCATGAGGCAGTTCAAGTAATTTCACCATTTTATGTGAGAACAGTGGAGGCTTGATGTGAAAACAGATAAATAAACAAATAAGTAAAATATTTTAAAAATGCAATAAAGATTCAATTTTAAAAAGAAATCAAATGGAAATAAAACATTATAATAGCATGTAGAGAATAATGTTAGTTTTATTTTTAAACAAGATATATATGTGTATATGTTATATGTATATATCTATATATTTGATATACTACAGAAAGAATTAAAATAAACTTCTGAATATTAAAAAAAGAAAAGTCCAGTGATTTAGCGAAATGGCAGAGCCAGCATTTGAGTCCAAAGGAGCCTGATACCTAACACTAAAATTTCCAGACAAATGTTCTGCTAACATATTTCAATATTCATCACAATGTCTCTTTAACAAGTTTAGCTAAGGAGTGTTTCAGAGATTGTTAAGTCATGGTACTGAACAAAACCTAACTTCTTAACCTTTAAATCAAAATTGAACTTAATGGGACATTTGAATTAAGGTATAAGAAGCCATTTATGGGGAACAATAGCTCTGGATAAAACGAGACACAAATTTGTTTAGATGTCCATCCCTAGAAAAATCCTCAGAGGGGGAGTGATGCGGACCCTGGGTCCTGGAGTCCGCCACATTGTGGATGAAGAGAAATTCACACGGACTACCGAGTCCTGTGGAAGAAAAGGAATGGAGAGGCTTCTCTCTCAAGGGGAGAAAAAGCCATGGCTCTCACCATGATAGGCCTTTATTTCTTTTCTGGGTGCATTACATGATGGTCCTCATTTACTATGCACAGGTTTGCTTTAGGTGGTTACCTTTTACAGAAAACAAGCCGATGCCGCTAATCATATCACAGAAGAATATTTACAAACACAAAGGGAAAAGTGGTTGAATCCATTGCACTCCATGCTGGGGACGTTTTAGCATGGATTTTAGGAAGTTACAGTAAGCACTTTCTGTCTCAACTCAGGGTGAGGGAGTTCTAGCAAAAGCAAGTCTCATAGCAGTCTAGGTACATTGCAAGCCTCATTTCCCAGGGGAGAAACTATCCATGGGCATGGGTTCAGTGCATCGGACTTTGCTTTCCACTGAGAGCTGGGCCCTTTCCCCTGTTGTTTTTAGTTAGGATCACTATAGATCCCACAAAGCTTGCTATTTGCTGGTCTATCACATGACCCTGGGAAAATAATTTGCAAATGCATCAAAGTATATAGAGCATTATTATAATCAGTAAGCAACGTGGTTCCAAAGACCTACATTCTCAGATTAAGCCCATCAATCATTTTCTGGCAGTAATGATCAAATAGATAACATTCAAAGAACTCTGAGGGCCTATTGAGTCAGGGTCAGATAGCTAAAGGACCATAGAATGTTGGGGAGACAAACTCATTTTAGGCTTGGTCCCTTATCATTTAAACTGAGGGTATCAGCAAAGTAGATTTCATAAGATTTTATGTGTTCTTTCTTAGGCCTGATTGCCCCCGGGGAACCTACCCTTTCCAGCACAGGGCTGCACCCACCTCCAGCATTGTTTCAGGTTTAGGTCAAGCAGGGGAAGTAAGGCAGCCAAAAGATTAGGAGGCTTCTTGCAGACAGAATGAGGACTCAGGTTATGTCAAGCCATGGGGCGAGGGTCCATCACCCCCTTTCTCCATAGCCCCCCAAGTCCTTCCCTGAGGGCCTCCTCATGATTGTGCCTGTCTTAGGTCATTCCTCCCTTGAGTGATCTTACCCATCATTGGCTAACTGATCAAGCATTGGGAGCCAGGCGGGGTGAAGTAACGTGGGCAGAGGTGGCGCTCCTGCCAGGGAGATAAGCTTTGTTTCCTTAGTGGCTTATGGTCCCAAGGTCTCTCATTCAGCCTTAGGCGTGGGGGATTACAGCTCTGCTCCTGGCCTCCCAGCTACCTGTGTCCTTTCCCCCAGATGCCCCAGGCTTCTTCAGGTACACATTGTGAAGCTGTGAAAGGCCTAGCTACCATGGGCTTCAGAGATTCCAGCTGAAGGTCAATCATCTTCTCCATAACTGGGAAAGATGGCTAAGCAACTTCCAGCATCCACATGGGACAAAGGCAATCTAATCGTCTCACCTTGTATCTCAAGGTACCTGATGCCTTAGCTCCCAGGTATCAACCACCTTGTGGCCTTGTCATTTACTACCATTGGCCAAAATGCCTCTATCACTAAATGCTGTGACAGAGGTATTCAAATAATATTCAAAGCAAAGAATATTTTCCAGTCTGTTACTGGCTAATCCTGTACGCATTATAAGATACTGTTGTCCACTCAATCTTTCCCAAAAGTTTATATCAACTTCCTCACCATCCTCTGTAACAATAAGGCTCTTAGCACAATATTTAACACTCAACATGGTTTGTTAAGTTTTAGACATATTACTAGCACTTTCTTCATTAATTGTATCTATGGCCATACCTTCCTGCATTGTCCATCATACATTTAGCTAACTGGAATTGGGTATACAGGATCACTTGCAGATTCTCAAACATTCCATGCTGTTTCATAGCTCTAGCTTTCTATCCCTGATATTTGGCTGCCCTGTTTAGCTCATGTATAAATTTCCCTTAAAAAGTCATTTCTGACCATTCCATATAAAATTGAACACCCCCATGTAAAATTTATAGCCTTGCTCAATTGTATGGATAGTTTAGTTTATTGCACTTTTTTTGTACATCTCCCTCATAACTAGAATGTAAATTTATTAATTTCTCATGGACTACCTATAAACTGTATTTAGTGAAATTATCTCTCTATCCTCCCTTCCTCCACTCCCAGTTCTACTTTCCAATGAATCAGTAACAGATTCATGTGTATGCTATCAGAAATTTTCTATGTACATGCATTCATATTTATAATAGTTAGGTTTCTATAATCATTTACATACTTGAAATATTATGCAAATTGGTTTGAAGTTGGCTTTTTGATATATTTAATACCCTATGGACATTGTCTCATATTAACAAATTGTTTTAAATAACTCTATGAAATTCTATTTTATGCATATACCTAAACTTATTTAAACAGAAAGGATATGTCTTACTCATTTTGTGTTACTTCCACTTAATATGGTATTTGATATACAGAGCACACATAACAAATATTAGAAGAATTATTAAATGCCATTATACAAAAAGAAACACATGCCTTTTTCATTTCTAGAAGAGGTGGGCCTTTGCTTGAATAAAGTCACAACAATTTACAGTTCTTCCATGTTCTGCCTTCCAACTCCTTACTTTTTCTGGAACATAGTTTTGGACTGAATAACCATGACTCTGTCCGATTAAGCCTCTGTGTTTTTCCTTTAAGAAGAGCACCATCTGGACAAAAACAGAATGTGTGATTCAAAAATCGATCTTTAAGATGACTTGGTTCCAATCTTAGGACTACTTCAGTGCTGCACCTCTGAAATTAGGATGTGTCTGGTAGCAGCCAGCAACATTAGTCTGATCTACATTTGTTCTACCCAATCTGTGGCAATAGTTGAGAAAGAAGGGGGGGGAGGGACTAAATCATATCTAACATTTCCATGTTGGATTAAGGGCCCTTTTTTTGTGATTCCATAGTACTTGGTACTTATACATTTGAAAGCATTTATTTAATTATTCTTCAATAATAGATTTAATTTTTTCACTCTCCTTCATTAACTTCAAGCTATTTTGCAAAAAGGGGGCATCAAATATGATTTAGTCTGAGTCAGCCTAGATCCAGTGTGGTTTTGTCTCTATGCCCTATGGCTCAGAGACTGGGAAGGCAATCTTGTCCTGTGGGTGGGAGTGAATGGGGAATATCTCTGTCTCCATTGTCAGATACAGTGACCGTCAGTCACACGTAACTACAGGGCTCTTGAAATGTGGTGACTGCACCTGAGGGATTGAAGTTTTACTTTATTTCATTTTAATACACTTCAACTTAAATTTAAAACTGCAGAAGTATAAAATATTTTCAATGAAACAGAATTTTGTTTTCATAAAACTTAAATTGTAAATATTTGGCATTTTCATAGAGATGTACTAAAACTGTAAAATACACAGCAGCTCTCCGAATTTGGTATAAATATATTATTAAATATAAAATTGTGTTAATGATTTTATGTTTGCTACATGCTGAATTAATAATTTTGATACATTGGATTAAATAAAATACATTATTAAAATTAATCCCACTTTTTCAAACTTTTTGAACTGCGGCTACACCCTCACACACCATCACACACCTATTAAACACACCTTTGTTTGGCAAACAAACAAAGGAAACCTGACCATACCAAGTACTAACAACAAGCAAAAAACTGAAATTCCCATATAATGCTGGTGAGAATGTAATAGGGTACAGCCATTGTAGGAAATAGTTTGACAATTTATTATTAAGTTAAATATGACACTTTTCTTGTGTCCATCAAATCCTGACTCTAGATATTTACTTAAGAAAACTTAAAACTTAATGTTTATATCAGAACCTGTATTAGAATGACTGCAGCAACTTTATTCACAATCACCTACCTGAAAATAACCTAAATGTCCATCAGCAGACGTGTATCTATACAAGGGAATAAAAAGGAATGAACCACTGGTACTCATTACAACACCCATGAATCTCAAATACATTGTGCTAAAGGAAAGTAGCCATACTCAAATGGCTATGTACTGACAACAAGAGAGAATATTCAGAACATGCAGAGCTGGGGGGGTGGGAGCAGAAAGTAGATTCAAGGTTGTCTAGGGCCGGGGTGGGAGACTAGGGAGGACTGGAAAGTTACTGCTAACCAACATGAATTTCTTCTGAGGATAATGAAAATGTTTTGTCATTGAGTGTGCTGATTATTGCAAACTCAATAAATATACTAAAAATTATTGAATTGCACACTCTAAATAGGTGAACTGTATAGTATGTCAATTAGATATCAATAAAGCTGATAAATTAATACAATATTGCATAAAATGAATTATTAACATAAAGGTAGCTAGTAGAAAATTTAACATTACAGACACAAAAATTTTTTTTAATTGAAACCATATATGGTTGCCCTTTTTTCTATTTGACATATCTCACCTAACATTTAGTTAGTACAGGAGTGAAGTAGACTCTGAGACAAGAGGATAGGGGTGAAATCTGACACTTGTTTCTGACTTTCTGGGAGGCCTTGATCACGTTATTTACTCTTCTTTCATCAGTGCTCCTCCCTCTACTCCACTAGAGTCCAGAAATGCCACATGGAACAATTCATTGAATGGTTAACACATCACTTATAAAGACTTTTTCTTCTATTTGCAAGTAAGAGTTAAATCACAAACAATCATAATATTTTAAGTTAAACACAACTTTGGGCAGATTAATATTTTAAATAGTATTATAGACTGCTTAAAATGATTAATTTCTAAAATGAAGTGAGATAATTAAAATCATATTTTTAATTATTCAGACTTCAGCAGAGTTAATAACACAAACTACATCAGAAAACTGAGAAGGAAAATGAGGCCAGCTGAATAATTTATTTAGGTCACTGTTAGATATAATAATTATAGCCACTATTAATTCAGAACTTTCTCTGTTTTAGGTAAACGATTCACAGAGCATTTACTTTTGTACTTACAGCAACCTTCATGGGAAAATACCCAGCTTAGAGAACTAAACATGGTCAAGGTCTCATAGCTACTAGCTGGTGTGATAGGCCCTTAAACCCCCATCTCTCATTCCCCAGGACTTGAGCTCTTAATTTGTTATGAGTGTATACCAAAGGTGTCCTAAATGCCATTGTAATGGGACTATAATGGGATCTGGCCACCTGCACTGATTAGTGCACGTGGCCAAAACAGCTCCAAACACCAGGTAATGGAACATAATCCAGAAAGTCAAATTGTCATCATGCAGGTCTAAAAGTATGCAAAAAGAAGATGGGCCAAAATCCATATAAAGAAATTCTGGAAGCAAGAGGTAGGTGGGTAGGTAGAGGACTAGAGAGAGATGTAGCTTACTTCAAGGGTCTGGAAGTAAGTCATGAAGACCCAACAAAGTAGCCAGGATTCAGACACACAAAGCCATATCTTGAAAGAACTGTGGAGATGGGGGATAAAAGGGAAAAAAATTGGGGAAACTATAATAGTAAAATAAATAAAATATACTAAAACAAAAAGAATTCCATTTTCAAACAAGCATAAGTGTAGCAACTCTTCCAGAACAACAAGATATATTCATGAAAACTTAACCCCCAAATAAATATGTCAAAAACACTTTTCCTTGAGATGATAATGAATGACTTTATTGTATAATTTCTAGTATACTAGGTATAGAGGCATGTTCCTTGCCTAAGGAACAACTAATGTGACTCATCATAGACCTGATGCACCCCAGGGGAGTCATTAACACACATTAGGATCAATTACCTTCTTATTACTCTATTTCTTGTCAAATCACACACACACACACACACACACACTGCTCTCTTCCTGGGTTGCTGATGTCACCTACTCATTGTGTCCTCACATAGCAAAGAGATTCTCTTCCTCTTCTTATAGGAGTGCTAGGTAGTCTATCAAATTAGGGTCCCCCATGACTGTATGGTAACTTTTACCACATTTTCACAAGGCTTTGTCTCCAAATACAGTCATATTGGAAGTTAGGACTTCAACACATGGGTTTGAGGGCAACAATGCAGTCCCTAATGCCCTCTCTCTTCAATCTTTCCTGTCTTAGCAAATGGTACTGTGACATACATATCCAACTGATTAAACTAAAATCATGGCTTTTTCTCCTGTTGGACTCTAAGCAACATAACTTAATGGTAGATTGAATACATTTCATTGAGATGCCTTGAATCAGTCATTTCCCTTATTTCCATTGCCTCCATTGCAATTTAAAGCCACATCACTGCACTTTCACCCTTGATCCTACCCATTTTGTTCCATTATTATGTTTAACATTAAATAAGGTATGTCACTCCTGGCTCAGAAAACATGAATTGTTTTCCATTGCACTTAGGATCAATCTCCAAAATGTTAACTTGGAGTTTGAGGCCAGGTTATTGTGCACCTTAAACTTTCAGCTTCTGCTATTAAAGCCAAGAAAATACATCATATGAAAGAAAAGGAAATCTAATTTTTGTTATATTGTTGACTTTTTTCCTGTCCCTTGAATTCATTAGGAAAGGTGGCTTGTCTTCCTGGAAATAGACCAGATATGACTTTTGTAAATCTCTAGCAGCAAACAACAGGTCAAAATATATAATTTTTGCAGAAACTGTTAAGTGATAAAAATAACTAATACTTGCTTTTTTTCTAATAAAAAATTAGCTAAACATTCAAAGTTGGGGGCAAAAAACTAGGTAAAAGAAGAGATCAACACTATCAAAGAGCAGGGCAATCAAATATTGATTAAGATTTTCATTACTTAGCCCTGGCCGGTGTAGCTCAGTGGATTGAGCGTGGGCCTGCGAACCATACGATCGAGGTTGGATTCCCAGTCAGGGCACATGCCTGGGTTGCAGGACAGTTCCCAGTTCCCAGCAGGGGACGCATGAGGGGCAACCATACATTGATATTTCTCTCTCTCTCTCCTTCCCTTACACTCTAAGATAAATAAATAAAAATCTTTTAAAAAAGATTTTCATTACTTCACTGACTCTTAAAATATATTCTTAAGAAGCCTAATAGGACCTAAAACTGTTGCGTTTTGGAAAGCTTGAAATTTTCTAGCAAAGTGCAAATACATTCTTGTTGTTAATAATGCAATATAAGTACAACTCTTCATTTTAGACTTTAAGAGTGGGGAGTGTTAAACAGAAACATGTTAAAATGTATGGAAATGAAAGTAATCCAACCTCAAAGGGTTTTTTTGAGTAAACAAAGTCATTGGTGTTAGAGACACCATCCAGTTCTTAAAAATATGTTTCCACGCATGAGACTGAAAACGCTTACTGTGGGTTCGACCTTGTTATGAGTATTTGAAAGTTGTTTATATATTTCCTGTTGATATGGAAAGCAAGGGAAGAAAAGCCAGAACTTTGGGCATTTACACACAGGTACATTCAAGATATAATATTTTTAATTAATTTGTATGTGCTCTTAATTTTAGAAGTACCCACTTAATTTCATACCTCTTCTAGAATGAACTTCCTTTATATATCCTTTGGAAGGAATTGATTCCACTAGCTGTCTTGGCTAGGGTTGAATGCAAACACAAGAACAAGTATGTAGACTTGGTTGAACAAATAGGTTTTCTCAAGAGAAGTTGCACTTGGAGACACAGGGGCTATTGTTTAGATAAAAGTGTACAACTACATTGAAATATCAGGGCAAGTAGAGGAATGTCGAACCATGGGAAGTTAAAGGAGAGAGGAAAAAAAGGAAAGAGATGAGAGAGAATCTTGTGCTTTAGAAACACAGAGAACGGGGCTGTAAAAACAGGCTTTTCTGTTCTATTGTCTATCCCATTGTGGCTTGGCTCTCACTTCTAATTCTTAAATACCTGTGAGGTAGCCTATTTTAGCCTAAACTTAAATTCCCATGAACTTAAGCTGGTTTAAATGGAAATTTGTTTCTGTAACCAGATCCTAGACTGATACATTATTCTATGAAAAGATCTGAAACTAAAATGAACTACTCCCCTCCTCACATCAGTCTGTGTGTGCATACACAACCTGAATGTGTATGAGTGGGCTCTTGGCTCCTTAGTCAGCAATAGCACTTCTATTGGCCGGTCTTTATACTTTTAAATTGACTATGGCCTTCAAAGAGATGCTTCCAGGGTCAGGCAACTGTCATGCTGTTTCTCCAGCACAGATACAAAGTTCCAGCATCATCCTCCCGAACAGCCAGGAGGGAGTCATTGCATCTGGGAGTTTGGGGCTTGTAATGTCTGTTTCCTAGCAGTGGTAGGTAAGGCCTTTGAAGCTCCATCCTAAAATGGCAGTGCTCTAAATAACACAGTTAAAACATACTGAGAAGGATTCACAACAGTCTGCACCAAAATCTCCTGCTGACATAAATGGGAACTTATCCCGAGGGCCTGAGAATGAGGTGAGTATTAATACATTTTGCTGAGTTATTTCAATCTTATCTGAAAGCTTTAGTTTTTTCCTTCCCCAGAGTGGGCTGGAAAAGAGGAGGAAGTGACTATGTGAGAACACTTTGATGTTCTTGGTGTTTTACTTGTAGTTTTTATTTAGGAAGTTCAAATTAGAAGAAACTTAACACAGATTTTTATTTCTCTTTATGCTCTCTTTCTTTCTTTCTAACCCCTTTCTGGTTTTCTTGTACTTCTCCTGAATGATTTCAGTTTTCACTGATTATCAGAAAAACTTCTGAAAATGACATTTAGATTTAAAAGCAGATGGCATTGCAGATGTTAAATGTTTAATCATTAAGTTTGAGGGTCTTGGTGTACTTGGCCTTTTCTTCATTACTTCTCTTAAGAAATCAGGCTTGTTTTGGGCAGGGCAGGTGTAAGCTCTCAAAATGATTAATTTCAGTGGAACCATTAAATTAAGCAAAAGCTTTCAGATGCAGAAAAAGAAAAAACTCCTTAAAATACTATGCTTTCAAAAATGTATAATTTGTTTTTCAAACCATATACATATATATATATATGCCTTTCTGTATTTACCCAAGTGGAAATTCTTATTGCACAAACTAAAATTAATTATTGGGAAGAAACATTTTTTCTAATATTTGAGGTGTTTCACAAAAGAATGGTAAAAATAGACAAATACTTATAAATTGTTGTCCAATGTAGGACCCTTTAGAAATGGATGGGCCCTATTAAAAATTGTACTGTGACAACAGGTCTAAAACAGTAAGTCTCACAAATAAGGAGCCAGTTGTCACCATTTTCAAAATTTTTGAAACGAAAAACCATTTTTGAAAATGATTTTCTTCTGGCTTTCTAAACAAAATAATAGATATGTTCTTTACTTAGTTCACACAATTGACCTTAATAAAATTTTTCTTATTATAAACAAAGTGGAATTCAATTTGTTTAAGCCTTTAAGTTAGTTTTGACTCTATTTCATTTTTTTCTACACATTACCTAGCCTTCCTAATTTTATTGTTTGAAATTCAATTATGTTTTTATCAGGAAATACTACAGACACATAGAAAAGTACATTAAAAAGTTTATTAAAATTATTATAAAGAGAACACCTATATAACAATCTCCCAGGTAAAGTTATGAATCACTGCCATTACTCTAAAGCCCTCTGTGAACATTTCCCAATAAAACATTTTGTCATCCCCCAAAGGAAACCTGTAAAAAAAACCCTTACATGCCCTAGACGGTGTGGCTCAGTTGGTTGGAACTTAGTCCCATAAACCAAAAGGTCATAGGTTAGATCCCTGGGCAGGGCACATATGTAGGCTGTGGGTTTGGACTCTGGTCAGGGCGCTGACAGGAGGCAACCAGTGATCAATGTTTCTCTCTCACATTGAAGTTTCTCTCTAGAAAGAAGAAAAAAAGTTCCAGCCAAGATGGAGGCATGGGTAGAAATCCTTTGCTTCCTTGCACAACCAAAAGGAGGGTAAGAACTGATCTAAAATCAATAAACAATCAGAAGCACCAGAAAAATCAAACTGCATGGATATAGGAGACCATTCTGGGTGGCATGGACCCAGACAGGATCCACGCCCACGGATAGGTTCTTCTATGGGGAATCAGGCCTGCAATGTACCTAGGCTGCTTTGAAACTTGCTTTTGCTAAAACTCCCTCACCCTGAATTGAGACAGAAAGTGCTTATTGTAACTTCCTAAAATCTATGCTAAAACTTCCCAGTATGGAGTATAACTGATTCAACCACTTTTCCCTTTGCATTTGCAAATATTCTTCTGTGATGTGATTAGCGGCATTGTCTCCTTTGTCTTCTATAAAAGGTAACCACCTAAAGTGAATCTGGGCATAGTAAATGAGAGCCATCATGTAATGTGCAGAGAAACCCAATAAAGACCTGTCATGGCAAGGGCCAAGACTATTCACCCCTTGAGAGAAAAGCCATGCTGTCTCTTTTCCTCCAGAGGACTTGGTAGTCCATGTGAATTTCTCGTGTCTCATCCACAATGTGGCAGATGCCAGGAGCTGGGGTTTGTATCACATGGAACTCCGACAACAAAGGAATTAAAAAAACAGTCAACCATACCAAACAGACCGGTGCACCAAGACAAAGAAATATGGCCCAAATGAAAGAACACAGCAAAACTCCAGAAAGAGAGCTAAGCGATGAGAAGATAGTCAACCTGTCTGATGAATAATTCAAAGCCCTGGTAATCAAAATGCTCACAGAACTGATTGAGCTGAACTTGGTCACAAAATGAAAGAACAAATGAAGGATACCTAAAGTGAAATAAAAAAAAATTATTCAGGGTACCAACAGTAACAGGAAGGAAACCAGGACTCAAATCAATGATTTGGAACAAAAGGAAGAAATGAACATCCAACCAGAACAGAGTAAAGAAACAACAATTCAAAAAAATGAAGAGAGGCTGAGGAATCTTTGGGACAACTTGAAATGTTCCAATATACGAATTATAGGAGTGTCAGAAGGAGAAGAACAAGAGCAAGAAATTGAAAATTTATTTGAATAAATAATGAAGGAAAACTTCCCCAATCTGGTGAAGGAGATAGACTTCCAGGAAGTCCAGGAATCAGAGAGTCCAAAGAAGTTGGACTTAAAGAGGAACACACTTAGGCACATTATCATTAAGTTACCCAAGATTAAAGATAAAGAGAGAATCTTAAGAGCAGCAAGAGGAAAGGAGAGAGTTACCTACAAAGGAGTTCCCATAAGGCTATGAGCTGATTTTTCAAAAGAAACCTTGCAGGCAAGAAGGGGATGGGAAGAAGTATTCAAAATTGTGAAAGGCTAGGACCTGTATCCAAGATTACTCTATCCAGCAAAGCTATACTTTAGAATGGAAGGGCAGATAAAGTGCTTCTCAGATAAGGTCAAGTTAAAGGAATTCATCATCCCCAAGCCCTTTATTATGTGAAATGTTAAAGGGACTTATCTAAGAAATTGAAGAAGATAAAAAACTATGAACAGTAAAATGGCAACAAACACAGCTATCAACAACTGAACCAAAAAAAAAAAACAACAATGAAAACAAAACTAAGCAATCAACTGGAACAAGAACAGAATCAAAGAAATGGAGATCACATGGAGGGTTTTCAGTGGGTAGGGGAAAGGGAGGAATAGGTGGGAAAAGGTATGGGAATAATAAGCATAGTTGGAAGGCATAAAATAGATGGGGAGAGGTTAGAAATGGTATAAGAAACCGAGAATTCAAAGAACTTATATGTACAACCCATGGACATGAACCAAGAGAGAGTAATGCTGGAGGGTTGTGAGGGGCAGGGTGGAGCAAGGATAAAGGGAGAAAAATTGGAAAAACTGTACTAGCATAACCAATAAAATATACTTTAAAAAAAGAAGAAAAGTTGAGCGCGGGCCTGTGAACCAGACATTCGCGGTTCGATTCCCAGTCAGGGCACATGCCTGGGTTGCAGGCTGGTTCCTTGCAGGCTAACTACCAGCAGGGGATGCACAAAAGGCAACCATACATTGATGTTTCTCTCCCTCTCTCCTTCCCCTCTAAAGATAAGTAAACAAATAAAATCTTTAAAAAAAAAAAGAAGAAAAGAAAAAAAAACACTTGCTTTTTTTAAAGTTTAAATCATGAGGTATGTATCGTAAACCACAGCCTTTTAGTCTTTTCAACTTTATTTGAAATTTATATAAATGAAATGACATTACATGTGATTTTTTAAAAATCTGGTTTCTTCTGTTAAATATTATGTTTTAAAGAATTGTTTACATTGTTTTGTATAGATGTGCTTGTTCATTATTATTGTGGTATGTTTATATCATTTTATGAACATGCTACAAATTGATTTTTCATTCTATTGTTGGTAGATACTGTGATACTGTGTTTTCCCTAGATTTTGGTCATTAAAATGTTTTTTTTCTAAAAAACATTTTCATACATCTCTCCTGCACATGACAATATCATTTTTTGTAGAAAACATTCAGGAAGTCAATTGTTGGATAGGGTATGCATAACCTTACTTTTAGCAGTTAATAATAAACAGTTTTCCAAAATGATTCTATCCAATATTTTTCTACACTTGTGTTATCAGCATCACTTGTTAAAAATACAAATTCTCACACCCCTCTCCAGACAACTCTGAGGTTGGGACCCAGCAATTTTTGTTGTGACTAGCTCTCTGTGTTATTCTGACATAAACTCAAGAGCAGTACTTCCTTTACTGCACAGCGGAATTATTCTGAAATCTTAAACCCACCAATGCCAAGCTCCCTTCCTCCAGATCTCCGCATTTAATTTGAATGGGGTATGAGCTAGACATGAGCACTGAGGGAGGGGTTCTCAGCCTCAGTTGTTAAACTATCCTGAAATCCTAGAAAGAAAATTACAAAAAAAAAACCTCTGCTCCCCCCACAACCCTTTTGATATGATTTTCTAGAGAAATAAAGAGCTTAGATATTGATCTTTGTTTTGTGGTTTGGTTTTGTATGATCAAAAATAGCTCCCTTGGTGGTTTAATACACAGCCAGGATACAGACCACAACTTCATAAATGCCCTAGTCTTTTTTTTAAATCTCTCATCTCTCCACTCCCTTTCCATCACCCACTATCACTTCCTTCAAAAACAATTAGGCTTGATTAGTAATAAAAAAAAGTAATTTGCTTCAACTAAATCATGCAAATGCATGAACATATGCATGGGCTCCTAGAGTTAAAGTCCTAGAGTTATTTCTTGTTTCATACTGAATTATCTAAAATGCATCTGTAGTTGGCAGAATTTCAGGTATAAAAAAACTGAAAGAAAGAATCCTTCAGGGCAGAAAGAGCTATTCAGCAGTTGTTAAGTCACATAAAGCTCATTCCATTTGAAAATGTGACAACCTTATTTTTAAAAAGCGCCCACTATTAATTTATTTTGTAATCAGGCAATTAGACAATAAAGCAAGAAAAGGAAATAAAGTTATAAATATTGGAAAGCAAGAAATAAAACTGTCCCTGTTCACAGATGGCATGATTCACTATGTAGAAAATAAAGGAAAGAATAAATGAAGAGACTGGAAATAATAAAAACTTATAGCAAGATTGTAAGCTACAAAGTTAATATACAAAAGTCAATCATTTTTCTATATGCCAGCAATGAACAAATGGAATCTGAAATTAAAAACACAATACCATGCACCTTCAAAAAGAATTAAATACCTAGGTGTAAATCTAACAAAATAGAAACAAGATTTATATAATTAGTAAAACTTTGCTGGCTGGTGTAGCTCAGTGGATTGAGTGCAGGCCTGCAAATTGAACAACCATGGTTTGATTCCCAGTCAGGGCACATGCCTGGGTTGCAGGCCAGTTTTCAGTGGGGGGCACTTGAGAGGCAACCATACACTGATATTTCACTCCCTCTCTCCTTCCCTTTGGCCCTGGCTGGTGTAGCTCAGTGGATTGAGTGTGGGCCTGTGAACCACACAATTGCGGTTCGATTCCCAGTCAGGGCACATGCCTGGGTTGCAGGCCAGTTCCACGCAGGGGATGCAGTTCCTGGCAGGGGACCCATGAGAGGCAACCATACATTGATATTTCTCTTGTTCTCTCCTTTTCTTCCTCTCTAAAGATAAATAAATAAAATCTTTAAAAAACTTTGATAAAAGAAATCAAAGGAAAAGTAAATAAAAAGGAAGATATTACATGGTCATGAATAGGGAAACTAAATTTTGTCATGATGTCAGTTCTTCCCAACTTGATATATAGATTCAACATAATGCTAATCAAAATTTCAGCAAGTTATTTTATGGATATTGACAAACTGATTTTAAAGTTTGTGTGGAAAGGCAGAAGATCCTATATAGTAAACACAATATTAAAGGAGAAAAAAAAAGTTGGAGGACTCTTCTGCCCCAACTCCAACATTTACTATTAAGCTACTATAATCGAAACAATGTGGTACTGGTGAAAGAATAGACAAGTAAATCAATGAATCAGAATAGAGAGCCCAGAAATACAGGGTGAGGCAAAAGCAAGTTTACAGTTGTCATTATGCAAACAAAGAGTTTATTCTTGTATTATTAGTTATTAATTATTGGATTATTTACCATAGTAACAACTGTAAATCTACTTTTGTCAGATCCCATGTAGTTAAAAAATTAATCTAGATGTAGACCTTACACTCTTCATAAAAATATAACTCAAAATGGACCACAGACCTAAATGTAAAATTTAAATGTATGGAACTCCTAGAAGATAAGAGAACACCCAGATGACCTCGGGGATGATGATCATGATTTTTGAGATGCAACACCAAAGGCGCAAGCCATGAAAAAATTTGATAACCTAGACTCCATTAAAATGTCTTTAACCTTTGTTACGTTAAAGAAAATATCAAGAAAATAAGAGAGCAAGCCACAGGCTGGGAGAAAATATTTGCAAAAGACACATCTGATACCGGGCTATTACACAAAATATACGAAGAATGCTTAGAATTCAACAATAAGAAAACAAACAACCAGATAAAAAAATGGGCCAAACATCTTAACAGACCTCACCAAAAAAGATATGTAAATGGCCAAGTACGTGAAAGATTGTCTATACAATATGCCAGTAGGGAAATGAAAGTTAACACAACATTGAGATGCCACTAAATACTTATTAGAATGACCAAAATCCAGAACACTAACACAAATGCTAATGAGCATGTGGAGAAACAGGAGCTCTTAACTCACTGCTGGTGGGAAATGCAAAATGGACAGCCAGTTTGCAATGGTGCAGCCAATGCAAAATAGCCTTAGCACACATCTCAAAGTGGGATAATAAGAATATGATTGACCAATTACTTATCTTTATTGTTGATGTTGGCTAAAATGCTGTCAAATTCATCTCCAACCCTGTATTTTGCAAGGGTGACAACCAGAACAAACCCAACTGGCACGGCGTTTTTAGAGAAGTCTTGGTTCACAGCAGAATTAGGAGGGAAGAATAGAGATTTTCCATGTGCCCCCTGCCTTCCATACTATATTTGATTTTCATTGTAATAAAATATATAGCATAAATTTACTATTTTAAGTATACAGTTCAGTGTCCTTATGTACCTAAACATAATTGTATAATTATTAACACTATTTATTTCTAAAACTTTTTCATCATCCCCAAATGAAACTCTGTACTTATCAAAAAGTAACCCCCATTTCTCTCCCACCAGTCCCTAGTGATCAGTATCCTATTTTCTTTTTTTAATTATGTTTTATTGATTATGCTATTGTAGTTATCTGCTTTCTGTATCTATGAATTTACTATTCCGTGTATACCTTATACAAGTGGAATGATATAGTAGTTGTCCTTTGGAGTCTGGTTTACTTCACTTAGCATGCCTTCAAGGTTCATGTGTGTTGTAATGTATCAGAATTCCACTCCTTTTTAAAGGCTGGATAATATCTCATTTTATGCTTATGCCATTTACAAATTGATGGACACCAGTTGCTTTTGTGTTTGGCTATTGTGAATAATGCTGCTACATACATGGGTGTGCAAGTATCTAGCTGAATCCTTGTTTTAAATTTTTTTTGGTATACACCCAAAAGTGGAATTGCTAGGTCGTAAGATAGTTAGTTCTACTTTCAATTTTTTGAAGAAATTCCACATTGTTTTCTATAGTAGCTACCTTATTTTACATTCTGACCACTTGTGCATAATGGTACAAGTTTCTCCACAACTATACTAATACTCATTATTTATTTTTATTATTCTTTTGATTTTTAAATAGTAACCCACCTCCTGGGCATTGTGGCTTGGATTTCTATTTCCCTAATGATTAGTGGTGCTGAGCATCTTCTCATGTTCTTATTTCCCATTAGTATGTCTTCTTTGCCCATTAAAAAAATCAAGCTTGTTGCTGTTGCTGAGTTATAGGGTGTCTTAAAAATATATTCTAGATACTAATCCTTTGTCAGATATGTGATTTTCAAATATTTTCTCCCATTCTGTTGTGTTCTTTAAAGAAGAAAAGCTTAAAGTTTAGATACAGACCTATTGATCTATTTTTTGTCATTGTTACCTGTGCTTTTGGTATCATCTCCAAGAAATCATTGCCAAGTCCAATTTCATGCATTCAACTCTCATGTTTAATTTTAAGAGTTTTATGGTTTTAGTTTGTGCATTTAGGTTTTTTATCTACTCTGAGTTAATTTTTGCACGTGGTGTCAGATAAGGATGTAACTTTATTCTTTTGCCTGGTTTTCAATATCTACTTTTCCTATAACCATTTAAAAAAAACAGTTCTTTCCCATTGATTGGCCTTGGCATTCTTGTTGAAAAGCATTTGCCGTAGATGCAATAGTTTATTTATGAGCTCCTAATTCTATTCAATTGGTCTTTATACTTGTCTTTATGCCTCTACCATAGTGCTTTGAAAACTGTAGCTTTGTAGGAACTTTTTGAAATCAAGAAGTGTGAGATCTGTTAACTATTAATTAATTAAAAGATTGTTTTGGCTCTCCAGGGTCTTTGCAGCTCCATACAAATTTTAGGATGGAGTTTTCTATTTCTGCAAAAAAATAATTTTGATAGGACTGCTTTGAATATTGCATATCACTGTAGATTACTTTTAATATTGATATTTTAACAATACTAAGTCTTCCAATCCACAAACGTGGGATGTCTTTCCCATGTATTTGTGTCTTCCTTCATTTTTTCAGCAATATTTGTAGTTTTCAGAGTACAAGTCTGTTGCCTCTTTAGTTAAGTTAGTACTTAAGTATTTTATTCTTTTTAATACTATTGTAAGTAAAGTAGTTTTTCTTAATTTGTTTCTTAGATTGTTCATTAAGAGTATATAGAAACACATTTTTGCATATTCATTCTGTATTTTGTTACTTTGCTTAGTTTACTAGTTTGAAGTTTTTCTAACAGTTTTGTATGTGTGTGTTCATGTGTGATTCTTTAGGGTTATCTACATATAAGATCATGTCATCTGCAAACAGAAATAAATTTACTTCTTTCCAATTTGATGGCCTTTTAATTCTTTTTCTAGCCTAATTGCTCTGGCTAGAATTTGCAATATGAATTAAGTGACATAACAAGCATCCTTACCTTGCTCTCGAGGTGAGAGGAAAAGCTTTTGGTCTTTCACCACTGAGGATGGTGTTAGATGAATAGCATCAGAAAATGTAAAATACTTACATAAATTTAACAAAACATATGTCAGACCTCAACATGCCAATACAAAACACTGGTTAGCAAAATTAAAGAAGGCCTAAATGAATGTGGAGCTATAACACGCTCATGGGTGGAAGAGATATAAAACTTTTGCGTTTCTAGTTTATATCAAAAGAAAACATTAAAAAATGAGATGTAATTAACACTATACATACAAAGTATTTAGGAGTTGCATGGTAATATCTGCAATTTACTTTAAAATGCATGAAAAATAAGATGGATATACAAAATAATAAATATATGAATATATAAATGATAAAAAAGTACTATTAAATGGTAATGTTAGAATCTAGGTAGTGGGTATTTGAATATTTACTATAAAATGCATTCAACATTGCTATAGATTGAATTTTTCATAATAAAATATTATATATCCATAAGTATGTAAATTAATTTATACTTTCAAATGCATAGAATACCTTTTTATTGCATTTATTGGGGTTGGTTAATGATATTATATACATTTCTGGTATACAGTGTTATAATACACCATCCATATATCATATTGTGTGTTCACCACCCTAAGTGAAGTCTCCTTCCATTGCCATTTATCTCTCCATACCTTCTTCTACCTCTCCCACCCCCTTCCTTCTATTAATCAGCATGATGTTGTCTGTGTCTATGAGGTTTTTGTTTTGTTTTTATTTATTTATTTTTTGCATGGAATGCCTTTGGAAGGATACCTGAGAAGTCAGTAACTGTGTCTGCCTCCTGCAGGTGTACTGCATTGGCCAAACACCAGGTGGCACAGCATGGCTCCTTTTAACTGTATACCTTCTTGTACTTCTGAATATATACCATAAGCATGTGTGAAATATATATATGTGTGTGTGTGTATACACACATATATATGTAAAATAAAAGAAGACACATTTCTAAGACCTCCCCATTGCAACACATACTCAATAAATCACTATTATTTTACTCTACCTTTATGATACATGAAATTATGCCATATATTTGTTACTGTCTGGTTTTCACAGTAAAATATAACTTCCATGATAGCAGGGATTTTATCTTGTGCACCACGGTATCATCAGTCCCTAGCAGAGGGCAGGGAGGTTCCCAATTAAAACCAACCAACCAACAAGCAAAACCACAAAATCTTGACTACTCAAGGGAGTATTCTCGAGGATGCTAAAGGGTACTGGCCATCTGGATGACATAGGAGAGAGAGCTACAGAGGAATGTGAGAGGAAGCAGAAAACAGGTGGCTTTACTCTCCCTAAGTCTGGAACTCAGTTTTTATTCCTCTTGATATTGATGTGTCTACATAAGGGCACGTATTGGACATAGCTTGGGATCCTGAATATCCTACTGAGGAGTTTGGAGGTTCTTTTTCTCCTTCTGACCTCAGAACATTATGGATACTCATCATCATGTGTCTGAGCTGCTGGCAAGGCTATATTTCAAATCTGAGCAAGGAAGGGTGTTCCCTTAGATGGCCTATCTCGGCCCTCATTTGAAATAGTCAAATCATTCCTCTCTTCAATATAGTGCATTTCCTGAGGCCCACTTTCCGCTTAAATGAAACCTAAATCCCAAGTTCTTTTTGCTTCTTATTTTCAACCTTTCCAGCGCCATCTGCCCTCAAATTTTAAGATGACCTCAAGCAGCTACACAGCTCATGGGTAGGAAGACTCTTGCACTCTCACTGCTAAGCTGGAGGGCCAGGTTTTGATTTCTTTGACAACTTGGGTTTATTTTTAGAGATATTAGGATGACTCACCTCTTCTGACATTTGTTTCTATAAAAACTAACTCTAAAATGTCACACTTGCAACTCTGTACAAAGAGCAAGAAAAAGGTGCAAAAGCAATTGAACCCGAAGAAGACTCTGCTTGAGAGGTCCTTTTAGGTTTCCTTTCCTGTCCTTCCTCCTTTTCCCTTCAAGACTGATGTGCCCCTTCTGACCACCCCCACAGAGCCACAGCCTGCAGGTGTTTATGTGCCTAAGTGACCTGATGACAGACATCTGGGGGCAGGAGGCCGGTTACACATGCCAAAATAAAATATAGTCTTCACTTCACTGCCTTTGCACCTAAATTATTGGTTACAATATTATTAATAGTTAAAGTGTACATGTGGTTCACAGACTTCTAAAGAAATATTTAAAATAATTATTGGAAGGATGTACAACAACACAGAAAATGTTTCTGATATAATAGTCAGTACACGGACCTTCCCTTTATTTTATTTAATTCTCTCAAAGAAAGTTGACATCTTTGAAACAAAGTGGGTAACAAAAAATATGAGGCAACGGATAAGTTTGTCATTGTAGATTTCAATATGAAATGGAAAAAAAAGGCAGGCTCCAAAATGGCTAGATAAAAATAGTAGATAGAAATGTACAAAAATGCAAACATACTTGTGAAATGCAACATTTATTGTGAAGCTGGGATTATAAAGGTTTCCTTTGCTCTGTCAAAAATTTCCGATATCCCTGTGTTGCTTTTAAAAATTAAAAAGAAAAGTGTAATAAACTTGAAAAATACCATTCTATCAATGTCTCTATACACACATCTCCAAATGATGTGTGTATACTTAAAACGTATTTACTTTTGAAGTTTGCAAATTCCTTGATTGGTTACATGGAAGGATTCAAGACAACCAGAAACCAAATGGTATACACATGCATACACCACTGGCTCTGTGAGCCCAGGGGATTGTGTAGGATCCAGCTAGGAGGCAGGGAAATGGGTTCTGGTTGACAGACGTAATGAAAGTCTAAAACTGGTCAGAAAGGTTTTCTCATGTATCTAAATTAACTAGAGTATAAGATAAATAACTCGACTAGAGTTCTGTTCTGGAGATAATGACCCTACTAACCAGCCAATACATCTTAAATACTTAGCAAGCTCTTATGCACTGTGTCCATATCTGAGCTAAGTTCCATGAGAAAAACACAGTAGATATAATAAAATGTGCCAGTTCTTAAGATATATATAGAATCTGAAAATAACACAGATAGGCATGCTTCAAAGCTTAAAGGATATGGAGCTATTGTAAATGCAAAGGGAGCTTAAATAGGGGAAACCAGATGGAAATTTAGAAAACCCTAGATGACAGAAAGACTGGCTGAATCTTGCTTGAATAATGAATGAAAGAAGGAAGATTATTAAAAGTGGGAAAATCAGTCTTCTTGCAACAAATAGAGGAGGAAACTTTGAAATAAGCCTCATTTCAGTGTATTTTAATGTTTCCAAAGCTCAATGAATATTGTATTATGAATGAATGAATGAATGAACAGGTAGTGAGTAAATAAGTGAATAATAAGTTCATTGTAAAGTGAATTGTGTAGATTTTAGATGATGGTGAGAGTTGGAAACTTGTGTGCATGTTGCTCCTGACACTGCTCATCCTCAGCAGGGTCATGCCATGAATGTTAAGGTCTATGACTCTTGGACTACTCTTAAGATCAGAATCTCTCAAGTCCTTGTTTCCAGCATCGAATTCAAAAGCTCTTTTGTAAGCTTCTCTTTGTTCTTCATTTTAATGGCCTCTTTACCTTTCTCTTCTTTGTCTATTATCTCTGTTTGGTTTGCTGACGTATTTTCAGTTTGTGTCCAGCCTGGAGCTCCATCTGGATGCTGCTTTCAGTGATGTTCCCATTGCTTCCTATGCTGCAAAAATGGGAGAGGGACACTGCCACCACTGTTCTCTCAGGCTTCTGGGCTTCAGCCCTTTGGGTCTTGTCTGAAAAAGGTCCCTGAGTTGGGCTACAAGTTCATTTCCCTTAGTGTTATGGTGAGTGCACTATAAAGAACACTGGATTGCAGTTAGGCTGATCTGTTCAATTAATAATACATTGCATAATTCATTAGTGAGCAACATAGATACAGCCTCTGCCCTCATGGAATTTACAGTTCAATAAAAAAGAAGTGGGACATAATAATAAATTTGTAGTTAAATAAAATAAGTCATTAAAGACATTAGTTTCAACAGTGATGGGATCCCATTTATACATTAAAAGATGATTCTTGTTACTGTGTGGGGGAGATGACTTGAAAAAGGTAGAAGTGGAGAGTTAGGTGACATGGTTAGGTGACACTAAAGGAGATCAAAAGAGAAAAGATGGCAGTTTAGGCAGACAGAGTGGAGATGGAGAGAAATGGGTGTATTCAAATAGTATTTGCAAGGTAAATTTGACAGTATTTGTTATTGCAGCAGACTTGGATAACAGAAGGCAAGGAAAATCTTGGGAATCAGTGAAGTTCTTGAACTCCAGTGGTTTGTATTGGTTCAATAATTTAGTGAGGCAAGAGGGACTTGAATTTCAATATTAATATTAATATTACAATCAGTCAGTTTCAACCCAGCAAGTGTTTCAGGGTAAGTCATTGCCTTGATATAAGCAAGCCAGATATCACATCTCTGTAGATTGGCAGTACTTAGACTACTTTGTCCAAAGCTGTAAACACACAGTGCCCAGATTCAAGACCATATGTTGGGTGGTATACAGCTCACTTAGAAGCAGATCTCATAGAGGTAGCAATGGCCAGCTGCCAAACACAGATTAGACAATTATAAACCAAAAGAAGTAGTTGGTGTTTCCCTGAGAGAGCTGATTTTTGAGGAAAGCACATGGTAATTACTACTCCTTGAATTGCTTCTTCTAGTAACTTAAAAATATTGGAAGCCAGTTGGAACAGCAGGATGAAATGCCATCTGTCTTGGCCTATGAAAGTATTTTGGCAACCTTGTTGACTTACCTGCCAAGGCTGTTATCTCCAGGCCATCATTTCTGCTGAGAGATCATTACCAAATGTACAGATGTCAGTATGCTGGTCTCCATATTGGCTCTTTATAGCTCTGGGCTTTGACAAGGATACAAAAAAATTCTTTTGTGTGCACTGGGGACACTGCATTGTTTGAGAAAGGCTCCAAATATTTAATAGCTAAGGAAAGTTCTCTTGCAATTCATTTGGCCTACAAAAGATGTTGTCAAAGCTATAAATGATTTCTTTGTCTCCCCAGAAGTTCCAAAAACTACAGAAAAAAACTGGAAAACATTTATTCTTCTCCAGCTCTAGGGCCTCACTATACAGTCTGCTTATTTTTGCAATTATTTTTAACAGTCTTCAAGAAAGAAAGTTAGAAAGGCAGTGATACAAATATTTTTTTAGTTTAATTATTGTTCAAGTACAGTTTTCCATCCCCCACTCCCATCCCAGCCCACCCCCCGTGCTCCCCACCTCCCTCCCATTTCCACCCCCCTTAGTTGTTCTCCATGTGTCCTTTATATTAGTTTCTGTGAATCCTTCCCCTTCTCCCCTGAAATTTTCTCCCAGTGATACAAATATTATGGTAGACCAGAGGTGGGAGAGATTGCTTTTAAGGCTCAAGAATTACAGGAGAAAATATTACTTCCATTAACAGAACTATGCACTAGGTTTTCTTAGATACTTAGCATCTGTTTGTCTACTTAAAACTTCACCACGACCCTATAAAATAATTATCGTTCCCAGTTAACAAAAGAGAAGTGTAAGACTCAATCACCCTATGGATCCAAGGATTGAATGAAGATACTCTGGTTGAGTCAAATAAGTGAGAAATTTACCATAAATATTGGGCAAGACATTGATTGTTCTCTTGGACCCCTAAGTGACCCTAAGGTATTGCCTGAGTAAGAGCTGACTTCCCAAGATTTCATGCCTTTCTGAGGGAACTATGACACTGAGGTCTGTACCATTCAGATAGCTGAGATAATATAAACCTAATAATTTGGATTATTTTGTTTTATTTTTCACTTCCTATTTTTATTTTTAAAATACAGTTCACATACCATGTTCTATCGATTTCAGGTGTACAACCCATGATTTGACATTGACATGCTATCAAAGTGATCATTCTGATACATCCAGCACCCATCTGAAACCATGTATAGTTATTACAATATTGACTATATTCCTGATATTGTACTTTACATCCTCATGACTAATCTGTAACTACCAATTTGTACTTCTCAATCCTTTCACCTTTTCCACAAATTCTCCCCAAATCCTCTTACATCCGGCAACCCTTAAAATGTTCTATGTTATCTATGCATGTGCATCACCTTGTGTGCCAAAAAATTCAGTTCCTACCCATATGTCCCTGGTACCTTTGGAGCTGCTGTCAGTGAGCCCAATTAAGTCCGTGCGTGAGCTCTTTAAGAGGAATGCCCGGAACTCAGGAACCCTTCATCTCACTCAGCCATAATCCTCACTGGCTTTTACAGCCAGAAATTGTGAGGACTTCTTTTCCTGGACTAGAACCCTGAGCTGGGGCATTTGGCATGGGGCTGGGACCCCCTTTTCTCTTAGAGGAGACTGCCAAAGTCAGCATATCCCTCCTTATTTTTATCTGCCACATGTGGGTGTGGAAGCAACTTATTCTGTCTCCACCCCTCATACCAGAAGCCTCATATGTGGCTTCTTCTTTATATCCTTAGTTATTGAACTTCTATTCTGCTAAATCTCAAACATCCTGAATGATGGGTGCCTTGTAATGTATTTGTACTTTTGATGTGGTTGTGGGAGACTCCAAGTACTGCATTTATCTACGCTGCCATCTCGACTGGTGAATCCAACTGGAATTTTTCATCTCTTCATTCATTTGCTTAATGTACAGCAATTTGATAAATATTTTTCTCCTCTACAGAGTATAAAAACTTAAGCTTATTGGTATCTGCAATTTTTTAACACATTTTATTAGATTGAATGACTTTTTTACTTGGAATGTATTCAAAAGAAAATCATTGTTAAAATTAACTGAAAAAACAAACAATCAAACAAATGAACCAAACCAGAAAAGATACAATTGGTAGTTTTAAGCATCTCTGCTCAAATTAATTTTAATAAAGGAGAGATCAAGGCCAACAAGCAGGAAGTAGTCTGTGTGGGGACTAGGGTCTGAGGAGGGTGAAAGAGAAGGTTATCCAGAAATTAGTATAAAGGTGAGGTGAGAGGTGGGGAGGGAGAGAGAGAGAGGAAGGAGGTGGAGGAGAAAGAATAGAGAGAGGTGGAGGAGGACAAGGGAGGAGTATGAGAAAGTAGGAGGAAGAAGAAAGGGGCGGAGGACAGAGGCGGGAAGGGAAGACCAGAAGAGAGAAGAGGGGAGGGCAAGAGGTGAGGAGACAGAGTAAAAGCACTGCGTATAAGCCATGCTTGCCTGACAAGTTTCCTGTGAACAGCCCACTGTACAAACACACTGAGACTTGATTCTTGAACTCCTTTGTGTTTAGATTTTCCTCTTTTCTTAGATTCTACAACTGTCTTCTGATGTTACATGACCAGGGAGCTTTCTAAAAGGCATGTGATTTTAAAAATAACTACCTCTGAAAATATACAGCAATGGAGACTAATCCACGAGGCACTGAGTTAAATATACATTTTGTTTCTTTGCAACCTCATTAGTCATTCTTGAGGATGAATGCTGCCTCTGGAGGGTAATCAGAGGGGAACCATCTTAGGTCAGCACACCAGGAGAAGAGGAGGAGAAAAAAAGAACCATTAAGGTTCCCAGAATTATCTTATGGTAGGTAACCTAGTTTCCAGGGCTGATGAATGTAACCTTTTCCTCCAATGATCAATAACATCAGAAATTAATAGTCATAGGAGATGTGATCCTATTACAGGTAGCTTTTCCTGCCTTGTACTTTTTGTATTCTGCCGGGGAAAATGTGATTATTTCCTGATGCCTTGGAGACCTACTTGTGCTGTCATGGGTTCCCTGGCTCACTGAAACGTGACTTATTGTTCCTCCCTCTCTGCTCAAACAGGACCAAGAATTTCCTTCAATAAATGTATACTGACTGTCACAAAATGCCAAGTAGAAGACTTAGTGCTGAGAATAAAACAATCCGCAAGGCACAGTTTCTGTTTCTGAGGAACTCAATTAATTATACCGGATACTTAAGGCTTCCTTCATGCCCAAGAATTATAAAAGTTTTGTTGTCAGTTATATTTTTGCTGTTGCAGTAGCAAAATGAGTATATTGATTATTTTCATTTTAATATTTTACCTGTAATTGTCCTATGGCCATTGTGTCGATGGTGGTACTATAGCTATTTTGGTACGCACACAGAGTAACAGAAGCTGAGTTCTTGCTTGTTACCCATCAGTGCCAATCCTCAGCAACAGCCCTGAATCCAGTGTTCTCTGGCTTGCAGACCTCTGACCTAGTGTCTGACATGTACAGTTGTGAGCCTCCCGTGACGAGGAGCAGAAACTTGTTCATTTTTGTCTATCACACTCTATCAATCAAGATATAAGTAGGATATAACTATGCTTTATTAATAAAAATTGAAATAAAGAGATCTGTTTTGATTTTCATATCTAATTCTTTAAGATGCCATTTTTGCTAAGGTTTGTAATAACAAGTTAGTGATACAAGGAAAAATTAAATGATACAAGGAGAAATATATAATGCTGCATTTACAATAGAAAACTTTAGTACATTTGTCTCAGTAACACAATAGAACAAGAAGACAAAAAAATCACCAAGATTAGAGGATCATATTAACAGACTTGACTTAACTGACTCCATACAATGCTGTATAGAAAGCTCTAGAACACTCATTCTTTTTAAGTGAACATGGGATATTACTGAATGGACAATATGAAAGGTCATGAAAAAGTCTCAACAGATTTAAGAGAATTCAAATCATACCAAGTATGTTCTCTAATCACAGTAAAATGCAATGATGTTAGAAATAATAAGAAAGGTAACTAGAGAATTTCCTCATGTTTGGGTTATATTGGGGAAAATGCAGGTGACATAGGTGAGAAAGGAGTACACTTCCCCATGTGCGTGGGCGAAACACCTAGCTGATCTTCTGAGGAACAGAGTGAACAACCAATGGTATCCTAGCATATGAGAAGATTAGAGACCAAACATTGTAGAGGATATTGAAAAATCAAATGGTAAGAAGAGAGCTTCAGGACAATGAGGTCTCTGGGACCAGAGCAGGGACCAGGGTGACTGCAGCCCCGGGCACGGTGCCTGCCAGGTCTGTCACAGGGTTCTAGAGAGAGAGTGTGGTCAATGACTCCCTCCCCTGCCAAATGAGGTTTGAACAGCACCAGGAGGGACCTGGATGCTTGAAGGCGCAGGGTAGGAATAAGGATGAAGTGGCAAACACACAGCGGTGGTGTGCAGCACACTGAGACTGTGGATGCTGGCTGGGGAGAGTTGGGCAGTGATGGACCCTGATCCTGTCAGTTCCTGGTCTGGCTGGAGAGTTGGGCTGTGTAAGAGGCCGGGCCCTTGTATGGAGCAGCAGGCTTGAATGGGAGCAATTTTCCCAAAAGAAAAAGAGAAAAAAGAGGCACTCAGTGGCTGTTTGGAGAATTCTTCTCAGTGGCCTCCTGCACCCCTACTCCTACCTGGCTATGAGCTCATACCTGAAGCCCCAGGTACTGTGCACACCAGACCACGCAGCCTGGTGGCTGTCCCTCCTGCCCCAGCAGTGAGGTTGAGTGCTCAGGCCCAGCCTGGAGCCCCCAGACAGAGCACCCCTGACCCCACCACCCAGAAGCACCTCCCAACCGGCCCCTGCACCCAGGCCCCTGCAGGGCTACTGGCTCTGTAAGAGTAAGTCAGAGATGCCCCCACAGAGGATAGCTGCAGGACTCAGGGAGTCAGCAATCCTCAGAAAGACTTAACTCAGTGAGGAGGCTGAACTACCCTGAAGAGGAGCCAAGAGTCCATAGCATTTAGGACATCAAAGAGCAAGAAGGTGGTATGTGAGTTAACTCTAACTGGTGCACGCCAAAGACAGTACAACTGGTGGACTGAAGGTGTAGTTTGGGTATGTACAGAAGGACACTGGGGCCCTGGCAGTGAACTGAGGAACTGGGCTGGAGGCTGGGCAAGTGCAAAGAGCACTGCTAAGGAAAAGAGAAAAGTGAAACCAATTCCTCCTCAGACTGTTGCAGCCAGGAAGACCAGCAGAACGGCCTTAGTCAGATTAAAACCAAAAGAGTTTTTATTTTTTTAATTCTTTCTTCCTTTCCTTTATTTTTTCTTTTTATTCTTTCTTTCTTCCTTCCTTCCATTTTTATTTTTGTTTTTAATTTTATTTATTATTTTTTAAAGATGTTATTTATTTATTTCTAGACAGGGGAAAGGAGGGAGAAAGAGAGGGGGAAAAACATCAATGTGTGGTTGCCTCTCATGTTCCCCCCATTGGGGACCGGGCCCATAACTCAGGCATGTGCCCTGACTAAGAACCAAACTGGTGACCCTTTGGTTAACAAGATAGTACTCAATCCACAGAGCCACACCAGCCAGGGCTTCTTCTTCTTCTTTTTTTTAATGCCCACAAGTGAGACAATAAAACCTAAAGCTGTGAAAAGACCACAGTTAGTCTCAAAGAGGAGTTATTCCAACAACTGAGACAGTGAGCCAAATTTTAGTTTGCTACCTGAAAGAACTTGCAAGTTATTGTACATTTGTATTATTATTTTTACATTATTCTTAAATCCTTTATTTTATTAGTATTTTTTATTTTTCTTCTTTCCATTTAGTCTTCTTCACTTGGTTTGTTAAGTTGCATTGTCTGACTGGTTTCCCTTCTTCTCTCTTTCATAGTGTATTTTTAATTTTTCATCTTTCACTTCACTTGTGTTCCAATAGCACACTACTTTAGGTCCTGTATTTCCTATTCTTGTTATCCATATCACATAGATTCTGTTATATGATTGTTGCTCCATTACTATTGTAAATAATTGCTGTTTCATACAATTTGCTGTGTAGTAAATACTACACAGCCCCCTCCCAAATCTTAGCTCATTTCAGTGTTTCCTGAACTTTACTACTGTAGAGTAGAGCTTAACTCTATTCTTTCACACACTACACTTATTTTTTTATACTTTACTCCCACTTTACCTTATAATCTGACCTCCCACAAGCTCACTGCTTTCTAGATCCAACTCACAATCTTTCCCTGCCCCTAGCAAGAGTCTTATTTTTTTCTACCCTTTCTAAAAAGTGGCTAGTTGTGTGAAATATCATGGTTAACACTATACATATCCAAAGAATCTCCTGTCTCTTCTCTATGGGTTGGTACTTTAAATACCATAGAATACAATCTTGCTGTCTTAGACTATTTTGGTTTTTTCTCCAATTTATCACAAAAAAGAGTAGGTGGGATCTGTGAACACCAGTACACAAGCTGGAAGAGGAAACCCACCAACAAAGGAACCACCAACAGATAACAAAGGAAGAAAGTGAAGGAGGGAATGGAAACCACACTAACCTCAATCCAGGACCAATCTAGAAATACACCTAAATTGTGGAGAAATTACCCAGAAAAAACAACTGGACAAGAGCAAGAGAGAATCCTTAAAATCTCATACACACAAAGGAATCAGCTTCAACACAACCTGTCCACACCTGCACAACAGAATACAAAATGTGGTGGACAGAGTGATCCTCAGTTAACCAGATGGAGGGAAAGGCCTACCAAAGAAAGATAAAACAACAATCAAAATCCAAAGACATAGAAGACGCCAACATAAATGACAGTCCTAGTCCAGCAAGCTTGGAATATCAAGGAGACTGCACCACTGGATCTCACAGGTGTTCTACCATAAAAGTTTATACCAGAAACACAGGGAGTCAGAACAGATCAATTTAAGAAACTGAGGCTAACAAGAAGAGTCTCACAAACAATAGGAAAACAAAGAAACAATCCCCAAATGAAAGAAAAGGAGGAAGCCTCAGAAAGAATGCTAGATGAAATAGAGGCAAGTCAGCTATCATATATTGAATTCAAAGCAATGGTCATCAAGAAGCACAATGAGCTCACAGAAAATTTCCAGAATCTACAGGGAAACTACAATGAACTCACTGCAAACTACATCAACATGAAAAAGAAAATAGAAACTATCAACAAGGGTCAAAAAATAAAGAATACAATTTCTGGACTGAAGAACACAGTAGAAGGAATCAAAAGCAGTCTAGATGAAGCAGAGGATTGGATCAGTGAGCTGGAGGACAAGGTAGAGAAAAACACTCAGAAAGAATGAGAAAAAGAAAAGTGGCTCAGAAAGAATGAAGAGGGATTAAGGAAAATGCAGGACAACATGAAACATAATAATATCCATATAATAGGGATACCAGAAGAAGAAGAGCAAAGGATAGAAAACCTGTCTGAAAAAGTAATGATGAAAAACTTCCCTAATTTGATGAGAGAAAAAGTCACACAGATCTAGGAAACACAGAGAGTCCCGATCAAGATGAACACAAAGAGGCCCACTTCAAGACACATCATAATTAAAATGGCAAAATTCCAAGACAAAGAGAGAATCTTAACAGCAGCAAGGGAGAGACAGGAAGTAACATACAAGGGGGCCCTGATAAGGTTAGCAACTGACTTTTCAATGAAAATGCTCAAAGCCAGAAGAGAATGGCAAGAAATATAACAAGTAATGAGAACCAGAGGCCTGCAACCAAGTCTGCTTTACCCAGCAAGGCTTTCAATTAAGATGGAAGGCCAAATAAGGAGCTTCCTAGACAAAAGAAGTCTAAAAGAATATACCTTTGCCAAAACAGGTCTGCAAGAGATTCAAAAGGGACTGCTTTAAGAAAAAGAAGGAAAAGAGTGAGAGAGAGAGGAACACAGATACAAAAATGGCAATGAATAAGTACCTATCAATGATAACCTTAAACATAAATGGATTAAATGCTAGAATCAAAAGACATAGAATAGCTGAATGGATTAAAAACCATGACCCACACATATGACGCTTACAAGAGACTCACCTCAGGATAAAAGACTGAAAGTGAAGGGCTGGAAACAAATTTTCCAAGCAAAGAGACAGGAAAAAAAATAGCTGGGGTAGCAATATTTATATCAGACAAAATAGACTTCAAAAAAAGAGGCATAAAATGAGACCCAGAAGGTCACTTCATAATACTCAAGGGAAGGATCCATCAAGAATACATAAACATTCTAAATATATATGCACCCAGCATAGGACCACCCAAATACATTAAGAAAATCTTGGAGAACTTCAGGAAAGATATTGACAGCAACATAATTATAGTAGGGGTTTTAACACCCCCCTGGCAAAAATGGACAGATCTTCCAAATGAAATATCAACAAAGATATTGTAACATTGAACAATGTCATAGATCAAATGGACTTAACTGATATGTATAGAGCCTTTCATGCCGAAGAAGCAAAATAAACATTTTTAAAAATTCACATGAAATATTTCCAAAGATATACCACATGATAGGACACAAAACAAGCCTCAACAAATTCAAGAAAATTGAAATCATATCAAGCATTTTCTCCAACCACAAGAACCTGAAACTAGAAGCCAACCCCAAGGAAAAAACCCAAAACACTCAAAATCATGGATATTGAATAGCATTCTATTGAACAATGAATGGGTCAAGATTGAAATTAGAGAAGAAATAAAAATTTTTCTAGAAACAAATGAAAATGAACTCACAACAATCCCAAACTTATGGGACACAGAAAAAGCCATCCTAAGAGGGAAGTTCATAGTGATACAGGCCTACCTAAAAAAAGACAGAAAAATTTCAAACAAACAACCTAACCCTGTACCTAAAAGAACTCAAAGAACAACAACAAAGACAGCCTGGAGCAAGTAGAAGGTAGAGAATAACCAAGATTAGAGCAAATTTAAATGACATAGAGAATAAAAGCACAATTCTAAGGATTAATGACTCCAGGAGCTGGTTCTTTGAGAAGATAAACAAAACTGACAAGCTTTTAAGCAGACTCATCAAGAAAAAAGGAGACAGGACCCAAATAAACACAATCAGAAATGAAAGAGGAGAGATCACAACTGACACCACAGAAATATAAAGGATTGTAAGAAATTACTATGAAGAACAATATGCCAAAAAATTTGAAAACCTAGGTGAAATGGAAAAATTTCTAGAAAAATATAATCTTCCAAAACTCAATGAATAAGAAGCAGAAAGCCTCAACAGACCAATAACAGCTGATTAAATTGAAGTAGTATTCAAAACACTTCCAACACACAAAAGCTCTGGACCAGATGGTTTCACAGGAGAATTCTACAAAACATTTAAGAAAGGGCTAATCCCTATCCTTCACAGACTATTCCAAAAAATCCAAAATGATGGAAGACTCCCAAATTCTTTTTATGAACCCACCATCATTCTAATCTGAAAACCAGATAAAGACACAACAAAGAAGGAAAACTTCAGGCGAATATTGCTAATGAACATAGACACTAAAATCCTCAACAAAATATTGGCAAACTGCATCCAGCAATACATTAAAAAGATTACACACCATTACCAAGTGGGATTCATCCCAGGTTGCAAGGATGGTACAATATCCACAAATCAATAAATGTAATATACCACATAAACAAACACAAAAATCACATGATTATATCAATAGATGTGGAGAAAGCATTTGATAAAGTACAGCACCCATTTATGATAAAACACTTAGCAAAGTGGGAATAGAGGGAGCATACCTCAACATAATAAAGGCCGTATATGAGAGACCTACAGCCAACATCATACTCAATGGGCAAAAACTAAAAGCTTTCCCACTAAGATCAGGAACATGACAAGGATGTCTGATTTTACCACTTCTATTCAAAATAGTATTGGAACTCCTAACCACAGCAATCAGACAAGATAAGGGAGTAAAAGGCATCCTAATTGGAAAAAAGGAAACAAAACTGTCATTGTTTGCACATGACATGATAGTATATGTAGAAAATCCTATAGACTCCACTAAAAACTCCTTGACCTAATAAATGAATTCAGCAAAACAACGAGAAACAAAGTAAATATCCTGAAATCAAAGGCATTTTTGTATACCAACAATGAACTATCAGAAAGAGAAATCAGGAAAAAATTCCATTCAATATACCAATAAAAAAATAAAGTACCTGGGAATAAATCTAACCAAGGAGATAAAAGACCTGTATTCAGAAAACTACACAACACTGAAGAAAGAAATTAAGGAAGACACAAACAAATGGAAACATATACCATGTTCATGGATCAGAAGAATCAACATCATCAAAATGTCCATACTATCCAAGCAATTTATAGATTTAACGCAATCCCTATTAAAGTACCAATGGCACATTTCACAGACATAAAACAAACACTGCAAAAATTTATATGGAAGCATAAATGACCCTGAATCACTGCAACAATTTTGAGAAAGAAGACCAAAGTAGGAGGGAATCACAATACCTCATATCAAACTGTGTTATAAAGCCACTGTATTCAAAAGAGCCTGGTACTGGCATAAGAACAGAAACATAGACCAATGGAACAGAACAGAGTGCAGAAATAAACCCAATCTCTATGGTCAATTAATATTCTACAAAGGGGGCAGCAGCATAAAATGGAGTAAAAATATTACCTCTTCCACAAATGGTGTTGGGATAGCTGGACAGCTATATGCAAAAAAAAAAAAAAAGAAAGAAAGAAAAATAAATTACAGGTTGATAAAAGTTTTAAATGTAAGTCTTGACACCACTAAAGTTCTAGAGGAGAACATAGACAAGAAAATATCAGATATTCCACACTGCAATATTTTCACTGATATGATCCCGAGAGAAAGGAACATAAAGTAAAGAATAAAGAAATAGGGTTTCAACAGAATAAAAAGCTTCTACATGGCTGAAGAAAACAATATTATTATTAAAAGAGAACCAACTGTATGGGAAAATATATTTCTCAATGATGCCTCAGACGACAGTTTAATCTACAAAATGTATAAAGAACTCACACAATTCTGCTCTAAAAAGACAAGCAACCCAATTAAAAAATGGGCAAAGGACTTGAACAGACACTTCTCCAAGGAGGACATACAGAGGATCCAGAGACATGTGAAAAGATGCTCCATATCGCTAGCTATCAGAGAGATGTAAATTAAAACCACAATAAGATACCACTTCACACCAGTCAGAATGGGCCATCATAAACAAAGCAACAAACAAGTGCTGGAGAGGATGTGGAGAAAAGGGAACCTTAGTGCACTGTTGGTGGGATTGCAGACTGGTGCAACCACTATGAAAAACAGTATGGAATTTCCTCAGGAAACTAAAAATGGAACTGCCTTTTTACCTGGCAATTTCACTGCTAGGATTATGTCCTAAGAATCCTGAAGCACAAACTCAAAAGAAGCTATGCACCCCAATGTTCATAGCAGTACAATTTATAATAGCCAAGTGCTGGAAGTAACCTAGGTGCCCATCAGGAGATAAATGGACCAAAAAAACTATGGTACATTTACACAATGGAATTCTATGCAGCAGAAGAAAGAAGGAGCTCCTACCCTTTGTGACAACATGGATGGAACTGGAAAGCACTGTGCTAAGTGAAATAAGTCAGGCAGTGAAAGACAAATACATGATCTCACCTTTAACAGGAACCTAATCAATAAAACAAACAAGCAAGCAAAATACAACAATGATCTGAAATTGAGAACAGGCTGACAGTGACCAGAGGGAGAGGGGAGAGGATTATAGGGGAAAAGGATGAAGGGTCTGAAGAACTATTGTAAAGGACACATGGACAATAGCAAGGGGAGGTAAAAACAGGGGAAGGAATTGGGGAGGTCTGGGATAATAGCGGAGGGGTAAAGGCAGAAAACTGTACTTGAACAACAATAAAAAATGTTTAAAAAAAGAATTCCCTTATATTTGAAAATTAAGAAATGTACTTTTAAATAATTAATGTTTCAATGAGGAAATCACAATGGAGATTAGAAAATATTTGCAACTGAATCATAATGAATATAATATATCTGAATATGCATGGTATATAGTCATGTACATGTGTAGAGAGAAATGTATGGACTTAAATGTATATATTGTAAATTACTATCAATTATCTCAGTATCCATATCAAGAAGTTAGGAAAAGAACAGAAAATTAATCTCCCAAAATAGAAGAAAAATAATAAAGGTAAGAAATGTATGGATTAAAAATAATACTGTAAGGTAGAAACTTTTACAACTACACATGAACAGAATGGACAAAATTCTACAAAACAGAATTTACCAAATTTGTCCTCAACAGAAAGGGAAGAACAGATTAGTCTTGTATCTATAAAATAAATTGTATTTGTTATTCAAAGTTTTTTTCAAAAGAAAACTCCATGCCCATGTGCTGTCTCTCAAACATTTATGGTCTCTAACCAAAAGTAAAAGAGACAATAACATGATGACATGAGTCTTAAATTTTTTTTCTCAGAGAGTAAATGAAAATGGAATACTTGCTAAAACAGTTTATGTTATTCTCCTAATCTCAATATTAAAACCTAACAAGTAAATTATAAAATGAACAACATAATAAATTCAATATGATCTCACTCAAAATTGCAGGGGTGTGTGTGTATAAATAGAAAAAGTGTTTATAAAATGCACATATACATAAACTAAAATTTCAATAGTAACAGAAAATCTTGATGAAAATGAGCAGATATGGCAGGCACACTATATCATATTTCAAGATTTATTATGAACTACATTTTCATAAGCCATTTATGTGAGGACAGATAGACCAATGACTTAGAATAGAAGTTCTAGAAACAGGTTCATACACCTATGGACATTTGAAATATGAAAAAGAAGATACTTTAAGATTATGTAAAAAATTGTCTATTTCAAAAAATTCTGGAATAATCTGTTATCTATAGTAGGTGTATGTGTGAAAATCTGACTTCTAGCTCATACACATAAGTTCCAGAGAAATTACAACTACACATGGATAGTAAAACATAAAATATAATTTTTGTTTTTACTTTCAAGCTTGACACAAAAAGCATTAATTTGACTATATTAAAATAGAAATATTAGCATTAATAACTCATAGCAGAATAATAATAATATTCTATTAAGAGAGTGAAAAGAAAAATTCACAGATTAGAACACACTCTCAATATTTACATCTGACTAAGGGTTCATTTCCAGAACTTGTATAAGTCAATAGAAAAGTAAGGTCAAATCCACTGAAAAATTGGCAAAAATCAAAACTAACCAAACAAATAAAAAAAACACCTTCAAAAGGAATCAAAAAGGAGCATATTTCAATGATCAATGAACATTGAGGAGATGCTCAGCCTCCTTGCTTATCAGAGACACACAAATTAGAACCATAATGAGAGTCCACCACATACCCACCAGAATGGCAAAAATCAAAGGTTGGCAATATCAAATGATTATGAAAATGTAGACTGACTCAACTCTTATACATTGCTGATGAGAATATAAATTGCTACAGTATTTTACAAAACTCTTTAGCAGTATTTGCTCAAATTGAACATACACCTATTCTTTGATCCAGATATTTCAGTCCTAGATGTATCCAATAGAAATGCATTTTATAAATATGCAGTTCATTTTTATATTTTATTGTATTCAATTTTTTCCTTATTTATTCTTGCTTATTCCATTACAGTTGTCCGAAATTTCCCCCCTTTTCTCTCTTCTGCCCATCACACCCCCACTTCCACTGTCAATCTCCACACCCTTGTCCATGTCTATGGTAATTCATAAGTGTTCTTTGACTAGTCCCTTCCCCTTCTTACTACCACTCTCCCTCCCACCCCCTGCTTTCTCTTAGCAGCTGTCAGTCTGCTCTGTTTCCATGTCTTTGATTATGTTTTGCTTATTAATCTGTTTTATTCATTAGATTCTTATTAGTGACATCATATAGTATCTGTCTTTCACTGACTGGCTTATTTCATTTAGCATGGTCGTCTCCAATTCCATCCATGCTGTCCCAAAGCATAGGAATTCCTTCTTTCTTTCTGGTGCATAGTAGTCCATTGTGCAAATGTACCACAGTTTTTTTAATCCATTCATCTACTGATGGGTACTTAGGCTGTTTCCAACACTTGGCTGTTGTATATAGCAGTGCCATGACCATAGAGGCAAATAAGTTCTTTTGAATTGGTATTTTGGGATTCTTAGGGTATATTCCCAGCAATTCCATTGCTGGCTGCACACTGTTACATTCCTAGCCCTGGTATTTTATCAAAATCACCAGTTAAAATTTTTAGCAATTCTTGAATCTTACTTTTAGAGAGCTATTGTCAGTAAATCTGACCTGGGAGTTTAGCAATTGCATTTTTTCCAAGTGATTCCAATGTACATCCTTGGACTTGAGCGGAGATTCTGAAACTTCAGGTGTATTTGCCTTACCTGGTATCCTGTTAAAAATGCAGATTTGGATTTAGGAGGTCTAGGGTGGATCCAAGATTTGAAATTTCTAAAAAGCTTCTGGATGATAAAACTACTGCTTTCATACTTTGAGAACAAAGGTCTAAATATATAATTTTATTGGTTTGAATTGGTGAAATGTGACTGCATGTTTTGACTACAGAGTGAACTGCTATTTAAAATTTACATATAAGAATACCCAAGACTCTAAGAACAAACAGTAATAACTGAAGGCAAAATATCTGAGCAAATAAGTACTTTTCTATTTTTTCTTTTTAAAAATTTCTGTCAAGAAATATACCAACAGATGTATGAATGGATTGTTAAATAAAACTATCAAACTAATGCATTCAATTATTATGAATGTAAACAAATATTTATGGAATGTTTCAAGGTCCTTTCTTTGTTCAGTGATAGCCCTATGGTCTCCATGGTTTTCCTACAGTATTTTGGTTTTTCTTTTAGAAAATTAGTCTCTGCTTATTGCATGCAATTCATTAATATGCAATAACTACTAAGCAAGCTTTTGAGAGCACTAAACTTTTATTTAGGGGGAAAGCGAGAAAATATTATAAGCTGCTACAATTAACATTGCATCTCAGAATTTAAATAGCAGCAAAAATTATGAGAAAAGAAATTTGTGATTACTTACTAGTTGTCTCAGTTGGAGGCATAGTTGAATGCGATTAGTGGAAGCACAGCAGTCCCTCTTCACCTGTAGGAGATGAGCTCCAGGAACCCCAAGACGGCATTTCTGAAACTTTGGGTAGTACTGAACCCTACATATACTACATTTTTTCCTATACAGGCGTATCTGGGATAATTTTTAGTGTATAAATTATCATAGTAAGAAATTAATAATAAAAATAATACAATGAAATAATAAAATAAAATATATCTGAATATGGTCTCTCTCTCTCTCAAAATATCTAACTGTATTGTACTCACCTTGTCACCTAAGGGAAGCACTTTACATATTCTCTGTGGCATATCTGAATTGCCCGCATCACTGCACTTTGGAGCCATTATTAAGTAAAGTAAGGGTTTCTTGAACACAAGTACTACGACACCATGACAGTCAGTCTTAACTGAGAGGGCTAAGTGCCTAAATGGTGGGTCATGTGTACAGTGTGGATAGTCTGGACAAACAGATGATTCCTGTCCTGTCAGTAGGGGTAAATGGTATTCCCTGGAACTGTACGAGCAGTCTGTGGTCATCCATTATGGCACTGACCGCAGGAGTAAAGTCTTGAAATCTCAAACTCACTACTGTCCTCCCCTGCTTAAAAATATAGTGACTTTCAACTCTGAGTGGGAAAACTTGCAAACTCCCTGATTTGACACACAGGGACTTTTACCATTTGGTTCTCACTTATCTCTCTGGTTTCATAGTTTCCAACCACCCTCTCTGTGTGTCTTTTACTAGTCTCAGGATCCATCATTCCCAGTCAATTCTCCCTGTTCCCTATATCTAAAATATCTGTTTTCCTATTTCCAACTGGTGCATTTCTGCTCATCACTCAAGGTTAAGTATGAAGGCTTCCTCTAATCCTCTATTTGATTCACAGTCAGAGTTGGACTAGCTGTATACAAAGACAATAAAGAAAATCTACAGATATATTATTAGAATTAATTATTGACTTAAGCAAGGTTGCTGGATACCAGGTTAATATTTTTAAAAATCAATTGTATTTTTATCTACTAGCAAGAAATAAGTAGAATGAAAAAATTTAAAGGATACAATTTATAATATCATTAGAAACCATCAAATATCTAGGAATAAATAAATTCCATGTCAGTCCTCTTCATAGAAAATTTCAAAACAATGTGAAAGAAAATAAGGACAAAGGGGACTACCTTTTCCAGTGGTGTAGATTAACTGGTTTTCTCTCCTACTGTAAATAGCTACAGATGTCCAAAGAATATATGTGGAATTGTGGGGGAAAGAAGAGCTCATTTCCTAGAAACACAGAATAGAATGACGGTTACCAGGGACTGAGTATGGGGGTAGGAGAAATGTGGAGATGTAGGTGAATGGTACAAAATTCAGTTAAAAGAAGAATAAGTTCTGAAGATCTAATATACAGCATGAAGACTATAGTTAATAATCTAATATTGTATATCTGAAAGTTCTGAGTAGATCACAAACATTCTTAACACACACACACACACAAATAGTTAACTATGTGAAGTGATGGATGTGCTCATTATCTTAATTTTGGTAATCATTTATTTATATATAAGAATATATACATTTTATCATATGTAGTTATAAAAATATCATATATAAAATCATCCCATTTTACACACTAAATACATGTAATTATATTTGTCAATTATTCTTTAATAAAGTTAGAAAAAGTAAAAATTGAAAACAACATATAAAATAAGTATTGGGCCCTTGGCTGGTGTAGCTCAGTGGACTGAGTGTGGGCCTGCGAACCAAAGGATCATGGTTTGATTCCCAGTCAGGGCACATGCCTGGGTTGCAGGCCAGTTCCCAGCAAGGGATGTATGAGAGGCAACCATACATTGATATTTCTCTCCTTCTCTTTCCCTCTAAAGATAAATAAATAAAATCTTTAAAAAATATGTTTTTGAAAAAAAATATTGGGCAAAAAGCAGTACAAAAGTTTGATCCCTGAGAGAAATGAAACTAATAAGAGAGTTTTTATGGTGTAAAATTCCAAAATAAATTGTGCACATATCAGCAGCTTACCTACATTCTTGCAATAGCCAGAGAGCAGAATAATTTGTTTCCAATTTCACTTTTTGGTATACACACAACAGAACTGTGTATGTGTGCACATTCACCAAAGACATGCAGCAGAATGTTAAGAGCAGTACAAGAGCCCTAAACATGAAGTACACAATTTTCCACTAACAGTGGGATGGATAAATGAATTGTTAAATACTTATACAGCAATGAAAATGCCCAGTCTACAACTATGATTAACAATGTGGATGCACCTCATAAGTATAATGTTGAACAAAAGAGGTCTGGCACTATATTTCACAATTTAATTCCACTTACATAAAGTAAAAAAATAGACAAAAGTAATTAGGAGGAAGTCTGAATAGTGGTTATTCTAGACAATAAATGGTGATCAGAAGAGAACACACATAGACTCCATAATGCTTGAAATATCTTGCCTTCAGTCTGGATAATGTTTACACTGATATATTCAACTTGTGAAAGCTGTATGTTCATATGTGCCATTTTTTATATTTAAGTTTTACTTCAATAGCATTTTAAAAGACAGACAAGAGTCCTCCACATAATCTGCTGGTTAAAATATTCTGTAGTGAATTGAATGACAATTAAAAAAATTGAATTTTAAAAACACTCAATCTTTTCAAAAGACAAAATTAACACTACATTCCAAAGGCTGACAAGAATGTTCTACTAGTGCCTACTGAAGAACAAAGAAATAATTTGGCACATGTTATCAATTCATTAAAAATTTCAACCTTTGTAGCCCTTTGTCATTCAGTTCAATGCTTAACCTAGAGTAGTCTGGATGTGATTGAGCTCATTTCACATTTCTTTTTTACTTCTATGGGTTCAGTGTATAGTATATTTAGTGATATTTGTCCATGTTTGTGTGCCATTGGTGCTTTTGTCCCATATACATTTCTTTTTTTTTTTAGATTTTTTAGACTGTATTTTTTCCATTACCATTTTCCCCCCTCATCCCCTCCTCCCTGCCCCAACACGATCACAACGCTTATGTGTGTGTCCATGAGTCCTTTTTCTTTTTTTTTTGCTCGATCCATTCTTCCAGAAACAATACCTCCCATCTTTCAGGGAGTAAATCCTCCCCCTCCACCAGAATGACCAAAGAGGAAAAGACTGACCATGCCCAGGGTTAGTGAGGATGCAACCAACTGGAGTTCTCAGACACTGTGGTCTGAAGAGGAAGCTGAGGAGAATGTAATGTCCTGGGAGAAGTCAAGGAAAATTTAATGGAGAATACATTTGCATCAGGTTGCAGCTTACATTTTAGTAGAAGAGGTAGATAATAAACAAAAGAAGAAAATGTATAGAGTGTGTCACTGATAATAAATGCTATATTTAAAAAGCATATAATTATTGTTACAAATGCATCACTCTTGTCGGGGATGTTGCTAATGTGGGAGACTGTGTACCTGTGGAGGTAGGGGGTCTACAGGAAATCTCCGTGCCTTCTTCTCAATTTTGCAATGAATCTAAAAACACTTTAAAAATAAAGTTGAAGAAAAAAACATAGAAGGAGGAGATAAAATGTTAAGGCTAAATGTGTGATTTAAAAATACAAACAAAGAAACTTTCCTGAGGTATCATTGTTCAAAAAGCAATATATTGCAGAAGAGTGGTCTGGTTGTGAGGAAAATAGGGAATTAAAGCTCTGAGACAGCACATTGTCTGGTGTTTTCCAGGACTAGCAAAGTGGGCAATGTTGCTGAATAGAAAAATGGAAGGAGAAGATTCTCTAAAGCAATATTTCAGAGGTAAGAAGATGGTAACAAGAAAGGCAATGTTAGGGAGCTTTGTAAGTATTGTGAAGACTTTGGCTTTAATTGTAAATGACTGAGAAACCAGTGGAGGATTTTGAACAAAGGGGTGATGTAACTTTCAATATATATTTTCAAAGTCTGGCTGCTATGCTGAGAATACATGCTGAGAGTAAGGGCAGAACCAGAGACACCAATTAGGAGTCTGGTTCAGAAATCCAGTTAAGAGATTGATAGATGATGGTGGGTTGGTGTGGGAGACTAGCAGAATGATAGCAATAGAGGTAATGTGAGATAGACAAATAATTGATATTTAGGGGAAAATATGATTTTTTCATCAACATATTTGCCATACCTGGTCATCTTCATTTGTTTGTGTTGATATGAATTTCTATGTGATAGAATTTTTCTGCCCAAATAACTTCCTGTAATCTTATAGTACCAGTCTACTAGAGATGACTTTTATCAGCTCTTATTTTACATTAATTTCTAAAGTTATTTTTTTTACATTGTAAAATCTAGGTTAACTTTGCTTTTTCTCATTTGGTATTTAAAGATATCTCTCCATTGTTTTCTGGATTGTGTGGATTCTCACTTCAAGTCTACACTTTTTTAAACTTTATTCTTTCATGTGCATTCTGTCTTGCTTTTAGCTCCTTTATACTTTTCTCTTCATGACTGGTTTTCAATAATTTGATTATGATGCTCCATAGTGTGGTTTTCATTATGATGTTAGAGGTTGGCTGAAATTCTTGAGCCTTGGACATACAGTTTTTGTTAAATTTTGAAAAAAATGTTATTATTCTCTCAACTTTTTTGTCTTTCCACCTTTCTTGGACTCAAGTTATTCATATATTAGACAGCACAAGTCAATGCTGCTTTGTTAATTGTTTCAAAATTTTCTTCTCCTCTCTGTGCTTTATTTTGGTAATTATTGATATATCTTCAACTTCACCAATCATTTCTTCTGCAATATCTAATATGTTATAAATTCTTTATCTTCAGTTACCTTACTATGACTTAATACATTCTCTTATTTTAATTTCTGTTACTTAAAACAAAAATTATCCTAAGTAGTTTACCATTCTAAAGTATATCTTCTGCAGAGCTACCAGAATAATCACCCTAAAATGCACATCTGACACAAGGACCTACATAATCTGGCCTCAAATTCCTTCTTTGACCTTATCTCTTTTTCCTCTCCACCTCACCGTTCTGCTCTAATCTTGCAGTAGTCCTGGCTGTTATAATGGTCTGAGTATTCTCTTGTCTCAGATCATTTGTAGGGGTCAGAGAAAACTCCTTCCTGGAGAATCCTCCCACCAGGCATTAGCAAGGTTTACTACCTCATCGTTTTCATATCTCTTCTCAGACACCAACTACCTTGTTAAAACTGCGGCACACTCTCTACCAGCACTCTCAATTTCCCTCACCAACTTGGTTCCTTTTCAGTAGTACTTTACTTCTAATGCTTTATACCTTTGCCTATTATTATTGTCAATTTGTTTCCAATAAAATGTAAATTCTACTAGGTTTTTATTTTTTACTATTTTATTCATCAATGTATTCACACACTGAAAATATCTGGAGCACAGCTGTTTCTCAATAACTATTTATTGTGGGAGTGAATGAATTAATTCCTTACTGAAAATCCTTTGGTGGTTCTTTGAGTGTATATTAATGTTCAAGATTACTAGCAGGCTAAAGTCTTCCTTAAACAAATCTCTATTGATCATTCATACTTCACCATCTGAGACCTTTTCTTTGTTCTTTAAATTTTTTCATTCTACTCATCAGTACGCACAACGCTCTCATGTTTCTATACCATATCTGGTGGGGTTACTTCCATGTTTTGCTGTTGGCTTATTCCCAGTTGTCTTTTAGTACTCATCTCCAAAGTTCTTTATAATTAGATTTCAAACATAAATTTACTAATTAAAATTGTGATGTAATACTAAACTCTCTGGTTATTTTTATGTTGCTCATTTATTTTTTTCACGGATAGCAGCAAATATTTATTAAACATAAACTGCACAAATTTATCACCCAGGTGCTGTTGATATAGGGATAAATAAAACACTTTCATTGTCAAAGCTGTTTTAAAGCATTTAGAGGCTCCTCAAAGCATTCAGAATAAAGCCCAATCCCTGTCCCAACATTAGTCTCTCCCTGGCCTCCCTCCTCTTCAGCTTCATTAGTGTAGACCAAGAGCAGCTATGCCCCATTGATGCTAAACTACTTGTCTCTCATTGTCTCATAGCCTTGTGTTTTTACCAGTGTTGGTATAGTTCAAATATACTTTTGTTAAGAGAAATAGAATAGAGTTTTAGCTGCAGTTAAAGGTTCTTATATGTGATGGGGGTGAAGAGAAGGATAATAGTGTAAGATACTGAGAAGTATAGCCAGGTTTAATGGGAAACCAAAAGCTTTCTTCAAGAACTACAGCAGCTACTGTCTCAGTGCCTTTTGTTCTCCACAAGCTTTTATGTTTTCTTCTCACAGTTTTCTCTGCTTACTCATGGTTTCAGATCTTATAGCAGCATGCGGGCTCATGTATGACACTGGCTCACTTTCTTCTCTCCAGTCTACTCTAATCTCAGCATAAAGAGGCCTACCAGAGCAGCAAAACATCACACACATACACCATCATGGGTATAGTCTTTCTGTTCACATCACTCATGTACAACATCATGAATATAGGGTTTTATCTCTCTGACTCAGCTCTGTTTGTTGATACATTCATTGTGAATCAAGTTAGGAGAGAGGAGCTGACAACAGAGAGGGAATCTGATGTTTCTGGAGCTATAGGCAAGGTAGTTTAAATGAAAAAGAAGAGCCTGGCATTCCTGGAAAAATGTGAGTACACTGATCCTCAATGCTCCAAACTGTCTGCTCTTCTCTGACTTATTTATAGAAACGTGAGTATAAGGAATCTGATGTAGACTCAGATCTCAGTTCTGCTACTTATTTCCATGGTAACCTTGACCAATTTATCTGTGCTTCTGTTTCTTTATATATAAAATGTGGATAATGTATCATCCAGGGTTATCATGAGGATTAAAGAAGAAAAAGATCATTAAGTGCCTTGCATAGGAACTGATTCATGGTGGATATCCCCAAATATTAAATTCCTCTGTTCTTGCATCCATATATCTCCACTTTAATACCATTTTATTTCATAAATATGCTGGGATTCCTTCTAAACACCATACAGAATGGTAAGTCATTGCTTTTGATATGCTACTATAGCACTTTTTATTATTTATCTTAATACGTTATCTTAATGCATTATCTTGCCTATCTTAATGTTTTCTCCCCCACCATAGAGAAAGGAACTTGTGGTCAGAGACCTTTTATTATTTGCTCTTGTATCACCACAGCTAACACACTGCCTAGCGAATAGNCTTGCATAGGAACTGATTCATGGTGGATATCCCCAAATATTAAATTCCTCTGTTCTTGCATCCATATATCTCCACTTTAATACCATTTTATTTCATAAATATGCTGGGATTCCTTCTAAACACCATACAGAATGGTAAGTCATTGCTTTTGATGTGCTACTATAGCACTTTTTATTATTTATCTTAATACGTTATCTTAATGCATTATCTTGCCTATCTTAATGTTTTCTCCCCCACCGTAGAGAAAGGAACTTGTGGTCAGAGACCTTTTATTATTTGCTCTTGTATCACCACAGCTAACACACTGCTTAGCGAATAGGGGAATTTAATACAATTTTAAAGTAAATGGATGAATGGATGAAAATGAAATAAATGGGTGACAGTAGGGTGCAGCCAGTCACTCTATAATGTAGTGCCACTGGTCACAAATGAGGTTGACAGTTCTATTCCACTTGCTTTTAAATAAGGCAACTCAAAGGACCAGGCAAGAGTCCTAGCCTGATTAACAAACTGAACAATTTTTCTGGACAAATTGCATCACATTCTGGTTAAAAATACTTTCCTTCCAAATGAAAGCCCAGAAGAAAAGACTCTAAGCAAAAAGCTTCTTCCCTGGCTTGTATGGTTCAGTGGCTTGGGTGCTGGCCTATGAACAGAAAGGTCACAGGTTCAATTCCTAGACAAGGCAGATGCCTGGGTTGCAGGCCAGGTTTCTAGTTGGGGGCATTCGAGGGGCAACCAGCTGATGTTTCTCTCCCTCGCTTCCCCTCTGTCTGAAAATAAATAAAATCTTTTTTTAAAAAAAGAAGCCCTGTAAGCCATGAAGAAAAAATGAAAACTCAGAATCATGGACTAAGCCCCATCTCAACTTTAGATAAAACACTTAGACTTTCTATACACCTGAGGAAGAAAATCTTAGAAACTTGGAGGCTTGAAAGTATGAACATAATTTTTATAGTTTAAAAATCTTTTAATCTTCTATAGCTTTTACTCTTTTGTTAAGTATTTGCTATATTTTTATTCTACTTAAATCTGCTAGTATCCTACTTCAGGCTAAAAAGATATAAATCAATGCATTTTCATGGGTGAATGTCTTTAAGTGAAGAACATTCATCACCCTAAACCAGAGTTCTCAAATAGCACTACAATTTGTTATCAACAATTCTTTGTTGTGTGTGGTTTGCCCTGATCATTACAGGATATTTAATAGCATCCATGCCTTCTACTCACTAGATATCTCTACTTACTAGTAGTATGCCCATCATAGCCATGGCAGCCAAAAATATCTCCAGAAATCGCCAAGTGTCTTCTGAAAGGTAAAATCACCTTTAGCTGAAAACCATTCACTTCATTAAATATTTGACAGACAATTATTTAGGGTACTTAATGTTTCTTTTTCTCAGCCTGCCAAGTCATATATTTTGTGCCAAAAATGTCTTGGGATGTCACCAAGTCCCTCATTATAATTTCCCAGGGAGATTGGTCTTCCACCCACACAGAGCAAAGGTAATCTAATATAATACTGGCCAAGACACTGAAGGATATTTAAGTCATCAAGTATTTGGGTAGAAGTAGTGTTTGAGAATGTGATGGGGGAGGAAGCATGTACCTGTAACCTTCAGGGAGTAGGAGGGAGTTACGCAGGGTCAGATCACTAATAAAAAGGTTCATGGGCAGTAGTATTTAATGACATGAGATTCAAAGCTTATACTGTTGTAATAAAAAGGGTAGATGAATGATGTGAATAGGCAGTTAGGAACTCCCACTTCCAGATTCAGAGGTGTGAGGCATGTGAGAGAGAAAACATCTATCCTCAAGGGAGAGGCAGGTTTCAGTTAGAGAAAGATAATAAACAAGACATGGGGTACATGGGATATCTTTCTGATGATGAATCCTGACATCCAGGGAGTGCAGTGAAAGGGATTCAGAATATCAGTAAATGTGGAAAGTGGTGTCCGAAAAAAGAATGTGCAGAGCCATATGGGAATTACAGTCTGGAGGATGGTGGATGACTAGAGAGTCTTGGATTTCTTGTGGCGATATATGTAAATGGAAAGAAAAGGCATGGTGAGTCCTGATGGTCACAAGACAAACGGGTGGGTGTGGCCAGGGACACCAAGTCCTGGGATCCCTTTCAAGTACAGCCGATAAGGGAAGCATGGGGATCATGGAGGCTAGGGAAGCGGTGGTTTACAGGATCCCCACTGGTGTCACATTAATTTCAGTTTCTTGACCAAGAACATTGTCTGCACCCCTCTTCAGGTACTCCCTCCCATGGGCAATTCTCTTACTATGTAATTGCTAGTATTTGAAACCTTTCTATAAGCTCAATTTCCAGCATCAGACTCTTTAACCACCACTTCTGTTTAGCTCACGCTCTCAAATTTTCCAAATTCAAACAATTCTTCAACACACCGAGGAAGCTAAAATCCACTTGTCCTATCACTTTGCATCATCCCTTATACCCTCAAACCTTCCTTTTCCCTCCTATCCTGCTAAAATGCCATTGTCAGTCCATATAATCACTCTTGTTTACATTCTCTATTTTTGTCCCTTTTTTTATTTTGTTGCACCAACTTTTGTAAACCAAAACAGAAGCTGAATGCAAATAACAACCTATTTGATTGCTCTCTATTATATTTGTCTCATCCATTTATCCTGCCACTTTTTAGATGACTATTTCCTATCTTCTTATTTCTCAAATTCCAACCTCTCTTCCCCATCGTCATACTCAGCTGATGACCTTCCTTTTAATTTCAATGTGAAAATAGTAGAAATAACCAGAAGAAACCTCCACACATTCCCACCAGCACATTACTCCCCCTTCCTGTATCTGTGTCCATGGAACCTGTTTCCCCTTCTCTGTGTATTAATGTGATTTTGGTGACCCTAACACCACACCCTACACTTCAGCTCTAGCTCACACCTCATTTTCTCTGCTTAAGGATATGCCTCAACAATTCTTTTTTTATGTATCATTAGTTTTTTTCCATGTTTATTGGATATTTCTTAGTCAACAGACATGTTCTTATTACTTTTATCTTTAAAAAAAAAAAAACAACTCCTCTTTGACTTCACTTCCCCATTCAGCTACTGCTCCATTTCTTCCCTTCTCTCTACAGCAAAAATCTGTGGAAAACTCTTCTACACTTACTGTTTCCAATTTTCCTACTGTCATTTCCTCTTAAATCCATTCCAATCTGGCTTTCTTTACAACATTCCACTAAAATTTTCTTTTAGCAAGAAAGTCACCAAGACCTTGATAAGGTGGCAAATCTAAGAGCATATTGCCATTGTGCTACGTACTTGACTAGCTGTAGCATTTGACATGGTTGATTATTTCCTGCTTCCTATTTCTGACACACTTTCTTCACTGATTTGCCAGAACCCTCTGCTGGTTTTCTTTCTACATCTTAAGCTATTCCTTCTTATAAGTCTCTTTTACTGGTTGTAATTCATCAACTTGCTAATGTTAGTGTATATGAGGGCTTAGTATTCGGACTTCCCCTCTTCAATTTATATCTACTTCCTCAATGATGTCACTCAGAATCATGGCTAAGAACATAATTTTCAAATTTACATCTCCAGTCTCTATGTATTACTCCCTCAACTCCGGACTCATGTACCTATCTCTTTAGTCAACATGTCTCAAATCAAACATGACTAAAATTGATTAATTGACTTGTTTTTTTCTCTCAGCAAATGACAAGTTTGTTTTTCAGCCACTTAGGAGTCACCCTTGAATCCTTCTTTTCTCTCATATCCATCATCAGCATAACCAGAATCCTACCAACTTCTCACTATCACCACCACTACCATATCAGTCCAAACTATAATAATCTCTCACTAAGTATTTTGATATTATCCTACTAGGTCCCCTTTATTCTATCCTTAACTACCTATGGTTTATTCTCAATATAGCATCCAACGATCCTGTTCAAACCTGTCTTGGTTAGTTTAGGTTACTATAATAAATTACCATAGACCAGGTAGCTTAAACAATAATTATTTCTCCCAGTTCTGATGAGGGACCACTTCCTGGTCTACAGATGGCTGCCTTCTAATTGTGTCTTCACATGGCTAAGAGCAGAAGGAGAAAGCAAGCTCTCGTATCTCTTCTTATAATGGCACTAATACCATCATGAGGGCTCTACTCTCATGACCCAATTACCTCCCAAAGGCCCTCTCTCCAAACATCATCATGGAGGGGTGAAAGGTTTCAACACATGAATTTGGGGGGAACATGGACATTCAGCCTGTAGCAAAATCTATATCAGATCATGGCACATTCCCACCCCTCCTCCATTAGATTTCAAACTGATTGTAAGAAAAAGCCTAAATTGTTGCTAAGGCCTGAAATATTCAATCTGCTCCCTCCTTTAACCTATTTATTTCTCTGTTTTCATCTCCTGCTATTCTCTAAGGTACCTATCTCCAACTACACAGATTCTGTGCTGTCCTTCAAAGATGCCAAGCCAGCACTTTTGGACATAATGCTCCCTCTGAAGGTTCATCATTTCCCCAGATAGCTATAAGATTGAATTCCCTCACCTCTTTAAGTTATTAATATCAACTAAGACCATCTCTGACCACACTAACTCAAATTAACCTCTCCTAAAAACAATCCTTGTTTTTTCTTATTTAATTTTTTCCTTATCACTATCATAGTGTAACATTCTATAAATTAACTTATTTGGCTAGTGTTGTTTTTGTCTTCCTTTCTAGAACTCTGAATGAATACTACTTGTGTCTAATGCACATTTTATTTAGGTTTAACATATTCATCAGTAATAGAAAGTGTCTTAAAAGGAAGAACTAAAACTGTTGGAAAAACAAAGAAAAAAACTAAGAAAAAGAAGCATCCACTCATGTTCTCAATAATCAGAGTTAGCAGTTCTACAGAAGAAATATCATTCTGCATGTCATCATTTGTAGAAGGATTATTTCAGAAGTAGTTTATACTGTCAAAAGTTAAATGCAGGAAATAATTATAAAAGAAAAAAATTTGTAAATGTAAACTAATAAAAAATAAATTATCCAACAAAGTTTTAAGTAAAGCAAAGTAGAAATAGAAACAAAAAAGAGGGGAAATTATGCTTTATGTGAAAGAAACCTATAAAAATTAAAGTTGTAGATTTTTAAAAGCTGTAAAGATAGTAGGGCCTGGAAGAAGGTTAGTCATTGTCTTAATTACTAATATAAATAGAAAAAAACTGATAGCTGGGCACGAACGACTAATGAGAAAAATTATGTGTTCAACAGTAGATTCTCTTTATGTAAAATGTAAGATGTAAGATTTTACATTTACAAATGTGAAATGTGTACATATGTAAAATGTACACATATAATTATATGTAATTAATATAAAAGAAAACTAAAATGTGATATTTTTGTGTTTTTTAAAAAGACTTTATTTACTTACTTTTAGAGATAGGGGAAGGGAAGGAGAAAGAGAGGAAGAGAAACATCAATGTGTGGTTGCCTCTCGAATGTCCCCAGCTGGGGACCTGGCCCACAATCCAGGCATGTATCCTGACTGGGAATCAAACCAGTCATCCTTTGGCTAGCAGGCCTGCACTCAATTCGCTGAGACACACCAGCCAGGGCTTAGTGTTTTAAATATATCTTCCTATGCTTTATGTTATAAAATATACTATATATAGATCATAAAATAGATGATAGAAGTCAGAAAAATTTGCTAGGCTTAAAATATACACTGAGAGTCAGAGCAAAACATTTTATGTAATAATAATAATAATGAGATCATTAAGAACATTAGTGTAGATAGAGTAGTAATCTCAATACCAATCCTTCTAAGCCTTAAGTTGGAGCTTAAGAGGTTGGGGACTGAGTAGAAATTGGTAATGCTACTGAAAAAGATCATCTACAATGATATGAAGAAACCTGTAAAATTGTATTTTGGCAGCCAAAGAAAGCTTTTTTTAAAAAAATTATTTTTATTGAAGTATAGTTAGTATACTATCTTACATTGTTTAATTAGTTTCAGTAACACATTACCATGAATTTATTTTTTGTGTGAATTGACGTTTTTACACCTTATAATATGATCATCTCATTAGTTCACTGTCTCTGTATAGCCTGTCACTATATTACTGATTATATTCTCCTTCCCCTTTTTACCCTCCCCTCACTTCTGGTAAGTATACCTTTGGTCTCTGTTTTTATGAGTCTGTTTTTGTTTTGTTTGTTTGTTTTGTTTTTATATTACACATATAAGGGAAACCATACAGTATATGTCTATCTCTCCCTGACTTATTTCACTTAGCATAATATCCTCTAGACCCATCCATGTGGTCACAAATAATAAGGTTTCATTCTTTTTTATTGCTGTATAATATTTCATTGTATATATATCACATCTTCTTTACCCATCCATCTGTTGATAGACACCTAGGTTGCTTCCATAAGCTGGCTATTATGAATAATGCTGCAATAAACATAGGGCTGCATATATCTTTTGAATTAGTGTTCAAATTTTCAAAGAAGGTTTTTAAAAAGAATTTAATCTTTATTGTATTTTTCCATTATGATTTAGTCCCCTTCTACCCTCTTCCCCCAGCAATCACCACACTGTTGTCCATGAGTCCTTTTTCCTTTTTTCTCAGTCTCTCCATTCCAACCTCCCTACCTTCAACTGTCATCCTGCTCTCCATTTGTGAGTCTATCCCTATTTTGCTTATTAGTTCAGCTTGTTCATTAGATTCCACATTTGAGTAAAATCACATGGTATTTGTCTTTCTCTGACTAACATATTTCCCTTAGCATAACGTTCTCCAGGCCCATCTGTATTGTTGCAAAGGGTAAAATTTGCTTCTTTTTTATGGCTGAGTAGTATTCCATTGTGTAAATGTTCCATAGTTGTTTTAGCCACTCATCTACTGATGGACACATGGGCTGCTTGTATATCTTGGCAATTGTAAATAATGCTGTAATGAACATAGGGCTGCATGTATCTTTTTGAATATATTTCTATTTTCAAAGAACACTTTTTTATTTGCTTTTTTTTCTTGAAGAGATTGGTTATGGACTGGGTAGAATATTGTTGTTAGTACATGGAAGATGAGAACTAAGAATTTATACATACTTGGATTTAGCAAAATGAAGATATTTGTGTGACTTTGATTTTGGTAAAGCTATAAAAGGTAAAAACCAGATTAGAGTGGGACTTTGGAGTGTATCAAGGAGAGATATTAAAGAAAGTAAGAAGAGAAATGCAGTTGTAGAAGAAAAGGAATTATTGTTAAGAGTTTTCTTTAAGGGAAAATAAAGGCAGGTTTGTAATCTGGTAGAAAAGGTAAATTAGGAATGAGAAATTGTTGATGTGGGAAATTAAAAGGAAAATTTCTGGGACAATATCCGTAAATAGAAAAGAAAAGATGTGACCTAATACACAAATAGCAGAGTTTGGAATTTGTTCAGTTTGTTCACTGAAGAATTATTCATAGTAACAGGAGAAGGCAGAGTATCTGGGCACAGAAATCGTCAGGTTAGCAGATGAAGCTGGGAATTTGTGGAAGTTTTCTTAATAGTGCTCTTCATTCTTCTAGAAAAATATATAACTTATCTTATCTTGAGAAACCCATTAGCATGAGTTTTATATCTTTAGAATGATGTACCCTGTCATATTTTAAACATTTATATATAATTTTATATTATTAATATTAGTATGGAAGTACCTTGTGTTTGGAAACCATCTTGAATCAATTTTTTTCTCTATAAATAATTACCAGAATCATAGAACTTAAAACACAGAATGCAATCTTTTGAAATATATTGGATGTGTGACTCCACTGGAAAATATAAGTAATATTCACATATTTCTGAATCTCTGATATATAAAAAATAGGGACCCTATCTTTGGGTAAGGAACATCAATCATAACTCTCTAAAAGATACTTACTTTAAAAAGATGGCAGAGGATGCAAAATAAATTGCTCAGCTAGCTGACTTAAAGTTGAACTAAGTCTGAGGGATAATCTATTCAAATTTCAAAAGTAGTCACTTTGCTTCTGGCCAAGATTTCCTCTCCATCTGAAACAAGTAAATGAACCAAACAAACTATGTGAAACAGGGGCTTTCAACGCACTGGACATCAGGCAACAAAGAGAATTATCTTCTAGCGAGGAGAAACAAATGATATGAATCCTACAGTTGCCTTAGCTTAATGTTTTGAGAGAGTCTTTAGGCCTGATTGCAGGGAGTGCTTAGAGGAAGACAGAGAGTTTGGGGCAGACTGCCAGAGACAGAAGACATCCTGTTCCCAGGCCAAACTACTGAAAATTAGGAAGCTGCACAGAGAGATCGCTCCAAGATAGACACAGGCTCCTCCTAACAAATTCAGTTGACAACATGTAGTACAGCCTTGTGAGGAAAAATTTTAAGGAGAGGGAAAAAAATAAATCTGAAAGAATTATAATAGAAAAGCACATTTAAGTGTTCTGTATGTTCAGAAAGCTAGAGGAAAGCTTAAATGTGTTGCATAGAGATAGAAATAGGAAATATATTTTAAAAGAATGTGAATTAAACTTTTAGAGATAAATACTATAATGTTAAAGAAAAAAAAAACACTGGAGGAGATTAATGAATTGAGTACTGTAGAAGAACCAAGTAGACTTGAAGAAAAAGCAATAGAATATATCCAAAATGAAACACAGAGAAAAAAAGACTGAAGAAAAATGAAAAGAAAATTAGTGAGTTGTAGGGCAACTTCAAGAAGCCTAATATATATGTAACAGCAATTCTCAAAGAGAGAAGGGAGAAATGTAAAATCATTTAGACTGTTTAAATAAGGCTGAATATGAAGAAAATTTGAAACCTGTAGGTCCATGAAGCAAAAAAAGAAGAAAGAAAGAAAGAAAGAAAGAAAGAGAGAGAGAGAGAAAGAAAGAAAGAAAAGTACATGAAGACACTACATAGTCAAAATGCTCAAAACCATGAGTAAAGAGAAAATCTTAAAAACTTCCTGATAAAAAAATATATACTTATAGAGCAGGGAAAAAACAAGGATGTTAGCAGCTTTCGTATAAGAAACAATGAAGGCTAGAAGGCAGTGGGCATTTTTAAGAATTTTCTACTCAGTAGAAATTTCTTTTGGAAATAAAGGTGAAGTAAAGAGATTTTTCAAACACTAGCAGACCTCCGCTACACAAAATGTCAAAGGAAATACTTGAAGAAATAAAATAATACCTAACAAAACTTGGATCTTCACAAAGGAATGAAAAACACAAGAACAACATGGATAAATGTAAAGAACAACTTTAAATTTGGCAAGGTGGATGAAAATGACAAATTTCTTGAAAGAAACTAAACTATCAAAGTTTACTCAAGAAGAGATAGATTACATCAACCACTCAATATCTATTAAAGAAATTGTATTTGTACTTAAAATTCTTCCTAGGGTTCACTTAAAAAAAAGAGGAAATGGTAACACAGATTCTACACAAACTCTTCCAGTAATTTAGAGGTGAGGAAATACTTTCTAACCTGATTCTAAAGTTATTTTGAAAAAACAAAGGATCTACAACAATCAAAGCAAATTGGAAAACAAACAAACAAACTTAGAAAAGTTATATTATCTTATTCCAAGATTTATTATAAAGCAACAATAATCAATAAAGTAAGGCATTAGCATCAAGATAAAAATAGATCCATGGAACAGAAAAATGAGTCTAACATAGATCTGCATTTATATAAGTAATTTATGTTTTATGTAGTTGTAAGGCAAAGTGTGGAGAAAACACTTTAGCTGTGAATGCTTTGAGTAATTAATTGGTTTATTAGGTTATTCCTGATAAAATATTATCACTAAGTAAACTTGACAAACTCACCATGGTATGAAGTTAGTTTTCCTTCTTAAAATAGACATAAGCCTTGGTCGGTATGGCTCAGCTGGTTGGGCATCATCCTGCAGACTGAATGGTTGGAGGTTCGATTCCTGGTTAAGCTTGTGAGAGGCAACCAATTGATGTTTCACGTCAGTATTTCTCTTCTCATTTTCCCTCTCTTCTCCTTTCTTTAAAACCCTCTCTTTTCTTCTCTCTTTGGAAGCCATGAAAAATTGTCATCAAGTGAGGATTAAAAAAATTAAAATAGACATAAAATAGTAGGACAGCTTATCTAACTGAAATTTTTTAAAATTGTATTTGTCCAGGAAACCATATTTTCCTGTAAAATTCAAATGCAAATATTAACTGACACATTATTTCCAACAATAGCAAAAACAGCTAGTTCCTAGGAAAGGGGGAAATATTTTTGGATCCATTTCCCTGGTTCTTAGATAAATTTTAGACTTCAAATGCCACTGAAGATATTAACAAGAAGTTACGAAACATATACTAAAAATAAGTGCATAGATAAAAGAGCCCTAAAATATTTCTAAAATATGCAGTTTCTAAAAGTTAATTACTCACTAGGCTATAATATGACGTATCAAAAGGTTGAGTTAAAATTGGCTATTTAACAGCTATAGTATAGAGTCATTGCTACATTGAAGGTGAAATTATTCCCTCTAACCTTCATGACATGTAATGAATACTATGTTTTAACACTATCTGACACATGCCAGCAAAATATGCAGTTTTAACTATGTGCAAAGGTAAGAATTATATGTTATAAACTGAAACAGAGAAATAAAATTCTGAACTTTATTTCTAAATAAGTTTATCTCTATTTTATACCCAACAATCTTTTATCCTGCACCCATTGTGTGCCAAGAACTGTCCTAGGCTGTAGGGCGCAGGTGGATAACATAAAGCTCGCAGGCCGAATCTGGCCCCTCCACCTTGTTTTATCCAGCCTGGCGCCTTATTTCTATCAGGTGGCAGTGCTGAGCTCTCACTTAACTGTTAAGGAATAGTTACATTTATACAGTCCTAAAATTACATTTGGCCCTGTGAAGGCAACTGTGAGGCTGATGTGGCCCCGGTGAAAATGAGTTTGACACCCCTGCTAGGGATAAAAAGGGGAAAATCCAAGTTCCTAAGACTGAGGGGCAAAGATATAAACAATTTAATGGTAGAATTCAACCTAAAGATAAGTACCTGAGATCATAGGAACACGTAATTCAGAGGAACATTTAATTTAAGCTAGAAGAGGAGGGGGAGAGCATTTCCAGAGTTAAAGATACCTGAATTGAGTTTAAAAGAAATAGAAAGATTTAGCCAGGAAAAGATGTAGGGAGACCAGCAGACAGAGGAAGAGGAAACAGCTTGAGCAAAGGAAGAAAAACAAATGGCACATTTGGGGCTTTGAAAATAGTGGTTGGAGAGAGGGTCTTTATTAGTGATAATATATCAATTTTAGTTTATAATGGTGGGGCAAGGGCTGGCTTCATGAGCACGCAATCTATGCACTCACATAAATTCCATGTTTAGAAGGACCCTATGTTTTATCATCACCTGAGGACATTTTTTTTTCATTGCTGAGAGAGAGAGGGGAGAGAGAAATATCCATGTGAGTGAGACACATCCACTGGTTGCCTTCTCATATGCGCCTCAACCGGGGATCTAATGCATTACTTGGGTATATGTCCTGACCGGGAATTGAACCCGTAAACTTTTGGTCTATGTGACAAGTCTCCAACTGAGCTACACTGGTCAGGGCTTAAAATTCTTGACAATATTTGAACAAGGCACCTGTGTTTTCATTTTGCATTGGGTCCCACAAATGATGTAACTGGTTCTGGCTGGAACATAAGTTAGCAATGAGTCAGAAGTACTGTAACAGGCTACCTCATAACAGACTCTCAGTGGCATGGTTTGGGGNCCGGGAATTGAACCCGTAAACTTTTGGTCTATGTGACAAGTCTCCAACTGAGCTACACTGGTCAGGGCTTAAAATTCTTGACAATATTTGAACAAGGCACCTGTGTTTTCATTTTGCATTGGGTCCCACAAATGATGTAACTGGTTCTGGCTGGAACATAAGTTAGCAATGAGTCAGAAGTACTGTAACAGGCTACCTCAGACTCTCAGTGGCATGGTTTAGGGTTTGAATTTTCCTAAGATATAATTATAGCCACTAAAAAGAAAAATTTAAGCTGGGGTTATGCACAATCACTGTGCATTTTGTAACAAAAATATTAATTGAAATATAGAGGGTGAATTAAACAGGAGCAACGTTGAAGGTGGGAAGATAAGGGAAAAGCTATGATAGTAATTGAGAAACAAATTAGTACCATACAAAATCAGGAATTGTCAATAGACACTGGAAGGGACAAAAATGTCCAGAAGTATGTAGAAGGTATAATTAAAGAACTTGGTGATCAATAATATAATTAGAGAGAGGACTTAGGGATTATTCTAGACTAAGCAAATTCACCAAAACAAAATATTCAGGAAGAGGCGGGCTTTGGGGGAAGACAGCTTCCTTTATCTCACTGTCCTCCAGTTGTGCATACCACGTAAGTGTGAGACAGCCCTGCCTACACAATGTGATCTCAGAGGCTTCAAATGTTTCTCCTCCTGAAATAGAGTATGTAGCAGAACAGCTGCAGTCAATAAAAGCTATAGAAGTTGGCAAGCCTTGGCTGGGTAGTTCAGTTGGTTAGAGAGTCATTCGAATATGCCAAAGTTGGGGGTTTGATCCCTGGTCAGGGCTCAAACAAGAATCAACAAATAAATGCACAAATAAGTGGAACAACAAATTGATGTTTATCTTCCTCCCCCTCCCTCTCTCTCTTTCTCTGAGAGAAAAGAGAAAGACCGCCTCTTGCTGGATTTATGGGTTAAAACCTGGCAGAGTCCAGCTGGATCCAACTTGGTGACTAATTTTACCTAAGGATAATCCCTGGCCCCATTATACACTCATTCCGATACATTAGCATAGTAAACTACAGCCATGGTCAGAAACAGAAAGCCCATATAAGCACACATGTCCCATGGAGTTCCTCTAAGAAATCTCCATCCCTTTTCTGGGAAGATCTTGGATATTCCTCTCCCTTAGTGAATACTCTGACCCCTCAATTAAATGAACCTCAATAAAGGAAGCAAATTCTGCTAAATGGGGTCTGCTCTGTCTCTCTGACTGTGGAGCAGCCCACTTCTGTCTCACTGTTTCACTAATAACTCACTGTCACTTTAAACTGTGTACTGGCTTGTGCTTGAAGTCTTTCCTGCAAGTGAAGAACCCACAGTGGGTCATGGACCCTGGGTCTCTGGACTTCCCAAATGCCTGCATCACTCATCCAATCTACTCTTGAAGAGCCGGGTGATTGCAGGGGCTATTAATCACTATGCTTTGGGTTAAAGCATTGGGGAAAGACCCTTGGCAAGTCGAGAATGTGTTTGTTATCTAATAGTGATAATCATCAACCTTCCTTTACTTGTAGAGAGGTGAGTCTTGGTAGGGGAGGAGTAGCGAGCACAATTGTGCTATCTGAAGGTCTGGGGAGAGTAAGAAGGTTTGGAGATGGGGAGGCAATCCAAAAGAAAAGCAATCAAAGACTGTATTTACCTTCTTACATGTGAAACAAGTAAGGTCCTTCATAGAATGGATTTTTGGAGAACATAATGCAAAAGGCCATTTTAATTTTCTTAATAACTTTTTCAGTAGAAAGTCGTGTTAAGTAATATGCAGTGCAACCAGGAACTTCAATAGCTTTAGCTTTCCTTTTGGAAGTTTGTATCTTGCTTTTGATTCTAACATAAAAGCCTCAAGTATTTGGCTACTCTGAGCAATACAAAATGATAGAATGCCAATTGAAAAATCTTTACTGAAAGTAAAACTGAATTATAAATGTTGAGTTGAAGATTTTGAGAATTTAGAGAAGCATTCTGTTGGGAAATATTTACAACTTATGCATATGAATTCTAGACACACAAGCACATATATAGTAATCACAAATCCTTCCCTTTGAAGAAATATCATGGAGCCCTGGCTGGTGTGGCTCAGTGGATTGAGTGCCAGCCTGCAAACCAAAGGGCTGCGGGTTCAATTCCCAGTCAGAGCACATGCCTGGGTTGTGGGCCAGGTCTCCAGTAGGGGCACACAAGAGGCAACCACACATTGATCTTTCTCTCCCTCTCTTTCTTGTTCCCTTTCCCTCTGCCTATACATAAATGAAATCTTAAAAAAAAAAAGAAATATCATGGAGAAATCTCCAGGAAATTAGAACAATACCAAAAAGACCACAAGATAGAAAAGACAGAAAATGGAAAAATATAAGGCAGATCCTAAAACTGAAAATAAAAATTTTAATGAAACATCCAACCAGAAAATAAAGAAACAAGAATTCAAAAAAATGAGGAAAGGCTTAGGAACCTCCAGGACATTTTTAAATGTTCCAACATCTGAATTATAGGGGTACCAGAAGGGGAAAAGAAACAACCACGAGTGGAACACTTATTTCAACAAATAATAAAGGAGAACTTCCCCAGTCTGGCAAAGGAAATGGACTTCCAGGAAATCCAGGAAGCTCAGAGAGTCCCAAAGAAGTTGGACCCAAGAAGGAACACACCAAGGCACATCATCATTACATTAGCCAAGATTAAAATGAAGGAGAGAATCCTAGAAGCAGCAAGAGATAAGGAGACAGTCACCTACAGAGGAGTTCCCATCAGAATGTCAGCAGATTTCTCAAAAGAAACCTTACAGGCAAGAAGGGGCTTGTATTCCAAGTCATGAAATCCAAAGACCTACATCCAAGATTGCTTTATTCAGCAAAGTTTTCATTTAGAATGGAAGGAAAGATAAAGTGCTTCTCAGATAAGATCAAATTCAAGGAGTTCATCATCACCAAGCCCTTATTATATGAAATGCTAAAGGGACTTATATAAGAAAAAGAAGATAAAAAATATGCACAGTGAAAGGACAGCAAACTCACAGTTATTAACAACCACACCTAAAACAAAAGCAAACCAAGAGGTCAGCTAGAACAGGAGTGGAACCATAGAAATGAAGAACACATGGAGGGTTAGCAACAGGGGAGTGGGAGGAGGAGAAGGGGGAGAAGATACAGAAAATAGCATAGACAGTAGGTAGAAAATAGAAAGGGGGGAGGGCAAGAATAGTAGGGGAAATATAGAATCTAAAGAACTTGAGACACATGGTCATAAACTAAAGGGGGGAATGGTGGGGGAGGGGTGTGCAGGGTGGAGGGGAATGAAGGGGGGATATAGAACAACTGTAATGGCATAGTCAATAAAATATATTAAAAAATTTAGAAAGATAGAACAGAGCTTATCTAAGGGAGTAAATTATCAAAGTAATAAATAAAAAAGTTCTAGAATTTTGAGGCTGAAAGCACTCATCAATTGTCTGGCGAAAGTGTATAAGAAAAGGTATGCATTGTGAAATTTGAGAACAATATGAACAAAGAGAAGAGACTGAAATCTGAAACAGGTACAAATAGATATGAGAGTAAAGGAAGGAACAACAGAGAAGAGAGGAGAAGAGAACACTGTTCAAAGTATCTAGAATTAGAATACCGTCAAATTTATAATGGTAAAGGTAGAAGATAAAATAATATGGTACACTAAAGCTTTTGAAGAAATATAATTTTCAACACAGATATTATATACTGTCTAAATAATCTAAGATGAGGGTAAAATAAAGATATTTTCTACCATAAAAACTTTTATTTTAGCATCCATGCTTTCTCTGATAACCACTGAAATAAATCAAGAGAGGCAGATACTGGATCTAATACTGAAGCAAGTGAAAGAAAATCTCCAAGAAGATGGTAAAGAGATGTTCAAGCATAACAGGATTGCCAGAGTTCTAGGAAAAGCCTATCCAGATTGCACCAGGAGAAAGGAAGGCTCCAGAAGGAATGTTTCAAAGGAAAAGGTGAAATGGACATGTTGTTCAATATGTTTAAGCACATCAGCAAAATTTATATTTATGGTATAGAAATCACGGAGGAGTTAGTAATAAGTACATAGACAACATAGCAGCCAAGAATGAATCCATTATTAAATCCAGAGAAAATGAAAGATTATACACACTATGTGGTTTAGTTGTAAGTAATATTCAAATTGTTATAATAATGTATATACATATCAAATCAAAACTATTAAACACATAAACTATCTTGGAGGCATAGACAAGAGAGGGAAAGTGTATGTGGATAGAAGAGGAAGCAAGTTCAATAAGAATGTGTAAAACTGAAAAATATAAAAAGCAAGTGGGAGCATGAATATATCATTTGGCAATGTGGATGTAAACAGCAAAAGAAGCAGCCATAGGGGTTAAAAGTAGTTGCCTCTGGGAAGCATAAATGAGATTGAGAAGTAAGGGATAATTTGCTTTTTAAATTACACTTTTAAATTAACTGGTAGAAGTTAAAAATTTAAAATGAGGTATTGATAGGACAGTTACGGATGCAGTTTCCCTGCGAAAGGGACAGTATGAGCCGAGACAAAGAAGTGTGATGGCAAATGGTGCCATTAGTCACTCTCATGTCACCCAGTGTGATTCAAATAAAGGACTAGAGAGAGAAAATAAGTAGTAAAACGTGAAGCTGAAAATTGATGTTGAGACCAGCTTACTGAGACATTTAAACACTGTATGAAAAGATTCATACCTTAATTTTTGCCTGTGGGACCACTTACTGTGAGCATTGCATAGCCCTTCTCTCAGAACTGCCCCCCTGCCCCAGCCCCGGCCTTGGAGAAAACTCCAAACCACATTTCTGCCAATGGTCTCTGTGGCCATAGATGACTCTTGCAGGGTGGACAGCTGACCCATTTTAGTTCATCTTAGGAGTTCAGAATTTTTAATTCAGAAACACAAGAGTAGGAGTTATTGGTATTTGAATTAAGTTATTTGCAGCATGTAAAGATCTGATCTACAAGTCATCACTCATTGTATTCTGAGATGCTGTAATACCTGTTTTCCCCAAGCTTGCTCTGGGTTTTGTGAAATACAGAAATACTCCATCAATACATTTCACTTTGTGCTTTAGAGCCTATTTTTATCATTTGTATCTTAACTAGTGCATAAGCTATTGAGAGTACTCGTGAAATGTTGTCCTAATAACAAAACAAATATTGAACAGAAGTGAAGATGCTATTCCTCTCAGGGCTAGTAGCCTCTTAAATGGTGATGGAGAGAGATATAACTTGGGGCAATGACCACACAATACAATATGAAGGTGGTGTATTATACAATTGTATACCTTAAACCCATATAATTTTATTAACCAATGTAACTCCAATAAATTCAACAAAATATAAGAAGATTAGCAAAAAGCTAGTCTTTTTAAATAAGCTCACTATCCCTGGCAGTATCCAAGTTGAAACAAGATGACCACTTGCCAGGAATGCTGGAGAGGAGTTATTCAGAGGGAAATTCCCTCAAAGGGTCCTCAGACAGCACTCAGAGTTTGTCTGAATGAAGAAACTATGACTGAGATCCAAAGCCTCACCAGTGCCCCTAAAATCAGACAACACAATGATCACTTGTTTCCATTTTTCCTAATATTGACCTTGATGTAAGAAATTCACCTCATGGTGCATTCAAAGTCCAGTCTTTCCACTCTCTTCTCATGTCCATTTCTCAGGAACTGTGGCACATGTCTACTGAAAGAATTTTAGGGCTTGCCGGGTCTACTTTCTCTTCAAAGAGAAATAGCTCCACCTAGGGCACTGCTGAAGGGACAGTGACCACATTTCATACCAACATATCTTGGCCCCTTAGTCATAGACTGTCTGACAAAAGTCAAATGTGTGTATAACCAGTCAGCTGAAAAACTAAAAAAATTGCTGTATAATCTATAATTTTAAATTCATGGCCTGGAGTGAAAAGACATTCTGAGACAATACTTTTCCTTTCTAGGAATTCTTGGGTTGAGTCTATTAGAAAGAGCAGACAACATTGGCATAGAGGGGTCACATGAAGAGGATTCCAGGTTGGAATCATCACGGCAGACAAAGATGAAATTTGGAACAATCAGAATTTTTTTAAAGTGAAAACATGCCCGACTAATAAAGGAGGCACCTGGAGCACATTCACAGAAAAAAGCAGGGAGCTAAAAGAGGGTGCCCTGTGATCGCCGAGTAGCCAGTCCCTAGAGCTGCCTTAGTTTCTGTTAATGTTTGTTTCCAGTTCATTGGTATGTGTAAAATAAACTATCCTTTCTTTGGCCTAGTGTGAAATGATGCTTGTTCATTGCAAACAAATGAGCCATCAACTTTAAGCAAGTAAAGATCCTATTATTAGATTTTAATGTACCCTTCATTCCTTTGCTCATATTCATGCAATGGGCAAGGTTGGCAGTATAGTTAGTGGTCAGGGATGATGAAAAGTACTTTGCTTGTTTGGAGATAAGGGTGCATTAAATGGAAAATGTGAACAAAGTTTTGCATGACAGTAAAAGCAATTAGCTAAAACAAAAAGAGTCCATATTTTTAAACCAGCCCATTTCAGGAAAAATGTCACTGATGTAAACTCCTGAACCAATTAAACAAATAAGAATATTTGATTCCATTGGACAATGTAAGCACACACACACAGAATAAAGAACATTAGACAGGGATAATAAAGGAGCAGTCAATAAGTGAAATTAGTCAATATCTTAGTTTGAGAATGGAGAAGTAACACTGAATTCAGACATCTTAAGTCTGGGTCTGTGTAAATAAAACAGGGTGGAACCTCCATTTTAAAACCTAATTTATTCCAGAAAACTCTTTGAGAAGCAGTTTGTTCGGAAAACCAAATCTCCTTTGTCTCCTGAGAGACGTGTGACTGGTCATACAGGTGTCAGCATGAAAGAGTTGTCAGGCAGAGAATTGAGATCCAGAATTTTGTCAGACAACCAAGACTTTTTTGTGAACAACTTGGTCAAGAACCAAATTATTCAACAACTAATATGTTCAAGAACCAAGGGTTGGCTGTATATGAATTCAAACTGTAGTCTTGAATACACTACTGTTAGTCTTATTAAGAATGGACTTATTTTGGAAGTTTCATGAATGATCTGTTTCTGAAACACCAAGAGGCAACAGTTGGGCAAGGTCTAGCAGAAGCGTTACTAGGTAATGGGGGCAGAACTAAAGTCCTTGAGAATGAGATCCTACAGAGTTTGGCACAGGGTCGACTCAATATTTTGCAGTGGGCTACTGAGTTATGTGGTTTAATACGTACCAAGGCAGGATGAGATCTGAGCACGTGGATGGCACTATTCAGGAGTAACATAAAGAAGATATTACCAACCTATCTTCTCTTTCTCATTTCACATTAATTCTCTTCTTCAGAGGAGCTCATTTGTGATCTGTCAAATGTCGTAGGCTGTTTAGTACTTTTCGCATATTCTTCTCACACTCTGGAATTCTCTCTCCTTTCTCTCAATATTACATTCTACTTTTATTTTTCTTTTCCCCAAAGCCAAGCTCAAATTCTGTCTCTTTTATTAAACCTTTCTGGTCAACTGGGATTAAATAGTGTTTATCCACTTCAGACTCTTACAGGACTTATAGTTCCTACCTTTGTCTTGGCAATTGCACTAATAGTCAAAGCACTGCTTATTTTTGTTGGTTTTAAAAGTGGCTTGTTAAATCTACATAATATGTTAAGGTCCCTTCATGTCATTAGCTCTTTGACACAGGACCTAGGCCAATGTCTGTTATCAGGTTACTAGTGTTGATTCAGAAGCCACTGCTGTGAGAGAAAGTGATACACTTTGTATTAATTACCCTCTATTCTACCTCCACCGCTTCATTCACTGGGATTCTCAGCCCCGGAAGAACAGTTATTGGGTTACAGAAAATGTGCCTGAATCTGAGATCCTGTGGGACATGGTTCAGTGTCAGCGTTTGGCTGGTAAGGCTCTGGTAAGGAGCCTGGTAAGGCTCTGTCTAGGAAAGCTGAGTAAGGCTTCACAGAGACGGCTGCAAAGGATGAGTAGAGAAGCCACCAGTTAAAAATGGGGCTAAGCATTTAGGCAGCAGGAAGAGCAAGTATGAAGCTATTTATGTAGCAGGACATAAGTAGGTGTTTAATGTTCCCCCAGAAAACCTTAATTTCATTTCAAATATTTGAAACCATGTTCTGACAAGTCTCAATCATGGGTCCTGGTTTAATTTTAAAACAATAATTTATGATTAGCTAATTAAGAGAGAAATAAATGTTTCCTTGTTCATGTACTTTTTATTTAAAAACTGCCAAGAGATATGCTCATTAAAACAAGTAAACTTAGAATTATTAAGGAACATTCTTTTATAGAAGGAATGAATATATGCAATTTAATACTTCCTTCATTAAGTATTTGCTTTAAATCATAATTCTTGTTTTGCTTTTCTTGGTAAACAACGAGGAAATTATTTGCTACTGAAATCTGGGCCCTTCTTTCCTGGCACTCTTTCTTGAAGATTTTCTCAACTCTGCATCAAGTGAGGAAAACAAACAAAAAAAAGAAAAGAAACTTCATGACTTCCTCCTGCCACAGCAGTAGTTCACAAGCTGTGTTGTATTTTTTGCAAAGAAAACTTAGTTATAACTTCACTTTTTTCTTATGTTTTCTTTAAGTTTAAAGTTTGCATGGGTTTTGAGAGCATTTGAGATCTCTCTTTCTGACACAACATCAATCAGTTTGGCTCAAATAAACTCATAAAAATTCTCTAAAATAAAAAAAAATTGCATGGGTTTTGTGTTAAAATGAAAACAGTCAGTATTGAAATTCTGACTGTGTACAAGCTTAGATCTTAAAACATGTATATAAACTTTCTTAATTTTTTAAATTGTAAAATAGCAATATTTTTCTGTTACAGAGCTACCAGGTCATAAATATCTTCATAAAGGCAGGTGTCTCCCCTTTCTTTTAATTTCTTATAGAACTACAAATCAGAATTTAATCATTCTATAGCAACTAGCATTTTTGACCAGTTGCTTTCAGATTAAAATAATGCCCAAAATTGTTTTTCCCAGCATATCATCTGAAACAAATATTTCAGTACATACAATAATATAATTTAAGTGTACATGATTGGTCTTTAAGACACAAACTTGCAATGTGGGACTCTGGTCTTAATACTAAAAATAGAAGTTCCAAAATTGTATTGAGTAATGACAGCATTATTTTAAAAATTAAATTTTTAGAATTAGATTTGATAAGGTACTGTTTAGTATTTATTTGTAGGATGAAGTTTTTATATCCCATAAGGAGACTGTGGGGAGAGGCTAGCTCTCATTCCAACCAGTTCCTTAAGTTTTAGACATTTATCTCTCCTGTGAATTAGGAAATATATATATATATATATAATTATATATAGGAAATATATGTATATATATTAAGAAATACATATTATGATATTAATATGTATCTTTTAGGAAATACATATTCCCTATTATACATAAATAATACATATCAACAATATATTAATATATGTCTATATGATTATATAATATATGTTATATAGAATACATTACATAACATATGCTATATAATATAATTAATAATATACTAATTTATAAATTAATATATTAATAGAAAAATGTATATAATTACTTTGTTAATGCAAAGTTCTCTATAAATAATGCGAATTTTGGTATAGCCGAGTGAAAAGAATATAAACTATGGAGTTAGCAGCCCTGGGACTTGATACTAATTCCTGTGGTCACTGAATTTATTCCCTGTTTCTTCATCTCTTACAATTGATGAATATAGTTATTATTTATAGTAGATGCTTCCATGTATTTATTTATTCACTTATTTATTTATTATACTAACATCTACCCCTTTGCTGTTTTGGGACACTCCTTTGTTGGAAGAAGTGCCCCAATCTCTCCACCCTTGAAAATCAGAGAGTTGATGCCTGACCTAGGCTTAGCTAAATTCTTTGAATCTATTTTAAAATTCTCACCTGAGAATACATTTATTGATTTTAGAGAGAGAGGAAGGGAGAGAAAAACACTGATGTGAGAGAGAAACATGGATCAGTTGTCTCCCAGACACTCCTCAACCAGGGTTGAATCTACAACCTAGTCATGTGCCCTGACCAGGAATCGAACCCACTACCTTTCAGTACATGAGCCAACACTTCAACCAACTGAACCACAACAGTCAGAGTAGTTCTTTGAATCTTAATCAAAGAACTCAAAGGCAAAGATTTCATTACAATTTATTCACAGTGACATTGTCCTGGGGCAGAATGTGCCTATTTCTTGGCCTCTTGACACCTCCATTTTGTTCTTCATAATTTTCAAAACTGACCTCTGGTCCCCATTAATATGAGCCTCCAGCATCATCCTGCAATAGACTCTTGCTCTTCTAAGGCAACAGAAATCAATTCTTGCATTTTGCAGTAAGTAATTCAATCTATTAATAGCTTGAATAGCTACACAAAGATATAAAGTCTTAATCTCTAACACTCGTAATTATTTATTTATTTCGGGAAAAGGGGTCTTTGCAGATAAAATTAAGTTAAGGATTTTATAACAAAGAGGAGGAGAAATTTGCATGCAGAAGGGAAGGCTATGAGAAGACAAAGGCAGAGTTGGAATGGTGCAACCGAGGCATGGATAAGCTAAAGGAGATGGATGAGAAATGGAACCTCGTCAGAGTCCTCTGGATGGAGTGTGACCCTACCATGATGATGATATCAGGTTTCTTACTTACAGAGCTGTAAGGGAAAGAATTTCTATTGTTTTAAGCTTAAACTTCCAATTTTGATATTATATTATTATAGATAGAAGGACAAGGATCCGAAACAAAGTCTCTTTCGCTCCAAAGACAGAAGTTCTTTTTAGTCTAGATGTTGGCCCTTCAGGTCTAGCAATGATGATGGATTCTGGAAGTTTAAGAAGAAATAGGTAGTGAAATGGTTGATCTGAGAAGGCAGGATTTTCTAAATTTCACTGAGATTTTGATAAAGTATGGCAGATGGACCATGCATGTTTACTTCATCTATTTCCCAAAATCTCACTAAAATGGTAGTAAATTAAATATAAAATTATACATTTTACAGACCAAGGAGAAAATAAAAGGTAAGAAGCTTTGGAATGGGGAAAGCATATTTATGAATAGTAACTGATTTTTTTTCAAAGTAAAACCTAAGTGATCAGGGATGAGGTATAGGCTGGGATGAGGAAATAGGATAGGTTCAGAGAATGGAGCCCAAAGTGCTCTCCTCAAATCACAGAGTCTAGGAATGCTCAGGAAGTGGTGGTTCTAGGCGTCTATCAAGATTGGAGTTTGGAGTGGAACGAAACAGTTGGAAGTTCATTTTTTCTCCTGTAGCAACAATGCTTAATGCCCACTCTGGCCAAAGATAGACGTTTACTGCCTAGAGAAGATTGACCAGGGAGCAACTGACTCAGAAAGCCAAACACTGAAATAGTTGTGGATGAAGATGGAACAATGTTGAAAATCAGAATATGTGGAATTTTGCACAGAGAATAACAAAAAAAATCACCTTTCCCTTGCTCTCTCAGATTCAGAATGCAGACATCTCAACCTCAGTATTAGAGGGAGTAAAATAGTCTGGATAAAGATGAATAGGTTGTTTCCTTGGATGGTGAAAATAAGGGAGATTTCCTTTTTAAATTGATTTTCTCAACCAAATATTAAAAATGAGAGGAGCTCATCAAGTAAAAATAAAAGGGATGGTCAAGTTTGAGGAGAAAAGAGAAGGTATGAGATAATCATTTGAAGAATGGAAACTAGAAAACAAGAAAATAAAAAATAGAGGCTAATTCATATTGAGAAAGTGGCAGGTAGCTCAGTAAATCAAAACTCTTGATCCATCTCTCTCATTAGGTATATTCCACCCTCATAGAGGAGTATAAATCTTTACTTCTTAATTGTGGTCTGCACATAGTGACTTTCTTCCAAAAAGCATAGTATGAGAAAAGGGAAAAAAGTAACTTTACACTGGAGAAAACTAATAAACACTACCTCATCCAGGTGATCAAGGTTAACATCAATAAGAGTAAGTCATGTTGATATATATTCTTGATATGATGTAATGAGATTCATACCTCAACTCTTCTTCCCCCAAAACCATAATTGCAATTCAAACATGGAAAAAACATCAGGCGAAGCCACATTCTACGAAATAGCCCAGCACTCTTCAACACTGCCAAGAAAAGTCTGAGAAATGGTCACAGGCAAGAGCAGCCTAAGGATATATGAGTGAATGTATAAGATATCCCAGCTGAGCTCCTGAAACACGAAAAGGACCACTAGGTAAAAACTAAGAAAATCTGGGTAAAGTATAGATTTTAGTTAATAATAATATATTAATATTGGTTTATTGATTATAAAAATACCATATAAAATAAGACATTAGCTAATAACAGAGGAAGAATAACAGGAAACTAGGTGTGGGCATTTAACTCTAGGTACTATCTTCACTGTTTCTCTATAAATCTAAACTACTCTAAAATTTAAAAGTGTATTTAAAAACAAATACAAAAAATAAAAAAAGTAAACAAGTCTCCAGAGAGTGGAAGGATTGGCAGTGTTGTTTAGAGAAATCAGTATTTTAAAGCTGGTATTTTGTTTGAGGTGCCAATCCAGAATATGATCCTGGGATGGGGAGGGGGTGTCTTACTTGGAGGTCACTAGAGAACAGAAAGATGAAAAATGAAGCGGATCATGGAACCGGACCATCTGCAATGGTGTCAGCATCATGGTGGAAAAGGCTGCAGCATCCTTGTCTCACTCCTTCAGAGAAGCTCTCTGTCTGCACCACAGAGAAGCTTATGAAGGTGAGCTCCTGCCCTGAATGAAATGCTAATTCCCAATTAAAATGCATCTCAAAGTAATAATGGGTCCCTTTTTAAATAACTTCTGTCAGCTTTCAAAGGAGCAGACAATATCTAGTTTCACCAGAGTAAGAGATTATCAGAAATAGCAGTGAAGTCAGCTGTTTGTCACCATATGGGATGCTCAAACAGGAGCACATGTCAGTGTTTGATATTCCGTCAGCCTTCTGCAATATGGCAACAAATTCAAGCTCTACTGGTCTATAGAAAATAAGGGTGTTTTTTTTGGGGGGGGTAATTGTTACAGAAGTAAAGTCATAGCAGTCAAAAAGCCCTTTGAAACAGTTCTAACTTTGGAGTTTGAAGAAGTAACACTGAGTTGCAGGAAAAAAAATACCAGATTAAATTTATGCCAGCAAGTTAAACATTATTTTATGTTTCCTTACACTTTTTAAATCACTTTTTAATGGTGTCTCAATTTCAAAGCACTTTACAGGGTTCATGGGTTTGATAGACAACAATTATTTGAAATAGGAAGAATAGATATTATTTTCCAGATTTTACTAATGTGAAAACAGAAGCAGAGAGGAATAAAATCACCTTTTCTTTGTCCACACAACTAGTAAGGGGCAGATTCTGATTTTGAATGTGTATCCTGTACTTTTTAAATTAGGTTACTGGTTTGCTATAAAAGAATATAACTCAGGAACATCCAGATGGAAGAGATGCACAGGGTGAGGTGTGGGGAGAGGGCACAGAGCTTCCATGCCCTCTCTGAGCTCACTGCTCTCCCCATACCTCTGTGTGCTCCCTGACCCAGAAGCTCTCTGAAGCCTCTTCTTTCTGCTTTTCCTGGAGGCTTCATTATATAGGTATAACTGATTAAATTACTGGGCATTGGCAACTAATTAATTCAACCTCCATGCCCTCTCCTCTGGAGGCCAGGGGGTGGCATGGCTGAAAGTTCTAAACCTTTAATCACATCCCCTTATTTTCATCCAGCATTTTCTGTCCACTATACTTATAGAACCCCTCATTAGAGCTGACTGAAAAACCCCTCCCTTTAAAAATGTTTATTTACTGTGTTTTATTAATTCCTTTTGTTCATGGAAAATAATAAAACAAATTTTAATAAAGTATTTGGAAATACTTTATTCCAGAATATTTTTGTATGGAAGAGTACAGCTATTGTTAATATAATGAGAATGGTTTGCACAACATTGATGTAACCTGGCAGCCAAAGAGAGTGGACTGGAATGTGCATGTGTGAACTATGATGACTTCACTGTACTAGTCAGTGAGGGCAGTAGATGCTGTTGAATGAGCATGTGTGCTGTGTAGCTGTCACATTAAAAATGACTAAGAGAGTAGAGCAATAAGTCTGCCTCAAATCTTTTTTTTAAGATTTTATTTATTTATTTTATTTTTAGAGGGGAGGGAGAGAAGGAGAGAAACATCAATGTATGGTTGCCTTTTGTGCGTCCCCTGCTGGTAGTTAGCCTGCAAGGAACCGGCCTGCAACCCAGGCATGTGCCCTGACTGGGAATCGAACTGCGATCGTCTGGTTCACAGGCCTGCGCTCAATCCACTGAGCTAAGCCAGCCGGGGCCTACCTCAAATCTTATATCAAGCGTGAATATTCCTTCTCAGAAACTATTGGGATGTTTCAGAAGCCCAGAGTGACTCACAACTGGTGATTTGCAGCTTTATCCCAATAACATGCCTGATCATACATCAGGTCTCACGCAGAGTTTTTGGCAAGACACCAAATCACCCAGGTGACTCAGCATCCCTACAGCCCTGATTTGGTGCCCTGCAACTTCTGCTTTTCCCCAAACTAAAATCACCTTTGAAAGGGAAGAAATTGCAGACTGTTTATGAGATTCAGGAAAATATGACTCTGTAGCTGATGGTGCTTGGGGAGAACTGTGTAAAAGGTCCTAAGGTGCCATCTTTGAAGGGGACTGAGGCATCATTGTTCTATATACAGTGATTCTTGTATCTTGTATCTTCTTCCATAAATGTCTTTATTTTTTATATTTTTCATTTATGGCTACATACCTTCTGGACAGAACTTGTATATGACTTTCTTTTTTACATCAATGTCACTAATCTACATGTCAATGTCAAGAACCCTATTTTGTTTACTCTTAAATCTCCAGGGTTGAACTTTGTACATAGCAGAAACTCAGTGTTTATTGAATGAATAAATAAATAATTTTCAAAATATTTTTAAAAAATCCTTGAATATTCAACAACAATAATTATCTTTGGTATTATTAAGCAATATATTCCTATCAGAAAGAGCACTGAGCTTAGGTTCAGAACACAAATTTCATATATTTTAGCTTCCTCATTTAAAATATAAAATCTTTAATATATGTAATATTAAATTATATATCATAATACAAGAAGATTGGCATTAAATTATTTATTTTGTCAATAAATAAATAATGTCAACAAATCAATAATTTGTTGATAAATTATTGACCTCAATTTTTCACTCTTTTCTATCTCTATTTACTTCATGTAAGTTTTCAATTCTTGCCCTGGCTGATGTGGCTCAGTGAATTGAGTGCTGGCCTGAAAACCAAAAGCTTGCTGGTTTAATTCCCAGTCAGAGCATATGCCTGGGTTTCAGGACAAGTGCCCAGTAGGGGGCGTAGGAGAGGCAACCACACATTGATGTTTATCTCTCGCTCTTTCTCCCCCCCCTTCCCCTCTCTAAAAATAAATAAGTAAAATCTTTTAAAAAATGTTTTCAATTCTTTACAGATACGTTCTTTGATACTGGGTTTGGCCTTGTGACTTGCTTTGGCCAATGAAATATGAGCAGACCTGACACAAACAGGGTGTCGGCATTGGCTTGCACAATTGAAAATTGTCATTCTCACAAGAACATGTTCTGTGCAGGCAAAATTGCAAAACTACTAACATGTAAGAAGAAATTTATGCTAATTGGTGTATATTAATGAGATTTTAAAGTTTTTGTTATGCAGGAATATTCGACTAGTTAACTTCTCTGTTCTGTTCTGTTAAAAAGATCATCCTCCATTTTAGGAATTGAATCAAACGAACAAAAAAGAAGCTTGTTTTGATCTTTAACTTTATCCTATCTGTCCCAAGCACTGTATCCTTGGTTTATGCGAACTTTAGCTATCCTCAAAGCTTGTCACTGGTTTAAATACCCTTCTGTCCATCTTATGAACAAGCCTTTTAAAAACATCGGTCCTTCTGATGATTTTGTTACCAGCGAAAGGGTTCTTGCCCCGACCCCTCAAGAACAATCAGGGGTGGCAAAGCAGATTCAAAAGAACAGGCTTACTGAAAAGAAGGTGGAGGGGAAGGAGAAAGGAAGGCAGCTTGATGCGTCCAGGGGGCACATGCTAATGAAGGATATGGCTCTCCAAACTGCTGCAGGGATCTGGCTTATATAGAGCTTTGTTCTTTAGGCAGGAGCAAAGTAGATTTCTTTCCGTTCCTATTCCTGCCATGGACTGGTATTAACCAATACAGGCACGGAGAGGGGCTATTTGGAGAGCATATCTGAAGAGAAGCTTGAAACTTATCTAGAGAAGCTTAACAACAAAACTAAAGAACATTTCCATCCATTTAAGAGAGGTTCAGCCTGTTTCTTTCTAAATGTGCCACTTTTCTTTCTCAACAGAATTCAGTTTGAAAATTTCACATTCCTCTAGATATGTCTTCCCTTTATAGGCTTTTCTATGAACCTTATAATATTTGTTACTCTGTGGTCTTGGACATCTGTTTTGAATCCTAGCTGAGGCAAGGTTAACCTGGAATAATGTTTGGAATTCTGGGAATGGGATAAATAGATATGCTTTTGAAAATATGATATCCTTCCTTTTTTTCTTTCTCTCTTGATTCTTTTTTTCTCTTTTCTTCTTTCTCTTTTTTTCTTCTCTCTCTGTCTTTCTTTCTTTCTCTCTTCCTTTCTAATTTTCACCTGAAGACATGCTTATTGATTTTAGAGAGGGGAAGAGAGGGAGAGAGAGAAACATCAATTGGTTGCTTTCTCAAACCCACAACCTAGGTATGTGTGCTAGGCAGGAATCAAACCCATGACCCTTCAGCCCATGGAACATTGCTCTAACCAACTGAGCCACACCAGCCAAGGCCTCTCTGGATCCTTTTTTATTGTTTCTACTCTCTAGTTTATGGGTTCCTCCCCCCCAAAACCAGATTTTTTATCTATATTAATTTCATCTTAAATATATAATGATGTGAAAGGGAACTAACCCCAATTTTCAGATGAGGACACTGAGTTTCAGAGAGGTTGTTACTTGCTCAATGTTGTACAATTTATAAGTGGAAAAACTAAGTTTAAATTTAGCTCTTTTTTTATTCCATGATCTTTCTCCCATGCCATACTGCCTGTATGCTAAATCAAGTTAAGTTAAAGTTATATTTGAATCCCTTCTTTTGTTTCCCTGTTTGATTTTTACTGTATATCAAAATTTAAATATACATATACATGGAGTTTTATTTTATATATGAATTTTTATTATATACCTGTACTGTAAAAATTCCATGATTCCAATAAAAAATTTCATTAGAATTTTCTAGCCAATAAGGAGCAGACTTTGAAAAAAGCAACATGCAAATAAAGGCTGTTGATAACAAAATTTAAAAAACAAGTTGATACTCTCTATTCCCTCTGCATTTTAGTCACCCACAATTTAACTGTTGCTACATAGCCTCAGGAGCGTATCTGCTGATCTGACACGTTGCTATTTGCGATAACAGTCCAGATGAATGGCGGGTGGACCTAAATGCAGCAAAAAAGAGATCCTTGAAAATTTCAAGTTCCTGCTTTCTTTAGTAGGCTCTAAGGTTCTAGCATTTAGAAAATATCACATTGTAACATTCCAGGAAATTAGTTATTTGCAGGGAAGAAGGACCTAAATAAATACCAGTTTTTAAAAATTGCGAGCCTATTCCTCTGAGTTTGTTACTTTTAAAAGAGCAGCAATGATCCCATTAAAATATTTAGTGCTTAGAAATATACAAAACACTCATTGGTTTAGTCCAGGCATTATTATTCGGATGGGTTATATATATTTTCCAAACTATTCATGCATTTAGTTTCTCTTTCTGCTTGATTCTCTCCACCTTTGGTTCATTACCTACTTCATTAAAATTTCCATCAAAGAGAGGACACCTAATTCAATCCAGTCACTTGTAAACTGCTCTTGCAGAGGCTGCATGTGTTGGCAAATTAAAAGCAATGGCTAAGGTGTGGGCTGAGCCTAGTTTCTATTTTCAAGTTTTCATTATCAGCTAAGGAGCAGCAAATGTTCTTTGAGTGAACATTGTGTTCAAGGTGGTCTATTAAGAAAAACTGAATTTCCAGTTTGTTCAGTCCATGAGGGGCTCGTGATAAAAGACAAAGGAAGCTGGATTTTATGCACAAGATGATCAAACTGGGATGGGTATAACAGATAACACTTACACATATGCATCTGAATATGTGTTCTGCATGCAAATAAATACTGTCAGGCCTAATGTACATGCATAAGAATGGATGTACTGAAGAGAATTACGTTAGTACTAGCAATGCAAGTGGGGTGAGATGTTGCTTATCAAAGCAAAGATCAGACAAGGAAGATTTAAGGAATAAGGAAGATGGGATGGTGAGTAGATTGAAATTGCAGCCAGCCAATCATTGCTGCAAGTGTGACCATGGACTCAGTGAAGAGAGCCCAGGAAAAGTGCTTACAAGAAATGCATCCTTGTGGCTGATTTCACCCACTATGTTCACATAGCCTTTTTGTCTTTAGAGGATTTAAACATATTTAATGATACCTAGGAGAAAAAATAGTAAATATAATCACCACAATTGATGAGCACTAATTTTTTAAACCCCAAAAATACAGTATCTGAAATTATGCCTGGCTGAAATTAGAAAGGCATCTAGAAATATCTGTTCCAAAATTCTCCAAATTACAAAACCAATGTTGTGCACAGTGAAGGAACTTGCTGAGCCTACCCCTTAGCCTTGTATTTTTTTCATATCATGCCTCACCAGGGCACTAAAAACTTTTGTAACTGTGATTGCAGAACCAATTCAGTAGTCTTTGAGATACCAAAAATGACAAATTTGAGACTGGAAATAGATTGTTTTCTACCAGTGAATTTGATGTTGATCAATGTCTAATCAGTTCTAAAAGTAATGGCCCAAGGTAATATGATCAAAGACGAATTCATGTAAATATAATTCATTCAAAGTAACCTACTTTCTTCCAACTTTTATTAGGGTAATATAAAGCCTATCAAAATACACAATACAAATCCTTTATCAGATATGTAATTTGTAAGTATTCCTAATCTGTCGCTTGCATTTTATTTTCTTAAATGTTCTTTGGAAAAGCATTTCTTTATCTTGATGACGTTAAATTTGTCAGTTTTTTCTTCATGGATTGTCCTTCTGTGTTGTATCTAAAAAATCTTTTCCTACTTCAGGGTTATAAATATTTTCCCCATGTTTTCTTCTAGAAGTTTTATAGTTTCTAATTTCAGATTTAATTTTTGGATGTAATTTATAGATTGATATTACTTCGGTGACTATATATGTTATGTTATTCTGCCATAATACTTTCGACTGGCTGGTTAAATAACAGAAACTTATTTTCTCACAGTTCCTCAGGCTGAAAGTCCAAGATCAATGTTGCAACTGCTTTTATTTCTGGTGAGAGCTCTCCCCCTGGCTTGCAGAGCAGTTGTCTTTGAAGTCTCTGATGTCTTTTTCGTCCTTATGACCTCATTTAACCTCAGTTACCTGTATATAAGTCTTGCCTCAATATACAGCCACATTGGGGATTAAGGCTTCAACATACAAAGTTAGGGGTACACAGTCAGTCCATAACATGTGCGTTGATATATTTCCTGCCTTTTTATTCTTTCTCATCAATCTATTGTTTAACTTGATGTCAGTGCCAACCATCTTGATTATAGTAGCTTCATACTAAGTTTTGAATCTGGTTGGTGTAAATCGTCCAGGTCTATTCTTTTTCAAAGTTGTTTGCATTTCCTTATGAATCAACTTCTAAACTTATACCAAAATTCTGCAGGAATTTTTATCAGAATTGATCTGGATCTATAGATAAATTTGGTAGAAATGACATTTAACAATGTTAAGTCTTTAAATGCATAAGCACAGTCTTCCTTACTTTCTATCAGCAGTAGCTTTTCTGTAGATTCCACAGAGTTTTCCACATAAATAATCAAGCAATTTGTGAATAAACACAATTTTATATCTCCTTTTTAAGTCTGTATGTATTCTATTATTTTTTCTTACATTATTGCACTTGTTAGAGCTTCTAGTACAATGTTGAAAAGCATTCGTGAGAATGGGCATTCATTCCTGATTTTAGGTAGGAGGAAAGCAGTAAGTCCTACACCATCAAACACGATGTCAATTTAGGTTTGTCATAAAAACCCCTTTCTATTCCTTATATGTGAATGTACTTTATTATATTTTTTTTTCAATTTTTTTTATTTAATTATTTTTCAAGTACAGTTTTCGGTCTATTACTCCCATCTAATCCCACCCCCCATCCTCCCCCCTCCCTCCCATTTCCACCCTTCTCAGTTGTTGTCCATGTATCCTTTATATAGGTTCCTCTAAATCCCTCCCTTATTTCCCCTGAAATTCCCTCCCCTCTCCCCCCTGGTCACTGTCAGCCTGTTCTCTATTTCAGTGTCTTTGGTTATATTTTGCTTGCTTGTTTCTTTTGTTGTTTAGCTTCCTGTTAGAGGTGAGATCATATGGTATTTGTCCTTCAACACCTGGTTTATTTCACTCAGCATAATGCTTTCCAGTTCCATCCATGTTGTTGCAAAAGGTAGGAGCTCCTTCTTTCTTTCTGCAGCATAAAATTCCATTGTGTATATGTACCATAGTTTTTTGATCCATTCATTTACTGACGGACACCTAGGTTGCTTCCAACTCTTGGCTATTGTAAATTGTGCTGCTATGAACATTGGGGTGCATAGGTTCTTTGGGATTGGTGTTTTAGGGTTCTTAGGATACAATCCTAGCAGTGGAATTGCTGGGTCAAAAGACAAGTACAATTTTAGTTTTCTGAGAAAATTCCATACTGTTTTCCATAATGGTTGTACCAGTCTGCAATCCCACCAA